>NW_024105087.1:1865000-4265000 GCF_003945595.2 Pipra filicauda | reverse complement strand
TCTACCTCTAACCTGACATTCAGCTTCAGACTCATAGTTTCTTTGATTTTGACATAATCTTCACAGCTGCAAAATACTTAGTGCCAGCCTCTGCTAGTCTGGAGTTGTCCTTAAAACATACCTAATATATCTCACAGACAGGAAACTGAAGATTCTGTGAAAAGCAGATGTGTTCTCATGGGGAGAGATCCTGCCATCAGACTGCTCTGTAGTGCCTCAGTCATACAGCACACGATCTCACACCCATGTTCACTGCATCCCTCAGAGGGGCAGAGGAAGGCCTGTTGCCCCATTTCTTGCTTAAAAAAACCAGCAGGAGAAAGTTCCTAATGTTTTCCTCACACTTGTATCAATGGGCAGAGAATGAAGTGCCTTAGTAGGAGAAGATATAAAGTGTATTCCTTGGTGATTACAGATGAAATCTCTGATGTGATTTTTTTTTTCCTAATTGGTTGGATTTTTTCCAGAACAGAGCATGTCTGAAAGCAAGCTCTTAAAAAATTTCAGCCACTACAAATCACAGAAGCTGACTCAGCTTCCTAAACAAAGCATCACAAATATGTTTTAAATAGAAATTTAAAGAGTTTAACAAAATCTAAAAATACCAGCAGGTAGGTACCTTTTGAAAGGTAGCTTCCCCTTCCTCCCCAGCTTTACATCTTGCCTGACTGTATAACAAATGCAAATCCTGAAGGGAATATATTTTTAATCTTCTTTGAAAACCTTAAATATGCTATGCCCTAATTCCAGTTGTGTATGGTTCCTGCTTCCATCTCAGTTCCCAAATTAAAGCTAGACATCAGGATATCAGATCAGATAGATATCAGTAAAAGGTTTTTCACCCAGAGGGTGGTTGGCACTGGAACAGGCTCTCCAGGGAAGTGGTCACAGCACCAAGACTGTGTGGGTTCAAGAAGCATTTGGACAACACTCTCAGGCACATGGTGTGACTCCTGGGTATCCTGTGCAGGGCCAGGAGTTGGACTCGATGGTCCTGATGGGTTCCTTCCAACTTAGGATATTCTATGACTCTATGAATCGATAACCTCTTCTGTCTAGTACTGAATTCATGCACTTCAAAGAAGTTGATACTTCCTTTTTTGCTCTTAAAGAACTTTTTGCAATGTCATTATTTTAATGAGAATCTTTTTGATGATTACAGACTATTTTTCTATCATCAGGGCCTATCATTGGTCTTGGAATTCAATATGCAGTTACGAAAGCAAATCCAGCCTTCTGAGTCACTAGAATATCTCAAGGTGCTAAGATTCAAAATGCAGTGGTGATGAACTCATTCTTCTTCTGATTGCAGTAGGATTACAATTTGGGATGCCATGCCATGTTAATTATCCTTACAATAATCCCATTTTAAAATGTACTTATTTAATGCCAGGATTATACATCTTGATCAAAATGTGTTCTGGGGTTACAATAGGGTGCCTGTAAGAGGGCACAGACAGACTGCCTAGGTGTAATGAGGCTGGAGGATGAATAACAATGTCCCTATTCATATACCCAGACCCTGCTGTATCTGAGCCATCTGCTGCTGAAACTGCAAATCTGTACTGAAGAATGGTAGATTATTTTCCTCTTCTATTATTCAGGCAGCACTTCTCATTTGATGGAACTTGCAGGCACTAGGTCTGTGCTTATTTGTTCTCAGTTAAGAGCCTGAGACCAACTTTTCACTGTCAGAAGGCACTTTGCAAAGTCAGAATAACATGCAACTGTGAAATTATAGTCCTTAAAAGACTACTCCTAACTGGATGAAACTGTAAAAGCAATTCCTATGTTAACAGAAATGAGATCTGCATCTAGAGTTTTAGCTATAAAGAAGCTGTATGGGAGAAGAGAATAGCAGCAAAATATCGCATTTGATACCTCTGCATATTTTTCGTCTCTGCTAACAGCAGCAATTATTCTATGTTCTGTAGAGAAGAGAGGGAGCTGGGCTTAGCTTTGTTTCACAGAGTTGACTTTGCTGCCTTTAGTAATGAAAAACCAAAATGTTTGCACAAGTTCAGCCTCCCTTCCAACCTTAACCACTCCATGATTCCACGTGCGTGTGTTTGTGTTCAAAACTTCCTGATCCTAACAGTGCATTGTGACTGTAACCTCGTGGGGAATCTTTTACTGAATAAGCAGCAAGTTCCGTTGCCCCAAACTGCTCTGCAACAGCAACAAGAGAAATCACCAAAGCATTCCTCAGACACGTATATGCCTTGCCAGGACACACACTTTTGTAGGCACTCACCCTGTCTTCCCTGATAATCCTTCTCAGAACCCAGGATTTTCCAGACTTTGGTTACAACACAGCCTCTACTGCCCATATACTCTTTATACTGCTCATATACTCTATACACCTTTACTGGTGTCCTCAGCATCCATGGATCCTGAGGGAAGTGGCGGAGGAAGTGGTTAAGCCACTATCCATCTAGACGTTGTGGCAGTCCAAGGAAGTTCTATCTGACTGGAAAAAGGGAAGCAACTCCCATTATCAAAAAGAGAAAAAAGGAAGACTTGAGGGAATCCAGGCCAGTCAGTCTTATCCTGGTGCCCCGCTCAACAAGATCATGGAGCAGATCCTTCTGGAAACTATAATAAGGCACACGGGAAACAGATGACTTGTGACAACCAACATGGCTTCTCCTAGGGACACATCACGCCTGACAAATTTGGTGGCCTTCTGTGATGGGGCTACAGAGATGGTGCATAGGGAAGAGTGACTGACATCATTTACCCAGACTTGTGCCAAGTATTTGACACCATCCCACCCAACATCCTTGTCTCTAAACGGGAGAGACATGGATTTGATGGATGGACTGCTCAGTGGATAAAGAATTGGCTGGATGGTCGCACTCAAAGAGTAGCAGTCAGTGGCTCAGTGTCCAGCTGCAGGTTGGTGACAAGTGGTGTTCCTCAGGGGTCAGTAAAGCTGTTTAACAGCTGTTTAACAGCTTTATCAGCCAACACGGACAGTGGGATCGAGTGCACTCCCAGCAAGTTTGCTGACAACACAAAGCTGTGTGGTGAGGTCAACATGCTGGAAGGAAGGGTCGCCATCCAGAGGGACCCTGACAGGCTTGAGAGGTGAGTCTGTGCAAACCTCATGAAGCTCAGCAAGGCCAAGTGCAAGCACAAATAAAGGTTGGATTGAAAATGGATCAAGAGCAGGCCTAAGGAGAAGGACTAGGGCTGTTGGTGGATGAAAAGCTCAAAATGACCCAGCAATTTCCACTTGCACCTCAGAAAGCCAACTGTGTCCTGGGCTGCATCCAAAGCAGCATGGCCAGTAGGGTGAGGGAGGGGATTCTGCACCTCTGTTCATCTCTTGTGAGGCCCTGCCTGAAGTACTGTGTCCAGCTTCAGGGCCTCCAACATAGGAAAGACATGGACATGCTGGAGCAAGTGCAGAGGAGGCCACAAAGAAGAACAGAGGGCTGCAGCACTTCTGTGGAGGCAGACTGAGAGAGTTGGGGTTGTTCAGCCTGGAGAAGAAAAGGCTCCAGGGAGACCTTAGAGCACCTTTCAGTACCTAAAGGGGGGCCTGCCAGAGAACTGGAGAGAATTACATGTCCCCGTGCAGTGATGGGACAAGGGGGAATGGCTTTAAATTGAAGGAGGGTAAGTTTAGATTAGATATTAGGAAGAAATTCTTTACTGTGAGGGTGGTGAGGCACTGGAACAGGTTGCCCAGAGAAGTTGCGGATGCCCCCTCCCTGGAAGTGTTCAAGGCCAGGTTGGATGGGACTGTGAGTAACCTGGTCTAGTGAAAGGTGTCCCTGCCCATGGGAATTCTGCTTCTTGTTCCAAACACCCTTTTTATACAAAAAAACCCCAAACCCCAAAAAATAAAGGTAAAAAAAATTACATCTGGCAAGAAGTGAAAACCAGGGTGTTCCTGGGTTATCTGAGGCAAGGGAGGGGCACAGGGGAACATATCTCTGCAGGGGCACCTCACCCAAGCCCTATCACTGGCACACATTAGAATACACCCCTTCCCACTCTTGTACGCAGGCTGGAGTCCCTAAAATCAGACAGCACAGATGTCTCATTCTGGCATGTCTCTCTACTGTACTTGAGTGCACGTAGGAGGGAACAGAAAGCCACAGTCAACTATTTGAATACTATTAAAACATGATTACAAAGTGAGGTCTGACAGCAAAACTTAATGCTTTGAAATCAACTGGTTGGAAATTCTCTGACAATGGACCCACGTCTTTCTATCAAAAGTGCTATCAACAAAAAGCATCCAGTTTGTCTCCAACACCACTGCTTCCAGCCATCCAGCCTGTTTGAAGCTCACTAGCAGGAATGTTTGTGAGACAGAAAAGTATTTCATACGTTTGTCTGTGTGTCTACCGAATGCTTTGCTTCTTGTCAAGGACTGCTGAAGAACAGAAACAGTCCTGCCAGTTCCTGACGATTCACTGCAAGGTGCTTGCACATTCTTGTTGGAGGTGGTGTGAAATGGCCTGGCAGTGGTGATTGCACCTACTGCCTGTCTAAATAAAGACACACACTGTTAATAACACCCCTGGGCCCTTCAGTCCTTTCTCACCCTGTAACTCATTTACCATTTACAATACTATTTCTGGTTTCTTTTATAGGTTAAACCTCTATAGACAGGAAAACATGCTGGCTGCTGCTGGGTTTGTTTCTAGCGTATACAAACAGAAGAGGAATGGAAAACAAGTGGATACAAATAAAATTTCAAAGGCCTGAAGGATGACTTTGCATAAGAAAGGTTTGAAGGGTTAAAAATGGCTGAGTTTTTACTGCCAGGCTTTTGATTTTGATCATATTGAAAATGTTTTTTTTTTCCTGTTTCTCTCCATTAACATTGGTTAATGCAACTTGTGAGTGAACCCTTCAATTTATATCCATCTTCATGGTAAGCAAGAGTAAGTAATTCAGTTTGACCGAGATGGTTAATGAGTATAAATCCAGGGATGACACATAACTAATATGACTGACTATACAAAATAATGCCAATGTTCTTTAGCCAAACACACACGAACTGAAGACACATGCTTTTTGCTTTTAACTTATGTTCCACACCATTAGTGCAGACACCAACTTTAAAACATTTTGTAGAAACTGTAAAAATTGCAATTATTACCCCAGAAAGTATAGTAAGCTTTTGATTTTTTGCCTCCAGTTATTAAAAGAAGATGTTTTTTTCACGTTTTTTAACTGCTAAAATCTAAATCAATAAGTAACACTGCTACTTTGGAGGACAAAGTTGTTCTAGTGGTCTATAACATCACAAATGACAGGGGAAAGGATAAGAGTAACTGTCCACTGGTTTTGTATATAGTATAAAGAGGACAATGAATAACCCTATTAGACAGCAGATTTTAAAACAGAGAGAAGAAAAGAGATATTGAGCTACAGAACTCATATGTTCAGAGTATTGTACAGGTCAAGTCTGCACTGCTGAAAGGGCAGTAAATTTGAAAAGGTTTGAATGCAAAGGGAGGAAGATTACCCTACCTCTGGCCTATGCTCATTTCTTTCCACAGGCACCTATTACTTTTGTTGCTGGCTGCAGTGTACAGGGCTTGGTGACCTCTCAGCATTTAAATTTTTTGCAAGTTACTCACAAATGAAACTAGCTACTGTACATATACAACCATCTAGCTGTGGTGTTTGTTAGCAAGTGGAAATTCAGAGTTTGAAGGGATCTGCAGAGACTATTCAGTGCAACCTTCTTCACTTTGTGGAGGTAATAAGGGTATTTTGGGTAATCTGTTTTTAAAAGTAATCTCCACTGAGCAAGGTTCCGACACCACTTTGGGTAGTTTGCTTTTCTCTTCTTGTACTCAGGAAGATTTATTTCTATCTGATCTAAAACTTCTTTCCTTCAAATTGAGGCAAGTCCTTCTCATCTTTCCTACAGTGGAAAAAATGTGTGAATAAACTAACTAAAAACGTGCTTACCCTTCAAATGAATATAAGGGCCATCAAACAACAGGTAGCATGTACTGCTGCTCTGACTTCCACATCCACAGCTTCTGCAGATCAGGGCTTTCCTGATTTCCACACACTTCTCCCTTTCCATTCGTATTTTTTTCCCCTTATTTTCAAATCAGAGCCACAGGACGTGGTTCTTTCAAGTTTTCTGTTGCCTTATTGTATGAACATGCTTCTTCAATATCATTCCCCTCTGCTTCCCAGAAAGCTGCTACTGCCATCTCCCCCATCGGTCCGTAATGCCTGGGAGCCGCTCCCCTGCTTGGCACACCCGGAACTGCAGCACAATGAGCCACACAAACCACTCTGTGAGCACATGTGTCAGCCCACATGTTCCACAGACTTCACTGACACAGATAATTGCAAGCTCACAGGTACTTTATCTGCTAAGCAGTCAGCATCCACTCTTCTGGGACTGGCCACCCAAGGCAGAGGGAAGTTTTCGATGACTTCAGCAATCACAAACATCTTAAACAGCGCAATAACAAAACACGAACACCAAATAACAAATATTAAATATTATTTCTACCACACGAATTCTGTAAAAGTTCCGAAAAAAATACAAACACCCTAAAAGTCTTTTTAGAAAGCACGCAGTGATTTACATGGAGGCTTGAAAACATCAATTTAAAAGTACTGTAAACAGAGTTTATATGAATTATTGCTCACAAATGTTTGTTAATTTTGCTTCCTCTGCATTCAACTAAAACTGTTTGTTGCTCAGGGCACTTAGTCTAGTACTTAAAAAAGCATGTAAGCATTCACTGAATTTCTATTGAACGCAAGGAAAACAGAAGATGCACATTAAAAAAAACCCCAAAAGCAAAACAAAAAAACACCATATAGGAAGCAGATATAGCACAACTCTCCCACCCTAAATAATAACGCTGCACATAAAATTCATACAATTGCCTCATTCTTAAACTCAGAATAAACAAACAAATGAAAAAGGTATCATTATCTATGAAGCAGATGGAAAATATTCCGTTGCATTTTGTTTCACAGAAGTTATCTGAAAATCTCTTTTGGGCTTTCATAAAGTGCAGACCCTGACAAGAAATTGCCTTTATTTGTAGAGAATGTCAATTGGTACCTGAAATTGAAAGCTGACATAGCATTCTTTACTGTTACTGGGAAAAATAATAATGCTTTGAGAAGACTTACATACAAACTGAACGTGCGATTTCTTGCAAATTTACAGCTCTCAGGACAGCTTCATTGCTGTAGAACTTACACACTGCAAATATATTTATCTTCACAGATATATATGAGGTAGGGACATACCACTGGTTTTGTCCTACAGATCAGGACCTCAGTCTCAGAAATAAAGGTCACTTGCCCAAGCTCACCCAGGATTATTTTGGTAAAGCCATCTCAGACAATCCCCTTACCTCTCTGGTTCTCTTGCCTGTACCACATTACTGTAGGGCAGCTCTTTACGTGTGTCTCCTGGCCCTTGCTCAGTTAGAGCCCCACAGCACCTGACACCCGTTAGTAACTGCTACTCATTTAGGGGAAGAAGTAGTGGAATAATGACAGTATCATCCAATAAAATTCAGGTTTCCAGCCTTAAATGACTCTTGATTATTATTAAACCTGTTTTGAAGTCAAGGGTAGCACAATGAGCAAATGTAATCTTTTGATTAATCGCTGATCATGAGTGAGTGGGTATATCAAGTATTATTAAAAGCTCATTTTAAATTACATAACTAAGAAGATCTTGACTACTAAAAAAAAATAAACAATACCTAGGAGACTCCCAGGCAGTGGAATAGTACTGTTTATGCTGATAAGCTAGTTGTGGCCCAAACCAGATTCTGGAAACTAGAGCCATCCAGGAGCCATTTCCAATAGGTAGTTCACACGTACACAGATATAAATAGTGGCTATTCCAGCTAGTCTCAACGGTAGTGGTGTTCCTGTGCAAGTTTAATTTATTAGAACAGACATAGTCTAAGTGTGGCATTTTCTCTAATTAGGATCTTTGTAATTTCAAGAATGTAACTTTTTTGAAGATGCAGCTTTTTTAAGAGTGCTATTAAAATAGCTACAATAGGGAGGATTTTTCTTTCTTATTTTCTCCTGAAAAGAACATTTAAAAAGTAAAACATGAAAAATATTAAATAAGAGAAAAAGAGATAAAATATGAAAAACATGAAATAAAATGGAAAAACACTTCACTACAATATATAACAGATAAATATACAGTAAAGGCCATAAATACCAGTTATTGAGTTTGACCTTTCTCTTGTTACACTACGGGCAATGCATGCCACTTCTTAATAGCATTGACTGAGATTCTTTGGGTAACAGGATTTTCTTGTTAACTCAAATTCCAAATTATTGGGGAGTGATTTGAAATGCTCACTGAAAAGGGGAAAATGACTGGCTCAAAGTGTCATGGTACACAGCTCTGCCATCCAGGTGCACAATCCGAAGGGTCATCCAAGCTCTCCTGCTGTCAGTGTAATGCTCTTTCAAAAGGCCACTCGGGATGGTTCTCATTCATTGAAATATTTTTTAAAGACACTCCAGGTTCAGTGTAGAGGACAGAATTAATTTCAGCCGAACTTTCCTGTGCAAGAAATACAAATATATTATTACCACTGCAGTATGAACTTGAGCAACACAAACACAAAACCAGTGATGTCAATATAATATTAGTTCTCCTGATATTTTCCCTTGTATTAAGTTGTGTCATTAATAGATTATTTTTGGGTATCTGAATCTACAGTGTTTCTGCATTTATTCTTATTATAAGTTACCTAATATTTTATTTTTTAGCAATATTAACTTATCAAAGATAAGACTGTCTGTGATGTTATTATAGCATAAATGATGATACATAATTATAGCATCTAAAGTAACTCAGACATAAAGCTCACTTGAACACTTCAATTGTTGTCATTGATGAAGGATCCTTTATGACTATCACTGCAATAGTGAGAATAAAACTGCAAACCAGAAAGCATCCCTACAAAAATGTGAGCAGGTCCTACCCAGGAAGGGAGGTCAGCTGAGGTAAATTAAACCTCGATTATGAGCTGGTAAAAAAAGAAAAACCCAGTGGAAAAGCAAATACGGTGCAAAGAAACCCCAGAAATCTGAGTGAAAAGTGGGAAGCTGAAGTTTCATGTTCTAAAATACATACAGATAAAGATGCACACAGTAACAAATAACCAAAGAAAAGACTTACCTTTGATTTTTTCCGTGCATACCAGAAAACAGTAATTATAATAATAAAAAGGAACACAAGGGAAATGCTGACTCCTGCCACTAGAAGAGTAAAAAGAAAGGCAACCATGACTCTAGACCATTAGGAAAAGGAAAAAATTAATATCTACATTTGTGGTGGATAATTATGCAGCATAAAACAGTTATACATGACAATGAAAAATAGGTCTTGATTTTTCCTACAAACAAAAATCTCATTCAAGTCTGCACAGAAATAAGCCAAGCATGTCACAGATCATTATAGCAAATTTTTTTTTAGCAATTCAAATGTGTATTATATTAATCTCCAGTGAGCAACAGTTACTGCTGATCACAACATTAATATCGGTGTTACAGATTTTATTAAAATGAAAAGCTCCAAATACTAACTACAGTAATAAGAACGTAAATTACTATGGTTTAGTCTAGGAGAGCAATATTCTTACCACTTGAATCACCAGAGAAATACCATGACTTGCAATTAAGGAGTGTCTTAAATACTATGCTATGAAAACAGAGTTTTTCAGGCCAATGTAGGCAACTCCCTGCATAGCTTTTGTATTCTATAACCAACTGCAGTAAAAGAAGTTAAAAATTCAAAACTTAGCTAAAGAAAATACATATTTAAGCAGCAGTACTTATATTGAAGTTGTCAACTTACCTACCACACTTGACAGGTGTCCTGCTGCTAAAAGGAAAATAATAAAAATTAGAAACTTGACAAAACTGTACAGCTATATGTAATGAAGCTAAAGCTGGTTTTCCTAGCATTTTTTTTCCTTGGTGATTACATGATACTGAATTTCCAGCTAGGTATTAGAAGGAAACTAACCAAGTATTTCTGTCAAAATCATAGATGAAAGCTATGAACTACTCTGTACCTAAATTCACCATACTTGCATGCTCTGTTGACCCTCCTTCGTACCTGCCTTGTCTGTTTGGCAGATATGGCTTTGTGAGGCAGAGTGCTCTCATATATTTAGAGAGTTGGGCATTTACGTATATTTATAACTAGCAAAACTAAATCCATGCCAGAACAGCAGCTTTCTCCAGATCCTGCCACACTGAAGGAGGAAGGAGGAAGTAAGCAGGTAAGACTGTTGCTCCCAAGTTTCCTCCTTCTTTTTGCCTTTCTTCTGTGTTCACCACTGAGCCTAGAGTAGCACCTTGGTATAAGAAGCAGAGAGAACACAAGAGGAAGAAACAGGGAAGGCAGGTGAAATCCCTGACCCTTCAGCTATTATACTGCCCTAGCAGCTGCTTTGGAGACCACCACCACACAGAGCCATGCAAATATTGGAATTAAGAAAGCCACAGTGTTCTGAGCCTGTACGTAGAAAGTTTCATGCAGCTCATAGATGTGATGATAAGAGCAAAGCAGGTGTGATGTGATGTTAAGAGCAAAGAAAGGGCTTGAGAAAGCAGTCACTTCATAATGCCTCCAGAAAGATCAGCACGAGCAGGGTATCACTTGAGACACACACAGTGGTAGGTGCTGGTGATCCTGCACAGAGAGGCATCACAGAAAGAATCAGGACACTTCGCAGGTCTGGGGGACATTTTTCTGCTGCTATCTTCCTCGTTAGTTGTCCTCTTTCAGCCCAGAATACCAAGCTATCATGAGAAGCACCTGACATGTTATACTAAATGATGTATTTTCTGCCTGTCAATAGACAATTATTTAGGCTGTGTTATTTGAGATGGCTTGAAATATTCTTTGTGCTTCAGTCCCCACCTCTGTAGGTGGAAACCTGTTTAAATCAATCACAGCGTTTATTGCTTCTAAATTGGTTTGTGCTCGCAATTCTTTCAAGGAGAGTCACTGCGTGGAAAACACGACAGTGGGAAAAATGAAACAATGTATTCACAAGACTGGGGTGTGCACACTGAGGGAAGAACTGACCCAGGGTTTAGATAAAGCAACAAATTAAAAAACAGACCTGGAGGAGAATCCTGGTGATCGTAGTCAGGTTCTGTTTCCCATTCAGAATCGTGTTTGGAAGCTTCATCATGATCTTCTAAAGGAGGTGATAAACCTTTTGTGGGCACCATCTCCGACGTTGTGAGCTCATCATCACCGTTACAAAGATATCCTAAAATTAAAAAGAAAAAAAATTACTGCTGGAGTAGTATGCCATACCATGTATTTTTAAGGTTGTTTGATAATTTCACTTATAAGATTCAAATGCTCATAATTTGGACAATCTTGCTTGCTGTTTTACATTTGGAATGTTTCTCTCCATCCCTTTTCTGTGTGAACATTTCAGCTGAAATCGTTAAGATTTCTCAGAAAAAGTTTTGGAGAAAAATCCCCCCATGGTCATTTACTCAGCCTTTTAAAAAAAAATCATAGGTATTCTTCTCAGATATTGTTTTCTTGCTCTGGAGTAAGAAAATGAAATCCATAATGGAACAATAGCAGAGCCTACTACATAATGGAGATGATGTCACTCATTAGCTTGCTTTAATTAACAAATGAAAACACCCTTTCTTTCACATTACTTCTCAACTTCAATTGCAAATTAATGAAAAAGATTTGGGGAAGGTGAAAAATATTTTCCTTGAACTTTTTGCTAATGACAGGAAGAGAGGTAAACTATACCCTTTGTTAAGTTATTGGAGCATTAAGCAGATGCTTTCTTACATTCTCAGTTGTGACTCGAAAAAACAAAACCAAACCTCTTCTATGGAAGCAGGTTTAGCCAGGGAAGGTCTAAGAGATTCCACATGGGCTCTAAAACATCACAGGGGGACAAAGCTGTGCTCCGTGAGGTTCTTGGACACACAAGTTAAAAAAAATTAACATCATCAAACATCTTAATTCTGATCTTCCCTAAGATTTCTTTACCTACATTTCTTTACCTACAAAGTTTTTTTCTAGAGTTATGTCATCATCTCCAGATATAACATCCACAGTTTCTCTGCAAGAGAGCAAACAGACACACCTATGAAGTTACAATAAAAATGTACTTATGGGCAGATGCTGCCTCTCTCAGAGAACGCACTGTACTTTTTAGCAGTACATTTAAGTTACTCTGGGGTTAGGAGAAAAACTTGCATTGTCACTTTAAAGTTTTCATAGGACTCTGCCAAGCCGAGCACAGCTCAACAGAGGGGGGCTGATGATACACGTATCTCCAAGAACTCCTCTGAGGAGGGATGGCAGAAATTCTCAGCCAGGCTTGTGCTCCTGAGAGCGCATGTACATTCATGATAAGAAGGTCCATCAACCTGCTCCACCTCTTTGCACTTTCTTAAATTCTCCCTCTGTTGCTGCCTTTAGAGGGACAGAGATGTAAAGAAGAAACTGCTTTATCTCTTCACACCAACCTATGAAACTGATACAATTAGTCACAAATTCTAACTGACAAATATAAACCCCTTTCACTGTTGTCTAATATTAGACTGAAATTTTGTAAGTGGTCTCTTGTATATAACATTCAGTCACAAATTCTGAGTATTAAACATAAATGTTTCCATTAGATAGAACTGATACAAGGGACTGGGGTCCCGACAGTCCTAATCATCATCATGCAAATGGTGCAGTTGGGAAGTTCATGAAACTTGCAGGGGGAGATACCATCCCTTCTCACTCCTGCTCTGTAAATTTACAAAGTCTTTGTGGGACAACTAGGAAAACCCCTGCTTGTTGTCAAACGGCCTGAAATAATTCAATTTTTTTGTTTTCTTTGCAGCACCACTGAGACACTGCCACTGTAGCCATAACCAGCAGTGCAGACAAAAAAACCCGGATGAACTGTATTTGTTATTTCTTTAGTTCTACTGCTGACTGTTAGAATATTGACCATTAGAGATATAAAGATTTATTTTTGTCATTCATTAATGAATGACTAATGTTGCAAGGAGTCTTACTTTTTACTGACCTTTTGTTGCCTTTCTGTACCTGCAGGGGATTTCTTTAAAATACAACCTAATTATTCTCAAAGTTTTGTTATTAGGAGTGCTACAGATGTTTGTATGGCAAAAAAATTGTGTGCTTTTCAAGCATTAATTTACTAATTAAGATTAAATTACTGATAGAGATGTAACTAAAGTAATCATTCATGTGGTATCATATAATAATGCACGGATAAAATATCATGTATAGGTCAAGTCATATGAATTAACATTCAGAATATACTTAAAAATATTTTCAAAAAGTACTTAGCAGTATTGAAGAGAAAGTATTAGCTGGGAAAAATATAAAGAAATGTTCACTCACCTGTAAACATCAGAATGAAAACAGATATTGTCTTACACATCTGCATTTTTTTCTTTTCGTGTCTGGAAAAGGTCAAAACCAACAGAAAACAACCTACAGCAGTGAAGCTGTGGCTGTACTTATGGGCAGATGCTGTGGCTGTTACCCCCAAAGGCAACAGACCTCAAAAGCCTGCCCCTGCTGCACTTATCATTTGCTGGGCTGCTTATTGGTTGAATCAGACTGTTCCCTAAAACAGCTGTTTCAGGTGCTGAGATGCCAAATGGGCTCTGTAACTCCAGGAGTTTTGGATCTACTGAAAAGGATTTACTACCAAGTGAAGTGTGCAGGGAGCACAAAAGTTGCAAAACCAACAGGTGAATGACAAGTTCTATTCATACATAAAACAAGTTCTGAACTGCACATTTAATAAAATACTCTAGTTGTGATGAGGATATTCTTGTATGTCACATCTACAGAGGGACTGTGTAGATCTCAAAGCTCTTTTTAAGCACTGAAAGTATATCCAGATGGAAAAGCCTGGACACATGGAAATGAAATGCCTGTTGATCACAAAACCCAAGCGTTTTATTTTGCACTGGTCACTGTTCATAATATATATTTAGTGCACCATAAAATTAAGTATTTGAAGTGAAAACACTGCCAGCCTGTAAAGAGTAATGACTGTTCACATATCTAGATATTTAGGATCGTATAAAGAAGCAGTAAGACACCTTCCATAGCTGCTTGCCAGGCCCATCTCAAAATTGACGGTCAGTGTTCCAGAGGGGTTGACACAGGTATGTACTTCACCAGGGGCTGTACCACAGAGTGTGCTGAGTTAACTACTGGTAATTTGAATTCAAAGAAATAAATGCATCAAGCAAAAGGAATGTGCTCAGCAGACTATCATCCTGCTGTCAAATTTCACCTTCTTTCTCCACCGAGACAATTTCTTTCAAGGTATTCAGCAGTACAACCAGAAATACTTGAGTCTCTGTGGACCCACGTGCTGTACCACAACTCACACTTGGTAGGCCTGTCCTGGATGTTCCTCAGTCATCAACCTCCACACATGAAAGAGATACCAGTTAGACTTTCAAGAGTGACAAGGTGCTGTCTCACCAAATATTACCAAAAACCCCCACAACTATTTACAGTCTGTCTACATGAATAAATTGTGAAATGGCACTAAATGCAAAGCAAACAGGAATAACAAGCATTTGGACAGACATCTCCATTCCACAGGACAGCATAATGCTTGCAATGATGTTACATTAATATTTTTTTTTCAGTACACACATCCATATCTTTTTTATTCTGAACGTTTCTTTATCAGGCCATAGCAGACCTTTGCAGTAAGAAATGCTGGCACAGTGTTTTCTGCCTTCCAAATCCATTGCTAATCAGCATGAGATGCATCCTTTTTCTTTCAAAGACTTTCTCCCAGGGCTGTTTGTATAATAGATATTTTCTTCTCAGACTTTGTTTGAAGACTACCTCCAATAACAATTATGTTTTTTCTTCCTTCTTATGAACATTTTTACTGGAGTAAGAAATTAATATCTTCATGCATCTCCTGTGTACATGAAAAAAAGTATTCGTGCAAGAGACAAGTTTAGAAGTTCCCAGATTTCCATCCTTGTGTCATCTGGAGGCTGGAGTGAGCCTTGAGATCTGTACAGCTGCATTTGTGACACTCCACATTTAAAAACCAAAGTAAGGTGCTTAAACTGAAGTCATGTATCTCTGAAATCAAACACAATACAAAAACTATGGCAAATCAAAAAGAATTGCTTTGTTTTGTAGAAGTTGTTTATATACAAATTTAGCCATGTATGGTAAATTTTATTTATTCTCAGTAGACACCACAGAAACAATAATTAATCTAATGGACAAAATTTGTGGGTTTTGGTTCTTTTTTTTTCTTTTTTTTTTTAAGTAAAATTGGGCAGTAGTTATTTATAGGTTGCTTGTCTAAAAAAAATTGATGGACACCATGTGATTCTACATGGTCTATCAGAATGTTCACTGTCACACTGTGGGCACTGCTCAGATGCTTGACCAGGAAATACTTGAGAAATGCTTGAGCCCCAAATCTCTAACTCTATACATCAGACACACAGTCTACAGACATCTGGATTCAAGCACAGCTACCTGAATGAGTGTTTAGGACTCATCTGACCTGATCTCAAAGCAGTGAGCTCAGATTCAATTGTGATTCTGTTCTCAAGTGCAGAGCTGAAATACTGAGAGACAGGCTGTTGACATATTTTCCTTTCTCCCTTGTGAGTCTCCCCCGAAAAAGCCATCACATACAAATCTTCCCCACAGAAAATCAACAGCCAAGATATCAGTAGAATTGTCATTATTGACCATGGAAGAACAGATGAATTTTTCCTCTAGTGCAACTTTATGATTCTGATCCTTCTTTTCATTCCTCCATCTCTCTTAGAGCCCATATTCTCAATGGAATGCACTTAAACTTTACTTTGGTTGTCATATCTTGCATTTCTGAAATCTGCTGCCACTGCCATTGATAGCACGAATAGTCAGACTGAATCCAAACTTACAATTTTACAAAGTGCCACTGCAGCAATAGATGCACTGTATGACAAAAAACAGTGATTTATGAAACAAAGTGGAAGTGGGAGAGAAAATTCAGAAAGACACCTATAAACAACTTTGCTGAAACTGCAAAATTCAGAAGGATTTTGTCAGCCCAGTTCTGCCTAGGAAGCTGTCATTTGGAACCCTTCTCCAATCCTTCTCAACTCCATATGCTCATTTGCAGTCATACTCTTATCCTCAGACACATTCAAATACAGGTTCCTGAAATAACAGAAAATATAGACACGGGCAACAGAGAAATAATTAGCCAACAAAATACACCATATTCATGGTGGCAGCAAAGTCTCAGCACCCTGAAGTGCAGGTGAATGCAGGCCACTAGGTGAATGTGCACATGAGCTAAGGTAATACAAGAAGGAATTTAATTGGTACATTCTTCATCTAAGTACGTTAATCATCAGTAACAAAGAGTTCTCTGCAGTGGTTGACATGCTGCCAGCATATGCAAACCTGTCCTGGAGGAAATGATCAGCCACTAACACCAGGGGAGTTACACTGGCTACTGAGGAACTGATTGTAAAAGGTGAGAGTACTAATGTCCAAATCTGTGCACAAAGAAGCTGGCTTCTATGTGTGTGAAAAATCAATTGGCTTTGGTAATAAATGTTCCTGGTAACAAGTATTGCAGAATAGTTTGAAATTATTCCTTTGGAGTAACTTACAAAAAGTATGAAGAGTTAAATATTTTTCCAGTGACTTCAGTGTCCTGTGATCATTGAGGGGCTTGTTACAGCATTTAAAAGACATATGGCCTGAACATGTAAAATTTAGGATTTCTGCAGACTTATATTGCCAACAGGAAAATCCAAGTTGTAAGCTCAAAAAAAAAAAAATCTCTCTTATTTGCCCTCATGGTAATGCTCTATTATGTCAAAACAAATCAATGTGTGATTCCTTCTACCTTCTAAAGAGACCTCTTAATTTAAAAAAGAGTTGACTAGGAAGCCCTCCCTGACTCAGTGTTACCAGCACTGCTTGGTATCATACACAGCAGGTTAGGTTCTACTTAGAGAATTTGATTGTTACTATTTTTGACAGTGCAGAACCCTCCATACATTCAGAAACTTCTCAACTGTATTCTAAACTGCTATTGCAAATAGCAGTTTTTGCATCATATGTCACTGTAGAAGCCTCTGTTCACTCTTTTTTTTTTATTCTTTTATTTCTCTTACTACTAGAAAGGACCAACTTATACCAGTTTTCAGTTTATGATTTAATAATATAACCTTGTATTTTCAGACCCTCTGACATTTGTCATTCCTTTTTGACCATGGGTATCTATGATTGTTGGGTGCTCCTTTCCTCTCAGGAGTGGGATGTGACAGTCACAGACACTGATTTTCACGTCTATGCTACCGTACATGGTTGGGACCTGTGGTATGAATAGAAAACTATGATAATAATATGAAAAATAATAACTATGAAAAATAATAACCATTAAATTAAAACCGTATTACATTCAATGACCTACTTGCAAGACAGCTTCTATTTACTTATGAAATAGTAAGTGGCATGCCTCCTAACCCAGAAGATCTTTGTAACAAGATATTTACTATAAGTTGGCTCGAAATCATTGCTGCTGCAGATTAAGTCATACACTTACTAATCTTGTTTTCTGGTCCTCATACATATATACATGTGCACCCACACTTACAGTTCTTTGTCCAGGCAAGGCTAGAAAGGTGCTCAAAATCATTCCACTGAGGAAGCAGAGCTTATCCCTCTGAGGCATGAGCTGCCAGGATCCCTCTTTGGCAGGTTTTACCAGGACTAGTTGCCATTTGTTGCTGACTTATTACACAATGCCATCAACCACAACTGAGATAACTGAAAGGAGAAGATTTCTTGAATCTCAGTGGTTAATGAGCAACATGGTTGTCACATGTGGAAGCAATTTTGTCTAGTCTGATTTGCAGCCTTGCTCACTGGCAGGTTCTCTCTCAAAAATTTATGCAGCGCCTAGCTGATATAGGAAGTGGAGGTAAGTAGTTCATTCCTCTTCCTGCTTACCTTGGCAGAACTACTGACACCACACAAGAAGTTTCAGTATTGTGGACAGCAAGCAATCCCTGCTGTCTTCCACTTCATATTCAGAGAACTTCAAAATTAATCTTACTATCTTTGCCTTTTGAATAAAAACTAACATGTCGGCCCCTTACATTAACTCATTGTCCCAGCTGTCTGTACTGGAGATGTTGTTTAATTTGAAGAAACTGTCCTCTTTCTATTGGAAACTGCAGACACGTATAACACAAAATTTCTATCTCAAAGCAACTTTAGTTTCACTTAAATTCCCTCCAAGTAATTCCGCAAAATAATGTCATTTATTGAGGAAGGACCTTTCACAGGCCTGGTGAAATTTTAACCCCTAAACCAGATGCAAGTTTGCCCCCTATAGCAACAGCTCTCATTTTCATGCTTCCATGTTTGTGTTACACTGGTCAAGTCCTTCCTTCATAGAGTGCAGGTAGTAGTTTGCATTCAGCACCATATACAAGTTGCTGAAGTGAGAGACTGTCAGCTATTTATTTTTTCACATATGAGCATTTCACTCAGGAACCATAAAATGCTTCATCCTCTCCGCATTTTGTAACCGAGAATAACATTGAGCCCCTTGTGTTTTAGTTCCCTTGATCTACTGACCACACATTTTAAGGAGAGGCTGACAGCTAGCATGTCAGTTATTTTCAGATATCTGTCTCTGTCAAATTCAGAAATCCCAAGAAAATAAACGAAGTGCAGGATTATAAATACATGTGAAATCAGAGCTGTCATCACTCTCAAGGATTTTCCATTGTGCCTGTTGCACTATTTTTAAGCTAAGATTTCCCAGATGTTTAGTAGGAATGTTTAGAGAGTAAAGCATTTCATTTTCCTAATGGCTGCAACATTCCTAAATTTAACCTATTCAAAATTGGCACTCTGTGCCTAATTTGTTTTGCTTTTTTTTTTCCAATTGTATAAGTGGAGTAGAATAATAAAAACAAAGTTTAGCAAGCCTAAATAGCTTTTGATGGCCTGAAAGTTGTTATTTCAAAATTTCACATACACTTATGGATTCAGATGAATAAAATATGACAGAGATCCCCAAAAGGATGATGCTCACGTGTGCCCACCCTCGTCTTCAGAGGCCAGCACTGGGTCTGTATTGCTCTGAGCCATAGAGGAACAGAGCAGGAGCTATATTTCACATCATGCTCCTTCTGCAAACCAGTGGTTTACTAAAAGCAGTTCTGACAAGACTGATTTAAACTACACAATTATGATTTAAAATAGAAAGAAGGAAATTTATCTGAAATGTTTATCTTATCTTACCTTGTTAATGGATATAACTGAATAACTCCATCCTTCTAGTCAAGCAGGAAGATAGCTATAGATTTTAATATAAGTAAACATAGTTTGAACATACTTATTTGGAAAGCCAGTTTTTATGCTGGTTCAGAATTTTTCCTACAATTGTTCCTTTTCACTTGACTTTTTTTGTCAAGCTGCACTTGAAAGAAAATCGGATTCCAGCTGAAAATATATAAAAGTTCTAGAACTAGTAGATCTTATATTCTTACACTCATAATGAGTCATCTTATGATTTTTACTCTCTTTTTGGCTCAGGCTATGGAGCATCCAGTCACTAAACCGATCTTAGAGGTGGGAAATATCCCCTCTGAATCTTCAGAAGGGGCTGCTATAGTCGGAAAGGTACTCTCAGCCTCCAGGTGTCTGAATAGTGAAATCTCCACCAGGGCAGTGCTTTGGCTTTCTTTAAAGCACAGGTGCACTTTTACTACCCCAGTACTCCTTCTCTCTAGTCTTTGGTTGTTTGGTTTTTTCTTTAATTTATAAAAGTGACTTATTTATGCAATTAAGTTCCTGAGCTTTCAATTCAGTTGTATATGACTACAAGGTATGACACGGGACACATGGCAGATGTGTGTAATCTAAACTATTAGAGTACTGTAAGACATGCCAAGTGGCACTATACATGTTGGGCAGCTGAATTAAAGCCCCTACAGCAGTAATAAACTGCTGTAAGAATAAGCAGGACAAGCTACTATGATATATCAATAACCTCCAAACTTGTATTTCGTAGACTCTGCTGGAAAATGGAGACTGATGCAGGTTTCATCTTCATTGGTTTATGTCAGGTATGACAGGTAAAATTGTGTGTTACAAGCAGGGATGATGAAGAGGTTCTCATGGGCAAAGGGGCTAATTACAGCAAGGCACTTCCTGTGCTGTGACACATGAATCAATACACACTGGCAGTAAGTTGTAGCCCTGTACTGCTTCCAAAAATTGTGTCTCTTGTGTTCTTCAGGCAGTGTGGGCAGCACTCTGCATCGCTATCACCTTACAGATCCTAGTCAGAGGACCATTGCTGGGGAGCCAACATGATAACAGGGTAAAAATGTTTACCTTAAGAATGTTCTGCTCATGTTTGAATTAAGAGGAGAGTTGTTTCCTATGCCTTTATTAAAATAAAAAAAGTTTCCCCATCCCAAAGTTTTGCTGTGCTTTGTATACAGTCAGCTACTATAATTTACCCTCCAGTTAAATTCTTATATAAGCTGCAGAAAGCTTAAAAGTTTGTAGCTAGGTGGCTTGTGTTCACTGCCCACAGTCATCAAATTACGTCAGAAATGAAGTCATGTAATTGGCTTTGCCACCCAACATACAGATTTTAAGATTTCACTTATGTCTCCCTATGTGTAAGTGGATTTGGCATCGTTTATATTACAGGGAGGACTTGCTTCTGTACACACCTCCTCTCCTTCCCATTCCCACACTCTCTTTTTCTCTCACACACATACATACACATGCTTTTACTCAAGAGATGTTCAATAACTATAATGCTAAATTTCTTTGACCCCAGGCCATTAGCCCTCCTCAGGACAGACCCAATAAACAATTGAAGCAGCTAAGAGTTTTAGGCATCTGATCTCTGGAGAATACGCCAGAACCCTGCAGAAGACGTCTGTGCAGTGAGCAGTGAGATGAAGGCAAGTTGGAGTGGCAACTTACAGAGCCTGCAGGCTGACCTGAGTGCTACTGTATCACAGGCAATGTTCATTCTGCAATGGCAAGGGCACTGCAACTGCCTTCCTGTGACACAGTGCTGCAGGATGATGCCTTTGTTCTTCTGGGATATTAATTATGAATCCATCACAGCATCCTTCTGTCTTAAAACGTGATCGGAGAAGAGGGCAACTGCCCACCTCTCCTGTAACAGATCACGTTTCAGAGCACTCAGAGATACAACTGCTTTATCAACATGATGTTGAGGAATGCATTCAGTGCCAGCTGCCCGTTGAGCTCTGGGTGGCGGGAGCCCCAGGCAAGAGGCCCTGAGCTGGTGCTGACCTCTGCATAACAAAGGGCACTGGGACCTGTGGCCCAGCCAGGTGAGCAGACACTCAGAGACACAGCAGGGGCTGACAACCCCCAGACTTTCAAGCTCTGTCCAAGCTCTGGGCAGGACGTGGTAGCAAAACTCTTCTTATTGTTGGTTAGGGTCCAATCTTGGAAAGAGAGATCTGAGATTCCAGCCCTGCTGTAAGCACGATTTCTGTACTTTATCTTGTTTCTATTAAAATATATATCTACAAAGTATTAATGCATACGTTCAATTATTAATTCCTTGATATATATATTATTTTCTAGTACTTCTCTCTAGTATGCTTCTTTCAGAGCACAATGTAATACACTTCTGCTAACACTGTAAGGCATGACTTACCTATTATTTTCACACCTCCAAGTTAACATTAGCCAAAGAAAATTTCTCTTCACTTAAAGTCTGAGTCACAGACAGAAATCCAAGGGAGATATTCTTTGGAAGTCAGAACTACCAGGGCACTTTGCCCAAGTGACATGGAATGCCTGGCCTTTTGTAACTGCCCATCACTTCCATAGCTGACAGGATAGCTGTGAAGTTCGGTACTGCTTTGCAGTTTGATCTCCCTTAAAGAATAACGTCGCGAAGGAAATGCGTAACATACATTTTCCTATCTTTATGCCTCCATATAGGAAAGAGCCTACTCTCATATCACACTGCTCTACATTAAAAGAAATACCATAATCTAAAAAGAAATACCATAATCTAAAATCTCAAGCTCTGAACCACTGCAGTCTTTAAGAGGTTAGTTAGGCATCCCGTTTTCTCATCTAAATTCCAACTGGTTGATAACAATGTTACCTACCTCAGCCTCGTGCTTGAAGGTCATCTCCGCTGTTGTATGTGCTGGCTGAAGCATGACATTTGCAATGTAGGTTTGCTACCTTTTCACAGACTAAGGAAGTGACAAGTGCCTAAAACAGATAGTCCAAATGTGAATAATCTTGCATAGTATTCATTTTTACAAATACGTAATTTTCTAGAGTCTTACAACTAGCATAAATATTTTGCTTCCCCTAATACACTGAGTTTCTGTATTATTACTTTGCATTTAAAATATTGTGAACTGAAAGACCACGTCAAAATTTTTAATATTTTTTAAAAAAGGAGGCTATTTTATTTCATGTTCTCGAAAAGAAATGCTTTGGAAAAACTTTGTATACCTGTTCTTGTCCTTGGGCACTAGAGGTCACCAGTGGCACAGACACGAGGAAAGGAATTTATAGTCCCCGGTAGTACAGAGGCCTCAATCCCTCTCCTGTGACTTTCATTTAAGTTGTTACTGGAAGTCCTTTGGCATCTCGAATTTTGGAAGAGTGAGATTAAACCATTGCTTTCAAGCACGTTATGTCTCAGATGTATGTATAGCTGTCTATCTATTTGAAAGGGATGGGTGTTTCTTGAAAATATGATTTATTCATCCCTCTGATACTTGAGAGTTCCTTGGCTGATACCTGCTGTATTTGAGCTCTGAGTAATGTTGTTGAGACAGAACCACAGAACACCCAGCAGCAACACATGCTGTTTCAAACGAAATAGCATGGCCCATTTCAAGAAAGAAACAGTGCTCCTTTACTGGTTCCATGTGTGGCGTGTGAAGGGTTCACTGAAGCAGAACGTTCAAGAACATCAGTTGCGTTTTTTTGACTAAGAGACCACACCATCTTTTAATACATTCAGGACTTTCCACTTCTATGAGTGATGCATATGACAAAAACCCCCAAGTCCTCTTGCATATGAAGAGGCTCAGAAATGCTTAGAAATCTATGCTAGAGCACAGCTACTCCTTAGAGAAAATACATCCAGATTTTAACCACTAAAAGATGGAAATTTGCTTAAAATATTTTTATCAGATCAGTAGTTAAATTTAACAACCACCAAGTTTATATACTCTATCAGCTATTTATATAATGCATGATACTAATATAATCCTAAATAAGAAGCAGGGTTTTTTAGCAATGATTCATTTTGTAAAAGAGTTGGACTAGTACAGTGTAATAACATATAATGTGTAATAAACATACCTCTGCAGTTATGGAGACTGACTGTAATCAAACAATTCTACCTAACAGAAAGTCTTCTTGGTGCATTGAAAGTTATAACCATGCTAAATATCAACTCAAAGATTGTTTTGTCAAAAGATTTCATAAGATTTTGGATATTAGACCTATCTCAGAATGAAAATTTGGTGAAAAGCCTATTGAAACTCTATAAATCCTGAAACCTGCAGTAAGTAGCAATACCACACAGGCTTTTTTCATGATTGCTTTCTTCACCCAGGTTTCATCAGACTTTGAACTCCTTTTACTTTGAGGTGCACCACATAAAGAGGTCTTAAATTATGCAAAGTTAAAAATTAGGCAGGTAGGAGGAATCTTATCCTAGAAAGAAATAAAAACAACTGGACACTATATGCTACGCATTTTTACTACTTTGTTTAAAATAGCATATTGATGTACTTAAAACACTTCAGATCTGTATGTTATTTATGATGCTGTAAACATACAGAAAAGCACGAAAGTCACATTTTCCACTGCATCCAAGCAGAGAAATCTAAAATTACAGCTATTGGAAATCTGTTTTATGAGCTGTGTGAAAGGTGTAGTTAAATGCAGTGCTATAAACTTCGGCCTACAATGCCCTACCTATAGCAACTCCTTGATGGTGTTAATGCAAAGAAAAATCAAACTAGATGGAGATTTCTGGCTACATTCTGATTTTTCTACATTCTTCTGAAAGGAATGTGAGAGCATACGTGAATCTAGCCCACATCTTATAGATCCTTATATTAGCAAGACACAAAATTAGAGTACTGCAGTATATAAGTTAATGCACTACTTATGATCAAAGGTAAGCAGGGAAGACAGCTCAGCTCAGCAGGGAGGAGTATCAAGGGGTTTCATGAAGCTTTGTGAGTCAGGCATCAGATCTGGGACACTTTGTGGAGTGTCTTTTCTTGTGAGCTCCTGCAGCTTCTGCTCATGGGCTTTTTTCCCTTCTCTCCTCCTCCCACTTCTCTCACCAGCCCACAGCAAATGTCAGCTGAGTGTAAGCAGAGCATAATGTGGAATAGCCACAGTACTGCCATGCCTGGGCCCGACCCAAGGTATCTCTTACACCACGACCAACACACACAGGAAAAATGAAGCGCCAGCAATAGCTGAGAACTGTGTTTGCATAGGGAATTCACCATGGGACAAATCTAACTGCTTTCAGCTTCCTTTGGGCAACTCATCTGCGCAACACAGCATCAGTACACATTGGATATGGTCTCTGCTGCCCACTGTATTTATCCAGTAAGTCTGAACTGGTCTTATATAAAGAACTGTTATTTTTTCACTCAGTGCACTCATAAAAAGGCTGGTACCAGATAAGAAAGGGAGTTAGATACTGGATTATGAGATACAGCTCTGAATTCACTCTGTGATTACAACAAGTTAATTTTCACCTGGATCAGTTCTCCTTTGCCTGTACCCTGTATTCAGGGAAATGT
The DNA here is from genome assembly GCF_003945595.2 of Pipra filicauda. Lineage (NCBI taxonomy): Eukaryota > Metazoa > Chordata > Aves > Passeriformes > Pipridae > Pipra > Pipra filicauda. The sequence goes on along the minus strand of NW_024105087.1, from coordinate 4,240,097 downwards.
GTGTTCTATAGACACAAATGCTGATGCTGGCACAAGATAACACACACAGGAAGGGATGGATGGGACCAACCCTTTTGGCAAAAGACTGAACAAGCTTGACTGAAAAGTCATCACTGAACTACAGAATGTATTTTATGAATATGCACATGAAAGACAGAAGCTGGCATGAGAGTGGGCCTTAAATTTCCCCTTTAATATAAAACATCCAGAGGTATTGATATTCAGAATATGCTACTAAGTTCATCCCATGCCTTTGTGGATGTGGGTCTGAGCAGAGACTAAGGGTATTAGAATATGATGGGGCTATGTAGCTGGGTTTGAAAAACCAAGTTTTTCTTTGCTGATCTCAGGGAAGCTTCTGACATTTTTATGTAATAATTTACTACAGTTTTCATATTTGGTGAATATATGTAGGTCCTGGAAAAGCTCTTCTGTATTTACATAAATCTACTATAAACAAGGCTCATTTACCTTCATCCACCCATCATATAGTTCTGGAACTAGAGAAAATAAATATTGGAACTGGCAAATATAGTATTTTATCCCTCTGGTCCCTTCCCTTTTTCTTAACTTTCATCATCTTCCAAAATTATGTTTCTATTTCAATTATTCAGTTGTTTTGTTGTTTTGCCTTTTTTTTTTTTTATCCCCTAAAAATGTCTTGGTGAGAAGCTAGAAAACGGCACTCTGCTTAGTAGCATATATGTTCAGGTTGGTGAACTCAAAAGATGGGCCAAGTGCATCAGTTTTCTGACTCTTTCCTCTAAGCAGCTGAAACCTTCACTGAAGGATCCATGTGTTTCTCAAGTCCTTATAGCCTTTCTCTACCTGCTTTACACTGACCCTGAAGAGTAAGGTAGTTTATTTGGGCATTTGTGGCTCTTTTCATAGCTTGCAAGTAGTTCTCCTCACTCAGGTCTGGGTCTATGCTCAAAGAAAAGAGGCTGCACACCTTGCTGGCCCAGAGGAACCGCGGTGCTTGTGTTTCATAAGAGCTCTGGCTTGCTGAGTGAGTCAGGGTAAATAAATAAATTGCACAAATAAATAACTGGCACAAATAAATTGCTTAGTCTTGAGATCTGAGCACACAGCCACGCAGCATCAGGGAGGTGACAGAGGCGCTTTAGAACTCCCTGTGTGCTGTGTCCATGAACCTCAGCGCGCATTTCCAAAGTTGTTACGGTTTTCCACCAGACTTGTGCCATACCAGGAGTGAAGTTAAGCATCACGGTTACCTTTGCTGTCAGAGCCCTGCAGTCCAGGCAGGAATGCAAGTATAGGCTGATAGCCAGCTATCCTCAGACTGTGTAGTTGCTGGACTTCAACAGAAATCAACTTGTAACACAGAGACTATGTTGGTGGGGGAAGGGACAGCACTCTATCCGTGGCCACCCACTGCCTAGAAAAAGTCTGGCAACAGGGGTGTTATTCTTGTTCCATTGGCAATCGTGGGACTTCTGCTAGACTTGATCCTAAATGAATGCATTTTTCTGACCCAGAGTCCTTTTATGTGGTTCGGTATGGAAAAGTGCCACGGTATTTGTCACAAAAAGTCCTTGCTGGCTAATCTGTTTTTAGGATTGTTGATGGTTTATAAATTAGAATTATTAGTCAAACACTGCTCTGTGTGTGCAAACTCCTAGTACAGACTGGGCTATAGGGCCAGCATGGAACCACCTTTTTATCTACGGCAAATTGTTTTGACAAAAGGGAAAGGCAGTCAGAGCAAAACCAGAAGGATACGTAAGCAATTTACCCCTGACATGTACTCTAACAAATCTTAGTAATTGTATTGGCCACTCAACATTTATACATCTCCAATAAAAGTGAACTTCTTACATAACAGAGGTCCATTTTGGAAGGTCCCATTTAAATATGCCAAATGCTCCGTGGCACTAACTGCCTTGTTATTTCTCTTCGTGTTAACCAGAAGAGGGACACATTAAAGATTAGAGAGGTAAAACTAGATGAGTCTGCTGCTTCTCTCCAATCAAAGTAGAAGTCCTTCAGTAGTGCACCAGTCTACCTTTCCAAGGCATACAGAATGTCCATCCTAGAGATGAGCTGAAAGAGGCATCTAGAGGTGAAGAAGCCTTCGGGGGAGCATGACCATAAATCCCAAGTCAGGAAAGTTTTGTTGCTGACAGCAGACTGAAATAATGAGAAAATGAAAGTTGGCAGGCACTTCTGTACATCCATGTGTTGCTGTGCTAACCCAACTTCGAGATGTCGCACTGCCAGATTCTCTTACTCCCTTTGTATTCCAAATTCCTTGTTCATCCAATTAGCATGAGTAAAATTATCTATAAATATATATATAGTGCTAAATTCTGAGACAGATGTAGGTCTGAGTCCTGAACTGCACGAATGGCTCAAATCACATAGACCCTGAAATTTTTTGTCATTCCACACCTGGCTGAGTTTTAGAGCCTCTCTGCCCATTCTCTGAATGCACACATTAGAATGTTCTTGTGAAAATGTAGAGTTGATGATAAATATAAACCCAATATGGATTAATTTTAAAAAATTTGGGAATTTCTTGCCAGTATTCCTCTCTATCCCTAAAATTCAAAGCTTGAAACTCAGAATGGGCAATGCCAACATATGAAAAAGAAGAAGATTGTGTTAGCTACTCATGATACCCCAAAAGTAGGCCACATCCAGCTTGGTGACGTTTCAGCTGGAACACATATCTTTTGTACTAGTGCCATGTGAAAATCTGTCCCTGCAGTTTTGGTAACTATTTTTTGCATCAGATTTGTTCTGATAAACTCTCTTTTTTTCTTTCTTTTTTTTTTTTTCATATCCACAGGAACAAGTATCCACAACTTTGGGAGAATGACTTCCTTGACCCAGGGTTTTTATGGTGATGGATTTCAAATACTGCACATTCTCCTCTTTTCCCAGGAATACTAACTACAAAATTAATACAATATGCAAAACAACAGACAAATCTGAAGATCAAATGAGGCTGGAAAAACCCACCAAACCCAAACTCTTATTTACACTAATGCAGAGTTAAACACCACAGAGAACTATACCTGCTATTACCCCAAGTTAATTTCATTTAGGAACCTACTAAATATATTTGCTTTGATATGTCTTTCAGTCAAAAGATTTCACTCTCTTTTCTTTAACACAGCAACCTGAAATACGTTATTTGTTTTGTCTTTGGCAAAAGATATTAGAAAGATTAGAAATGTTTATGTTATTCACAGTCACATTAGAATGAGAGTGCATGACAGCTGCTAACTGCCTATAATTTATGCAGAAGTTTTCCATTTAGCTTTCTATATACATATGTACTTGTGTATATAAAAAAATAAATATCACAGAATCACAGAATATGCTGAGTTGGAAGGGACCCACAAGGACCATCGAACCCAACCCTCAGACCTGCACAGGACCATTCCCAAGATTCACACCACATACCTGAGAGTATCATCCAAATGCTTCTTGAACTCTGTCAGCTTGGTGCTGTGACCACTCCCCTGGAAAGCACTCAGCCACTCCCTGGGTGAAGAACCTTTTTCTAATATCCAACCTAAACCTCTACTGACACAACTTCAGGCCATTCCCTTAGGTCCTGTCACTGGCCACCACAGAGAAGACATCAGATCCCTGTGGAACCCCACTAGTGACAGGTCACCAGTCTGATGTCACCCCATTCACTATCACCCTCTGTGTCAACCTGTGGGTCAACTGCTCACCCATCCCATAATGTATTTATCCAGCTGTGTACTGGACATTTTGTCCAGGATACTGTGAGAGACAGTACTGAAAGTTTTACTGAAATCCAAAAAGATTACATCAACTGGCTTCCCCTGATCAACTAGGTGGTTACCTTGTCATACAAGCAGGACTTTCCTCTCATGAAGCCATGCTGGCTGTGACCAATGACAGTGTTGCAGGTGTTTTCCAATACTTCCCAGAATAATAATTTCCATAACTTTACCAGGCCCTGAAGTGAGATTGACAGGCCTGTAGTTTCCAGGGTTCTTGTTCTTCTTGAAAATCGGGACAACGTTTGCCAGCTTCCAGCCAGTTGGGACCTCTCTGGATTCCCAAGACCACTGAAAAATCATCAAGAGAGGTTTTGCAATGACATCAGCAGTTCTTTGAGGATTCTGGGATGAATCCCATCAGGCCCCATAGATTTGTAGGGATCCAGCCTGAGCAGCAGATTGCTCATAGTTTCAGGATCAGCTGAGAGTTTATCATTCTCACCGTCACGGTCCTCCAGCCGAGGGCACTGAGACCCCCTTGGTCCATCATCCACGTTGAAGACAGAGGCAAAGAAAGCATTAAACACCTCTGCCTTGTCTCTGTCCCTGCTTGTGAGGTGTTATATATATGCACACAAATAGTATACATAAATATACAAGGTCAGCTTCCAGACAATTCCACTAGAGCATTTGCTACAGAGACTGATAAAAACAAGGCAATAGATCTATATGAACAAGTGATAAATCTATAGTGGCAACTTTTCCTTGCCAAACTGTGTTGGGCAACTTTTCATGCAGAGGAGGGTGCTAAAGCAGTGACTTGAATGGTCTGAACCTTCTCCTTGCAATGCAGCCAGAACTCCACACCATTTTTAATCCTTTTGACCTCTCAGGGGTGAAAGGATCCTCAGAACTGTGTTACCTCTCTAAAAGATGCACATATGTCTGAATGGAGATCAACCTTCCTTGGATTTCTGGGCAATGGAGGGATTAATGGCACAATGTGAAAAGATGGAAACTGTGTCTTTCCCTACTAGTACTTGATGTTGTTTCCTTATCTAGCACTATCAAAAGCCAAGTTATGATGCACAATTAAGAGAATTAACTTCATTTGAACTCTGACAATGGAGATGTGCTCAGCTTCTCAAAGAAAAACATAAATCTCCCCTAGAAGCATAATCTGCAACAGTGCTATTGAATGTCTTCTAATTAACATTCTCGTTTCTTTGATATCGAACATTGTAAAAGACACACCTGTGCAGACGAGAATAAAACCTGCTGTATCAATAAGACATAACAATGTTTGAAACTGAGCCTGTGCTCTACATGTGTAAAGTAATATAATATGCACACAGGACTAAACTACCATCTATTCAACCATGTTAAGTGAATATGTTTTTTCCTTGTCTATAACTACATCTAGTTGAGGCTAAGCAACCATTCTTTTGCATCTTTGATGCACATTGTCAACAACACATGATTTTCAAAGTGTTAACAATATTAAGGCATTTGCAGTCATGAAGCATTACTTAATTTTTTTTAAAAAAGTGAACAGGAAAGAAAAACCTAACTTGCTGAAAAATGCAAACTCATAGACTATAGACTTTGGACCACAAGATAGACTGCCATTTACAATAATAGGATGTATCTACCACATGAATCTACAGAAGAACTGAAAAAACTTAGAGTCTATAAAGTGATCAGGGCTGAGCTTGAGATGTTAATTTGGTTGAGATATTTCCCATTTTGTTTGGTCTTGGTCGTTGGTTTTTTTTTGTCGTTTTCATGGTTTAGTTCACTTCAGTCAGTCAGCCCAAGTTAAGACTGTGGTTTTTTTGCAGCAATGGACACAGCTCAAGTGTCAAGGTGATTAATACACTCACATTTTTCCAAGTCTGGCTAAGCCTATATGATCTTTCTTTTCTTTGTTTTTGTCAACCTTTTTGTCTCTCCTCTCTTCCTTTAGAATATGCTCTAAAACATAAGTAAGATCATGAAAAAGGGAATTTCATGACTGGACAGAGGTACACTGGATTTAAAATACAAAAATTACTATATTTGACTTTAGCCGCAGTTGCTTACAAGCCACTGCCTCACTCATGGTTTAATACTGTTTACAAGAAAAGGAAAGGAATGGTCAACACATGTTATGGAAAGAATGAGTGACCCCAGTGGAGTGGGTATCAGACATCATGCATATTGCTTACCGGTAAGACATCTGTTTTCAACTATGGGGCTTTTATTCAAGAACTGATGAATAAAGTCTCATGATATCTAAATACCATTTTTAACTCTCAGGACAGTCACAGAATTCCTCTAAATGTCAGTCCTGGACTGGTGATGTTGCCCAAGGCAGCCTGTTTGCAAACTACACTGCAATCAGTATATGTACATGCTTGATTAACTTCTAACTTGGGTTACTACATTTCAGTCATCAGGCCAGGTTAGGCCATAATGGACCTAAGTCCAGTTAATTTCAATACTGAAATTAGAGTGGGACATATAAGCAGTTTTACATCTCTAAAAGAAATTAACCTGTAGAAATTTCTTCTCCATTTTGCTAAGAACTTTCTTTCAAAAATACTTAAATGTCTGAAAGTTTCTTGTATATTGCCACTGATCTTGTTTGCTTATATACAGGAACCAACAATCAGACAGATGCAATGCAGACAAAATGCAAATAAACTTGAAGAGTCAGATTTTTTAAACAATAACTCACTGTTATTGGGAGGTAGGAGATGTTTACGGTAGTCTTGTCCCAAAGGCCACCACATACAATATTCCCACTGACTTTATTAGTTATAGTAGGTGCAGATTTATGGTTGGGTATAAGGATGTTTCAGTCTTCACCTCTTCACCTCTTATTAGCACTTGTCCTTTGCTTCCTTGCCACAGTTTAAGCAGTCCCAGATGCTGTGCAGTTCCAAAGCTCCCCTCTAGCTCCCATAAAATCAGAAAAAAAAGTATCTTGTGGAGTACATTGTGAGTGGTAGAGATGGGGCAGGAGGGCAAAGAGGAAGGATTCTCTGTGGAATATGACCTGATGAGCAAAGGATGGTCTTAGCTCACTGCTAGGTAGAGTTAAATATAACCTTGCCTTGAGTTTTACAAACATTTTCAGGCCTTAATACTCTTACAAGGATCTTCAACAACGCTCAGTCCATTTCATTTAATTTCTTAGTGAGAAAACATAGCAGTGAGGGGTTTCATTCATATTAATAACCTAAATATCAGAAACACGAAAAAAACAAACCTATAGAAATTTAAAACAATTACAAATTTTTCACTACCTTCATGAATGAATCTGCTAAGGCATTTCAAAATTATAGTAATTTGGCCAGATATAATTTCAGCGATTAAGATAACCGAAACTATGAAATCTTCACATGGAATAAAAGAATTGATGTTAATGCCATTTTATTTGAATAAGAATGCATGGAACTGACTTTATCCTAAAGCTGCTATTTAAAAATATCAGTTACATTGCTCTAAATCTGGAAGAGGTTCCTACAAAATGTCTTGGGCTGTAGACTAATGTGGATAAATGGATATAATTATCTCTGGAGAGGAATATATTCTTCTCAGAGTATTACAAGTCCTGCAGTTATGAATGATACTTTCTACAGTGCTGTGGTAAACAGAAATTTTTGCTTACCATACCCTAGCTATAATTAAGAAAGATGGTTTAGTCACTTTGTCTCTTTCTATCCCTGCCAGAAGGTCAAGATTCATATAAAGATACACAACCACCTCTCCAGTATTCTTTTTCTTAGTAGCCAAATGCCTCTCCCTTTTCTGGCAATCACACTCAGACCTCATTATTGTGTAGTCAGAGATTCTGCCTTTAGTATTACCATTAAAATGGCATGCAGGGGGCAATTTGACAATGATATATACGCATCGAATGCCACCGGCACTCTGCTTTGAAACTCCTTCAATTTTTTTCTAAGCCATTCCCTACATCAACAAATAAAAGCCACAACAAAAAGAAAATACCTTTTTTCTTATTAGACTGCCAGAGATCCCAAAATCTAGTTGATATCTGGTTCCAATTTGTCTTTGTGGAAAGGAAGCCAAAGACTTGCTTTTCTTCCTCCTTGCAGAATGCAGCCAAAATGTAGTCTAACCTGGGTGCACCCACCCACACTCACCAGTGTATGCATTCTAGTCATGACTCCAGTTAATAAATTCGATTAGCTCCTACAGTACTCCAAGCCAGCAGCCCACAAGGCAGGTTCAACCAATACCTTTGCTTCACTCGCTGCTCTCAGCAGACCACCAAGGCTCTAGTTTGTATTTTTAAACCTGGGTTAAATTGTGGCATAACCACAAACCATTGTATGCGATTAACAGTGGGGTTCCAATGACTGACTGACAAACAAAATCTTAGCACACTGAGTCTGCTTCTCCCAGTAGTAAACACATGTTATTAATGAAATGATTCTAACAGGCTACACAATTGGAAGCTTTTTTCCTTGATTGACAGACTGTGCTTTTCTTAACAGGCCAAATAAAGAGGGCATGAAGAGTACACTTGTATTTTTTACTTCGTGAAGCAAAGACATGAAACTATTGCAATATTTTCTCCATCTAGTCACAGCCTACTGGGATGTTTCTCTGTCCAGTCACTGAGTGATGCATTACCTTGATACACAAGCTCTGTTTCTATGAACAGAAGAGATGGCATCTTAAAAAAACGCCACCCTCTGATCTCTATTGCTCCCTTTTCACTGTGGACCCATTCCTCTGTCATCACTGATATAGCTTAAGAGGAGAACAGCTGATTGGGGAAAAAAAAGAATGCCAACATGCATGTGACATGAAATTATGACACCATCACTCAAAACTACTGCAGACTGGTACAGTTTAATTGCCAAGCTGCTCGAAACAACACTCGCTAAGCTAGACTGGGTATTAAGCAGCAGGATGAAACAGATGGGCTTGCTCATTCATAGGCACTGTAAGTTCATACTCTTCAGAAGAAACAGCAAGGGCCAAAAAACAGGACAAGAAGTGTTGCACAATTTCTCAAGGAGCGGTTGAAACACATATCCAACACATCTTTAATGAAACAATTCATACCAAAATTGTCATCACAACTGTCAAGGTCCCTAAATTGGACCTACAATATTCAGGCATGGGATTTAGTTAGACATTCAGTAGCTGTGTTCTTCAGGCTATGAAGCAGCCTTCCCTACTTCAGTCTCTCCCATGACTGTTCATATATGCTGCTACGGTGTCATTTGCCAGACTGGAAGACAGAAAGAAGAAGCAGAGGTTTCTGTCAGTGCTGCTGCCAAAAGATAAAAAAATGCAAGTTGAATTTTAGCCTCAGTCTGATCAAACGGCTCCAACTTATGGGTAGTTCACCCATCTGGATTATCATTGCATCCAACAACACTACTAGCCAGTAAACAGTAACACACATGTGTACTCTCATGGTACACTTGCTCCTGTGCTCAAAAAGAAGGTTTGGAATATTTGGCTTACACAGTTCATCATGCCACTCTATACAGCAAAACTGCCATCCTTACACCACATGCTTGGCCTTGAGTGTTGCAAAGAGAGGATGAGATTAAGTACTTGACTTTCAGGGAAGGTTCTTACTCAGGAACAGAAAAGCAGTATTTTATACTGAGAACATTCAGCACTCCACTGTCATCACTCTCTCATTTCTTTTTTTTTTCCATATAAAATATACTCAAAGAAAAGATACACTTAATATTGCTATTTTGAAGTTATTACAAGAAATTGTTCTGTTGCATCACCTACATGTGAATGGAAATTTTGTTGGAGTAAACAGTCAGTTTTCATGGGTTTCACTGTTTCATTTCAAAGACACAAGCTGTGAATGCTGAAGGGAGATTTCTTCCATGCAAAAGGTCAGAGTTCATGTTAGAGCAATCCGTCACAGATGAGTCAGTGATATTTCCATGCTGCACTGTTCTCCCTGTACAGTATATTGAACTTCCTGAATTGGTATGGTCAGGCTAGAAAAGGGTTTGCTTGGTCACTTTTTATAATTTATTATTGACCTCCCTCTTGGAAGACAGGTCTCACGTTTCCCAACTTTGCAGCCTTCTTGGGCAGAAGAGTAAATTTACGTGTTGGAGGGAACAGAAACTTAGAAAAGGAAGACTGGAAGGAATGAAACTGTACTGGTGCCGTCAGGCAGGATTATCTGTCAGGTTGTGATGCTGCCCTCTTCTAAAGTTCCATGAGGGATGGTATCGATTTTCTTCAAACAACTAATGTAGGTTTTCCTGGCTGGTTCCTGTACTCTGATATCTACTGCGTGTTTATGTACCCATTCTTGTCCTTACTCTTTTCTGCTCATATGGGAATAAAATGTTTCTTCCTTTGCTGAAGTGACACAAACCAGAAAGCCAGTTGTTACTACTGTTCCTTTTTGTGGCTACTAAGTAGCTGCAGGCTTAACCTATAAGTTCTCTTTAGATTCTGCTCCTGAGGGTCATCCTTCCCGAGAAAAGAATAATTTTTCTTCAAATGGAACTTCAAGGAAGGAGATAAATTGCATTTTGCCTGCTTAGTTAGTGTTGCATTATCTTCTGTTTCCCTCATTAATAATAGAATGGCAAACAAGACACACCCGCCTTCCACAGAGAAGAGGAGGAATGGCAAAACAATAGAAAATGATCCAGCTATAAACTGCTTTAAACACTAGACTTAAGCAAGGATTTCAGTCAGGGCACTTTTGAATCACTCACAGCATGGAATATTTCAAAATAAGGTGACACCCACACATTAAGCCTTGGAAATTAATAAGCAACTGTCTTAATCATTAAACTTGTTGAAAATAGGTACAATGGGATTAATAACTTAAATGGACCATATAACATTAGTATAAATGTTGATACTAATTCGCATTATTATACAATAGGAATCATGTTAAAGGTAATCTGAGATATTGATAACCAGCTATTCCTGCCTCTCAAGGACCAAGGAGTGAGAACATGAAGCCTGAGTTTTATTGCTCCAGCTGGCTGTGATGAGGGCTTGGTTCTTCTATCATAAAGCACAGGCACATCCTGTTGTCAATTAGACTCACCGGTATTCCGTGGCAGCAGCATTGGGCCCCTGGGATGTTATATAGTTTGTTTTGCTATGTAAACATCATGAAGTAATCCGGGCAGTGAAGGACACAGATGAGCAGGCAATTTGCAGCATACTAAGTAAAAGAATAAAGGTCTGTGAGCGAGAGACAGAGAATAAATAGTAACAACATCCCTGGGATATAATATCCACTGGTCTGGAGTCATTAAAAACATATACAAAAGAAAGTTAAGGGACTAATTAAAATAAAATACATCTGTGTTTTTCTTCTGTGAATAGACAAGAGAAGGACTTACTGTAGGGGGAAAAAATCATTGTAGTTATTCACAGCTTCCAGGTGGAATTTTTCTTTATACACCACCTATGCTAGGACCTTTTAATTGGGCCTTGAATCAGGAAAATGTAAGATATTGTCCTTAGACACATTTTAACTGTAGCAACTTAAGTCCTCTTTGTTTGAAAATGCAGTCCCATATTGTACTTGAAAACTCTCTCTATTTGTGATACTACCATAAACTTGTACAAAAATGGGACTGCAACAGATTTAAGAATGTGGTCCTGAGGTTTTTTTTCCCCTCTTCTTTTGGACACACAGAAATGAGATACACAGGATGTTTAAACCTATCAGAGTTCACTGATCAAAGAAAACATATAAATCCATGTTTATTAACAATGGTTGTGTTTAAATAAAACTCACCACAGCACACCGACATCAAAATATTTCCCTTGGTCCCTTGATGCTCACTGTTTATGGCATTCAGCATAGAGAGCGCCTTCCCACCCTCTCATTTATAAATAGTGCTTCACTGATGGTAGTTTGCTATTATCAGTTTTACAACAGCAGTCATTCTGTCTCTGAAATTTCTAGATAACACTGTGAAAAAATTGCATGGTTTACTGTTTTGAACACAGGCTTGAGAACTAGCATTTCTGCTTTCTATTCCTCTCTTTGTCAGCACTTTGCAATCTGACTGTGGCCAAGTTGCTCATCTTCTTTACTCTGTGTTCTGCTACATCTGCCATTTTCCAGACTCTTCATCCATCCTAATTTTGGACAGGTGGAAGCAGTTTTCTAGAGTTTTGTCTCACAACTTACAACATAATAGAAACTGCTGAAGGCAAGGATAGAAAAGATATACTCCGTTCCAGTGGATTTTCTTTGCAGTGGAAACACCAGATATTGCACAGAAAATAAAACCCAGGCAGCAATGTGACCAACCCTATGCACTATCCAGTGTACCCAGAAAGGAGCAGCTGAGCACTTACAAAAAAACTATGGGAAGAGGGGATGTGGACATGCATGGCAAAAAAAGAAGTCTAGCAAAAATAGAGAAGAAAAGTTTAAAAACAAAAAAGGTACAGAAGAAGCTTCCGTTCTCACATAGAAAAATAAAATTCATTCCCTATCCTTCACATTCCTTCAAACAAAAGTATAGAAAATGGGGGTGAAGAAACAGAGTAGAAAGGAAGAAAAACAGTAATGAGCAAGGATGTTAACAGGCAAGTCAAAACCCATGTATTGCTAAGGTGTGGAAATAAAAGCCACAGATAGCAGCCAGGGAGTGGGGGCTGAGGAGAAATGCTCTGTACGTTACAGGAAAATTTCCTTTAAAATTTACAGGCGATGTTCTCAATTTACAAGCCATGTCTTCACATGCCAAGGGCTAAAAGGCACATGCCTCAAAGATCAGAGAGGGAGCTTACAGAAAGGATCATGGCCAGGAGATGACGATGTCTCACAGACCCCCCTGGGACTCTGGGGACTTGTCTGGCCATGACACAGGACCCCAGGACAGCCTGTCAGTGCTGGCCCTGCTGGCTCCTGCTGCTGTGCTTCCTGCCATAGCCAGGGAGTCAAAAATCAGCTGCCTCTGATTACCCAGTCGTTTCTGATCAGCTGACACTCTCTGGAATGGAAAATTTGCTTGAGCTGCTTGATAAGTGGAGGTAACTCTATAGCAAGAGCTTGGACATCCCTCTCACTGACAGCATTAAAATCACTTGGTAGGAATTATCATCATTCTTTAAGTTTTCTTTCTCTCCTGCTCCTTCCTTCCTATGAGAATGAAAATGTCAGCTCCTCATTTGAGAAGGCCAGTGCAAAAATGTGACACAGAGCAGGCATCTGTCAAGGGTTTTTTGTAGTCTTTTAGTAGGGAAACTTCTGCGGCCTCAATAAGCAATAAAATTGGAAAAGATCTGGAATCTCCTCTTTTGCCAAAAGCATCCCACATTTTATATAGGAGTGGAGGTTTAGCCTGCTAGAAAAGATTGAAAGGCAGGTCACTATTCTAGAGACAGTGAATTAATGGGGAGGTAGTGCACACACAGATTCAAACTGAACTTTTTTTTAGTTCACACAATGACAGCATAAAAATAGATAATTGTATGACAGTGTGAGCAATGGATCTGCCAAGCTGAATTTAAACTCAGCTCCATAACAGAATTATAGCCCATCAAGTGGCATGACATGCAGTATTTCATTTGCTGGCTCACTGCTACACTGTCTGTGAGAAAACATAAAACCAGTATCTTTGCAGACTCTATTATTCATATATTCTGAAACTGTGTGGTACTAGTTAATGAGAAAGAAAGGCAGAGTTCTTATATGAAATATTTTGTTCCATTTCAATCCTAATTAAAACAAGCTGAGCCCAAAAATTGTAAGAACTGGTCATGATCACTAATTGGAAAAGAGGAAATGGGAAATATACTTACCCAAAAGATTTCCACTGATTCACCTTTAATGTTTCTTCTTTTTTTTTCCTGAATAAATAATGGAATGACTTTTTTTTCCTCAAATAATTAATCTTCGATTCATAAAATTGAAAAATTGAAATTTTTTACCATCTCTATTTACTATTGCACTGGAGAATAAATTTCAGAGTATGACAGGTAGTTTATATTTAGATAAATTATTGCATTACTTTAAAGCTGTATAGAACCACACCTTCCTGTGCTGGCACTATATAGCTCTTGGGATTTCCAAAAGAGAAGTAATGCTAGCAAAGATGTCCTCGTATGAGTATCTATTCCATATTTTTCACTAATGTGTGTATATATTTATACTCCTCAGCTGGTGGATTTTGATAAAGTAATTGTTCATATTGTTCAAATCTTTATACAGCTGAACTAAATCACAGAAACACAGAATCATAGTATGACCGGGGTTGGAAGGCACCTTAAAGCTCCTTAGTTCCAACCTCCTTGCAATAGGCAGGGAAAGCTTTCACTAGACCAGGTTGCTCAGAGCTCCATCCAGTCTGGCCTTGAACATTTCCAGGGATGGGAAATCCACAACTTCCCTGAAAGGACCATCCTGATCCATAAGGTGTGTTGGAACAGAAAACAAGGATGATATTTGCAGTTTTGAAGGTGGGCAGTGTCAGATCTGAAATGGTTACGTAGTTTACTGTATTATATCAACATTCAAAATTGAAAGGAATCATCAACAATTATTGCCTAGTCAAGGAACATATTTTTAAGGTACAAAAATATAAACTATGTCAAAACCATGTGCTGAGCAAGATCTATGTTTGTGAAACTCAAGCCAACTAAAAGTATAGTAGCAGAGTGTCAGAGAAATATTATAGTTGGCTTCTATGATATGTACCTTCATTTTTCATTAGTTTTTTTTCTATTAGCACAGGAAATAAAAGCTGATGACAAATCTATCAGCCAACTGACTGCTAACTCAGTTTAGATATCCAGTAAACAACAGTGCTCAGGAGCAGGGGAGGATGGCCTTCTTCGGAAACACATTATGTCTATTTTAATTTCTATGTTAGATATCTAATAGACATATCTCCAATTGGTTTGGGGCACAAACTCTTGGCAAACCAGAGGAGATTTGCTTGGTGGTAGAGACAGTGAATGAGTGGTGTTTTCCCCAGTCTTGTTCTGCTGCTATCCTGCACTCCTTCACATCTCTAACTTTCCTAAATAAGCACCCCAGGTCTCTGCTGAGGACATTCACATGACATACTCCCCCTCTATGTCCATATAACATTCCAGCCTTTCTTCCAGCTCTTTCTCAGAAGACCCAGTGATTAGGACAGAGAGAACAGTGAAGGAGAAACAATCCAGCAATATCTGGGGGAGGATACCAGAACAGAAAGAGAAAAAACATGAGTCACTCCATTCCCTGTGCCATCTGGCAAAACTCCTCTGTTCCTAGGGTGGGACCTGGTGAAGACCTATTTGCAGATGAGTTCCGGGAAATAACAGCTTTTCCTTAATTTCCTTTCAGTGTTGAGTTTCTTCATTCCTTCATAGGCTGTATCTTAGCCCACCAGATGAACCAGTTCTGCCAGAGCTCTCTGAATACCTCTTGGGCTCAGGGGATGCAGTTACAAGCTGTCTTATCATTTACTATGTACTCCAGAGGAATCCAACTGTGCAGAGAGATGTTTGGTTCGCTTTGCTTTCTCCAGAGCATTTCTCCAAGAATTAAGGCCTTAGGGGACTTCTGTTCATTCATATAGGAAACCAATGTTTCCAGATTTTCATTGTTGCCTTTCTCCTTCATTTATGTAATAATATCATACTTAGATATTAATACTCATTTGAGTTGCTGTGAATATGGCACCACAGAACTCCTGAAAATACAATGAAAACTAGATGAGGCATTTTTTTCAGACAAAATCTGCAGTAATTAAGACTTAAAGAGTGATAATAAAGCCATTGAACTTAAAACACTGACCACAGAGGAAGATAAAACCAAACGTGTTGAAAGACTATTATTTTACTTCTGAATCTATCAAAAAAATTTGAATCTGTCAAAAAGCATGGTTCTAGTAAAAAGAGAGCACAGAAAAGTGAAGGATGCTAATATTAATAAGTTGTTGGGAGTCTTAAAAAAAAAATCACTTGGCCACAATTTTTTTATCACTGAAAAACCTTGCAGAAAATATTTCTCATCATCTGGCACTTCAAGACTATTCTAAAGAAGTTTCAAGTTGCCACAGATACTGTACTCTTCTTTGACCAAAATAAAGACGGAAAAACAGATATGTCTCCCGTAGAAATGTGTCCAAAACCTGAAAATAATTGTGGATCATCACAAGCCCACCCACAGACTCAAAAGTAGAGCGGGTAAAAATATTTCTTCCTAGACTACAGTAACTTTTGCACATCTTTGATGCAATAAAGATCAGTGTAGCATCCTGCTAGCGTAATACAGGCTGTTCATAACAACAAATTATTCTTAAGAGGTGATAGAGGTCACTGAGTGCTAGGCTGGGTCTGTGGTGATTCTGTTGCTGGATGCCCTAATGGTCTACTATAATCTTATAAAATTACCCCACATCTTTGTGCCTCAAAGGAGAGTTTGCAATAATACTTTCCTGCCCTCTCAGAGTATTTAGTGATCTCCACATCAAAAGGTATTCTTCTATGTGTTTCATAGTACGTACATTTTATACCACAAATTCTGGAATTCGGTAGATTTTCATACAGTAATAGAAATCTGCACCTCTTTTTCTACCAGTATTCCTATCTGACTATTACAACACAAATACTTTTGTATTGTTACCACTGCTATTATCATTTCCACTGCTATTCTCTGTAGGATTAGAATCACAAGAAGTACATGTGAATCAACAGGAATATCTGGGGTCTGAGTTTTCAAATGGTACATACTGTTCAAGGAAAGCAAATGAAACATATCCTAGCTGAGAAACTTTGAGTCTACTTGTGGGTACTGAGGATGTGTAAACCCACAGTCATGTACATGCAATCAAGAGTCAGGTTTGCAATGTGAGTCTGACTGGTAGAGCTGTACAGACACCTTGTCAGGAGCTTGTTATGCAATACAGGAGTTTACACCACACTTTGCAGTGGTAAAACCCACTGTGCTCTCTCCTACAGTAAATTTGTCCCTGGAATTCTCCAGGTTTTCTTTATGTTTTCAAGACATTAGGTAAAAGAGCAATCTCAGTCTTTTGGACATGTGGGGTAGCATCTCAGACTACTGAAGATAATGCCAGTATTTCCAATGAATTTAATGGGTTCCTAGTATCTCTTAGGGATAAAAGTTTCTTTCTTAAAATTTATTTTGGACACCAGTACTTTAAAAACACTCACTGGAAGCTCATCAAACTAAAGCTTAATTATTAAGACAAGTGACAGATTTAAGGAATGTCTTTTTACCCTACAGACTTTTAAAATAGAAAGTGTCTTCCTGTGTGAAACATCAAGAACCAGAGTTGCAATGAATTTTTGAAGAGCTATGGCCATTTTGTTATTTGGAATCTGTGTTCCATAAGAAGGACTATAGACTTGTAGAACTGGGGATGGAGAGAAAGAACTGACTGCAAGGGGACACTAGCAAAACTTCAGCCCTTCATACATTTGAAATTGCATCAAGTATCCCTTCCTTGGCCTTTGTTGGTTAGTTTTAAATACTGATTGGGTTTTGACACTTCTTTTGAAAGTAAGAGGTTGCTCTAGTCTCTGGGTTTTTTCTTCACTTGTGTCTTGCCAGTTGTGCTCATTGTGCTACATGGTGTAATAGAGAAGAGTCCAGGCTGTTAAACTCATTTTCACTTTTCAGTGAAAAAAAGTTTGAACCTAATTTTTAAAAGGTGAAAAGCCAGTGCATTAACACAGTAATACAGACTGAGAGGTTTGAGGTCTAGAATTTAAAGTCCTCCATTGTAAAACCAAGTAATATATTAGATGCCATACAGATTAAGCTGCTCCATAAGACACATTTGTTCCAGAGATTGTTACCCTCCACAGAATGGAATTCTCAAATCTCTATAGAGAAAAGTTCTTTTTAGAGAGGAAGAAAATATTTCCTAATGAGAGTATTTACTGGAAATACTGTAAATTCATGGCACATAAAGATGACTGGTAACTCCTTTAGTATCTTCAGGAAGGATAAAACCCAAATGCAAAGGGGTGTCAAATTACTTTAAGGCTTTCCTTTGCCTGATCTGGATGAAAACTTGAGGTTTCCTCATAAAGGGAGAAAACTGGAAACTGAACGGACTGGTTTGCAATCGGTGAGGAACAGCATCAATATCTGTTTCTGGTCTTTTGCTGCAGAATCCCTTCAGCTGATCATTTGGATTGAAAGCAAACTGGTTTGTTTTCATAGGTCCATTTCTTCCACGTTCAGATAAAACAAACCTCTCCTGTGGGCCTGATGGTGTGTGTTCTGAATTCTTGGTTCACGCGGCAGAGATTCTCTGTATTGTATTGCTACCATATTATCCATCCTGAAGAACACAAAGGAGGCAATGCCTTCGCATGTTTCTGTACATTTTCTTGTCCAGTGTTAAAAGATCTAATGCTAAGCATGAAAATGGGATCCCGATATGTCCCCCATGGTCAAGATGCATTAGATTAGTTAGACAAATCCAGTGACAGTTGTGCTGAAAAAAGTTTGCCTTCTGAAATTACTTCAGGTAAATGCAAGAATGCTATTTGTAACCAAATTCTGAATGCCGTGAGCCATAGAAGTACAATAAACCCCAAACATATAATAAAAATACTATCTTTTTCTTATTTACTTTCAGCTATACACAGTCTTTTAAGTGCCAACTGAAGAAGACTCAAAGCTTTAGTCTGAGTTCTAGCCAAATTACAAATACAGACTTCTCTGTACATAATGGTCATAGTTTTATTTCTGTTGAGTAAAATAGTTTTGTTTGGAACCTAATCTTAATTTCATTGCACCAAACATAAAAAACTTACTGAGAGGTAGTCCCTTCCTTTGCCAGGGAGCAAACGAAGAAGGACTTCATTTGATTAGTTGAAATGAATAATTTAGAAATGCTAGGAAAATGCTTACAGACATTTCCAAAGGCTCAGTGAAATCTGGTCTGAGAAAAAAAACCTTAAACATAGGCTTCCAAAAACTTAAAGAAACTTTCTGTATTTCACTGAAACCCCAACTTTTACATTAGAAAATAATAATTCTCAAAAAATTCAATTAAATATTAGTAAGAATTCTAAGGACATTTCTCTCACTTAAGACACCTTAGTACCTAGCAAACTACCTACTTTATAGATACCACATGTGGAAATCTAAATGAAATTAATGTATTGTGCTTTTTAAACTAGAAATTAGTTCTTTTGACAAAAGAGGATTGATTTATTTCTTTTAATGATGGTAAATGACTCATCAGGATTTCTATGCATGGGTCCACTATTTTTATTCAAGAAAATTTCACTTGCCTGGCAGTTTTTATTGATAAATATCCTAGAACCATCAGGAAATGGATGTTTGCATTTTCAGATTTTACTTCTTCTGTAAGACACAAGTTACCTTTCACTATAAGCACTTGAAGCATGAAAATAATCTGAAAATGAAAATATGCTACAAATATGTTAGATCACTCATGATCTGCAATTAGAAATCTTCATTCTTGACCCCATATAGCTGTCTGCTAAATTGTGATTCTTCAGCTGTTGGAAGTTAAGGAGCCAACATTTCCAGTGAGTTTTCTTATACCTGACTATGATTGGTGTTCTCTCGTTGCCAGAATGTCTCATGAAAGTAGCTGAAATTTCCAGATGTTTCTTCAGTGAAGAGAACTACTTCTGCTTTCCAATATCAAATCTTTCCTAAACATGACAACTTTCTTTTCAGAAGATATTATCAAATGTCACAGCTCTCACTATCCTTCCAGCTACGCAGTTTGTATTTATATTGTTGAGTTAATTTAGCAAAACCCATGAAGTAATTCAAACATGGCAAGTTCTGCTTGAATTGTGTGTTCTGGGTACTCTTGCCATTCCTGAACTAATGACAGCTTCTTTCAGCACTCCTCATGAAAGCACCAAGTATGTCTCTTTGGTTTTGTCATCTAACTTACATCATAACATTATGGGGTACTGAGACTTGCTTCAAAGTACTTAAAAGTTTTGATCATTAAGAATCCTCCAACTTGCATCATCATTCCAGTAAGTTTTTAAGTGTCTGCTGGCTTGCTTTTGAGCATATTACCTCCAAAAAGTAACAGTGCAAATCCTACTATTAAGAAAAAGATGCCTTCTAGTTGATCAGGTAAAAATCTCCATCTATGTAATTAGTAAAGTACATAAGGCATCAATGTCTGATATAATGAATATCTGCATAAACAAAACAGTGTCTTTCTTTAGACATCTGTCAAAACCAGAAATGCAACAAGGTTTGGCAATTTATTTTCTTACACTGAATGACATAGGGCATGAAGCAGTTAGAATGGAAAAGAATAAAAATTATAAATATCATTAAATATTAATTAGAATATCATGAAAAAAATTGTTCCAGAAGCAATGTCAAATTTCAAATTGTTTGCCTGCTATTGATCATCACCACCATAATGCTAGTAACTTCAAGGCAAAATTAGAGAAACTCAGCTGTTGGGCTGAGAGACAGACAGTAGATCAGTGGGACCTAGACTGTCACATCTGAGACAGTTCAAGAATCCCTTCATAGCGTCTCTAGAAAAATCAGTAATTATAAGGCACAAGACATCTCATTTCAAGGTTACGCAGGTTTGATGAAATCACACTCAAGAAATGCCTAATTTTTTTCCAGGAAGTTTAGTGACTAGTTCATATAGTGGTCCCAAACCACTGATGTCTAGTTAAAACTAAAGGAGAATCCTGCACAGGATACCTGAACTGGAACTACCGGAGGACAAAAAGGAATGTGATGATTTGAGCCTCTAACGCTTGGTGAAGCAGGAACAGAGCCTGGATTTGAGAAGTTTTATGAACATTCTTAAATTTCTTAGTGCTTAAATGAACCAAACCACAGAAATTTGAGGTTTGCCCTTCATGAGCTGGCAGATTACTATTTTTGGCACTCCATTTTTGTGATGATGTCAGAATGATTATTTTATTGTAATCAAAATTTGAATGTATATGACATTTTGTTTATGCCAGTCCTCTTTTTGTTCTCCATGTGTATAAACAGATATACCAGTGCTAAACAACTATGATTTTGTGTCACAGACACAGATGTGGAGCAGTATGGAGGCTTTCAGAAAGTTCAGAGTTGCCAAAAATAATCTTCCACCTATCATCTTGCGCAACAGCATTTCAGAAGACTGTGTACACCACATACAGAGCACCTACTACTTATGCAGTAGAGAAAAACTAGTGTTTTGTAGGATTTGACTGCACAACAAAGATGTAGGCACACCTACAAGTTCTAGAATTAATATGTATCTAAGCATATTTTAAGAAAGTTTCAGATTCATTCTAAATGGCTGAATTTCATCAGAATTTCATAATGTTGAGGAACACCATTTGAACAAGTTCAGTTCTTGCTGTCTCACACTGCAAGACCAAAATGTATCCTAATGTGTTTAGCACTGTTACAGTAGCTGTACTTTGCAACAAAGTGGGGATGTTTTCCCACAAGTACATGGGCTATTTATATTTAAAGCTATTTATTTCTTAAATGTTTTTTTAAAAAAAAGAACCAAACAAGCCAAACAACATAGAGTTCTCAGCCTAAAAAGGTGAATCAAACAGGACAGCAGCTTCCTTCCCCATCGGTTCTTTGGTGCGTCTTCAACAACAGCCAGAGGTGTGACAGTGGCACCTCAGGCACTCCTGAGCTGGCCCTCATCTTGTCAATAGGGCTGTGAATGTAGCAGCAGAGATTTCAACACAGGCTCTGTGACCCCGTGGGACTGTGGTCCTCATGCCAGCTGCACGGAGGCTGGCTGGGGTCTGACTCTTTCTGCTGCAGGCACACTTCTGATTGCTCTGCAGACAGAAGTCACCCTGCTTGGTTTTGTGTATCTGTGACTGAGTCAAACTTTCCTCGTGCTACCAAGCCTTACGCTGGCACGCTTTCTTTCTGTGTACAGTGAGTCAATATACTCTGACTCTGTTTTCAAGATTCTAGAAAGACAAGGCTGGAAAAGCAGTATAAATCATTCCATGTTGGAAATAATTACTTACATTTGAATACTGTAATCCTTATTTGAACAAAACTCACATAGACCTTAGTGGGAGTTCAGCTCAGTTAATGACTGGAGTACTTGGCCCTTAATTCCTTTTTCTGCCCTGCTATCAGATGTATTATTATTATGAGAAACATCTGTAATAATACTTTACACTTCCATAGCCCCTGACATCTGGAGGCTTCAACAAACTCTCTCTGAAATTATTATTAGGTATTCTTATGTTACTAAGGATGTCAAGTAATTTGCCTAAGTCAGAGATACTATGTTTATGCTTCATGCAGCTTTAAAAAAGTTAAATGAGCTTGCACTGATAAATACCATCCATTATACAACCCATGTATTTATTAACTAACTGGAGAGAAAGACAACTAAAAAAATGACTGATTCTGAAGATTAAAAGAACCGTAGATGCCTAATATGAAATAATGTCAAATTCAGCTACCCCTACTTGAAAATTCTTGTTTTGCTTTACAGACTCTAGAGATCACTTAACAAACATGAGGCCAGAAGTCTGAGTGGGACAATAATGTGGTTTCTGTTTATGCTTGCTAGCTTGTCTGTCTGTGTTTATCTGTGGGCTGCAGCTAACTGATCACATACCGTATCTGTTCCACTGTGGCAAACCAGCACTATTTGCTTTGTTTTTCTTCCTTGAGGTACTTTTTAAAATGCTTCCAGATATCAAGCAACCAATTATTTTAGGAGAACCTGGACCTGATCACATTCCATCAGACAAAATGCAGCACATGGCAAGCAAATGCTCAAAAATGCACCTGAAATGAGGTATGTTACGTACAGGTGGTTGTTTTAAAAGATAAACCAACAAATCTATATACTGTAAGGAAAGAAATTACAGCCTCACCTCATTATATGAGAGCAAAAACCCAGAAAAGATGTAATGTCATGAAGAAAGTGGCTGCCAAACTGATCATAAACAGCAACATCTTCATGACAATGAAAGGGAAGGGTCTATTTTCAGTTCACAGCTAGTTACAATTCATCCCTCATTGTAAGACACTCAGTTATCAAGACTCAAGAATAATAGTTCATTGTTCTCTTAGCTCTTTCAGACACTCAGAACCACAGGATTGCGATTCTCCTCTGAGTATCCCTGTCACCGAAAAAATATAGAATACTTTACAGCTCTGTATGTCAGCTGTTATATGCCCTTGTACCTTCTCTATGTGGGTTGTCAGAGCAATAAGACAATACAGTACCTCGCTTTCTGGACACTTCTAGCTGTAATTTGCCCTTTATCATATGAAGAAATACTGAATAAAATCTGAGATGACTGTTATGCTGAACCACGAATGGGCCCAGAGCCAAAACAAGTACTTCTGCTTTAAAATATAGTGTATGATTTACCTCTATTAACTTAATCACATAACAATCTCCAGAGGGAAACAGATTCTGTTTCAGCCTTAAAAATCTGCTAGGATGTAGTGCCTTACTGAAGCATTTGAATGGCTTAGAAGTGTAAAATTCATGGTTCACAACCCTAAGTCTTCACATGCATGTTCTTTTAAGGGTAGAGGGCTAACTGAAAGCATTGCCTTAGAGGAGGGGGAGTGAAAGAAAGTGAGACCAAGTGTTCTGCCTAGCTGCCTACAACTTTTGGCAGTGGATCAGACAAATAAGTTCAGCAGAAAGTCGATGTAATTTTATTGGACCACACTGTCTCAAGCAATTAGAAAAATATTTGTAAAACATCAGATGAGAAGGGGAAACGTGGAGTCCAATAATGCAAAACAATGTTTATAAGACAGAAATTGTGAAACTGGAAGAATAAACACAATTACTCTATCAGCACCTCCAGTTCTGAAGATTACTTAGCTTAAAAGCAAAATGTTTTCTTGTTTCATTTAAAAGAATTCATAGTTTAAAAAGTTTTAAAAATGTACATGTATATTAAAAAAATGTTATATAGATTTTTACTGTGAAATCGTCAGTGCTCATCAACAGAAAATTACATACTACATGAATGCACTTTATGTACTGACATTCACATGCATATTTGGGCAAGGAATTCAAATCCATGGTTGAGCAAGAAGGATCATTTTTAGAACCACAGATTCTTTTTAGAAGAACTACAGATCATCCAATGTATGTGTAAGCTGCTCAGATAAATTAATACTGTGTGAGGTAAAAATCTTTCTTTGTAACTATTATTTCCCCCCTTTAAATACTATGCTGAGAAAAACAGTTTTGACAACTTGCATAGGGCAAGCTTAGACACACACAACAGTAAAGATGACCATTTGAGTTCCTTTTTAAGTTGCTGGCGAGTCAGAAATTTGTCTGCATCTGCAGTTGGGACATTTGTTCTTTTCTACCAAGTAGAAATATTTCATTTTCTGCCCCAATTAACATCATAAGACTTGTCACATTAACTATTCTGTTAAAACCCCAGCTACTTAGGCATTAGCGCATGGAGAAGATTTATCTGTTAATTCTAGGATAACATAGTACTGTCTGACTGTTGGCAGCTATCTGAGTAATAGGATTGGACAAAATGCAAGTATTACCATGTCCATTAGAGGTTCTATCAAGATTAATGTTGGTTGTTAATGAATCCGAAGAAGATTCTGAGCTCCCTGGAATTCAGGTGTATTGGGCACATCAATTCAAAACTATCTTCAGCCGAGATGGAAACCTGCTGTCCGTGTTTACCCTTTGTGTAAAAAGTCAAAGAATTCTAGCAGTTGAAAGGACTGTTTTGACCTGGGTCTCAGTGAAAAACACACTATGCCAAACAAGGGAGAGATTCAGGTGAGGGAAGGGCGTTCGGACCAAAGGTTCGTGATGTTGAGTGACAAAGACAGGACTTCCACAAATACAGGCTGCTTCAAGCTAACAAGATGGCAGCCCAGGCCCTTGAAGAATGTTGCTGTTGCAACACTGGGAAGAATTCTTAATGTAGCAAATACAGGGATCCAGGAGCTGGAACTGTCAAAAGTTTCAACAGTTTACAGACTACTACAGTTACTCAGCTGCAATCTCAGCAAAAGCAGGAACAGGCCTTTATAACACCAACCATCAAGTTTACCTTCCAGGCTGGAATCCAGTGCCAGCATACTCAAATAAAAACCAGAGAGAAGAGCCTGTGTTGCCCAAACAGCCTACTTGTACCTGGCTATACAGCAATAATTTCTGGGCAATGGTGAAAATTATCTACACTATAACAGCCTTTTCCCACAAGCACATTCACAATGAAAACAAGCTGCGAATTTCAGGATAAACCTAAGTCTGGAGAAAGCATCTCTGTTTGAACTTGTTTTTACAGAGAAACTTTGGCAGTCCCAAAAAACAGCTAAGCCCTGATTTCCGTACTTCTATATACTCTGCAATATATCTTGTGTGGACTAGAAGTGAATCCTTTGCATTCCAGAAGCATCAAAGAACGACTGCTGAAGAAGACTAAAAGTTTTGTGAGTGATTGCTGGCGAGATGTGTGTATGTGTCTGTGTCTGTGTGACACAGCTGCAGCCAGACAGGACATTAAATGTCCCAGCAGAGCTGTTGCTTACACACATCCTTTAGCATACTGTCAACATTGGAAAAGAATCTGTGCTGGAAAATACTGAGAAAATACGTTTTTCAATACATGGTACATAGTCAGCTGAGCTAAGAAGCAGCAAAAGCACATGAATTAGCTGACATCCTAAGTTCAACCAGCAGTACGGACAAAATCATGAAGACAGAAGTGGTCAGAGAAAAGGAACTAGACAGGTGAAATAAGAGCATAGAAGACAGAGAGTTGAATGAACAGATTACATATGGGGCTTGCATGATTTTAAGAAAAAAAGTTTAAAGCAGCATGTCATATAAGCACATTTCATTCTGAGAGAAGTACTTCAGCAGATCAATTTTCTACTGAATGTCTTCATTGACCACACAAGATTTTTTTTTCAAGGATTAATGCTGAGCAAATACAGCGTAAAGAAACCCTTTTCAAGAAGTATTTACAAACAGCCATTTGAATGAAACCACAAAGTGCTTTAGGTGGTATTTGGTTTACCTCACCATTCACACTCTAAATAATGAAAATTACTCGTATTTGCAGAGAGAGAAAAATTTCTCCATTAATATTTTTGAGAACATTAAATAGAAATAAACACAGGATAATACCTTTAAAGTTTGTATCTGGAAGTTACGGTTGTATAAAGGGTAAGATGCAATGACTATGTTTATAAAGCCTGTCAGGAAAGACTGCAACATTATGAATATTGTTGACTTTCTCACCTTCCACATATATCCTCTTCACCTCTTCAGCTAGCTTGCAAACATAATTACCTGTATGGCATACCAAACTACCAATAGCAGAGAGAGACATCATATATGTCACACTTGCTGGCTCCCACACTTACAGGCTTACTATCTGTCTGGAAAGAAAATGTGACCTCATTGGAGCATTCAAAGAACAGTTTAATAGGTAACCAGTGCTTTATTGTCTTAGTGAGGATTACCTCATTCCCAAAATCAAGGCCCATTAATAGAGCTATCAAAACACACCTGGCAAGGCATCCTCTGGGTATGGGACCCTGAATCTTACTGGCCTGATTCCTTGAACTGTGTGGTCCAGAAATGTAACTTTTCTATACAGACATATTTTAAAATTAAGGATTCACAAATTTGGCACTTTCAACATTTCCTACGTTGATTATCTACTACTCTCTCCTTTAGAGTACCCATCCCAGCCTTGAAAGAAAAAGAGCTTGCTGGAGTGTTTCAAGACGTACTCCTTACAAAGCAATGTTGCTTAATTAGAAATAAGTACATTCTCAGGGAATTCAAGAAAGAGAAAGATTAGATGGATAATGAAAATATCAAAAGCTACATGAAATCTTACTTTTTTTTAGAACAGTATAAACTCATGTGCTTTAGGAAATATGCTAACAACATCAATATTTGAGGATAGAAAGTAGCTTCTCAAATACATTAGGTCTGCTCTTGTGCACTCCTTTGCTGTGTCCCTGCACTGTATCAAATACTTGCCATGTATACCTTACCAATGATTTAAACTGTACTTGCATGTATTCCTCTACTGGAAAACTCCAGTAGAGAAGCAAGGTTGGGGCCCTTACATATTGGATGACTGAGATTTTAGTATTAGAATCTCATCCCAAGCTGAATTCAGAAAGATCACCTCTGAAACATGTAGGTTGAGCCAGAAAACTAGTGTTCTTCAATATGGCAATGAGCTGTAAGACAATATGGAAAATGTCTTAAAATATGAGTATCATTTTGCCCCTTCACTTTAATCTGCTTTCCTCTCATGGTAAAGAGGTGAGAACTAACCGAAACAATACTTTGACTGGGATACTCTCTAAATTATTAAAAAATTAGGATGTTACACATGGAGTTCTTTCATTCAAAGGGCATTGTTTCAGTTGTCTTCAAATACAAATCAGCACTTTTCAACAGTTTTTCTTGTATCCCAAGAGATACCACATACTAAGTCTACAGCTATCCCAAGGTAGAACGTAAAGGGGAATGATACAGGGTGATCTTTCTCCTGATGTGGTCACCTAACCTGCAGAGTATATACCATGGCAAGACTGCAAACATCACAAAATATAAGTTATTCAAGTATGAGATGAAAATACCATTTCTGAAAACAAATCCAGGACACATTTGTGAGAAAGTGTTTACTCTTTTCCTCCTTTTCCATCTTAATTACCTCCACAAAAATCATCGACTACAACTGGCAATAGATGAAAAGTAGAAATCTACAATACAGCCAAAAAAACTGAACTAGGAAAATGCTGTTTCAAGGGAAACTAGTCCAAATTACTGTAAAGACTTGTATGTAACCAAGAATAAGTTACTAATCCAGAATGCCGGTTCATTCTGGCTGTTTAGGTATGAGGCAGTGAAACAACCCATGAACAAGAAAAATACACACAGTGGTTCTGCAGTATTGCACTACATAATCTCAAGCAGTAGGCAGCAATAGAAGTTTTGTCTTGCAAGTTCCCACAGTCATTCCTTAAAGACAGTAGGATAGAAAGGAAAATGTACAGATCATACTTTCACATCGAAAAAAAGTAAATGGAGGAGGTTTTCAGTTGGCCACATACAGACACATTAGCTTAAGCTTCTCAAAGAAAAAAAGAAAAGCGAACAAAGCCATCTTTGTCTTGCTTCCTTGCATCAGTTGACAATCATGGTCCATCACAATCAGCTTACACTCAGGTATAATAAACAGTACTGAGGAGGTTATATTTTAATGTGAGAGATGTAATTTGCTGCTGGTGACAGGTTCAAACCATGCCTGTAAACCCATCATATAACACATCCTCTTTTAGTCCTACTTAGATTTAAAATAATAATACTGAAGGATAGGTTTTGGCTTTGGTACACACTGCAGGCACTTCAAAAGGGCATACAGGGAAATGTGATGCATTTTGATTGACTCATCCAGAGGACTTTTTGGGTGCATCCAAAAAACAAAGAAAGCGTGCACATGCTCCCATCACATAATGGTGCTCCATCACATTAGTGCATGTGTGGATGTGCATGGCTGTGCAGGAGAAAGAGAAAAAGACACAGAAGGAGGAAACTTCTCACCCCATTAGGCACTGAGTGCTTCCAGAAGCTCTGCAAACCATAACAGCAATTTCCCTCCCTGCCCTGCCCCCAGGGTTCATCTAGTCCTTGCACCATCATAAAAGCAGGAAAGCTGTAGAATCACAAAACTCTTGCCCTATTTCTTACACTTAGCATCTTCTTGTTGACATCTTGGGTTAAACAGACCTCTGGATGGTTCCAGTGCAAGCATTGTTACAGTTTGATTTTATGTTTCTTCTCTTTTCCTTTGTGGAGAAAAAAAACCTGTAGAGTCAAGCTGAAAAAATTGTCGCTTTGACGTATTCTCTTACAGTAAAGGACATAGCATTAGAAATTAACTGTCCCAAAACAATAAACTTAGCAGACTTAGTAAATCTGAATAATAATTTATCTCAAATAAGTCGGGGGAAACCAGTTTGCCTCTGAATATTTGCCCCCAAACTAAAACAAGGCAAGTCTTCGTAAAATTTAGTTGGTATTTCATTATTATTTTCCATTTCCTACCCCTGCCAATGACCAGACCAGATCTGAAAGGCTGGCACTTTTGCAAGTTTGCCTTCTCAGATGGCCTAGTCCCCCACCTCAGATTCTGAATGTCAGGGTAGTTTAAATTGGTTAATTTAGGCACCTATCCAAGACTATCGCTGCTTGTTTATTAGAATATAAGAAGGTAATTGGAAGGACACACTTTTCCTTAGTGGTAGAAGCAACTGATTGATTACATTATGTGTAATCTCCTATTCATAGAAACAGCAGAACATAGCATTCTACAGGCTGAGATAAAGAGTGTTTGTGTGTGTGTGGCTGAGGGGAAGGGGCACAGCAGGGGAGTAAAATACTAAGAATATCGGTGCACCAGATGAGATGTCAGTGGAATAGAAAGTCATCACAGGATAATGGTCTCCTGCTGCTAAATGAAGGCCAAGGCAAAACAGATGTTGACTCAGAGCAAAGAAGTTTATTTTTAAAGCACAAGACACTGATCCTGTCCTAGTAGTTACTCAGCTAAACTGCCGGTAAAGTATCACTCATTTCACTTGACAGACATTTTAAAGAAAAGCATTGCTTATTCCAGGATATTATTGACTTGTTTTATTAGTTTGCTTAAAAAAATCCCAATAAACTCCACCCCCACTCCAGACTTACTGTTTAAGTACCATCAAGCAGAAATGGAACTAGCAGTGAAAGTATAACCTTTCTGGAAAATTGCACTGAACTTTCATGATTCTGCAACTTTCTGACTGAGGTTGGTTTACCCATAGGCTTCAGGCCATTAAAAACTAAGTTACCTACCAGTGCAACTGGCTGTGTTCAGTCACCTCCACTGTAAAAATCAAACAGTCGTCCTAACGTTTGCAGGAAGGAAAATGGTATGTTTGAGTAAGGAACCCAATCTTTTTGTTAAAGCAGACACTTCTATTTTTGAAGCTCGGACAAGACTAACAATTCTAGATAGAAATCTTGGTTCCACTTACATGAGTGGCAATATACCCACTGATCCACAGGGACTAATGATTTCATCACATGCTAGTCTGCAAAATGGATGTAGATGAAAAATGGCCAGTGCTGGAAATTCTTCTGTCTGCTTCCCACTGAGGCACTTGGACTCCTCTGTCAGAAAACCACCTCTGTGAGGAACATAATATCTTCTCTCACTTGTTTACAGCCTTCAGAAAATCTTTTAATCCCCAGTTTCTCCTTTGTACATTATATGATCCCATGATCCCTTCTCTCTCTCTTTTTTTTTTAATTTAATTTTATTTTATTTATTTATTTATTTCAGGGTAGGGACTGTACTGAACAGAAAATGCATGGAGAGAGGGTAAAATTCTCAGGCACTGATCTCAGCTATTGTCACTGAAACTACTATGCCAGAAGATAATAAAAACTGACACCTCACTCAGTATGCATCTCTGTTCACTAGTTTTCTGTTGAATGCAAAGACAAATGAAAGGCCTTGACAGTCCCACCCAAGATACTTTACAGATTTGGGTATGATTATTTGAAGAATTATTTCAACTTGAGTTACGACTTTTCATCAAAAGTACATTTGGAAGAAGACAACTCCTAAACCAAGAGGACAAGAAACTTTCCTAGCAAGTTCTGAATAGCTGTGTTTTGGAAGAATTCTATTCTGGAAAAAGAACATCACAACTACAACTTAGTGTCTTCTTCTGGGAGCCATTATTAAATCCTTCCTTAGAGTCTACATTTTAAAAAATCATGGACATTTATGAGCAGAGGTCTCCCTAAAAAACAACAGAAACCAGGCTCCCAAGTCTTTCTGTTCTGGAGAATCACAGTTACATTTTCAAGTCACTCAGGTGCTTTAGAATTGTACAGCTGTTCATCTCTCAATAACCTCTTGGGTATATCAGACAGCATTCCTAAAAAAAT
Organism: Pipra filicauda; assembly: GCF_003945595.2. Classification (NCBI taxonomy): domain Eukaryota; kingdom Metazoa; phylum Chordata; class Aves; order Passeriformes; family Pipridae; genus Pipra; species Pipra filicauda. The sequence goes on along the minus strand of NW_024105087.1, from coordinate 4,209,415 downwards.
TAGTTCATCTGTTAAGCTTCTCTAACCAATGCAAGAAAAGTATCACACAAATCCATTTAATCTGGTATTCTTGATGTATATTGACCATCTCTCTACTAAATTAAACATACTGTACTAAATTGAGCAGCTGTACTATAATTTTCATATTTTTCCTAGCACATTCCCGTTGGTCAAAGGATAGTAGTTCAAATGTAGACACTAACAAAAATCTCAGTTCCAAAAATCAATATTACATATAACTAACAATACAAACAATTATGTCAGTACTAGTTGGAAACATACACATACTGCAGTGACATTAAATTGCAGCTCCAAGAAAATAAGAAGTCACTACTTCTCACAAAATAATAACTATACCATTGACCACAGTCTGTTTTTAAATACTAATCTGTTCATGCATTCTGGTCATCAAAAGATGACTAAAACTAGATTTATTAAAATGTGCTAGCTAATGAACCTGCTAAACTCAACCCAGTTTCTCATTCTAGACAGAGCTTTAACATGTTTGAATTTAAGTTTGCTGTAAAATGGGGATAATTATACTTTCATTGCTCTTTATAACTTGTCTATATAGACTGTTAACTCTGTTGGGCAGGAACAATCTTGCTTGGCAGTTTACATCTCACAGCAGGAATGAAAAAGTACTTTAAAATCGGACTGATTTTTCCAAAGAAATAAATTAAGAACGGTATTATTATTGGTAGTAGACTTCAGATGATATTTAAAACATACTATTTAAATGATACTTAATTTAGTTTCTAGTTAAGCACCATTTTCTACTGTAATCAACTATCAGTGCATAGCTAAAAGCTGGTTGTTCTCTGGAACATCCTTTTTAGAAGTGGTTCTGAATCCCCTTTGCTCTATCCACTTTTGTCATATTTCCCTGTCCTCATGGATATGTGGGGCTCTGTCGAACAACAGCAAATCCATAATCCACTATTCATTTATTCCCTGGTTATTCCACACGTGATTCTACGGGTAACCTCAGCAGATGTTTAAGAATTAATGACTAGAAAAAGTAAGAGGGGTTAAAAACGACTCCTGGAACTAGATGTCACTGTCCAGTGTCATCACATGCATAATGTGACAGGCAAAACGTGACACAAGGTGACAGTCAATAGGTTCACATTTCAGTTATAGCTGATTGCAAGTTAAAAACTTCTTTGAACAGACACAAAAGTGTGCATGAGCAGGAAAGTGATAGAGCAAGCACACACAGAGCCTCATTCAGGTGAATCTGAGGGGCTGGTGGAAAGCCTAGTGAATATGGATTTCACCATCTGGAAATGAAGCTGCTATATGTTTACTAGAGTTCTCACAAAGAAGATTGATCATTTCCAGATTTCCCATTTTGTTGGGCTGGATTAACATCTGGAGAAAAGAAAAGCTGTGTTTGCTCTTGCAGAAATTTCTACTACTTGTATGCATTTATTGAAGCCTGTGAAATCTTGGGATATCAGAGATTCCAACTGCTAACCAAACCTTTACACTTCCTAGATAGTGGAATTGAGCTAAGAAGGTTTTTGGTTGTTCTTGGCAAAATAGTTACTGCTGCTATATAGAATGACAGGAGAAGTTTCTGTTAGATCCTTGCTCAAGGAAAACTTGTAACATCAGTGCTTTTGTCAGAAATCTGTTCTGTTGAAAGCTCCCTTTTTCATAAGGGAGGCAGTCAAGTCTAACTGCTCTCAGTCTGCCAGGTTTTGCTGTTATCTCTTTTGAGTAATTGTCCAGAGTTCTGCATGATAACTGTTCATGAAATATAAATATTAAAGAATCCAGTACATACTTAATATAATTCATCCCATGGATTAATGACTCAGGTATCCAAGTATTTTTGGACAGAAGAGTTAGAGCTAATAAAAATTATAGATTTGCATTTTTATTTAACCATTAATAAAACTATTTATTTTGTAGACTATTTTATCTAAAGGCCCATCACTTTGAGTATTAGTTACAAGAAGGCACTTTTCCAACCATCTCTCTTTCATATATTTTTCATAGTATGATCTGAAATACCTCCTTGCACACAAATGACAAGTTGTGATGGTTTTGGACAAGTTTTATGACACTCTTTTTTTCAAAGGTATTTTTAAATTTTTTTTAAAAAGAGGGAAGACATTTCCTATAAGAAAACAGGCATTAAAGCTAACGTATTGATGGAAATAAATGAATCCTATTTTAAAAATAAAATGGAACATTACTTCTAGAAAAAAAAGAGAGAGTTTCTTATCTTCAGTCTGATTAGGAATTGCCTCTATAGAATTCAAGGGAAAAAAAGATAGCTTTTATAAGCTCTAAATCAGCAGTTTGTTTGTACTCAGAAAAGTGATTTAGTACAGGTTTAACTTTAGGCACATGGCTAAATTCCATTGATTCCTATGGAAATAAAGCAGATGTGCTTGGAGTTGATCACATGCTTAAAGAGTGTTGAATTAAGGCCTTTATACTTTACAAGTTCAATATACCAAATGGTAATTAATCCTCACTGCACTTCTCAAGGAAGGTCTCATTACCAAATGCAACTAGTGGGACTGGAGATTGCCTAATAACTCATGTAGTAACTAATTAATTTGGGCTACAAAATGCAGTTGCAGACCTCCTAAGCTGTCTCATTTTTCTTGCACTGCAGAATTGCGGATAGGAAGGAGGTGCTAATGGTAAAAAAAAGAGTTTCTTGTCAATAGGAGAACTTCAGTTAATGCTTCTGTGTTTCAGTGTGCATTCATGGTAAGCAGCCTATATTTCAATCATTGTTGGTGATATATTGAGAATGAGAAAATAAATACATGCAGTATGTAGGCAGAATGTATTCTTTTGTGGTCAAAACCATATAAACAGGAGGTGAGGAAGAATGATAGGGAAGAGAAGCAAATTTGATAGCACACTAAAAAAACTAAAGCTTCCTTGCTGTGGAAACATCTAAAACAACTAAACCCTGGCAAGCAAAATCTCTCAAACCTTTTAAAACAAATAGTTATAAACAACAGCTTGTGAAGCATTTAAATGAAACTTGCCATTACTTCTCAAGCGTAGCCCGTATAAGAAAGTAGGAGGGCACTTCCATCAGCTCAAACTGCCAAACAGCCAATATTTTTTAACATCAGAAAAGGCCAGAGTAAAAAGGAGGCTTTTTATATTTTAGGCAGCTTGTGGTAAGCATGGTTAAAAACTCCAAACCAAAGACAACCAGGCTTTCACCAATCCCACAACAAGTTTTCAGGGTTGACTTCATTAACAAATATACATATGCCTCCCACTAGATATTTCAGCTAGTGGACTTAATCAAGAACAGATTAAGCTTTATAGCTGTAGTACAAGACACATCCAGACTTAAATCAGTTCTGTAAGATCATTTTCTACAATGATCTAATAATATATCAGTTTATTACTAGATCTACATATTTTACCTTCATCTAAACTCTGTCCTTTACATCAGAGTTTGTCAGTCATCGATACTGCCATAGGTAAGAGCCTTCCATTATTCATCAGTACTAGAGAGAAACAATATTCTCTTTGTAGAAAGCAGAATCTGCCTGAAAATGCTGGGACATGTGACTTCCCCCTCTCTCCCTAGTAATTTTAAGAATAGATTTGAAAAAATTTAATGGAGAATATTTTAAAATTAATAGCTCAGTTCCATTATAATTTTTCTTCCCACTCCCTCCCCCTCCAAACAGTCTTAATAGTCATGAGGTTTCTGAAGAAAATACCAGCATCCAGCTTTATTTACTTTGAAAAGCAAGAATCTGATGTGGAACAAAGCATTCACTAGAAACTGGCTATCATGAGGAGCTAGGCTGTTTTCACCTCATACTCTAGAAGTTTCTTTAAAGATGTGCTGCCTAAATTCCTTTCTCCATAGTGACTCTGTGCTACATCCTTCTGGCAAAACAGCCTCCATGACATCTCCTTTTAACAGGTAGCACATGGGGAAAAAAAAAAAGAAAAGCCTTCCCTAGGAATTTCCAGGGACGATATTGGAAAATGTGACTATAGACAAGAAATCTGTTGTCTGACTTTTACGTTCTGGTGTAAACTGGGGTAAAAGATTTCCCAATGCCAACGGCTTGGCTCATTGGAATAAACATAGTGGTCAGTGGCTTGAGCCTCCTGTGGCCAAGTGTGTCATTAAAACCTGGTGGTCCGTGTGTAAGGTGAAACCACGGCCATATAAACACACACGCCATTTCCCACACGTCCTAAGGAATGCTAGAACCTCCTACTTCCCCACTGAGTGATGCTGTTTTGTGGGCAATGGAACCTGGGAAGCAAACGTAACAGGCTGCTTTTTGCTCCTTTCAGTTTAAAATTCAATGGCTCCCCAGAAATACTTCTGTGGTTGAGTCAATGACCAAATAAAGCATCAAAGATGATCTCCACAACAAAAATGACTGATTAAACTGGATCATACAGAATTAAAAAATTTCTCTCCAATCCGTGTTTCTGGATAAACACTTCTCCATCAAACAAACAGAATATTTAACATGAGACTCATATCATTAACTCACAGAAACTCTTTATGTTCCTAATGTTAACTGTTACTTGGGATCAAGGCCAGGACACTTGATCCTTGTCATAGGATCAAGACCAGGTTTAATCTAAGAGTAGTACACATCCTTGTAAAACACTCTGTAAAACACAAAAACAGCAATGCTCTATGCAACAAAATAGAAAGTTGATGCAGCAGTAACTAATCATTTCAAAAGTAAACCTAAATGAAGTTTTTAACTGTGCTTGGTTATCACTCTCCTCAACTCTAATATGTCACTCAATAGGCATTATCAAATCAAGCATCATAGTCAAGAACCCTTACATGATAAGGGCAGGGCTGAAGTCTAGAAAAAGGAGATCAGTCTTGGTCTAGTTACTATTGATAGTAAGAGTTGTTCCCTCTTGTGCCAGAAATGGACAGAATACTAAAAAAGGCAAAAAATAACCAAGGGGAAAAAAATCAAAACAGAAGAAAAAGGGCAACATGGAAATAAAGATAAAGCTACATTGGCAGAGGTGTAGGAAAAGAGTTCAGCATGCACTTTATCAGTTCTTGGCCACACAGGCCTGCTCCCAACAGATCCAAAGAAACCCATTTTCAGATTAAGAGTAAAAAAAGATTGGGCAACCTCCCCAGTGGCAACTTTCAGGTGGCTTTCCTAGTGCTTATAGGGGCTGCCCTGGCTGGGAATCAGTTTTGCTCAGAAGGGCCTTTAATTGCACTATGAATTCTGCCACGCAGTACCTCAAACCTGATCTGATATGCTGCCTGCAGGATTATCCAGGCAGTAGCTATGAAGCTTATTTAGGATAATCATTTTGTATGAGGTCCATTTAGAGGCATTAATTGCAGCAAAAGTGTGCTTTCCTTTGGCTCTCCAGCAAACCAAAAAGAAACAACATAGAGGTAGAATTATCCGAGGAATATTTACATGCTGATATATTTTAAGAATACTAATTATTTATTTTAGAATGGCTCTTTGTTCTGATTCTCCTAATTTGGAATGGTCTTTTTGTAACGCTTTAAAGCCATATGCTGTCATAAGGCCCAAAATAACGTTTAATATGTATCTTAAAAGCTACAGTGAGTGGTGCAAAGTACACACTTATGTTTTGATTAGCTCCATTTCGTGCTATATGTCAGAACAAAAACTCTCACAAACATTGGCCTTACTGTATTGTAGGACCTATGCATAATTATTTCAAAACACAGAAAGGGGCACACAGCAAAGCAATGAATAAAACGTGAAAGAAAAATTCAAGAGAAGCTTTAGATACTACCAACAGAGCACTTTCTGTAGGACTAGCTTCTTTTAAATCCAACATATTTATAAGGGTACCCTGCTCAAAAAAAAAAAAAGCTGTATATAAACTAGATAGCATACATAGCTGCTCTGTTTAGAAAACAGCAAAGTACCATGTAAAAAAGTCTCTGTTTAGTCAGCCCACCCACTATGAAAGAAAAAAAAAAAAAGAAAAAAGCTGACATTTAGAAAACAGGATATACTGAACAGTTTTCACAATTGTGCCCAGCAAATCTGATAGAGTTTTTTGTGTAAATTCTACAGTATGAGCCCAATCCTGCAAGTTACCAAGTATTGGGAAATGTAAGCTGTTCAGGATAAAAGTTGAAACAGCATTACAAGTCCAGCTTTCCTTTACAGTATGACATTTAAAGAAACCACTAGTTAGCAGGGAAATAGGAAATCAAACAGTAAGTGTGAGGCAAATATCAAAACAACCCCACCTTTTGTAAAAGTGGTCTTTTCAGTCCTACAATGGACATAACAAAGTATTGTTACTGACAGACCAAATAGGGGGTTAAAAAAACCTGCAAACCCAAAATAAGTACATATAAACACGAGAAGAAAACCCAAATACTGTTAAATAAAATTTTCAGAGCACAGATTTTTCCCTACGTGTTTGGAAAACGCTCGGCACAATGAGGTCCAGATGCTAATTGGAGCCAACAAGCTCATTGCAGAGCAAATACTGCACAGAATTATCATGCAGGTCACTTCGGACACGCCGCTCGCTGCCTGGTGCAGAGGCAGCCCGTGTGTGACACTGCTTGGGGCAGTCTCAGTCTGGGGGTGACATCAGCTGTCAAATGATGCAGTGAATTATGAGTGTTATGGTGTGGCAGGTATATGTGGATGGTGACATTCAACCTCGGAAACCACATCAATAGTTTCAGTCCTGCAAGTTTTAGACTTTCAACAGTCACGAAGCCTGTATTTACACACACACGCATGTGCATATATACATATATATATATATATATATATATATGCATCCATCCATCCATTTCTGGTTAAAAATACTGCAATAGGGGAAACATTTATTGTGGAAAAACAGGATAATAAAGAAATGCCACTCTTTATTGTGTTACTTATTCTTAAGCAGTGGGCCTACCTTTGTCTCTGCTCCTGGCTTGCTTGCCTCCCCCCCTTCACCTCTGCCCACAGTACTAGCAGTTTGAGCAGGAAGGCTACTAGAAATACAAATGAACAACTAATAATGCTGAGGTTATGTATACAGGGTCCTTACAAGTCTCCACTGAGCCAGCTGAGGAGTTCTCACCTCTTCATCACTGCCCCCTGAAGAAGTCTAATTAGACCCTAAGATCAGCTGGCAGAGATGCTCATCTAAGCCCTCCAGCCTGTTCCCCTCGATGTGAGATGTGTTCATTTAAACAGCAGGTCTTTTCCATCTCCCTCAGACCTATGAATGATAAAGAGCATAGGCAACAGATAAGGAACAACTCTAAACACTGTAGAATCATAAACAAAACTTTAATTGCAAGCTGAGTGATCTTTTTTTTAAAGTGCAAACAGTCCAACAGAGGCATCCTATACTAAAAATTCCAACGCAGAATTCCTGCAAAAAGCAAAATCCATTGCCAAGGAGTCTCCCCTTGAGTATTCACTGAACCTTACTAACTAGACAGCGGTTGAAGGGGATTCCATTGGGGCACTCACAAAATCAGCCCTTGTACAGATTTGTGTCAGCCTTGCATCTCAGAAACAGAGTAGTCTAAGAAACAGCAGCACACTGTCAACCCGATGGCAGGCCAAGCAATTCAGCTCCTGACAGGTTAAAAAAGTGCTCATTGTCAGAGCAGCAAGTCAATACAAGCCAGGAAAAACTTTCAGAGAATAGACCAGTGGCTAAACTTCAAGGAACAGAGGAAGTTATGCTGAGGAATCCACAGCTTTTTTTCTTCTTTTCTCCTTCCTGCCAGGGAAAGGAGGTTGGAGCTGCTCTGCAGGTTGGCAGGCAAAGCAAGAAGATGAAGGAAGCTTCCCTTTAGCTCCTTTTTTCCAAAATTATAATATGTTCTCTCACCCAGTTTCCTTGAATACTGCAGAAAGATAAGGAATTACTCTAAAATCAAATGTTTTCCCTTTGTCTTCTGAACAGAGGTAAAGGGTTTAACTCTTTCAGAAACTACTAACTGGAGGATCATCCCTAGGAATAAGTCCTGAAGGGTACTTTCAGAAGGAATGTGTTTGCTAAGCTTTAAATCACCCTATTTTGGGAAATCCTAATTTCAAATTATAATTACAATAAAGATAAAAGGACTACATCCACAATTTTCATTAGTGTCTCTCCAAGCTTAAAAAATATTTCCTATTTCTCTTGTTCAGTGAATGAACACTTAGATCCTGCGTGTCCCACCAAGCAGATATACATCAGTGAGATGCATTACAAGTGACTGAGTTCTGTTAAAAGGCCTTAAGCTGTAAAATGTTGTTAAATTATATAAACATTTTAGATGCATAGGCTATTGTTTACACAACAGAATGCTACACACTTTTTTTAGAACCAGACATCCAACAGTCAAAACCTGTAATTTGTTAATATAGGGTTCAGACAGCAAGTCTGACCACCACTTTTTGCATCCACTTGCCCTGGAAGAAGCAGTAGTATGTCCATTAAAAATTGTTATTGAAAATATTCAGAAGTTTCACTATTCGCTTTATGCTCCTTCAACTGAATTTTTATCATACTTGAGGACATGCACATTTGGAGTTGGTCTAAATGTGGCAGAACTGAGAGCAAACAAAACTAATCCATGTGTCATTGAATAATGATATACAGGAAGCGAAGATAAGCAAATAAATAAATCCTTGTTTTTTTTCCTGGAGTCTCAAAGACTGCACACTCTAGGAAAACTTCTGTTGTTTTTTAGTTGTTGGACAACCCCAGGTATGGAAAAGTGCTAAATTCATGTCCCTGTCCAGATCATCCACATCTTTTTAGACTCATGAAGCATTCCTTGGCAATGCCAGAAGAGAGATAAGTTCTTTGCCTATACCATATTTAGGACCACTATAGAAAGTGCTAAAAAAATGACATGTTCCTCTTGCCTACTCTTCCAAATTTTATACCTCTCTCTAAGCTCCATTGGGGCATTGCTATCTGCAGTCATATGTTTGCCAAATTGAAAGGAATATACAACCGTACTTGTATACATTGAATTAAACAACTGGTACAGTAAAGAACTTACAGTCTGGCAATTGGACTGAACAGGGTGGCTAATAGCAGGGGATATGTATCAGAAACCCTATATCAACCTAAAATGGTGCCTCCAAAATGCCTTGCACAAAACCAGGTAAAGGTGTGATAACATTATCAACGAAAAGTGAAGTAGAATCTATGCACTCTGGAACCTGATAAAGTCTCAGTAAATGTAAGGACTATCATTCTGTATCTTAGTTAAATGTGGTCTTAAAAATATTTACTAAATTGCTAACCACGAGACTAAACAAAAGCATTACCACCATTATAAATCAAGATCAAGGCAGTTTCATGCCAGGCAGGGAGGCAGCTGATAATTTAAGAAGAGTGCTACAGATATTATGAGAGGTGAGAGATGATGACGATCCCATTGCTGCTTTTTCCTGGGATGCAGAAAATGTATTTAATAGGGTAGGATCAAATGCTGATATCTACAATATGCCTCTTGCAAGTTTTGTTTTGGATTAAAACTCAGAAACCTAATTAAAACAATTTACTTTCACCCATTAGCCTTAATCCTTATGAATGGCTTACTGTCTTCTCTGGTTATTTTACCAAGAGGCACTTGAAAATGATGTCCTCCCTCTCCTGTCCTACTTTGCACTTGACCTTGAACCTTTGGCCATCTCCCGTATTTTTATTCTGAAAAAGTATTTGACATCCAGAAACTACTGGTATGAGTAGGTGAAATTCAGACAGTTATTAAAAGGCATTTTCAAAGAACAACAAAGACTTTCAATGCACTGGTGTACCAGAGGCATAATAGCAGAATATCTAAAATTTTCTCTATTGCCTAATTCCCACTGAGATCAACTAGTGTTATGAAGTTTACTTGTTTAGGGATATTTTTAAAAAAGCAGTAAATTTCCGAAATTTTAAAAACATGGGTTACTTCTCGAAATAAGAATAAGGCCTATTATAATTTAATAGTTCAAAAAACACAAAGCTCTGCCAACTGTAGAATGAAGTTGCTAGTTCTAAGCATTTATTTTTTAATCCTTGATAATTTTTCCAAAGTGTAAAATGCTTCCAAGTAAATCTGAAGCTCAAACAAAAGTAAGAGAGACATACGGTGAATGATTAAAGCACAGAAAATAATTTAATAGGTTTCAAAACTGAGATAGTCTGAACTGTAGCCTTTCAAAAACACTTGCTAACATTAGCAAGCTTATATAGAGACAGTTAAAAGTTCCTCTCCATTTGCAAGCAATACACAATTCCATCCAGTTGCTCTAAAGAAACAAAATATACTAATAGGAGAAGAAATTCCTACCCCTGGGAAATATATGAACTGTTGTTTCTGTAACTGAATTACCCAAGTTCCTACTCCACCATGAAAGAAAACACCCATATTTAAAAGCATCCATCTTTATATTTCCCTAACAGCACACTTACACACATAAAAAGAGGCTTCAGGTTGTGTGATATACCTCCATCTAGGGTGACCCATAGATTTCTTAAGGGAGGGCTATAAGTTTTCTCCCAACTGCCTTCTTAAGGGAGGGTTATAAGTCTTCTACTCATTCTAAAAAACAAAAAATTGAAGGCTTTGTCATGCCACTACAATGCTATTCCAAAAGACAATCTTCTATCTGTTACAGATCTTACCATACACTAGTGAAAGGGCTTTCCTGACAACATAATTTCACCTACTTGCAGTAAAAAATTTTAGATTATATTTTTCAGTGTTGCTTCATTTTTAGTTTTTTAGCAGCAACATTCAGGTTGCTTTTTGTCAAAGCTGTTGGCCAGCTTTCAAAATCCACAGAGCGAGTACATATTAAAACTCACCTATGAACAAGCACAGGATACAGCTGACTGGGCTTTATGACTCACTCAACGGATCTGTGCATGTCAGAGACTGTCAGCAGCTTTGGAAATATCAGTAATCCATGTACAGTAAGTAGCATTTCCAGCTTTTAAGAAAAACAAGACTCACTCTTTGGTAAAACTGAGAAAACTAGATGTTGTTGAAAGAAATGTCCTTGAAAAATCTTAAAACACAGAGAAGGCTAAATAAAAACTAACCAATAATATTATTGCTTCATACTTTCTTTATTATGAATAGCTTTCAAACCTTTTCACCATGCTGGAAAGACCAGCTTTGTCAGTGTGTGCTTTTGCCCTTCCAAGCTCTTACTGCTCCTCTGCCCATCAACCATCGGCTTAGCAGGATGCACATTGTTCACTTGTATTTCTTTCTGCCATTTTTCAATTTTTAGACCTCTACCTGCTTGATTTATTTTTCTCTCTGTGCTAGAAAAAACACCCAGCTAAAAAAAAAAAAAAATACAAATAAGCCTCCAGCTAAAAGCCACAGAATTCCTGAGGTTGGAAGGGATCTCCAGAGGACTTCCTGCTCAAGCAGGATCATCTAGAGCAGGTTGCCCAGGACCTTGTCTAGAGGGATTTTGAAATATCTCCAAGGGCAGAGACTCCACAACCTCTCTGGGCAACCTATGCCAGTGTTTGAGCATCTCTCAGTAAAAAAAAAAAAAAGCAAGCACAAAAACACCCAACCTGCTCAATCTCAAACAATTAAATCCCCCCAAACAAACAAACAAAAAAAATCACACCACTATTTCAAAAGCCTGATGACATATTATAATCTTTCTTCCACTCAAAAAAAGGAATTAATTTACAAACTCTGAGTGACTAGGCCTATGCAAATCTGAGTACCTAGGCACCTGTATATATGCAAGTCTCTTCTATGTTTATTAAAGTATTTCAATAGGAAATGGTCTATTCAGATAAAATCATTTATCCCCAATGCTATCCTAGGGCAGGACAAAAACAAGACAAGAATATATATCAGTATACATTTCAACATACAAAGCATGTTAAAAACAGCTGCACATCGTATTTTCTTGAGAACAGAAATTGTAAATTCTGCCCAGATGAAACATAATATATTTAGTTTAATGATTTTTTCTATTCAATATATAAACTTGTATTACCATACATATTAACTTTCAAATATTTCTATTATGATTGGGGACAGAGATTATTTGATAACATATGACGTGCAGTGCATACAATGCTGTATCTAGAAACTGAATTGATATGTTACATTTTGAAGAAAAGGATGGGCAGAACCATGGTTTATGCTTGACATTTCACTTCAGCATAGGAAAAGAACAGATTTCAACACAGAAAAATTGGTGAAATCCTGCTCTTAGAAAATATGCCATTGTTTTCTCAGGTTTTTAGATGGAGTAAGAGAAAATGTCATTTTAAAGTCTCAGCTGACAGTTCGCCATCAATGTTTTAAACCCAAGGTTCATCTTTATTGAGCACAACAGCAATTTCTCTCTTCCTTAAAATCTTTACTGCTTTGGTAGTTGTCCTCCTCCACCTCCCTTAAGGCCTTGAAATATATGACTTTCCTGTGCTTTGAACAGGTTTGCATTTAGATCTGAGAGAGATCACATTTCCTCAGTAGTGTCATTTCAGTGAGTTTGGCTGGAGGCTTTCCAAAAGAGTAAAGAAGGCACTCAATTCCCACTGAATTACTGTGACACATATTCTTAGGAAAACCTCACTTTTTCCCTGCACTTTCTAGCAATGACTATTTTATATACTCTGATTCTCTTCTTTACCTATTGCGGCAGATAGCCCTCATTATTTGAACAGCTACACTGATTTGCTGTGACTATTTGTGTATAAAGGTTATGATAAATTTCACCTGCTCAAATCCAATTCTCTGACATTTGTTGTTGCCAAAAAGTTCCAATCTCTTTTCAGCCAGTAATAATATTGGTGTCAGCTGCCAGGTCCCTTCCTTTGTGAACTTTTGCCCATTTAAACTAATGGTGTCTTATTTGTTTTATGATTGTTTTTCTTCTAGTAGCCGCTCTTCTGTGAAGCATTCTCTTGGCTATGTAAGTCATACACCAATCTGGAGGACACCTGCTTTTTAGTACTTGCTGCCAGACCTATTTGAAAAGTCAAATCTCCACTAAGCACATCAAACACTCTGGTCTCACTAGATCAGAAACACTGTGAGTTGTTTAAGAATGTGGCTTGACATTATACATAATCTGGTCTAGCTGCAGGTGGCTGCCAAAAGGGGAAATCCTGCTCTCCCTATCCCATGAGCTGAATGCTCTCTCCCTCTCCTCGCTTCCACTTGGATGCAAAGATCTGGAGGCCCCTGGCTCAATCAGTTCAGTGAGCTGCTCCAACGGAGAAATCATGTTTTGCCCCATCGAGAAATGAGTGATGTTTGCTGAACTGACACCCTGGCAGCAGCACGACGTGCTAGACCTAATGTAAGGGAGAACATACTCCTGGACAGGAGCGAAAGGAAGATACTAGAAAACCCAGAGATGACGTGAGAGAAAACCTCAAGCAGCAAGTACATGGGCCACAGGTGAGATCAGTCAAGACATAGAGCTGAAGATAAATACGAGAATCAGCTGATATGTAGCATCATGCAATTTCTTGTGAAATATTTTGGCAAAGAAAGATGGTATTGATTGGAAAGATTAATGCAATAGAGGATGTTCTGAGCTTCGAACTTCCATCCAACTGCAGTTTTTTTAGATAATCAAGACATTCTTAGTACACTTTTTTTCCCAAGACTATTCATAATCTGCTTTTCACAGACAGAGTTTTACTCTTATGTATTGCAGAATACAGTCTCAAAAGGGCAGATAGGGGTAATGAAGTGATCATCCTATTCTAAGACTGTAGAATACACTTGGCAAATTGCCCTAGGGAAGATAAATGTCTACATTAAAAAAAAAAAAAAAAAGATGAAGATGAAGATGATGAAGAGAAAATACATTAAAAAAGCAAAGCGAAAAAGAATCAGTAAGCTACGTGTGGAAATTATAGTGATAGGGTTTGCATCTAGCGTTTGCCAATGTTAACAATTGTTTCTAAATTTGGAAACAACTAATTCTAAATTAGGTGGAAAATCCATAGCATAGTTTTCATAGTGACTTTCATTCGAGGATCTGAAATTGTTTGGCAAGTAGTAATGAATTAAGATGCACAGACCAGTTGTCTATTTAGGGAATATTCATACACATGTTTCTATGAGAAGAAATTAAATAACATTAAATAATACTAAATAAAGCATCTGACATGCCCAAGAATATTCTATTAGAGAACCAAAAATAAAACCCAAACCACTTGCCTCCTGAAGACCTCTATAAATTCAACCAATTATATAATACACAATAATGTCCACATGATTAAATATGTCAGTATATTGATTGGCAAAGGGTGAAATTCCCAGTTGTTTAGAAGACATTCTCCTCGACAACGACATTACTGACTCACACATTACTTATTATTAACTATAGTTTGGTCCAAGAAGATACATATAGTAATCTGTGCTACACCAAACATGTTCAACTACTGTATGATATTAATAGAGCAGCTCCCTGGACAAGGAAAGTAAGCCTCAAGGATGAAGAAACAGGCTAAAGTCTGACTTTGGCTCTGTTATTATAATAATTTAACCATAATAGCTGCTCTAAGACTGTATCAGAAATTCCAACAAGTAAAGGCATCTTAGCTTAGCTTTCAGTGACATGGAAGTCAAAGACAATGTTCCCATAAACTAACAGATCAAAATCTTCCAGATCTTATGACTAGCTAACAGAGAATCATGAGAAAACTCTGCCCTTTGACTCAGGAGCAAAACCAAGCTGTATGGGAAATGATGCTGATAGAATGGGAACCAAAGGGGAACAAACTGAGGAAGCATGCTATGATTTTCTTTATTTTAAGTGATAGATATCACTGTACAAACAGCAAAAGCAAACTGAGCATTTCATGAGACTGGCACTAAGGGCTGGCAGGTAGTTAAATGAACCACCAAGCTACAGTCAAGCTAGAGTACAGATTACATGAAGTGACATGAAAAAGCCAATAGCTAATTAAAGGGACCAGATCTCCTTGTCTTACCCTGTGAACTCCGTGTGCAATGAACATGCACACCAGTCCTATAGCCTCCACAAGCAAGCACTGAGGGATTACAGTTCCAACACAGCCTTGACAAAAGTAAAAAAACATTTGATAAGATTTCAGTGTAATGTGTATCCCAAATTAGGATTGATGGAACCTCAAGTGGCATCTGGTAGTAATACTGTACTGTAGCGAATAAAATAACAGTAATAATAATTTACATTGCTATATACTGCCCTTTAAGGCATCTGAAACTGGCTACTGTCAAAGAACAGATGTAGGACTAAATGGCATGTGTCCAATACAGATGAAAAACCTGATTCCTGACTGTTACGTTTACATGAGGAGAAAAAAAAAAAAAAAAAAAGAAAGCCAACAAAGAAGAAATGAGGAAAATCAGCTTTTAACTGTAATATTTATGTGGGTACAGGCAGACCCCAGTAATTTATGCTAGAACCTCATTATCGAAAGCCTAAATTGCACAGAACAGTGAAGTTAAGCCCACAGATGACAGAACACAACTACCTACAACTTTGCTGAGTTGGTCTTTATCTTGACTTAGGTGAGAATATCCCAAGACTACTCTAGCTTTTACCAGCTGTCAATGATTACTAAGAATTTCAGAAATTCAAATAACTTCTCCATGCCCTACACACTTTAGTCACAGAAGGCAGGTGCTGTCATGATAATCTGGAAAATATTATCTTCAGAAAGAAGATCCTTCCCAAGGAAGGATCTAAAGCTACGAATGTGTAGCCACTTTATGTCCCCAAAGCAGTTCTTAGTGCCACAAGTCACTATGTGACTTCCCAGGGAAAAAGAAACCTACTGAAGAGAAAGTTGAGCTTTTCAGTCAAGAAAGCCCAGAGTCAAGTTTACAACTTGCAACGCAGAACTCCTGGAGTACTAACACAATCCTCATAAGTCAAAAAAACGAAGAGGCTGTCTTCACAGGAGAGAGAAAAACATCCCAAGTCTGTACCACTTGATTTATACTTGCAAAGGAAAGTTGAGCGAGTTATATGTGTAAACAGGGGGTTGAGCTGATGTGTTGCTTTTCTCCTCTTCCATTCTGGGAAATGACTGTGGGTGATCCCTCTTCTTTCTTTTACCTCCCACTGTCTCTTCCTCCTCCACCAGAAAAAGAAATTAAAAAAAAAAAAAAAAAAAGAAAACCCCAACTGTTTGCCAGTAGACAGTGTGAGTGAATACCAGCTGAAACACCTGCACGCCAGACACATCCAGCTGTCCTCTCCCTTGCCTCTTGCTGACAAGGCATCTGTGCTGCACACCACACACACCAGTCTGCTCGCTGTAGGTAAGGAGACTTTTAATATTATTATTCCCACTGCTCTTGTACAGTTCTCTTTACCCTCCCCCATAGCCTGCAGAGGGGAACTTCTCCACGACGTATAGCAGCCCAGCAAATATGCTCTGTATAACCCAAAGCTATGGCTTTTCAAATTCTCTTATGGTACAATCACCACATCATTCTAGTGTTGGGTTACAGGGCAGCATGAAGTCAGAGCCCTCCTCTAAGCAGGAAATACAAACATTTATAAGGTTAAAACCAGGCCTAATCCTCTACTACAGAACCCCCTCTCTCCACTTTCACAAATTGCTGTGCTTAGATAACAGCATTACTGCTCATTTCTTCACATTTTTTCTTCCTGGTTGTGCAAGAATCAAGAATAAACTAAGCACAGCAGGAAGTCTTCCACCTTGAAAATTCTAACCTTATTTCAGACATCCCAGAAAACTGGACAGGAAGGATAAACTTCAAACCAGAGTCAAGCAAAAATTTCAAACCTTAAGATTATAAAATAGAGCTGTATGAATAACTGTATGAATAACTTCTTTCAGATTCTATCTAAAAAGAAAAAAGATTTTTAAAAACTGTTTCAGTTTCACAACTTATTTCCAGGGGTTTCATTTGACAAGATACAAACGAAGTTTTGGAACTCACTAAAACAAAAGAAGTACTACATATAGGCAAGACTGTTTCAAATGGCAAAATTGAAACATATTCTTTTCAAAGTGAAAAGAATATCTGGCCTTTTTCAACTAAGTATTTTTCACCAAATAATTCACCATATTTTACTATGTACATAATATTTTCAGTCATGCCCATATTTTACTTTTGGCAAAACCAAATGTTGCATGACTTTTTTTCCTAATAATATTTATAACTAAAAATGGCCTGAATTTCAAAACTGCAAAACACCTGCAGTACTCTTTCACTTCAGTGACTTCAGTTTTGTGGGTTCTCAGCCTTTATAAAAACTGATGCCTGTGTGCAGAAATACAATTTAGGATCTTACCATTTGTCATCTAGATTTTAAAACTTTGGCTACAAGACAAAAATCTACAAGACTGCAAGACAAAATGCAAAGACATACACATAAAGAAAGAGTTGTTATTTACATAAAATTGGTTAATTTTAATTTTTCCCATTTTCCAAAACTTAGTGACAAAAATGGCCACTTTTACCTTTTCAGATATTTGATACTAGAGGGACCTAATACATTTTATACTTGACCTTTTTTTCTTTCTCTACATACTTTTGAGAACTGAACTAAACACTAGTATGAAATCTTGCTTTTAGTTATACTGGATTGCCTTATAGTTGCTAGAGCTGACCAAGATCTAACTGTGGAAGAACAGAAAGAATCTGTAATGTCAGTTCCTAGAGCCCTGTATCATCTTTTCCTCTCATTCTCTTGTATATTTGTTTCTAAAACGTGTCCTCACCATTTTCAGACAACAAAGAACATTTTTCAGAACACAAACAAACAAAACCACTAGCAAAGTGTTTGTGATTAATTTTTAATGCTCCACTGGGTTCCATATGTAGCATGAAGAAAGATGTTAGTGCTGGGAAAACATAATTTCTAAATGCTTTTTAAAGACTACAAAACACTTCACACTTTTTTTTCCTCAATATAGGTAGTGGTGGTGGTTTTGATATATCCATAAGAAGATGATGATCAGCTATCCATAGGAAAATAGACATAGAACACCTTAACATACCCTTCAAAGTCAATAAAATCAAGTAAAACTAGTGGCAGTGTGGCCATAAAAAACCAGATGATTTCAATTTCTCCCAATGAAGAATATGTGGGTTTGCCATTCTCTCAAGCAAGGACAGGAGCAGACTCCTAAATCTAGCCAACAGTTTTATCCTTTTAATCACAGTAGTGCACCTAGTCTCAAGCAATGATGCTTAAATATTGTCCAAACCTGTTTCCCCTTACAGTTCAAAGCAATATATGAAGACAAATATGGTTAGAAAGTCATGTGAACATGAAGAAAAGTAGGAGATGGGAAAATGTAAACAATAAGCCCTGTAAAACCCACGAACAAACCAGTACATTTTGAATTGCTCTTTGGTAACTGATGAAAAAAAGTGTTATGAGGCAAATCCTTCACTGGGTCACTCACTGGGGAGACTGGTAAAAATAAATTGCACAGCTCTAATTTTCCTAGCAGCTTCCATGCTATTCTTTGAAACTGAGTAAGAAACCCTTGGCCTAATCCCAAGAGCCAATCTATAGTAAATAGTGCACACTTAATGCCTAAGTTCCTTTTTAGCACCATTCAGACAGTGACTTCAGCCACACAGCTTAGTCATAGCAGACATTTTTGTGGTGAAAGCATTAAACCCACATGCAGCTCTCTTTCTGTGGCCACTGGGGGTCATGCTCCTTTCCCATTAGCTGAATAAATCATAAAGTCTGCACAGACCACACAAGAAGCAAGGCTAGCAAGCCACAGGCAGTGCCTACAGCCTGCTATTTCTTTTCAGAATTAAAAAAAAAAAAAAAAGAAGAAAAGAAAAACAGGAGTGAAATACAGCAAAACAGCCTAGCTTTAAGAAATAATTTGCTTTTTTTTTTTAATTTGATCTCTTTGAAGTCCTCAGAGATTTGTTTGTTTGTTTGTCTTTTAACCCAAGCAGCTACAGCGAAGAAGAAAAGCAGAGAAAAATAAAAAGAGCGGCGTGCAATTCCTTTGTCCTGTGCTGCAACAGCAGAAGGTAAAAAATCCTGCTAGTCTGTTAAATAAGAGAGGCTGTCACACAGTATAGAACCTCATCAGATACCCACAGAAAACAAAATAGATGTTGATAAATAACATATAATATACGACTGCGCAAGGAATCAGAATAGTGCACAATACTTTTCACATCAAATGATTTATTCTGCCAATGAAAATGACAGTAACTGAGCAAGGTCTGGAAGTCTAGAGGTTTGTTCAAGTTCCCATCAATCAGGAAACAAGATAAGAAGGAATTTTAAACATAACCATTAGCATGCAACTAATGAACATGGAGAAGATATGCACAGCTCATTATGCTAAGGAGAGTTCCTTTAAAATGTACCAAACCCCGAAATACTTTAAAAAGTGCACTGAACTTCAGCGAGACTTTACATAACAGCTTGATTGGCAACTAGAACAGGCCCCATTTCTCAAAGCACCCCGATGGGGCTTTGGGCGGGGGGGAGCGTGTGGGAGCGCAGCTTTTCAAACTATGTTCTGTTCCATGATCCCGTCTAGATCACTTGGACATGCAGTGTTTAGAAAATAACATTTACATGCTTCACTGTCTACATGCTGAAAAACTGTTTTGAGCAGGGAGGACAGCTGAATCAAAGATTACTGGGTCTATTTACGCACTGTCAGCTGAACCTTTGTTTGCTACCCTATTTTGGGTTGGCATTTTTGGTGCAATCTAGGGTATTTTTTAGCCCAACAAAAAAAAAAAACAGCAGAAAAGAAAAATATAAAAACAAACCAAAAAAGCCCAAAGGACAACAGTACCAGAAAAAAAAAAAAAAAAAAGAGAGAGAAAATAAAAGAAAGTAAGCTAGGGCCAGATAGGCTTAGATCAGAGTTCAGAAAGTTCTTTCAGTCAGCTCTACCAGTAATCCTATATCCTCACCTGCAATATAACTTACTCTTTAGCTATTATAGCCCTCCCGAGCAAAGACAGATAATCATGTTGAATTGTGACAAATTATACGGTGGTTTTGAGATGTGAGCAAGCACTCACAAGGGAGTAGGGCAAGACCACTTAAATCCATTTCATTTGTGACTTAATATTGTGGGTTAAAACTTATGTGACCTTTGCCAAAGACATCTCATATATGTGCAGGAGAAAAATCAAATCCCAAGTCTCAAAAGATTCCTAGCAATAAGATATACAGTTTCTGACAGGTCACCCAAGGCACAGTCTGAATTTTATCATGGAATTCTTACTGATGGATTAAGTACCACTTTAACCAGAATAACAATAAATAAAAATCCCCCAATGGAAAAATGTAAAACTGTGTAAAATTTAAGATTTCACTCATTCCAGTGGAACAGCTAACTTTTAACATCTTCATACGTATGCTTTCCCTACCAGCAAAAAACATAGACAGCTCATATAGAGTATACTTCCTGAAACTGGAGCACTCAAAAAGATCTCTAATACTTGAGATTTCAAACCGATGCAGTTAACAAAGAAAGCTGCATGAAGCACAGCTCCTTTCTGGCCATTATAAGCCAGACTTTTAACCTTTTCCTTAGGCAGAATTTGTGCTGATCCCACTGGGAGATTTGTTCAAGTGAGGACAGCAATATTAAACTCCACTAGCAGGAAGAACCAAGGATACCACTTCAATGATTTTAAAATTAAAACCATGTAAGTATACTTGTTTGGTCCAAATGTGTATGAACATTAGCAACATAGAACATTTCACAGGCCTGCATGACACAAGGATAGCTACAGATTCAAACGGGGCTACTTTCAAAGCACCCTTACTTGTAATGAACAAGCACAATGCAAACATTGTGAGACCAAATTCTCTCTCCAGAATCTGGCAGGGATACATGCTCTCCAGAACCTGGCATGAGCCCAGGAAAGGGTAATGGAGTATGTGTAAGGGAAGGGAAGAAAGGCTTTATCGAGGCAAGCAGAAGGGAACCTAAAAGGTTCAGGTGAGGGAGGAAAGGTCAATCTTCTCCTTTCAATTACACCCTCTGCCTGCTGTCCTAAGGAAAGAGTAAGCATAGCTCGATCAAAGTTTTCAATTGTTTAGCTCTCTCATTCCCAGAATACAGAAATTGTCTATATTTTTACCCTTCTGCAAAAAAAAAAAAAAAAAAAAAAAAAAAAAAAAAAAAAAAAAAAAAAAAAAAAAAAAAAAAAAAGAAAAAAAAAAGAGAGAGAGAGATGGAGAAATCATGTAATCCTTAAATAATATGTGGTATCAGCAACATCATGTCAGGTCTCTGTCCTCAGATGTACTGATGAGAAAATATCTGAGGGTTACAATATACACTAACCAGAACAATCACACTGATTTCCACCGTATACCATTACTTCTACCTTTGCAAATGAACTGAAGATTCAGGATGTTTAAACAAAAGAACAGCATCTGACAACTTATTCTCCATTGGTTTCTTTTGTACCGGTGAGAACCATCAACAGCCATACACAAACCATAGAAATCTTAAGAGAAAGAAGCTTTCCTGAGTAAATATGGGGGTCTTCCATCTCCAGGGATCAAATGGCATGAACAGCATAAAAGCATAAGTCACATCTTTATGCAATGTAAACCAACCAACATAAGACAATCAATAAAAAATACGAGCATCTCCTGTGCCAGTAAACAGTGAGAGAGCTGGGGCTGCTCAGCTTAGAGAAGTCTCAGGGGGTGGGTGGGTGTGTTTTATCAATGTATATAAATACCTGGTGGGAGGGTGCATAGAAGATGAAGCAAGCCTCTTCATATTAATGCCCAGTGAAAGGACAGTGCAAGAAGTTCCCTCTGAACATCAGGTTTTAATGTGAGGGTGACCGAGCACGGGCACAGGTTGAGAGGCTGTGAGGTCTCCGTCCCTGGGGATATTCAGAAGCTCCCTGCTTGAGCCCTGGGTTGGACCAGGTGCCCTCCAGAGGTCCCTTCCAGCCTCAACCATTCTGTGATTATGCTGATTTTTAAAAACCTGAAAGTTTCCAATTTCAAGGCTGAATTTCTGATATTAAATACCCTTCCACCTTCAGGCCACAAATTCTAGACAAAGCCATAGTATTAATAATTGTACTGAAGAAATATGAAAGAGTGCACTTCCACATGTTGCATGAATTGGGTAAATCAGTCATTAAAGGTTCATGTTTTCTGTATTTATAAATAAAAATTTAACAGAGTGAGTATTTATTACAACACAATATGAAAAACAGCTGACTCTGCAACAACACTCCAAAATAAGAAAAATGTTGCTCGCTCTATAACTCCGTATTGTGTGACTAGGTGTACACTAAATTTCAAGTACTCTGGACTAACATCTCATCACTATTTTCCAACATGCATGAGAACACACACGTAAAACATAGCCTCACTTTCCAGAACAGATCTTACAAAAACACAGGGGTAAAGCTAGGAGTGTGGTTATGATGAGATAGTACCAGCCACTCCTTTTTTAAAGATATCTCTTCCATGTTGGACTTGTGATATCCAAGATAAGGAGTATCTCATGCTAACCAGCTTCTCTGTTGTGCCTAATTGTGTAATTACTCTTCTCCTACCTTCCTCTGCATCTTCACTGCCCCTTAATATTACAACATTCATCTTACTATTGTTGATCTCAGAGTTTTACTAACTGGTGAGCTGATAAATTTAGGAAAACTGTTAGGAGTATGCTACTCACAATAGTAAAATTCAAAAATCATAAGCGTATCCTTTTATTATTGCATAACTATTTAGAACTGATGGGCAATATCCATGGATCACGTGCATAGTGCTTCCATTAATTTTATAGGAAATTACTGAGGACATAAGGAGCACATGGAGCTGTGAAGTGCCATTTGCCTTAAGATTAAACCTTAAAATTTATCATCACAATGAGCGATTATTTTAAATTCTTGAATCCAAATGCTACTGCAGCTATACAAAGAGGCTCATACCTTGGTATGCAACAGTAGATTAAGACTTGTTAAAATGAGATTAAATTTGGTTATGTTAGACACTTTTCAAAAGGTAGAAAGTGTGAAGTTTTTTTTTAATGTTTCTTCAAAAATGCATTACAACTGGATTCATTCTGTTGCCAAGAATACTGCTGTAGTCCAGATTCAGACACTGTTCAAGAATAAAAGGTATTTATACAAATATTCCTAATTTGGAAAATGCTGATATAAGAACTGCTTATTGATAGGACAACAGATTGTTCTTTTTAAATGCCAAAATAAAATACTGTACCATTCGGTCAAACACTTTGCTAGGGGAAAAAAACATTACATAAGCCACCTCCCGGAAATGATCATAAGAAATGCTATTGGTGTAAAACATACTTACCTAACACTTTATTTATCAATAGGGGTAATTCCACAAACTTAAGAGAATGTTTCTGCTTTGTCTTATTATGAATTGTTGCTGCTGCATCCCCCTCCCATCTAAAATCACTTTACTTAGAGTGATATATATTTTGGGCATTGGAATATATTTGTAAAACTAGTAGTTGCAGTAACAAGATGAGGTTTACATGTCTGTCCACATCAGCACCATGTACTCATGATGAATTTCAGCTGCCAAAAAGGTCAATCCAAACTGCTTGCACAAACCTGTCTTTATGCTCCTGTTTATTATGCTCCCATGTAGTAGATGTCTCGTGCACTAAAACAGTGCAGCCATATGTCAACATCTCTCTGGTGGTTCCCAATGTTCTAAACAAGAGCAAGGGTGCACTGAACCTCCCATGTAAACTTTATACAACAGATTCAGCAGAACTGTAATTATTTACAAAATGATGGCATGAGAAATCTCTGGATTTATATCTCACTTTAAAGTAACGGGGATTGTGTCCACATAATTCTTGAGTTCATGGTAGGTTTCTAATTTACTTTCTTATTTTTGGTATGATAAGATACAACTCAGCACTCTTTAAAAATCAATGTCATTACTTTTTAAAGTTGTTAATCTCTTTCTAAAAAGCACTTCTCCCTCTCTCTCTTTTTCCTCTAGTTTTTTCTTTTAATAAAGGCACTGTATTTAATTACAGATGAACCTGTACATTGAGTTACTGGCACTACATGATATTGTGTCTTGGATTCCAGTTATTCCCTGGATAGAAAGGAGTCAGTAAATGAGAGAACAAAATTCACTCAACTACAGAGGATAAC
The DNA here is from genome assembly GCF_003945595.2 of Pipra filicauda. Classification (NCBI taxonomy): domain Eukaryota; kingdom Metazoa; phylum Chordata; class Aves; order Passeriformes; family Pipridae; genus Pipra; species Pipra filicauda. Next base: position 4,185,312 of record NW_024105087.1, on the reverse strand, counting down.
TACAAAGCATGGTTGGTAGATAATTCCATTGAACTCCATTTTCAAGCTGCTCTCGAAGCCTGACATATTTGTCATTATGCCAGGTCCTCACCTGACAAACAAATGACTATGCCTTTTCCATTGTTCTTTGCAGCCAAATTAAACAGGACAGCACACAGAGTCAGGCCTACCTGAAACAAAGTGCACTCAGGGATTCCGACCCCAGCTGATACCATTTTTGCAGGACTGTACCTCACCAGTCCTCCCATGCTCTGAACTTAAAATGTGTCCCTCTCTCAGTCTTCTTCCTTCTTAATTTTACCTTTAAATATTTTTTCTCTCCCCTCAAACAGTACATGTACAATGAATCAAGCTGCTTCTGGAATATCAGATGAAGTGACTAAGTAAATACGACACCATGGTTTTTAACTTAACAGCCACAATGTTTATGAACATTTGCATCGACTGCTTTCCAGTTGCTTTAACATTTTAATATGCAATTAATATACATTAAGGTCTCCCTACATAGTGCATATTGAATTACCTTTACTCCATGTACAAAAGTGTTCAGTTGTTTTTGTTGCAGAGCTAATATATAATGAAATAATAATGATTATTTTTAATACAGTGTTGCTTGTCTTAGGATCTCCAATGATTGAGTATAATGAAGTATTTATTATTTCTAGTTCAGGACAAGCAAACAGTGTTAAATGGCTTCTCCAGAATCCAGGGCTTATGGTCCTCTGCTCCAGCCACTCTTACTACAGTTTGTTATTTCTCTATGCTGGTGGGCCTCTTGCCTGACTTTAAGACAGTTAAATAATGTAATTAAACAATTAAGATGATTGTCCTTAAATGATCAATTAAGACAGAATTCTAAACATGCTTTCTCATTTGGAATTTAGCCTACTTTTTATCTCCTTCTGTGTATCAAAGACAAGGCAGCTAGGCTAAATTCTGAAATCACTGCACTTCTTATGTTATATGGTTTATTCTAAGCTTGCATGAGTGCTATGTTGTGAGTGCTCCTTTTTTAGGGAAAACATACATCTATACAGCCAATTAATGCAGGCAACAGCTGCATGGATTTAACATGAAGAAAAGACAATTTTTATTTCTTGCTGTACCACATATATATGTTACTTTCTTCAGTATCTGGTAGATCTAACAAGCAATTTCTAGAGTTGCAATGAATGTCCATATTAAGCATCTGAAGTTTGCTTAAGTAACCTTTACGTGCTTACTTACAACACTTTTTGTTAATTACATTGGAGCTGGGGCAATAAAAACCAAAGCCAGTGATAGCACAGTTCCCATACCCCTATTCAAATAATTACCAGGCAGAACTGAGCTGATAGAAATAGAGAGGCTACAGGGATTTTGTGATATGTAAATAAAACTGGCATGCCTAAAACATGCTTCATCTCTAATTGCAGATATTGTAATTTCATTTAAAAGGAATAATATTTAAATAAAAGATTACCCACTTAAACAAGTTTTCTCTCCAAGCCTCCCTCTCTCAGTTTTAAGTCACTCTGTTTAGATCCTTTGCAGAACTGGTGTCTTTCTTTACTACTTTCATTCTGTATCATAAACATTCAGTGTTATTACAGACATCATGGTATCAAACTCCAGATAGTCTGATGTTTTAGGGGAAAAAATTGGACTATTTAAAGCGATTATAACTTTCCACTTGATAGTTTAACATTCTACAATCATTACTGAGTCTGCAGGCACTGTTAACCTGTTCTGGTGAGACAAACATGTCTTTTCTAATGTTTACTGAGATATTGTAAATTACTTAGCGTACAGCAGAGTACGTTTTTCTCAGTTAATCTAGATCTGATCCCTGAGGGGCTATTTATTACATATGTATACAACCTGTCTGTAGAAGTGAAGTTAATGTAATATGACACAAGTAGCACACATTGTTTAAATGTGTTCCAGAAAGTTAGCAAATTTAGTTAAAAGAACACTTACATGCTCTTCTGCCTGGAAAACAATGAGGAAAAGGGTTCTAAATATTAAACACTGCTGTTCACTGTAGGTGGCCAATTAATACACTGTATCCAAGCTGGAACAAATCCTTCAAATATATACATAAAGCATATAATCTCTTATCTGCTTAGGCATTATCAAATTTTTAACAAATCCTAGTAACTTCAAACACAGCTTTAATGGGATGTAGTACTAAAACATGCAAAGTAAAGAACAGAGTTTTTAAGAACATAATCTGTTTTAGAATGTTTCAAGAGAACTGCTTTGAAATGCAATTATAATCTTAACCCATGAGTAAATGTGTGCCATCTTGCAGAATTAAGTTACATGAATTAATATATATAGAAAGAGATACCCTCTTGTTCCTAACACCTATCACAAATTGAAAATGGGAGTTTACATCTCAAGATACAGAAGTATCTTCAGACGATTCTAAAGGGTAGCTATGTTTGAGCACAGGAGCACATTTATGGCTACAAGCTTGGTCCCTGTAAATGTTTTATTTGATGAGAGAAAGTTTACTTGAGAGAGAATTCTGGCAAGATTTTACAACTATTCTGTGCCCTGACAAATAGTCGGAACATATTTTAATAGAATCTATCTGACTTCTGCATCTTTATCTCACTAACATAAAATTCACACAAGGCATCTTTTTCTCAGGGTGCAAAAAGCTCAGTGTGTGAGTTGCTGGCCCTCAGACTGTCTCAGCTTTCCCTTGCACATATAGTGAAAACATTTATTCCAAAGGCTACGATTCCAGTTTCCTTCTTGTATGCAGAAAATGAGTTTTTCACACTGGTTTGGTCTCAATTTGTTCTAGTTTACAGTTCACTTGTCTGCACGACTGGCAAATGAGACATATTTTGAAAACAACAATATGGGTTTAAAATTGGTTCTATTACTTCGAAGACAAAGTGCAAACTGTTTCAGGTCATAGAATCATAGAATCATTTAGGTTAGGGCAGACCTTTAAGAAGGGCACTGTATTCTGTACATATACAGAATATTCAGATCACTGCTTTTCATTCTGAGACAAAAGCTATCACCTGATAATCTAAATTTTCCTTCTTTTCCCAAAATAGGTTGCAATTCCCAATTAAGAAAAGAAACAGACTGTATGCATGTGATGCAAGCCTTGTACTTTAATACAGTAAGCAAACCTTTAGACTATTTACAGACCACCCTGTTAAAGAACGTCAGTGAACTCTGTGAAGATGCTCTTTCTAGGGCTTTGATGTTAAAAGGAAAACCAAAAGCAGTGGATTTTTGCCATATATGGTAACTGTGCAAGGTGTGATTTTCATCTGTATTCAGTGAACAGCCAGGGTCAGATGCAAAAAAAAAAAAAAAAGATGCAGAAATGTAATTGAAAATCAGGTAGAATTTAGGCGATCATGGAAAGGCTATTCAGCTGCCACCAAATATAATCAAACTGTAAAAGCACCCCAGTTTTCATTTTTAAGAATCCTGAGTGTCTTCATTGCTGCTTTTATGCCTGCCTTTAAACACATCAGTTACCATAGAGCAGAGCAGATCAGAGCCTGACCAGTGGCATCCCGAAGATCTCTGACAAGGCAGTTTGTAGACATCCTACATCAGGTTCCAAGACTAATGCAATAGTAACTACAGCTTCTGTTTTTTTAAGATATGGCAAAGGGTTAGACTACCACTGCTTTTTATTAATAGTTCAGCACTTGCAGAATCCTCTATCCTCTGCCTAAAAAGGATTCAAATCCTTTGCAAAGGAAGTTACTGCTGAAGGATGGAAAAGAAATGGATCTGTATGTCTGGAGAGCAACAACAATCATTATGCTAAAGCTGTTTTGGAAAAATCAAGGTCTGAAGGTTTCTGTTCTAAGACCAGAACGCAACAGAAAAAGGTATGGAAATGGAGTTTTGTCTCATGTTTCAAGAATAGTATATATAATTTAGAGGGAAAAAAACCCTAGTAAGTCCATAACCAGATGATTCTAGCACTGGTAAACTCCTAGGACTCTTGCTGCTAGAATGAAGGCTTCATCACCAACTCTGACAACAGAGCTCATATTTGCTTCAAGGAGTCATACATAACCAACATTCAAAGGAAGAGTTAGTGTCCCTTTGTCCCCCTGAGACAGGTATGGCATATACTAATTATAGCAGAGGATAGGTTTGAGTCCTCTAAAGTGGAAGAAGGACTCTGTACATCCCATTAGTGTGAACATTAATAATAGACATATTATTGTTTTGCAGGTTGTCATGGCCACTGGAAGATTTTAAAAACAGTAAGAGAAAAAAACCCAAACAAACAAAAAAACTCCAACAAAACCAACTAAACCACAACAAACCAAACACCAAAAAAAATCTCCTGAAACTTACTTTATTCTTGAAGACTCAGTAAGTTATACTGGGAGAGGAACTTCTGTTGCTCTAACAGAACCAAGTGCTTACCTCTCAAACATCTTATGGCAGGATTCAACATTCACCTCTGCCTTCACCACTCTCTACTGAATAACTAGATGCCCAGTGGCTCTGGAGCCTTCTAAGGCCTTCTTCTCTCTATATTACTCCCTATATTACTGTTTTATGTCAACTGTGCTGGCCACAGGAAGAACATAAGAATGGTAGTATGGATGGAGAAGTGAGCTCTGCCCCCTTTTTAGTCCTGGCTCTTAGTGTGGAATGACATTGCTTGTACCTTAGTATCTCTGTGTTTTTTTGAAACATGTGTCAAGTGCCAAGCTATCATTCACTATATTTCCTGGTTTTAGCAGTACTTGAGGGTCTTTTCTAATGAATAGCATCCTGAGTAGGAGAGGAATTATAACTTAAATTGAAGCTAGTTGTTTCCTCTTCAAATTAATAAGTGAGCTGCTTTCATTTTTTAATTATTTTTGCTAGAAAGATTATACTATTTCTTCCACGTTTTACTACACAACATACTGATTTAAACTATATTTATTACAAACCTAGTTTATGCAGTTTTTTACATCTACAACAGCCCTTGTTCTAAAGGGAATAATGGGGATGTCAAGTCTCCAAACAGAACTAATTCCTTTTGTAGTCAGTATAAAGAAAGGAAAACAAAGAACTCTGCTGTAATCTGTACTAGTTTGGAAGTGCCTCTAAAATGCATACAAGACTGCAGATTCCAAAACAGGATCTTGATACAAATCCCAGTGAGTTTAACTGAAAGACCTCCCCCCCCACCAAACAGGGCAAATTCCATAGGCTTTGAATCAAGTCCTGAATATCTTTACAGTGATTTGAACGTTCTTTTCCATGCTAACAGAAGAAGACAACTTTATTCAGGTACGATATTATAAACATTTATTCCTGTTCCCAGTAAACTTGCTGTAAATTCCACTAACCTGAAGAATATATTTATGTGAAAACCTTTCTCCATAGCTTCAGCCCTATAATCACTGAAGCTTATGAGTTAATGTTTTCTTAGCAGTGTTTGACTAATGGCTAAATCTTTGTATCAATGACATATATAAAAAAGGTCATTTTATCAAAATATTCCTAAGTTATATGCCTCGTTGCCTTTGAAGAATTTCAAATAAAATATAAGTATCTATATGATCTTTTTTTTTTTAGAAATGGAGAGACTAAATAATAGGGAGAAAGCAATTTTCTCTGTATTGCACAACAAGCTAGGAGCAGGTTATTAGGCCACAACAAACCACTGCAATCATCCCATCTGATCTCATGAGTAACACTGGTCAAGGACTCTCCAGAGTTTAAAATAAATAAATCTTGTTTAAAATAAATGGATAGAAGTAAGAAATAAATTATAATTCTAAAATGTTCCCCGACAACCTATCCCAGCCGTCCTGTTCTTGTGCTGTTCCAAAGGTTACTTACCTTCTCTCCCCGGTATAACACTTTAGGTGAAGTCAAAATTTTTCTAGCTAAGCTATCTGTTGTGTTGACTTCTAACTTTGCCTGCTAGAATGAAGAGCTCTTTATTGAAAGATGTCTGTTCCACATATACATACTTATATGGATGAAAATGCAAGAAGAGAATTTTGATTTTCCGTCTGATTGGCAGTAAGCCAGTCACTATAGTCCCCTAGGACATCCTCCCACAACTATAGCTAAGTATAGTTTTACATTCACTTTTGAAAATAATCATACACATTACTTTGATATAAAATTAATGGCTTATGGAAAGCACAACATATCTTTACAACAAATTAATTTGGATTGTATTGTAGCTTACAAGGAAGGGAATTTTTAAAAAATGTATTTTGCCTCAAATTCTCTGTGGACCTTTATCAATTTGTTTTCCTTAAATGGATGCCAAACTCTTAAGATTCACCTATACAGAGATTTTTATTTGTAAATCAGCTATTTGTTTTTAACTATATGGCCTACATAAATCTGCCTTTTAATAAAACAGGAAAAAAACCTCCCAGTCTTCAGCTGTGCTATAGCATATCTCCACAAAAAATTTGAAAATTGTATAGCAAACCTCTGGCCTATATAAGTTATTATATGGCATGAAACTAAGTTGCCTCATTGCAATTTCTTTCCCAGCCTCTCTCCTCCCATTAAAGGTGGGTAGAGGTAGACCATTAAGCCTGCTCAGTCCCAAATTGTATAAGTTCCCCAGATCCACCAATGCTACAAGCAATTGAACCATCTAATCCTAAAGACAGAATAGTCTAAAAAGCAAAATTTGTCTGTCAATTAACAAATAAGTTCGTGTTTTATGTTAACACTGGATCATTTTATTTAATGAATAAATATCACTGTATCAATGGTTTGAATCTGAAATGTTTGCTTCTGAAAAAAAAAAGGTTTATGTGTTCCCTAAAGGGTGTAAAGCAGAGGTTATCCTGCTTCATATTAGAAAAGAGAATACATTCCTATTTGAAGAGCAGCCATCTTTTTTTTAAATTTTCTGAAGTGCTCTTCAGATCAGAAAAATACAGAGGAAACAACAAACATCCATGAACTTAGCCTACAATTTACCTCAAGAAATCCACTTTCTAAATTATATTTTTTTCATTAATTTTTCACACTTACAACTACTTTTGCTTATAAAGATATAGATGGTCCATTGCTCCCAAAATCAGAAAAGGAAGGGTTTAAATATAACAGTAACAGTGCCTAGATCTGGTTGGTGTTCTGCCAGCACTTATTGTAAATTCTTAACACAATACAGACTATTTAAAGATACTTACTTAAAGTACACACTTGCCCTACTTAAATCACATTAAATGTAAGTTGCATTCCATACTGAGAAAAAGAGTAATAAAGGTGAACATGTTTCTCCAGTTTGCCTCTGTAGGTCTAGATGACACCAAGGTGCTTTAGAGAGAACCAAGCACTCCAGTTAAATAACTGCTAAGGTACTTGTTTTATCAAAATCCGCATACACAAAATGATTTGAAACTTCACCAGCCAGAAGGAATACCTATGTCCTTACGGGTTTGTTTTTCTTCATTTTCATTTTCTAAGAGTAATAAAGATCTTGGGGCAGGGCATTTCCTTTGGATTAATGACTGGCTGGGGTTAATGGCCAGGATGTTCCTTGGGCCATGAGCTCCTCTCAGACGGTCATTAATCCCCAGGAAATGCTCTGTGCCTCAATCATTATTGCTTAATTTCAGTGCAAACAAACTACTGTGGCAGACAGCATGCTGTATGCTATCCCTTAAACACAAGCAACACAGATTCAGTTCATTTTATCAATTGTTTACTGTATGGGCTATTTTCTGTAGCAAGAGGAAATCACAGATCTTTTGACTGTTCTATGAAATCTGTTGGTTGGCCTCATGATCATTTGATGGACTGGGCTATTTCTGCATGAGCTGTTCTGTTTGTCACACTGTCATTGTTATTAACTATATGCTAGATGGCCACTACTCACTTTATTTCCTGGCAAAATTCAAATAAATGCCCTAAATATTACTTGCAGAATGTATTTTCCAATGACAGTGTTACCTACCCATGCACACACCTCATCTTAAGTATGAGGTTATTAAATTTTACAGGATACCTCATTTGACACATCCTGACATTTACTGTACAATTTCAGGCGTGCCACAGAGTTATTAAATTATCAACAGTAAAATATAACATGGACCTTCTCCAGGCTTGTGCTATACAAATATTTACTAGAGCACAGAACTTTGTTATATTTCTCTAGTCTACTTGATAATCCCCTGATTAGACATCCACATGCTTGGTGGAGCCAAAGAAAAACTGTAAATGGTCAAAGGCGATGCAGCATATTTGTTTTTAAAGGCTAACTTTACAATAGTTTGACTTAAAAAAACTATTTAATCAAGCTGGCCAACCTCATTGATTTCTCAGCTTTGGGATTAAAGCAAAAGGATTCAAAGAAGCTATTAGTGGTAGCTCAAAGCCACTTTTACTACAGCTTCAAAAGCTGAAAACTTTAGGAATTTAGATATTGCTAACTAATTGGGGCACTTATCCTCTGCTTTTTATGTTAAAAACTGAGTTAAAACTTGAAAATATAGACAATAGGTAGGTGCTTATGGTCAAAAGCATTTATTCTTTTCCAAACCTTTATCTTAACTCAAATACCGATATAAGGACAATACTATGCTAAAATAAGTGGAATGGAATAAGCGGAATTTAAATTACCATTTTCAAGGACCTGGTGTATTCTTCATAGTTAAATGCATTTGCCATGCATCAAACTTCTCTGTGGTATAAAAAGTGTCCACTACATCTTTCCTGTGATTATTCCCAGCCTTACATTGTTCTGCTAGGGACCTCAGTGACTCTCTTTGAATCCGAGAGAGAGAGGATTAAGCTGTGAAGACAGCGACAGAGAAAGTGGCTGGATTTTAGAAGTTCTTCATCATCATCATCATCATCTTGACTGGGCAGAACTCAAACTTCAAAACCTAAACAGATATCTCAGCTGCATTTCCAGACATGTTCACCCACCTCACATAAGCAAGGTGATTTCCTAGAAAAGATGCAGGAAGCTGTTTTAGTACATTTTATTACTACCACTCCAACAGAAGGCATTCAAACCCTTATGGCATGCAGCATGTCCATGAAAAGCCTGGGTTGAAATGCTGCTAATGAACTTGAGTTGAAGGTAGAGAGGCAGGAAGGTCTCTTGCAGAATCTGTTTTGACAATGCCCTGACAATTTCCCCTGAAAAAAATTGGCTTTAATATGGGCCTGCAGTTCAGGAAGTTGTTTCAGGCAATTCTGTTCCTTCAGATGTTAATAAATATAGGAGAAAAATATCTCCACAAAGGGTTGCCTTGTCTGTTTAGACTACAATGTAGTAACAGGACACACACTTGTAAATAAAAATAGTTTGATATGTACTATATTGAAGAAGGTCAACAAGTTGAAAAAGTATGACAGAGCTCAAAGCAATGCGCTTTGATAAGATTGCAGGAGTGGAAAGAAGTACACAACAGGCTAAAAAAAAAATAAAAAGAAAAGGCACCAAATATATTTCAGATCTAAATATGGCATTTTAATCTAAAAAACATGAACAATTGGCTGAGTGAAGTCACCCAGGTCATTCTAAGCATACAGATGTCAGGTATTGAAAAACACTGTTGCACTTTGATTCTCTGAACAAGAATTTCCAGTCTTTTCCTGCATGGTTTTGCTTTCAAGTATAAGCAGACCATGTTCATTAAAACCAGATGCTACTGTCTCTTTGCTCCATTTCAGTTATCAATATCATGTTTGAAAGATTCAAAACATTTTAATAAAAATTTAACTGTGTTTGTGATCACATCAGGCAAGGTTGGGTTAAGATGCCAAATTCCATAGGCTTTCTTGCAAAGAGAAAAGAAAAATCCAGCTAATTCAAACTGTACTTCCCCTTCTTCTTTAAAACAGTTTTAAAATTACTTGTGCATTCCAGAACAAAAAGCAAACAAATAAAAATATCATCAAACCCAAACAAAAGCTAAAACCCTAGGTAATAAGAAAACATATGTCATCTGATGGACTGAGGACTTTCTGTCAGCTGGATGGAGAACCAGCCACGCTTATTCCCTGTTTTCTTCTACTGTGGGAGGCCTTAGAGGAGGAAAATGTAGAATACATCTACTTTGACTTTGCTTTTGCTTCAGTGGTGAATGTTATTCTAAGGGGATCTATTCTCTTGCTTCTTGCATGTTACTCCAATAGCTGAAAAGGAGGTGGTCCAGAAAAATCACATCTTCAAAGCCTGGGTGCTCAGTTTGTGGCTCAAACCCATTCTCATACTGTGAGATCTACTAGGCTCCAGGGTTTATGCCAAAGTTCAGAAAACATTGCTCTAATTTAGGTTATTATCATTATGGGAGCTTTTAATGGATTAGTGTTCCACATTTTCCTTGTTTAGGCAGATACGCAGAGTTTGGTGCTTGGCTTTGCTCTGAGCTGCTACATTTTGATCTTTGCATTTCTCAGATTTCTTACGATTTACCAGGTAACAGCTACAATATCATTCTCAAACATTCCATTGCTGGCAGTTGTTAGATGTGACTCCATAGCCTTTTCAGATCCTTTTGATTTATTGATTTTTCCTCTCTTCGTTGCTGTTTCTCTACCGAGCAGATTTTCTTCCTTCTAATTATGCCACTGATTCCTTAATTTCTTTCACATAGAATGTTTCTTTTTATTAAGAAGTATATTTGCAAGAAGCTACTGTCTTACCCCAGAGCCTTGTAATGAATCACCGCAACTGTCTTACTTCATTGTGAACACTCATTTCCATCACAGAACAGCTCTGGAGCTGAGTCTTGACACCAGTGAACTAAGCAGTAAAAATACTTGTTTTATCCAGGCCAGAATTTCATTCCAGAACTGGAATAAAAACAGGGTGAGGATGGCATTGAGACATATTTATGCGAGGTGACTTCTCAATATGTCCTACAAGTTCTAATTTTCCAGTGGAATGTCTATTTCACTTCCCACTCCTAAAATAATACAGAATGGATCTTCTGGTGAGATTATGAGTAGCTGGATATTTCAATAACAGACAATGACTGGTTGTTCTTTTCATTTTATTTTATTTTATTTTTTGCCTATTTTTAAAACAAAGCAATTTGATTAGCAAGAATAAATAGGCAGTGACATGAGTATCTTTACTGATCTTTTCTACGAGAAAGGCATAATTGCCTTAAAATGACCTCACTTTGTAAAGGTACATTACTTTCAAAGCATAAATTAGGAAAACTCCCTTTGAAAGATCCAAAGATACTTTATATTCATATGCTTCAGATTTCAAGATATCTAAGTGTACATACATCAGAATGAGTGGGAATACAACACATCCCTTAAATAAGTAATACATTCTACAGGCCTCATTTTAGATAATTCATTTTGAACTCGTCAAGTGTCCCCTCGTTCTCAAAAAAAAATATTGCGAAAGGTATAACTCTGATAGATTCCAAAACTTGGCTCATGAGCACTGTTAATTCATGGATCTTTATTTCACAGGTCACAAAAATTCTGCTTAGTAATGCAGTTCTACTCCCTCATCATTTCTATTTACTACACCACAGCTAAATGCTGTTAAAACAGCAGGCACAGCTGCAAATTGCAGAGTCCCACTGTGATCGGGAATCAGATGAAACACACCTTGTATGATCACAAAAATGTAAAGAATTACTGTGTAGTACCATCTCTATATTTTGTTCTGATCCACACTAAAAATGGCTAGTAGGAGAATGTACCTACCTTAAAGTAGGAGAATGTACCACGACTTGTAAGCACTTTCAGGAAGGCTGAATTACATTTTGTAAAGAAAGAGAGTTCGAAAGGAACAGACCTTTTGGAAGAAAACCAGAATGACTTCCTGTTCATTCACTGTTGAGTGGTATAATGGCCACTCTAGTGCCTGCAAAAAAATTGGTGCTGATTTCTGCTTCATTTTCCTATGTTGAAACTAACTCTGAGATACTGTACATTTTAGTTCTGCCAGCCACGACATCCTTTCTCCATGTCTAACTTATGTCTGGGCATAAAAAGTGGACTCTGATGATATGGCAGAGATTTACAGACAGCCAGAAGAGGAAGGAAGCCTAATCTGTGGACCTGGTCTGCATCTGCACAAACTCTCTGGGCAGTACACACACAATTGATCCAATACAAACTGGCCTTGTTGGGCTCTCCACACATGCACTACCCAATACCTGTGCAAAGATTTCTCTTCAAAAAGAGTCAGACAGATGTATTAGCAATCCTGAAAATCTTGTTTAGCAAAACCACAGTGATCATAAAAAAAAGTGTTCTGTGAGTGGGAATTTTAACCTTAGTTTACTATATTGCTCCTTTTTTCTGTGAGAGGTTTCCATTTCTCGCAGTGTAAAAATAAATAAACACTATTAAACCTGCCTCATTCAAAAGGAGCAAATAAGAAACAAGCACAGATGTTCCCCTCTGGATAAAGGCTTTCCATAGCTACTGGATGGTAGTCAAATGTATTTGTCCACCCTGAACACCAAGGATCACTGGACACTTCATAACCACAGTAAGAATGGAGATAAGTATTTTTCAGTGTCAAGATGACATAAAAAATTCTCACTTATCCAGGGGGTCCTGATGGCTAGGCAGGACTATTTGAGGGATTTTCTTTGGATGAAAGGAAGAATTCCTAAAATAGAAGGCATTCTGTCTCACATGCCATGCCTTCAGGGTGTGGCTGCTCCCACTTGGAAACCTTCACTTCTCAGATTAACTCAGATAATTTATGTAGCACTGAAGACAGTTGTCTAAATAAGAGAGAGGAAGGAAAACAACAAGGTAGGGCCACCATGATATTGAGAATGGCTAAATTCAAACAAATTGTCATATGAATTTTCCTGTTTATCAAGGAAAACCCAAGATAGTTTTACACTGTCTACCCAGCAAATTTCATTTTAAGGTCTTCCTTTCTGTTAGGGTTTTTGGTGGGTTTAAAACTTTACCTACAATGTTCTCAGGCAATCTGTGCCGGAGTCTGCATTTCCCCAGATCGCATGCAATGTGTATTTAAAACACAAGGCATCACAAAAGACTACAGCTGCAAAGGAACATTCTTTGTAACAGGTATCCCAGGTGCTACTCTCTATATCCTTCTATTCCTGAGATGCCATGCATGTTATCTTTGAGGAAGAGTCCTAGAACTTTGAGTAAGTCACGTATGATACTTGTGGATCACAACACAGTAGTCACTATAGTGCTTAAAGGAAGCTCATAATTATCCTGCTCCTTGAAATTCTTGGGTATTTAAAAAAACAAATGGCTGGCTGGCTTGTCTGTACTGACAACTATCAAGCCAAATGGAATTTTAAAAGCTCGAGGAATTTACATTCCCGGGTTTACTTCCTGTCCAAGGACCAATTCACTGTACCTAGAAGGATGAATTACTAAAAACAGAAGTGAAATATGCAATGTCACCAGCAGTGCTTCTTTAATTTCCTACTACTGTCATCACTGGCACATACAAGTAAAAGCTTGGCTATCAATAAAATGGCAAGTCATTGCTAGACAGCAACAGATTAGTAAAAAAATTAAGTGATGAGGCTGGGATTTCTTGACACACCATTAAAGCCTTTCCTTGTCACATGTCACGAAGCATCTGCTACACTGCATGGTGCTAAGTGGAGGCTAATGACCCTTTAGGTCCCCTGGCAAGTTCTCCTTGACAACAAAGTGTAAATGGCTCTTTAATACAGCCAACCCCTATTGAAATGAACCTTGTAAAGCCAACAAGCAGTACTGGAGTCTTCTTTAGCATGCCATCTTATCTCTTGGGGGCTGCAGTGAAGGAGAGGACCTAAGTTAGTAGAAAAACGGTTCCTGTAAGCTTTACAGGTGAGCAGTAACTCATATTTCCTAGGTTCTGTGGGTCGCTGTATGACTGCTTGTGGGGGCAGCACATCTTGAATGCTGTACACAGGAAAGTGAACCAGAAGGAGAACATTTTTACAAATTAAAAAGCAGAGAAGGTATACCTAAAAGAAAATAATCCGAATGCCACAAAAGAAAGTAAAAGTTAGCCTCTTTTCAGTTGTATTAAGAGAAGTCAAATGCCAAAATAGAAAATAACAGAGATATAAAAACCTAGAAGCTATATAGATGCATTTGAATTTCCTTGACTATAAACACAAGGTCAGTTTTTCAGGGACCAAAAAAGAAAATAAATAATTTTATTTAATCACTAGATGAAAAAATTTCAGATCTGCCATTAGCCTGATTAACAACCTTTAAATATTATTTTCTTAAATGGGAATAAAAAAATAAACCCATAGAGGAAATTTTACAACTTCTTTTTTGGATAGTAAATTAAAGATGAAAAGTCCTGTTTTAAAGGCTGTTAGTGCAGAAGGTATTTTCTTTTATGGAACAGTTTATAGAGACTTCACACAGTCCATGGCCCCCCTGAAAAAGTGAGACTGATAAACTGGAGTGAGTGCAGAGGAGGACCACTAAACTCATCTGGAGTACACGACACAAGAGAAGAGGCTGCGAGTTGGATCTGGGAATATGAGTCTTAGAGTTTCTATTGCTCAGCTACATGGTGGGCACCGATCTAAAAGACAGTCAGTATCTTTGCAGAAATGCAGAGTAAAAGAAAATATCATGAAATTCTAATTGCACGTAAGTCAAAAAAAACATCGAAAAGAAAGTGGCTAGGCAGGGAACAAGCTGCTTGGAGAGGCTCTGAAATGGTCATCCTTGGATGTATTGAAAGCTCTACTAGGCAAGTCATGAGGCAAACTGATACAACATAGAGCTGGCCCTGTTTAGAGGAGGGGACTGGACCAGACAACATTCAGATCTAAAATATTGTACAATTCTATATACATATCCATTGATATTAAATTTTGATGCATAGGTTTCAACAAAATTTTACTGGCCAGAAACACCCCTCAAACCATCAAACAAACCCCATATTAAGTGATTCAGCATAATATACATCACTGTTATGACCAGTGATCAAACCGTTTCATTGTCATTAACTACCATGAAAAACAAGCCAGCAATCATTATTTTGTTCTCTTTCCTAAGGCCCTTGAAGTGTCCTTTAAAGTATTACAGTTATTACCATATAAAGTTAAATTATAAGCAGATAGGACCTTAAATTAGAACTTCAGAGACCCCTCTGAACTGGTGCAAGGGGAAAATACAGAGCCAAACTTTGAAACCCTGAGCTTTTAACACTCTTAACTTAGGAAGGGCTTATTCTGACACTGTCCTAAAAGAAGTGATTTGCCCAGCTCCTCTAGGAAGCATAAGACAATGAAATCTTGGCACCACTAAATGATAGGAATTTTGTTGTAGTGAAATTACGATTTCCTAAGTTTGTAAATTTTATAGCCTCGAGGTCTGTTCACTTCATTCCATCATCTTTTTGATGCAAGTGAGCAAGGCACACAGAAGTTGGAGCTATCTTAGGAAAATGTCCCACGAGCTCCTCAAGAACTCTCAAAAAAGACTCTGCTTTGAATCTCTGGGTACATTTATAAAACAGGTTTATGAAAATATGTATGTAATCACAAATTATTTTAATCTTGACAAGAGCATACGAATTTAAAGAACATGAGTCATAAAGACAAAACTTCAATCAGACACACGAATCCAATTTAGGAATCCCATTAGCTTGCATCTTACTCTATTTCACTTTCTTGAGCAGTACATTATTGCAGTATTTCCATCAGAACAATAGTAAACATTAATTATTGCAGTATTTCCATCAGAACAATAGTAAACATTATTAGAAAAGTGTTCTCCATGTTAAAGTAACATAATCTTCATTAGAATGCTGAGGGTTACTTAAAGTAAAAAGGATTGTAGCTTGCTGTTCAACCAAACTGTGATGTGCAGGCAAAGCTTCTGGAAAATGTTTATATCAAGTAGACATGGGAGAATAAGTACAAAGAGAAAGATGGATCACCTGTTGATAAATTTCTCCTTCTTCAACAAACAATTGATGTCAAGTAGGATACTGCACAGAACTATTAATTCAACTTCAGATCAACGGTTTGTTGCAATGGTTCAGCCTCTAAAAGACTATATAAAATGCAAATAAGAGGATCACTCTCCTGAGAAAAATTTGTATTATTTTTGTGATACAAAATGCAACTACTGAAAAACATAAATATGTGTATGTCTGGGTATCGATGTCACCACATACATCTGTATTTACTGATCGTTTGGCTCAAATTTAATGTGGAATTTTACACTATTCCAGAAAGTGCCATACCTACTACAGCAGCTTGCTTAGTATTTTTGTGAAAGGAGCTCTAAACAGAAGGGCATGATAATGAAACTGCACTCTCACTGCCTTCTAGAGTTGCATAGGTCCTAGAGATGTATGCAGCCACACCTGCAAACCTGTCTAAAGGCCATACTTTCAAAGCAGTGAAAGTCATTCCTCCATGTACTTGTGCAAGAAAGGTAGTGTGGAAGTCTGCTCCACTGCTAAACATTTTTGATTAACCTAAAAAGACTAATAGCTTTGTTACATCAGGAAAGGAAGACACTCAAACATTTAAAAAGGTTACACCTCAACTGTGCAATTTGATTCCTTCAAGGAAAACCAGACTGAGGCTAAAGGCAAACCTATATGCACAGAGTGCCTCTTTGCAGTTCAAGCTCCATTTGCAAGGAGTGAAAGGTAACTTGTCAAGTATAAGAAAATTTATACTCCAAAGAATTAAAGGAACTCAGATTTTGGCAGATGATACCCACCCTCAGACCTGTGTAGAGCTTTTGCATATGCTGCACCATGTGTTTTTTTCACTATCATGTTCAGCATACAAGGCAGTGTAGTTTTTTATATTTGAAAGAGATCTCTTCACTTATTTAAATTGAGATTAGCACTACTTGGATTTTTTTTCTGGATAAGATGTCAAGGTAGGTGGAACCTAATCTTTTCTGAAAATTCATATAAATATTTTGGATTTATTGCTTTATTACAGCCTATGACTTAATTCCTTGGTTTCTACATCCATGATTAGAAAATAATTGAAAGTGGCTTGAAAGTGGCAGATATCTGTACCTGTTCCTAAAATTGTTTTCAATGAGTTCATATTTTTGAATCTGCCAACAAAACAGATAGGATTGAAAAAGATCCAATTCTCTGTTCCTTGAAGATGAGACATAGCCTAAGATTTGTCAGTTTATCACTATAAATTACTCTCATAATTTATATGGAAAATACTTTCTCTGAAATTAAAGACCAGCAAAAAACTCCCCAAAAATGCCCATTAAAAGATCATTAACACCCAAAAAGATTAAATGCATACTGAATGTTTGTGCTGTCTCACCGGTTTGAACCAGATAATTATGTGCCAGCATTTCCCTTGGTTCACAGCTGATAGAAAACAACTAGCCTCTTAAAAATGGCAGGGCAGACTGGTGGAGATTCAGCATATGAGATGACAAAACTGTCTGAAGTAGAATCAGCAGTCAGCCTTCTAAATGATTGCTGATGACCCTCTGGTATAATAAGCTCCCTTTCCACAAATGCCAGTCAGGGGTGGTATCTTGCTCATATTCCTGAAGCTAGAATCTTGCTGCTATTTTGCACAGCAACATCAAAATAGATCCTGAAGTCTAAAAAGATGCCACTGGTAAGTCCTACTGACTTCAGCATTATTTGAGTTAACCAGGAAAAACAAAACACAGATGTAGAGACAAATACCAGCGATAGCTAATGTGATACATGGCATGGCAGGGGTGAGTCCTGTTGCTGTGAATCTTTTTTCTTTCCTGTTGAAGCTGTTGAATCAATATTAGCTTGTTAATTAAAAAAACACCCACAAACCTGCAATAAGGGGGTGGGTTTGTGTATTTATCTCTTAACTGTAGGAATTATCAGTATACTCCCTTTTAACTGAACAACTCCATGCTCACACTGGAACCTGCAGTCTGACGTCACAGAACTTTTTAAAACAAGGGCCAAAATACAAATGACTATTTTTTTAAATCTATGGGATCTCTCATACCTCATCTGCAACTTCCTAAGTGTATTTTACATAGTTACCTTGGACTGTTACCTTTGGAAGTGAGAGGAACTCAGGTGCTAAGATCTAAAAGAATTCAGGACTACCGTGGCCTTTCCAGAGTTTTTTACTGTACTGTTTAAAAGAAGCTTAAATACCTTTTATGTCTGATTAATATGATCAGGACACAACATAAGAACCTGGACCACACTCCTAAGGGTCAAGTAAAAGTATTCATTGGTGAGATTATTGCAACAGCTATATGTTTGCTAAGAAAGTACATCCCTTTGCTTTATAATGTTTTGGGCTTTTTTTTTTTTAAGTTTTCATTCCTCAAAGTTTTATAATTGGGATATTTTCTTGAGCTCCTTGATATCTTGTATTGAGACACAGAGAAAAACTGAGGGAGTCCACTCAGTGAAGTTAAGCTACACTAACTGACAGCAGCAGAAGGTGCACCGACCCATCATTTATCTCTGTGTTGCACAACACTCATTGTGACCTGGCTTCAACATGGCAAAAGACTAAAGGTGAGTTAGTTGAGTTTTCAGCTGCTGGTTCTCTGGGGTCTCTCTTGGAATACTGCATGAAAAACACCTACGACATTTTTGACTTGTCATGGTATTAGCAATTTTCATGGTCTTTAACACTAAAGGCTTCAGTGGAAACCATTATGGTGGCTTTGAAGAGTAATAAATTCTGATGAAATATCTCCCACCCCTGCAGACTACTTTAACCTCTTTCAAGCATGTGCCGGATAAGCTCTTGGAAGATCAGCACTCTGTTGGAGTACTGGAAAAAGGGGAGAAAACCTGTGGATGATGAGAGATAAAACTCACCAACCTTCTTCAAAAATGATCTTAATATACAACTAAAAATAAAAATATTTTGAACACTGTCTTGTACTATGTAAAACAAATTTCCACTTTCTGTGCCAAAGCATGAAAAGGTTGTAATCAAGAACTACCCCTCATTTGAATGGGCAACTTAATGCCATGCTCCATCAGAAGAAGGAAATCACAATTTCTTATAATTGGAGGGAAAAAGGGAAATAGTTTCTTTTAGAAGGAAATAAAAGAATCATACGGCTTTTCATTACTTTAATGCTACTAAATAACTACTCTTCTTTGAATGCTTTCAAATTATTTCTTCCCACAAATGCCCCAACTTTTTTTTTTTTTTTTTAAATTAGTACAGTAGCAAAGCTGAAATGCTTCTTGTTGGGAACTACTTCTCTAGAAGAAACCTCAAACAAAAAATTTAGATACAGAAGGGCATTAAATTAGAAACTGTTTCCTTGTATACACCGAAGAGATCCTATAACTTATAAAATTTGCAGAGTCAGCAACTAGACTGCCAGAAATGGCTCTTCACTTCCTACTCTTCATCTTGTCCCCTTTGCTTCTCATGAATAAACACCTCAATAAATTATAAAATAGGACAATGAAGCTCAACATTAAAAAATATATGCCTTCTAGTAATGAAGCCACATCAGGTATTTGCATGTCATTCTCAGAAAATACCAGCAGTACTGTTGGGCAAACAGTGCAATAAGGCAATGTGCAAGATGATCAATGGCACTATTTCATTTCATTATTTCCACAGTACATTCTTTTTGAAATTATATTCACATCACAGTGCATACTTTTTAGAAAGATATTCAGAAGATACTGAGCAATAACGATTGGATAATATTGTAATGTCCACATTTTACCATCCCCAAACTCTGACTGGGATATTTAGTTCATAACCTTTCTATGGAAAGCTTACAGGTGAAGTAATCTAGTCTTTATCAATCAAAGATACAGATTCCATGATGGTAATTAATGGTTGAATTGTACAAATATCTTTCAAATTACTCTCTAACACAAATTCCACAAACCATTTACAAATATAGAAGTCATCAGATGTGTTTTGCTGCTGTTTAAGTAGAGGCTGTTGTAGGTCTCCGTTACTAGAGAATAACAAGTTAGTTTGGATAAAAGAAAAATGCTAAACCCCTGGCAATGCCTGGACTGGGACTTCAAAATATGTATAATGCTGATTATTCTTTCCCCACAAAGCTGAGTGAAAAGCAGGCTTTGTTTCCAAATTTTCAAAGAGTTTGGTCAGCTGAAATGAACAAGCAAAAAAATCACACTTCTCCACACTTTCTGGTCTCAGCTGGAAGTGGAAGTATCAAATATCTGCAAAAGAGACTATCTCAGTGATATTTCTGACATGTCTGAAGGCAGAATACTCATGAAACACTCTGATACAAGAATTCCAGAGCAAAAGGTTAGAAGTTCAAACAAGCAAGCTTTTTTTTCCCCTCCAACTCTGGAATTACAGGAACAGCCAAAACTATTCTGTTATTCTGAGAGCATTTTTCTTCTCTGTACTTGAGAGTAATACAACCATAATAATAAAAAAGGAGTTAAAAGTGGCACATGGATGAAATGAAAGTGACTTCTTGGCTGCAAAACCCCAACGTTGTATAGCAAATATAAACATAATATCAATAATAGACAGTTATTTTATATATAAAGAGCATTCTGGTTAGCAAACTCATGTCTTTGTTAAATAAATTTGGGATATATGTCATTTAACCACAGTTAGTGCCTACAACTTGTAATGCATTGTTGCAAGTCTGCCATCATTGCTTACTAACATTTATATTTAGAAATAAAACAATGTGGTGAGTGTCATACTAGGTCAGACCTATGACCATCCTATGACCTATGTCCACCTTAGCCTGGAATCCTTAACAATAGCAACAGGAGATGCTCACTAGGGAGAATACACAAGCCTGGTCTTTATCCAGAATCATTTCCAGTTTAGGGATGTTAAAGAGTAGGTCCTCATCTATTTTGTTCAGTGTCTGTTTACGGATCAGATGTTCATGGATTCTTTTAAGCCCTTTTGAACCCATTGATACTGTCTCCACAGTCTTCTGTGAAAATGCAAGCAAAAACCAGTTATCTGCCTTGTAAAAAAGGATTATCCATTTTAAATGGATCTCCTATTAGTTTCAACAAGTGACTTCCAATTCTTGCAGTCCCATGTTAGGAGCACCTTACCTACCACCTTCATGTCTTTGCAAACCTTGATGATAACCCTTTCCAGCTCTGTTTCAAACTGAACAGTTTCAGTTGCCCTTCATCAGGCAGATGTTCCACCCACATTATCATTTAAGTTGTCCTACTGTGAACATTCTTTACCTCCACTAGCTCCTTTTAAAATGCAGAAATCAGAAGCACACACAGTGGTCCCTTCTGTGCCCCCTTTGCAAGACAGGTGGGTCACACTCAGTTGCCTCTGTGTTGTCATTTTCACGGGCTACTTGAGACAGAGATAGGAGTGCAGCCCTGCACAAAGCAGAAATAATGGAGTGTTTTGAGCCAAAAGGAAATGTGGGATCAGAACTATAAAAAGACTGAAAGGGTAAGCAAAGAGTTTGCGGCTTAAAGCAGTGCAGTGTGTCAGAGAGAGAGACCAGCAGCCTTGCTGGCACCGCCGCTGGCCAGAGCCTTAATCTGGAAATCACTGTTCAGCCAACACAGCAAAAAAGTTTGGCCACCCTGGTGGACAGGCACCAGGCAAAAAAATACCCTACTGTGCCCGAGCTCCAGCACACAACCCCTGCAAGAGTGCAAAACACCTGGCAGTCCAAGAAAGAGGAAATGCAAAATTGCAAAAGTCCAACTACTTTTAATCAAGAGGTCACAAGTGAAGAGAGCCTGTTCTATAATCTTAAACGAGAAAAAAGTCTCAAGAAGTGTAGTCTGCAAATTTCCTCATCTCAACATGGGAAAGCACTCCAGAATTTTTGGCACCAAGATGAGAAGTCAGTAGCAATTTAACTGAAATATCAACTGTTAGCGCCAAGTGTTGGTAGCTACTTCAAGATATAAACCCAGGTTGCCCTGAAAGCCTAAACTGCTACCTTCCTCCTCACTATCATCACTAGTATTTTATGGAAATCATTTAATCACCCCAAAGAGGTTCAGATTTTTAATCAAAACTAGAGATCTGCAAATTTAGGAGTTCTTTCCTCCACTGCTGTGGGGGTAGTGAGGCCAAGTTACATTCTCTGAATCCTCACACCTGGAAGCAGCACACAGGGTGGGGTGCAACCTGCTGTGAGGATTAATGAATTGCCCTTGTGAAGAACTCAGCATGCCTCATTAGGGCAAATGTCCTAAAGAATCACACCAAGACACAAGCACTACATAGAACCAGTCAAGATTCCTTCTTTTCTCTTCTCCTTTCTCCTCTTCTTACATAAATTTTGGTTTTATAATTCTGAATGTCCATGCACTGAAGAAACGACTGGTCACGGAAACGTACTGAGCTTTCAACAGGACATTAAATCCTGGCCTGGCAGAATTTTTCCAGTCAAATCTAAGGTCAGAAACCTCAAACTTGCACCTATCCTGGGGGTTATGGCACTAAGACAGGGTATGGGAGACACAGATTCAAACTGTTGTTTTCTTTAATTTGAAACAAGAACATAACTTAGATGTCCCAGAAGAACATTCTAACTACTGGGACATCAGATCAGTCCTTCCTGACAAAATTTTTTTGGGGAAAAAAAAGAAATGCTCACTATGACACAGAAAAAAAGAAACAAACTCTCTAGTCAAGTAGCACAGGAACTCTCTTTGGTAGAAAACACACCAAAATGATGCTCATGTTTTAATCAAGAAAATGTCTCAAACTTACTGTCTGAGGCTGCTCAATAACTGGCTTGGTGTGGATCACTCCCTGTCTTCCTTCAAAATACATACTGAAAGTCTCTGTTTCTGTTACATACTACGAAAAACCCTATGAAATTATTAATAACAATGTTTTTGGGAAATTTTAATAGTGGATTGCTGAACCTGTCTACCAGCAACAGCAGTAGTAACCTGCATGCCTGCTAAAGAAAACAATCTTTGCAACTGGTTCACAAAGAAGGAAACAGAAAAAACAAACTGGGAAAACAGCAACACAAAATGTCAACCAATTTCCCACTTGCTTCTCATGGGTCAGCTTTCTGAAACTTGAATTTAGTTCTGACAGTCTCTTCTCTGACATATACTTGCTAATCTTTATTAATATAACTCCACTAAGCTCAAGAGACAACAAATTTAAGAAATCTAGAAAGATGGCTTTTCATTACACCATTTGCAAACAAAAAATTTACATCTCCTTCTATTACTTAAGCAGAATTATATTTTTTTGTTCCTAGACATGTATTGGTTTAGTTTGTGCCATTTACAGAAGTAAATGCAAACCTTCAAGAGTAAGGGTAGAAAAATGAAACCTTAAGTATTGAGGTTGCAGTAGTGCTGATTTGATTACTGTTCTTAAAATAACCACTTAATAGCACTTATTGAGAGACTGTTTTCTGGATATTTACAAGTAAATCCCTTAACCGGCTGCTAAAGTAAAAGTTCTAAAATTTGACCTTTTAAGAAACAAAGTAATCCTGTAGCCTGAGATCAAATAATAGGAAGAAACCTGCATTAGCAGCTCCATTTTATAAAGCTTCAATATAAATGCAAATGTGTAGTTAAAAGAATTATCTTTCAGCATCACCAACCTCCAAATCTGTCCTTGTTACAAGCTTTTATTATGTTCCTTCCCACGGGTGACCTCTGTTTTCTTTTTTAACAGACAACTGCCTAGGGAAACAGCAAGGACAAATCCAGTTCCACTTTTCACAGCAGTTCAGGAAAAGGTAAACACCATTACAGCAGCCTAATGGGCATCCAGTGCTAATTTGTAAATGAGATGAGAACCTCAGACACTCACTAAAAGCCAGATGGTCAAGTAGCAACATTTTAATAGTCAGATTTTAGGCTTTCTAAAATGTTTGTGTCATCAAGGTCACATCAAGCACACACCTGTCTCACAGTGCTAGCATCCCAATAAATACTTTTAGAACTTTCTTTAAAAAAAAGTGAAGAGTTCTGCTATTCAAAGCTAGCACATATGAATAATATTAAGTGAATGTAATTGATAGAACAGCTTTTTCCATGCCAGCTGGCAAACATTTATTAAGTTGAGTTCATACTGGCATAAAAATTGCTCTAAAAATAAAATAAAAAAATATTCTTTGAAAACTTTTAAACACTCCACCATTTTGTCTAGCATGCAAGTACACATAAATGAGTCAGACCCTGCTTTCTCCCTTAGGAGATACTGCTTTAACTTAATTGAAAACTGTAGCAGAAATGCCATGGGGATATGTCATTTTGCTCAATCTAAATTTTGAGAAAGTGATATTTTAAATTAAGGAGCTTAGTTTTCAAATAATTTATCATCTAGTGTTCTTATAAGCACTGAAGTTGCATCAGAATTCAGCCTCATTTTTACTAGCTTGAACCAACAGATTCCATTATCACTAGGCTTTATTTGTCTATAGTATCAGCTACATCTACTTGGAGAAGGCTCCATTTGCATTTACCACCTGTTCCTAACACCTTTGTGCCTGTATATGTCTACTATTTCCCAAAGGACTTTAATGGTATTAATGATATTAATGAAAGGGACTCTACTACATCATAATAAATATTCTAGTAGACAACTGGGGCCTTTTGTGGACAGTACAATGGGGTACATAAAAGGTTACCTTGTAATGAGAATTTGGCCTCTTCATCCTTAGCCAGAATGCCACAGACGGCAGCATTAGTGGGTAGCAATTTGCATTGGACTCAATATGCACATCCTCCTTCACACAGCGTCACACAAGACAGTTCGTGGCTAAACAAGAGTAACTCCCATGGGCTCTTTAGGTTTCTAGTTCCTACAAAGTGGTCATATGGCTTTTGGATTGTTAGAGGAGAAATGGAAAAGAGCAATAGTTGCACACCTGGGCACTGGTGCCTGAAATACTGTATGCATTCTCACAGCCTGTTTCGTGTTCCCGGAGCACGCTAGGCCATTTCACCAAAACTAGTAGTAGTAGTAGTAGTAAAGATTCCTAGGGACATTCCTCATGTAGTCCAATACCACTGGAGGCAGTGCTCTACCTGCAAAGGAAGTGCAGTCTATAAGGCTGAATTTGTCTACAGTGACCCAAATAACTGCTACAAGTACCTACATAGAAAACACTTTTTCTCTCTGCCTCAGTCATTCACCTCTGACATTCTTTCCTTCTCTTCCAGATGCCCTAAGGTATCTGGAATGCAGTCGTCTTTTTTCCCCTAGTTTGTCTTGAAAAAGGTTGTTGCTTTCCCCAAAGCTGAAGAATGGAACTGCCTCTTGGTCATCTGGGAAGGCTGAAGGTATTCATGGTAGTGTGAGTGAAGACCAACCTTCTTCTTCAGAGCTGTTGATCTTGCTTAACAATCTTTAGAAAATAAGCTAAGGCAGTTAATGATGACGATTAGGTGTTGGTTATTTCCATACTGTTGCTAAGAGCAGAGTTTGGACTAGTCGCCCATTACTGTGTGCATTTCTCTCAATTTTTATGAGAGTCAGAGTATGATCCAACATGAAATCATTTGTACTTCAGACTAAATGACAGACACTGTCTTTTAAAGGTGATCATCTTCCACAGTTAACACTTCTCTCCCTTCCACAGAGACTACTACAAATGAATAATTCAGCCTCCTTGTACACAAACCTAAAGTTTCTATACCTTCCATTATTTATTGTGGTACTTATTTGATGCGTTGTGGGTTTTTTTTAATGAACTTTCAGGTTAAAACTTTCTCTTGAATGCCTACTGCTTGAAAAGTCAAAAAGCATTGACTGCACTGCAGATATAAGCTGACCTTAAAACAAGGTAATGTGGGAACACATAGCACTCCAAAAATGGCAGTAAAGGAACCATTGCAGGTTAATTTAGACATAACTCCAAGTATAGCATCATATTCAAGTTTGTCAGACATTCTATCCAGAAGGACCATGTGAACTTTCATAGTGTAAGAAGCTGTTATTAGAACATGATTATTATACAATACACAAGCTTTGAAAATAAATTTTTGATCAAAATGAATGTCTTGCTGGCTCTCAAGTCAGCTGGCTGTCTGAAAAATGGTATATTTGGAGGCTACATTAGTTGCATGGAAGCTTAGCTAAGAGACTGCAACTAATTTCTATCCTGCTTTAATAATGTTTTAACAAAAGAAGTGCTTAGTTCCCACACTGTTTCTACAGTGATTATAGTCCAAACATTTCCCTCCCTGAGCCCTCTCTTTTTTAGTGAACACACAGCAGTGGCTACAAAGCATAAATCAAAGTGTAAGTTCTCTTTTGAGTTTGGCTGCTCCATGTATTCATTGCTAGACCAGCCACCTTTGTCCTTTCTCCCCTTATTTAGGGTTTCCCCTACCTACCTTGACAAGATATGAACACAGGAGTTCTTTTGTGGTCCTGTATTAAAACAGTAGTCCTCGTTGGTCTAATGGCAGCATGAGTTCTCAAAACCACTTTCGTCTCTGTGTAGGCTCCTAGGAACACTTAGCATTCCTCAAATAATAATCTCTTTGTATTATTAAGCCAGTTTGATTGATTGCCCAGTGTTGATACTCAGTATTTTATGGTATATTGTGTGGCCTGTCACAAAATCTGTTACTTGTCAACAAGTAGGCCACCAGCAGCAGCATGCCAAATGTTGTGGAATGACAAACATAATTATGCATGGTATTCTGAAATGCATCTCACAGTTCCAACGCGGAGCAGGATTACTAGTTTATTCAGTGTTCTTGGAAAAGTGTAGCAATAGAAAAGCAAGGAAAGAATCTGGGAACATCTGAGTTCAACTCAGAATGTGAAAGGGAAGCCCATTACAGTTTATAATATTTAGAATCACACTAAGATAATTCCAGAATCAGCTGGCACCTGTGTGGGAAGGCATTTAATATAAAAGCCCTGCATAGCTATCCATTAACATACAAACATGCTGAAATTCTGCAGAGGGAACAGCAGAGACCAAGGGGAAAGGATGAAGGGTATATGAACAGTGGATGGAAAGCACATTGCTTTCAACTAGTAGAAACACATTACAGAAACAAATTGTGTGGGCAGACAGAGACATGATGAAGAGAAGGAACATCAAAAGCAAAAAAGGAGGGGCAATAAGAGGTCATAAAACCAAGCAAGTCAGATGCAGAGGTTCAAGCTATTGGGGAAACCCAGAGGAGCGACTGGAATGTGCTTAATATATTCCATGTGAATATATGTCTGCCAGCTCCCTTTCACCATCCTCTGTTTCCCACAGCCCACCACACTTCTCCTGTGAAGAACCTGCTTTGAAAGGCCTCAGATGGAGGACTTCCCACACACCCTATGTGGCTCTTCCAACATACCCTATGCATAACTCACTTCACATATCCAGGGCCTCTTTACAGAATCTGGGATGAAGAAACAAAAATCTTTATTAAAAAAGAGAGAAAGTCGAACACATGTTTCAGTGAAGTCCAATAACTCCTGTAAACAAGTACTGTGTGTACTATTCCAAAACTATTGTCCTATGAAAACCCTTAAATTAGAAATATCTGGAACGCAACAGTAATGGGATCTGTTCCCTCTGGCCTGTATAATCCTTCCTAGCTTACACCACCCACTCAATTTAATGTTGCTCTGTCATAAAATTGGCAAAAGCATATGCAGAGGTCAAGATAATATATTGCTAGAAGATTGTTTGAATCACATTTCTTATTCAAGAGTCTCATTTCCTAATAAATATCCTAGTGATCTGTGGTTTTGACTCTTGCATGTGGTTCTATGAACACTAAAAAGAAATTGTCAAGTGCACAGTGAAGACTGGGTGGGCAGTAATGAGTGATAATAGATCTAATGGCAATCGGGAACTAGCTGGAACACTCTCTTCATTCCTGGGTTTTCCTCATATTTGAGGTTTTAGACATGTAGATATTTTCAGTATGTACAATGCTCTGGGTTGTTGGTAGGGGTCCATTAAAAAACTTTTGGTTTTTTTCTGGTTACCACCAGCCACTGTTGTTCTCAGCGTTCTGCTGGCTGAGAGACGCGGGACCAAGAAGGGGAGCGCACAGCGCTCTTGGGGTGGTCAGTCAGAGAGATGACAGAAGGAACTCCTAGGACAGCAGAAGGACATCACGTGGGATTGTTTCTGTTTACTGTAGATGATCAAATCCCGTACCTGAATTTGAATAACTCTAGATATCTTCAACCTAATTTTTTTATCCTCTTTGAGTTGTTTCATTGCATCTACCTTAGTTTTGACAATTCCCGTGCAATGCTTGGTGGCAGTCACTGTTACTTCATACACGTGAGCATAACCTGTACGTTGACAATATCTGCCATCCCCAGTGAAGAAATAAGCTGTCATGATACACCATGGCTTTTCAACTACATGACCTGGGACAGCATCCAGACAGCACAGAATCAATGTTTAACAGGTACATTGGAATAATCAGGAAAAGCAGGAGATCACCATGGTGTTATTTGAAAGCAAAACCAACCCATCAATCTCTTGCTAAGGGATAATTTAACCCCTTGTCTCCAGCCAAATTTATGAGTGATGATTGTGGTCAACCTCATGATTATTTTTTTTTCCCACACAGAAATGGTGCAGTGTATAAGCCATTATTTCTGGCAAACAGTACCTTACTGATACGTTATTTTGTTTGCATTGCCCTTTCAATCACAGCTAACTTGCTTTCTTTCTTAAGTGCTGTTTTTGATAAGATATCTCTTCAGAATTATGTGACAAAAATCAGAGTTCTTGTTCAATTAGTTGTTTTTGAAGACTGAGCGTTAAAGATTGTATTCAGTGATGGTGTGAAATAATTCTTTTAGATTGCTGAGGCATAGATCCAGACATCTCCTTTTTTTCCCAGTAGATTGAGATAGAAGTCAAGACTACAAAATATTTTCCATCAAAACTTAATAAACATACTATCAATTACACAACTAGACTTCAAGTAGATGACTGGAGGAAATCATCATGTGCCCGAGAAAAATCAAGGAAGACTGTAATTTGAATATTTTTCCTGTTACATCACAGGTCTTGCATCACAAACATACTGGAATTAGTTGCAGTGAACTGAACAAACATGTAAAGAAAAGCATAGGGCCTGCTCTTGCTCCTGTTTAATCACAGCCACTTCTGAAAACTGATGGGTTGCACAAACGTGACAGTAAACTGAAAACAGATTACTGAGTCTGTCATGCTCCCTTGCAACATGCTGCAACTAAGGACAGCAGTATATGCAAGGACATACACAGTATTCTGAAGCAAGTATTCTGGCAAGCTTTCAGCTTTTCCCTCTGAAAATCTCACCACTGCATGGTATTTCTTATTGTGTGCTTTTTTTTGGCAACCTAGACCCAGTGTGTTGTAAGACTGCTGTCATGTCACTGATTTTAAACTGTTGTGTCAGCCCTATTTTTTTGCATCATAGCAAATAATCTTGCAAAATAAGCACAAGTGAGGTGCAAAATATCTTGTCCTAGAACGAAGAATTATAAGCACATGACAAATAAACATTGAATTCCTCATATCAGTATTTTTCATTATAAAATTATTTACATTACATTGCAGTTCTGCAGAGACAATAGTGGGAGACAGTGGTTCCATCTCAGTTATCTCTAAAACTGGGATTTAAGGGCGAGCTATTTGTATGAGCTGTATGCTTTGAATAGTTGTATTGAAAAAGGCTGTTTCGTACTATCACAGTACAGATACCTCAAAACCAGACTACATCTAAATTGTCCAAATTCCAAATCTAAGTACACAAGCATTGCCTAAGAAGCTTGTTCTGTTAAGCAAGTAAATAGAGGCTGGATTGAAATCCATATAGTCCAGTGCCTGATGGATGAAACAGTAGAAATAAAAGTATTATGGGCTTCGTAAGTCATGCATTTCTTTGCTGTTTCATTCATCAAAACATGCATCCCTGATTTATATTTGATTGTAAATATTTCAGGTAAAGAATATGTCTAATTGTTTGAAAAAAAAATTAGAATCCTACACTAAGAAGCAGATTCTATAATTCTTTTAAATAATAATTTGAAATCTTATTATTTTGCTAAGTATTCAGTGATGCAAAACTCATAGTTTTTAATGTGAATTTTGCTGAAGTTGAGAATTTTAAAAACAAACAAACTGAGAAGTACTTTAAGATTTAGTTAAAAAGAAATCATTATTGATGAAACAGTAAAGTCTAAATCCTATAAAGCCAAGAAAAAATTCCATTACAGTCGTTAGTGGCATAAAAATTAGATGAGCAGGCTTTGCTTATACCTTAAGAATCAATATTTTAAAATATATTTTCCTAGAGAAACACTATAGGGTATTGCAGTGATACAGGAACTTATGATTTATGAGAATATTTTTGCTTTACCTCTCAATTGTCCTGGATATAGAATTGCATCAATGCTACTGCTGTTTTGTAAAGGTTTTATAGCCTTTTTTTCAAAGAATTGTTTTATAGCCACGGAATATTACCTTAGAGCTGACAGTTTGTAAAGCCCATTAGAGTGTCTTACACTATGCCTGTCATATCCTACTGTCTATTTTTTTCCCCAAAACAATTACTTCTCACATGCTGAATGTATGTTTAAATGCTTCTTGGAAACTAATAAACCTGAACTCCATCTGGGCAAACTCCAGAATCAGAACCCTTCAAGTTGCTTACTGTTTCTACTTCATGAAAGGCTAGATCCTGCTCTTTTTTTCAGCTCAAACTTATTTGATAAAAAACAAATGGACACTGAAATACTTCTGTCTCACATGCTCCCGTTATTTGGAGAAAGTCAGCAAAGGATAAGAGGTGCAGGAACAACAAACATGGCCTTTATAAAACAAACCCAGTATATTACTTTCCTCTTTGAAACCCAGTGGTGTACTGCTTACTTTTTTCTTAAATTAAAGAGATGTATGGGCATTAGAGTGAAAATATTCCCCAGTACAAGATAAATTTGCATAATCCAGACATATGACACAATCTACATTATGGCTACAGAATGGCATTCTGCTTTTCTCTTTTATTCTTAAAATCAGGGGTAGAGCTACAGGCAAAGAAAAAGGTGATCACCGGACTCAGTAGCTGTGATTTAGGCAAGACTGTAGGATTTTTTTCCACATCTGTCTTCTGAGATGGAAAAACAGAAACAAGATGGAAATGAGAAACAAGACTAATATGATGACTGTGACTTCCTAAAGGATGAAAAGATACTACAAAGGCTAGAAAAGGTGCATAGCCACATGGGCAAAGACTGCAGATCCAAGAATACAAAGATGGAAATTTGAAAAAAGACTATGTTTATTTTCCTGGAAAGTCTAAACAATCAATTTTTTGACAAATATTCATTCTCCAAATAAGTCAGGTTGTGCAAAATTAAATTATAACCCTGATTCAGCAACATTGTTAACTTTGAACATGTGTGCAAGTTATTCAGCAAAATTTACTAAGTATGTGATTAACCTAATATAAGAAGATTAGAATTAAACCTCATGCAAGTTAATGGGGGACACTACAATTCTTGACAAAGGCTAACTGATTAAATTGGCAACATACCAATATGCAGAAACAAAAACAGAAACCCCACCTCTGATTATGTCACTCATAGAAAATTTTGCCCAGCAATGACACCTTAATTAGTACCACTGTCAGCTGCAAAAGGTCACCTATTTTCAACTGCAATAGCAGCATTGTACAAATTATGGTTGGCAGACTGGTATCTCCTCAATCAAAATAAAACATAAAGTGATCCTTAGTGGACCAACTGCAGCTGTCCAATCATAATAAACAAAATTCCTTAGTTGATTTCTTTTTCTCAATCTATGGTTTCTTCACCTTTCCAAAAAATTAAACGGATATAAGAGAGAAGAAGGAAAAGACATTTTCGGCTGATTTGTGTATGTGTTGGATTATCTCAGATACACAGCTAAATCTGGGTGTTAGCCTGAAAACTGTGCAGTGTCAAGTTCAAAATAAATAATGGCAATGGTATTTTCAGGATCAGCTTTTCTTTTTTCTTTCATGTTCATTGCCAAAGCATTTAGAGTACCCTGTTATAAGGTGGGTGGTGAAAAGAGTTGCCTCTACACATCTGTTGTTTCTAGAGAACCTATTGCATGTTGCTGTGGAGCACTGAATGCAAAAATTAACATAATTAACCTTGATGCTGCTATGATGTGAAAAAGCACATTAAGCAAGGCTCTTAGAATAATGGCATTAGTAATTAAATACTGAGTTTGGCATGTTTACAGTAATTCACCCTGGGAAATGCTATAGAAAGAGCAAATAAAGCATTTGTTTTTTCCAATCCAAATTTGTCTAGACTAAAATCTGAAGCCCTTAGTAATACAATAGCAGTTCACACAATGTGAGGTATCAGACTCAGACAGTATTTACTAAATACCACATATACATTCAGTACCAACCACACATCAAAATACAAAAAATCCTGCCTCTAAGGTCTGAGATCAGCAGAACATGATCTGGTCTACTGTAATCCAGTAAGTGATAACAATAAATCTTTGACAGCCATTAAAAATGCGTTATCACATTATGAATGGCATTCATCTCACCTAACTCCAATAACTGCATCTAGACTAAATTTACAAGAAAAGCTCCATTTGTAGTAAATTCAGAGAGACAGGCACTTACACAGTATGATTTATCCTACCTCAGTTTGAAATCCTAGATAAGACTGTGATTAAACTTAAAGCACAGGCCAAATTTTGCTTCCATCTGACCCCAACTTAAGCATAATGAAATCAGTGTAACTGAGAATAGAAAAAATGCCTATGGAATATTTGCTGGTTTTAAGACTTCTTAAATTATTCTATATCTTATTTCAAGACACAGTCTTCAGCCACAGTTTGTCACTTTAGAGGGATTTAATAAACTTTTAGTTCTTATTCAAAGCTAAGAAATAATGCCTAAATTAATACCATAACAGATCTCCCTTTAAACCTCTCAGACAGAGAAAACTTTTGTTGCAGATCTCAGTTTAATCCTCCCTCTCAGAAGCTACTAGGTTTTAGGCTCTTTGATCTTTTCCTCAGCACCATCTTCTCAGTAGTCCTGTGTCTAGCATCCTTAATGGATGAGCATCAGGTGCTCTTAAACTCCTTTCCTGCAGCCCCCAATACAGATCAGTAAAATTTTCCTGTGGGTACCAACTCTGTGCAGCTATTCCTCAACCAAATGTTGTCAGTCAGAGAATTATTCATTCCATGTTGATTCCTAGCAACCAGCTGGGCCTTCATGGAAGCTTTGGATGATAAATACCAACTATGAGTTTCATTTTCCAAAATGCTATACAAAAAAATATGATTAACTCACCGCTTTATCTAACAGTTTTCTCACCTTACCTTCTCATGTACTTTCGTTCAATTGCCAGATGCTCAGCAACGTATTGGCCAAGGAGCTGCATGTCAGCAACAAGGTTTGATGAAGGTTAGACAGAACTCAGAAAAGAAGCATGATATAAGAACCTTAAGAACTTAAAATCATGATTCAGCAGACTTACATTCTAATTCCAGCTCTATACCTCATTTTCTAGATGGCCTTTGTTTCTTGGCTCTCTCTTCCACGATTTGCCTAGAGCGTGAGTTCTATGCCATGCCTTAAACAAACACCAACTTGGCTGGCTCTTCAACTTCTCCACTGTTTTCAAGATTGTATCCAAAGTGGCACAGTGTAAGCAGGTCACAAAAATGACCTGGTAGCTTGTAGGTACAAGCTACAAAACAAGGCAGCAGTCATTGGAAGAGACTGGTACTGTCACAATTGACCTATTGCCTGAAAGCAAGAAAATTTCTGAAAGGGAAGCTGCTAGAGGAAGAATCATCAAGGTGAGGTAATTCCACAGGACTGATTAAGCCAGTGGAAAGAGTGCTGCACTAAATATATTTCTCCATATATTCATCAAATTCCACAAACACAGACTTCTCAGGGTTAGGTAATGTCTGTTTAAGCCAATGGTTCTCAGTCATTTTAGATGTGCAACATACTTCAAATAAGTATTTTCCTGATTTAACAGTCTTCTATCAGAAAGAATCTTATTTAAAAGCAAATGTCTTCTCCAGTTTTCATAAAGGCTGTAGGAACAGCTACAAAACCACATATGAAGTTAATGGGTTGATGTGTCAGTCTGATATGTCTGATAATCTTCTCCATGTAAAAGGATCTTTTCATGGTAGTGACACAGAAACCGTTCCCAATAAATCCACAATTTCTTCTACATGGAGATGTTCCAGAAGCTTCTGTTTGTTTTGCAGCATTTTAGTAATTTATTTTCTTGATTATATTTTTCTAATTAAAATTTTTATTTACACTGCAAGTGTAAAAATGAACATTTTTATGTTTTCAGAGACAATGCTTTTCATTAAGTATTATTTAATTTTTGTCTTAAATATACTCTTCAAAAAATGATCTAAGATTGAAGATAGTGATCTGTTGATGAAAGTGCACAAAGAAAGACAAAGAATCTTATATTTCAATTGCTGTTGTCTTCACGAAGGGGAAAATACTGGTGATACAATCCCTTAGGTGGTTTCAGAAAAGCTGAATCTTAAGAGGCCTTTAATGTTATTGCTTAATTCCACCATGATAAAGTAAGCAATTATAAAAATGTGAAAGAAGCTGTAAGAGAAAAAAAAAAAAAGACAAATTCCACGATTACCTCTACATCCCGCTCCTGTAAATGCTTGTAGTTTTAATATACTTCAATCTACAAAAATTTTCTTTCTACCGACCACATTCGGAGTATTTGCGAAACTCCTTCATTGGCCTCACAGAAGCTGAAGTCACGGTGGAGGTGATGCTAAATGTTTGGGAGGGAAAAACAAGATTCCATTGCACTTGAGCATGACCTAGTGGCTGGTTCATTGAGTGGCATTTATGGTAGAAACAGAAAGGCTACTTGTCTGCTCTCCAAGCATCAGGGCAATTAATGTATGTGCAGCAGCTCACTGAGGATTGGATAAAGGGAAAAAATAGTGGCCAGGAATGAGGTGCGTAGATGGAAGACCCCACACAAGTTAGCCAGTTGGGACTCAGGTGCTTGGTACTTGGACCAACCAAATGCACTCTATTTTGTGACTAAACAAAATGTGCTAATAGGTTTGCACGGAGGATCAAAATCTGTAAACTTCCTCATTTTTTCCAAAGTATTTAGTATAAAGCCTATTTGAACTATATAAAGGCTTACTGGGCTAAAAGAATAGATTTAGCAGTTCACAGTAAGTATCACCGTTAAACCAGAGGTTGGTATTTTTAATATTCTGTATTTAAATTGTATAGGATTCCAGCTAGACAAGTGAAAACTCTGTTAGTAAAATAAATGGTAAAAGAGTATATAATCTACATGGTTTACATGTTCAAATCATATCTATAATTTCTCCAGAAAGGATGTATACTTGTTATTTAGACCTATGAAATAGTGTCCTCAAAGTTAGCCAAATTGATATTTGAGTACCCTGGATAAACTCTCTGGTATATGAAGCACCAGACAATTGTGCCTATTCAAGAGTTATTGATGTAACTTATATCATAAAAATTTAATGTGATTGCCTTTAATTTGAAAAATATTAGTTTGTTTTAACCACAAAATATCCCACCATAGGATACTCCACACATTCAAGGTAATAAAAAACAAAGCTGTTTGTCTACCAGTCAAACCAAAATGGTAAATGGAAACATGCATTATGTTTTCATTACCAATTTTTAGCTAAATCCCTTGAAATGTAAAAGAAACTCTTGTTACTGAAGCTGTGTCAACAGAATCGGAATACTTGTTGATGATGACTGATAGATAATGATAAATATATATAAAATGTTGTAAGCCCCCCATCCTCTTTATCCATATCCAATGACATCAAATAGGCTTCTGCACCTCTTCATGTTAGTGGTCAAAACACTATGACTTCCAATCATTAAAAAAATTACTTGCATGTGCATTACATTGATCTACTTAATCACCCCAGCTACTCCTTGACAGTCATTCAACCACAAAACATTCACCTTGCTACCCAGATCTGATCCGCCTTGAAGATGAAAGTCTTGGCTCTGATCTACACTTTCATTCATTCTGCTGTCTTCTCCCTTAATAAATCAAGAGGATTCAAAAAAAAAAAAAAGGTATAAATTAAATGGTTCAGTCACACTTGTCTATGTTTCAGCAAGATATAGCTTGCCCTCATGTTGACCCTTAGTTTGAAAACTCAAAAGCAAAGGGAGTAGGTATATAATTCTGCTTGTAAATCATTAAAGCCAGGACCTACTACTTGGACTATGGGATCAGATTTTAGTCTCAAAATTTTCTTTCAGGCTGCCAAAAAACAGTTCACATAAAAGCAGAAAATATACAATTATAGTGATTGGTATACTCCTTTCTGAGTAAACACGTATCACTTTAAGGAGGACAGAACACACTGGGAGTGAGTAAATATATTCCAAAAAGAACTAAAATAACATTGTCTTTGGTCCTGATTCCTGAATGGGACATACTGAAAAGTGTAGGGAAAAAAAAATCAGGGACTATGTCATCTCCTGTTTAACTAATAAAAAATTATTCTTAGTTGAGATAATTCTTCATAACCACCCTATAGAGTTCATAAGTCAAATTTATATGCAGCCTTTCTGGATGAGCAAACTGCACAAGGCTACTTAGTGTACACAGGCTGCAAATAACGTCAAGCAAGGGAAAGGCAAGCCTACTGCACAAAGCCACATATGAAAGAGGAGAAACCTCCACAACAGGAAGTTGTGGAGCTGCCTGTGGGGTGGAAAGCACATGGAACTAAGCTCCTTGCCACCCACACACTCAAATGTTACTGGAGCCAGGTACAATATCTTGTATGATTTCCTTCTGTGTCAGTGCTTCAGTAACTTTACAGGCCTGCATGCAAAAAGGACCCACTCTGTTAATTTGTTTAGGGGATGAAGAGAGGAACATTTTGTGGTAAGGAATAATGCCTTCCTTTCCCTTCCCTCCTTCCCTAACTATCATTTTGTTTTAGTTGGATTTGCTATAATGAAATGGCCAATATTCTCCTGCACAGAACATCCACAGCTATGTAATTGTCAGGCGCCTCCAGGTTTCATATGAACAGAATTAGGTAGAACCAGTAAATCCATCTCAGAAAAGGAAGCCCCAGGTACCTGTAGTGACAGACCAAAATTTTCATAATCCAAATGACATTTAATCATTACATAACACTTTTTAAGAGAGAGTCACCTACACCTGTGTTACCCACATAGCCCTCCATATTTTTGCCCGGTACCTCCAGGCTTTAAAGCACACGTTCATGTGGTCTTTGATCCCACACATAATTTGCAGTTGGTGGCAGGAATTAAAGCCCACACTGTGCTTTTGCTTGAGCTGGACCGCTCACATCTGCAGTAAGGGCCAGCCTTTCAACACCTTTTTCACACTTCTTACCAGAAGACACACAAGTTCTTCTGCAGTAGAACTAAATAATTACAAAAGAATCCTGGCATGTCCACAAAATCAAACAGTTGTGTGAACTACACATATTCGAAGAGCACATCAGTGCTTTTGTACATCAATGAGGCCCAGCTAACTTGTTCTATAGACCCCTCACTACTGATACTTGAGCAAGTGCTTAGCTAGGCAACTCCAGATGGCTTTCTGCTGTAAAAAGACAGTAGGAAAAGAAAGAGGATGAGAAGAAAGTAACCACAAATGAGCAAAGAACTCTGATTCATGAATGAGAAAACACTGATCTTGGCAGTATTACAAAAGCAATATTTTCACTAGAATGAACTGTTCTCAAACAATTTCTCCAATACGTTAGATACAAACAAGTTCAGTATTAGGCATGCGTGTCTTGTCTCTCCACCTCTTTTTTTTTAAGTTCCAAACCCAAATTTATTGTGGCCAAAAGTTCTCAAAAAAAAATCCCTGTCTCTGTTTGCATTTCAGCTGTGTTTCTCTCTCATGGTATACCAGAGCAGTGATGCAGTATGGGATCTCATTCCAGAACAATATTTCTTTTTCACTATCCTTCTCTTTTAATAGTCCCTTGCCACAGAGAAACTACTAGCATTCAGTGAGTTTCTATGCCAGTAGCACTCGGTTTTGGAAATGAATGAGATTTTCTTTGTCTCTCAGTGATATTAGTAAGTCAAATACTAATGCTTTGACAAACTCATAGTAACCAATAACATGTTATGGATTACCTAAACCACAAGTGAAACTGCCTGTGTCAAGAAATGTGCCAATTGTTAAACAGTGGTTAGCTTCAGAACACTCAAAGTTTGGACAAGCAGCAAAGACAAGATCCAAACCTAACTGAAACTTGAAAGGGGATGCAGACAGGGAAATCAAACCTGGAGCTTGGCCACAACTAATCCCCCTGCTTTTGTAGATACGGGTTAATAATTGCATATGATGAAGACCACCAGTTTGAAGGTCTGATGAAATGCAAATCAGCAGTTATCTAAAGGGTGCAGTTCCAGATATTCTGAGGGGAGAACTGAATATGGGCTTCTAATTCCAAAAGCACTGCATTAGGGGACTTAATTTGCTATTGAATCAGATCAGAGACCTGAAATTAGCCCTGCTGCTCAGGAGGGCAACCTGGAGACATAGATTTTGTGTGTGAAAACTGCATACTGTTTCTTCATTACCTTGGAAAGACAGTGGCATTAGCAGCAAACAGAGTGTGGATTCTGATTACATCTTGGGGTAGGGATAGCACTTCCCCATCTGCTTTGGCTACATCTAGAAACTAAACTGGAGTTGCATTAAGGTCTAGAACTTCAAACAAGCTTCAAATCCTTTTGTTATAAAGGAAAGCAATAGCTTTATTCTCCCTCCGCAGGATGAGAGCTCTTTAACTGAACTCTCTTTCAGAAGAGAAAATATGTACCTTACAAAGTTAGGACTAAATAAACCCAGTGATTTAATTTTACATGCTCAAAAGAGCTGAACTGACTTTCCTGGTGTGATACTATTTTGTGTTATGGCACCTTACTTTAATACTAAGATTTTTGTTAGTTGAAATTATAAGCAAATCAATGCACTACTTATTTTTAAGTAATAGTACTGTTAACATTCTTTACTATGGGTAAGCTTTCTACAATGTTTAAAAAATGTTTTAAATCCCCACACTGAAAAAATTCTCCATATCGGAATTATGACATTGAAAACTTGCACTCTTCTGAGATCACACAGAATCATCTTGAATTAGGTTCCTGATTTTGAGATTTCTGAGGTTCTGAGACATTCCATGAAAAACTTTTCCTGAAAATGAATCTGACAATGCCCTAAAAAGTATGACAAGAAATTAACTATGCCCCATTATATTAAACTGACTGCCACAGTTTCTTTTCAGCAGATAGAACTCCTATTTAGTACTTGAAAAAGGTAGAAAGTAGAGAAGTCTTAAAACATCTTTTGAAAGTCAATATTTCTAGAAATATTTTAGTATAGTGTTGTGAACACTTGGTTTTGATTGCAACTTCAGTTCAGCTCTCTCCTTCTCTTTTTTCATATCAATATTGTCTTTAACATGGGAAAAAAAATGGTATGTGATGCTTTTGCAAGAAAGGGACATGTTTCAGCTATAGAAAGTTCACACATTTAAGCCCAAATCATACAAATGATTTGGATCAAGAAAATTTACTCCAAAACATTCTGTGAAGTAACAGTGAGACTTTGTGTTTGAACGATAGTTTGTCACACCATCAGTCTAAAATAAATTTTTGAAGTTTTAAGAAATATTAAATGGAAACATATGGTTATTAAAAAAAACCAGATTAAAATGGGACTAATGAGCTACTACAAATATACAAATTCAGCAGTTTTGTTTGGTTTTTTACATAGGTGTAAGTCTTTTAAATATTTTTATCTGAACAGGGTCAGGAAGTAAAACTGGCAGAGGGCAGTTTTGGCGACAGTGACCTCAGGACTGTGGGACTACCACAGGGAGTAAAAAATCAGAGAAAAAAATCTGAGTGGATTAGGAATGCAAAGGAATACACAGTATGAGAACAGGACTTTAGATAGAGATGTCTGCTTGTCTGCCAGTGAACTTCCATTGTCCCTATCACCACATGATTCCCAATGCTGGAAATCTCCGAGGTAAAAAATGAGGTAAATATTGCCTGCTGTGCCTCTGAGACAGCAGAGCCATATAACTAACACCAGTTGAGATGATGAGCTCTTTACATGGTCTAATGAGGAAACGACTGAATGTCCTGACAGAAAATCTTTACTGTCAGATCTGCAAAGTATGGGTTCTCAAATTTTTGGCTAGTGTCTCCCAGTGTTGTACAACAGCAATCCACCACGTATTTTCCTGGCTGGGTAACAGCAAAACAAATGGTAACACTTTACATCACAGCATTTTGCATTGCTGGACAATGCACATAGAATGGAAAGTATGTCATAAGTTCAAAAAGGAGTTTCGTTGTCTAGCTTCCGTAGTATGTTTAAGACAGGAATCTCACTGGAAATTTCTGAAGAGTGATAAAGTTAGTGTCACTATGCACAAGAGGAGCATGTGAATTGTGTGAGTTAATTTAATGAAGCAGAAAAAATGTACACAACCCCCCCTATAGACTCAAGACTTTCATGTAAAGGTAATTAATCACTTCCTGATATTTCATATGCAAACTTCTTTGATATTTCAAGTCCACTCAAGCAGCTTCTTAAATTAAAATTAATTTTCCTATGTATGAAGTAAAATACACTGTCCAGTGTATCTGTAATAACAGAAGTGAACAGCTAACACCATAAGACCATAGGGAAATGATCCTTACTGGGTCAGAGAATGGTCCATCTGGCCTCCTGTTCTGTTTTCAACAGTGGCAGTAGCTGATGGGATTTTGGGAGAGTAGTCAAGCCTGGCCCTTGTCTATAGGTATCCTTTTTTAAGGCCTTATTTTAATGACACTGTCAATATTGCATTGCTACACATACTAATTCATTAGCTATCAGATTGGTTTGCATTAAAAAGCAAAAGGATTTCTTTAGGGGTTTCCACTGAAACTCAGTGTGAGCAAAAATTAGCCTTCTAAATGTAAATATAAAAAATACACCCAAAGATTAATCTGATAACATATATTTGAAAAACTACTATGTTAAAATGCCAGGAATAGCTTAATAAATTCTGAGTCATAAAGATATATTTAATTTCTCAATAAATAAATCAAAGCACTGATTTAGATCAGTATTTGAGCACTACTCTTCAGCTTTTTTATATCTTCCTACCATTTTACAAATGCTGCTATAATACAGATGCTCTCTACATTGACTTAACTCATCTGTTATGGAAATCAACTGGGAATTCTTCTGAATGTCCCACTTAGAAGAGAACAATTTCACCAGTCCATCCTCGTCTCCAAAAGCCAGAGTTCCAGTGCGGTAGCTTGCTGTTGTGATTTAAATATTTCCATAAAACCAAATGTCATGATTTTCTGACAGTAGAATATGTAGTGAAAATTGAAAACATGTTATAAACAGACTGAATTACTGTATAATTAGGATTTCCAAGGAGGCAGCTTGCAGGCTAGTTGGCATTTTAAAGAGGCAGAAATAATTAATAATTGGATTGTTCATGTAATTGCTTCCCAATAAATACAAGTCTGTTAACATAGATTCAACTGACATGAATTCAACACTTAATGACTTTTCTAAATCAATATTTCTTAGCCTGTGATTTTGTTTGCTTTATCAAAATATGAAAATTTGCTTGATGGGACTAATCTCACTATCTTGCTTTTGGCAATGATCAAGGATCATCTCTAAGAAGCTGGTAACAAAAGGATTTATAGAATCATAGTATCATTTAGGCTGGAAAACTCCTCTAACACAATTGAATCCAAACATTAAATTCATTGAATTGTTTTCAGTTTTATTTCTAAGTCTACAATTTAAAAAATTAAAGTTCTAGGGGAGTTGTAGGAAAGGCAAATAATGATCAGATTTTGCAAATAAACTGACTTCCTGTTTTAACTTGGCTAAGGAGCAGAGTTCATCCTCATACCTTTGCTAGGTTTATCTGGACAACAGTCATCAGTCAGTGCAGTGTAACTATATAGGAGCTTAACTTATTGCTGATATAAACTATCAAATAATGTTTTGTCACCAGAATAAAAAGTGATACATGCAGGGTACTCCAGGGATGAACTGACTGCAAATTCAAAAAACTAATGACTTCCTTGAAAATGCTCCCGTAACTTCAGTGAACATAAACCTTGGAACAATTTTTAAATCACTGTCGTATAATTATAACTCCTTTTTTCCCCAAACATAAGTTTATACATAACAATAAATAATTACCAGTTCTCATGCTATTACACATTAAAAATAGACAAGAGTTATGGTTGTTCTTTCATTGCACAGAATTTTAACTGATGGGACTGATGTTGTTCATATAAGTAACTTGAACATATTCCTATGTGTATCACTTTGCTTTTAAAATACAGAAAGAAATGAAAAGCATGGTTAAGAGCTTAATCCTGCCATTTTATTAAGGCCATGAAATGTCACAAAAATTATGACTGCAAGCTGTTGTAAGAGTAGGTTGTAAAATGCCTGTCATCCCACCACACCATTTACCATGCATCTCAGGAGATTCATTATTCTCACAATAACCTGCTCCCAGCAGTACAGCCTCCTTATATTACACCTTCCTCCAGAGCAATATCTGATCAAGTGCAATTGTGATTTCTTTCTGTGAGGTGATTTGGAATTAGATAGCCCTGTACTTAAATGTGAAGGCACTAAACAGGAGTGTTTGCATCAAAAGGTTCCTGTAGTGAATGTATTAATCAGAGAATTCAAGGGAGT
This sequence comes from Pipra filicauda, assembly GCF_003945595.2. Lineage (NCBI taxonomy): Eukaryota > Metazoa > Chordata > Aves > Passeriformes > Pipridae > Pipra > Pipra filicauda. The sequence goes on along the minus strand of NW_024105087.1, from coordinate 4,142,680 downwards.
TTTATAATTCAAACTCCTAAACCTTGCCATGTATGTCTCTTAGGGACATTGCAAAGCTGGTCACCGTTGTCTATCTATCTGTCTCTGGCAAGTAAGCAGTAACTTGCCTCTTTGTAGGCCTAGGACCTTATCTGTTATCATTCTTCACACTCAGGAGCATTATCATATTGAGCATGACTGTATCTGTTGAAGCAGTCTGTTCCTATGATCATTCTTACTGTGTCTGGCACTTCAGAAGGTATTTGATCAAACAACATTTATAATGCAGTTATTTCAGATATGTATGTGGCAACATGCTTTACTTCTTCCAACTTTAGTTCTTCTTACTTCTCGAACTACTAAATCCCTTTAATAAATATTAAAACCAGCTATTAAAAATAGCTTTGTGCAAGATATGATTGTACTTAACAAAGCACACAGTAGACAAACACAGTGTCCAGGCAGAAGCAAGAAACACTGAAAGTACTCTGAAACACCTACCTTAAGTACTTCTACATGGAATACCCATATTTCACACATGCTTGAAAACAGGTTGGTGGACAATCACAGGAAAATTATTCTAACCATGAACTGTCAGATAACAGGAAAGAATGTTGTCATGAACAGTGATGCACTTTCGAAAGAAGAGCAAGGAAAGGAAGAAGAAACTACAGTAAGTCCACACTGCAAGCTGAAATCAGCATGGATGCAGTATTTTCTCTTGCTACTGAGTAATGAAGAACAAGAATTTCTGCACCTTCTGAACCTCTCTGAGGATCAGAACAAGATTGGAGCACCTGAACTGTGTGCTTTTCCTTATTTGCATGCATTCTTTCAAGTTGCCCGTTACATTACTGCTTTGTGAGCAGTAAAGACGGGGGAAAACCTTGTTTCATCTCCCTGACATGACAAAAAACAAATACAAAATGTTTGTACAAATACAAAAATGCCTTGATGATCAGTGCAAGATATTCAGATCTACCAAATTGTGCTGACACAAGGAAACAAAATGTAAAGTTTCATTTTAAAAAATACTTTCCTATTAAAATCAGTGCTTTCACAATGTGCCTCTAGGAACAACAGTGTGCATCAGCAACAGCAGAACCCTTTTTTGACAGTGGTCATCCATTAGACAAACTGATACAAAAGCTGGAACAATTTATTACCAACAGAGCCATGATATCTAGACAGAGTGATATCATAATTTTAATAATGTTTTTCCAAACTCCAATTATTCATTATAAAGGCATTCCAACAGAGATTAAATCACACTCTGTATCAATTGCTAATTTAAAGACTGCCTGATGGTGATTGGCTCAGTATTTCAAAACTCCTCTTAATAAAAGGGTACTAAACATACTGAGATAAATTTTTTTTCTACAAGATAGTTATTCATAGAGTATCTCCTTCATCAACACAAGGATTTGTGTTGATTAAATGAAGAGCATCATGCATGTTGGAAAATATTAATGGCTTTAAGTTACTAATTGTATTTGTCTCTCCAGGAGTGTTTCATTATGAAAAATTTACTAAAATTTGGTGTAATAAAACCCTGCATCTCTCAGTACTGTGTGTCCTGGTTAAGACTGACATTTTTTTAGAACTATTTTAAAGTAATTTTCTGTCTCCCCAAAGAATCAGCTGTTATAGATGAATTCAATACCCCAAATTGTTTAATATAAAATTTATTTCACCTCTAATTCGCATATCTTTTACGTCTTTTTAGCTGTCAAATTTGTAACAAAGTGATAAATAGAACCTCCTAAGGAATTTATTTCAATCAAGCTTCAGGGTGGTCCTTATTTCAGTCAAAACTAGAAAATTGATGCTTGATTTCCAAAGCAAAAGCCACACCAAGCTGCACAAAAATAATTCATTCTAGCATTTTACAGAGTTTCACTGATGTGCATTCATGGTACGTTCCACATTTTATTAATTGTTTATGTATTTTAGTACTGTATTTCCAACAGCCTATAAAAGAAATCTCTAAATGTGACTGTAAGAAATAGTACAGTTGACATATCCTTTAATTTTTCTTCTAAAATAAATTCTTTCAATGATACTTCTTCTAAGCAAATATTACTTTTTTTCAAAAAAACCCAGTTATTACAGAATACTATAAAACATTGAAACCATTAATGTACTAAATACAATAAGAATCAAAACTTTTTTCAATAAAGTATTCCCACAAAAAGAACAAGTATAATGAAGCAAACTAGAAAATTTAAGACATCAGAATACAGGAAACATGGTTTAGCATTTAAATGAAAATGAAAATTACAAGACTTTTCCTGCTTATCTTAAAATTAAATACTACATTTCATTTAAATGTTTTTGAGCAAACATGATGGATTTCACAAGAGTTGTCATGTTTCTAAGCACCTTATTTACTTTGTGTCTGTCACAGAGGCAGATATCAAAAGTTACCCTCTCCCCACTTCCTTCCAGTACAATACTTACACATTTGTTGAATGTTTTCCTGTCACCAGAAAACATCGATACGATAAAAATTACATTTGATTGACCTCTCCACAATTGCATTGCAAATATATTGATAACAGTTGAGACATACTAATACTTCTTCTTACTAACATTTCTAAAGTCAAGTAAAAATATTTAATAATCTTAGTCATTAAATTTGCAAATGAGTGTCACTTGTCACCTGAAAACATTTGGTGCAGTAAATCCATCTTAAAATATAAATTTGTCCTTCTTTAGCGACTAGTCGAGTAACTTTTTCCCAAAACGAAAAACACTAACTTTCCACTGGATTTCTTCCATATTTTGATACACACAGCATGTGTTGCTGAAGTCTACCCTTCATCTACTCTGGTAGGTCTGTATACATATTTTATTTCAATGTTTAAAGTGTGTATACTTCTATTTGAGCTCAGAGGTTGCACATGCTTTTGGGCCAACTTTTCTAATGTGAATTGAAGACATTCAGGACCTCCAGAAAACTATTCCCAGCTCCCTCACAGACAGCTCCAAAACACTAGCAGATATGAAGAGGCTAAGACAATATCATACAAAATTATAATTCACACAAAGAATCATTCCTGTGGCTATATATTGCCAGTTAATAGAAAATTGTAAAAAATACTCAGCAGAGTTGCAGAAATGTCTCTCTTCTCTCTTTTTTTTTCCTTTTCTTTTTTTTTTTTTCGGTGCTTTTAAATTAAATTTGTTGAAGTTAGCACCATGTTGCATACTGGAAACACATGGGTGCAAATGCTCCTATTTGGACTAAAGACTAAAAGTGTAGGAGCACAGTCAGATAATGGTGCTGCTGAATGTCATCATTCATGGGAACAACTGATTTTAATTCCAACTTGCCTTCCACAAAAGTACACGCTGTATTTCAAAGAAATCATGTCCTTCGTGTTTAATTGCTAATGTTCTAGGAAGCCATGGTAAGTTTTCAGGGCCAGGACTAAAACAGAACTACAGCATTCACTGATGTCAAAACATGGTATGGTCAGTTTATGTCTTGCCACAGTTTGTAGAGGAACAAGCCCATTTGTTTATAATGTAGCCAAATAAACATTTATCTTAATCTTTGTCAATTGAAATAGTGTCTCAAACTATCTTAAATAGTTTGGCTTATCATAGAATACTCTTCCTGAAAGCAAGTATTAAAAATTTTAACATTCACACTAAAATAGCATTCTTAGCGAAATGAAGGAAATAGAAACAGTGAGTCACTTTCTATACTCCAATTTACATACAAATTGTAACATAAAAATTGTATTTAGAGTAAAATATTAAAAACTCCTGGATGTTGCAATTCTATTGCTTTAAAAAGTGTCTTACTGAAAATAATCAAGCCTGCTAGTCACGAATAGAGGAATGGCTTCAAGATATATTACTTACTGTTTGACATGACTCTACATCAACCTCCTGAACACTGGAGAAATGTTGTCCCACCATCCACACCAGTAATTATTAATTGCATGTCATTACAAGCAGTAATTTCCATCAGTTCGTTTCAGCCAAAAGAAACAAGAATTACTTTCCCACATAAAAAATAGAACAGTAAAAGTCTATTCTACAATATAAAGAGAAGCTCCAGGCAAACGACAAAGAATGGAAGACGTTACATTCATGTCTCAAAACTAATTCTGAACAAAGTAATCCCTTTATCTCATCCAACCCTTGTCCATTCAGAAGTGGTTTTCCCCTTTCAGTTATCCTCTGTCATGAGTAGATTGAAGCAATAGGATTTCTCCTAATTACTAAGGAAACTTATAGGTTCCTAAGAGGCATTTTATTTTCTTCTTGATATTTTCACCTTTCATGTATTCTGCTCCATCAGACATTGCCACATCAACTTTCTGTTCCTTCCTCTTTAGAGACTGCTCACCGTTACAGCATTGTGTCTTATGGTTTAACTTTTATGTTCAATTGTTAATTTTGCTCAGAGCATTACAAACCATTTTCTCAAAATACGTGCTTGTGTTTTAAGATAGTTACTTTTCATGACATGCAAAATCTACCGAATGCAGCCACATCAGGATTCTCTCTCTCGATGATCAGGTGCTAGGGCAGCAGTGAGGTACAGCTCTCTAGATACCTCTCTCACTACACTTTACAGGTACAGCCTAGAACAAGCGTCCTCAACTTGACAGGGCTTGACAGACTTTCAGAACAAGACAGCAGGCCATTTCTTAACTGTGCTGTTTTCTCCACTCACAATTTATTTCCCACTCTTCCTGTTCCAAGATGAGTCACCACCAGCCTGATTCGCAGGCTGTTTCACTGCTCACCTCAGAGAGTCATAGCCTAGCTCTGTTCTGAGCAGAGCTGTGAATACACTTTCTTCTCCCCAGCCTTTCTTTACATCCGTACAATGCACAGTTCCTTTGTACACCCTTGTCTTCCTTTGGTTCCTGCTGTTCATTCCCTGTAGTAATTCTGTATGAACTGGGTGGATTAGATGGCGAGCTCTGAGAGGAAGCAACCAGATCTCTGGTGTACATGGCGTCATTCTCCTAAAAGGTTTCTTGAAATAAACTTCTAACAAACTCCTAAGAACATCCTCCACAAAAAGCAGAGATAAGATGACCAAAATAAAGGTCTATAAAGGAGTCTGTTGAACAGCAATGACAGCAAACTGAGGTTAGTCACTTGATAGCCAAATAAGCTTTTCTGATTACTCCAGGTCACAAAAATCATGTAGGAGAGCCAAATATTTAAGGCCAGATGGTCCAGTTAATTCCACACTTCATGGCAACCATTAGAAAGGTTAAGGACTTCAAAAGGTGTCACAGGAACTTACTCTACTTGGCCAGATGCCATAGGGCATAATACTCCAGAAAGGAATAAACAGCACAGCCTGTGTACAATGAGGTAACTGCCTTTGAAACAGAAATTTGCAGCACTGTGTAAAGCCCACTGTGATGATTAGACTTTAGAAAGGAGACTCTTCATATCATACAATTGAAGCCTGCATAAAAAAACAATTGAGAATATAGATCTGAGTGTTTCCCATGTTTTATATGCCTTCCCTCAGGTAAGAACAGAAATATATCCGCAAAAACAACATAGGTGTACGTAGCCACATAGTTTGGCCTATGTTATGTAATCCAAAGATATTTAAGTTAACAAATCATGACAGCTTCCTCAGCATGACTATTGCTTCTTCCCAGTCATTTCCAGAAAGGTAAGTGTAGCAGCTTACTGCAAATCATAGAAGCATAGAATGCTTTGGGATGGAAGGGAACCCAAAGATCATCGAGTTCCAACCTTCCCCTCACCAGACCAGGTTGCTCAGAGCCCCATCCAGCTTGGCCTTGAACATCTCACAGCCTTTATCTGTCTCTTGAGAGTCAGATTTTCCAAAGTCTTGCCTACGTCTCCCCTACCAACAAGGCCTTCCCCTGACTTCAAAGGCACCAGACACAAGCCAACACAAATTGCTCTCACAATTCGAACCTTCATCTGTTTGGTTGCTCCCTTCTCCCCACCTGAGCATCTCCTGTTACCCTGGGCAGCAGCACATGCCAGTTCAGGCAGGGGCAGCAGCACAGCCATCTGCAGGCAGTACAGTCCTGACTTGAACAGCAAATGAGGAGAACTCCCCACTGCTGCCCTGATCTGTGCACAGCATTCCAGTAAGTCATAAAGAAGGGACATAATCACAAAGTCAATTGGGTTGGAAAAGACCTCTGAGATCATTGAGTCCATCAAGTACTGTGAAGAATAGTTATGGTGGATGGTATTTTCAGACTATGTTTAGGACAAGCCACAGAGACTGTAGCCTGGTAAAATGTGCCTAAGAAATGACACTGCTATGCATAACACGTTTTTTGCTACCTGGGAGCAGATAAATAGGGTAGCAGAATAGTTAGAATTGTCTCAAGCATATCTCAAGACCAGGCTGGAACCAGATTGCACACAGATCCCAGAAACTTGACGCAGGTATGTAAAGTAGAGGTTGGAATTAAGGATGGTAATTATATTCATACCATATGTCCACTGACATATGGTGAAGGCACAGCTGGAATTAATGGAGTTTTCTAATATTTATTCAAGTCCTGCTGCATGTCCATACCATCCTCAAAATGTTGCCTTTCCTGAAAATTCTGGTGCGGTCAGTTTTCCAAATCCCCAAGGAACTCGATTTGTTCCTCTTACTATTTGCTAGCCTTTTTAATTCTCCAAGTATCCTACAGGCCCTGGATTGGTCAAGGGACTAATAGGCTGTGTGGTTAAAGAATCCAGTGGACCAAGAGCAACATTCATCAAAGACTTGGATGGAGGTGGTCAAAGGCATCACAGAACTGAGGGTGGGCCTGTTCCACAACTAAGCCCTGCATAGCCTCAGTCTGCTCAGTAATTCTTTTCAATTCATGCCTCCCCCACGGGGTCAGAAAGCTGGAGTAGGTGGCCTGCTGGTCCTCTGCCAAGCTTGTTTCCCCAGCTCCTCCAAATGTCCGGGCTTAACTAAGGGAAAACATACTGGCTGACTTACCAAGCCTTCTTTCCCCTGCACGGTTGACCCACTGACTCTTCCTGCCTCATACCTCTAACACCAGTTTAGTTGCTCTCGTACAGAGTCTCACAGACAGTCTTACCACCCCACTTGCCCCTTGCATCGTCCCCCTCATGTCCCTGATAAATCTGTTGCTATTTCCCAGTCTATCCCATCTCTCCTAACACATGCCTTCTGTGCCTCTGCTCAAACTGTCTCTTAACCCAAAGGCCTGGATGAGCATGAGGGAATAATGGCTTTTATGCTATAAAGTGGGCAAGCCTTGTTCCCAGTTTCAGAGTCCTGGTTCTGATCTTCCTGGGTGGGCTAGTCATGACCCTGTCTTGACAAGAATTAAGGACTTTCCACATGGGTTGGGCAATATTTAGGCACACGGCATGAGGGAAATGAATCAAAACAGAGATGGGTGGAGGACAGAGGGCTAAGTTGGCAGGGGAGAATCATATGAATGTGAGAAAAGCAACTTAGAAGGCCAGAGGACTTTATAAATCTATGTGGATGGCTATCTGAATTCAATGAGTACTGCAACCTTAGGAGGTGGGATTAAGGAGAAGAGGAGAAAAATAGACCAATGACTTGTACAGCAAGACTTAGCTACTGACCTTCACATAACTAGCTAAATGAAAGAGAGAATCCTAATATTAATTTCAAGAATATTTTCCGGGAAAACAAATTACTTACCCATCTCTATTGAAAATACACAACCTTATCTTTTAAAACATTTCTGTAGCCTACTCTATTTACTGCACTCTTTGAGTTCTCTGGAAATTTGGTGTTTAGAAGTAAGTTGCAGTTTTCTGGGATGGATAAAAAAATACTATAATCACTTTACGTCCATGCAGGTACGCTGAATGTAGAAATTAACTCTTTGTAATATCATTTATATTACGTTTATCTCACCAAGTACTTTCATTATGACCAAGGAACTAATTTTAAAGTAAGTATCAATGAAAAGTAAAACTAGGCATTTGCATCAGAAAATGGAATTTAAGAAAATTACAGCATGTATTTACTAGAACAGAGTAGTAATACTGTATAACTTTTATGATCACTAGTAACCAAATAAAATAAACTTTTAAAATATTTTTTTTCAAACAGCAAGTCATACCATGTTCCAAATTTCTGAAATGTTTTGTTAATACATTGTTTCAAATAACTATATTTAATCACTTCACTGGTTTATGGTTATTCAGGAAAGATTTTTTTTCCTTGGCAAACTTGTCACTACTATTTTTCTTTCAGCCAGTAAATTTGACTCATGTTAGCACGAAACAGGAATTGACCCATCTTACATTTAAAAACATGATAGCTTTTTGATGGACTCTTTAGAGAGCGGGATTAGGCCCACAGAGAAGAGAGATTAGGCTGGATTAGGCCCCCTTCACTCCATGATACAGCATATAAACTTCAAAATTGAATTTCCTGTTTCCTACAAGCACTTCCACTGATTATGCTGTACCCATTTACAACTTGTTAGTTCATTTTTTATTTCTCCATCCTCTCTAGACCATGCTGTTCATCACAATTCAGGCACAGTTTCACAAGTAGTTTCTTTCACAATCCACATCCATGTTGCCACCAAAAGAGAAAGTTCTCCCTATTTCATTAAGCCCTTGGCCCCTCCTTTATGCCAGCACTGGATTGCTGGGATCAGATGGATTGACTCTATTCAGCTGAAAACTACCAAAATTAATTAATTAGTTTTCAGGCAGATCAGTTCTCTGGTCCAGCCACTTATCCAGCTGCATGAATGCTGGTGCCAGCAGAAGAAAAGCATTAGAACCCATTGCCTGGAGCAGAAAAGTGGTGGGACAGTAGCAGAATAGACTTAAACTGGTTTACACCAATTGTGAAACTGCAGCCCTAAAATCACATGTAACTTTGCTGAACATACTGATCACCATCTTCTTCAATAGAGAGGATAATAAATAAAAAGGGAGAGAACAGTGATCCAAACAAAACAGCACTTGGAATACTAAATGGTCAATTAAATAGTTGTTAATGTGACACGGTGAATATGTACAAACTAGAAGCTAACATATGACATTATGAAGCACTGTATCACTTGTTTATTAAAATGCATACTATTCTACATTATTCATTCCCTTAGGATCTTACTGAAAGAGGGACCTTTTAGATAAATTTTTACTCCTCAGTTGTTTTTTTATGCTTCACAAATGCTAACCTTTTTACCTTGTTATTAAACCTTACCTAACAAAAATGCCTGGATTGCCATTTCATCACACAATGAAAATGTTAAATAAATTTTATCCTCATCTTATGTCAAGTCAAGCCCCTTAAAAATAACTTTTACTGTTACTATACACATACCAGTTATATATTTTTGAAAAAATTGGAAATGTATTATTTTGATCAGTCCAGTAACAATAAATATATTCATGTACAGGTTTCATCTGCTTCCTCACTGTTCATACACTTTGTTTTATTTGTTCCTGTAACTTTTAGCCCCACTGAAGATCCTAATAGGTAAACATAAACGGGTGTTGCATATGTGAAACAAGAAAGACATATCAAGTAATGTACCTGACTAGAACACAAGGCACTAATTTTCTAGAAATGTACTATTCATATCTGTTGAAACTATTTTGCTTCTAAAAGGAAAAAAAAATAGTTACAAACTCTCATCTTTATCCCTTTCATCTTAACTATACGGTGCTCAACATAGAGCACTTCCTGGGATTCCACCAATTTTATCCAGTCAATAATTTTAAGTCAGCTCCACAAAATGTTATTGCAGAGCTCTGCTGAAAAAACAAAGTAAGTTTTCTCAAAGAATAGCTGACTATTGTCAGCTATTATATACTACCAGGGAGAAGTTTGTCCCAATATACTAATGTGATCAAGAAATAATTATCTTCCTTCTCTCAAATATCATATTCCCAGCTCTTCCAGTAAGAACTTTGTTTTGTTTATTTCTCCCATGGATCCTCTAGACCACACTACCTAAAATATTTAAAATCACCACATTACTTTACCATAACTGACATGCTCCAACCCTACCTAATTTCTGAAGAGCCCCCTGACACCAGCATATTGCAATCAGGAATTAAAAAGAAAAATCCAAGGGAAAAAAAACAAACAAATCAAACCCAAAAAAACCCAGGAAAGAATCAGGTATTCTGGCTTTTGTTTTTCCATTTCACCTTAAAATGCCAGAAGTCATTTGTCACTCTTACTGAATTACCTCATAGGCATTCAAAGTCCGCCAAGTCCTTCGCACTATTATTTCCTTCAACCTTTCAGTGTGATGACTAATCTGCTGCAGAACTACATGATGTAACACAATGGTTAAAAATAGTAAGGAGTATCTTTGCTTTCTTTTATTGCCAGTCATTTCGAGAGTTCTTCACGCCCTCACATAACTTTCTGTCCTTATAAAACAGAATTTTAAGCAGATTTATGTCCTTCAGTAACACACATCAGTCTGTTTGCTCACACTGCATTATATATATATATATGTATATGTGTAATTATACATATCAAAAATGTATATATTAAGGCTACAACTTTAAGTACCGAAAATTTAGGAAACACTGGAATAAGTGTTGTTAGTACAACCCTACTGTTGGTACAACCATACTTAAAAAGTAAAGAGTGGCAGAGGCCTTACAAAAATATCAGAACAAAATGAATAATTCTACCTTTGAACAAGGATTTGAAATGTCTGCAATAAGTAGGGTTTGGGGCCATGCATGACAAGGGCAAAGCAACATACTTAATAGCTGCTCATTAAGTGCATCCAGCGTGAGGTAGGGATTCTGTGGAAAAATAATCTCATAATTAAATGTAAACATATGAGGGACCAAGTTTACTCCATCAAAACCTCCCAGTCTTTTTCCCATTCGTTTCCCCTTATCGCAGCTCTGCTATCCCACTGTCCACCCCTCTCTTGTTCTTGTCCCAATTCCTTTTTTTTATTTATGTATATTTGCCTTTTCCTCATATACGTTCCACCAGGGCACATCCTCCTCTCTGTTTCCATGGGAGTAACAAACAGCACAAGCAAAACAGATTCCTTGATTTGCTCCAGTGACTGGACCTAGATCCAATCCAGTTTGAAACAGCCCAGGAATATATGTGTACAAAGCAGTTCAGTTCAAGGTTATTGTATTTAAAGAACACAACTGAAAACTTGATTTTGTCACAGGTGGAACTCTGCAACTTCAGTGATGGGTGATCCTATGAGCAGAAGCCATGCCTTAGAATGTGTTTGTCTGTTCCAAGCACTGTTGAACAAAATGTTGGAGGTCATGTAATTAAATATGGTGAGTACACAAAAGCTCAAATCAAGCTGCACGGGTCACGCTAACATATTAAGTCCTATTATTTGACTTCTGAACTTGACAACACTAACAGTGTCCTTTTAATACAGGTTGTGTGCGTATGTGGCTGTGCTTGTATGCAATTTATTTTACAACAAAACCGAATTTGATCCATGCTCTTGATATGAGCACTTCTCATACTGCTTTACACTACTGTGATTTTCAGTGTAGTTATTTCTGATGCCTATTAATTTCCCAGTAAATTATTGATTTCTTTTCATACAGACAAATACTGCCACACATACATCAGGTTTTATACATGCAGTCATATATATACAGGTACCTGCACACTCAAACATTATAACAAAGAGAGTGTACAAAGCAATTTATGTCTACTACATTTTGTGTATGGCCATGTTTGACTGCATTTGTTCTACTGTGTTTTCTGGAAGATTAGCTTACTAAGATCCTATTCAAGCTTGCTGCCAAAAATTTCAGTTTAGCACTAAACTGAAAGCTAAACTAAGGCAATAAACTAAACTTACCCCTTACTCCCGCAGGGAGTCCAACAAAAAAAAGAACATAAAAGCTGCTTGTTCAGCTGTGACACTCCTTTTTTAAAGCCATTGTATGACTGCCTTTATTTCAATGACACATGCTGCCTGTCAGAAGGTGATAGTCTCTGTCATATTTATTAAAAGGCATTTTGGTACTAAGCAGCCTTAAGTAGCTAACTAAAGACTGTGACATAAATCATGTATGACATTATAAGACACAAAAAATGATTCTCAAAGTAGTTAGCAACAAGTGACCCTATCACACAATATTTTTAGCAACATAAATGAGCAGAAAAATATAGGCTTGCAGGGCAGAAGCTTCAAAACATTTGAGTGTCAAAAGCCACAATTCCCAGGAGTTCAATTTGATTTTGCCTCTCTTTGATAACTGAAAAGGTATAGAATCTTGCAAGCTAGAAGAAAGCTTCTAGCTATGCCTTTTGATGGACTCATGAGAATTGTTTTATCTAACTATTTCTGCATCTGATTAACTCTGTTTTTTTAAAGTGTTCCTGATTGCTGATCAAAACATGCAATAAATTATGCTTTGTTTTGGAAGTACTTATTTACTATGCCTTTTCTGAAGGTAATCTTCTAATGCATTATCTTTTATAAAGCAATAAAGTAACATGGTATTTTATGCCATCAGTAATTTACGTCATAGAAAGGTCTGTACAAAAGACTGGAGTGCAGAGACATCCAAGCTCACTTTAAGCCAAGTACAAGAAAACATCCTGCTGCATGGCCATGGAGGAACATATCAGCTTATTTACTTTGGAAAACTTGCATGTTTCCCCAGCAAGATTTCTGCCAGTGGTTAAACCTTCTTATTTATACAGGTATTTGGGTACTTCTACATTGTACTAGATGTGCAGGTTACATTTATACATCTCTGGTCCTGCCTGAATTCCACAAGACTTCTTGATTTGGCAGCACTTGCCATGTTGCTGTTACTATAAACTTGAAAACTGGATTTCTTTTTCCCTTGGAGATACCTAGTATGCAATCCTGATATTATACTAGTATGTAATCCTGATCACATATGCAATTAAGGTTTTTAAACACACTAAGCATTACTTTTCTCTCACTGTGCAACCCTAACACCAGTGCATTATTGGGTAATTGTCATTAAAATTGGGACAGTTTTCTTAAATCTTTTCCTTTGAACAGTAAAACACAAGGAAATACAAAATCTCAAGGAATAAACCACAGTTTTATTTTGTGGTGTCCCTTTATGAATATTACACGTGATTGTTTTCATTAAAAAGGTGGACAATTGCTTCGTAAAGAAAGAAAAAGTTGGTTTTGGCTGCATAAGAAAAGAGTAGGAAAAGAAAAAACTCTGTAGAAGTCCTCCTAACAATATTTACTGTAAAGCAAACTTACAGCTCTGTAGCTTGACTGTATAAGAGAACAGAAAGACTTGACCTCTGCTTGGCTAAAGGAGGAGGATGTGAAGAAAGACAAAGGAGGCTGATAGGGGGAGTGCAAAGGTTGAAGTCCTAAACCAAGCTACTGCAGGCCTTGAAATGAGTATAAACCACCAGAATCAAATGGCTGTGAGATACAGTGCTGCTTATTTCTTTCTGCAAGGAAGTAGATAGCAATGTTCAACACATATTGAAGTACATAAATATTAGGTCTTCAAATTACACATAGAAAATAGATGGGTTTAAGGAAAAAAAGAGATGAAAGTTAACTGTACTGTCTCTATTACTTAAGAGTTTTCATGTTAAATTTCTTATTCCTAAAGACTCCATTATCCTTAGACTAAACAGCCCCATTTCTGTAAAGCAATCAGAAGCACCATCCTATCAAAAACCTATTTTGTGGGTAAGAATTTGAAATCTCAAACCTGGACAAGTAATCACTTTGAATGATTGCTGCTGACAAGTTTGCTTCATGCTATTTCTTGACATTGTAGCTGGGTGGTAAATAGTTCTTTTCCTGTGAAATTTTGAAATCTCAAAAATATTTCTTCCCCACATTAGAATTAACCCCAGAAGTTTCAAAGTTTCCCCACATAAAAGCAAGGAAAACAGAGTCCAGAACAGCCAACAGGCATTGTTGCCAGTGTCTTTATTTCAATGTCAGAGAAGGGATTTGAAACTCAGCCTTCTGCAACCCAATCCCAGTGTCCCCTTTATTTCTCATATTTTTCATTCATTTTTTTTCTTTCCTCTTCATTCCTAGTAAAAGTGTTCATGAATTAGCATTTTCAGGGGAAAAAAATTATCCTTCCTTAACAGCTTTTATAGAAACAAAGAGGAAAAATAGCCAGGCATTTTGCTTGCTCTTACTTCACCAAGCAAAACCAGGTATGTGAAGAAACATAATAATTTGCTTGATAAAAATATATTTGTTTTAAGCAACTTGAGAATATTAATCTAGTCAATTCTAAGATGTGAGTGTAAGGATGCAAACCATTCTGTTAAATAAGATACTACAATAAATCAATGTACTATTAACAACTATTCTAAATATTCTAGATTAAACTGGAAGTAAAGAGATCGGGCTAACATTATTACCCAAAGAATTTTCACCACTCATATGAATTTAAATTATTTAAGCCAGTTTCAACATTTGAAGAACTTTCCTACTCTCAAGGGAGATATTAAACGTATACGTCAGTAATTCACAGATTGCTGCTGCTGCTGCTAGTCATTAGAATCTGGCTTTGATTCCATCCAGTTAAAATTTCTCTTCAAATCAAGAGTGTTTAATTCACTAAAAACATACCAAAATCAAACAGAAACTAAATAAACTTCCTAATGATAGACGATTTAAAATGATACCTTTCCTTTAGGACTTGAGAAAGGGAGGTACCTTAATATCTGAATTATCTGGAGAGTGAGCTGTGAGCTAATTTACATGGTAGTAATGAGCACATAGCTTTCAAATTACTTCCTGGACCATTTGCAGACTGAGCTGACTGAACCTGGAGTCCAGGGAGCAAAGAATATGACACTGTGGGGAAAAGGAATAGTTAAGCAAAAGGAGGTTATAATAAACATTTGGATACAATTTGCATGGGCGTGAGGAAAAAAAACCTGGATCATACTGTGGCAAAGAGTTCACTAGTCTTCATTTCCCACCCTTCATACATTTTAGGGCTACTGTAATGCTTCACTGTTCCCAGAAGAAACAGAAGATGAGGTAGTGGGCTTGACATTTCAGTCTGCCTTAGGCAGGGCTCTTGTTTGTTGTCTCTTCTTGAATGACAGCGTGGTTTCAGAATGGCCAGCAGAAGATGTTAGATTGTTAATTTGCCCTTTCATTCTCCCCAGCTATTAATCAGATAGGCAGGGGCTTGCGCTTCTGTTCTCTCTGAAATTCTCTTGTACCATTCCTCAATAAACCTGGCTATAAAAGATGGCTTTCAGAGCAGTCGCCAACCATGGAAGGGATTAACAAATCATTTAAGTGCTACATGGCTACTTGAGGAAAGAGGGGCTTTATACTCAAGATCTAACATATTCTCTGCAGATACTGAAGCTGAATTGCCAAAGAGTTTTCAAGGAATGCAAAGTGGACCCATTGCTATGTAAGAATTCATTTACAGTTGTATTTATTGAACAGCAGGGTAAGTCATTCCTTTTTGATTTCTTTCCTGCAATGAGACCAAGTGTCAGCTAGGCTTTAGCAGAACTATGTTACTTTTACACCAGAGGGAGAGCTGGCCTGACAACCTTTATTTCACGTAGACAGTCAGATACACATTTTAAAACTCCCAGTGATTACTTTGTTCCCCCCAAAAAGTTTTTTTCTAGAAACTCCTGTTTTTCAGATGAATCTGGAAATTTCTGTGATGTTAGGTAAATAATGCTGTATCTAGGAGTCTTCTAAACCTGTGTGTGGTTATCCACTTTGATTTAATAGATTTAACCCCATTTCTGTAAAAGAACCAATAAAGTGGCTTACTTATACACTTCTCCTTGTGTTAAAAAATTCTTATAGCTGTTTCACTGAGAGGATCTTCCATCTTCCTTCTTTGAAGAAAGGACTTAAATTTGGCAGGGTCCTTTTCACTGTCACTGCAGTCTCAGCTTGTGAGGACAAGCTCTAAACTTCTGAGAAAAATCAGGAGTTTGCACGTGCTTGATGAAAGCTTGCTAGAGGGTATCAAGCAACGTTCTTTACAGAGTCTGTTTTCACATTTTGTCTTCCAGACTGAACAGAGCTTTTCCTTGCAATAGCTCCTCATGGCTGCCAGAAACAATTATGGCACTGGGCACTGGAACAGAAAAGAGGCAAACAGTCTTCCTGTGTTCTCAATGTTCTTCTTGTTATACACAGAGCTCAGAGGAAGAATCACTTGGGTTGGAAGACACGGTGCTCATAAAAAAAGGGAGTGAAAAGTGTATGGGAAGACTTGACAGGAGAAAGGCAGAAGGGGTAAACTGCTGGGATAAGTGTGAAAAAAATTAATTAGTACTACTAATTCCAACTTAGTACTACTAAGTACAACTATTTCCCACAAGAACCTGGAAGAGGTCACACAGTTCTCAATTTTTAAGATTCCTCTGCTGTAGGTATACTTTTGGGAAAGTCACTACTAAACTGCATGAGTCTTCTCCATGCTGTGATCAATCCCAAAAGGAGATGATAGCTTATGGCTGTTGCCATATACTTCAGCTGCAGATATGCAAAAGTCTGTGCTACAGGTCTGTAAAACCTCTATTTAATATCAAGATTGCAGTCTGTGTAGCTCCACCTAAGAACAAATTCTGTTTTTCAGGAAGGTCTTATTTCCTTTAGTGTATTCTACCTTGTCAGATAGGATGGTACATGAAAAATCTGGATACAATATGACACATAGTCATATTCAAAGTTTAAAACATATCAGCATTAAGTTCACCTGTGCAATCTTTAACTGCTTCCTGTGTGCATAATGATTCTATTTCAATTTTTCTTACATGAATTTGGGATCCCTGCCTCATTCAATAGTCAGGAAGTATAGTGTTTAGGGAACAATTAAGACTTAGGCCTTGAATGAGGACATTGTCATTAGACTTCTGCCTCATTTGCTCTAAAAGGCAGACAGTACCCTGGAATGAAGCAAAATCAAAGATTGGTCTTCTCTTCTGAGTGTGAATTTAAAAGTCTCTGTTGAGCTGAATAGGAGGAGATCCTGAGGGAAGGAACAGTGCTGCAGCCCTTGAGGGAGTAGACTGTGTCAAGAGAGAGGTTAGGGAAGAGAAAGCGAGGTCTCACTAATGCAATGGAAGACTGCTCTGTTGGAACTGTGCTCTGCCTCTGAAGTCTGTCAGAAGACCTGAATTCTTACAACACTGACATAAGTCAAGAAGATCTCTGTTTTTCACACTTCAAGCTCTATAAGCACCTCAGAACCATAGGAGCAATCAGGCCTAAAGTCTCCTACGTTTCTGAGGACAAAACAGGATTTGCTTTCTCAGTGTTTCAAGTACACAGATATTTCTGTGGGGACATGGAAAGGAGCTAATTTCACAAAATAAATTATTTCTTGCTTGCAGGAAATTCATTTAATATAGCACTAATTGCATAGAAAATCCCACATGGAAATTAGTTACTCAAAGCAGGGTTTGGCTAGAGGTCACAAACAAAGCAAAAGAGGAAAACATTGATTATGCAACCACAAAGTTATGCTGTGTTGTCAGCTCAACAGAGGTATATTTAACTGGAGCAACACAGCACCATATACGGATAGACAAGCTTGCCTGGACGACAGACACTGTGCCCTCTGGGACAAAACACCCTACTGCTCAATAGGGCTATTAAGATAAAAGATTCCTGAATTAATTAAAATAAACTTATTGCCCAGAATTTGTTGATATTCCTGTAAATAACAGGTGCATGCTAGGAACTAGGATGTAGGGCTACAGAAACCCAAAGGGACTAAAACATCCCCAGCTTCCATGTGAGTTCAGAAGCAGCCAAGAGAAGAGTGTGTGCTTTTCTGCACATTTAGTTGGGAAGCAGATAACTTTTAACTCTTTGCCCTCCACTATGATCTGTTGCACCAGAACATAAAACTACAGCATGTCTTACACCTTGAATAACTTTGGAGATACAATTCTGCCTCTTTTGGAGAGCTGCAATTTCATGTCATTTCCTCACAGGACTTAACTTGGAAAGCACGACCAGCAACTGATTTAGTAACCCACGTGTCTCAGACAGGAGAAAATATTGCAAAGAGTCCTGAATTCACATAATTTTAAACTTATGAAGGAGTGTCTTCATGTCTGAGGATCAGATTCTTAAAGTCCAGTCTGTGCAAATGTTGCTTACATGGCTCTTGGCTCAACGGAGGGACCACAAACGTTGTATACTGTGGAGCCACTCAACATAATCTGAAGAGAATATTTCCTTCAGTGCAGCTGCAAAATACCATAAATAGGCATTCCCTCTGCTTCCTTACAAAGATCTCAGACTTGGCTCAATAACACATCTGCTTCACTTGGGGGAGAGAATCCCCTTCATTTCTTTCCTGCAATTATGACTATGTAATAGAATCAGTATTTGAAAAAAGGACAAGTTTACATTATGGTCATCTTCTCTGACTTCATTATCTATAAAAGACAAAAAGGTTACAACACTATGCTGGGGTAAACTTCACTCCCTATATGCCCTCAAAGAAAAATTAATGCTCAACAAGGAAGGGAACAGAATGGCATGGAAATCAAAGGCCTGTTCTAACCACTCTTTGTCCCACTTGTCCAAAACACTATGGCTTGGAAGCTAAGGCAAGTTTTTTCTTTTTCTGTCAAATAGCTATTGACTTGAACAGATTAACTTGTTGTGAAAGTTGTTTAGGTATATGTATTATAGTAATAAGGGATATATGTGCATGGTTCACTCTGGTACTGAGACAGGTTATGCTCACTGCAAGTGACAAAATTGGAGATTGAGTGCCCACAGCCATTCAAAGTACAGTATTGCCTGTTATTTCTCCCTTATTGTCACTAAATTGTTGTAAAAATTAATAATTCACATGTCAAAATAACACAACCATAATGAACCTCTAACATGCAATCTAGTCCCAAATAAAATGTTCTTTTGTTTTTCAATAAAAAAAACATTTTTATCTACTTTATTTTTCTCTTCCTTGAGACAACAGTTGAAAACAATTAGCATGTAGAACATTTTTTACTCCTCATTTTTTATGTGCATTCACCAAGGACACAGTGGGCATAGGCTACAGTATTTTGTGTTGTCCTCCCTTCTATCTGACTTTGTAAGTCAAGTATTCATAGAACCACAGTTTAGGTTTGAAGGGACCTTTTAAAGAACATCTAGTTCCAACTTCCCTGCCACAGGCACATATACCTTTCAATAACCAATCATAGAATCACGGAATGGTTTGGGTTGGAAGAGACCTTAAAGATCATCCAGTGTCAACCCCCCTGTCATGGACAGGGACACCTTCCACTAGACCAGGTTGCTCAGAGCTCCATCCAACCTGGCCCTGAACACTTCTGGGGATGGGGCATCCACCACTTCTCTGGGCTACCTGTTTTAGTGTCCCACTACCTTCATGGCAAGTAATTTATTCCCTGTGTCCACCCTAAGCCTACCCTCTTTAAAACCATTACCTCTTGTCCTGTCACTACATGTTCTTGTAAAAAGTCTCTCTGTCTTCCTTATAAAACCCCCTGAAGTACTGAAAGGCCACAGAAGGAGCTCCCTTGAGCCCTCCCCATGCTGAATAACTGCAACCCTCTCAGCCTGTCTTCATAGGGGAGGTGTTCCAGCCCTTTGGTAATTTTTGGACCGTTTTAACATGTCCATGTCCTTCTTGTACTGGGTAACCCAGAACTGGCTGCGCTACTCCAGGTGGGGTCTCACAAGAGTGGAGTAGAGGGAGAGAGTTAATGGCCATGCTTCTCTTTAAGCAGTCCAGGATCCAATCAGCTTTCTGGGCTGCAAGCACACACTGATGGCTCATGTACCATTTTTCATCCACCAGCACCCCCAAGTCCTTCTTGCAGGGTTGCTCTCAATTGGTTCATCATGCAGCCTGTACTGGTACCAGAGACTGCCCCACCCCAGGGGCAAGACCTTGCACTTGGTTTTGCTGAACTTCATGAGGTTCCTATGGGCCCAACCCTCCAGTATGATAAGGTCCTTCTAGGGAACATCCTTTCCCTCAAACATATCAACTGCACCATTCAGCTTAGTGTCATCTAGAAAGCTGCTGAGGGTGCACTCCATTCCCCTGT
Organism: Pipra filicauda; assembly: GCF_003945595.2. Lineage (NCBI taxonomy): Eukaryota > Metazoa > Chordata > Aves > Passeriformes > Pipridae > Pipra > Pipra filicauda. The sequence goes on along the minus strand of NW_024105087.1, from coordinate 4,122,666 downwards.
CTATGTCATTAACCAAGATCACAAACAGTATTGGTCCCAGTATGGACCCTTGAGGGACACCACTCACTGCTGGTTTCCCTCTGAACATTGAGCCACTGACTGTAACTCTTATGCTTCTAACAGTCCTTCCCTCGAATCAATATCTCTCCAATATTATAGGCAAGAACGTTGTGGGGGACCACATCAAAGGCCTTACAAAAGTCCAGATGGATGACATGGATAGCTCTTCCCTTGTTCACTGATGCAGTTATCCCACCATTGAAGGCTGCATGATCAGTCATGTACAATAGGCCCTTGGTGAATATTTGCCTTTGGTGAAGCCATGCTGGCCATCCCCAATCTAATTTCTGCAAAATACTGCATGCCTTGTTGATGTTTTAGTCAAGGATATGCTTCTGTCACTTTAATTTAGCAAAACTCATGGTACTCAAGTGTGTGATACCATTTCCTGATACTTCCAGGAAATGCGGCTTTTAAGCAGAAAAATGTTTCAGCCACAAAGGTTATGGTACCTGATTATTCACTGGGCTGGGAAGCTACAGAGGATTCACTGGTTTTCAGCATGCAGTATACTGTTATCACACACAACACCCACTCATAATCTTTCATAGCCAATGAGGGGTGACTAGCATTTTAGAAATGCTGACAAAACTACTAAAATGATCTTTTATTTTGGAAATTGTGTTCTTACACATATTGCAATAGGAAAGCTTGTGAAGTTTTTATAGGACTGTTACTCCAGCTATGCCAGTGACTGACTAGATTCTGCCTGTGGCTATGATTCCACTAAATCAGGGTAACAACTCAGAAAATAAATGTAGACACAAATTTTGGATACTATCACCAGTAAGATCCAAAAATTGTGACAAACCACTGCTCAATGGGTAACTAAGACTTAAATTCCTCTAGTTGAGCACTTCCTGCCATCCAAGCAAGGAATAATTTAAACAGTGTGAGCTGTACCCTTTTTCAAACCCATTAGCTTCCTAGCACTTCATTGTCTTATCAAGAAAATTTTGCACCCTGCTTGAAATTGCCTTAATGAATAGTGTGTGTCTGGTACCCTCAGTAAGCTGGTTCTGCTGCCATTTCCACTGATCCTGTATTTTCTATCGTGTGTAACAGAATAGTCATTGCTTGTTCTCAGTTCGGTGCTACTTTTTTCTGGTTTTCAAACTGCACCAAATACTTGCTGCAGATCTTTATTGCCTCTGATTCACCATCTTTTCATACTTCATGTATGGCTATGTAGGTTCCTCATCTTATTTATGTATCTACTTCTTTCACTAACTTTCCTTATCCTCCAGTGCTATTTCTTTCTCCAGGAACACTTCCAGAGACATGCACCCTACAATTGTTTGTTAAATATATTTAATATTTGTAACTATGTTTTGCCTCTACTTAAACTTTATCTATTTTAAAATATGCTGTCACATAGTCTGTCTACAACATGGCTGACTGTAATTTTCAAGTAAAATTCAGTTTCACTAATGAATTATTACCCATAAATAATCAGGGTACTTGTTGCTGTTCCTGTTAGAGGCTTTAATTCAATTATTTATTCCTGAACAAAAGTTTTCTCTGAAAGTTAGCATATGTCTTAATTACTTCAGCTGTTGTCTTCCCTTCCTCTTTTCTGTCATCATCAGTCATGGCCCAGATGTAAGGCAAGGTTAGGGAAGACAAAGGAAAACAAAGAGGGGTGTAGGATAGTGCAGGAAAGTGAACAGAGCAGAAAGAGAAGGGAAACGACAGACTGAAGGATATGGGGAGAAACTGTGGAGGGGAGGAACACCAAAGGAAAACAGGGATGAATCAGTGTGAAAAAGAGAGCTGAGTATGAAAGGAGAAAGGAAGGAAAAGGAAAGAAAGACTTGGGGAAAACACTATAGCCATAGATAGCATAAAGAGTAGACAATAAGAAAGAACAGGCAAAGAGGAGACAGAAAACAAAATTAATCAAGACCAAAAAACAAAAGCCCTGGGGAGATGATCAGTATCACAAATAAGGGGTGTTTTTAACCAAAATTGGAGATGGATGGTATAATGGGGAACACTACAGACCAGAGTAGGACAATAAACAGAATACATACTTTAAAATAAATGAGGACAGAGTGACTAGAGCAGTTGTGCTGCTGTACACTCTAAACAGGAAAGCAGTTGTAAGTTATGAATACTAAACTGGTGTTTCTCTACAATTTAAAAGGAAAGCAGGATGCTAAAAGGCATTAGTATAAAACTAAAATGTGACATTATGTTGGGGTTTTTCAGCTACATCTCCTTGATACCTCTATGTGCTATAGTATAATGAATAAGGACAATAAAACTGGCAGAGCTCTGCTGCCAGTACACAATGATATATGGTAACAGTAAATGTACATTTTACATTTGGGTATATTCCTCCTGATTGCCTATTTCAGCCTTTTGCCAAGCTGTAGTCTGCCCCATTCTTGCTCAACGTTATAAATATTTTTAATGGAAATGGAATACACATCAAAAGATGTGATATTATTGTTTTATGAGGCACTGGTTAGACCTCATACTTAGCTGGGCTCATTTTGCTACAAAAAGGCTATTATTGTACAACATAATGGAGTACATGGGACAAGTTCAGCTTTCGAGATGATTTCTTATGAGAAATTGCATGTTGGCAGATGCACTGATTCTCAGTGAGGCACCCATGTGCATCTTTAGGTAGAATATTCTCCAAACAAAAAGAAAAGTGCAAAGTAGCCAAATGAAACCCTTTGAAATTCTATTGTCAGTTTGACAAAATATACTTGGTTCTTATGGTGCTTTCACTGCACAGAGCTTGGTTACTGCCATCATGCTCATCTTGCCTAAGGAAAAACGGCAGAGCCACCTGACAGAGGGCACTTGGCAGATGCACAGCCTGAAATATTACCCTGAATTAATAACATCAGCCTTGTTGAAGTTGATATTAAAATTCTAACTAGCTCCAACTGTCCCGGGGCTCAAGCACAGTTTTCCTCTCCATTTGTCTATTAATTTATCAGTCTAACCAGGAAAAATGACTGTGGCCCAGTTCTTTTAGGGACAGGTGTTAGGTTCCACTTGTAGCATCCTCTTTGAAGACCTGTTTTGAAAGGGCAACTAGCCCCTCTAGACACCTGGCTGTGCTCAGGAAAAGGGATGTCTAGTGCCAATCTCTTTTTCTGGGTGGACATGGCACAACAGTTGGGCTTTAAGCATGGTTATGTATCTGAGCAATAGATAACATTTGCTTGTGAGGGCAGTGCATGCCCTTACAGGCATTTCCTAGCTCCTCCTTGGCAAATGCAGCAGGCCAGATGGAACTGTTCCTTGGGCTGCCAGTTGGACCACCCTGGTTTGTACCAAACAGGATTTTAAAAAACCCAAGGGGATGAAAAACGTCTGAAAATTAGCAACTAAAAATAAACAGGAAATGAAGGCAGAACTGTTTCACATGAAGTGCCATAAGTAAATGAAACAGAATCATCCAGTTAGAGTTATCAAAATTATAAATTTAAGTAAAAACACTGAATAGTGAAAATAATTCCAGGCCAAAAGGGAAAGGAAGAGCTATATTTAAACAAAAAACCCTAAACCACCACAGTTACAACAATGCTATCACTAGAACCACACCTAGGTAAAGGAATGTGTGCAGCACCTATGGAGTGCAGCCTGAATTTTTTTTTCCTTTAAGGAATAGCTTTGAGATATAAAGGCTCACAACAAGTACATGATGGAATTTTGTATTCTGTGATTTGTACTGCATAACCATGAGTAATTAGATAGGAGAAAGTTACTGCATGATAACAACAAGAATACTTTACTAGTTATTCAGGATCAGTTAAGATTTAATGCAGATCTTTTTTTCCAGATGGATATAAGACACTGTTGCGGTCTGTGAGAAGACATTATTTTCAAAAGACATTATTTAATGGAAATATAATGCCAAAGAGAAATAGCACCACCTACAATTTGACAGTACTTTTTAAAGCTGAACACGTCAGAAAAACCTCAAAAAATACAAGGCACAATCCCCTACTGCAGAGATAAAAACTAGATGATTGACACATGACCTTTTCCTTCTGTAGGTTCTGGTACAGCAAAGACCTCTGAAATGGCTTTCTGATTATTCTATTTTTCACTCAAACCAACAAAATGTAACACAGAAAGTAAAGCATAAACAGATTTTATTTACACAGTGTATCATGGATGCTAATATTGAGACACTGAGTGAAATACTTCACTACGCAATTCCTTTCGGTATTTCACTCATCTGAGACCTCGAGACACTAAAGGCTGTGTTTTATAATTTTGGAGTTTTACACAAATGCGGGCACTGGAGCACTTTCGTCATCTAAACAGTTCCCAAGAAATTTAAACACAGTGAAGCACAATCAAGCATTATCAGATAGCTTATTAAGTAGGACTTGCTAGGATACTTGAACTGTTAACCAAAACAACATAAGCAGCCCATGTTTGTGCAGCAGACTGGGAGCCCTGGAAAGTCTCGCTCTTCTGCAAGGTGAATTCCACTGAATAACACTTGATTCTGTGGGAGAGATGAGGGGCTGGGGAGGAAAACAACAAAACAATAACAGAAAGGAGACATTGCTTTCCTGCAGGACATATGGAATGCAAAGCATACGGGACAGCAAACTGAAGAAGTATCACTCCAGAGTTCTTTGGATTTGGTGAACTCTCCCTACAGTTAGGTCAGCAACACAGTGAGAATCTTAGGTGTTTCCATACCACCTCTAACTCAGCACTTTTTGAGGCAGCTGTCTATAAAGTGGCATCATAGAAAGGATGTCTCAGTGATTGTGTTTGTCTACCAAACCTCTTAAATTAACAGGTGAAACAGCACTAGGTCTTTTTTTATTTTATCTTTTTTCAGTCCCATTGCTACAAGCATAACCTGAAAATTACACCGCATTTTTCTGGATCACTTTGCCTTATAATTACTAGCAATATTTCTGTATTTGCAATGTAAAGTAATGGGGAGAAGACTAATTCAAGACAAGACAGGCTGACTAACAAAGAGGACCTCATAAGACCATTTAAGAGGGTGAAAGGAAATTGCATCGTGCTTCAGTTGGCAGGCCACCTTCCTTTCTTTTGCTACTGAAGCGCCACTACATTTTAATATTCTAAAGCGATAACGCACAAGATGGAGCAAAGGGCATTTTGTTGCTGATTTTTGGGTATGTTTTTATGCCTTCCAAAGAAAATAACACAGAAAGGTCTTTACAGAAGGACCTCAGGGCAGATCTGTAGCTAGAAATTACCGTAACTGAAGTCAACAGAGACGGGACAGTTTCAAACAGCTGATGAGCCTCCTCTTCTCTTTTAGGACTGAGACTTGAACGTGGCCATAAAAGGATCACAGAAAGTCCCATCAGAGAATTTCCATGCCTCAGACATCAAGCACAAAAATCTGCCTCTGATACAGGTTTTAATGAAGTTTAGCTATTTTTACTTCTTTAATTGTAAGAGTTTGGACACTTCAAAAGCTTAGACTTTTTCAAATTTTCTGTAACTTAAAAATTTTCAGTCTCTTAGAGAGTAATGGCCTGTTTTCCCTTCCCAAATTTAAAATTTACATTAAAACCTAAACAATAAGTAAATTAATAGACCTATTAATTTGAGATTTTCTTTTCTTTTTAAAATAAGATGCAATCTTTACACATTTAATTAGAATTATTCATAAGACAAAACCAGGAAATTACCATTCTGAATATTATCTGTAGCTCAGAGTTCACACCAGAGTTCAGCAAGTCTCAGTTACTGCCCAGAGATGTTTAATTTAATAATAGAAGGAAGCATGCATTTTCTCCATATACAACAGTATCCTAATAAATGTTCCTTCTACAATCTCCATATTTCCTTAGTTTATTTAAAATTTACTCTAATATTAATCTATAGACTACTGTAATATGAATTAGATGACAAAATCAAATGCAGATTGCCACTGTGCCTGGCAACATACAAATACATTTAAAATACACAAAAGACTAGAGTTATAGTGAACTAACTTACATAACACAGGTTCTTAAAATAACTGTATTCAGCTTCCTACTTCATTATGTGTCTCATTCCAGTGCCATCACTGTAGTAAGTAAATTTCCAAAAGCCAGGTGATTCAAAAACCGTTTTAACCATGACACCACGTGAAAATAAAATTATTTTTGATGCACATTGTATCAAAAACTCAACATAGCTCCTGCAAATAGTGCTCTGTAGCAATATTCATATTTTTTAGTGTCAACTAAAGTATTTAGTGAAAACTAATTACCCATTCTCAGTATGAAACATGGATGGAGTTGGCGGTAGAATCATACTTGGGTTGCAGCACTCCTCACCATCTCAGCCAAAATTCACACAGCCAAGGGTGTTGGCTACCTGTAAAACAGTGATATCATCATTTCCAATTGTCTCCTTTCTACAGATATGTAAACAAATCACAGCCTCAGCCAATACGGCTCTTTGCAAAGCTGTATTTCCACAAACAAAGCAAATTCAAGGAACTGCAACAACAGAGTATTTTATATGTTTTGAAAATGTAAAACTATTAATGTGAAAAAGAAGGAATATTTATCATTCATTTGAACAGGAATAGTTGAGTATTCACGTGCTTCTGACATATATTGATGCCACAGACCCTCAGTTCTTTTCCATCAGGACAATAATGAATATTCCAAAATGTTAATAAATCTGCAGACTCATAAAGCACTAAACTTGTATGACAAAGCACAAGAGCTCTCAATTTTTGTTGCTTTATGTTAAAACAGTTATTCAGAGCACTTGATACCAATGAAAAATGCATGTTTATCACATATAATAATTTAATAATAGAAACTGCAGTGATACAGTTCTTTTCTACTTTGTGGATTGCCATACATAATGACTATATCTTACATGCCAAATGAAGCAATGAAACATTATTCTCATTTAAACACTACAGAAAGTTACAGCACAGCCTGGTTAAATAAATTACTGCGAAGATCTTAGGTTTGGGAGTGCAAGAAAAATTCCCTATTATAAACAGTACTTGGCACTTAAGAAGTGCTTTGCATTTCCACAATACTCCTCAAACAAGCATTGTACAGGTAAGGTGACTGACATGGACATCTTTCTCTAAGAAAGATTTAAAAGCATGTGTTTTCTCAAATAAGAATCAGAATACATTGCAACTGTTTCTGTTTCAGGGCTAACCAGAAACCATGGCTTCCTCAATTGCTCAAAAGTTAAGTGGTACATGAACCCATTTGATTGTCCTATCAACACAAGTTTGAAAATATTCCATATTAATGTAATATTAATGAGTATAAAAATAAACATAGCTATGTAAGTCAGTAAATACTGTATATGTAGCTAGCTAGCATCTTTGCACTCCTGAGAAATAAAGTATCAAAGTTCAGGTCCAGGAGAGAAGGATCTACATATTAAGGGGAGGATCAAGACAGAATAAGGGGTAATGACTTTAAAGTGACAGAGGGCAGGTTTAGATTGGATATTAAGAAGAAATTCTTCCCTGTGAGGGTGGTGAGGCCCTGGAACAGGTTGCCCAGAGAAGCTGTGGATGCCCCATTCCTGGAAGTTTTCAAGGCCAGGTTGGATGGGGCTTTAAGGAACCTGGTCTAGTGCAAGGTGTCCCTGCCCATGGCAGGGGGTGGAAAGAGATGACCTTTAAGGTCCCTCCAAACCCAAACCATTCTATGATTTTATGATATGAAATTCAGGGGAACCTGTTGAATGGGCTCTGGATCAAGCCACAATGGAGAGGATAAAACATATCTGAAAGAACCTTGACTTCATTACTCACTTTTCCTTGTCTATTTTGTCATTAATTGTAGTTCTTTTCTTTAGTATTTTTTCAGTACTAGTTTCATTTTATTTTTATTCATAAAGTCTTATTTTCTTCAAATAAAAGGATCTTTATTTAGCTCTATCCATCAGTGAGTGAGTTGCTGCCTGCTTTGTGAAAGGATGTAAAAAAAATCAGGATTAACCCATTTAAATGTTATATCTTTTCAGAATTCCATCTCATCCTAATAGTTGTAGGTAGGTGGATCTCAAGATACAGCATGGAATCCTATTTGAGAAATCTCTAAATTAAGGAACAGTGAGAAAGAAGAGAAGCACAGGACTGTTTCCCCATCAAGTTCTTTTTCTAGAGGTGTTCTATTTATGTCCTATATGACTCCCTTCCTGTAGGAAAGCAGAAAAATAAACAACTTATAATTACTATATTATCTGCTTGAAATTACATTTTTTAACAGCATGTTAAAAATTAAAACTTTAAAACTGTCTCCTGTCCAAGCGTACTGAAAAATTTATTATTACCTGTCCACTCAGCTCTGTCAAAACAATTTCACTCTGCAGACTTCCAGACTAGTTCATTGATTTCTTGGTACAACAGCACTCTCAGGGAACATACAGTTGTCACTTAGAAGTGCTTCCCCAAAGTTTTGTCTGGGCAGATTACCTACTCCTGAGACATGCAAGTGCCCTTGATGTTGAAGTTCAAACCCTTTGGAAAGCCATGCTTGGTGGAGCGATACGCAAGCCTCCCACAAGAACTGAATGTTTGGTGTGAGGTTCTATAAAAAAACCACAGATCCAGAGAGAACAACCCACACAGTCCCTCTGCTCCTTCAAGCTGCCAGAGGCACAAGATTCAAACATCCTCAGAGCCTTCCTTCCTTACATATATTCAGATAAGTTTATGATAAACAGTTCCACAAAAGTACAGTGCTAGCATCTCAGACTTTGTATTAGAAAAAAATGACTGCTGGAACAAAGAATTTCCTCATGAACATCCAACTGACCCTTGAATTTCCAAAAAATGTTGAGTGGCAGTAGAAACTCCCTTGACTTCCACTCATACTTGACTGATGTGCTAGCAAAATTCAACAACTGGTCCACGACATGCACATTGTTCTGCAGACAATGTACTTCCATATTAAAAATCATTAAGTATCATTATTCCAGTGGACGGGTCTTGAAAAAATGAACCTTATTATTGTCCTTTATGAAAGTCAACACTTAATATCTGATGCTGACCTATACCTACTAGTCTTACCCCAAACATAGAAAGTAGTCTGTAATTTTCTACCGTCCCTGGAATGCTATGATTCTGTTCTAAATAATCGTTTAGGCCCTACTCTAAAAATTATATGGGGAGTAGGAAAGGTTAAAAAGCTGCAGCAGTGACCACTTTAAACCATGTTTTTGCCAGAACCAGAACTGAATTTCTGCAGTAAGGGTTAAGTGCAGTCTGTTTACCTCATTCAGACAACATCTAGTCTGCAGTGACCATTCCTTGGGAAATTAGGGATTCCCTCACATCTGTAACAAATTACGTGGAGCAGTACAGCTCATCCTTAAAGTTCATTTGATAGTGATTGTAATACATGCCTTAAGGTTAGGATGGAGTGCTTAACCCAATCACTTGATTATATGCAGAATTTCAAATGCTGCAGAAGCCAGGCTGCATATAGAAGTTCTGGGATTGAGGACAACTCACCTGGAGATCAAGGCCATTATTGTTCATATCCTACCACAGGCAGACCACATTAATAGGGAGAACACTGCTATCTAACAGGGAAGCATACAACAGACTAGAAGAAGTTTTTTATTAGAGCTGTCCAGGAACAGATGGTTCCAGCATCTGCTATTCTGTCTCCTTATCCTGGGTAACATATTTATTTTTTAAAATAAGGTTCGGCCTTAAGTTCAGTCAAAGTTCATCTGGCATCCACATCAGTTTACATCTTTATCCAAGGATCTTCTTTGTTCATACATCTTACAGTCAAATGAAAGAAATTATTCACACATTGCCACCTGTGTGTGAACCTACCACCTACTTAGATTTATTTCTCACTGAAGTTAATGGACTCTTCATCTCAAGGTTTAGAAGAACTTACACAGTCCAATCTGTCTTTGAAGACCACATTCCTGGCAGAAGAGTATCAGCCTGCAGAACCAGGGAGTCCCAAAACCTGATGGCTTGACAGTGCTCTATGCAGATAAAGCAGCTTTATGACCACATCCTAAACTACTAGCCAAACTAGTGCCTACATTCCATTTGAATTACTGTGAAGTTGAGCACTGTCTTTTAGTTAAAGCTTCACTGTTGTAAATAACCTAAGATCCATATGCTTGAAATTTGCTGCACATCACATGAGTGTGAGGGGGAGTAAGCAAGCCAAACTCAGTGAGTTCAATATCACTGAATATCCTGAAGAGCACCCTCTATAAGAATTAGCTTTCTACAAAATCACCTGCTTCCTCCAGCTTTTTCTTTACATAGCTGGGACTCGGGCTACAGTTTTAATCCTCTCCAGACTGATCTCATCTGGCCAGGATTTAGGCTGTTAACACAATGTTCCCAATGCCCCTTCAGAGAAACAAGACAGAAAAAGTTAGGAAAAGAGAGGGTAAAATTTGTAAGCACAGGTCAGCGGAGGCTAAACGGACACTTAGGAAGGATGGCCCGATGTATGGATTACACTGCACACAGAAGACAGCCCAGCAGTGCACATGAGCCTGCAGAGGGATGTGTGATGCCAGAAACCTGAGGCAGCGTTCAGCACCATTCTGAATCGTTTACCATAGCAGAATGGCTGATTCTGAGCATGCTGTTTGCACATGTCTGAGAAGAGTGTCAGGTACACCAGTACTTTCCCCTGTGTGCCAGGGCACTGAGTAGCTGTGTGAACAACGCACCGAGGAGCAAATATAATTGAGATGAACTCCCTACTTTCTGAAAGAGAACTTTTGGTACTGAATTAGAAGCATCTTTCTGAAAGCTGCATTACACATATGAATTAGACACATGCTCTTCCACAAAAATATGTAACAATGGCTGCTGACTCTATTGCTATTTTCTACCTGTGTGAGAAAAGCTTTTTTACTGTTTGGAAACTATCCTTAAATAGCACAGTTAATGCAGCCTATATGCCCTATAGGCAGCAATGCTGTACATGGTTCCTTACCATGCATTATACGAAAGCCACTATCAAGAACTTCCCCAGGTTTCCATATCAAATAGGAATTGACTCACACCGATGTATGTAACAAAGTGAAATGCACGTGCACTGCATCAACACAGGGAAAACCTGTGGAATCCTGTCTGACATCCCAGTCATTGAGCAGCTCGGAGCAGAGCTTCATGACTGCTCAGTTTTAACACTGCCGGGCCATAATTTCCATCCCCACACTCAGCAGGCAACAAAGAATACTAGGCACAAATATTTCAGTCAATTATTTAGTTCTGACATGCAGAATATCACTTATTCAGAAAGACCTTTATTCCTTTGAGAACTACTACAAGCATTTCCAAGTTTCCTTGATGACATCTTAAGCAAATTGTTCCTACAGCAAGTTATGGATACTTCAAACACTGGAGCAAGGGGCAGCATACACGTGGCTGGTAAACTGCAGTACAGAGTGGGATTACTACAGTCCCTGGGAGGAAAGAAAGATTTTTCCCACAGCAGCTTCTTTTGTCTCTTTGTAGCACACATAAATAGAGACCCGCCGTTGAGGTGAATTACTGCAGGTAGTGAAAGCATGCAGACTATAGGCAAGAAGGCCTCTTGAGTCTTCATTCCCTCACAGAAATGGTTTGCTTTATCTGCCTTCTAGTTAGACCAGCCTACATTGCAAAATTGAACACATGTAACTGAAGGTTTGTGTTAGCAGCTCACGTGATGTGCTAAAACAATCTGCAGTTCTTACTCCCTGATGGGCCAATCAAGTGGAGTTAACATCAGCCCAATGCTGCTTTTGTACACAGACGGGAATCAGGTTTTTTGAAGTCATGTTTAGAGAGCAGACACATTAGTTTACAGACCCAAATGGTCCAGGTGGTTTCAGCTGAGCTGGTTTAGAAGATTTCTAAGAGCCATGGGGAACTCTGTGGTAAAGACATACGCTAAAAACCTGTCTGTGACTGTCTGGGCACCTATTTTCCCATAAAAAAATATCCTAACAAGTCCTGTTCATTCATGTTATACCAGCTTTCACACCTTGTATTTGTGGTATGCAAAGACAAGCAACATGTTATTCTCAACCCCATGAAACGATGTGGGCTATAGTATATGGTGGATAGAACCAACCAGAAATGTTTTGACCAACTGAAAAAATTCTGTTACGTCACAAACAGAAACATAAGCAAAAATATAATGGTTTTATAAACTCCTGACTAACCACAAGATGCTTTAGTGAAACCATTCCAGCAGTTTTCCTTCTTCGTTACCAGAGGAGTTGCTCCAGCACATGGGCTTGCGGAGTTCACAGCTGTGGGGAACTCCTGCCATGAAGACTGTCCCAGAGTCAGAGTTTCCTGATATTTCAGTTCTCTGCCTGAAGCCACAGGAACCCCAGCCCCAGTGATGCAGCTGAGAGCCAGAAAAAACTCTCAGCTTCACTTCTAATGGGACTCTCAGGACACTTGGGCTTTCACCCAAAAAAAGCCAGAAGCACAGGAGCCCAGACTGCCAAACCTTGAGATTCCTGCCCAAGTCCTCATTCCAAATTTCCATATTCCTGTGTCTCTGTCCACCTCGCCAACAGAAAACAGGGAGACAAAAACTCTGAGTTTTAGGAGCCGCAGCTGAAGCAGAAGACTCAGAGTTCGGACTCTCAAGATTGGTGTTGTTTCAAAATAATTTAAATTAACTCTATGACTATGTGATATTCAGGAAGATTTTTCTGTTTTCCTTTCTAAATGAAAAATAAAAAAATCCAAATTAAAGGCTTCCCCCCCAGTTGAATCTGGAAATGGAACTCTAATTTTGAGCATCTACAGTGGAGAATCCATGATCAAGTGTTTCTCACTTGTCTATGATACAGAGTGACCCCAACAAGAACACAGAATTTTAGAACATCTCAAGCTGGAAGGGACCCATAAGGATTATTGAGCCCAAATCCCTGCTCATCACAGAACTACCTAAAACTAAGAAATAAAGTCAAATCATTGACTTCACAACACATCCCACAGTTTATAGAGGGCTCGAAACAACATGTATAATGGACTCAGTGAAAAGTGTAATAGTGACAAGATATGGAGAGATTCCATTCTCATTTCATCTGACAAGGAAGTGGTTCTGAAATAAAAGAAAAAAGGCTTTTTTTCTCTTTACAAAATAATGGCAAGAGAAAAGTGTGTTTCAGAAGTTCAACTCAAATGTCAGCTAAAACAAGAGCAGAGTCACTCTCCCAAGAACTGAAATCCACCTGCCTTTGACACAGAGGGGTGATGTTCCTCTACTAGTACTTTAAATACCATAATTTCTCAGATGTAGACCAAGGTGAGTGATGGTTTGTCTCCTAGCCTGTTCTAAAACTGCAATATTCATCCTCATGGCATGCCAGGTATTTGCCACCAGCGTGCAAAGTTGGAATTTAGCCCTGATATCGCTGCTGAGAAGATACATCTCATACTACATGGGCTTAGCTGTGAAAGCAAGGTGACCATATATAAAGTTCTCCTGTGAGTCACAACAGTATGTAAAGCTGTGCCATCAGAAAACATCTGTTGGGACTTTAGGAATAATCTGATGTTACTGTTTGCTTCCATCAAATCTGGTGTCATGGGATCACTTTGCCCAGCTTCTGCTCCTATCTGCAAACTCCTGTGATAACTCTATTTCCCAAAACTGACATTAGCTGCTACACATAACCACACATTTCCTCTTCTGTTCAAACTACTGGGGAATTCATTGACTTAGAATCACAGAATCATTAAGGCTGGAAAAGACCTCCAAGATCATTGGGTCCAACCTTTCACCGAACACCTCCATGCCAACTAAACCATAGCGCTAAGTGCCACATCCAGTCGTTTCTTGAACACCTCCAGGGATGGTGACTCCGCCACCTCCCTGGGCAGTCCATTCTAATGTTTAAGCACCCTTTTAGTGAAAATATTCTTCCTGTACCTCCCCTGGTACAACTTGAGGCTATTGTCCTCTTGTTCTGTCACCAGTTGCCTGGGAAAAGAGACCGACCCCCACTTTGCTGCAACTTCCTTTCAGGTAGTTGTAGAGAGCAATAAGGTCACCCCTGAGCATCCTTTTCTCCAGGCTAAACTACCCCAGCTCCCTCAGCTGCTCCTCACACGACACTCTCCAGACCCTTCACCAGTTCCACTGCCCTTCCCTGGACTTGCTCCAGCACCTCCGTGTCTTTTCTTGTAGTGAGAGGCCCAAAGCTGGACACAGCACTCGAGGTGTGGCCTCACCAGTGCCAAGTACAGGGGGACAATCACTGCCCTGGTCCTGCTGGCCACACTATTTCTGATACAGACCAGGATGCCATTGGCCTTCTTGATCACCTGGGCACACTGCTGGCTCATGTTCAGCAGTTGTCAACCAGTGCTGGGCCACTTTTCCAACCACTCTTCCCCCAGCCTGTAGCACTACATGGGGTTGTTGAGACCCAAGCGTGGGACCCAGCACTTGGACTTGCTGAACTTCATACAACTGGCCTCAGCCCATCGATCAAGCCTGTCCAGATCCCTCTGCAGAGCTCTCCTGCCTTCCAGCAGATCAACACTCCCACACAATTTGGTGTCATCTGTTCACTACCGAGGGTGGACTTCATCGATCCCCTCATCCAGATCATCGATAAAGATATTAAACTGCTCTTCAAACCTTAAAGCAGGGTTCTTGGTGCAATTAAATTCCCTTGCAAAATATGTATGGCATAAAATAAACTGAGAGATAGTAAGTTCAGGTGCATGCCACAATTACCCTCACACTCTTCGAAAGGCATTCTGTCACATTTAATCCACGTGATACAGGGACTCATGATATAGATAATAATACAGATAATTAAAGCAATGGCATAAATAAGCACAGTCTGCTTATCTCCCAGGCAAAACTAGAAGAAAATCTAGCTATATTCAAACATTGTGTCAGCAACTGCTTCCTTTTTTAAAACTTTCTAACCTTTTCACGTGTAATTGCACTGTAACCCAAAGATTCTCATGTACATCTGAACAAATAACAGAATTTACTCAGCTCACTTATGGCATCACCATGTTTAATCATTTCTAGTAATGAGCTTCGTATGACAGAAGCCAGGTTGCCTTAGAAAAACTGATGTGTTTATTATCCATATTTCCTATGTATATGTTTTTACTTCATAAGTATTCCCTTATCTCTGTTTATCAGAAGCTGGAAGTCACCTAAAGTTGACACCCTGAACTGACATAAACTAATACTGACCTTAACTTTGCTTTATTAAAAAGGTTTATAAATAAAACCCTGTATCAATCAGCTTGAGAAAAATACTTTGTTAAAAAAGAAGCCAACATGTACTTTTAAAGTGTGGAAAAGAACATGAGATTAAATCAGGTCTTTTTGCACAAAACCCCAAGAAACAGTAATTTCTATTCAGAGGTTTTAAAGAACATTCAACCCTATTCAAGTCTTGCTTATACATCTTTACATCACTCTATCACTACAGAGCTTGAATTTTTGAGCACTTTATATTATACAAGGTCAAAAGTACACTCCATAGAATTTCTGGGAAATGTCTCCATCATAGATCTGTATAAAATTTCTGTGTAGAAATGGACCCTCTGGAACAAACTGCCATCTCTTTCTTAGTTTGGCAGCTTGATCTAAACCCCATTTCAGGAAATCATTCTCTATCTAATTAATACACCTCAAACTCACCTTCTCTGAGAACTCGTACAGGTATACATAGAAATGGATATTTATGCAGGCAGCACTTGAAGGAGGAAGAAAGGTTATTTACTAATAGCTGCATTACTTTGATCATACAGATTTATATTCTTCACTTCCTCTCTCCTTCAGAGAGACGGGAACTGCAAGGACCAGGCCAAAACTGCTCAACGGATATTTTCACAGAACATTTGTTTTTTCAAGAGGGTATCTGCCCCACACTCGCTTCCTTCCACCAAGTTCTACTTTCCCGCTCCAGTAAGGGAGATGCAGTACACACAACCTGCATGAGAAGCATGAGCACCTGCCTACACAGGGAAAAGAGGCATACAGACCTCCAGCTGTGTCCTTAGGCCACTACAGTTCTGCCAAGTAACCCTCTGTAAGGAGTCTGCTTGGGAATAAAAGTGACTTCTTTCTGATACAGTTACTCTGATGTATACCAGACTCACTTTTATTTTAAAATAATCTATGTAATAACCCAGAGCAATGAAAAGGGCAGAGCTGTTGTAGTAGAGCTACATTGCTACAGTTCAGCCATGTCAGGTTGATCACGGAACAAGTCAAGTTCATGTATTGCAAAGCAGTACTTTTCTCTAAAACTACAAAGCAGGATGCTGTATCCCCAGAATACACTCTTGTTTCTCTCATTAACATGAGTGCTGGGACCCAAGCTGCACCACAGGCCGCCCTCACTCATGCGGATGTGGTTCGGGCCTTGGTTGGGAACACCACCTTGCCTGGGAGCACTGTCAGTCAAATGAGAGTCAAGACAAGGGGTAGTCGTGAGTTAAAGGAAATACTAAGCTTCAAAAAGGCACTTGAGGGGAAAGAGTCTTTATGTCTACTAAATAATTTATCTGATGTACCATTTATCTATGCCAAACTCCTGTTTAGTTCAGCGTGGACTGTGTAAGAGTTCAAATGTAAATATGGAGAGACTCATTTTGTTTGGTGAAAAACAAATGGTAGGTGAACAGGAACAGCGCCTAGTTGGTTTAGAGACACTAGTACACATCAGCACACATCCAGGCAATACTTCTTTCCCTTTCTCCTTGCTAAGGGAGCTCTTTGGGTACAAGCCAATTTTTTCTCTAAATACACCTCTGACTCTATTTATCCAGCTGCCCTTTACCCCCAAGTCAGTGGCAGTAGCTGCACCCTCACTTCAGCCACCTCCGAGGGCTTCCTCTCCTTCCTCTCCTCCAGCTCCCTCTTGCCACCTGTGGGGCTCTGCAGCACCTCCTCTCAGCGTTCTCGGCCTCTACCCTGGGCTCTAGTTCTCTGGGCTTCCAACGTTTTTCTTCCCAAATCCATTTCCCCCCTGCTCACATTGGGCTGGTCTTTCCCTTTTTGGTTGGCTTCTGGTCAAGCAGGTGCTCTCTTGCCACCAAGCAAAGTACTCGGCTCATCCCACTCTTCCCACACACAGGTCCCCGTTCTCGGCACACCAGGACGATGCTCACCCCTCCACATCCCGCTCCCTCCCACCTTTAGAAACGGCCTCCATGCCGCCATTACCAACAGGTTGTACTTTGGTTATCACGGTCAGAACGAAGCCGTGAGTGTCACCGCGCTCACAGACACCGAGGGGTCTGAGAATCCACGGCAACTCCGGTGGCAGTAACTACTCCGCAGCTCCGCTAGAAAAAGCCACCGGGAGCTGAGGGCACCTCCCGCCGTCGATGCCCGCCCCGCGCTTGGCCCCACGCCTCTGGAACCTTCCCTGGCGTTCGGGGATGAGTTATAGGGGCAATGGGCGGGCACGGGCGAGCAGACCCAGAGCCGAGCGCCGAGGGAGCCCTGCCCCGGGCGCCTCGGCCGTCGGGGGCGCAGGACCCACCTACGACGCTCGCCTTCCACCGGGCACCGACGCGGCTCCACCGGTTCCCGCCGAGACAGGGGAGCGGGAAGGCGCCCGCCTCCTGCCTCCCTCCCTCCCTCCGGGAGGCCCGGCTCCCGTTCCACCGGGAGAAAAGGGGCAGCCGGACCCCCTTTGGGTGGGGGGGACATCTCTGTGGGGCGGGGCGTGCCGCCTGCCCCGCGCTCCCGCCGCGCCCCCGCGCCGCTCCCTCCCGGCGGGCGCGGCCCCTCCGCCGCTCCCGCTTCCCGGCGGGCGGCACGCGCGGCCGGTGGATGCCGCCGGGTGACGTGCAGGGCGCGCGGTGGCAGCACCTCCCCGCGCGCCGCTTAAAAAGAAGAAGAAAAGAGGGAGCGAAACATGAGAGCCCGGGCGAGCCGCAGCCGCCGCCGGCAGCAGCAGCAGCAGCAGCGGAGGGGGCATCGCCCGGCCCGGCCGCCGCCGCAGTCCCGCCGCGGGGACACCCTTCCTATGGGACGACAAGTGAAGGGCTGCTGCTGCCGCCGCCCGCTGCCCGGCCCGCCCCGAGCCTCGGCGCCTCGGCGCGGCAGCGGCAGCTGCTAAAACCTGTGCCGCTCGCACAACTTCGCCGGCTTCGAGCATCCTCCCGCCGGGGGCTCGGGGGGCTCGGTCCCCCGCTCCTGCCTCTTCGCGTCCGCCTTTTTGGAAGAAGCGAGGGGTGGCCGAGGTGCTGTTCCTCCGTCGGCTTTTTAACCGCTACTGTTATTATTCTCCTCCAGACTTTCCCCTTCTGGGGGAGGGAGGTGGTTTCCTGATCTGAAGTGCAAAGAAAAGTCAGTGGGATTCCCCTCCTTCCTTCTCCCCCCACCCACCCCCCCCCATCCCCGGTTTGGGTGCATTCACACGCTCCCTCAGGCATGATGCTCAAGATGCTGCCGTTTAAGCTGCTGCTGGTGGCCGTGGTTCTGTGCTTCTTCGAGGGGGATGCCAAGTTTGGGGAGAGCGGCGCCCGGAGGAGAAGGTGCCTCAACGGGACCCCGCCGCGGCGGCTGAAGAAGCGGGACCGGCGGGTGCTGTCCCCGGAGGCCCCGGGCGGCGGGGAGGCGATGTGCCGCGGCCTCTACCCACGCCTGTCCTGCTGCTCCCGCTCCGAGCCGCAGGGGCTGCCGCACGCCGAGGCGAAGGTAGGCACCACCTGGGGCTGCGCTGGGCTGTGGCCGGGGGGAGGTTTTTGGAGTTGTTTCCCTATTTTTTGCGTGGAGCCACGCACCGGCCGCGAACCTGCCGCGTTTCCCACGCGGGTGGGGGCGATGCCGCGGCGGGGGGCGACCGTTCCTGCCCGGGGGACGAGGGCGCGGCAGGGACGTGGTCCTGGCGCGGGGCTGCTTCGTCGGGAGGCGCGGGGAGCGCGGCAGGTCCGCGCCCTGGAGGGGACGGGCGCCCCGCGGGGGGAGCGCGGTGCCGGCCGGCGGCTCTGCCTGCGAGTTACTTCTTGTCCGCAGCGCCGGAGTTTCTGGCGGTGGCCCCGGCCCCGTCCCCGTGCAGCAGGGCCGGGCCGCCCGCAGGTACCGCTGCCCGGGCGCGGCTGCGGGGAAAGGCGGAGGAGCCGGACGGGCTCCGGCCGCCGCCCGGGCAGCGGCAGCGGAGGGGGCTCTGCCTTCGCCCGGCGGTGCCATCCGGCTTGGCTTTTTTTCTGGGGTGAAGACTCGTGTCCAGTTTGCTCCTCCGGAGCAAAGTTAGGAGGGGGTTTGGATTGCGGCCGGTGCCGGTGTAGCAACACTCTGTGATCTCCAGCCGCCTCGGGGCCCCGGTGGTACTCACAGTTACAGGTACCAGCGGCGAAAGACCCCCGAAGTCTCCGCTGCAGGACTCCGGTCTCACGGCTCTCGCTCAGGACCGGTGCCTCGCACCAGGTGCCGTGAGACACTCTGCCTTTTCACATTACCTGGCAGCCTCTCTGCCCAATTTCAAGCTGCGGTCATGTGAAGGGAAGCACCTCCTCTGCCCACCGATTTCTTAAAATCGTCAAGTTCTCCGCATCCTTCAGCAAGTTAAATTCTGCTTATCAGCCTGTTGCTTAGATTTTCAAACGCGTGGGTACCTAACCCGGCAGGACTGCGTTTGATAAGCTCTGCTATGATGGCCAGTGCTGCATCCAGGGGTACGCACAGGGAGGGAAGTTGCTGAATAATGTCATTAAGAGTCACTGCACGTGAAATAAACAATCAAGTGTCTTTTTTTTAATTATTATTATTATTATTATTATTCCTTTTCTTTCTTTCTTTCTTTCTTTTCCCTATTTCATCCTGGTTTAGGTTTAATTAAGAATTCCTCAGTTACAACTCTGTAGTTGTCAAGGTCTGAGAGACTCTTGGAAAACTTGTGTTTCAGTCTTGCTGGCCCAAGCATAATAAAAAAAAAAATACCCAGCCTGAATCGAATTTTTATGCTCAGTTCACGGTAGATTTCACTCCATTCTCATGTAAACAGCTTCTACGAATCAACATATGTGTCTGGGTGGTATCTCTCACTTTGTTTTGTAACAAAAAGCCATATTGCATCATTTAATTTGCTCAAGTCATGCAAATAGGAAAAAATCAATAGGACAAAAAGGGGTCGACTTATCCTCCTCCCCACTAAACTGCTGCCCACACACAGAGTCCTGTTGCTTATGGCAAAAGAATAACAACAACACCATTGTGTTTGTTAGTTGGTTCACTAATGGGTGAAACTGGAGAACATCATTCTCCTTCAGTCCCCAGCTCTGTCCAAATGTTCATGCCTTTTGAGGGAGCATTTGTCCTACCCCCTCTATTCCCAGATGAGTGAGAACTGTCTTACTGCAGGTTTTCAGCTGCAGATCTCTCTTTATTCATACCATATGCAGCAGCAGTTTGAGATTCAAGGCAGATATATTTCTTCATGTTGTCTAGAGACAGTGTCATTAAGCTCCTGTGTGATAATTGAATTAAACTATAAACTAACCACACACATAACCTGAAAGATCTAGCTGAGAAAAAGAGAAAGGAAAAAAAAAAAAGAAAAAAAAGAATCAAGACTGGAAAATATGTCCTTAATTCACCCTGTTTACAATGTCTTGGTGGCATATATGCTACTGAGATTATTCAATGCTTGGAGACCCTTGTGGTAACTGGTTGAATGCAGTAAACTGGAAGTTCAATTTTGGTTAGTTTTCCATCTCAATGCTGTTGAAGGGTTTATTCTCTTCTTACTATTCCTTAAAAAATCTTTTAATTCCTTTTGAGTGTAGGTTTCTCTTTTACTAACAGTACTAAAAACCTGACATAAGTGTGAGGAAGTGACCCTATATGCCACAGTATCTATTTCTGAGCTGTCGAACCTGTTTATTTGGGCTTTTTATTGGTTGTGGGGTTTTTTGGTTTTTGTTTTTTGTTTTGTTTTTTTTTTAATATAGATTACACTTTTTAAGGAATATTATTTTACAGGGTTGTAAAATCAGACTTTTTTCACTAAAGATTAATGGTTATGAAACTCATAAATCTGCTTTATCATATCAATATATATTTAGAAAAAATGTCAAAGTATATGTCATTTACACTTGACAGAATGAGATGGTCATTCTGTAAAAGACATGGCAAAGTATTATGGGACACATTTGAATGTAAGTTTTCTAAAAGCACATTTTTAAACTGCGTTCTACTACAGTTCCAAAACCAGCTTTTTTAAACTCCATAATATACCTACATGATGGAGTGGCTATGCCACTAACAGAAACTTGAACGCTACCATCTTAAAAGAAAAAAAAATTAATTAATTGAGCATGCTCAGTAGACATTCTCATAAGAGCTTCTTGGTCAAGATGCTGGGTCTTCAAGAATTTTTGATCAAGGTATTGATCTGTGCTTATAATGAAAAGACCACCATTGCCTGCTGCTTTGGGAAGAAAAATGGAGCTACCGTAATAAGCCGATACAACATTGCACTGGCTCAAGTACAATATTTGCATCCTGTTGACATTTAACTCTGTCTTTTATTTTTCTGCAATATCCCCTTGTTTTCGAAGGGCTGCTACATCCCAGTCAAAAATATCAGTTTTTCTAAAAGTTTGCTTGCAGCCTGACAGGCAAAGAAGTCCTCTCTACCTTGGATGGTTTCACAGCCAAGGCTGTCAAGGAATGGGTGAAAAGTAATTGTTTTCAAGTGTGCCCTTTTACAATCATTTGTTTGCTCTGGCTCTTTCATGAACAAAGGCTATTGTTGAACACATCCAACTAAACAAATAACTCATCTTGGGGTCCCTTTAACAGCTGCCTTAGTACAATGATCTATTTAAATATTACCCTAAAATTGAAACCGAACTCTTTAATGACATAATCCAGCACTATAATACAGAAGAGGCATATGTTCAACTCAACAGCTGAACGATCTCGTCAGCACATGATTTTTAGACATAAATGCTTGTATATCAAATATGGCTTAATGCAATGACTTATTTCACTGGGTTTTTTTCTGTTAGCATCAAAATTATACTGCCTTTCTCCAACTAGATATGACAGAGTACACAAAACAGATGACAATATTAATCATAAAGATTTTCTGTCTATTGTGTCATCTTCTGTTTCTTCTTTGCACTCTTCCTTTTGTTGATAAACCACTTTAGTGTGCTACGTTTTCCTGTGCATTCCAGGATTTATCTTACCTTTAGTCTACCCATTTTACTTTCATGTGGCTAGAGATTAAAGGATGATCTTACAGATGTTGTAAATTAGTCAGCAGCAGGCATAATCATTATTAGGCATGTTGCAATAAATGTTTGGAAGTTTTACATATTTTCCAGAGCACAGTTAGTTTAAACCACTGCAGTTTGATGGTTTCACATACGACTTTAAAAATTGAAGGAGGAAATTAGTTTACATTTCTTCAAAAGACCAAAGCCATTGTCAACTTTAAGGTCACTTTCAAAGTAGACATCCAAAAAGCTTAATTCAAATAAGTGTTTCAGAATTCGCTTAAAACTGTTTTAATATACTCCAGGATAAATACATTATGGATTTACTGAAATTCAGAAGAGAGAGGTTGTCCTATCTCCAAGCCAGGACAGAGTTACACATCAGACCTCACACAGAGGAAATGTTACCACCCTATTTTGCTTGAGCATTCTAAAAGTTAAGTAACATTGTACTTGATTTTCAGATAATTGATTGACTCTCTTTCCTTAATCTTCCGATTAGCTATTATATGACCAAGATTCATTCCAGAAATGACATGAGGGGGTGAATTCCTGTGGTTAATTCCTGGATAGCAGCTGCTCAGGGGGATTAGGATCCTTTTGTCTTAACTTTGAGGACTGAAATGTTGGCAAGCCTGTATCACCAGGCAACGTCAATTACGTTTTCCACAAGAAACAGTAAATTAGCTTTGCTATCCTGTAATTTATTTCCCCTCCCCCTTCCCCCTCCCTCCATACACAGTGTGTTCTGGAGTCTTCCAGTAGAAGTACAGTTTTCTATCTGCATCACTGTGGAGTTAATTCAATAAGCACACTGAATAATTACCTAGTAATACCTTGTGTTTACTTGTACTTCTAAACACACTGTCATAGTGCTACCACAAGAAAGCTTACTGCCTGAGATGAGCTCCCTGATGAAAACATCTGAGACTTCTGCAAACCAGGTGATACTACTGAATGTAGGCAAGTACTTTGAAGGGTCTGTACTCAAGGTACAGTTTCCTTTGGTGGAAACACCCAAATGGGCCATTTTGTCCTTACTTCAGGAGAGAAGTGACATAATGTTCTTTAAAAGTAGCATTTATGGATAGTGCTTTTAGTCATCCCCTGTTGGCTTCAGACTTTGTTCTATTTGGCAGACAATGACCTGAATGAATTATACAGGCCCCTTCCCATCAAAATCACAGCATCCCTTAATAAAGTGCAGCTCATGCAGATTACCTCAGCAGCATGGATTACTGCAAGCACGTCAAGTCTATTTTTTACTACCTGGACTGCAGTCCTAGGCAGTATTAAGTCAAGCTCAAAGTTTTAGTTGTTATGTATTTTGGTTATAGTTTATTGTAGTTGTCATTGTGTTTTTAGTTCTTGACTTCAATGCATTTCCCTCCACATTTACCATATCTAGAACAACATACAAAACTCAAGACCAAGGTTAACAGTTGCAATGCTATGGCTCAAATGAGCAATCTAGCAAAAAGAAACTAAACTTTTTCAGGAGAGAAGAGCCTGCAGCCATGGAAAGAATTCCCCAAAGAATTCAGGACCAATGCAAACCTTCTGCCATACATGCAACATGCAATTAATTGATTACCGTCCTAAAGGTTTTTTTTTTTTTAAAGAAAAAGAGAGAGAGAGAAGGCAAACCCTTTCCAAAATATGTGAGACAGTTACATTCTCAAGAAGGGTCTGAAGAGAGATAATAAACAATATGTGGGGCAGATGTTAATCACATTACTGAATTGCAGGTGCTATGAAGCTGAGGATAGTGTGAGAACAGGTAGTGTCAAGAACAGAACATTTATTGCATTTAATGATCCTGGCAAATCTGGAGGAATTATTTTTGAGGCCAGTGGCAGCATATCGAGAATAAGGATAGAAGCCAAACGCTGTTCTAATCAGGGTCCCAACTTACAACATTAAACTTTAGTACACATTTCAGATGGCTTTTGACAATATACGTATGGTAAGACTAAATTTTCCTGGGAAGAGTTTGCCTTCTAAATCAAGGTTGTTTTAACCAGAATTTCATTTAAATGTACAGGCTGTACATATATTGTGTAATATTTTGAATACCTATCTGTTGAAAACAACAGAAAGTGCATTTCTCTCAAGCTTTTGAAATTCATGTAGTTATGATCTGTAAATAAAAAGATGAGTTCAGAACTATGTTATCAAAGTACAGCATCCAAGAAGAGAACAGATGTAGGAGACAGCATACTCAAACATATCAGGAGTCTTCCTGCATTGAATAACTCACTTTTTCAGAAGTAAATTAGATAATTCCCCTTTAATGTTACGTTGCAAAGGAGTGACATTGAAAAGTCCTTCTACAAATCAACTCAGAGATATGAGCTATAGCAAAACTAGCAATGTTTTCAAGCGCTATTTACAAATATTTACAAATTTTACAAACACAAATATTTGCCACATTAATATTTCTTAACCTAAGTGTCTTACAGTCCTTGTTTATAACTCTGTTAAATAACTGGCAGAAGGAACCTGAGCTTTGTTTTTGCATTGGATCAGATTCAGTCGATCTCAACAGAGGGAACACATTTCCCACTACCCACCATTGGGATGAATGATCAAAAAACAATCCATGTGGTTAACAATAGATTAACAAAGTGCACTGCATTCAAAAGCTAATAAAGACAACTATGCTGTTTTCCATTATTTTTCACGATTTGATGACATTGTGCTCCTTAGGCTCCTGTGTTTACTTAAACACATCATCAGTCGTGGTTTCATGCTTCTTCAAGTGCTATGCATACATAATATATGCTCTTTTTTTCAGGACAAAGTTACAGATTCAATATTGACGCAAACAAGATGTTACAAATTCTACTTTTTCACTTGTAGAAAGATATGTCTGAAAACACACAGGTTTTCCCACCTCCAAGTAGTTTGCACTAGAGAGAGCAAAAAGCAGAGCAGCATTTAAAGCATGAAAAATCCACGGCACCTGCTCAATTCCACAGCAGTCATTTCAGTAGCCAGGCAGTGGTGTCGTTCAAGATACACCTACTTTACACATACCTAGACATGTTTTTCCTGATGTGTTTTGATGGTAGAACTTTAATTTTTAGCCTCTAAACACCTTACAAGTTAGATTTGTAGGTATGTCTCATAAGAGAAGTGGATAAAAGGCCTGCTGCTGTAACTCCTCCTTATATACATATCTCTCTAGTTGAGAGATTGCCTACATGATTAAGAGATGGCAGGCATGAGTCTTTAAAATAACTTCAGTGCTATTATTCTCATCTGAGAAGCAAGCTCAGATAAGAAATCCTATAGAATCTTATATAAGGTTCTTATAGAATCTTATGTAAGAAATCAGAGAAATGAAAATCTCACCGTACTAATGGCATATTGCACATTTCATAGTAATTTCATTTGCACTTGAAACAAAATGCATTGATACTAACTGTATTTGTCCCACTAGCATTGTTTATTACATTAGGTCATGCAATCTTCCTTTGTGTAAGATGGGGGAACAGGTCATGTGTTTATTTGTCTCTGGTTTGTGGCTTGCAGATACTTTCTGTTACCAACAACACAGAATGTGCGAAGCTACTGGAGGAAATCAAATGTGCACACTGCTCACCTCACGCTCAGAACCTATTCCACTCACCTGAGAAAGGGGAAACAGCTGAAAGAGAACTAACTCTTCCCTACCTGTGCAGAGACTATTGTAAAGAATTCTATTATACTTGCAGAGGTCACATACCAGGTAAAACCTATAACAAAATACGGGGCTAAAAGATGTCTGTTTTGATATGTTGATATTGCCTGAGCGGTTATAGATCCGGCTTTTAATTGGGAAAAATTCCCATTTATATTCAGGGGATTTTGCCCAAGCAAAGACAGAATGTTTCAGTCTTCACAGTGGATCTTATGTAGGGAGGTAAATATTTTGAGCACTTTCTTGCCACCCTCCTGTTAAACTCTCCATGACACACACGTGGCTTGATTGTTGTCAAAGGCACCTCAAACTTTTACCTTTGCTGGAATATTTGCCTGTTAATTCAAATCATGCAAACAAACAGTTGGCCATCCAAAAGGCTATTCTAAACAATAGATTGCTCCAAAATGCAAGAAATAAAAGGTCCTGGCTGTTTGCTTTAGACTCTAAAAGCTGATGAGTAAAGTGTTTTTTTCTGGTTTTGTTACCCTAGAAACTGATGTTTTTTTCCACAGGGTTTAAAGCCCATTGAAATCAAAGGGAACGATTTGATAGAGTTCTGTGATCTTTGAATCACTTCCAACGTGCTGTTAACGACCAAATTCTTAACTAACCTAACACTTCCTCACTGTAGTCAGTAGAGTTAGCTGGACATAACCAAAAGCAGAATTTACCCTGCCTTGTCTAAGGCAGTCACCAAATGTGTGCTATCACTTGTAACTGTATCAACAAAATAACCGCAGAAGACGGTTCTTTTAGAAACACTGTCTTAATACACTATTACGTTAAATAACATCTTTGGTATTCTCAATAGTAAATTATTTATATGTTTAAGACTGTCATTTTTAAACTATGCTTTTTTCGCCGTCCAAACACTACTTACAAACAATGCCACACAGGAGAAAATAATTAAATTGATTGAGAATTCTTTTGAGATTTCTTTTTTGTTGTTGTTGGGTTTTTTTGGTTTTTTTTACTAGCAGACTGGAAAATAGAGTTGATAATGAGACGAAAAATGAATTTGTGAATAGTCATTTTTTACATATGAACACATCTCTGTAATAGAATATAAACATATTTGAGTAAAGGGTATAGTTTAAGTGGATGGGATTTGGAGGAGGGTTTTTTAATTGCATGTGTACAGTGTGTACTTGTTTTCTCTGAAATCCCAAGAGCACAGGAGTTTTTTTGCAGTGTTCTTTTATTGACTTGGGAAAACATTTTGAATTGACTTACATTTTCCCTTTACTGTGGTTTAACATGTATCTCAACCCATTCAAATATGAAAATATTATTATTGTCTTTATAAACTAAGAGATGTTTCTAAGGCTTTCTTAAACCAGCTGTTTCTTGCTCTTTATCACATTCCCCAAAGCAAAGCAGAATAGATCATAGTTGCCAAGACTGCCTGCTGAACAGCGATAACAGATTAGATATTCTAAATGTTTGGCCCATATAAGAAGTCCACACAAAGACATTTTTGACATGAGTTTGTAGCTAGTGCAAACAATTATCATAGTTTGCAGAGCAAGACCCTCATAGTTGTTTTGTGAAATTCTGTGTTTATGAGGAAACAATGTGTTTAACTGAAAAAAGTGAAAGAGGGAAAAGGGAGAAGGAATGAGGAGGTGGAGGGAGGGACAGAGAATGAGAAAGGGCTGAGCAGCACAGGAGCTGTAGCCACAGGAACCTTGCTCCTCAGATCAACATATGCGGTGACGAATGACAAATTTATTTTTCTACAAAGTTTGTGTATATGTAAAACTGCTGAAGTGCATCAAGATGTCAAGTGCTTTTTGTGACCACCCAGGTTGTCTTGAAAGATAACCAGATGAAAGCATAACTTTAGCACTGGGCAGAGCACTGTGCTTTGCAGGAAAAGAGCTTATATACTTCAGCATCAGTTAAAATAGGATTTTTCCTACATCAATCTGATGCTAATAATCATTCTAAATACTTGTTCTGAAAGTAGGTTGTGCTAACAAAAAGTTGTTGCTTACTTACATCCACCAACAGGGTTAGTTTGGTGACTGGTACATATGGTTGCTGATACCTATTCTAGGATTCCCAAAGGTATTAATTAAGATTCAGGTCCCTCTTTTTGAGAAGACAGCCTACAGGATTTTAGTATAGTTCAATAGTCTTATACATTCTGAAATATAAATAATTACAATAACAACTTATTTGGGGTTTCTATTTTCCTTGTGAGACTCATATATCCATAATAATATTTATTGCCAAAGACAGAAAAAAATAGAAAATGGGGAAGCTGTGTTTTCAGCTTAGCCTGGAGGATTAAACAAAGAGTTGAAAATTAACAGGCCCCCAAACCCAAGGTCTCTGGCAATGATTCACTGTGCATTTGTTAAAAAGTCGAATAATTACTCTTCCTCCATTAGGGAGTGCTAATTGTTTCTGAACACCAATACAACGGAGTTTAAGGAAATCGCTGACTACAAAAATAATTTTATCCCTTAAGTCCCGCGCAAATGAGAAATATTATTAGCATTTTAAGATAGCAAGCATCTTTTCTGGGATTGAAATTTTAGCACTACATATTAACCAAGACTGAGTTAGCTTCAAAAATTCATTTATTGTTCTGTCTCTTCTTGCAAAGATGAAAACTGTAGCAGATGCTTGGTTAACTCTTTTGAAGACAGCAGTTTGCCCACCAGTTATGACTGTATCATAACTGCCATTGACTTCTTTAGGAGTATTCAGAGAAAAAGGGGACCCTATTCTTTCTTCAAACAGAATAATAAAAATAGCTGTTAGGATTGTGTGGATATGCAGGAGAGTATAATGTTTCACAAAGACTATGAGATTAGAACTTCCCTGCTTCATTCCAGATTATTTCTCATCTAACCTTTACTGTAAGCCTCAGTTTAAGTGATTAGTGGTGGAGACACTGGAGTTGAGTGGTTTAATGGAGTATCTTCAAACGACATGAATTTTAAGTTTTACAAGGTCATAAGGGAAGACTGTCTAATATTTATTGTTAATGTAGCAAGTAAAGAAAGGCATGGCTGATTCTGCCTTTGGACATAAGCAGAAACTTGATCCATGCCAGTGGAAGTGGTGTATTCTAAGGAACAAACCTGTGTCACAGCCACAGTGCCATTCAAGGACATGGGAGAGATTTTGAACTGTCTGGTCTCCATTATTTTCATTTGAAGGAATGGGTTCCAGATGATTGTGGGTGAATTCAGATCCAGGCCCTGATCTGAATCCAGGCATTACAAGAACAGATGCTTGATAGGATTTTTTTAACAACAAACAGGGGCACCCCACCCCCAAATGCTGGAATTCTAAGAAATTCTACAACTCACACAGCACTCCCAGAAGTTCTAACGTCACTGATTGATAGTCACAGTCAACACAGTCAACCTGCAGAAAAAATAGTAGTGGCTCATAATTTTGCTACTGATAACAAGGGCATCAAGGGGATTAACCCTGGCACTGCCCATGTGCAGGTACAGGCAACATCTGAGTATGAGAAAAGGGCCACTGGTCACTTGAAAACCAATAGGAAATGATGTGAGCTACCAGGGGACTTACTACAGTTTGAAACAGTCAGTCTGGAATCATGTCTTTGATTTGGTTTTCACTGGCAGTTGAGAAGAGAGAGGCAAATGCAGTTTTTTTGTTCACATCTAGCTGTCAAAAGTGCAAATCAGGAAAAAAAACCCCAAAGCAGGAAAATACTTCTTTTACATAATACTGAACTGTGTGCTCAAGGTCACAGCAGAAATAAAGCAGGTGAGCCTGATTTCCAAATGTCCTCAAAGCCAGGGTAAGTCTACTCAGATGAGTGGATGATACTCAATCCTGTGTGCAGTGCAAAAAGGGAGTGAATAGGAACTTAATTTGTTGTAAAGACTGGGACACGGGCTACCACGACACTGCAGTTGTATATCAAAGAGAAGAGGCAAGGGAATGGATAAGCAGGGAATCCAGCAAAATGGAATTTGGTGAAGGTAGGGTAGGAAGGGAGATACGGTGTGAGGAACAACTGAATGCAAATACAAGTGGAGAGAGGAGGTGGAGATCAGCTGAATCAGAAGTTTTCCTTTGAAAAGGCTTGTAATCATGTAACTTATTCCCACAGTGTTTTATAAAGGGGAATACAGAAAGCCTTCACTGTAACTGCCTTAACTGAAAAGCCTGTCATTTGATTCTTGTTTGCAAGACAAAGTTTTAAAAGCACAGAAATGCAAGCCTGTGCAAAATCTGACACCTAAACATGATGTTTAATCTTCCTTTGTGATTTCAATTTTCTTTGTTAACACAGGCACTGCTCTGTCAACACGTACACAGATGGTAGGAAATTTGTAATAATATGTATGAGTTTTAAAATAAAGTAGTTAGTACAGAAATTCACACAGGACCAAGGGTTGCAGTCCTTATTAGGCACAGTTCTCACAGAGGACAGTGACGGAGCTGTATTTGACTGAGCAAAATGATCTTTTTTTTTTTTTCCCCTCCAAACAGTTCTACTGCTTAGGAGCACTTGTCAGGGACCATTCTTCTGGACACTGTACAAATGCTGAACAAAATGGCAAACTACACTAAAGACCTTACAATCTAAGCACGAGACAGAAGACATTAAATGGCTTCAAGCAGATAGGGAGTAGAAGCAAATGTTTTTCTAACTGCCTTCAGTGATTCTGTTAGTATGTTAAATTGAGCATATATAACACATGCAAATTTATTTTTTTTTTGTAAGTTACTATGGTTTTTATACAACAAAATAACAAAATTTCACTCTTAATACACAAGTGAAACTGTATTTACAGAGGTTACATTCCTTCTAGTAATGCAACATTTTTCTCAGTTTAATTCTAACCCCATTTTTTTACAAGCACTTGTAATGAAAATGGAACATAAGCCTTATCCCTTCTTGGAACCTGCTGATGGGCTTGCTAAATAGCAAAAGGCAACTGCAGTGCAACATGTACTTAAGTGCATGATAAAATCTTTCATAAGGAAATGGGATTAGTCTTACATGTAAGAAAAGGCATTGCACTAGTCAAGTGAGTTTGCATCTGATTGTTATTTGAAAGGGACATGTACCGAGTGAACAACATGATCACAATATGCTCTCAGCTTCCCTGACTAAAGAAACCATTCAAGCCAAGAGTAATTTGTCTATAGTAAATAGGAGATGGTATACTTGGAAAATTCTAGAAATTCTTAGTAATCGTACACCTCTAATTTGCTGTTGCGTTTTTTTGAATGACCCTCTGTGCCTAGAGAAATAAATTATTAAAGACAAAACTCTGTATTCTTAAGTCAAATAATTCAACAGCAAGATTTTAGATTACCTTTGATTTTGGCTTTATATCTACAAGCCTTGGAATAGTACTCTGTGATTATATCAGAGTTCCTCTTCCGTTTTTCCACTTGGAATTATATCTTCCATTTTCTCCAAATAACTACTATAAATTAAAACCAGCTCCTCAGAGATGAAATTTACTGAAGCTCCAAATCATGGTAATTAAACTTTTACACCACAAGACACTACCATGTGTTTCCAGATATTATTTTATAGAAACCAAAGGCAGGCTTTGTCATGTTATTTTTCCAATATTTTTAAAGGAAGATGTATATGAAAAGAAGTATAGTTGGGTGGGAAAGGCTTTCCACTCCACAAAAATTCTGGGATCTAAAAAATTTTCCTATTCCACATAAGGAAGAAATTGAACTCTTTCGAAATTTTCCATGAAGAAAGCCACAGAGAGACCACCCCAGGATAGCTAATAAAGTCGTTGTTAGGACATTTACTTGGGAAATGGGAGACTTAGGGTCAAACTCTTGCCTGACAGATGAGGGGCATTGACCTGAATATTCCTCCTCCTAATGAAACACCCTAATTACAAGACATTGGAGTATAGTGATAGGAGGTTTGCTGTCTCTTTCTTTCTCATTTAGACCAGAAGTTTGAGTTCAGACCAGAAACATCATGGTAACTAAAATTTTGTCAAAACTGATAATGTTCCTGAAAAAGCTTCGCTTAAAAGAAACTGGCACCTTCCAATGAAACACAGCTGTCCCTGATCAGCTCTTACTGTACATTCTAAGCCAGAGGTTTTATGGCCAAGACCTATGGATTACTGCATTATTCACAAGTGGTAAAGCCATGCATGAATTAGGCCTCTAATTCCAATTAAGTGCTAATTCTGTGTATCCTATGAGTTATGTCCTGGACCACAGTACATCGTAAGACAGTTGCCAATAATACAAAAAGGAATGAAGGCAACTTAAGACATATTATCTTCACGTTCTAATAACATAGCACATGTATAACTAGCCAGACTATGTCTTCTTAGATTTAATACTCGTGCTTAAAAACTGGATAGAAATTACTAGAAATAGGTTTGTGAACAGAAATAGATACTTTTAATGTCATTAAACATAGTGTAAAAGCAGTAGTGGCAGGTTTTTTCCTCAAAGGCCCTCATTTTACCAACTCCCTGTTTATGTGGACCTTCGAACTCCTTCCCATTTTAACCTAAAAGCTAAAGACCACTTTTCATCCAAGCCAGCTCCAGTGCAGCATGAGGCATATCCCCCTCAGGAGGGTTTGGGGGCTGAGAAGCAAAACCTCATGATAGGACACTGTGTTCACCCATTTCGATGCTGGGAGTCAACCAGAGGCCAACTGCATGTCAACCCAGGGCAGTTTTCAGCAGCACTTCTTTCTGAGATTCACCTGACTGGTGATTATTCACCTCTCCAACCGATGCCCTTTGCTGGCAGCACTCCACGGTCTTTACTTCATGCCTTTTACCAAAGTCTTTACTGAGATTTTGACTACAGCAAGCCACTTAAAAAAAAAAAAAAGTTACACAGAAGCTACTCGAGCTGTTTTACTGCAGATACTGCACTTGATTGATAGGTTAAAATCAGGGAGAAGTGTATCATAGCCTCAACTCTGAGCTTTGTCTCTTAATTTTTTAGTCAGTGAATTGTGTCATTTTGAACGAATTGGTATTTTTACATAAGCACACTGAAATCAGGTTTAATACAAATACAGATTAATAAACTGTAAAAGGTAATACTCAGTTTGTGTTTATTCAGAGCAGGCCTTTTTTTTTGCAGATAGTGCTTTGTTTAAAATGACCTCTTTTTCCACTGTAATCTTTTTAAAGATGAGTTTGATGACACTAAACATGCAGACATGACAACACACTAAATATTTGTATGCTCTTTTGCATTTTTAAGGTTTTCTCCAAACTACAGCTGATGAGTTTTGCTATTACTATGCAAGAAAAGATGGTGGCGTGTGCTTTCCAGATTTTCCAAGAAAACAAGTGCGAGGGCCAGCCTCTAACTCCCTGGACCACATGGAAGAATATGACAAAGAGGAAGAGATCAACAGGTTCATAAAGATAAATGCTGTTTAATCTGAAAAAAAAAACAAAAACCAAAAAAACAAACCAAAACAAAAACCTATCAAAGCCTGTGGTTTTCACAGTGAAACAGCTCAGTATGTCCTTATGCTCAGCAGCTGTGTTTTCCAGATGTTACTTTCTTTTGCTGCTGCTAGTGTACATCAAAAGAGAAAGTTACATTAACTTCAACATTTCAGTACCATTTGATATTTGCCTTGCTGAAAAGGTGTTAGAATCCTGGTTTGATCCACCCTGTGGATGTTGGTTATCGTCCAGCCTGTGGATCATACATAGTTCTGGGAAGTAATTTCTACCTGAATGTAATATTACTTTACTTTATTGTAAACAACTACAATAAGTTTATTAGTAAAACATTTATTTCATGATCTTCAATTTATTTCAATAGTGTATTTTTCTTCATGAAAATAATTAAATTAGATTATCCCATTGTAAGTCACTATTTTAAATGGGTTTTAGAAGCCAAATTTTGTCAAAGTGATGAAATTTAGTATGTTTATTTTATGGTAGAAATTCTGTGTTTCTAAATTATTCTCTTCTTTTACCAATTTTTTTTCTCTCCCATTCTTCTACATATTGGATCTAAGTTTATTTAATTTTCTCTTTCTTGCATACAGACCAAATTTTGCTCAAGTGGAATTCAAACTGATTCTCAGTATTATCTGCTTCCCTGCATTCAAGGAAGTAATTTATTCTGGATATGTGATTATATATTTAAATACATAAAACTGGTTTATAATATAAACTTTCTAGTATCACTGCAGAACAGAAATTTTATCTTTTAGGGACGTTGTTGTGTCACGGTTACAAAAAAGAAGAAACATC
Organism: Pipra filicauda; assembly: GCF_003945595.2. Lineage (NCBI taxonomy): Eukaryota > Metazoa > Chordata > Aves > Passeriformes > Pipridae > Pipra > Pipra filicauda. The sequence continues at coordinate 4,088,522 of NW_024105087.1, read as the reverse complement.
TCATGTTTTCTTTAAATTTCTTTAGAAAACACAAGCACAACTGCTTCTGTATTCAGGAGGTTGTGAGTGGACTAAGGCAGCCTGTTGGAGCAGTACATTGTGGGGATGGATCCCATCGCCTCTTCATTCTTGAGAAAGAAGGATATGTGAAGATTTTCACTCCCGAAGGAGACATACTCAAGGAACCTTTTTTGGATATACACAAGCTTGTTCAAAGTGGAATAAAGGTTGGATCTTATCTCTACCTTTTTATATTTTAGCATGTATAAGGGGGAAAAGGGAAGAAATGTTTTTCAGCCATTATTTTAATTTAAATAATGAAATAGAGTAATGACAAGAGACACTACAATTCTTCCTGGCAAGGAAGTGAAAACTTCCTCGTACTGGGAATGGAAAACATAGCATCTTATAACTCTTACCAAAGTTTTTTCTTTCCCTTCATCTTTTCCTCACTTTAAATTCAAATGCAACTAGTCAGCAACAGCATTCCACAGCATTATCTTCGTATTTTCATCCTTTGGGCTCCTTTCCATCCTATTGAATTCAGCCAGCTTTTGCTGTGATGCCAGTGGGAGCAAGTTTGGCTTAGGGCCCCCCCGACCTGTGGGTGCTCAACATTCCCATGGGAGCCACGGGACACACGAGGGGGCCTGGGAGTGCTCAGGGATCCCAGGGAGAGGGGATCTCTCTTGGTTTAACCTCAAATGCAGCACAAGCTGCCCTTGGTGGGAAGCTGCTTTAAAACTGCGCATATTTGAAGCGCACATAAAAAGCAACTGACCCCCTAAATTCAGAAAGGGGGGAGGGTTGGTGCAACAGCTTTCATCCTGTTTAATGGGGAGACTTTCATGGTCAGGGGAGTGAGAGGTGAATGGGCACTGATGGGAATAGGTTGGAGGGTGGAGGTAAGAAATAACATCTAGTTATGGGGTAAGTACCAATGGAAAACTCCTAAGTCTACTGGGGGGTATTTTACTCTGGAAATGCGTTTGGGTGTTGTTCCATGTTGATTTCTTGTCACAATTTAGAGTGGTGATGCAAGTAAAACCCAGATATATCAAGAAAATTTAAATTGTAATCAGGTTATGCCTAGAACAGTGAGAACTATATAACAAAAAGCTTTCATGGATGAAAGATGTATTGACACACTCTTGACAGAGTAATCTTCAATAAGAAACTATATTAATTTAAAGTGCATAGGACATGCTAACTGATAATTTTGTGTTTCAACTATAAGGGCAATATAAAAATTAAGACAGTCTTTTCTGCAAGAAAGGGTTTTGGTTTGTGTTGAAAGAGTGAGAAATGAAATATATTGCACCTTTTTCAGGAAAAGAACCAACTTATATGATTCTGTGATTTGCTGAATGCTTCCCTTTCTACCCCTGTAGGTAAGGTATCAAAACAGAAGGGACTTATCAGGGGTGTTTTTGAACATCCATCTAAAGCTGTTTCATATTTCTGAACCAAAAGTTCTGATAACTTGTACTTGTGAAAAACTGACAGCGAAATTCCCACAGAACTGCTATTGGTTCAAAACAAACCTTTCTTGAGGAAACTTTTATAGCTGCAACTTAGAGACAAGGCTAAAAGAAAAACTGATTTTCCGTGCTTCTGAATAGGCAATAACCTGCTTGATATGACTCTCAACAGGTACCCTCAGGATCAAATTCAACTTTTAGTTCTGTTTTAAATCAGTGACCTGATCTTTTTAGTCTTCACTACCTTAACCATCATTTAATGCTCTAAACTGGATCTGTTTCAACTATAATATTTTGTGTAAATAATTTGATGTTTCTAAACTAGGAAGTCTAATTCAATTCCCTGAGATAACAGTCCAGTGATAGAGGATAATTGTATTGCAATGTTTAATGCAGGCTGGCAAGAACAGAGGCTTTATATACTTTGCAGGTAAGGAGGAAGGGAATGTGCCTAGAAGCAAGACTCCAGCTCTTAAATAGAAAGAGTAAAGAATTTGAGGAATGAGTATATTATATAAAATAATAAATAAATAGAATAAAACAAACTCCACGTAATCCAAATGGTAGTTTTAAAACAAGGGTTCTTATAACATTTTTGTGTTTATCCCCTGCAGTCTGATTCCTACAATCATTGTCCATGGTCCCTTACCTACAAGGATGGGAGATTGCTGTGACAGTGGTAGCAATTGTCTCTACTTGACAGACTACTTGAAGGGTATTTGGTTTTGCTTACCTGTTATAGGCTTTAAAACTAGAAATCAGTGATGGAGAATACTATGTGGATAGATGGTTTTCCAGCAGACAGTGCAGAAAGTGTACAGTCAGCAATTAAAAAAACCCCAGCAAACCAGTATCTAAACCACTGCATCCACACACAAAGTGCAAGGATCACTGAATGTGTACTCTGGGCTTACTCGAGAAAAGTGTGTAGTGCCAGTATTTTGACTGTGTGTATTTTGCACATTGTGTCTGATTCTTCCCATATACTGGTGTAGTAGAAAACGTAAAATGGAATCAATGAATTTTTGGTTGTCCCTGATCAAACTTAGGCCAACGTATTCCAGTGAAGTGCTTTGCTGAGGTAACTCATTGCCTTTTTCAAGTCCTCTATTCATTTACACATATTCATAGATGTTAACCCAAATATCCAGTCTATTCCATGCTGTGGAAAGTGACCTGGGGGTCCTGGTCGATGGCAAGTTGAATATGAGTGCCCTGGCAGTGCCCTGGCAGCCAGGAGGGCCAACTGTGTCCTGGGGCATCAGGCAAAGCATCGCCAGCTGGGAGAGGGAGGGGATTGTCCTGCTCTGCTCTGCACTGGGACGGCCTCACCTTGAATATTGTGGCAGTTTTGGGCACCACATTGTAAGACAGATATAAAGTTATTAGAGAGTGTCCAAAGAAGGGCCATGAGGATGGTGAAGGGCCTTGAGGGGAAGCCGTGTGAGGAGCGGCTGAGGGCACTTGGTCTGTTCAGCCTGGAGGAGACTGCAGGGAGACCTCGCTGCAGTTACAACTTCCTCATGAAGGGAAGAGGAGAGGCAGGCACTGATCTCTGCTCTGTGGTGACCAGGGACAGGACCGGAGGGAATGGCCTGAAATTGTGTCAGAGGAGGTTTAGGTTGGATATCAGGGAAAGGCTCTTCCCCCAGAGGGTGGTTGGGCACTGGAACAGGCTCCCCAGGGAAGTGCTCACAGCTCCAAGCCTGACAGAGTTCAAGAAGTGTTTGGACGATATTCTTGGTCACCAGGTGTGACTCTTAGGGCTGTCCTGTGCAGGGCCAGGTGTGACTCTTAGGGCTGTCCTGTGCAGGGCCAGGAGCTGGACTTTGATGATCCTTGTGAGTCCCTTTCAACTCAGGATATTCTGTGATTCCTTGATAACATAATGCATATAATGTTATTCTTTAATTAACTTAGAGACTCTTCATTGAAGTAAGCAAAAACCATTCACCTCTTTTCCAGTCTTGGAGCAATGATAGTAACAAAGGGCAAACAATTCTTTTTCCCTAAAAAAAATAAAGTAAAAATTTTCCCTCTTATACAAAAGTGTCTGAATATAGCAGTTTCTGTTATTTTTTTTGTCTCTATCTGCAATACAAACAAGTACTTAACTCTAGTGGCAGTAAAAACAATAAAAATGTTTTTTCAAACTTCTAGGTATATATGTTGTATCCAGTAAATAATTAAAACGATGATCATGATGATGCTGATGCTGATAATAATAATGCATCTGTGGTTGAATGAAAGGTAATTTAAGTTGATGCCTCTGAAAAGCATTTTGGACAGCTATCCCTATAAGATGTTTTTTTATGTTGATAGGTGGAATTAAATAGTGGCAGTTGATTTTCTCTTCTTTTTCTAACATAAAGAGGAAATTTAGCAGTGATAAAATCATTATATTGTCGCAAAGCAGCGAATCTGTTACATGATGATTTTCCAAAGAATCTTGAGGCTCTGATATAACCAAGAAACTGAAGTGACATATTTCCTTCATAAAAATAATCCTGGAGTTTAGTTCTGATCTCACTCATCACAGCACTGGCAGACAGATAAGTAGGAAAACAATGTACAAAAATAGAGGAAGAGAGGTGACAGCATTGTCATGATAGCAATGTCATATTTCCCTCCTAAAAAGATGCCATTTTGTTTCTTTAATGGAACTAATGGTTCCTGTGTTGATGAAATTCGTTTGGAGCCCCTGACATTGTTTTGAGCAAGTTTGTAGGGCTTCTTCACTAGTCCTGCACATAAATAGGATTGTCTGGAGTTGTTCCTTGTCAGTCACTCCTGTGAAGGTCTGTGGATATAAGTAGAAACTAAGTAAGAAGAGTGGTACAACCTGATGTGTAACTTTTATTGGTCCATTGGCTTTTAATATTCATTGAAGTCATTGAGGTCTCTGCTTGAAAATTGTTACTGCAGTAAAATTACTGACAGTGACTTGATTTAATTTTAAGGAGTTCAAATGAAAGAGAAGAAGTGATAATTTTGTCTGCTGCCAGTACCTCAGGAGGAATTAGAAGAAGCATGTAGAAGTATTTCATAATAGAGATAGATTCTATGAACAGATGATGATTTCTTGTGCTTCTTGGTGGCTCTACTCAAGAGAAAATTAGATGCAAGATTACTGCAGATTTTAAAAAAAAAGAAAAACAGCTTAAGAAACAATTCTTCTTTGCACATCACCCAAATTCTAAAACTCTTTCACAGCATAGTTATCAGGAATGTTTTTCTGGTCTTCTACTTTTCAACTTAGTTATTGGAAGCCATGAATGGATCTTACCGATGAATTTGCTGATTCAACATCTGTGGCCTTCTCCAATGCATTTTATGTCACCCTGGCTACATAAGTACTGTAGTATGTGGGGATGCATTGGGCACTTGGCCAGGTCTCTCCTGTTACCCCTCAGCCTTTTCTTTCCTGTGTCCAGAACGCGGTGACAAGAAGCTGCCTCAGTCTTGCCTCCTCAAAGTTGAGTAAGGACATGAGTGAGACATGCACCTGTAACTCAAATCTAGGACATGCACCTGGGTTCAACTCTTTAGGAATATATAGCTCAGTGTAGTGGAGAAAATACTGATTCCACCACTCAATATGATATTAATGTGTCCATTAATATTACAAACTACCCTGAGTAGGTGTTATGTATTCAGAAGACAAGAATAAACTATTTACTAAAAAAAACCCAAACCTAAAAATCTGCTTCCCTGTTCTGCTGATTTACTGCTCCATTATGTTGTGGTGAAGAGAGTTATTAGCTACAGAGCAACATTTTACAGTTCTGCCTTCAAAGTCATGTAGCAAAGACAATTTTTTAATAAAAATATTAGTATCTGTTTTTTCTTTCAGACTGATTTTCACTAGTGTTATTTTCTTTTTGTTTTAAACTATTGCCAAGTAGAAGAGAGGTAGAAAGTTTGAATGAGAAGCTATTGAACTAACAGTGGTAGCACTTTGATTTCAGTGACATTTCAGTGACTATCTAGAAAAAATAGACCTGATGTGTCTGAATCTATTGTCAAAATTTAGGCATAATAATTAAATGCTTTAAATTTGGATATAATGATTTTTTTGAGATGCAGCAGTGCTGAATATGTTATTACTGCAAGATCAGTCACCTTGTATTCCATCTGTATCTAACATACAGAAAAATGGTGAATACTGTAGCAGTTTTTCAACTTTTCTTACTCCTGTGGCTGTATTTTATCTTATTAAATGTATTATTTCCTAAGATTTGGAAACCTTTAGATTAGTAACAGCCACCATAAAATGTAGCACAATCTATTACATCAATTTTCACTCACTTTCTTGTCTCCTGAGCCCAAAAACATGTATTGGTCTAAAATGTATTGGTGTAAAATAAATTGTTCAGAAGGGAAGTCATCAAGGTATGGTTTGGCAACAACAAAAAATTAAGAGCCTACCACTTCTCTTGGGAGTTAAATGCTATAATCACCTTTCAAACTACACTCTGAAAAGCTAAGTAGCTCTAGGGCTGCAACTGTTAGTCCTTAAATCATTTTTGTGGTCCTTCCCTATAATCATTCAACTTCCCAAAATCCCTTTAAAATGAAGGACATCTGAACTGTACAAAGTAGCCAAGTTTACGTCTTGCTGCTGCCAATGGTAAAATCAAGTCCCTGTAGTTAGATGGTAGTTTTCTACTTATAAATCCACCAACTGAATTAGCTCTTTAGTTATGGAATCATAGTAGGCCGTCAGGTTCAGCTGCCTGTCACCTCTGATCCTTAACTTATTTTCAGTTTATTGCATCTTTTTTTTCTTTCTTTCTTTTTGATTGTGACTAAGCTGTGGTGTGTATCTGCTGGCTGCAGGGTCATAAATTGTGCAGCCAGCAAGAATGGCTGCATTCTGTTGCACTTTTTGCCTCGCACAGTGCCAAGAGGAGAAACCCCTATAAAATGAGTATCCTTAAAATTGCCATTATGGAATTATTACTTGGACTTGTGTAGAGATTTTATTTATTTTTTTTTTAATCTAGTAATAAAATATCCCTAGTGTATCTCATGGGAATACTGTGATAAAGGGCAAAGTCTCTGAGGAAGGAAAGGGCAGGGCAGGGGAGGGAAGGGAAAAGGGGCAGAAAAAATTAAATGGTATCAGAGATCACTGTTAAGAATACATGATTGAGACTCCTTGATGTCTGTCACCTTCTTCTCTGCTCTAAGACTGTGGTTTTCCTTGTCAGAAACACTTAAACTTTAACAGAAACTTCCCCTAAATCCTAAGCTATAGTCACCTTTTGATTTCATCTTGCTTTCAAATTAATCAGTAAGACTAGTTTTATATGAGTTTTTAATTCCCGAAGTATTTTAGATGCTATATTCCTATATAACTCCTTATAAATATGGTAATATCCAGTTTTCTTGGCAGTGGAAAAAAATGTAGAAATATCTGCTCAGCAGATATTAAGATGAGTTAGATAGATCTTTTACTGTGTTCTGGTAGTTTTTATGTCAGAGCTCAAGTATTTTCAGTCCTGCAATTAACTAATTATTAATGAGTGATCCAGTGATTCAAATAGGAATTTTCTGTGATGCCATGAAGAGTGCTGTGAAACATAGCAATCTGTATGTTCAGTATGAAACTATGAAAGTAGACTGTCAGGCATTAAATATGTTAACTGTGCTCCTATGAGCCAGTTATTCCAGGGCTACTCAGGGTCAAACGAGCATCTTGTTGCCATAGGCAACATTCTTTTTTCAGGAATGCATGGCTAGCAGTGGAACATCTCCTATGCCTTCATGTTTGCATCCAGACATTGGAGTAGACTGCCCAGAAAAGTGGTGTTAAAAAGGCACATGGGGATATGGTTTAGTGGTGAACACGGTGGTGCTGGGTTAATGGTTGGACTTGATGATCTTAGAGGTCTTTTCCAACCTTAATGATGCCATGATTCTGTAACCTTTAATCAAGTGAATATTTATTACTCAGATAATTAAATATAAAATCAAATAATTTTTTTTTTTTTAAAAATTACCGCTACCTTCAGCACTGGCACAGCCTGTTTCAAGGAGCTTATAGTAGGTTGTACTGTCTTTGCAGTGAGGAGTGCTGCTACAGAAAAATATAATAAACCAGGGATAAAATATATTTAAAACTTAGTGTGTGAATAGAATCAGATTGTTAGTGTTATTTGCTGAGTTGCTCAGTTCTATCACCAATAAAACTTCTCAGATATTCCTCTGACAGTGGATATGTATATTTGTTTTTGCATCATGTTGATATACAGACAGACCTAAGTTAACATATATACTGTCCATCAATACCCATGGGATTTATGTTAATGACAGAAGACCTACAATTCACATAGTTCATGCTAATCCTTCCATCCAAGTCCAGTAATTTCAATTTGTTTTCCTCTGAAAACTTACACGGATGGGGGTGAAATCAATGAACCTTTCTTAAACTTCTTTGCCTTGACATCACAGCAAGCTTGGCTTTCCCCCACTTAGCACTAGCTTACAATCTCAACAAAAGTTATCTTCTGGTCTCTGCTTCCTAGAAAGCCAAACTTATAGTGACTACTAAATTTGTGACCAATTAGTCCCAAAAGGGATTATTTTGATGTATGGAGAGAAAGGGCAGCAGTGGAAGGATGTACTTTGCTCCAGGCTTTAGAACTGGAAGAACAAAGGAGAGATCCTATCTGAATTTCTTCCTTAGTCAACCCAATGGGCCTGCAATTCTTCAGAGTTATTCAGAAACATTGTGAAAACTCTGGAAAGTAAACCCTCATTGTTCTACCAGACCAAGCACTCATCTGCCTCTGAAGAATAGAGATAGTCCTCTAAAATAACAACATTAGAGGACAGAACATAAGCATGACATATATCCTACTATGAACAAGTAAGATTTCATTTTACAATTAATTCCACCAATGCTGAGTGCAAATTGTATTTGCTGTCTTGCTCCTGTACTTCTAAGACTAATTAAATGGGAAGTCCATTTAAGATATAGGAAACTCTAGGATGCCTTTGGTGAGAAGTTGATATGCTGCGTTGCCTGTGTTGTTGCAAAAATAACGAGGCAAACATTACAGAACTTGGCTTTCTGATGGAGACTGCAGAGGGAAGTGATGAAGACTATTTTTCAGCACAGGACTTGCATGTGCAGTGATGTGAGGTCATAGGACATGGGGGGCAGAAGAGCAGCAATCAGACCTGTGGCACAAGACATCATTTTTGAGGCCACACCTCACCTGTGACCTGCCCACTAGGCATCACAGTTAATTGGTTTTAAATGTCTTCACACAACTGGAGCAGGAAACTAGGAAAGAAACAGTGGTTAAAGTGCACAAATGGCCAAATGTGAAAAAAACCAGGACACTGTAAAGATAAACCAAGTAGAATATCCTTGTTTAAAATGATCTTAAACATTAATGAAATAGGCACAATGCACACAGCACAACAGCCTGCAGGAGAATTCACCCCTCTTCATGAAAAGGGTGGGCCTTTTTCTTTTTTAGTGCTAAGTTCTTTGTAATTTTTCAGAGGGCAATAATACTTTTGTGAGGACTTAATATACTTCAACTGTATTCAGAAACTGTAAAATACAGCATTTTAACCAGCTGTATAATGACAGTGAAACGTGCCTGGATTTCTCATTAACAATTTGCAGATTTTGGTTCTAATCTTAATAGGGGCACAGCAGCCCTTTGAAAGAGGCTGTATCTCAGCCCCATATAGCTCTGTTGCTTGCACAGAAAATGAAGTTTCTTACAACTCTGAAAAGCGTGTGCCAAAAGCTCTAGAGACCTCTATTTTTGTGAGAGAGACTGCACTAGATAACCATACCCAAGCTAGCAATTGTGGAACAGAGCGGTGACTCTCAGGTTGTAAGCTGACCAGATGAAGAATTGCCAGTTTATTCTAAGGAAATCTGAATCAACAAAACAGTCGTTTCTGTTGATTTTGGGTAGCGTGTCTTCGATTTGAGGAGCTGAGAGGGGAAAGAAGATAATACTTTATCATTTTACATGCACATGTGTAGATTTTAATGTTCTGTGTTTCCTTGGGAGGAATCCCATGGTGCCAATTAACCTAACTTATTCCAAAACAATTCTCTGTTTGGAAAGAATAATTTTCATTGTGGGTGTTCCATGAAATTGTATGCCTCATACCCTGTTATTACTGAGATGTGTGCAGTGCAATTGAGAATGCCAGTTTCTTTTCCATGTACTGTATAGATTATAGCTGTATCCCACACACAGTGCTAGATAATCCCTACTTTAATTTTGTTATGTGTACAAATCCTTTTTGAACATTTAGCGGTTTTAAAAATGTAAAAATCCATCATCTTCTGAAAGTGCATTTGTTAAAACCAAAAGCTGAATTTAGAAGTGATCAAAACCAATGAATAACATGGCAATTATCTAATTAAAAGGAAATTATTGCGTTTGCTGAAATATAACAGGCAGATCATGATAGCCAACACAAAATGGCAAAGAAGGAATAAAGTTACGCAGAAAATTCCATGGTTTTTAGCCAACACAGTTTCAACCACATGTTTTTCTTTAATGGGAGGAGGTTTAACAGTCCACTAAGGCTCCAGGATTCATCATCCCTTTAAGCTCTTGGACACCCCAAAATCTGTAATGAGGTCCTAAGAATACTTCAGGGAACCCATGAAGTAATGGAGCTCTCAGAAACAGTACTGTGTCCTTGAGACTTCTGTGTACTTTCCTGTCCATCATAACTATGGGATTTCCTCTGGTGCTACATCCCTTGCACTGTGGCACACAGAAAATGGGGCATGTCTTTGTCTTGAAAGAGATGAAAAATTGAGTAACACATATACTGTCACAGTTAATACAGCCCAACTGCTATTCCTATATATACTTCCCCCAGATGCCACAGAACAATTTTCCTTTATATCCTCTTACACACGTTTTCTCAGAAGCTCTTAAGTCCTATTCCTTAGACAGGATCAGCAAGTTGGATTGAGGGAGGAACGCTTCCTCCAATGGAGCAATGGTATATTATCATGTTTTCCACCCATTTTATCCCCTTTGCAGTAAAAGTTGGACAAATGATCTGCCCTTAATTAATGGTTTATATATAATTTTAGCTTTAAAAAGCAGTCCGAACTAATTTTTCCCATTACCAAAAACAGAAAAAAGTTCCAAAAGATGAAACCACTTAGAAGCTGACACTTATTTTTCTTCAGTGTCAGTGTCTGCCTACATTCTCATATTGCTGGAATTTTTAAAGAAATTATTCCATAAATCTCAATAAAGTAATATTCTTTCTTAGATTTAATTTGGAAAATGGAATATACAATCTGTGGGAGAGAGGTCTGCAAAATACTTTCAACCATTTGTTTTTCATTTACAGCAGATACTTTTTAAAACCTTGATCTATCTTCACTGGCACTGGATTGCAATCCCTACAGCTGAATTGCAACAACTGTAATTTATGTAATAATCATTATTTTTATGTTAACTGAATGCCTTGAAAAGAAATAAAAGAGGGAGTAAATCACAAAAAACTTCTAGATTTTTGACATTCTTAAAAATTTGGTGAATGTCTATCAGCTGGATTCTCAATCACTTCAGCAGGCCAGAGACAGCAGCACACCACAAGCACTAGTAGATGAATGGATCTGAGTCACACTGTAATGTGAATGAGATCTTTTTAATATCAAGATACATAAGAAAAAAAGTTACTCAAGCTCTTCCTTAAAGAAAGCACATGCCTTTCCATGGCAAACAGAGTGCTTAATTGTTAATAATGAACGTAAAATGATATTGTACACCTCACAGAAGCCTAGTTGAAGGTGTGACTAAGCATTATTGACTCTCTTTATCAAGTAGGGGACCATGTTTAAGAATGTTAACGCCTGCACTAAACCTTGAGCGCTTTCAAGATCTCATCAAATCAGTGGAATTTCAGATTAGATGAAAGGCAATACAAAACATTGGCAGCTTCCATTGCTGCTATTTCTCTTCCCAGTAACTGCCTTGCAAGATATGACAGGATGATATTCTCAGGACACTGTTGCTACAGTGACTTTTTGAGGGGAAGAGCAAGAAGTCAGGTCTCATCTAACAAGCACGTGTGTGCGTGTGTAAATGAGTCAGTACCATCAAATAAAACTTAACAAGCCACCTATGAGATTACTCCAGTTTGCCCCCGCAGTTACTTACAGATCACTGCCCTGCCAAATACAGCGTAGCTCCAAATGTCATGACAAAAAGTTTAAAGCAACAGACAAATCCAAAAGTAGGGAATATTAGGGAACTACCCAACAGAAATCAGTCTCTGTTGGGTTTTACCCCTCTGCAAGTTTCCCCTTGCTGCAACAAACTATCTCACAGACAGTATCCATGTTTCTCCAAAGGCCTGTGGGGCTGGGAAGGCCACAGGTAAAATTGGATCAAACCTTTTATTTACAAATGCTTGGTAAAAAAAAAAGTGTGATGGATTACTTATTTTAAAAGCAATGTCAGTTCTTGAAGCAGAAGCATTAAGAACTGTGGTTTTGCTGTAAATTAGCGAGTCTGTATTTTGCAAGTTGCAATATTTTGCACCTCTTGTAAACATACATTCTCCTTGCAAATTATATGGTCCTTTAAAAATATTGCTTTTGAAATAGTCCGTTAAATATATAGGACACAAATAAAAGAACAAAAGGAACACAGTTCTATACATTCCATATAATCCTCTATTTTGTATAAAATGCCTATACGTTTTATCAGTGTGTATAAATTTTATTATATTTTACTATGTGCATAACTATTTCAACTTCCAGAAGTAAGTATTTCTAAGGAAAAACAGTAGCAAATGGCTATGGGAAATGAACTTAATTAGCTTCTTACTAACCTAGTAACTTCTGAAATCACTTAATATGAATGGTAAAAAAAAAAATCCCAAACAAAATGCATGAAAGAAACTATTACGCTGCTTTCAATCTGAGCAGAGGTAACATAATCTTTTAATAAGGCCTGAGGAATCCTCTGTTCCATAAAACAAAAATGTACCTTCACCAACCAGTGAATAATTTAGGTGAATGGAAACAAAATGAAATAGAATCCTTAGTACTGAATTTGATTTATTTGGTTTTCTTAGGTGCTGTAGATCATCAAAATAGAGATTACAGTTCTTCTCACAGAAAGTGAAGAGAATATCTTATTCATGTGTTAGATGTGCAGTGAAGGAGAGGTTTTTGGAGAGAAACAGCTTCAACACTGAAACACCGGATTTTAAAACAGACTCTGCAATGTGCCAATTTTTAGCAAATATGTATTACCACTCAACAGCAACCAGTGATAAAATAGAAAGTGCAGAGGGTATTGCTGCTGTTACAGTATCACTCTGTCCGGAGTATTCAGAGAAGCTCCCGAGGCTGGACTGCACAGAACTTGCACTCCTTCCATTATGTTTCCTTGTTTTCTGTGTGAATTCTGCCCATTTGCAAAAAGGTAGAATAGTGTTTCCTTTATTCTGCCCTCAACTGCACAATTCTTTATTTGGTTAAAAACTAGTGGAATTAGGATTTGTGTTTGACTGATTAAAGGTCTGGGTCCATGATACTCTGTTTTAGTTGTAGCTGTTTGAAACTTTATAGTCTTAAGTTTGAGACTGAACATACACTGTGTTGTTCTAATTGCACTGGCTTTTTGCAAAGAACTTTGTACTGTATTCAGCCAAGTTACAGGGTTTCCAAGATCATGGTCTTGGCTCAGGATAAATGGAGCCAATGAGCTAAACAAATTCCTGCTTTCTTGGTTCTTATAGTACGAGAAAAATGGAAAGAGCAGAATACTTTTACTGCTTTGTACAAGTGAAACAATCCTGGAAACTGAAAAAAATATAAGTTAACTGTGTTTATGTCAGCAAGACACACTATTTTAGAAATTATTTTTAGCTTTCTTTAGAAATGTGAACCACAAATTATAACGTTAATGAAGGAAACATTTAAGAAAATTTAAGAAAAGTTCGATTTAAAAGTAATCAGTTTGAGATTTAAAAGAGTAAAGAAATTCAGTCTAGTACAGACAAATATTATTGTTCTCATATCATGTAATAGTAATAGCTCTCTTGCACTGTGCTGAACGAGGATACACATGTCTATATTTGTTTCAACTTCTGTTACTGAGAATGCTTTTCTAATGAGCTAGATTTTAAAACCAGGATTGAAATAAATGAGTAATGGAAAAAAAAAAAGGGAAGGGACTTCTAATCAGGAAAACAGTGTACATTCTTTCAAAGTCATGTTTATAAGTTCAGAGAAGCAATGGATCTAGTTCAAAGACAAACCATATTTCAATCTGCTTTTCAGAACTACCATATAGTTCATTACTAAAGTTTGTTTTCAGCTGAATCTCAGCCTCACGACAACTGATTACTCGAGATACACTACTGTACATCATAACAGGCTTTCACTTGTAAGGTATCACAATTTCTAGTTACTACAGGTCACAGAATCCTTAATTTACAGTTTGGATTTCAGGTGAGGGGTTTTTTTAAGGAACCAACTGCTGTTTCAGTGGGCTTAGGCTCTCAAGCCATGGGAGAACCAGTAATTGGCATTTGCTGATTTCCAATAACCGTGGGATATTTGACCTGCAAGGATTCGCGCCATACAACCATGAATTTCAACATATGCAGAGTTAGATGTGTAGCTGACCTCCCAAACATACAGCTTGATTCATGCACAGAAAAGGAATATTTGAATAAAAAAAACTCCACATGCTTTCACCGACAATTAAGCCCTTTAGACTTTAGGCACACTTAAAAGTGCACTGAATAAACAAGGATTTCTGGATGACTTTTTCATGTATCTCACAGACACATATTTTTAAGCCCTCTCACTGTAATACTGGAACAGTGTGTAGGCACCAAAGACAATCATTTGTTACAAGAATTCTGGAATACTGAAAGGGCAAATCTAGTCTTGATGCAAGTCTTGAGCAAAATATATTAGCTGATTCAGGAAGTTAACGTGGCTGAGCCACTAAATAAAAGTGACCATAATATAATTAAGCTCGACATCCTCCCATGGGAACCTACCATAAGGTAATAATATTACAGTACTTTTCAAAAAAAGGAACATTTTTATATTGAGGAAGTTAGAAATAGCCTGAAGGGGAAAGTTAGGAAATTAAAATCCATAGAAGCAGCATGGAGGTTCTTTAAAAGTACCTTATTAGACTCAGAGAAAGTGTGTATATACTGAAACAATTAGGAATCAAGAAGGTGAGAAATATAGCAAGGTACAAGGGAATGTTCAGGCCCCAAAAAAATAATAATCCTATAATAAAATGGAAATCCAACTCAAGTGACACTAATAGAGCAGAATATAAATTCAGCACACCAGAGTAAGGGTTATATCCTGCCATTGTTTCACTGGCAGAGTAAGTAGGAGTTTCCCATAAATATTTATGGTAGAACAACATTCTGAGGTTTGAGAGGAAATTTTTAAGGACAAACAGGGAAAAATACAGAGATTTTTTAATACATTGTGATAAAAGAACTTCCTCAAGCCAGGTGATGGTCTTTGGCAGAGGCTACTTAGCTAGACCAATAGAGTATAAAAGCAAAAGCTGCAGCTTGATTTCTTTCCTTAAGAGAGACTGGGAAAGACACATCCCATAGTTGGTGTTTAACATTTGCCATTTCTCACCCTGTAGAATGAGAAGGGGGAAAAAAAAAGAGGGAGAAGGGAAATCATGGAAAGAGCCAGCATAAATTACCCTAAAAATAAGTGCTCTAAAGGAACTGAAAATTGGAGTAGTTAAAATGATGAAGTTGTACTATTTGTTTTTACAAAATTTCACTATTATCTGAGTCTGACTGTAAAAGGGCTCTGAAGATCATCTTGCAAATAACAGAAAGGGGAGAACCCCGAAAAAACCCTAGATGAAAAATTAAGAGAGTTGTAAGATTAGGTCAAAAAAGCACCATGTTTATGTGTTGATTTGTTGCCACAAGCAGAATGCTGTCAAAGAATTAGATAACAAAGGAAAAGTAGTTTATATTTCTAGAAATTTTTAAACACTGTTTCTAAAGAAACTAGTATGAGAGATTGCTAGTCATATAATAAAAAAGCCTGGTTGTGGTTCTGACTGCATTCAGGGAAGAACTTCCCTATACCAGTACCTCTGGACATATCTCCAGAACACTGCTAAATTAGGAGTGAAAAACAAATAGAAGAAATAAATAACTGATATCTTTAAAATCATTTTAAAATGTGTCATCTAGTGTTGTTTCCAGAAAATCAGCTGTTACTTTGAAAAGCTCATAACAGGCAGAATTTGCTGGTGATACAAGATTAGAGTGCATTGGTAGGAAGTCTAGAGAAATTTTCTAAATCTAAATAATGAAATGGCACACTAAATTCAATATAACATCAAGAATCTTTAAACACACAAAGAGCTCTCACCTTACTCTTTTCTATCCTGAAAAATATATAAGAAACATAAGTGCCAACTTAGAGTAGCTATCCAACTATAAAATAACAGGTATTAAGCAATATCTAAAAGAGAGTTTGAAGTACTTTGGATAATGAACACTGTCACTATTTAACTCAGTAGCATTTTCAGGAGTTCAGCAAGATACAATTGGATAATAGTGTTGAAAAGGGGTTTTATTTGATGGTATCTAAAAATATATTTAATTTGGAAAAAATAAGATCTAGCAGAAATAGGTGAAGTAATAAATTTCAGAGAAGGCAATATTGCCTTTTCATTCTCTTCTTTTCTTTGATGAAAAAGTTTAACAAATTGAATTGTCACACTTAAAAGGAATATTTGAGCAACATAATCACTTGTTTGTTACATGCTGCTGCTTTGATAGTTTTGATTAACACCAATTAATGAAGTATTCGCCTGTAGCTTTTCTACTACTATAATTTATTATCCAATTGTTTACAAAAAATACAGCAGCCATGTAGCGTTTCTGATAGGCAATTGGGTCATCTGTCAATAAAACTGGGTTCAGGTAGATCCTATCTCTGCTGATGTGGTAGCCTGTACCAGTATCACATTTAATCTTTGCATCAGTTTCCTTATCCAGAAATAATGCAGAGTTAATGTTTGTTTTCTGTGTGAAACAGAACCAAGTATCTCAAAAATAATCTTTTATGTGAAACTTGAGGTATGCTGCAATGCTTGGTGACTTGATAACTCTTTTAGGCTATTAGACTCACAAGTAAAGTCTGGTTTATAGCAGGGCTGGATTCTATAGTAAGCATTTCCAGCTAAGTAACTAAGAATTCTCAAGATATACTTCTGGGGACAGTTATACAATTGCAAAATATTGGAAACAATATACGAAGTGACAGATGAAGTTCAGAGAAGCAGCTCCAAAGGCACATATAAAGTCAATGGACCTTGCTCATAGAGACCTGCTGTGCTACTGCATGAAACTAAATAGTGTTTGGTAAAAGAGACTCACTGCTCTATATAGATCAAGGAAGTTATTCAGGGTATGCAAGTTACAGATTGTAGTTCCTGTCATGAATCAAGTGCAGAATTCCTCTTCCAATTTTAAGGAAACCGTTGTTTGGAAACCTTCTCAGGTTAAAACTAGAAATTCTAGTAAAGACAGAAAAAGAAAATGAAAAGAAGTCCATAACAACATAACCATTAGCTTGATAGGTTAGATTTTTAGATGGGATGTGAGAACTGACTATTTTTTTATATCAATTAGGATTTTACAACACCTGCCACAGAAATGTTTTGACAAAGATCCTAGGCTAGCATAAGGGTCATAGACTCTCATAGAAGATGATTACAACAGTGATATCATTCTCTATATTCATTACCACACTTAGGTGCCCACTTGCAGAACAAGGTCCCAAAGCCTTCTCTTCTCAGGGCTGAAAAATCCCCTCTCCACAGAGGGCAACACTCCAGTCCCCAGCCACCCTTCATCGAACTCACTGTGGTGCAGTGATATCATTCTGGCACTGAGGGGCCTGTACATCCAGATGCAGTATTCTATGTGCAGCCTTGTGAGTGCAGGGTAAAGGGAGGATGATGGGTTTCTCTGCTGCCTGTGCCCTTGTTACACAGCCCAGTGTGCAGCTGGTTTTCTCTGCTGCCAGGGCACACTGCTGGCTTACGTTCAATTCGCTGTCTGCCGAGACCCCAAAGTCCCTTTCAGCAGAGCTATCCCCAGCCAGGCACTCCCCTGCCTGTATTGTTGCAAATGCAATGGGATTTGAAAAAGAAGAAGTCTGCAGGGATCTGTGTCTGTAGTTCTGATTCACTCCCTCTGACTGGGCTAACCAGTCAGAAGTAGTTCTCCAACTCTGTGAAGATCAAGTTTTCTCTTTAAAACCTTAATCTAGAGACAGCCTCCCCTGAGATATCTTTCTTATCCTTCTGTCCCTCTTCCCACTATAAAACTCATCCAGTTGCTTTAACCACTGTAAGGTTTAGAGCTTCATATCAGGCTGGCTCCTCTCTGTCTAAAGAATTGCTTCAGAAATAACAGATGCTGTCATGCTGTTGACTGAGTGGCTGTGAACTGCACATGTGCCTAGAAGGGTGTGAAAGAAGCCTCGCCACTCACAGTATTTCCACTGAAGACCATCTTTTAAGGGGTTGATTTTCAGAACTCTTAATCACTGCTGTAACCAGATACTTAGACTTGAATATTTATTATATACATAAGGCATTAAATACTTATTGTGATTTATAGCTTGGGTTAGGATGTTATTTTTAAATAAGCCATATAAAGTACCTTCAATCCTGTCCATTCACACACTCATGAGGCAGACTCCAAAATCATGAAATTGGCTTTAAAAGCCACGTGCTTAAAAAAATCCATTTGGAAACAGGGGGAGCGGAAACTCACTGCCTCCTTACTTTTTAGTTTGATTTGTGTTCTCAGACTTCTTCCTGCAATCAAGAAGTCTAAAGGTTTCAAATTAAAAAGCTGAAAACCTACTTGCAATGCTTTATTCTGCTAATTTCAGCTTTCAATATACCTCTTATACTTCGCGAGACTTGTAATTTAATTGCAGGCATTGGCTACACTACATACTAAGATGTGGACACACATCTATGTAGCTGAAAATTCCACAACCTAATGAAATATTAGTTGTAATTAACAAGAGTCTGGATTGCTGACGTTCTGTGGCATGCCTTCAAATGTTTGAGCCCACATTCCTTCCATACAGTCAGCTCTGATGAAGTTCATAAGTCCCTCATGCAGTGAGACTGTGGGAAGAGCCCATTTGGGCAGAGAGCAGGGGAACCTGCTGGTGTTCTGGAGAATATCTGCTTTGTTTCAATCTTCATGTGAGAAAGGACAATTTTCATATTTCACTTATTACATTTCGTGTGTCCCTGGGAGATTTTTCTCTATCAGTTCCAAGACCAATTGCAAGGAAACATTTCTGAGTTTATGAATTTGTAGAGGAAGTTGAATTTGCCACTTTTAAATAGGTTTAAGCTGTTACATTTGTATTCCTCAGATACAGCAAATTGTGTATAGCCTGTCATTTTTTTCCAAAGTTACTGTTCTTTTTCTCCTAAGGGAATATGATTTCTGTAGCTTTAGTGAGGCTCTGCTAATTATTACATACCTTGTATTTCTAAAGAAGAAATTATATTTATGTTAGCTATTTTTCTTTCAGAAAATGTTCCATTCAGTACTTAAGTATAGAGTGCAAATGTGTGAATACCTTATTCCTTTCTGGAGGAGGGAGGGTAATAAAAAATGTTGGCATTTATCAAGGAATAATGAATCAGGGTATCACAATATTCTGACAATGCTAGTAATTTTTTCTATTTTGAATATCAATAACTGTCACATTTAGCTAATGTCCATTCAAATGCAAAAGTCATCATGTGTAAATAGTGACATCACTTAAAACAGATGCCCAAGTTTTCCAACAAACACAATAACAACAAAATCAAATTAATGAATAATATTTGCCTACATTTAAGTTTATATTAAGTAATTCAATGTACTATCTGAAAAAGTTGTCGGGGTCTTTGGATAAAATTGGTCTGCATGTGTTTGAAAGATGACTTGAAATGAAAGATATAATTCCAGTTGATAATTTTGTTACAAATGAACTCAACTGGTACATATTTGTCTAGATCAAAAGTATGTTAGGGACAAAGATGCTAATGAGCCAGTCATGCTTTGGAGCAAAACAGCACAGATGGTTTGGGGAAGGCAATGGGGATCATGTCTCACCACCGCCTCTCTCGCTCATTTGCTCCTTTCTGGGAGTGGAGAGATGGCTCAGACACCCTTGGTCTGCATGTGGGAAAGGACACAGTAGGCAAGATGCAGAAAAAGCAAGATTTTATATTCCACATGTGGAACCAGACTTGTTGCATGTGAAATACAACTTTCTCATCTTCTGTGTATGTTATTAGCACGTGCTGTTGCATAGAATTGTAATATTGTGCTGCTGACATATCTCCTGTCACTAATAGAGAGCAATAATGAAATGAAACTACCATTGTAGGAAACTAGAGTTAAAAGAAAACAGAATATGAAAGGCACTGGCTGGCTGTTCTAAAAGCATAAATTATCACTTAATAGACAGTATTCTAATTAATGTAAATATAAGACTAAGATTTTCAAATGTGGGTTATTGCTTGTGGTTAATATGAGACTAGTTTTGAGGAAATACTATTGTTCTATCTGTGATTCCTATACACTTTTTATTTGTTTTAAATTAAACATTAAAAATGAGGAATCACTTTTAGAAATGTCCTTAAATGCTTCATATCTCAAAAGAGAAGCATCAAAAAATGAATCCACGGCTCCTCTGAAACATATTTTTAAAGTCTGAGTGATTTATTAGAAGAAGCCTTTGCAAGTCAGCTGTGATAAATGGGCATATATCACAAGGAAGAGAATATTGTTTCCTCCGTAAAACAATTATGATGATGCTTCTTTCTTTTTAAAGAGAACAACACTGAAAAGCATCGTTACTTTTTTATGTGAGCACTGGGACTCAGGATTGAAATTTTGGTTCTTATACATTGTCACATTTTTGACAATTTGCTACTGCTGTACTCTTATTATTCCTGGGCTGTTTGGGGTTTTGTTTTGTTTTGTTTTGTTTCAAACAAGTTACAAAGATGGCTTAACTTCTGAGAGATTTTCTTAATGAAATCCATTCCACCCAGAAGGTGTTCTCTCTAACAAATGGGAAACATCACTAAATTTAACCCAAAGTCTGAGCATATGGAAAGCTACATAGATGATGTCAGACATTACAAATATTATTTGTACTTGCTAGTTTACTTCAAGGGAAATTATGAGAATGACATCATAATGATGACTGACTAATTTTTATTAGTGTTTTCTCTCTGAAACTCTAGACTTACAGTTATAAAGGAAAACAGCTTTTAAAATGCCATATCTGTTATTCTTTTCTAACACTTTGTGATTGTCTTATTTATAAAAGATATTCATATTTTAAAATACCAAAGATACTATCAGCTCTTATTCTACTCCTTTGACATGTCAAATATTTTTTGTCCAAAAGGAAAAAAAAAAAGTATTATTTAGTGCTCATAAAAGATAGGAAATGATCACATCTTCTTTTAAATTAATTGCTGCTTGGGTTGGCCTATGAACCTATAAACTCTGCTGGAGCAGTTGTAGCAAATTCTTTTCAACTGTTTCTTACTATGGAAATGAATTATGCTGATGAAGGGGTGATGACCAGCTTAGGATAGCGATATGTTTCTTCAGTCAGCAAAGACAAATCACAGGGTGCCACAACTTTAGAAACATCAAAAATCCACAAAACCAGTACAACTCTCTTTTACAGCAAGAAACACAGCAATCCAGGGCTGTGCAAGTACTTTTAAGAGAGGCCTATTGGGTAATTTTGCTGAGGACCTTCCCAAGAAGTACTGTATCAGTTCCAGCTCTGCAGGACTGCTCAGACCTTGTGTGTTATCTTCAGAGCTGGAGGCAGCAGTAGCCAAGGAGACCAATAGAACAGTATCTGCCACAGCAAGGCAAGAAACATTTTTCAAGCCCAGACAAAGGGCATCCCTACAGGGATACTGTGAGAGTCATCAAGGGACTAGATATGATGATTCAAGTCACTAGAGACTCTATAACTAAAACCTGTTGGGTGACACAGCAAGCAAGCGGCCGTCTTTTGTGGAGAATTCCTCTCCCTATTTTTAGGAACTTGCCACCACCAGACAGCATTCTTAGGCCCTTTACTGAGGATGAGATGAGGCCACAATACCACAAATCTCCATGACCATATTAGGATCTTTCTCCCAGTGCTATTGTCCCATTCAGCACCATGTTTGTATTGGACCTCAAAGGCAATTATTGATGCGTTTATGGTTGAGCATGTTCATAGGTGTTTCATGTGATAGGACCTTTGTTTATCTATGAAGACTTGTTTTCATGCAAAATCAGTATTTATGGTGCCAAAGCGCTTACACACATTAGGGTACTTAAATGCTGTGCCCTAATGGAACACATAATTCATAGTCCTGAATTAATTTAATATGCAAAATTCAGGGATGAATTTAGCATCAATAATCCCTACCAGACTTGCGTATATGGCTCTGACTCCTGGCATAAAGTGATGCATTGCAGTCTCAGCTCCCACATAAATATACATAAGCATATGAGTTAAGTGTGCAAAGGCAAGGCTGACAATGTGACTCCTATGGCTGAGTTCAAACCCTACCGGTAAAGCAGCTCCAGTGATTTGAAAAACTGCCCCCCTTCTTTGTCATGCTCTTGCCTCAGCTAATGCTGAGTAACTGTCTAACTCCTTCCGTGTCATTCCAGTGCAAAGCTAATAAAGTTCAGCAGATAACTAAGGGGTGGTATCTTCATATAGTGTTACAAATTTTTAGTTGCAGAAAATCCAACAGCATATTTGGTAAATGATATATATTTGATATCCTGAAACAAGAGGTCTAGACAGTATCAATGGCATCATTCATCTCAGCAGCGGGAGAAAGTTAGTTCTGATTTGCAGAGCTCTTCTGGAGAGAGTTACACCACCATGTAAAGGGCCTGTGCAACACTGAATGCTCCACTAACCAACCCCATTGCAAACGATTTTCAGGATAAAAATGAACAAATGATCTGTAATGGATAATGAACAGCTAATCATTACCTCACACATACCACATCAATTAATATAGATACATTTACTAAACCTCTTTTATATTAGACATATCAAAGCATTCTGTTTTATCAAGGATTCAAAGGGATTAGATTTTAATTTGTTATTTTAGTATACTATACCTTTAAATTGTTGACATATAAGTTGTATAAATAGAAACACCATAAATCTCTTAAAAAAATGTACCATAAATTTTTTATGTATGACCTTTAAGTAACAGCAGTCTGTTGCATAACTCTGCAGGGGAAGTCACGTGGTGGAAACCTCATATTTCCTTAAATTTATGGTTGTTTCTTGGTGGTCTAAAAGATTTTTTTTCTTTTTTTTTTTTTTTAGTTTCCTTTCAAAGTTGTAATCTTAGTAAATTGTTTAATGTTTGGTCTAATGCAGGTCAATGTAAGTTCTTATTTAGATTTATAATAGGAAATATATAATATCAGATACCAATGAAGCCTGGCTAATAAAGTCAAGGATACCAGTGTTATGTTTCATTATAATGATGTGAAGATAATGCCTTTAGCTGCATAACCACCACGTTAGCTACAGACCATAAAAAAATCTTTATGAAATCTCAGGGTAAGATTCATTAAGAGAAAATACTCCATTTTGTCCAGTAATTTTGTTGCATCCTCAATCAGAAGCATTTTTGATTGATAAATCCCCTCATCACCATTGTATCAGATCTCATTTACTGACACCAAAAGTCAAGTAAACTCTGACATAGAGAGAATTGGCTGCCTCATGTTATCCTGTTTTGCTCTAGACAAAAAATAAGTGAAGTCTGGGCATGTGCCTAAATACTTGCTGAATTGGGACCTTATGAAACAAAATTTTATATTAGGGTAATTATTATTGCCATTAGTTGGAGGAAATTTTACTCTTCCCTACTCCAAAAGAGTTTGGTCTACACTCAGAACAGTGTTATCAGCATCAACAGAAAAGGTCTGCCTCAAGTTAAAACATGCAAGTGAATATAAGTTGCGTGAACAAGAAGAACTTATTAGTGGTTTTCCACCTCCACTGAAATCCTCAGGATCCAAAACAGGAATTTACAACACTTGGCAGAATAAAAATTAAACCCCACTCAGAAATGTCAATATTTAAAATACGTAGTACAACCATAATGTCATGAGTTCTTTAAAAAACACAGGCACGTACATGAAGTGTACAGTTTTCAAAACCCTTTTCCCCCAACATTAGAATTGAATTTCGGAGGCATAACAATATTAACTTATTCTATACTATAAAATAAATTCTTCTAGGTGGTTCAAAGACCATTTATTTAAGCCCTAAGATATGCAAATCAAGCACTGTTTAAATCCACTCATGTTCCACCATTGGGACTACAAAAAAGAATTAAATTTGAGGAGAATTTAATCTACAAGGACAAGGAAAACTGTGTTCACCTAAATGCTGGAGGAAAGTCTATGTAGGCAGTATATGCATGACACATAAGCATAAACAGCTTGGAAAATTCAAGCCTTGCACAGTCATAAATTCTCACCTGAAAGGCAGATGAGCACGTTCCACCGTAGGTGCAAATGAAAGCAGTGCTCTGTGTGTCCAGCCTAGCAAAGGATGAGGGTAGGTTTAGATTAGATATTAGGAAGAAATTCTTTACTGTGAGCATGAGGAGGCACTGGAACAGGTTGCCCAGAGAAAGTTGTGGATGCCCCATCCTTGGAAGTGTTCAAGGAGAGGTTGGATGTAGCTTTAAGCAACTTGGTGTAGTGGAAGGTGTCTCGGCCCATGGCAGGGGTGTTGGAACAAGATGATCTTTAAGGTCCCTTCCAACCCAAACAGTTCTGTGATTGTCAATTCACAGAATTTCACGGAATATTTTGAGTTAGAAAGGACCCACAAGGATCATTGAGTCCAGCTCTTAAGTGAAGGGCCCATACAGGGATCAAACCCCCCAACCTCGGTGTCAGTAGCACCATGGTGTAACCAGCTGAGCTAATCTCAGGCTGTACCATTCTGTAATGAAGCTGAAACAGGTACCAGTAATTCATTTTCCAAGAATAAGGAATGGGTTTACCATCAAGTCATACATTCATAGGCTATTAGGTAGCAAGCAGGGAACTCAACCCTGATGAACTGCTCAGACTCGCAGTTGCAGTGGACTCTGTAATGGTCTGCTGTTCCTACCTCAGCCTGGCTGCTTCTTCAGAGAGCCCATGCCAACCTGAACGTAATCCATCAATCAAAGGCACACAACAGTGTGTCTTTAGAGTCTTAATAACATTTGGTTCAATAGACTTTGATCATCCTGTCAAAAGGTCTCAGGTGTTACGCAGGTTCAATTTGTACTAAAAAAGAATGGAAAATAAAACAATCAAAATTACCATTTTAATTTTCCATCTTTTGGGGTTTTCTGAATTCTGCATTCTGGGTGAGCACTAAAACAATTAATACATGTTAACTAAATATCTCCAAGAGTGTTTAACAGTGATACAAATAAGCCTGTTCACATATGACAAAAATCTGCTG
Source organism: Pipra filicauda (assembly GCF_003945595.2). Taxonomy (NCBI): domain Eukaryota; kingdom Metazoa; phylum Chordata; class Aves; order Passeriformes; family Pipridae; genus Pipra; species Pipra filicauda. Next base: position 4,063,436 of record NW_024105087.1, on the reverse strand, counting down.
AAAATCAGACCAAGATACAATGATAGACAGTTTACTGTCCTCGTATGAGCATTGCTCAGTTAAGGAACATGTAATCTGTGTAATGAGTGTCTTTGAACCTGGAACAGGGCTAATCTAGAATCTTAACAGACATGAAAGACTAGCAAACCTTTTATCTTCCCAATAATTTTCTTTTAAAAGAGCATTTAGAGCCAGAACTTAGAGAAAGGATGATAGTACTAAAGGCTAGTCTGGAGGAGAAGGCAAATGTGCACCAAAAAGAGAGCCTGGAACTTTTTCCTATCCATGCAAGGCATTCATTATCCTCACAAATAACAGAAAAATCAGCACTGCTGGGGCTTTCACAAGTAGATGAGGGTGTCAAGGGAGAGGCAAAAATCCATCCCGCAGGCAGCGAGTCTTAGGAACCTCAGAATGCTGGCAATGGCTTCGTTAGAAACCAGAGAGCCTTCCTATGCCAAGAACAGACACTAAAATCTCAGACAGTTAATGCAAGAACAGGATAGAGAGGAGTGAGAATATTCTGAGATTTTGAAAACATACTCTCACCAAGTGTGGACTGAAAGATTCTCAGAAAGGGCCAAATGAAATATTTCATTTCAGTGTTGACATTCTTTTAACTAAAACTAATTTCTAAACTGAAAACAACTCACTGAAAGAATCGAAATCCCCAATTTTACAAATATCAGAACTGGATGTTTCAAGAATTTCAAAACTATTTTACTTTTTGCCCTGCAAATACAACATGTGTCACAAGCAAACCTCCCTTTCCATCAGGGAAAGCGGGGGGCTTGGACAAATCAGCTTTTTTAAATCCTGTCTTTACTCAGAGAGCTTCTGGCCAATTATACTGAAGACATTTTTCATATTAATTTACTGGTTGTCTTAGGACAAATGAATTCTGAAGTTCTATGTCTGCATCAGCTATTGATGCACACAAACATATTCCTCCAATTACTCCATATGCATGCAGTGCCTCACCCTATTTCATTTTTATAACTGTGCATGCTTAACGCATTCCTTCTTTGCAATGTCCAAAACTATCTTTGCATTCTCAACAAGAAACATATTTCTCATTCACACATCTTGGGCCAAACCCAGATGGTATTAGTTTCCTACAAGGGTATTTCCTGTATGTCTGAATTGTCAACACGGCTGTGGATTGCCATCATTCTCCTCCTATATACAGATTCTAGTCATGGAGAGCAAACCGTATATCCTCCACCACCCTGGTTTTTCCACTTGGCACATTTCATAAAAATATTCATGTCTCTCTTCAAAATATTAATATTTTTCTCACTATTTTAGTTGAGAGGTAAAGACGAGATCTGTATGAGTGATCCTCAAAAAAGCTTGATTATTTTCGCTTCCTCCAGTGTTCGCAAAACGTCTGAGGAAAAATCTGGATTTCTCCGGATTTATTTACTCCTTGTTTTCAGGTGCCTGGCAAATTACATATATTTTTTAAGACTTACTGAAAGAACTAAAATAATTTGATTACGCAAGTCAGTATTTGAAAGTTTAACTGCAGCGGTGCAGTTAAGTTGCACGCTGGCCTTTCTGCCCTTGGGCTGCACAGCTCAGGAGGATGATGGGATTGGCAAAGTACCAGTGAGAAAAATGCTTGGGCAGTATCAGAAAATTGAAATGCATTTTTTTTCCCAGCTCCCATGCAGTGCCTTTTCAGAAAAGCCAGGGTTTGATGCTTAAGTGTGTTTCTGACCCAAGTACAAACATGATGAACATGCACAATTTTTGTAGGAAAAAAAACAAGAATAGCAATTTCTGGGGGTTTTATAGCTGTATTTGTATCAGGACTCCAACCAGTGCAGTCCTCACACTTCAAACAGTTTGATTTTGGGTAATAAATACAGTTCCAAGGCTCACACTAACATGTGGAAGCTTGAAACTCAGTAGCAGATGCTGGACTTCTAAATGGGTTTTCTCTTTGCATTTATGCCAATAAGACAAGACTGTTTACGTTTTGGAACAGTTGAATGGACAAAGAACATAGGTATAAACAATTTCGATGTTGGAGTAAAGAGATATAACAGACTTGCCTAGCATTCATGCAGTAGTGCTGCTGTATGTCCACTGGTAAACTGTTGGAGAATACTTCCAGGGCTTCCAAGAATACAAAGTCTGACTTTGCCTATTATGTTTAGCATAATAATTACTGAGAAAACAAGCAACATATGCAGCCAGCATTTGCTTTGAAGATATGACACATTATTATCAAAACTATGCTGAATGCTGATGCTAAATATAGGCTGAAATATGCCTCTCCATGCATCCAGATTTCAGAGTCCGAAAGTTCTTCGGATATTAGAGAAGAGAATAGCATTTGCTTTCGCTAGAATTTGCACCCACATTCTTTGGCAATGGAAAGATGGTGACATGTTCCCATCTTTTGGTGCCTGCAGGCAAGACTTATATTCTACTTGGTGCCTGCCTTCAGGAGAAAATCTCAGACAAGATGATAACTGCATCAATTGCAGTGAACCTTTCATATGCTTCCTGTCTCTGCCGTGTTTTTATATTACGTGAACTCCTATCCTTCAAATTGTCTCCCACTGCCCTACTAAAAAACATTTGGATAATGCAATTTTCCAGTTCCTTACAATAAGAAAAGGAGACTTGAAATATTTTGCAGAATTCACTTTAGAACCTTTACTAAGTACCTTCAGAACCTTAGTGACTAAAGCCAGAAATCTGCTAAAGAAATAACCTTCAGTGAAGAAGGTTACCTTTGTATTTTGCAGTGAAGAAGAGCATCATTTTGATAAGCCACTGAACTCGCTCTTCTCTCAAAACAGTGACATAAAGCCCACAGTTTAATCCAGGTTATGTTTCAAACATGAATGATTGTCATAGCAATACTTGGCAAAGAAGCAGAAACAGTGTGGACTGAGTGAAGTGCCTCTGGTCCTTTATTACCCTCTGGCAAAAGATATCCCGTTGAAGGGGTACTTTTTAAAATCTTTTAAAAATTTTTTTTGCGAGATGCAAACTGCTAGAGACTCACTTTTAGCACTTGCTGAGCAAGTTTTAATATCCATTAGCATACAGACAGCAGTAAAGCCATGGGGACCAGTCTAAGTGGAAATCTGTAGCTTTTTTCCTTCAAGCTGGCTGTGGTTTTCTGCTTTCTCCCCCCACCCCACAATATTGAAATACTTTGCTCATGTGATGCAAGTACCATTCCTCTTGCAACCAGAAAAAGCAAGTATCTGCTTTTATAGGTGACAGTTCGGTACTGAGAGCCAAAGGAGAAAGGCAGAATTGTTTGTAAGAGTAATGCCATCTTTCCATTTGCATCTCTCTTTTTTTGAAACGAGTTATTTTTTAATGCCTACAATTAGACAGATCAACATTTCTGGTTTTAATTTAATGCAGAGAGTATGATAATTATGTTATTCTGTTCTGAATTACATCCCTAAATTTCCATATAAAGTGGTCACGGTAAAACAGCATGAATTTGTTTTCGATTATTGGAGTACAGAATTTGTTGTAGGTTCGTTCGTTTTACACAAGCACTGTCAGATCTGCTCTGTGTCACTATACATCCTCTTTTTTTTCCCCCTCTCTCAGCACAAAAGAAAATAAGTCTTACTGCTCATTTTAAAGTGCTGTAAAACTTTTTTGTGGACATTTATGAAAAGACTTAATTTAGCAGCTCAGAGAGATCTTTGCACCATAGTAAGATTTTTATTTTTCCATAGCATATTTTTATCTTTAGGAATGACAGAAGTGACAGCAGTGGTTGGCTGAAATGTCATGCCATTAAAAAAGCAACTTATGTATACAATTATAATTCTTAGAGTCTTTTGACAACTCTCTGCCATTAGATCTGTATTTTAACTAAAATGGAAAATTTTATGAAACATGCTACTGAAAAATAAAGATAATTTTTTTATACATAGTGAAGGAATGAGGGCATGAGAAAACCAGAACAGATGGCTGAAAGGACCACAGTCAAATTAGAGCATTGGTAGAACAGTAAATCACTAATAAGATTAATTTGTGTTGTTTGTGTGTTTACAGAAAAATAATGTTAGATAGCACCAAAATAGGGTGTAAGTTTAAAAAAATCATTCTTGATTGGAAGAGGTGAAGTCACAGTTTTGGTGAGTGCAAAAGGGATTATTGGTGTCTTGTCATCATGTCATGTATTTGTGAATGTTAATGGAACACAGTCTGTTCTCTGTGGGGTATCATCTCAGCCAATTTTATTGGACTGCACACTGAAAGAGAGCTGTAAAATTTGCCTTTATCACAGAAGTGGCATGGAAAGGTGGGTAAAGCTTCAGAGCAACAGAAAGAAGGAGAAAAAATACAAAGGTCATCAAGTCTATTCTCCCTATTAATGAAGGATTTTCATGGTCAGTAAATTTCTTAACACTTACGGCACTCTCATTCACTGGAAGGAAGCTCTCTCGCTTTCCTAAAAGGCTAATTCTACAGCACAATAGGCCTCAAACCAATGCAGCTGAAAACCTGTTAGGAAAAGACAGTCTGAAGTGGAAGAATGCTGGAGAGGAAAAGTGTAGGAGAGCAGATATGCCAAATAAATAAATAAAGACCAGAAAGTGGAGGCATGCCAGGGAAGTAAGAAGGAGCATGCTTATTTTTTACCTTCCCATAGTGGCCTCCGCTGGTGAACCACTCACTGAGTTGCTGGTGGAATGTAAAGCTTCCTTGAAAATAAATCCAGCTGGGGACAGAGGTGGAATCACCACCTGTGTTCCCAGAGGATAAATGCTGCTTACAGCTCAAGAGGCCTCTGTGGTGCAGGGAAGTGTGTAATTCACACCTTCCTGAGCCAGCTTTACTGAATGCAATAATCATCTGGTCTTTATTTGAATCTCCCTCTTCCGGGACTGATTTCCACTGTCTTCTGTTATTCCAATTCTCCTAAAGCAGTGCAGTACATAAAGTTTCCCAGTCCAGATGCAGACCTCACATGGGCTCATGGCCACCTCCTTGCAAGCACACTCGGTCGTATGTCACTCTGCCCAAAACCTCCCAATTATTGGCTGGCTCTGGGCAGTCTCAAAGCTTTCAGCTGCTCCCAACCAATAATTGGGGGAGTTGGGAAAGCAGGATTCATGTCGTACTGGAAGAGTGTGAAGGAGGCAAGCTGTGGGTTTGTGTTGGGTTGGTATCTGCATTTATAAGTTTCATGTACTTTCTTTAGGAGGACGGGAAGAAAGAATTGTATTATCAGGGGACGAGGATTGTCATTTGGATTAAACTAAAGACTTGCCCAGCAGAACAGCAAAATCTGGAGTTGAGGAATTAAAAAAATAAGTACAGAGGACTAGGACTAGAAGTGAAAGGTCCTGCATTTAGTGACTGGTATCTTCAAAGGACTGTGAAGGTAAGGAAAAGAAAAAATGATCCCCCCATGTCGAAATTTTGTCTTTGCTGCAACAGAAGTAAGAAGAAAAAAAGAATTAGGCTTTAAGTTCTAGTGCTATCTTTAGATCTCAACACCTTTTTATTTATTTCTGTTCAAGTTATGGCCACTTCAGAGTTCTTTTGCTGGAAAATTATGCTGCAAATAAATATGCAAGTGTAATTCCTGTGAACAGGTACCCTGACTTTTCTCCAAGTGCAGAGAAGCCCCATCTAAAATCCATGCAGAACTGGTCTTATGAATCACCATCTTGATACCTTTTGATATGTCTGTCATTTGGACCCACTGGGCTCTAAAGGAGTGGGACATCATTACTTTATTGTGAATTCAGTTCTCATTAAAAAAAAAAAAAAGTCATTTAAATATCACCACAAACATCAGAACAGACAACCTTGTGATGGATGCACTTTGGCCATTTTCAGCTAAATCCTGCCCTGCACTGAACTGAATAAAAAGCACCTCTAACTTCAGTAGGATTTGTTCTTAAATTCCAAGTCAGAATATGGCCCTTTAAATATTTTTCATGTATAAATTAAATTGTAAAGCATTCCTGTGTCTATAGTTATTTTAAAGTCAAGTATTAAAATAGTGCACTTGTTAAAATCACTAAAAAATATTGAAAATGTTTTGAAAAAAATCCTTAGACAAGTGTAAAGCCCTTTATAAACAAGGAAAATAGTGAAGCTCTGCAACCCAACAGGAAAAGGGAAATGCTTTGGAGATAGGGTCTCGTATGTATACTATGCTGAGCCATGACATAAAGGTAATTATTTTCCCCTAAGTTAAATCTCTTATCTTACAAATCCTTCCTTTGCCAGAGGCCTCAGGCCCCACAGATAGCAAAGCACTTGAGTTCTCAACACCCAAGAGCTCTACTCTTCCACCCCACCGACAATCAACTTCTGTCACTCTGTGTTTGTTGTCCCCTCTCGCCGGTCAGAGGCACTTCCCTCCTGTGCTTCTCCAAACATCTTTGAAAGGCAAGGTGTACCCTTGCAGCAGGCCTTTTGCAGGCTTCTACTTCTGCTGGAGTCAAATTTCTATCCCATGCTAGGGCCAAATTTCCAAAATATGTCCATTAAGCAAACACTTCCCACTGAGAAACATACCTGACATTGATCTTCAGCCCTACTGAATCTCTTCCCGAAGAGTTCATGTGGTGCTGCCTGATAAGAGATTTAGGTGTTCCATGACCCCTTCAGCCATGGTTTTTTTACAAATCTTTACAATCTTACTCCTTAAGCTCAAACAGATGGCAATGCATATTGGTTATGATATTTATTATATAGGAAATAAACTAAATTAAGGGTGATCCTACTACTTCAACAAGTTACCCAGCATTTGCACTATAATAATAGGTGAAAACAAACAATACAAAGGCACTACAATAAAGTTAAAATATTGAGTCACCATTGAATATGCATATTTTAAGCACAACCCCTTTTAAAAAAGGTTGCTACTCCTTTCCAGCATGACAGTGGGATTGTTCAGATGAAAAAGCTGATAAGTATAAATACAATGATTTTTTAAGGATTCTATAAGAGTGTGAATTATGAAATCAATTTTAAAGAAAGACTTGGAATATTCTGCCTACATTGCTTACTATTAAGGCATATAGAGTAACAGAAATAAATGGTCATATCTGGTTTTGCTTACTAGAATTAATTACTGTTAAGGTTACATAATTAGGGGTCATACTTACAATATGATCTGTTTTAAATCAAATATTTAACAATACCAGTTAAAGCATTCCTGTGTATTTCTCTTTACTATAGGTAATAACACATGTATTGACATAATTAAATGGCAACGTGTCTTAAAAATAACTGCAACATATGTTTCTGTATTACAGAAAAAGTATAATATCTTAATAATGTAATAAAACTTCTATCTATAATATCAGAGATATACCAGAGTACATTTATAAGTACACAGGTTGAAAGTAGAGACCACTTCTAAGGAGTGGTTACATGAAAATAGTACCTTTCTATAATATTCACATGCAACAATTCCTTCTCTTAGTGTAAGTCAAAATACAAAGTGGATCATGTTGTGCACTTGTTTAAGATTTTTACAAGTGTAAATATATTATAACAAAAATTCCAATGCAAAAAAGAAATATCAAAAATCACATATATCAAATATATATTTAAGTTGAGAACACTTACTGGTGTAATATACTTTCAGAACTGACATAATGTAGCTAACCAACCATTTAAAACTGAAAAGTAAAGAAACACTTTGTTTAATGCCTACAATTAATCTTTGCTTGGCTTTATACTAACAATAGAATTCTGATTAAATTCTTTTCATGGTTGTGGTCTTAAACTTAAACTTAAACTTAAAGGGGTTTAAAGACCCTTTCACAGAACTCCTTAGCTGAAACATATAACCTGGCCCAAGGAAATCAGTTTTGAAGTCAGTGTGGTGTTGGTGCAAAACGTGTCATTACCGTGAAGAGGAGAGAGGAGCGTTCAAGCTCCAGAGCAGCACGGAGAGTGTCGGCTTCCAGACTTCCTTACAACAGAAATTTCACATTGGCCCCAGTCCACAGTATGTTTAAGTAATTAATACTCATTTCAGCCAACCATCATTCTTTGTCTTCAACAGACATCCCAATGGAATATAAAGATTTGTCTCATTCTTCTTGCCCTTCCTTACACAACTGACAAACATTAATGGTTATTCCATCAAATAGTGCAGCGCAGAATCTCATACAAGCTCCTATGCCATCTACAGTTTGTTGGTGCTGGTTTCATCTAAAGGGAAACTTTAAAAGGAGAGGCTGTCAATAAGTTATTAAGCTGACACATGTTATCTACAAGAAAGACTATACAGCCTGGGATGCTGGTTTCACATCAAAAGTCCATTGATAAAAACTTAAAAGTGAGGAATATTCTATAGAGAAAGTCTGAAGTTTTGTACATAGTTATTCAGTTTGATAGTACTAAAATGACTGCTCCTAAGGGATTTTGCTGAATATCTCTCAATGTACCCCACAATATATGAGACAACACTAGAGAAAACTCTATATACTTTCTGGCACATAGAGAACATTTCAAAAGCTATGGAAGTTGTGTCAGTGATTTAAGTGGAAAGAACGGGTTTGCCAGTTAGTGATAAAGCTGAAAATACACATGAAAAATTATTTTCCAAAATCAGGAAAAATAAATATAGAAAAACTCATCGGGGTTTTGAGTTTACCATAAGTCAAGTAATGGCTTGATACTGCACTGATTTCAGTATCTTGGAGGGATATTCATGAAGTTTTTACTAACTACATGAGTAAATAGACTTTTTGAAAAAAATGTGTATGTCTCACTTCAAAAAAAACCAGCAAAGTGACTTTTCAGGAAGCAACAGATACATTCCACAAACTAAGTAATATATTACAGTCTAATAGAGTCACACAAGACAGCAAAGAGTAGAAATAGTGGCCTGATCCTATGAATACAATTTGCCATAGTTACTACTTTGCAAGTCTCGTTTTTCATTCATTTTTCAAATTCTTGCTTCATGTGTACTTCATTAAAAGCTCTTAATTTAATTTTCACCTGTTTACGCTTTCAACAACTTCACTTTCACACTGAGACGGCTGCCATGGCATCAAGCACTAAATAAAATCTTCAGCTTAGTAACAGAAAGATCTTTTCTTACTAATACTTTCAATAACTCACCTTGCATGGCAGACCTAGTGTGACTCATTGACATTCCTGGGCCCCTAAAGGAGTTGAACTCATCTCTCAGGAGAAGAAATAGGACTGTCTTTGTCTGGGCACAACAGATAGAATCATTCGTCAGGAATCTTTGAAATATGCCTTCCTGTTCCCAAAGAAACCGATTTGCCTCCCTTTGCTTCAGACTTTATCAGAGCAGCTTGGTCAAAACTCTTAAAAACTCAAACAATAATATCTACAATCAGTTCAGACTCAGCTGCAGAATTATTTTTGGCTCATAAGGGAGAAAGAGCTAGATTACCAGTCCCTTCATCCATGATGACTGCAACTGATTTGGCAGCTCTAACTAGACTTTCAAAACTAACCTCTCTGATAACCCCCTGAAACTAAATTTTTCTAACAAACAAACTAGCAAATTTTGGCTGCCTCTAAATTAGCAGGATCCAGATTGCATTGTGCAAATCTGTTTGTATGGAAATCTCTTGACCTATTTACATCTCCCTTTCTGACTCAGGTTTCTCGTTGGTGGTTGTGATTAAAAAGGAAGTACAGCAATCATGTTGAATTAAAATAAATTAAAGCTGTGCACTTTCCCAATTAGGCCTTTTGTGGGATGACTTTCAACAGGAAGACAGGCCCATCCATCACTCTGAAGTGCAAATACATTTTAAAAGCTTCATTCTCTCTTATAATTTAAAATTTCATAATTAGTTATCATGGGTGTGGTTGGAGTTGCAAAATGTTGTCTCCTTATGGGTGCAGAAGTGGAGCACTTGAATCTGCAACAGAGTCACTAGTTTTGAAGGGCTGGCAAGCCCTGAGTTAAACTGCAAGACAACTCTCACCTTGTGAATAATCACATATATGAATCGAATTTGAATTGTTAATTATGTACTGTGTTTATTTCTCTGCCTCAGCTTCACTCCCTTGTATTACTTCAAAACCAACAAATGAATCTTAAGTTTTATTCTTCATTTATACAAATATAACTTTAGGCATAGTTATATTAACACACATTTTTAGAAGCCAAAAAGAAAATTGCCTTCTCTTTAAGTACACAGAGTATTTGCATTGTCACAATATATTACATGGACTGGATGCTTAACGTGTAACTGTACTAATCTTTATGGCAAACATAATAACAAAAGAAAGTTGTTCCGAGATTTTTCTATTTTTATTTTAAAAAAATAACAAAAAAACCTTTCCAGTGAGGGACCACATGTAAAACTATGGTTTCTCTGCACAGAGACCAAGGCTGCTTATTACCTACAGTACACTAGCTATGATGAACAGACCACCATAGTTGTGACAACTGATGTTGCTGCCTCCAGGGTAAAACAAAGGTTTACATATTACACAAGCAATTTAACTGTTTTCTAAACATATTGCCAAGACAGTGGGAGTTGGCAGCCAGCACTATGTTTTAGGTTTTGGATACTTGGATTAGAAGTGACTGCTGATTAGAGACCTTTTTATTCGTCTTCTACGAATTACAAGCAACCCAGTAACCCAGCAAAGAATCCTTCACAGCACTTAAACTTGTCTTCATGGCTTCCCAAAGATTACATACACAAATCACTCCACAAAAGTGGTGCAACAGACTTGTGCATAGATAACTACATACGGCAATTGTCTTGTTCTAACTCTTAAAGACTTCCCCAAAGTGAAATGTTTTATAATCCTTTTTGTGCAGTAGTCAGGAAAGAAATAAAAGAGTTTGGGGAAAGATTATCCACAAGAAAGAAACTTTTTTTTTTGGGTTCCAGCTGAAACACAATAAAGAACATAATTAACTTCACAATTCTTTGTGTTTTTCATTTGACTGCAGGGAGGAGATGAAAGAGGACTGTTAAGCCTTGCATTCCATCCCAATTACAAGAAAAATGGAAAGCTGTATGTGTCTTATACCACCAACCAAGAACGGTGGGCTATTGGACCTCATGACCACATCCTTAGGGTCGTAGAATACACAGTATCCAGGTATCAGTAAAAGTCTAAAATTCACAAATTCTGTATTTCTTAGCAACCCTTGCATTTTAGTATTTCCCATCTCTAAAATAAGCTATCGGGTTTACAACGTATATACTTGGGCACCTGCAGAAAAACTATTGTGGGTTTTATTTCAAACAGTAGTTTTGAAATGCCAGTAAGTACACTGGTTTTTCTTTTTAAGACCTTTTTTTTTTTTTTTTAGTTATTTTCTCACTTTTTTTTTAATTATAATTATTTCCTATTTATTGTGTATAGGCAGCAAAATAATTTTTCTGTGAATGCTACAAAATTGAAATTTCTCAGAAACAACTGTTTGGCATTTTTCCACCAAGTTACAACATCCACATCTCGAAGCATAATTTGAATGAGTCAAGTTTATTTTTAGAAAGAAGTACATTGATAGTGAACTGTGAAAACTGTGCTCATATCTTTATCTTGCAGGAAAAATCCACACCAAGTTGATATGAGGACAGCAAGAGTGTTTTTAGAAGTAGCAGAACTACATCGAAAACATCTAGGAGGACAGCTTCTGTTTGGCCCAGATGGTTTCCTATACATTTTTCTTGGAGATGGCATGATCACTCTAGATGACATGGAAGAGATGGATGGTTTAAGGTACAAAAACTACCAATGGATAGACTTCTATTATTGTCTTTGCACAGTATTTGGGGTCAGAATCCAAAGTGATCAGCAGTTGTCAGGACAAATCTTGCTCCCTCATCCTTTACTAAATAATCCTACTTATTTCAGTGCCTGGGTTTTGCAAACTGCTGACTTTCAGAACAGTCTGACTGCTTAAATACATCTTCTTGTAGCTGTGTGCTATCAAATCCTTTAAATACTGGAGTCCTCATCAGTAAATGCAATTTTGTTTAGGCTTCTGTTTTCTGAACTGTTGTTCTATGAACAGAACAACTGTATTGAGCAAAGATTCCAAAATGTGTCTACAAACACATACCAGAGTCAATAACAACAATGCATCACTTAGGAAAATGTCCAGAGAACATATGAAATAATCCTACTTTGGTTCTACCTTTAAAATTTTCCCAACCTGCTTTTTCCCTCTGCTTCATTATTCTCTGTTAGAGTTGCACTATTTGTCTTAATTTAGAGAAGGTGTGGTACTGAGCCTTTACAGACCTAAAAGGAGTTGCTGTTCAAAGGCCTCTTTGGCTCAGCAAAATTGCAGGTGCTCCTGCAATTTTTAAGTATTTTTTAAGTATAAGGATATACTTTAAAACCCAGGGCAGAGGGCAATTCTAATACTTGGTTTTAAATTAATGTAAAACAAGAGAAGACTGAAACAAATTAATGATGAAGAAAGACAGAAAGGAATCAATTTAAATATCACATCTTTTCATGTTTATAAAGAGAGTTTTGATGATCTACTCCTTGTCCTTTCTTCCATCACAATCATGAACATAATGTAAAACATTTTACTCTCTCCTGTTTCATGTAACAAGAAAGGTCTGAATGCTTACCAAAAAAAAAAAAAAAAATTCAACATTTCCATTCAAGCAATACAATTTATTTCTTGCTTGCTTTCTTTCTATGTAATTAGTCTTTGGATTGTACTGTGGCTAGAAATCATTGAATTCAAGAGTAGGATTCAAAGTGTTAGCAAAAAGCATTAAGCACAGTTACTCTAGAGGAGATATTTGAAGCCATAAAACAATGCTGATGTTTGGAAAGTTGTTCTTATGATCAAGTTGCTTCCCAACACCATGGTCAGAGGTGTTCTAGTAAATAACAAGGCAATATATTGGCCACAACTGAATCTTGAATAGGCTCTGCTATTATTTTTTGGACTTGCACGTACCATAAAATCAATCTATATGTGATTAATCAGTAAAAGTGGGTGGTTTATTTTTCTGTCTCACTATAGTATTATATGGATTAAATCTACCAGTAAAATACTTTTAAAAACCCAATTATTTTATCCTCCACCTCTCTCAGTGATTTTACAGGCTCTGTCTTGCGCCTCGACGTAAATACTGACCTGTGCAACGTCCCTTATTCCATACCACGGAGCAACCCACATTTCAATAGCACAAACCAACCTCCTGAGATTTTTGCACATGGACTCCACAATCCAGGCCGGTAAGTAAGTTTCCGAATCACTGAATTACTCTGGAGTAGATACTGTTTTCAACCAGAAATTTTTTATACAGTCAGGTAACAACATTTTAATAATAAAGGCACTCGTGAAGTTTTTAAATCCTCCACTCCTCCTTCTCCTCACATATTTCACAGTTAGAAACAAATGTACATTGGCAAAGGGGAAAGCGAAGAGCAGGCACAACTACTAAAAGTCAAGACCAAAGTGACAGAAATGAAGTACAGGATTTTTGGTTTTAATGAATGATAAAATGACTACCCTTATGAAAGAAAAGAGCTTCAAGCAGAGGGTTGGTAAAGTACAGCTGAGATGGGAATCTTGACTGGGAATAATAGGCACGTGGAAAACAAATGAGAACATCTGGTGATATCTAAACAACAGCAAGGAGGAGAACAATGCTTTAACTAAACAACACATAATTCAGTGAATTAGGTGGGTGGTAGTACTGAAGTGACATTTAAAGTCATGGTTTGAAAAAAATCAGAAAGTCAAGTTGTTCAGATAAGGAGTTGATTCTTGGACTTTTTAACAGTCCAAAATTCCTACACCATATAAGTCAATTCATTTTGCTTGGTTAAGGCACTATTCATTTCAGGTGCTTTAGAGCAGAGTACATTTTATTACTAGGAAAAATTATTTTTACATCAGATTATATAAAAAATGGTGTAGGAATGGGAAAGTTGTAATATCTTTTGGGTCTGAATCTAACACATTGTTGGATATTTTGGCTCCTTATAAAATAGGTCCCTCACAGGAGCAGGCACCAAAAAGACACAATAATATTTAAAAATGTGATGCTTCATACTATTTCAAATTATGAACTCATCTATTTCATGGATTTTCTTCTCTTTTTTTGTTTTGTTTTACAGGTGTGCTGTGGACCGCCATCCAACTGATGTAAACATCAATTTAACTATACTTTGCTCAGATTCAAATGGAAAGAACAGATCTTCAGCAAGAATCTTACAAATAATAAAGGGCAAAGACTATGGTAAGTTCCATCCAGGGTAAAGCTGCTGGGAACAGTCAGTTTTTATGCCCATGGAATAATAAATAGAAAGCAGAAAAGATAGATAAAGGACTGTATAGCCATGATAGGAAACTTAGAACATAGATAGAAGAGATAACCTACCAAAGATAGAACTTCTGAAAAGTTCCATCTTTTCAAGGTAGAACTTCAAGGTACAAGCAGATAAAAGATTCAGGACAAAACAAAATTTCAATGACTCAACTTTGTTCTTGTTGGTGTAGAATATTATGTAAATAAGATTTAACAAATTTGACGGTTGCTAGTCCATCAAAGGTCAAACTGTTGGTGCATATATTGGCTCAGAAAGAGAAGATTTTGGAATATCAGGAAGTGATGAAAATGTATTCTTAGTCATTCATAAATAACCTTTTAAGACAGAATGGAAACCTCATGTAATGGACCTCCTATAATGGAAAAAATGAGAGAGACAACAACAGACCTCAGCCAAACAGGGAAGTGACTGAGCTCTGTTTAAATGTTACTAAAAATAAAAAACTTAGAAAAATGCTCTATGCTACTACTTCATGATAAATGGCTAGTTTAGATTAGATGACAAAAAGATAAATATACTCAATTAGGGACTTTAAATTATTAAAGCATTTCATGTTCTCTCTGAATTAGTATGACTGTCAGTCACAATTTTAGTTTAATGTTTAACTCTGACACTCACTAAGGTCACTTGCTAGTTCAGGCAAGCCAGGTGACAGCTACTCTGAGCCATCATCCCCCTTGACTGACCATTTAGCAGCTTGTAAATCCACGATGGTAAGATGTGATAAATGCCACTGGTCTATCTCCTGGAATGCAGCATTTTCTGGTTTTATTCACATCCCTGGTTCCCCCACCTGTACTTTACTTACAAGCAAAGCAGCTGTGCTGTCTAGTACAACAGTACACAATAGTATCATGCAATTGTACTGCTTCAGTTATTGTGTGCATTTTCTGTGTCCATTTTACAAAAGCCAAACCAAAGAATAATATTTGGTTAACCACTGCTCCAATGGAATTTTGACTGCATCTTTATTGCAGAGTAAACTAAGCAATACTGTGTCTATCCAGAACAGCTTGCCAATATTAATACTAGGCTATGGGTCAACTCCTTCAATAAAAAGAGTTCATCATCCTTTTCTCCCCCATAAAATTTCAGGTCTTACTCTTGTAGAATAATCTGGAAAATGCATTTACCAAAGACTTGCAGATAGCCTTCTGACTAAAAAAGTTCCTATAAAACAAAATGGTCTGTTGGCTGTGGCTTTTATTTAAAATTACGCAGTTATCATGTCAAATTGAGCCTACTTTTACCCAAAGCAGTATTTGATTAAATGAATTGGAAAATGTACACTGAAACTCCCTGGAAGAATTATTTGATAGGACTAAACTCTGCAGCTTTGTGAAAAAAGAAGAAAAAATGTATAGGAATTGAAACTACAGCAACAGGGTAAAATTGCTACAAGAAGCTATGGCAAGTTATATTAGTTTTTATGGGATGTAAAACACTCACTATGTTTAAAACTCTGATTTTGAAAGAATTTCTCAAACCACTGAAAGGCTTTGAAAACAAGTTTTGTTGAAAATCAGTGGAATTTCTGCTCTTAGTTACTGGACTTTACAGTAAAGGGGGGGTAAATTGGGCTCCTGAAGTTCAAGAGATCCATTTTGCAGACTGTATTGACATTAGAAATTAATAGCAGTAACAACATCAATTTCAATGGAAGTCCAACCTAATCTTTGTGTAGTTTTATTGTCCCAGGTTGTGCACATGGAAGACAAGCAACTATAGCCTCTCCTATTGAAAGTCTTTAATGGATTGTTTCACAAATAGACTTGGTTGTAATTTCACGACTTTATTTTTTTTTTTAAATGTTTCATTTCTGGCAACACATCTTGAACTTTGAGGAATCTTTAAATGGAATTAACCTTGTTTTCTTCAAGTAACAGCATTTTCATAAATGCGAATCAATGTGAGACTGCATGTGATCTAATGCTACGGTAGTTCCTTTTTAGAAAGTGAGCCTTCACTTTTAGAATTCAAACCGTTCAGCAGTGGATCCCTGGTTGGTGGATTTGTCTATCGAGGCTGCCAGTCGGAAAGACTCTACGGAAGTTACGTGTTTGGAGACCGCAATGGGTACGTTTCTTACAGCTCACTCTTAAACACAAATGCCTCTAGGGTACATTTAGCCACTCAGCTGCCTGTATGAAGGACCACCGAAGGTCTTGTACATTGTGTCACTTTGCCAGGTTAGCACTGGGATAAATGCAGATTAAACTCTGGATTTGGAAATAAAATAGCACAGCATTCTAATGGTGACATGCATAACATAGTTAAGCCTTGCAAAAAAGTACCGAGAGACTCACATCATGGTTCTCTTAAGATTTTAGTTCTAGATATGCTTACATGCAGCTTTTACACTATGAGGGGAATTAATCCTGAAACTGTTTCCCAAACCAACTGGTAAGACATTGAAAACTTTTGGGATTTTATGGAAACATCACTGATGGAGCAATGTGAATGTTTCTGTAATGAATGGGCATAGTTTCCCCATACCAGATAGCTGAATATTCACAAATGGTTGTGGAGTATAGCTTGAACACAATTTTGCAATATTTGAATGACTGGATGGCTTTTAAGCATCTGAAAAATAAATCATAAGACAATGAACTGCACAGATGTATCTATGGAGCTTCTTGCAGAAAGTGTTTACTTATTTATCTGGACAATGAAAACTCTCTATTCCAAATATAATGTAACAATTTGTTTTATGTGTTCTTGAATATAGAAATTTTTTAACACTGCAACAGAGTCCTGCAACCAAACAGTGGCAAGAGAAACCCCTCTGTCTTGGCAACACTGGCTCGTGTAGAGGTTTCTTTTCAGGCCCTGTCTTGGGATTTGGTGAAGATGAATTAGGTAAATACTAAAAAAAGTTCTTAAATCATAAGGCTTATTAGTCATGCCTGCTGAAGTATTCACAATTCTAGTAAATGTTTAAAAAGAAGGCTATCTTTCCTTTACCAAAGCTGTCTACACTGCTCTCAGCTACACCTCAGCAGCCTTGTAAGAAGAACAGAGAAGAGAATGTGTGGTTGGAAGGGTCAAAGGTCCTTATTGTCTCTCACACCCTGTGAACTGTCACTCACTATGACACAATGTATCATATACTTGCCTTTATTCCCAACATTACAGACTTAAGTGGCAAAGAGATTGAATGAGCAGACTGATCCCCCTCTTCTCCCTTCCTCACAAATTTTACCTTTTTTAACCAATTTATACTATATGAAAGATAAAACACTCGTGATAAGATATATATCACGTTTTAGCATCAATTTGGGTAGAGTGCTTATATACATTTTCAAATACCAATGGTTCTGCTGTATATTTCAGTGTCGAGTGTTTCTTCTGAAGTTTTTTTAATCTCATTTGGCAAATACAGCTAGATCACAAAAGTCATGTATTTTCCTTAGAAAAGGAGAACTAATTTATTGCACTGGCTTTCCTAACAGGTGAGATTTACATATTATCAAGCAGTAAAAGTATGACACAGCCTCACAGCGGAAAACTCTACAAGATTGTTGACCCAAAGAGGTGAGCATTGCATTTCTCTTTCAAATCAGCCTTTCCTTCAACTGGTTAAAAACCAAAAGGTAGCTGTAGTTCTTTCCTTGTGGCTGAATTACGCAATAGTGGCGTTCAATAAAAAGGGATGGTCCTGGTAGTTCTGAAGCCAAATGGCTTTTAGGTACCAGATGAAAGCAGATGCTGGAATTCTCCAGCGGTGCTACTGCTTCCTTACTTGACACCATGGTGGGACAATGCACAACAGGAGCTGGCTCAAAAGATTAGTACTGGGTGGCAATACCTATTCTAAGCAACTACAGAAAATCATTTGACAGTACTAGCTAGTGTCAGTTTTGCCACAAGTAAGTTCTAAGGGACTAGTTCAGCCTTTCCCAAATATCTCTCTGGTTGTATAGGAGATACCACCAATGGGGAATAACACAGAGGCCTCACTCAGTCCTCAGTGGGTGTGAAGTGTCCCTGCTTACTAGTTTTCAGTGTCCTTCCCTGCATTTACCTGTCTCTCCCTGGGCAGGTTTGGAGCCCCAAGGAAGGAAATCCTTTGTCCTTGGGCTGTGTGCCAGAAATACATGAAGTTCTTTAACGGTTCTTATAACTCTGCTTCTAAAAGGCTCATAAATCCCACTCAAGTGATTTATAAGACTCAGATTTAATAGGATTGGTCTAATTATTTAGACTAATTTACCAGTTTTAAAATGAGGATAAATTAAAATTATCAAACCAAAGTTTCCTGAGATGTGATCTTTGCAGAGCAGCTGGAACTACGAAAATATTAGAGAATATGCAAAAAAAAGCCAGTCCCCAACATGACCCAGGGGCCCCAGCAGCAGTAAGATCTGACGACTTAGCAGACACTCACTTTGGCTGGGGGAATACCATTTTCTTCATGATGGATCTTGCTGCTCTATCAGACCAAGTCTGCCAAGTGAAAGTAGCACATCCATCCTGAAAAAGCATCAGAAATCAACACAAAATGAAAGAGCCAGTAGAAGTGAAGTTTGTTGTATAATTATTTTGACCCCATCATACCCTGCAAAAGCTACTGTCTATTTTTTTCAGCATCTACTTCAGCACATTTCTCCATTAGTATCAGATACAGTCAGACTTGTATTTTTGGTTTTGCTGTTAAGAAAAGAATTTTCCTGTTGAACTAAAACTCTTAAAAATTGTTATTGGGACAACAAGTGAATACAACAATAAAATCATGAAATTGGATGCACGCTGTACTGTAAGTTACAGTAGAGTTTCAGTGTTTTATAACTGTACTATCCCAAAACAATAGCAAATAATCTGGAAGCAGATGTTACCACAGGTTAGTGCAGTCTGTCAGTCAAGGTTATTATGTATGTTTTATTTATGCTTTCTGGTATTGAAAACATTTTTTCAGAACAAAACTTGCCATTCTTACTGGGATTGTTTAGTCTGTTGGTGTATGGTTTTAAGTGAATTTTACACCCTAAATCCACTATTAGTATCTAATTACATGGGGCTGCCTTGTTTGACCTCGGCTTTTTGTTCTTGTTACCTCTTCCAGTAGGGTGGTCTTCAGCTGACATACCTGAAAGGCCAGACCTCCCATTGCTGCACTCACGGTTGGCTGTTTTCATGTATGGAAAAGGGTCAAGACTGTGTTTGGTTACTGGTGAAAGTAACCAGAAAACTAGAGAATACTTCTG
The DNA here is from genome assembly GCF_003945595.2 of Pipra filicauda. NCBI lineage: Eukaryota > Metazoa > Chordata > Aves > Passeriformes > Pipridae > Pipra > Pipra filicauda. Next base: position 4,043,943 of record NW_024105087.1, on the reverse strand, counting down.
TAAATTGGCACACAGTTGAAATTAAACAGACTGTGGCAAAGGGATATAGTTTTTGGTAACCTTTTTTTAGAAACGTGGGATAATTTTCGTTCAGGCAAAGTTTTGAGTTTTGTTGTTTTTCAGTCTCACACCACTGCGGGCTTTTAAGGGACAGATAATGAGATACTTCCACAAAAGAGAGCTGTAGCTCTATCTACCGTTTCATGCTAAGTTCCTATTACCCATGTAAACAATTTTAAAAAATTCCATGGTTTTGGAAAATGTTCATGTAAACTTTTATTAACAGAATATTATAATTCACATGTTAATATTTTACTGTTTCTTCCTCATGGTGTGCATCATACCAATACAAAAATATATATATATGTAAACACTGGCACACTAAAGATGATACAGGTGGACTATGAGCATCAGGTATAACTAAAATCATCAAACTATTGATCTTTCATGTCTTAGAAATTCATTACTTAATAACAAAACCCTGTGAGAGGTGGCCCCCGGCAGACTTGTCAATTTGCAAAGAGAACTTTCCATGCCTGGGGCAGTGTAAAAGAACAAAATTATCATTCCTTGTGGTAGCCCCTTGCTGAAAATCAATACCTTCATGCAAAACCCAGCCTTCTTCTGCTAGTGGTCATTTGTAAGCTGTGCAAGCTTGCAAAATTATTGTTTTATTTCAGATAATGAATGTTACATGAAGGTGCAGAATTTGTATTCTTTTGATCTTTGTCGTATCATAGAAACATTAAAGTTGAAAATGAGCTCCAAGATCATCAAGTCCAACCTTTTGAGAGAACACCACCTTCTCAACTAGAACATGGCACTAAGTGCCACGTCCAGTCATTTCTTGAACACTTCCAGGGATGGTGACTCCACCACCTCCCTGGGCAGCCCATTCCAATGCTTCCCAAGTCTTCCAGAGAAAAAGCTTTTCCCAATGTCCACCTGGAACCTCCCCTGGCACAGCTTGAGGCTGTGTCCTCTCATCCTGTAGAAAACTACTGCATAATCAAAAGTTGTTCTCAACCATAACCATGACCTGCACTTTCTTGTCTCAAATGTGGCTTAGGACAGAAATCTACTACTTGGATATTGCTAGCAATAGAAAGAAAATCAAAATAAGTGGGTAGGTTAAAACATTAGAAGATCAGAAGATGAGGGTAATCCAAAGAACCCTTTGCATTAGTCTTCAATACTCAGCAATGGTATAGTCCTGTCCCAAAAGAATCCTTCAGATGTAATAAAAATGAGGTGTTTGTTAAACTGAGGTGATATATGACAAATTGATAAACATGATCAACACAGAGGTTCTGAATCCCACAATTGTCGAGGCCTTTTGAAACACAGAATTCAAGGTACCACAGAGAAATTTGTGTTCAGTTCCTCCAAAGACTCTATGTCAATAACTAAATAGACTCCCATCAAAAGCACAGAGTGAAATATTTCTTTTTGTAACAAGGTTGTTAAAATGATTCATTAGTACTTGAGAGAGCTTGTAGACATTAAAATGATAAAAAAAAGCCCTAAGTATGTGAATTGCTGCAGAATACATATATATACTACCTATTACCAAAAATAGAGTGAAGGGTATAGCCAATAGCAAATTTAGCTTTGAGATTGGAGGAGATGTTGGAAACACTAAGAATTACAAACACATAAAACCAGCATGAGGCACATTAGTTAAACTGGCAGTTGAGAGAAGTTCTCAAGTTAAAATTGTGTCTCTGAAAAATATATCCATTTTTTGATGATTGTCAAAAAAAACAACACTTTCCAGGGATAGGAACTAGTGAGAAAATACAGGCAGAAAGACTTATTTTCTTCTCAAATAAAAGAGTTAGTCAGACATCCTGAAGATTGATGCAAATACTGGTATTTTATAAATTGCCTTTGTGACCAAAAAAACAAAACTTTTTTATTTTGTGGTTTCCTACTTTCTGTTTCATAATTTTCCTGTTGTACTTTCTGTTTCTACAAATACATACTTATATCAATCACAAAAGCATTGATGTATTCAAAGGCAAAATAACTAGGTGATCAGTGATGTAGAAAATATATAGAGGTTCAAATATTCCAGCTGGTTGATAACAGAGAAAATAGGAGACAACCCCATTAGAAAAGAAAATGTAATCATTTTTCTAGCATGATGAGAGGAGAAAATCAACTGTGAAAATGAATATTTAAATAAGTAAGATCTGTTGATAGGTCCATGTACTCTGTAACTTAAACATTATTACCAGACCAAGAAGTAAGAAAATAAACTTTGGATGGTGGTAGAACAGACATAAAGTGTAAGTCTTCTTTTAGAATACTTGCAACAGGATCACTTTTATTTCTAAGGAAATTATAGATAAAATGAAAGACATTCAGAGAAGAGTTCTCAAACTGACAGACAATGCAAAAGTTTTCCATTTAAAAGATGTCCTTTATCCCCTGTGAAGTTTTAAGTGTTTGCCACCATCCATACGGTGATTCCAAAGGGGATGAACTATTCTTTTGACCAGGATGACTCACTGAAGCCAGAAGGTGATTTTTACAAAAGAGGGCAGAGCTTAAGTAAGTGTCCCTGCACATGTAGGAAGATTTCCTCTTCCTCTCCTTATAACACCTTATAGATCTGGATTTCAATGTGTTTCCTATCAACAGCCGGAAGAGCTGCTTTCCATTGGGTTGAAACTTGAACTTGATTCAAACCATCTCACTCCTCTTTCATGCCCCCCCCCGGGTATATAATTCCACTTATCATCCTTTCCATAATCACCTTCTGGGATTTCTGCTGTCAGAGAATATTTCCAAACAACTGATTTCAAACACGAAGGGACAATATCTAGGCCATACCTCATTCTGACATTGTTCAGGCTCTTTAGAAAACCATTAGTGATTTTGTTTTTTAGTATGAGTCAAGAGTGTTTGATGGTATGATAGAAGAAAGGCATTTATGAAAGTGGAGCCCTGTTAAAGACTTTAATTGCCATGGAAATGCAAACTCAGAAACGCACAGTTTTAGACTAATCTGCATCAAGATACTCAGTTCTGATGGGTTATAGACATACTCTGAAGCTACTACTGGAAACTCTCTGTAGAATGAGCCAATTTTGTTGGTGAATACGCTCACCAAGCCAGGTGGGCCATATGATTTCTTTCTGTTCAGAAAGTTACTATCCCTTAAGTCATTTGAGGGAAAGCCAGAATTAATGTCTAATTATGTTTAGTTTAGCCAGAGCATGCAAAATTCTTATCTCATTTACCTACCCACATGCAGTTACTATTCCCATAAGAGACACTAAAGAGAAATTAGAGCTTTTTGCGAATACCAGCCTAGAGAGTTTCAATTTACAGAAGTACTTCACAAAAACTCCTTTGTAACCACGATGGAAAAACCTAAGGATTTTTTTCAATCACATCACAGCTCACTGACTGTAAAAGTTTTTGTTTTGGTTGGGGATTTTTTTTTCCCCCTTTTTTTAAAGTCTTTCTAGCATTGGCTATTAAGGAGTTCTCACTTTTTATCGCTTTATAAGGAAAAAAAAACAGCTCAGTTTATCTTTTGCTTATTTTCTGGAGCCTGCAGGAAGCCTCTGCCGTCCTAAAGAAAGTCACACATAATAGAGCAGCTTTAGCGCAGTAAGCCAGTCTTTCCCAATTCATCAGTCAAAGTGTTATGCAAGTGGCCCCCTAAATTGATAAATTCCCACAGTGCCTGTTGACCCAGCTGCCAAGTGCTCATGCAGCAGGTGTTGTTTTCATGACCACCCTGACAGTAATACAAACTGTTTAGCAGTTGCATTGACCTCTTAGCTATTAACATTGATACAGGCTTCACTAGGGACTAGTTTTCAAACATGACAGAATTTCTTAAGACTAGAGGTCATGAACAAGTATACCATATAAGAATAAATTTGATATGCTGCTGAGTTTAAATCTTAAAAGCCATGAGTTTTTTCCACATTATTCCCATGTAGTAAATCTGGAGACAAGTAACGAGCTTTTGGCATCTCTCCCAGGACTAAAGGTATACTTTTTAATTTTAGAAGCTGTACCTGAAGAGATGCTATATTTATTCCATGACAAGCAGTAAATTTAGTCTATGACAAGGAGTGAAACAAAATTATTTTTTCTTGACATTTTCCCTTATAAAGGAAAAAAACCCAACAACTAATGCACGAATTTTGGTGATATACTTTAAGATCATTCTAATGCCTAATATCTTCTGTGCAGGTAATTGAAGCATAACATTCCATATATTTTGTATCACAGTCAGGATTTCTACGGCAGTGTGTCTCGTCTGAATCTGAACATCCAGGAATTTTGTCCGGGTTTTTGGTTTTTTCCTCACTTCAGTGGAGAAGGAGAGATTTTGATATTGTGTCAAAAGCATGGTGAAGGAATAGCTTTCTGTTCAGTACCATTGTTTTACTGCTGAATTTGGCCCTCCATTTGCATCTGAGTTACAAATAGCACATATAGCAACTAAACCACTCCGTGCATTTTTGTGGAGAGAAGCGCTAAAGAAAGCACGAAATCCTGAGCAACACCAGGATGAGTTTTAATCTATTAAAGCATGTTAGACTTTTATATGCCTCTAAACTAACAGTAGAGGCTACTTTCTTATATTAGCTACGGTAAGGCAGCAAAAATTTCTTTACTCATTGTAGAGTCAAGAATTCCCAGCTCGCTGCACACGTCAGCAAAGGGCCCCAGCCCCCAGTACAACTTTTCCTCCATGTTCCATACATTTAGAGTTGTTATACAGTTTCATGAAAGCCTGTTTTAACAAGCAAGATATACTGTACTGTACTGTATATATGAACAGCTCTTTAAGATAACTAGAATTGTACAGACCATATAAATAGTCATTATCAGCTACATTTTTGGCTGACTTTCTGTGGACCAAATAGTGCTTACTGTAAGAGTAATCAAGCTGTACCCTTTAGAGTTTTATAGATTGGGGAATACAAGGAAAAAAATTCTCTCCAGCCTAGAGTGTGGCTCCATCTATTCCCCTCCATTTTCCACATCAAGAGACACAGCGAAGCACTGGTTATATAAACAAAATCATAGGCTTGTCTAAGTGCAGGAAAGATCAAGTCCCAACAGCCCGTTTCGAGACTTATGTTACCTTCGTGAAATTCAGTTCAACTTGTGCTGAGACTGAAAATTTCCACCCCTTTCAAGCCTTAAAAAATGCAAAGTGTAAGTACTGAGGGGCAGAGACTTTCTCTCCACACACGCTGGTCCCATAACAGCATTCGAATCCTGAGAAAGTGTGGCTTTTCCTGTAGCACAGCTAAGGAAACCCAGCAATTCTCACACACAAGAAGGATTCTGCTGCAGCTGCATTTGTATTTCTCTTCTCCTAAGGCACTCTGCCAACCACAATTTTTTCCATCTTTGTTTCTACTCCACCCCACCATTAATAAATATTATCCAAGGCTGATGAGTACAAGTTATTGATTGATGGTAGAATAAAAGGCAAGGTTATATTCACAAGTACCAAGAGCAGTAGAAAATTTTAAATTATAAAAGTGACCAGCCATACTTGGCTGGATACAAAAAAAGCGTGATTTCTGCCTTCCTATCACATACAAAAAGAACCATATATTCCAGCATTATCATAGATAAATACTTTACATCTCTTAATAAAATAAATCATTATGTATACAAATAAAATATCTTTGTCATTCTCTGCTAAAGATTTGCCACTGGAGCTTGTTTCCAAGATATGCTCCAGGAGCCTGAGGTTATACTTCCTGCTAAACACAGCACTCTACTTGTGTTTGAGCAAGAAGAAGAGAAGACTCCCATTTAAAATAACTTGAAATACATGGGCTTTAATAGCGCCAGATGAAGAAAGAATCTTGCCTCCTATGCAGTTGGCTATAAAGAAATCATCTCAAATATAGATTTATTTTTTTTTTTGCCTCAGACATAGGAATGAGAAAACAGATCTTTTTCCTTTAAATCTGAACAAGTCTCCACTGAAAATCATATAATTTTGTAGAACAGTTTCCAAAATATCATTGCTTGTGAATATTGCATATAATTTTTAAGTGTAGGAACTTTTTTGACCAGATCATGTGTAACACACTCATTACTACAGAACTGGAATTCCTTACAGGTCAAAAAAATAATGCATTATATTTAAAAGACAGCTGTGGAAATATGTAAACACTAAACCTGAAAGGGTTTCAAATATGCTGTACCAAAGGTGTCAAAACATGTTTCAAAGCCCTTAAATAATACAGGACCTTCAGTGATTCTCAGAAATGGTTTGGAAATCAGAACTTAGTGCCACGCTAAAGATTCATCTACACATTCTTTCTGCCCTTAACATCTTTGGGGAACCAGTTCCTCTGTATGAATGTTTAAATAATCATGGTAGTAATTAAGATTGAGCAGAGAAAGTGCTATGGTGAAACAAACCAGTGAGCCTGTACTCTATTAGTCTTTCTCAAAGAAAAATGCAAGAAATCCTGTAGTGTACAGTTAGGAAGCTGCATGCCAAACTGGGAGGGGGAAATAAGCCCAGTCAGCTAGTGAGGGACTTCGATGACATTAGGTATGAATGCTTATTTTTCTTAAAAATTATTTTTACTCTATCTAATATTACTTTGAATGGCCCCATTGTGCATAGAAATATCTTTTCAAAATCCTACTAGAACATGGGCTTCATTGATATTTTAGAAGCTATGAGTTCAACTAGTTAATTTTATTTTCTTTAGCTTAATTTTTTCCCCTTGATATTTCTTCTGATGTTGAAATGGGGGATAAACAAGAATGCCCAATTTTCCTCCTCTTTTTTTTTTCTGTCACAGTTTTCTGCACCTCCATCATACTCATTCTTTGTCAGACTCCAAAAACTATTCTTTTCTCCACACAAGAGTATCAGTCTAGGATTTTAATATTTGACAGGGTAATCAGGGCACAAGTTGCTATTCCAGCTATTTGCACATAATTGGGGGTGTAATACTGATGTTAGTATTGTGAACAATGTTATTTTCTATTCTGTCTAATACAATTTTGGTTTGGTTTGTTTGGATTCCAGCTGGACACTTAGCCAAGCTTTCTCAAAGCTCTCCAGAAAAGTATTAGAATCTTTGTCCTGCAAATATCAAGCTTAGGAATGTATGCCAGTAGTTCAGATTTTTTTCCTCGAGAATGAGTAATTTTGTATTTGTCACTAATTAATTTAATTTACCATGATGCTCCAATTCAATTACTTGATTAGAACACTTGGGAGATCCTGACATTCTTTTCTAAACTTATTCCTGTGCAATGAAGCCTACAGCAGAGACAGAACACGGTACTTCTACTGGGAAACTGTAGCCTTGTGATGATCCTGTCAGTCTCTATCTGCTGAATTCAGACAGCAAATGTCAGTATGATGACACACAGCTAAATTTAAAACCAAACAAACAGTAAATATCTAAAAAAAACATAGTAAAAAATCAACAGTTAGGGCACACTTAAGTTAAAACACTTAAATCTTTGACACACTTGACACTGCAGAAGGAACACCACAATTACTCCTTTGTTAAGGAAGATAATGCTGTTCTTTTGTAAACAAAATAAAAGGCTACTGGATATCCAAAATATTTTGTAGAGTGGCAGAAACAGTTGCATTACATAAGACTTGACAACAAGAAGCCCAACAAAAAAAACCCAACATCTGCAATATTTGAAGTCAGCTGAACTAGAATTTCCTTTGTGCGTACATTTTACAGAATCACCTACAGAAAGGCTGAGTTTGGAAGGGACCTCTGGAGTCCAGCCCAGGGCTCAAGCAGGGACACCTGCATCCAGTTTCCCAGGACAATGTCCAGACAGCTTCTGAGTATGTCCAGTGATGGAGACTCCACAACCTCTCTGGGCAACCTGTGCAAGCGCTTGGCCACTCTCATAGTGAAAAAGTCTTTCCTGATGTTCAGGTGCTTAAATAAGCATCCCAAATGCATAATCCAAATATGATTCCATGAAAATATGGAAACAAAAAGCCAGCAGAGTAAAACTGAATTTGTAGGCAGAGGTAATACTTTTGCAGAATTATTATACATGTCCTAATGTGTGACATAAAACTTGTTCAGGTTAGTCTTCCCAGCATAAAATGGGGAAGTCTGAATCAGCTAGAAACACAAAAAGACACCATCAGATGCTGCCTGTGATAAGCTCTTCAGCAAGCTAATTTTGCCAGGTTCATGCTTCAGGAATTCTCAAGGACTATTATTCAACCTTGTAGAAGATCTCTGAAGGCAGTTATATGAAATGATAGCAAATAGCACTGTATTTTTCTGTAATGTAACGTATCATCTCTATGCTTATTGGTTTTTCTGAGGAAAAGCGCGATCCCCTTAGCACACAATTTCTCCCACTGCTAGTACCAGAACAGAGAATCAGGTCTTTAAAAAAAAATACCGAAATTTTTTCTCGTTGACCCTGATTTTTAACTGTTTGCTTGGTTTGTATATTTTTATTCAGGCCTTTAGTCCCTGAAGAATGCAAAAGAATGGCTCAGCCTGCACAGATACTGACGTCTGAATGCTCAAGGCATTGTCGGAATGGGCACTGCACTCCCACAGGAAAATGCTGCTGTAATCAAGGCTGGGAAGGAGATTTCTGCAGAACTGGTTTGTATATAGATTCATAGCAACAAGGGAAAAAAGCAGTGACATGTCATAATTTGCTTTCAGTTATTTTTTTCAGAGAAGTTTTAAGTACAGAATGCAATTAATAGCATAAATATGACATACAACAGTATTCTTATTTGTTCCACCAAGACTGTAAAATGAAAGGAAGTCAATACACATTCCTTGTTTGGACATTCAACTTCCACTTGCAGTATTATCACTGTCAGTGTCAAACAGGGGTACCTTGTCAGGAAAGATGGTAAATAAGAACTTGAAAAGTTTAGTTTTGGTACTTTTTTGATTTTGATCCTACAAAATGAAATGGCTCCAGTTTGTTAAAGAGGATTCTATGTACAACTTACCACAAAGGAGAACACTGTTGTGATCCCTTATTACAGTGATTTCATTAAGTCTTGTTGCTTTAGCTTTTAAAAGTCACTTGAAGAAACTGTGGTCAAAGTAGATGTTGGGTGCACCAGCCAAGGGGTGAGGTGAATGAACCTGGAGTGCCACAGCTGTGCTATCACTGCCCCACAGAGGCTGTGGTTATGTCTGAGCTGTACAATAACATAATGGCAGCAGAACTCAAAGGAGAGTCAGGAACAAGGATCCCACAATGGACCAGGGATAATTCCAGTTGGAAGGGCACTCAGGAGGGCCCTGGTGAAGCAGGGTCAGCTATGAAGTCCTTAAAGCCTCGAGTGCAAATTTCAGCAACCTCCAGAGTTTTAGTGATGAGCAGGAGTGACTTTGGAATGAAATGAAATTCATGAAATCACAAATGATGGATCTTAGGGCAAGAATCATGAGCTGCCCATCATACAACCCTGCAACAAAAGCAGGTTGGAGAAATTGTCCAACCTTCAATTGTCCTCACTTGTCAGAGCTTTCCTACATTCAGAAAATGAGGCCCATTCTACAGCCTTAAGTGGAACTTAAAGTAAAAAATGCCTCCAATGTGAGCATAAATGGGTCTTGAGTAATCTGTTTTGTTTAAAAAAATACAGGTTTATGGTAGGTAATTTGATGGACACAATGAACAAGAAAGGTACAGAAAACATGTAGAATGAGGATCTTTCTTTCCTGTATTCTATGCAACATTTAACAGAGATGGTCTAAGTTGGACCTCAAGCCACTATTATAATTGAAATAAGAAAAATTACCCTACGAGATATCAGTTTTGTTCTAGTGTCATTAAGAAGCATGTGGATAAAATTAAGAAACCTGTATTTATATAGTGTATTATAAATATCTGTAAATCTATATTACAGTTTATTGTAATAGATAACACTAAACAGCATAATGCCTGCAAAAAAGAAAGAAAGATACATTGTATATATCACAGTGCTATGACTCTACTCCAGAAGAAAATACCTCCACAACTAAAGTTATTATTAGTTTTGCTAACACTGGCTACAATTTAAAATAGCAGTTATATTTGAAAAGCTGAAGCAAGCTGATTAACAGAGAACTCGATAGGTAAATCATCTGTTAAAGAGAGAGGGGAAAACTTTAAAACCTATATAACTGATAAAAACTGTTGAAAAAATAACTCTGGCTCTTTTTTCACTAAATGGAATTTAATCCTGGTCCCAGGGTTAAGTGATGCAAGAGCCAAGGGAGTGCATCTCTGCTCAGTTTTAATCTGTTCTGCTAAGGAAAGAGTGGAGTGCAGAACTCTGTGTGGACAAAGGAGTTTACCTGAGATTCAGCACTTGCTGACTTGGAGATGGCCAGGTGCTAAAATGTCTCACCAACTTCAGGACTTCTTTGGGATGGCAGCATAAGAAATGGAATGAGGTAGACCACCACTGGTCTAGATCTAGGTGTGATGTGTATCTTGTTTTCAAATTATAAGATATGTGGAGCCTGAAGTCTTTTGAAATAGGTTCTCTATTCACTCCAATATCCAGTCCGAATATGGGAATTGGACATTTAAAAAATATCTGTTATTTATCAGTCTTTCATAGGTGATGTCCACTCAGACATACAAAATTACTTCCTCCCCCTAATATTTTAGAACTTTTAAAAATATGCTTTCACAACTTCTAATATTTCATTTTTTCTATTTTGTTTTTAATTTATATGCTTGCTTCATCACGACAAGGCTAGAATGTGTAACTGCATCTTTTCAGTTTGTGATGTTCTAAACAAATCAGAAAAATCACTGGGTTTTTTTCCCCACAGCAAAATGTGACCCTGCCTGTCGACATGGAGGTGTCTGTGTAAGGCCTAATAAATGCTTATGTAAAAAAGGCTATCTCGGCCCCCAGTGTGAACAAGTGGATAGAAGCATCCGAAGAGTGACAAGGGCAGGTATTCTTGATCAGATCCTAGACATGACATCCTATTTGCTGGATCTAACCAGCTATATTGTATAGTTCCTGGGACTGTTTGGAAACTACACTCTCAACGGGCATTTGTTTTGAATCCTGTCATTTTTAAAAGACTCTTATCCTGCAGCAAATACCGGTGATTTGAGTTACTTTATTAATTTAAGTATAATATCCACAAATGTGCAGAAAAATTCCTCGTATGTGTGTAAATATTCCTGTACGTCTCCACAGACGTCCCGATACCCAATATGTGCACACATACCCCATGCACACGCGCTACCACAAATACGGTTGTGCAGAGAGTGGAATCTTTTTTAATATTTATTTCTTCATGAGAAATAGTTTACAAAGCAATTCCACTGTAAAACACATTTTCGTCACAGGACTTCCCTGATGTCTTAATGGATTCTTTGATATCCCAGCAATCTCGTGTCTGTACTTATCTGATTAGAGCGGTGAGGAAGCAGTTTTCAAACATCGCCGTATAAACTGCTGGACTTAATAAAATCCAGTTGTAACAGTTTCTAAGGTGAACTGAACTACATCATGAGACAATATTTCAGAACTGCTTAATGCATTCCTATCTAGGCAATTCATTGTAAGACTGTAACCTTCACTTTCATCAATGTAACTCTATTACAGAATGTTACGCATTTCTTTATCTAGCATAGATGCAAAAATCTGGTTATCGCAGCTTAATATCAAGATTGTTTCAAGTGTTTAATAATTAAATTATATTCGCATATTTCAAAACCAGTCATCCTAGAAGGTCTGCTTTTTATCATATATTTTATTTAACGGTGGGCACTGGGTTCATGTTACATATTTATATTATTTTATTTTATTTTTATAATATAGACATCACCTAGATGAGACAGCTTTACCATGTCCTGTAAAATACTAAAGTTACATTTTTCACCAACTTAATTGGAAAGACGGGGAAAGAGAGAGCAAACACACACACTTTAATGTGTTGTGGATCTAATCTAGAAATGTATCCTTGTGTCAACTTGTGTTCATTTACGACGGATGAGAAAAAAAACCAACCGCCAACCAATCACAATAAAATTTCAGCATGTGTTAAAAGTGTCCATAAAGTGGTTTTCACTGTAACAGGACAGTGTAAGAGGTTATGCAAGCAGGCTGCTGCCAGTGTCACACTGAACAGAACGTCCCTGGCCGGGAGCTCACACGAGCACGTGCTGCCTGTGCACGGCGGCACTTGTACAAATCGTAGAGTGATTCTTGCCAAATGTGGTTCTAAATGTAAATGTTCCTTCAAGAGCTAACACAAAACTGAGTCTTTGTAAATGTATCAATAAATATGGTGTACATGCTATAGTCAGGTTTTCTAAGGTATTAAGAGTGTAATTACATGTATATGCAGAACTGGTACCCTCTCATCTCCAGCTCTAGGGTATTATTGGCAGTTTCTTTGCTCACTACTTACCATCTATCAGGTTTCCTTTGCACTATCTGGCTTTTATAAAATCTTGCCTAAGACAAGAAAACAAAATTGCCACAGTGTGCACATCCTGTGGTCCTTACAAGCAGCTGCTCATGCATCAACAATTGACAACACTTTAGTCAATGAGATCTAAAAGACTGTAGCCATATTACTCTCCAGTAGCAAAATTACCTCTCCAGGGCAGCAACATGCAACAAATTTTCCTTTATAGAAATTTGTCAGTCTTCATTTAGTAGGCATTAAATCTGAAATTACAGAGCGACTGATACTTGCATTTCTGTGTCTTACACATTCCAGCTCAGAGGAACAGAAAATTACATTTGCCTTCCATATATGTTTGCCTGGGTTTCGAGTGACCTCATGCCACATGGAAATTGGTTGAGAAATCTTGGTTAAGTGCTCAGAGAACAATGGTCTGCATTAAAAAGTGCATGCATAATTTTGCACAATGTAGATTCAACTGACAGTCCATTGAAAGACATCTTGGGATTAAATGAGCATGAAGACCAAATTGCCCTCTCACCCCAGAAAAGGGTGGTCCCTTATAGTCACACGAACACTTCATTGGCTAAGCAGTGTGACCAATCTTAAAATGAACCCTGTGGTAGCATCTGTAGGTTAATAGCAGCTCTTTGTCTCCGCTGCTTTCTGCCTTTAGTCTTTTCCCTGAATTCCATCACAAAAAGTTTTACAATTAAAAAATGTCCTGACAACCATTTTTGTAAATTGACCTTAGCATCTAATCTTTCCTTATTCAACGTGGGTGACAAAAATGTGAACTTCTCCTGAATGAGCCAGCTGTCTAAATCTGTCACATAGCGCGGTTTTATTACACTCTTCATAATCAGCAAAGCAAGAAAGTCGCTGAAGTATTTTAGCAACGTTTAAATATCTGACAGAGATAACATCTTTAACACTTTCTTCAATGAAATATATTTAAAAATAAACCCAACTTTAATTCCACTGTGACACATTATTTTCAACAACCAGCTGGGGAGATGTGATAGTTCCTTTCTCACTGCTTAGTTCCTTAAAAAATACCACAGATGGCACCTAAATTGAAGACTCACAATAATATATATGCCACAGTCATGCAGAGAAGGGATAACAATGATCTTAGAGTTTTGATCTTAATAATAAAGACAATTTAGTTTACTAGTGAAATCAGAAAATAAAACTCCAGTAAGAGCTAAGAATTAAATCCAGGCCTTATTCAAATCAATGGCAAAACCTTATATCAGCTCTGCTGCACCCAGAAATCACTTTCAAAATTTAAGCAAAATACTTCAGCTTATTTTATTTAAAAAACATTTTCTGTTTGAGTCATTCCACCAAAACTTTGAAAACTAAGAAGTAATCTAAATGAAGATTAGAGGGAAAGGGGAGATAGTTTGTGAAAGTGTTTTGTTTCATTTTTAAATCATCTTTTATATCATGGGAAAGCAAACATCTGCATTAAGCCCACATGTACATAGGAAGTCCCACTGCAAAAGAAGCATTCTCCAAAAAAAAAAAAAAAAAAAAGACACAAAAAATCCTAGCTGCTTATTTATCAAAAGAAATTATACTATTAAAAAGAGTGAGCAAACCCCAGGCCTAGCCACCCAAGATGCTGATATAAAAAGGGCAACTGCAGTAATTGCCCTGAGAATTGGCATACAAAAAAAAAAAAAAAAAGGGGTCTGTAGAAAGCCTGTTGCCAGTTAGGTCATTCTGCAGCCATTCTCACACAACCTCCGAGAGTGTCCCAGAATAAAACTGAGCTTATAAATGAAACTAGATAAATGAGGCAATTAGATAAGGGCCTCCAGAAGGGATTTTATGTATGTGCTCAAGTTGTCTCTGTCTCTGTGTCTCTCTCTCTCCTAATCTTTTATTCCATTCATTTCTTCCTTTATTCGGAGATACTGCCTCTCTGTTCCCAACACATTGTACATTTCAAGCATTCTTTGAGGCTTTCCACTGTTAAAAGAGAACAAACATACCTGTTGCAAGAAACACAACTCTATTTCTGGTGTCTGCTAGTTTTAAAACCTCTGTTTTATTATTTTGGAACAGAAAACTTTCATTTTGCTCTTTTTAAATGCCACTGATCAGAAAGAAGGTATATTATTGGAATATAAGGAGACGGAAAGATGTTATGTAAAATCAGCTCCAAATTGTTTCACTGCATTTCAGAAAATCAGTAAACTCATTTTTCTAATGTGTCCAATAAGAAATATTAACTCAAACCCTCCCCCTGGGAATAAATTCTTCCTGTTAACAGTCAGGGACACAGATGCAAACCCTTTGTACCTTTAAATCCTCACAGGTTATTATATGTCATGCAATACGTGTATGTTAGTTATAACTAAGAGGACAAATTCTGTATCACCAACATGACACCTTCTGTTTATCTCCTCCTTTCATTCACTTCTCCACATTTGGCTTTGCAGCTTCTTCCTTTCTAGAACCACAGCAAACATCAATAACCCCTGGTTGCTGCAGGTGATGCTTATTATTTTTGAAACTGCCTGACAGACACGTGCAACGAAAAGGCTTCCCAGCAGGCTGAGGCTTTTATCTTTTGATCATTCCACAGAACTTTGTTATTTTATAGTGACTTCTAATACTGTGTCTTAGCTGGATATTTACAGTTCAGGAGTACCAGTCTCACACAGCTCAGGCTCAGGCTGAGAAGTTCAGGCACAGATAGACTGAAGCTGGGGGAAGGGAGAAATCACTTTGTCACTTAACAGTCACTGTGCTTGTCAGAAAGTTACCAATTTCAATTCAGTGATCAGATGCCTTAACTGAAAAGCATAATGATATTCCTGGGATTCTGAAATATTGCTTTTCAGTATACACTTCCTATAATTTGGGATCAGAAATTAGGACCTTTTCATGTAAAATTATGCAAAATTGAGATTCTGAAAATATGAACAAGTAATTTCACAGGTGTAAAGTCCCACTGTGATAAAAATGTAATGTAATTCTACTTGTATCCATGAAATAGGCATTTATAAGATTAGGTGTACATGGAAAACACAAGTTAGAGGACATCCTGTTCTGCTTATTTTTCCTTAATTAAGTAAATTCTTTAAAAGACATTAATGTGTTTTAATTTATAATCCTTTAATTTATCTGTGTATCAGTTTATTTAGGAATTATACCATTTTGATCTTCTTTGCAACTTAAAACATGATCCTCGTCTCAGGAAAAACAGACAAAAGGAAGCCAGGAAGCGAATAAAACTCACTAATATTTTGCAATTAAAAAAAAAATAACGTTCTCACCGAAAAGGCAACCAACACTTTAAATTTATTCCGATTCAAATTTGAAGAAAATTTATACCAATTAATCTAGGTTCTGGCTAAAAAAACCTGATAAATATTTCTGTAAATAGTTTCAGGACAAAATGTTTTAGAAACATTGAGAAAATACTGTTCTGCTGAAGAGTTTGTTGTTTTCAACAACAGAGTAATTCAGTGAAATAAGACACGTACTTTTGGGGCTACAGGTGTGAAACAGCAGAAGCCACCTGAAAGTTTAGTACAGGATTACTTTAATCTTTGAGGGCCTGACTCCAAGTCCATTGATGTCAACTGAAAATCTCCTATTGACTTCATTAGTTATAGGATTAAGTCTTTAAAAGATATCCACTTAGCTGGCAGAAGATCTTAACTTCAGACATCAGTGCACACATGACCTCTCTGTGGCTGCATCTCCAGTCATTAGCCCAATGTTTTCCAGAATAAGACTGCAGATTCAGCCCTGCAATAGTTCCCTCGGCTGTTTTGAGTCCAGTATTACACAGGATGATTTTGGCAGTATTAGGTGTGTTTTCAGACCTTTTTTTTCCTGTATATGTAGTAAGGATGGTGTAACATTTCGATCAAGACTATATCCTAATCCAAAAATGTTGTTGTCGCCCTTACTAGTAAGACTAGGGAGACTGAAAGTGGTGAGAGTCCTCAGTACTGACCTGCCAGGCCTAAGCAATAACGGGGTGGGACATGAGCAGACACTCCTTAGACGTGTCCTCCACGTGGGTTTGCTGCTTGCCTTTGTTCTCATTGATTTCAGTTACAACTCTGCACACAGAATTTATTGTGCTCTAATATGTTTTCGACATCCAAAAAATCTTAGCACAGCGATTAATCCTGCATGGATTTACACTGGGCAGACTGACTAATCAGACAGTATTTCTAATGCCATTGCTGGGAAAAGAGAAATGTTACTGTTTTATAGCACAAGTGGGTCAACTGACACATCCACCTTTTTCCTGCAGTTCACTCCTGAGTTATTAGTAATTGCTATTTGGTTTATATCCTGTTGTTCCATAACCCAAAGAAAACTCCCATAGGCTTCTGTAGGAAATTTTTCTTCACATTACACTGTACGGATTGGTTTGAAAGCCAAGCGACACACCTGCTTCCAGAGCTCTCAGTACTGAAAAGATGTCATCTGGAGAAGAGTTCTATTTCTACTGATAAAAAACAACTTTCCACCTGCTACAAGTTATCAATAGGGTCCAATGTATCATATAGTAAAGTTCCTCTTATGGTCTATGAGATTTTACTATTTATTGTCATTTTGCAATGAAAAGAGAAGTAAAAAAGTAAAAAATATTTTACGTGAAAAATTGCTTTAATTCCAAGGAAATTTCAGAAAGGAGGCACCAGCAAAATATTGTGAATATACACAGTGGTTGTGTTCACAATATTCTTGGAAAGAAGGTAGAGAGAGGTGGCTGTTTTGGAGATTTTTTTTTCTGTAGGATACATTTTACTGTAGGACAAAAGGGTGTTTTGCATCACAAGGCAGTAACAATCAATCCTGTTTTCTGAACATTCCTAGGAGGAGCTGCTAAAAAGAAAATGTTCTAGGCAGTAAAAACTGGTGTGCAGATTTAACTTAATTCATATCAAGACATACCAAGACCAGAAACCATGTGGTATTAAGCCACCAGATGTATCTTGTAGTGATCTCCATTAGCACCAGAAGCAGTAACCCTACCCTGTGAATTACCCAGAAATACTATTAGCTGTCCCCCACAAAATATACTGCAGAATTAAAATGTCAAGTCCCAATTGAGAACAATTAGATTGTAATGGGAGCCAAGCAGAAAAGGAAATAGCAAACTTCAGTCACTTGAGAACATTACTGTTGTGACATTCCCCTGTTCAATTAGTTTTATTTTATAGTAGCTGTCAGGTACTGTATGTACATTTGAAATGTGGGGAAATAGCTTAGAAAATATCATTCAAACTAGGTTTAAGTATCTTCTATAAACTGTATTATACTACTAAGCATATACAGGCACCAATCTAGCAGAGCACCGGGAGCACACAAGTAATTTTAAGCATATGAGTCTCACTGAAGTCATGTGCTTAACATTA
This sequence comes from Pipra filicauda, assembly GCF_003945595.2. Classification (NCBI taxonomy): domain Eukaryota; kingdom Metazoa; phylum Chordata; class Aves; order Passeriformes; family Pipridae; genus Pipra; species Pipra filicauda. Next base: position 4,026,134 of record NW_024105087.1, on the reverse strand, counting down.
TTAATATAATTAATTAAGTGCTTTCTTGGTTTGAGACCTTACAAGTCTTTGCAAGTCTACCTACATAGACTACATAAGCTATATGTGCATTTCTTCTTAGGGAGACAGCATGACTGAAGTTCACAAGAGAATTCAGTTACTGTCTGTCACAAATTCTATATATCCTGAAATAATTGCATCTTTGTGCCTCCACTTTCCATCTGAAAATTAGTCAAATCAATCCTTGTAAAGCGCTTTGAGCTCTTCAAATGAAAAGTGCTATAAAAACTACAAATTATTATTATATTATTGAACACCATGTATGTATACACACTATTATGTAATATATAATATATGTATAATGCATATAAATTCTAACAAATGTATTTGTGTAATATCTGAGAAATGGAACAGTTGTATCTGGAAGTGATAAATACATAGAGTTGGATTTATTGTTAATCTGTGGATTTAATGATTTTTTTAGACAAAAGGATGTTTAAGTGTATAATTGCTTTTCTTAATTTAATATATTTATGTAAATGCATGCCTGAAGTTCTGGATAGATAGTTATTCTGTGTCCTTTAAGCTAATAAAATATATTAAACTTTATCTTACTATATAAGGTACACCTGCTGCTTTAAATTTTTTTGTTTTAATATTTTTTATGACTAAATGCATAATTTAAAGTTCATGAAATTTTAATTTTAATCGGCTCTTTGATCCCTGCAGTAAAAGCAAAACGCCAGCATTTTATATATTCTTTGAAATGTACACTAGTCTTGTTTATATAAATTCTAAGATGCTTTCATGAAATGTGACTGAACACTGCTATTATTTTTGGAATGGGAAGTTTGGAGTGGGGTTTCCTGGATAGAAAAGTAAGGCATCCATATTGAAAAGATACCTGTGTCATTGCAAGCAATACCTGAGTGGCCATGCAGCTGGACCAAGGGGATTTCATGTACAGGTGTCTTGGAGAATTAGTTCGGTAACGACGGGAGAAACATCGAGGTCCTTTATTTGTTTTGTCTATTTAATATCTTCAGAGAAGCACGTCACCAAATCAACACACATTAAATTCAGAGGTACCATTTCCAGTGACTTAGACAAGGGCTATAAAAAATGGATGCAGTGTGGAATTCTTTCCTTCTCTCCCCACCTTAAGTAACAGGTTCTGTACCATTGAGCTCGGCACCTGAGCATACATGTGGGAGCAGGGCCAACTCAATGTATCAACCCACTGTATTTTTTTGATAAATAAGAACAATTAATCACAACACTTAAATGCCAACTGCACTTGCAGCTTATAACTGGGAGAGCAAAAACCAGTTTGGACAGGGAGCACTAAAGAGCCAAGGGCTTCTTCACACACTAAGTTTACTTTAGTGGTTTTGAAATGCTGTTGAATTAGTCTCACACGTTTAACTTACCTAAAGTCTTTAGCCTGTCCTGTGTTTATGTTTTAGGCTAAAGAATGAAGCATTACCAACTACGATATTGATGCTATCTTTACATTTCAGGACTAAGCCAAAATAATCTTGAAATTTTCATGAAATTGTTTTTCCATTTTTCAGCTAGTTATACCATTAGTGATATGGGCTGGTGGCCAGCCAGAAAACTAGGATCCAAGGAAAATTTGAACTTCACCCAAATTTGAGGATATTTGGAAACTATATTTTACTTCAGCTTTTCAGTGAATAAATATAGCAGTTGCAGCAATGTTCTTTTAAGCACATTTTCTTTAAAATTTTCTTCGTTTCAAGAAGTGCTCAGAACAAGAAAACAGCTGGAACATGGCAAATAAAAAAAAAAATAAGAAATCCATGAGGATTGTTTTGATTTTTTAGTGGGACCTATTATATTCATGTAGAAAGTAAAAGAATTCTGTGAGGTATAGTACATAATTACAATAAATACAGAGCAGCATGTAGTTCTGGTGACATCATGAGTCACTGAGTTTGCTCTTGTAATTTATTAAGACATTATGAAAACCCACTGACATATTTATATGCCTTGGAATTAACAGCTACCTTTCATTCCTTTTACAACACATCAGACATGAATTTTACTTAAAGAATTATATACACTCAGCTGTGTACAGCAAGACTGTAATTCTGCCTAGAGCTTCTGATAGTATCCTAAAGCTGAAGGGCCAAATTCTGCTCTGCATTTGGATGAGCCAAAGGAGGTATCCTTGGCCCCTTGAAAGAGGCTTGTGTGGTTTGTCAAAAGTCATCAAAACTTTCAAAAGGAATTCAAAGCTTAAATGCACAATTCAGCAGCATTTCATTTTAGTAATACAGTTACTACTGTTATATTTGATTCAGTATTTAATCACTATTCCCAAAACATACACTGAATAAGCTTCTGCCCTTTTATTGCCTTCTCTTTATTTCCACATACAGCTCTGTTCTTTAAGTCCTTCCCTCTTTATTTGTTTTCTTATAGATGTGCTGCTTCTCCATTCCAATGCACTAAACTCACTAGATATTTACAAGTTTTTAACAAGACTGATTACGGCACAAGTTCTTTTTTTCTGTTTTATTTTAACAAAAACACTAAGTAAGGGATCAGCCCCTGGTTTAACTCTAAATTAAAAATGCACCACAAGTAAGTAGGGTAGAATCTTTAAAATGCCAAAGAATCACTTCGGTCTATGTGGTTGCATTTATTTATTTTGGGGGAAGGGTTGGTTTGAGTCATATTTGATGACATGTCTACGGATGACATACATCTCTGGGCAAAGTGGGACATAGCTTTGGTTTGGAAAACCTCACTAAACAGTGGCTTTCTTGTTTGCTTGGTTTAGGGTGGTTTCTGGGGGTTTTTAAGTTCTTTTTTTTTGTTTATTTTTTTGTCTTTCAAAGCTAGGACTACTCCTGCATTTTGTCTGATTTCCAAAATTTTGGGCTAAACCAGTTGAATGAAGGGCTCTTATACTGGTTCAATGTTCAGTATTGAAAATTTCAGATATTGTCAATATTTCAGTCGTCTTCCAACCGTCGCTTACCTTACATTAGTACAAATCACTGATGTTGGTGTTGTCAGGAGGTGAAACAGGTTAAGTAGTTGCTTTGCCCTCTCACTCATTTTGTATCACTTTAAATACATCTCACTCAGAAGTGTCTGTCACATCGCTCCACAATGAAACCAGTGTCATCATACTAGTGGAGTTGTCTCCAGTTGGACACACTGGAGCAACTTCCACATGTTTCATCTTTCACTACGTACATTCCATTACTCAGAGAAGGACTGGCTGAGGGATGGAATGTAGGAGTTGTATGCCCATCCTCCACTAGATCAAGTGGTACGTTCCCCTTTCAGTATCAGAAAATTGAAATTCTGCAATACATATGCAAGCTACTTCCACTTCAGGGAAGGAGGACATACACGTGAATCAAGTGGTTGCATTTAGTTCAGGAGGTTTATAAGAAGAGATCCAAACTCTACAAGCTCCCAGGCAGTGGAATTTGTGCTTTCCTGGTCGGATGAATAGAACAGGTGCAGATACAGCTTTCAGGTCTTTAAACTACACCAGCCCAAATAAATTACAGCTACGGAGCACGTTTAGCAATTTCAAGCAAACATTAGAAATGCAATGCCCATGGTGCAGATAAAGTGCTTATGAGAAAGGTGGACGTAACATCTGTACTGGCACAGAACGCCTGTTCTACAGTAATAGCTGCAAAATGCCTCCTATAAAGCATAAGACTGTTAGTACAGCTGCAGCTTTTAATAGCTATTGAATTTCTTGATCATGGAGGCAGTTCCAGAGCAAGGGAAATGGACAAGTGAAACTATAAACTGCTATTTTACACCTATGAATGTAATATCAAATAAATGTGGTCAAACCCACTTCTATTTTTTTAAGAAATTCATCCCTAGAGAGCCTCGTGCTAGATCTTACCTAGCAAGCCATCAGAAGGCACTTATGTCAGCCTAACCCTGAGGTTTCCAAGATGTATAACTGTGCTCTCTGCATATACCTCTTGCTTATTATATCTGTAACAGAAACCTGCAGCCACACACACATGCATAATACCTCATGCATCATTTCTGCACTTGCTCAAAGCTGTTTGTTCTAGATCGATGCAAACAAGTGGTGAAAAGGTAAGCAAGAGCTTAGGTAGTTTTAAAGATGGTTCTGCAAGAAAAAAATTATAGTGAAGTCACTGAGTTGCACAGACTTCAATATAGGGAACAGGATGCAACTATTAAAGGACGCAACAGGATGCAACATGGTAAATCACCGTGGTAGCTTATTAAAATTATTCCAAAGAATACAGTAGTCTGGCATTTTCTGGGTTTTCTTATTTAAATACCTTAGTAGTAAAATGAATTTGGGTCTAAGGGGCCCCTCTGAATTACTAGAATCGTATTTACTTTGCATTTATAATTACAGCTTTTTGTTCCTGATGGAACGTCTACAGAATTATCAGATTTTCAGAATGCAGATAAACTGCATTTTAATATTTTCTAAGCTTACTGCCTTGAAAATTCTTCACATCTTCTACTAGCCTGGAGATGAAACCCATCACATAATACTCAGGCAGCAGTGACTGCTGAGACTGCACATTCACCCGAAATTACCCCAGGTGGAACACTCTCAATATCTTCAAGTCTGTCATACACAAATTAGACAGGATTGTTTTCTTTTGTTGTGTTTGTGTTTAGGACCACTTTTCCCCCCAGGAAGATAGCAGGTTTTAAGCTACATGCTGTTGATATCTATTCAAAGTGTTTTCCAGGCCTGTAAATCCTTCCGAGTCCCAAATTTCCATTAATTCCATCTACCCAGTTTCCAGTAGTACTTAAATCTGCTGGCACCTGAACTCACTGTGTTTCTTTTAATATGGCTAAAAGTTCTTCTGGCTGGCATACATCCTCAGACGTACCTGAACAATATGGAGGTAGATAATTATCTCCTAAAAGCAATGCAGGATAAGACATACAACTGCCAAAGCTTGCTTGAGACCTTAGAGAATCCTGAAAAGTTAGTCATAGTCAGCACCTCAATTAACTTCATGGGTGGTGGTGCCAGTTTAGTGATAAGAACACCACTACAATTCAGAAAGAGGTGGATCTAACTTCTGGTTACTTCCCAAGAAATTGCTTTGACTGCCGTCTTTCTGGTTGAATCCAAGCTACAGTGAAGCCAGAAATGACAAAAAATGGTAGATCAAAAGAAGAGAGAGAAGAATGGAGTCAGAATCTTCTGGCCTAGAAAGCTCATTTGAAAGTGTAAATCAGCCCACTAAATTATCCCTGCTTACCAATTTATATATACACACTTGAGGAATCAGGACCAAATGCTCCCGTTCTTCCTCCTTTCAGGTGAGTCAACTCCTTTTTCTGCCTCTAAATGGTCTGTTTGCAACAGGCAGCAGTGGGAATCCTGCCTCTTCCACATTTCTTCACTTAATTCACTGTGACAGAGCCATATATATATCTGAAATATCAAGATGTTTTGTAAGAATTTAAAGACAAAACCCAAAGTGTTTGTTCATCGGGAATAGTCAGGGATTTTTTTGATTATTACTATTTCACAAATAGTTATACTGCATCCAGCTCTGGGGTCCCCAGCAGAGGAAAGACATGGATCTGAGCAAGTCTAGAGGAGGGTCACAAACACTATTAGAGGGCTGGAGCACCTCTCCTATGAGGAAAGGCTGAGAGAGTTGGAGTTGCTGGAGAAAAGAAGGCTCCAGGGAGACCTTTCTGCAGCCTTTGAGAACTTGAAGGGAAAGTTCTCAAAGAAAGATGGGAACAAACTGTTTAGCAGGGCCTGTTGCTATAGGACAAGGGGTAATGGTTTTTAACTGAAGGAGAGTCAATTTAGAAGAGATATAAGGAAGAAGTATTTTTACAAAGAGGGTGGTGAAACACCGGCACAGGTTGTCTGGAGAAGTTGGCATCCCTGGAAACATTCAAGGTCAGACTGGACAGGGCTCTGAGCAACCTGATCTAGCTGAAGATTTCTCTGCTCATTGAATGGGGGTTGGACTAGATGATCCTTAAAGGTCTCTTCCAACCAAAGCTATTATGTGATTTACAAAGAAGAGAAGACTGAAAAATGGCAAAGAAAAAGCAAAAGCTACCACACGAACCACTAAGAAAACAGCCCCAACATAAAAATTACCACCTGAGAGCTAAAAGTTTTTGGCTTTCAAAATCCACCTGCAAAAGAAAGAAAAAAAAATCACAGCGTAGATCCAGATTTGTTGATGTCCATAGGAGCTATGGCTGTGCTTTCAGTGGTGCCAGAATACCAACCCACAGAGCAATTAAAATCTGATGAAGTTTAACAGAGTCTCCTAGGAAGGCAAGTTCAGACGGCAATGGGCTTCAGTGCAGCGTGTGTATATTACTGTGAGTTTTGAGCTTCAGATCCCTGACAAATGAATATACCTACAAAAAGCTCAAAACAAAAGGTTTGTCAAATTATGACACTGAGACACTAAAAACCCGCAAGATTAAATGAATCCTTTCATGCTTCTTTTGAACAGGTAAAATAAAGTGCTGAAGTGTTCTCTATCTTATAAAAGGAAACGAAAGTGAAGACGTCTTTGCTGAAGTTTTTAGCAACCACTGAGTTGTACCGAGACCTGGGAGACAGCTTTGAGTCAGCTCGAGTATGAGCAGTAGGCTAGTGGTGGCCTCAGGAAGCCTGTGAAGCTCTGCATGACTATTTGAACTGCAACCAGTACCCGAAAGTGCTTACTGACACCTCATTCAGAAATTTATGCTGTGTGCTGCAGTCACTATCAACTGCAGCACAGACACGGCAGGAGACTCATCTTTAAGATTGTTACTCAGTTCAGCAGAACCTTCAACAGGTCAGAAAACGATCACTCAAATTAACAGGGAGTAATTAACAATTAATCCCTAACCCTTTTATAAGGAATAAACCCAAGAAAATCAGATTCCTTCCTCTGCCTATTTTGAAAGCTACCTGCTGAGAAAGAGCTTTCTATCAATTATTTGTAATGGAATTATTAGCACAATTTCCTCAGTAAGTTTCTCCTCAGATATAGGCAATGCTGGCAAACTTTCCACAATAACTGTAAGAGACAAAAGATTTTAAACAAACTAATATTCTCTGGGTTGCAAATGTTGAGATTAACATAATCAGGGTAGTGATTAGCACTCCTATAAAATGACAGCGCAATAGAGAATAATGTTTGGAGTAAATAAACTGGATTTTGCCTATGTAAAATATTTTCACCAATTATAATTAAACATAAAACTCTCCTGCATTTTCTGCCTTAACAATTATCCTATATTTCCTACTATTATAAAACAACTGCTACCTTGCATTTCAACCACACAGATAGGTTAGCTAATATTACTTACCTCCTGCTTTTTATGTGGCTGTAAAAGCATGAAGTTTGGCCTTCTTTCTGGTGCTTCTCAGCGACCAAATTATTTCAAGCATTATTTTAGCCACAGCACAGTATGTAAACTGCTTAGCACAAAAGAGAGAAGTGGTCTGCAGGCCCATTTCCTGCCACCAGGTGAAAAGAAACAAAGTTTAATCCAAAAAAAATCAAAGAATTGACTGAGCTGTATGAGATGTGCAGACTTATGTGCAGAAGTGTAATTAACTGTTAAAATTTTGCATGCATAAAAATTGTACTTATCTGAAAACTAGAAAATCCTTATGCATCAGCTATATATATACCAAATATACATTTATTAAAATGTACCATGGTGATGCCTCACTTGAATATAGATGGATCAACATAGTAAATCTAAGAATATATCTGCAGGGGGTAGTCCCACTTACAAAAAATGCTTCAAATCAATAGGGATGAAAACATCTGGAAATTGCTATTCAGACTAAAAAATGACATAACACATGGCAGAAGATGCTACCTACAATGTCCCATTCTTAAGATCAACTTGCCATCTGATCATGACAGACAGGAAATGAAAGAACACGTACCAGGGGGAGTTTGCATCCTAAAAAAATTAAGGCTAAAAGTAATTATTTCTGTTTGCTCCTATCAAAGAATGGCCATAAGAATTTCCAAGCAATATGCAGGGTAATATTTTAATAACAGGAATGGAATAAAACTCTGAGAGAAGGAATTAGAACCTGATTTTTAAAATCCTTTGCACAGAAAATTGGTGTCTGAACAACCTTGAAAGTCTGGCTTTTATTTCCTGATCCTGTAAAGTGCTCTACTTGCCAGCTTTAGAAGCATAAGTCATTGGACTGAACAGAGAGCATCTGCCTATGGATTTTAAAGTTTCACATGTATAATATGTTCCGAATCAGATCTTGAGAATAAAAAGCTTCTTTTCACTCATGATTTCTTACGACATGATATTATATGATAATCTCTCCAGTGTTTAAGATACAAGAGAGAACTTTAAAAGTTATACAGCACAAATGTGTTTACATTTTTTTAGACATATCAGTCGCTTACAGTAATTTTTTCTTTCTCTCTCTTGATTAGTACATATCCGAATGCCTCAGCAGCCCAAACATGAATGTGAATAGATAAGCTAAAACCTGAGAATTTCAAGAGCACTGAAGTGCACCTCTCCCCCTTTTTAAAGTGTCAAATGCTTCCTGACACGCTTGGGTCCATGGAAATGGAACATATTTTCTCATTACGTTAATTAATGGGTCTGCTTGGGTGGCATAATTCAGTATAAATTTCCTTTAGTATTCTGTCATACCGAAAAAGGATCTTATTTTTGTGATGTCTTTAAATTTTTATGACTTCTACTCTGTTTAGTCTGTGTGTAATCCTTCTTTTGAAACCTAATGTCCTAGAAAATCTGCAGGTTTTTCTCAAAACTGGCACACTCTGTAGTTTACAGTCATTTCTTTTCCTTGCCTTCTTAGAACTCCATGCGAGTCCTTAAGGTGTAGTTCACAGCTCAGGGAATTTATGATTACATCGTCAATGTAAACTAAAGCCCTGCGATATATTAAACCTGACAAGATGCTGCTCATTAATCTCTGAAATATGGCCAGGTGTGATGTAATGAAGAGAGGCTTCCAGCTCAGAGAAGCTTAATACAGCTCCCAGCTCAGCTTGATGGTGGCTTCCTTTACCTCATCTGGGAGCAGGACTGCCTGGGTGGGGACTCTCACTGGAAGCGTAATTCCAGAAAAATGTGGTTTGGGGAAAAGGAGACAGGGTAATCCCTTGCCGTGCCAATGTTTCTCAAACGGCTCAGCTTCTGCTTTCCTTTCATTTCCAGGTTAGAACACTAACTTGCTCATGCTGTCATGAACCACAACTTCCCAAGGAAATGGTTTGATGGGCTGGAGGTACATTTTTATGCATAAAAAAAGGAGCATTTGCAATGCTGGAGTCTCGACCAGTGAAGAAAGCCACGTCAGGCTGGGAACACAGGAAACAAGTGCTACAATTTACACACACATTATATCTTAATCAAAACAAGGCTTTAAGTTGGTTGTGACTATTTACTCTTTTTTTTTTTTTAATGAATAATTGTATCATTTCAACACAAAAAAGGGCAAAATCAGAAGAGAGTAAATATAAGGAAAAGCTCAACATTTGCACATCATTAAATCAAATCTCAAAGTAAATTGATAAATGTTATTTGCCCAATTTTACTTCATTAATAGTGCACATGGAATATGTATTGAGTAAAATTAAGACTTTGAAACTCATCCCCGCCACACTAACAGAAGAGATTTTGAGAATGAAACTCATATTCCCAAGTTCAAAACCAAACAGACATTTTTCAAATATGGAAATAAAATGTGAAAATAAGTTTTTACAAACTCTGGGATTTAGCATTTTTTATCCACAAAACACTGAAGTTCACATCCTAAAACAAGTTATGGCCATTAAGTAGCTTTGCTCTCTGGTTATGATTTTCACAGATTACTTGATTTATCAATTTTATCCAGCTACAAAAGATAAATTTTGAGTACAAAGATAGCTCCTACTACATATACCCTGGGAAAAAAAGACAGATCTTCTCAGAAAAACAAGAACTTAGGCAACATTTGTACTACCTTCTGAAATTTCTAGGAAAGAATGCAGAGCAAGACTAGCCCTTGAATTTTCTTCTGACCATGGAAAAGTTATAAGGAGAATGCTCCACTTTTTAAATTGTCATTCTATTTTTTGTGATTGTTGTTATTATTATTATATTACGTTCTCTCCTGTTTATTTCAGAGGAGATTTCTGTTAGCTATTCCTGAGCTCCTCATCCATGGACAAAGTGAAAAAAACCAAACACGAAAAAATAGTAAAAAGATTGTGGTATTGGAAACAGACAGATCAGAAAAGATTGAGGGTCTGAAAAAAGAAAAGTGAAATGGCAGGAAAGATTATAAAGAAAGAAGAGTTGATAGGATAATGAACCCTGAAGAAAAAGTTACAAATATGAACAATAACAGTCTTCCTTATATTTCATTGCTGTGAATTCTTTGTGAATATGATAAGTTCAATTACTTTTTAGTCCCTATCTCTCCCCAGACATTTTTACTGATGTCACTGCTGGATGTGGCACTGGATAGCCCCAGGAGCAGAACAGCAGTCAGGGGCACTGGCTCTGGCATTTCCACCTCTGTGTCAAACTATGTATTGCTTGAAGCCACTTTGTGCACGACTGTGTTGCAGTAGCAGTTGTGGGTCCAGTTTGCACAGAGCTGTCCAGGTCTTTGGATAAGACTATTTACTCCTTCATATCAGAATCCAAATCTTAGTAAAAGATGACTCTCCTGTGTCAATTATATGCCTTCCTGTCTCAACTGCTTCTATCCTACCATGCATGGCCCCAGTCACTGAATGCCGTCTTTAGAAGAGAAATTACATCAGTAAATAGATATGAATATACTGGAATTAATCTGCAGAAGAATGTTATACCTAAGAACTTAAATTTGTAATGGATTTACTGTATTTATGCTCAGGACTTTCAATTATTTTTGCAGCTATTCTGGCATTTTACTTGCAGAAATGATAAAGCAGATCCTGATGAACACACCTAGAAAGAGAATCATGTATTTAACAAGAAACCAGAATTTTAGAATTGTATTCATGCATTAGATTAAAAATTTCTCTTTTGGCCATGTTATCTATCAAGCTAAATTTGAATATGATATCAAATAAGTACTGGAGTTATTTGTTGGTTGATTATCACAGAATCATAGAATGATTATGGTTTGGGTTGGAAGAAAACAACCCCAAGCCAAACCAAACCCAGCTAAACCCACAAACCCCATATACTGTGGATTATGTTTCAGACATGGAATCATAGAATGTTAAGTGGTTGGAATGGACCTTAGAGATCTTCTAGCTACAATCCCCTGCCCATGGGCAGGGACCCCTTCCACTAGACCAGGTTGCTCAGATCTCCATCCAACCTGGCCTTGAACACTTTCAGGGATGGGGCACCCACGGATTCCCTGGGCAGCCTGTTCCAGTGCCTCAGTCCCTTACAGTAAATTATTTCTTCCTGTTATCTAATCTAAAGCTGCCCTCTTTCAGTTCGAAGCCATTTCCCCCTTGTCCCATCACTACATGCCCTGGTGAAAAGTCCTTCTTCAGCTCTCTCGTAGCCCCTTTAGGATACCACCCTTCAGAGAAGGTACTCCCAGGTCTCCCTGGAGCCTTCTCTTCTCCAGACTGAATAGCTCCAACTCTTGTATTTAATTTAACTACATATCTCTTATTAACTACACTAGTTGAATTAAACACATAAAAAAATTAAATTACTCACTCCAACCACTAAGTTGGAGCATATCTTAAATCTTCAGAATTATTTTGAACTCATTCACAAATAGACAAAAAGGTGATGTACATCAAATTAAATATCCCACAAGAAGAATTAATTTAGCAATGGTCAAGGTATGTTGCAATTTCCTCAGTTAACATTGCATTCTTGCCCTAAGTTAACATTACATCAATTCTGGATCAATTCCTGCCTTGTAAGAAAATTTAAGAACAAAAGTTCTTGCTGTTGTTAGAGGTGTACCACTCAGATGCCAACACTTTATACAGAGCTATCTCAGCCTTTCACCAGAGTGTTTTCTATTACAGAAAAGGCATTTGGCCAAGAAAGAAATATTTCTTGTTAGATAAATATTTAAGAAAGCAATAATTGTGAAACAAAAGTACTCCAAAACTGACACAATATCCACAATACTTTGACCTTTTTTTCTTTTTTTTTTTTAGCAATAACCAGATTTATCACATTTTTAAGACTAAGAATGAAATTTAAATTCTCTTGATGCCTAGCCAACAATCTTCATTAAACTACTGAACCCTGTAGGCCTCTTTCTGTACTAATGCTACATTTATTAAAGACCAAAACATGATGTGATCAATCATTTCAAGGTAAAGGTGGACCCAAAACCATTTGAAAACTAGTTACTTAATCCCAGGCTCTGTAAAAACTTGCTTCCAGCATGAAAATAATGCACAAATCTTTAGATTCAAGGATGCATACTCATATTTTCCATCAGAAAAATATTAAACTGAAATTTTTTTCCACAAGAATGAAACTTGTTGTAGCCTTACTGAAAGTAAGTAGGTTTAGGTTAGATAATAGGAAAAAAATCTTACCTGTGAGGGTGGTGAGGCAATAGAACAGGTTGCCCAGAGAAGCTGTGGATGTCTCATCCCTGGAAGAGTTCCAGGCCAGGTTGGGTGGGGTTCTGAGCAACCTGGGCTAGTGAAAGGTGATGATACTTTAAGTTTCCTTCCAACCCAAGACATTTTATGATTCCATTCCATTTCTATTTTATTTGATAGAGTGTGGATTTTCTAAGCTAATATAGGTCGGTTACCCTTCAAATATTAACTTGATTTCCAATGCAATGATAACAGAAGCCCATAAAGTTCATGTTAATTGCACACAAGGTTTTTTTAATTGATCATAGATCTTCTTATCTATTAGAAGGGATTTAGTATAACTTCATTTACCAATAACCACTATCAAATGATACTGCAGGAATTTGAAAGCTTAGACTCTTTTAAATATTTTTAAAACTGTAAGATTCATGTTTTTTGAGACACTTATCAAATTATGCACATAAAAGAAATGCAAGAGCTATTCTGAGCCAGGTTTTACTCTCATAAGTTCACTGACATATGAAGAACGAAATCTACCACCTGTATTATGTATTTCCCCATCCTTATGCCTCCCCTGCAGTAAAATCATGTCCTAATGATTATGTATTTAACATCAATTATCTAAAAATAAATAATTAGGCAATAACTCAGAATACAGCAGATTATTGTAACAATTTAGGCTAGTAGTAGGAAAAAGGATTCGCTCTTGATGGTCTTGGAGACTGTCAGAAATACCCTTCATCACTTAAAAAAGTGACTGCTGCCCCAGATTCCAGAAGCAAAAAGACAAAATCCCTATGAATTCCATATCTCTTGCAAAGAGCATGTGACAAGTTCTGTTAAAATCTTTTCAATGTTAGGGTGTTTTCAGTATCATTGACCAAGAAACCTAAAGCTCAGCTACAGATAGAAATTAAGATTTAACTAATTACCTCCAATAGCTACTAGAACTATTGTACAGATGCTTTATTCAGATAAACTAATAGCAAGTAAATACTGCCTCCTGCACATAAAATCTACTGTTAATACCAGAAATGAATATTCCCTAACAGCATTGCCTTTAAAACTAGCCTGTCTCTCTTCTCTTTCTTCTTGGCTCTTGGCTAAAAGTTCACGGCCAAATTTTGTGTTCTAAAATTAAATATTGACACTCAAAATTTGTACCTTTATATCGTCTTCTACCCAAAGTTTCAGAAAACTTTGAAAGGGCCAATTAATTCTCTAAATATACATTAAATATCAGTTACATCTTACAGAAAAGGAAAGCTGGCACAACAAATCTGAACCTAATTTTCAGTGCTGACTAGTCTAAGCTCTGAAATCACACCATTTCTGTTACTGGAAGACTATGAATATAGACACTGAAAAGCAACCTCTAAGTTTGAAAAACATACACTAAAATGGGGCTCAATAGATCTGGAAAAAACCAGGACTGGCATTATCCAATAGCTACTTCCTTCTCTGCATTATTGTAATCATACTCAGGGTAGGAACATCCACCACTGACAGGCATATTTTGTGGCACAACTCCCCTCTACCAGAAAATAAACCTTGTTCTTTGCAGAAGCCTCTCTGCAGGTTCCCCAGAGCACAGCTGCATGACTTACAGAAAAAAGCTGGAGCTATTTATTCAGTTGTGCTGGCACACCTCACTACACTTCTCAGTAAATTTAATACAAAACCTCAGGTGAACCAGAAGGCTTTTCTAAACATCTGTGGAAGTCTGTCATACCTATCTATGCCCACAAACTATTTGCCTGGTGAGATATCCAAAGGCTGTCACGGTCTTTAAAAAGTCAGCGTCTAGTGAAACAGAATCCTTCTCTAAACAGTGTGGGAGGTTAACTGATTTCATTCTATCTGCTTCTATTCTTTGATTTTATCTTTTAATATTAATATTCTTAAGACCACCCATCAGCTAACCTGCTTAACAAAACTTACTGCCCAGTTATCTGATCAACAATTGCAGTGAGGTATAACTTCCTAAAAAGACTCAGAAGGTAATTATTTAATTACATTCTTGTGTCATGGATCATTCTGTCTGATTTTTTTTTAATATAAATACTTAAAACAATATAGTGGATATAAGTTCATGTTTAAGGTAGTGGGACACTTTGAGATTTGGTTCAATAAGATATTTAATACCAAGCGGTTCTACTCCAATTAGTTTGCAAATACTAATCCTCACATTTTTTACCTTTAGAACTTATTGAAAAAAATCATCCTCTCTAAAATTTGAAAACTTAACTTGATGTGATTTAACAAAATAATTTCTATGCAATATACAAGATTTACTGAATTACCTAAAGCTAAAGATTTACTGAATTACCTAAAGCTAAAGGAGTGTGTCAGGACTACTTGCGGTGGACTTGGGAGTCTTAGTTTAATGCTTGATGATCTTAAGGGTCTTTTCCAATCTAAATGGTTCTATGATTCTATTTGTGAAAGTTCTGAGGGAAAAAACCCCCAAGAACAAGTGTTGTATCTCTTTATCCTGCACTGCATATGCTATTTGCCTCAAACAAATTCTAAGTGAAGGAAAGCTAAAATGGAGCGTTGCTAAAGTTCTATGGAGCCTCAGAAGATTGTTTAGGAAAAGCAGGTTTGCAGGAAAGACCAGATATTAAAATAGCTGCCATTTCAATCTGGATAACATTCTACAGTCTAAAGCACACAAACACATTCTGAATGCATGACTGCTCTGAAAATGCAGCCTCCATTGCAGGGAAGGAAATATGGGATTAATAACGTTCGCTCCCAGAGCAAAATTTACAACTTGTAAAAGCATGCAGCACATGCTGTATATTGATCAAAGAAAAAAAATTCCATCCAGTTTTATTGATGCATTGTCAACAGCATGTCACCAAGTCTCCTAAAATGTGCCACCTAGTGGAGCCTGTGCCCAAGTTCTACAACCTAGAAGCAGCCAGCTCTGTTCTGCAGCCCTTGGCTACCCTCCAGCTCTCGCCCGGGACAACTGTTTGGCATTTACCATCTCTCACACTGCACATCACCCATCCTCCTTAACCCACTCTGAAAACTTTGCTCTGCTAAGAACTGAGCCAAAAGATTTCTAGAATATCTAGTACTCGTGACCAAAAACACCTAAACCCTAAACCAGTACCAAAATGAGTTGATTACAGAAAAATGTGCCAACAGACAAAACCAAATGCAGCAATTTCTTGGTTGTCTGCCTAAGAAAGGATTTGCACGAGACATTATTGCAATATAAGATATTTATGACTATTTTGCCCTAACCAGCAGAAGTATATGGTTGAGACAATGAGAAAAGAGCTGCCCACTGCTTAACAGCAAAACAGACATACACACAACTCCCATGCCTTTGGAAAGGCTTGGGAAATTAATCTGGACAGCAAAGAAGAGAGATGAGACCAAATAACATCCAATTTCAGATATCTAGAAAATAGTAACTTCTGAGTCTAAAGACTACTTTAATATGCAATTTTCCACAGGATGACTTTATTTTCCCAAGACCTCCAGCATTTCTAATAGCAATACTAGCTAATTGCTCAAATAAATTTATATTACCTTCACCTTTCATCAAAAACTAATTGATTTTTTCTTGAATTTGAATACCAAAATACATAAATTATTTCAATATTACATTATAATTACACAGACTGGAATTATATTTTTTTTAATAAATCTAATTGTATTAGATATGGAAATATACTTCCAGTACAGCAGGCACTATAGGAAAAAACAAAAATTACATGAGTTCAAAAAAATTCAAGTTACAGGTTGTATACAATATTCAGCTAAAAGTTCTCATTGGTGAATCTCTCTAAGAAGAATACATATAAGTCATGTCCACAGGTCCTAAAATACTCTGAAAGCTGTTATGTGCCCTTACCTATTTTCTAACTGCAAGAAAACTTGAGGATGCCAGAAGTAACTGATGGTGAGGTGCAATTTCACTGTACACCTTCCTTTAGCATAAAATTTTCTGAGTTTAGGTATCCTTTTTTCATGTATACTATGCAATAAACGTAATAAAACACAGATCCAAGACAGGCTCCATCAGTGCTCTGTAAAGTTCTTGTTCATGCTTTGAGGAGTAGTCAGAAAACAGACTTGGTTTGCTGGTAACAGGGAAATACAGAAATTTGAGAAAGCATCCATGTGTTAGGATCACAGGGATGGATGTTAAACATCTGCTGAGGACAGTGAACACGAGCTAGATTTTTATCATGTTGCCCTCTCTACTACGGTAGAGCCCAAACACTCCATTTGCAGCTACTTTATTGGAACAAACAAAAAAAAGATAAAACCTTGCCATGCAGCCAGATAGCCTAAAACACTCAGCTGGGTGAAAAGCTGGGGAATGTTTTCACACTGTGAAGTGAAAAAAAAACCCCAAAACTACAAAAGAAGGTTGGTTTTGTTAGAGACATATAGACACACCTTCCCACCCCAAGATACAGCTTGGGAACAAAATTAGGCTATATTTGTCATTTCTGGTAAAACTAAATTCAGATGGTTAATTTTTTTTCCTCATATCTCCAAAAGCCTATACACTTTTGCTGCTGGGACCCTAACTTGTAGATTGAAAAGCTGAAATGTTTTCACCCTAGGCAGGTGCAAAGATGAATAAGGTATTCTAGAATATCATGACAGCTGTAAAATTACCTAACTAGTCTCATAAAGATTGATTTCCTTTGCTTTCAGATTGTCATATGGTTATTTCCTCTTCTTGTAAGAATATTCAATATTTTGATAAGTATAAGCAGATCCACAGTATTTCAGAACTTTGTGCACTGCAGTAAGTGTGGACCAGAGCATCCATTAGTAATTAAAGAGGGATGAGAAAAGCAACTGGTAACAGTTAAAGCAAGTGTTCACAGGCTGCTTTCAATGGCTCTGCATTCTTTTGCAATGAACAGGGAAAACTGTGATTGGCTCCATATGACTGGCAAAGGTGATGATAACATGACTTATGAGCAACCTGCCACAAAAAGTATTTATCTTGCGATATATGAGGTGTACACAAGCAGAGATGCTCCTCTAGAGGCACATCACACGGTAGTTAAACACACCATTTAGGAAGGTGATTATAAAATCACCTCAATCCTCACGGATGGAAAGAACCTTTGCAGCCACAAGGCAGTCGCAGATAGCAGAACTGTGAAGAAAATAGAGGAGTTTACTCTCTTCCCACTTTTCAAAACAGTTCTCTATTAATCTCAGACCTTGCAACCAGCACAACATGCCAAACTAATTAGGCAGGTATCATACTTAGAGAAAGTGAACAAACTTTCCAAGTCAAAAGGAACAATTGCGTTTGCGTCCCGATGCCTGACACGTTACCACAAAGCTCTCCTCTTGGCTACCTCTGTTCTTTTCCAATCTATTGTAGTCTGGATTCTCTCTTACTAGTTGCAATTTGGGTTGTTTCCCCTTTCAAGTTAGTTTCCAGATGTTGCTTACCCATTTTTTCCCTGCCACACCGCATCCTTTGCCTGAACTTCTACACCGTCCCCTTCTGCATTTCCCCCCACTATTCAACTCACAATCCCAGTTAAGATTTTGAAACCTGTTGTAAATTACATTAATTGGCAGTTCTTTCCTGCAGCTGTGTGCATTTCTTAAGACCACATACTTACAGGGCTTGGGGGGCGTGTGTCTTTTTTACCTTCTTTGGACAAATTTTATACTAAACCAAATTGCACCTGGTTCCAACACCAGCTGAATAGTCATGCTGGTACCTTTCAGGGGTCCTGGCAGGGACATGTTTATAATTATTTTGTACAGTATTCAAATGCAAGAGAGTTCTACTGGAAACTTATACAGAAAATTGGTTTATGCATAACATGCTTGAATGCTTCGTGCTATCATGGGTAGCTCATCAATTATTTCCTGCTTGCTAAACGCAAAAATACATTAATAAAAATAGAGCTTTAAAAAATGTGAGTCATGAGGTTGTCTGGTAAAAAAAGTAAGGCTCCATGGGCATGGGCAAAGAGGTTTTTTTAGCCCTGCTAATAAGGAAAGTTTCTATTTTTATTTAGAATCGATTCAACCTACACAGTTTAGAAAATAATTATTTAAAAAATAATTTAGGTTCCCTTAAAATTACAGTAATAATTTCCACAGTTTGCTTTATAATATGGTCTTAAATTAAAAAAAAAAATCCTGAAATTATTCAAAGAAAATATGAGTAAGGCCTAGAAGTAGTATGTAGTATGCTAAAATAAAACCCTGAAACTGTTCAATATCTTTGAGTCCTAATAAAATAATTTAAGAAAAGATACTCTGTTTCTTTGTATTTGCCCTGCAAAATCAGTAAGAAGAATGTAACAGAGAAGAGAAAATTAGAAGGTAACATTTTTTAGTTTAGATAGTATAGTGACTTTTCCACTTAAAACTAGGAAAAAAGCCCTAGCTTTCTTGAAAAATGATAAAATGCCATCAAAATATTTTCATTTATACATATAGCTGAACCAGAAAGCTCAAAACCACTGTGGCACAATGTCTGTAAGTAGTAAGGCTGTCTTTGGGAGGCACATTTACTCTGACCTCTAATTCCTCCTCCCCAGTAAAATTGACCGGCCTAAAATCTTGCTTGCAAATCCAAGAGACATCTCTGGTCATGCAGGGAAACTAAAATTGCCTCCATCAGACACATCTGAGGTCCCAGTCACTGTGTAGCCACTCTATTCAGTGATGAGTGAAGCAAAGGAAGCCTTGCTCATTGCAAGGTCTGTCCTCTGTCCCTGCTGCCCTTTCCCTCTGCTCCATAGTGCTCTGGGTCTCCCATGGAATCACAGACTCAATCAGGTTGGAAAAGACCTCTGAGATCACTGAGTCCAACCTTTGACCAAACACCACCTTGTTAACTAGACCATGGAACTAAGTCCAGTCTTTCCTTAAATAGCTCTGGGGACAGTGACTCCACCAGCTCCATGGGCAGCCCATTCCAATGTCCAATCACCCTTCCTGTGAAGCACTAATGCTGGTCTACATCCAGTTACCAATTATCCACAAAGATTGTAGGAACAAGCTATCCCTCAAGTCTCTATCTTTCTGCCAAAGAGAATTTAAATTAGTTAGTGTTTTTTAAAAAATGTCACATATGTTAGATTGTGAAAATAGTGAAAAATGTGGTATGTACAAATGACTGTCTCCATGCCTAGAAAAATTAATTTCCTATACATTCTGGCTACATTTCACGTTCTGATGGCTTTACTAGACATTGGAGACTAACAGGCTGACAAGTAGCTTTCTTTACATGTCTAGTAGAAGAGTGATGCCACTTACTCCAAATCTTACACTCTTTGAGCTGTGAGACTCTATTGGCAGCCTTTTCACAACTTTTAAATGACAGCATACTAACCAATTTATAGCTGAATACTAAAACTCATGCAAAATAAAAATAGGTTAATCTCACTTGTTTTAACAACAGATTTTATTTACATTTCCTCCAAGAATATATATTATGAAATTAGGCCAACAAATGCACTATCAAAACAAGTGCACATGTCATTGATTTAAATTTTCCTACACACTTTTTCTTTCTCCTGCTGCGTTGCCAGGTTTCTAATACAAAGTTCCTGAAAACAAGGAACTTGGACAGGGTTTAAATTGATGAATATTTGAAGGTAGTGAAGATCCACCAACAGACCTGGTGAGGCTGCGCACACAGTGTTGTGCTTTAAAAAGTAAAGCTGTTACAATTAAATGAACATGTAGTAAAACAGAAATTATATGTATTTTTTAGAATTACATACAAAACCATGAGAAGCATCACTTATCTGAAGTTTGTCAGTGCCCCAAATGGTTTTACAGTGATTCACCAGCCTGCTGGCCAATCTATAATGAATTAGAGACCTTCGGTTGCATCCAGTGTTCAAAAACACTTGGGTTCAATTATCATCAAATCAACTAATAAAAAATATAATCTTTTATTAAAAAAAAAAAACAACTCATACTATCGATCAGACTGTGTGGTTTAAATCAGCTATGGAATTTGGACAAACAAATAAGAACCATTTTACATAGCCAGCTGCACATCAAAAGTAATTTTGCAACACAAAATTTTTTGGCCAGACCTGCCTTTTAGACAGTTATAGATCCCAGTGGAGGCATGGGAAGACCAGAGTTCAAATTCAGTTTACTATGGCAGTTCTCCCAGCTCTGAATCTTAGCCATGTGACTGGCAATGCTTACTGTCACCACAGGGGAGTCTTAAAAGGGAAAAGTGGTAGCTCTGACATTCAAAGAAAAAGCAAATACTGCCATACATAACTCATATAAGAGTAGCATGTTTCTCAGCAGAATTTCAAGCAGTTTCTTAGCATTGTGCTGGTATCTCATTGTTGCTTGAGAATGATAGCAGTCATAGAATAAATACTATTACCCAGCAAAGTGCATTTGTCAGCATATCTGCCTCACTGAGCATATTCTGAATAAACTGGATAAACCATGATGACAAGGTAAGAGAGACAACAACTACACCTATGTTAGCAAGCAGTGTAGTACAACAGAAGGGGTCTACTAAAATAACTAGCATTGAAGTATCTATTGACACTGACAGCATTGAGAACCTGACATTCCTGCATATATATGTGCCTTTGGAGACTTTCTGTTTCAGAATTGCTCTGCTTTGGGGTTGAGGATAGAACACCAGTTTGGAGTGTGCACTCCTGGAGTACAAGTTTCTCTTGAAAGGAATCCAATTTTTGTCCCCTGGGACTTTACTGTGATACAAACCAAAAATGCAAAGTGGAGACTATGGTGAGGCTTGTTTCAAAAACATACACATGATCTGAACTGTAATATACATGTAGCTGAGGTTTAAAAGTTTGAAAAAGTGTTCCAGGGCAAACAAACAAGCACCTATTATGATCATCCTCAAGTCATGAATATTTATCTTCACAGTAGATGATAAACTGGACACAGTATTCTAGATGTGGCCTCATTAGGGCCAAATAGAAGGGCAGTATCACCTCCCTCAACCTGCTGGCCAACTCTTCCCAGTGCACCCCAGGACACCTCCTGGCTGCAAGGGCACGCTGCCAGCTCATAGTCAGCTTGTCATCCACCAAAACTCCCAGGTCCTTCTCTGAAGAACTGCCCTCTTCTTCTTCTCTTCTTCTTCTGTTCACTTCTTTCAGTGAATTACTTATACTGCATTCAGCATCATGAACTTAAACATACAGACTACACGTTTATATGAATATAACTTGGGTATTGTAATCAATCTGGAGTCAAATAAGAAAAGGGAGCCCAGGCATTGCAATGCACTATTGGTCAGATTTACCCCTACAAAACATTTCTAACAGACCTATATACCAAGAAGCTGTAACACAGGGGTTAGCTATAGAGAATTTCAAGGGACCAAGTAAAGACAGAGCACTTCGTAACTGGGAAGTATCATAGATGAGGAGTGAGAGTAAATCTAAATTCAGGATACTGACACTATACATCTGTGCTGGCTGTTTGTGACCTCAGTCAGTTTATACGAAATGAAGTGAGAGCGTCTAAATCTGGCCAGTGCACAATAATAGCCAAGAGTATAAATGCTATTATCATAGAAGCTTGTTGAGAAATCAAAATACAGCATATTGGTGCAAACAGGTAATGTGATTTGTGAGGAAAACCTGTGCAAATCCCTAGTTGATTTCTATTTAAATTCTTGAGGGAGCTAAGCATACATCTTCCTATGCCAAAAACACATCAAATATGAGTAGATTGACAAGATACTTGTTTTGAGGAGTAGTCACCAGTACTGACCCAGTACTGACACAAACAACCTCGGTTTAGATTCCTCAGTTTTATTCATTCGTACAACTGGAAGTAATGATCTCTTCTCAACTTTAGCATAATGGTGATTAAGCATTTAATCCAAGCCTCTGGCAAGCTGGTAAGCATAGCTAATCACAGACTGGAGGAACTGATGTATTCACAGGCTGACCCTGCAAAAAGAAACATCGTACACTACTTCTTCTGTCACTTTTGAAAATCTATAAACTCATAAAAGCAAAGTCATAAACTATAATAGATTACTGTTAATGAACAAGACAGATCCTTTCCATCCCAGAAATTACTGAAATTTTGTACAAGTGTTTTCATAGTTGAATTTACCTAGATACTTTAAAAACAAATAGAATTAATGTTGTTAGATGGCAGCCAATTTGTAAAGCATACACATAGATTTGGAAAACTCTCCCTGCAACAGTCTTTAGCTTTGCAAATTTTTAATAATTCAGCATCATTTGCAACAACAATACAAATGCCATTGAGATGTCTTCTTGTAAAAAAGTGTCTCCAGGTCTGTATTATAGAGTCAGTGACAGATATGACAATATGGCTTTGGCATTTAAAGGTGTTTTCACTATCAAAGTGTTCAGCTGAGCAAAATGTTTCAGGAGTTTCAGACAATACAGGAAGTTTTCATCTTTAGGTCACTCTTCACCTCCAGTCAGGTCACACCTCCAGTCAGGCCAACCCCTATTTGGTGTGACAGTGACTCTCATAGAACACATTGGTGTTCTAACAGTAACTATCAGATAATCAACCACATCAATAAAACTGTTGCTGTAGCTACCAGCATTTGTGAAAAAGACAGTCAAGAGTTCAAAAACTATATGGGCATAAAAAAACCCACCACACATTGTATTTCTTCAGATGACTTTTATAATATATTTTAAATCTTCGCTGCTGACGGCACTCCAGCTTAAGTATAAGAACATTTAAACTTGTTTCAACAAGTTAACTCCAGGATGAGAAACAATTCTGTTGAGCTATCTGCAAGCATGGTATTTGGTTAATTATCCTGCCAAAATGCAGAGTGATTAAATTAGCTAAGTGCCAAATGTAGGGAACATTGTACAAACACTGCTCCATGTATTGAACCTGTTCTGCATAATCACCAGATTACAGGGCTGTCAGTCTGCTACGTGCGGAGTGTGTCGCGTTTGTGTGGCAAGGTTTTGGTAACAGTGGGGCTACAGGCGTGGCTTCTGTGAGAACCTGCCAGAAGCTTCCCTCATGTCTGATGGACCCAGTGCCAGCCAGCTCCAGGATGGACCAGATGCTGGCCAAACCCAAGCCCAAGCCCAAGCCCAAACCCATCAGTGACAGTGGTAATGCCTGTGGGATAAAGTATCTAAGAAGGGGAAAGAATTACTGCACAGAAGCAAATGGTGGCCAAAGTGAGAAAATGTGAGAGAAAGAGCTCCGCAGACACCCAGGTCAGTGGAGGAGAAGGTGCTCCAGGCACCAGAGCTGAGATTGCCCTGCAGCCTATGATGAAGACCACGGTGAAGCAGCTGTGTCCCTGCAGCCCACAAAGGTCCATAGTGGAGCAGAGATCCACCTGCAGCCTGTGTAGGACCCCACGCTGGAGTGGGTGGGTGCCCAAAGGAGGCTGTGACCCCATGGGAAGCCTGCACTAGATCAGGCTCCTGGCAGGACCCATGGAGAGAGGAGCCCACACTGAAGCAGGTTGGCTGGCAGGGCTTGTGACTCCGTGGGGTGGACCCATGCAGGTGTAGCCTGTGCCTAAAGGACTGCACCCCATGGAAAGGGACCCATGCTGGAGCAGTCTGTGAAGAACTGCAGCCTGTGAGAAGGACACACATGGGAGAAGTTTGTGGAGAACTGTCCCCTGTGGGAGGAACCCCACCCTGGAGCAGAGGAAGTGTGTGAGGAGTCCTCCCCTGACCAGGAAGGAGCTGCGGATGCAACATGTGATGAACTGACCACAACTCCCTGTTCCCTGTCCCCCTGCACTGCTGGGTGGGGAGGAAGTAGGGAATTGGGAATAATGTTGAGCCTGGGAAGGAGGGAACGTTGGGTGGAAGGTGTTTCTAAGATTTGATTTTACTTATTCTACTCTGATTTTATTGGCAATAAATCGAATTAATTACCCCAAGTCTGGTTTGCCTATGATGGTAACAGAGGAGTTCTCTCCCCCTGTCCTGATCTCAACCCGTGAGCCTTTTGTTATATTTTCTGTCCCCTGTCCTGCTGAGGAAGGGTGTGATGGGGTGGCTTGGGTGGGCTCCTGGCATCCAGTCAGGGTCAACGCACCACAAGAGTCTAAATTCCTGTGCAAAATGATGGAAAAGCTGGTCTACATAAGATATGTATACAGAACAAAATAATGAATTTTGGCAGGACATAATTATAATTGCTGAGTCAAACCTGTAGCTCTTAAAGCTATTTAAGAGACATATTTCTGACATACAATTTATATAAAAAAATCATAATTATGCTCTTGCTTTCTCTGCCTTACTGTCACTTATTTTTAAAACAGCTGCAAAATTTCTTTTCAAAGAGAAAAGCAGTGTGCCATTTTTACCCCTCAGACTGAGAAAGTTCTGAAAAATATTACAAACATTTCAAATGGTTTCTTTGGATGTTTTTCATCTAAATGGAATTTTCAACATTCCCAAACTGTAAAAGTTAGAAGGCAGTAAGTTCACTGGAAGGCTTCTTCAAGTGCTTCATAGCTTTAGTTCCATGCAGTGCAAATTTTTATCTGTGATGAGATTATATTTCAATTATATATTTCTACTACACTAGAAAGAAGTTATAAAGATAAGAAGGTATGTCACAGGATTGTAGTCCTCAGAAAGAACAGGACTATTACTCTACCACAAGTAATCACCTACCAATTTGATGGCAAAATAAATTATTGCTATTATTTTGAACAAATCAAAAATGCCCTGTTAAGGAAAAATCAACGGGTCTTTTTTTAAATTTCATTTTCTTGTTATGGTATTTTCTATAAAGAAAATGTTATAGATAGAGAAAATCAATTTTTTCTTCAGAAGATATAAAAATAGTATGTAATTCTCCACATTATTTTAAATTCTGTTTTTAGTGGGGCAAAATATAGCTTACATAGAGTGTACTTAATATTCTTTTAGATTAGGAAAATCCCTACTTGGAATCAGGTCTTCCTAGTTCAATGGCAACAGTCAAACTGAGACTCCGTGTGAAGTAAACAGGCTCACGGAGTTATTCATAAAGGCAGGAAAGACAAACTTGTTAAAAAGTTAACAAAATTCAAAGGAAGAGAGCATATTTTGATTCATTCCCCTGGTTGCACCACAGCCAAAGGGACTGCTGTCCTCATGGGCAGAGTGAAAAGACACTAGTCTTTTAAAAGCCCAGAGGGCTAAAAGTGGATAACAACCAAAAGTAATGGCTTGAAGCCATCAGTATATTTCCTTCATTTCCAAAAAGAACTTCAATATGTGCTTGAAATGCTTTGTTTTAATTTGTTAGCTGTTCTGGAAAGATCTCTTGATAATACAGAATGTTTCCACAATAAATGTTGGCCAGAACAAGTTTACTCTAGAGTTTTACTCTATCATTGAGCATTTACAAAATAAAATAAATTTAAATAAGTCAGGTTGGCCAAATTCAAAACCACAAATCAAAAAACCACCAAGTAGGACCATCCTCCCTGCCAAAGCTTAATGTGACCTAATGGGAGAGCTGTAAGAGGTTAGAGTTGGTTTTTTATGTAGCTTCATGTAATACTTGGCAAACCGAAGGGGCTGGGTCAGGACTCCTGATCCTTAAACAAACATTTGATGTAATTTTTTTCACTTTTTCACTATAATAATACTCTGCATTCTGCCCTCCTATGACCTCAGCCCCTTTTCCCCAGGGTGGGTCAGATTTAGAACCTCCTTCTTCACTTACGAGTGCCATTTGAATCAGCCCCTTCCAGATGTGTTTCACCTCCACCCACAACAGGCCCTGCAGGTCCAGCAAAGTGCAGAGAGGGAAAGGACCACAGGGAGAAGGAGCCGTGCCCTGGCAGCACATCAGTTGGCTTGCAACTTCTCCCTGAGTTTATTATTCATAGCACTGGTGGGAGGGCAGGGGGCAGGGTGACTCACACAACATCTTGTCTAAATTGAAAACCAACACCAATCCACACCCCTGCAACTGAGAAGCAGAGCTGTGGTGGGTCACTGTGGTCAGTTTTGCTTCCAGTGGATATCTGGGCCCCAGGGAATTGCTGCTCCGGGCTAAGCAGGTCACTCGCTATCATCTCAACGAGACAGAACAGCAAGTTTATCTTCAAAGAAGTGATCTCCACTGCCTGTTCTCTCTGAGAGAAGTTACATTAATGCTTGTGACAAAAGTGAGAGTCAATGTGAAGTCTCTCAAAATATTTTCTAATTTGTAGCAAATATATGGAGAACTGTATAAAACCCCCCAGCACCCCAATTTAGTGCGACTCTAATAATACAGAAAATTAAATAACCATCCCTACCAGCATCCATCCAGGTAGAATAAGGAATGTTATTTAGCATGAACTCCACATTGTTTCAAATGCACGTGAACAAGAAAACTGTGGTCCTAACCTCAGATTGAAAGGGTAATGTAGTAAGGCAGAAATAAAGTGGCATTTCATTTCCGGTACTGCTATAGAAAAAACCAATAGTTTATTGGATTTAATAGCAAAGCATTTGCCTAACAAATTAAGAGTTAACACTGTTCAACCATGTTTTAAACTAAAAATTCCAGTGGTTTTGCCATCATCAGAGAACTTACTACCTCAGGATATGTGTGTATCTTCAACAGTGATGATATGACTTTTTTCACTGGTACCACTGTCCTGGTTTTCACTACAATTCTGTAGAATCCTGCCTTCTGCTTGCCCCCAGTGTTATTTTTGATGACCAAATACCTAACCTTGTTGTCAATACACCCTACCCTGAAGAGGGTAAGAACAAAGTAAAGACCTCTAAAACCCTGGCACCTGCAACAAGTGCTCTGAGATGGACAGGGAACTGGGATGAGCATCCATCAGTGCTAATCCAGGGCTGCCAGAGAACCTCCACAGTTGAGTGATAGGAAGCTCCCAGGATGCTCGAGGTTGTTTCAGTCACCTGGAGTCAAGCAAAGGCAATGAGGACAACAGGAAATTGTCCTGCCTATATGCTGCTGCAACTTCTACCTCCTAAGAACTCCTTCCTACCTGGGATCCAAGAGGGAGAAGATGCTCCACGTTTCCTGCTCAAGAGTGCCACAGTGGCCCCAAGTGGTAAATAAGGAAAACTTCAAGCAGAAACCTGCAAGTCTTCCCGCGGCAGAGCCAAATCCAAAATTAAAGGAATGTGTGACAAAGCTGCCAAAAGTGTGACACTTGGCAGCTCTCCCAGCTGCCTTCTACTACTTCCTTTCTAGCCCCCAAAGTATCTGTGATGTGAGTAAGGGGCACTCTTAAGTAGCTGTTGGCCCTTTCCCACTGCAACTGCTTGGAAGGACTCTTGGCTTCTTCAGGCGTCACTGGGTTAAGGTAGAGAATGTGGCTCCTGGGCCCTCTGCCCGATTCCTATTCAGATGGTGGAAAGCAGTATAGGAGATGGCTGGCTCCTTCTGAATCGAAGAAAGCTTCTAGCAAAATTAGGCTCCTTTCTTCACAAAGCTACACTGAAGAAAATAAAGCAACAGCCAAAAATCTCTGCCCTTGCTTTCTCCGAACCCTGATGTCAACTGGAGTTAACTCCCACCAAACTATATAGCAGCTAAGGGCGGGAATATCTCACTCCCTTCACATCTGTTCCACAAACCAGAGTCTGCCCCAAGGTACTTGGCCGTGCCTTCACAACCATCTTTCAGTACCTTCAGTCCTGACACCTTGGAAGTGAGGTATGTTGGCTTCAGCTCTTTTCCTTGTAGGTAGCACATGCACTCTTCACCCAAGTCACAAAAGCCATAATTAGAGAAAAATCTCTCCCACCTCACCCTTGCTGATAAACTCTTTCCATCTGGCTAAAATTAAGTTAAAATTCTTTCTTCTCAGCTTAGATTGATATTTCTAATATTTCATCTCCAGAGGGGAGGAAAAAACAGCAAAATACTAAAGTGTTTCATATTATGTTACGCTCTGCATTGAACTGAACATCTCACTCCCTCCTATCCATGTAAGGATAATTGTGTTTTATCTGCTAGTATCAAAAAAGTGTAATTTTATGTCATCTTTTAACCCCAAAAGTAGAGCATTGAACAAATATGCAGGTATTCAACCCACACGGCTAGCTACAAACCCATGGAAAATTACTATTTGCACACACAAAAAAACACCTCACAGAGGAGCAGAACAAAAATGAATATATTATACCTAAGTTATCACAAGGATAATTTAATTATTCAAATTATTATAATTTCAGTTGGCACAGATATACACACAAAATATTTATAAAATGTTTGGAACGTATGAGCAATTCCTTCATATCTTACTGATACCATGAGGGGCATGGGCATGAGGTTATTGATCCAGAGGAAAAAGCAGCACTGCATTATTTCAAGTAAACTCTTGCAGCTCTTTGAAATTCCATCCTGCTACTGCTCTGACATTACTCTCTTGAATTTGAGATACCTGACATACAAAGTAGCACACCAGAACAAATGATAGCTCGACATTTTGTCATTTTTTACAGTCCAGAAGATACAGCTTGCTCTAGGGATTTAGGTTCTTAGCCCTGCTGAGTCATTGGCTAATTGTGTGAAATCAGCAAAGTCTATTAATCCCTGTAGTAATCCCTGTTAGTAAAAAACTACCTTTTATGATCTCTGAATGAAATGTAAGATATTGTCATTGCTGAGGTGACCTAAGGATTTAAAAACACATTTAAAATTGACAGAGCCATGCCAGGGAAACAACTTTTATATTCCCAAACAACAGACAGATATTTTTAGAGAAGATACAGATTAGACATATTGAGGCCCAAATCCCTCCTATCATTACAAAGACCCTTCAGAAAGCTGTAGGAAAAAGTAAGACCATTTGTTTTACATGACAAATGTCTTCAATGATCGAACAATTAACAGATAAAATTTAAATGTGTTTCAATATGGAACTTTTAATGGCATCCTGTCAGTATATTTTTAATAGAAGTTGTCTTAACGAGGAACCATACAGAAACTACTTTAGTATGAAAGACAGTCATTTCTGCTGCAAAGTCCATTGAAGAGTAACGACGAAAAACCACAGGTCTTTCCTTTTCTAAAATTTTGGGGTTCCATTTGGGCCTGAATGCCAGAAACCAAAAGTTTCTATTCCTACTGTCATCCCTAAAGAAGCAATCATACAAAAAAAAAATGGTACAGAATTTTTACATTCCTCGTGTTTCTGTAAATGCAGCCACTTCCCATCTTCCTAAATTGAGAGACTTCACCCAAAAGTTAAGGCTGCTCTTTTCAACAGTCTATCTCCCTCTCAGCAACACAGGTTCCTTAGGAACACAACTCTGCTCAAACACTCAAGCTCTATTTGCTCATTTGCCTCTGTATCTCAGGAGCCATTCCTTTTTGAGAGGGATTTCAAAATGGAAAATTGGCTTTCTCAGTCAAGATCTGGGCCCTCCATACAGTGTTCAGAGCCTGGCAGGAAGTTGCCTCATTTGAACTAGAAATGGGAAACTTTCCTTAAGCATATCTTTCTTCCCTTAGTACTATTTGAATTACTTAGTTTAAAACTGCCATCTGTTTATACATTAAGAATATTTTTAAGCATGGGGTTGAGTTTTCTCTTTCAGAAATTTCATTTCCTCCCTTTAAAAGAAAAAGATATAAATTTTTTTGAGGGAGTGGGCTACTGAGGAGCAGTGCTCTAATCTAAAGTGAAGACTCCGCTGGCCTGTGCTCACGGTCTGTCATGAATTGGTGTTTAATGTTCAGTGGTCTCCAATGTAAAGTGTATTGTATAGGTGAAAAGTAGCCTATCAGCATAGTAGATATGCTGATAAGTAGATAAGTAGAGATGCTGATAAGTAGATAAGTAGAGATGCTTCCCACGAATATAGTTGGTTTCAGAACCTTGACAAACACCATAGCTGAGGTTGCTACTTACACCACAAATCACCCAGGCCTGGCAATCCCAAAAAGAGTATGAAGGCATTGGTTATCGTTACACAGCCTGCTGTTGTATCCCAGCACGGGACAGATAGGGACAGAGAACAGTAATATTTAACAAGAGTACAGAACATTCAAATCTGCTTAAACACGGGGATTTTGTACGACAGGATTAGAGAACTAAATCTACTATTCTACACATCCCAAACAAAAGTAGTTCAGCGACACAGTGGTACCATAAGTGCGTCAGGGGGCCTGTCAGAAAATTATTGAATAGCTAAAGCATTAGGTATTTTAAAATTTATTATATTTTGTGACCAAACTGGCAACTGCAGAGGGGTTGGGACTATATTACAGTGTAATAAAAACCTCATAAAACATTTAAACAAACTCACACATCTGCAGAGAGATGGGAGGTATTATGTAATGCAAGTCATTGCTAAAGTCACCTCTCACCCTACTAGCTGCTGCAGGAGCAACGGGCAGCATAAAGTACCTCTGTGGTTTCTCACTCCCTGTCTCACTCACTCCCACCCCCAATACACACACACTCTCTCATGCATGGATGTTTTTCACACATGGGACACCCTGGGTTTGAGTGTAAGTTGGTGGGTTTTTTCAAAAATAAAACCAAAAAAATGGTCGAAAAGAAAAAAATTAACAAATCTGGAATTATTTTAGTTTCAAACAAACAAGTGTAGAGGCAAAGGAGATCCAAATCTCATTTCATCTTACTCCCCATAGTAAGGAAGTCTTGGATACAGGTCTTTCCTTTAACTCATATCTAACAACCTCCAGAGGATTTCACTGGATTTAACAAAGAATATTCTGTGGACGAATTCTTGACCTACATCCTAGGCTGGCATTCCTACTGTGTTTGTTCTTAGAAAATGTAACAACAGCTCTACAGCATTCCTTTCGCCGATTGCCAGAAAGCTTATGTCTCAATTATATGCAAATGCAGATGATAATGTGTGAGGTAGGATCCACAATTTCACTCAAGGGACTACCTCAAAACCAGTCCAACAATCAACAATATTCCTTCCAAACCACAAAAGACAATGAGAGATGAGTGCTTGGAATGTTTTAAAAAATTATGTCCGCCAAATTGTTTGAAGGCAGTCAGGAATGTATACTGAGGACTCATTAGAGTTCCTCCCTGGCTGCTCTCTTCACTGCAACATATTCAGATCAGCTCCCAGAAGGCCCTTGATGAAATATTAAGTTACTGAGCTGGAAAAAACAAATATCTTCAAAGTTTCATTTCTTTCATTCTTGATTTTGTACTGACCTACTCTGAGACATGACACAACATGGGATATGGAACACTCTGCAATGCAAAACAGCTTAACCACCACCTTTCCTACTGTTGAAAATATTGTTATTTTTGCCAGCTGGAAGCTGAGCAGAAGCTTTGTAAAACTCTGAAATCCTTTGTAGGCTGGTGGTTTATGTGAACAGATATTATCTTAGAATACTGAAAACTTCCATGTACTTCGTTTTTAATTCACTTCTTTTCCCTTCAGCTCTTATTTTTCTAACTTAAAAACCACATTTTCACTTATAAAGGTGCAGACCAACAGCATGCACAGCCCAAACTCTGCTAGCAGGAAAGCCGCTTGAAGCAGCATTACGTGTTTAATCTTCCCCTCCCTGCAACGTGCCGTGAGAGTAATCTAGCACAGCATAAAGAGAAAGGGATGAAAGCCTGAAAAAAATCTACCTGTAATGGTGATTTCTAGGCTGCTAACTTGTTCCTGAAGAACAATTCAAACACAGTGATTCCTTCCGCACTTGGAAAACATTTTTCAAAGCCATCATGAGATAAAACAAGCCATGTATTAAAAGAGCTACTGAAGACATCTAAACTCTAAATAACTCACCTATGTCTCTCCCAGCTACCAGATCAATTTGAATAATATATGAAAGGATAGAGTTACACAATATCTCTTGTTTACCAACCTATCATAAAATAATTTTGTGATCATGAATTGAAGGAGTTCTGCTTTTTAATGATATTTTGAAAGAGACCTTGAAAGAAGTTCTAGCTTTATCAGCTTATCTAATGAAACCAGCTTAGCTCTTTGAGATCTTAAATCCCCTATAGTGTAATCCCATCTAGTGTAATGTAGAGCTGTTCAGCAAAGCACAGAGCCCATCTGACTTGGGGAAGAACAACCTATTTGGGATACTGGGAATATAATGTCTCCATGACACCACATACTGGTAGGTGCAATAGTTTATAAGTATGAAGGGCATTCTCCAAATCTACTTTTGGAGTACTTACTGAAGACTTTTCAACGTCTGTGATTGGTAAAGCTCAATTTCTCCTTCAGTGGTTTTGAAAGACCAACGTGCATTTCAAAATTACGGTGTAAGACCTCATAAAATAAGCTTCTGGTCTTACAGTTTTGGGAGCTAGCCTAGCTGGGCTCTGTAGGGAATGTGTTATCTCTGCTTAATCCTTTAGGCAAATCACTGCCAGCGTGGTTCCCACAAGAGTTTAAAAGTTCAGGACTAGTCATAGCTTCACTTGCTTATAAGGGCATTCAAGGAACCCGTATGCCGGCTTGGGAGTACAAAAGCTTAGCAGCACCGTTGCCATCTTTCCTAATCACCTCTTGATATGGCTGCTACAAGAGTGCTTTATGTCAGTATTTTATGACCATCTCTCAGCAGTTCAGCAGTTCTAAATTAAGCTTCTGTCCAAAATGAAGGCTATATATATAAAACAATAGCTTTAAATTATCTTTGTTGACATTAAAAGATCTGAAATGATAGTAACGAATTAGATACTTTCTAGGGTCCATGTAATTTTTCTGCACTGAAATTTTTAAATACATCATTTTTATTCTTCTAATGTACAGAATAAACCAAGACATATACTCATATATACATGCACATACATGTACCTCAGTACTCTATCTGAAAGCAGCCACGGTGAATGTTTATGGGAAAAAGTTAAAGAAACAGGCAAGCATAAGTGATACTTCTCAGACATATTCTCCCACATCTGAAGTCACATCATATGTGACTTAAGAGAGCTTCTGGGTTATTCATGTTGCCCTCCATCCTCTGAATTCAGTGGAGATCATGAATGTATGATGGTCCCGTAAAGGAAAGAGGTTTGAATTAAATAAAAAAATGTATCAGAAGTATACTTCAAAACTTTTAACTCATAGAACTTAATTTAAAACCTGATGTCAGCTGAGAAGTGTTGTGTTGGCTTCAGTGTAAAACAGATCACAGAATCACCGAATATGCTGAGTTGGAAGGGACAACCGAGGATCACTGAGTCCAGTTCCTGGCCCTGCACAGGACCACCCCCAGGAGTCACACCACGTGCCTGAGAGTATAATCCAAACACTTCTTGAACTCTGTCAGCCTTGGAGCTGTGAGCACTTCCCTGAGGAACCTGTTCCAGTGCCCAACCACCCTCTGGGGGAAGAGCCTTTCCCTGATATCCAAGCTAAACCTTCCCTGACACAACTTCAGGCCATTCCCTCAGGTCCTGTCCCTGGTCACCACAGAGCAGAGATCAGTGCCTGCCCCTCCTCTTCCCCTCATGAGGAAATTGTAATTGCAGTGAGGTCTCCCCTCAGTCTCCTCTTCTCCAGGCTGAACAGACCAAGTGCCCTCAGCCGCTCCTCACACGGCTTCCCCTCAAGGCCCTTCACCATCCTCACGGCCCTTTCATTTAATCTCCCTTAAGTGAGAGATTTGGCACCTTATTAAGACTGCAGAACTCTCAATGTCAGAGCACAGACCACCCATACATTCCTTTCAAA
Source organism: Pipra filicauda (assembly GCF_003945595.2). Classification (NCBI taxonomy): domain Eukaryota; kingdom Metazoa; phylum Chordata; class Aves; order Passeriformes; family Pipridae; genus Pipra; species Pipra filicauda. The sequence continues at coordinate 3,991,951 of NW_024105087.1, read as the reverse complement.
CTAAATTGAAACTAAACATAAACTACATATAGAAATTGGTCAGTCATGGTTTTTATTGTCCATTCAAGAGCAAACAGATATTATGCACAATTACTGGTGTCTAAGTGTTAAAGTAAATGCAGTTTACAAGACTGTATTTTACTAATTGTAGAAATCACAGAATGTAGCTTAAAGGATGTTTTACAGTATTCTTGGAGGAAACAAATCACTGTTCTCAGTAACCAGTTTTATTCCACTGATGTGCAACAGCACATAAATGAATGGACACTATAACTGATTCTCCTTGGTTGCTGCAAATGACAGTAATTCTGCTGCAGTCAATGAAGCCTCTTCAATTGATACATTACACCAGTGTAAATCCAGTATCAAGTATGACAAGTTTAGTCTAGCTTAATATTCCTTCAAGTGTATATGAATTGATATTATTCAAATGAATATATATAATATTAATATACTTCTATAGGCCTATGTAAGATAGAAGTGAGGACTTAAATTGATGACTTAAAAGGTGTCTCCAACCCTATAAATCTATCATTACCCCTCAAAAAGAGTTTCCATGACTATGATTGTCAAATGAAACTGTAAATTAATATTTAATGATGTTGGTTTGTTTGTGTGTCAGAAATATTGTCAAAAAAATAGGAACAAAATTAATTATTAATTTATGGTCTGTCTGCATGTTTCAGAACCAGACAGTTGGAATAATTCTACAAAAATAGCTTTGAAATTATATTTAAAATTGACAGAGCTATTTCTCCACAGAGTCTGGAAGGAAAGTAAGTATCCCATAGAATAATACATTAGTCTATTAAATTTTACGGCTTGAAAAAAGGCTGTAAAATATTAGATGTTTCTATTAAAGCTGTTTGTTGGTTTGGTTTTTTTAACCTCTTTCTGCCTTCTTATTTCTAAACAGTAGAAACATTAGAAATTCTAGACTTAATGACAGTATGACAGTTTCTATTTGTTGAGGACTTGCCCTCTTGGGAGAAGATGAGCTCTGGAAGCATCACCAGCTAAATCTTACAGTTTCAACAACTGTTCATTACTCCAGTTAATCCAGATCCTGAATTCTGAACTGCTAGGGAACAGCACTTCACGCAACTGAAGGAAAGAAGAAAATTCAGTTTGAAATAAAAAGTATTCAATCTCACTCCAGCTCCCAGCAGTAATTGGAGCTGTTTCGGCAGCTGGTGACTGCTGTGCCTGTGTGCCACACCATCTCGGTTTTCACAAATCTTACCGGAATTCGAGAAGAGGTGAGGCAGGGGCCACTCTGGTACACACACAGGAGGAGATTTAGCTAGCTTTTATGCCTGCACAAAGTATGCCACAGTAGTATCTGGCAGCTTATCAGCAGGCCTAATGTCTGCTGAGTATGTAAGGAAATGAACATTTGAAAATTCTCCACCTATTAGTAATATTATTCCTCTATAAAATGAGGCCTGACTAGAGGTGCAGAACAATTGTTTTGAAAGTGGGATTGAGAAAAGACTACAACTACAGAAGCATGTCCAAATACCAATTATGCTTAAAACTTCATTGCTATTAGATAAACTTGTGAATGAAGAAAATTTAAGTCCATGTTCTGACTTCTTCATCCATACCAATTAAATTAAGTAGTATTGGTGCACCAAATTCTGTATGAGTGATGCAGCTAAGTCCCCACTCAAGCCTATAATCTCAGTCAGCTCGGTCTTCATCAGCAAAAAAGTGAGATTTTTTTTAATTATCGAGAGACTCATTCTATCTGTACTTAAAAGAGACAGGATCAATTATAAGGTGATAAGTACAGACATATTTAGCTCTTATAGTCCAAGAAAAACCTATCTGCGTAAAAAACTCATCTAGCAACAGACTTAGAAACCTCTTAGTTGATGATTTAATGATTAACAGTATTCCCACTGCCTTTTAGAAGCATGAGAAATCCAGGAAAAGAGGGTGGAGTAAGCTGAGAAGAAGTCGTTAGTTGCTCAAGAACAGCTTACGCCAATTCAAAAGAAAAATTAGAATTATTTCCAAAACCAGGGAGTTTAAGTGAAAGTCACAATGTGTTTAGTCCATTTGTGTGGGATTTCATGTTAAGGAATGTATTTGTTTACCTTTCAGGAGAAGCAGCCATAGTTACCGTAATCTCAGAAATATATGAACTCTACTAAAACACATTTCAGTAGCAAAGCCCACAGATTACTATTCCACAGCACAATTTGATACAGAAACACATTATGGTGGGGCCTTCCTTCTTCCCTTTTAACATATCTTTCTCCTACAAATAAGGCTGTGGGGACTATCCCCAGGACTCATCCTTGAAAATGATCTTCTATGCTTAGCCTTCTGCTCATTTATAGATGAGGTCTCACCTGTCACTGTAGTAACATGACCTTTCCTCAGGGCTCTAAACCAAAAAAGGGTCAAAAAATTCAAATTGTCCTCCCTTTCCCAGCTTATCAGAACTTGCAAGGCAACAACATTGAGCCTGAGTCACAATAAACATAAACCCACTGTTGCAGAGAAATATCACAGAAGGTACTCACTGAAACAGCTCCCAAAACTTTGCCCTTTTGCCAGCCAGTGGAAACTGCAGTCCCAAGCTGGCTGTCTCAGTTCCCTTGGCAATGTTCAGGGAGAGACAGGCACTTCAGGAAAGAGTCCTCAAAGAGAGCAAGGTCAGCTTGGAGCTGCGTAAGACTTGTCTACAGCAAACGCCCTGGAGATGGATTTGCTTTTCTCCTGAAACTAGAGTATGTTTACACAACGCTCATAGAATTCCAGACAGTAAACCTACAACGCCAGCATGTGTGCTGTGGTTTCCAGTACTGATAGCTCCAAGACTGGTGTGCAGACACAGCCAGCCCAGAGTCCCAGAGCAGATGTGTTCTTAAACACCTGACTCTGGGCTACAGGAAGGAGCGCTCCTCGAGAAGGATCCTGCCCTGGGGTTTGGCTGGACAGTGGAATTCCCTCTTCCTCATCCACCACCAATGTGCAGGGCCAGAGTTCACCAACCTTTCTGATCCAGAGCTATTTCAATTCACATCTATCACTTGTGCGGCAGGTCAGAAAGGTTGCAAGAATGAGGGAAGCAAAGGGAGGAAAATAGTTTATTGATTTTTAATGTTGAACCGACCCACTTGAAGGAAACATTCATTAGGCCAGCAGAGGAAAAAGAAGACAATTTTTCCCAATTCCTACAGATGTGTCCAAACAACCAGACTAGAGTATTTTCCTCTGCTCTTTCATAAACACACACACCAGTGACTCATCATTGCTAATTAAAATCAGATGTGGGTGATTCCAGAGATATCCAGAGGAAATGAACCAGTGAAAATACAGGTCCTATGGTTTTCTGACATAGTCAGATAACAGAGTGGGCATTCGGGTGATTAAAAGAGTGTATTAGGAAATGGAGGTTTGCTCTTATATGGTATTTAAGCCTTTAAATTGACTTTGTGATGTAGGCCAGAGCTTTCACGTAGACATGGGAATAAATGAAGTTCCTGGGGCTTCTCAGGGCTCAGATGAGCCCAGCGAAAAAGTATTGCAGGTTTTCTGGTACAGGTATCTCTTGGAATTTTGCTCCCCAAAACTACATTCCAAAAGATGGAGAAATTATCCACTGCTGTTACACCTACTCTATATAGCATTTCTGCCAAGTTCTAAATTGCCACAGAGGAAGAGATAGCTTTAACTAAAGTACCTGAAGGGCCATCAAAAATCTAGCAAAACAGAGCATTTTTCTGGCATTCTTAGTTCACCTGCTTTGCATAAAGACCCCTAGAAAAGATCCTCCAATCAACTGAACAAAATTGATATGACATTAATAGAAACTCTGGTTTTTTCCTATCTTCTGAAGACAAAAGAGCATTGTCTCCTCTCCTCAAGAAAGACTGTCGTAAACAGACTGGTAACAGCCTGACCTTATCAGAACACCTTACATTAAATATGTTAATATTGCTTTTTCTGTTAATTAAACAATTATTTATATTTTTATATTGCAGGAATTTTATTTTTCTCTTGGCCTCTTATTTCCCAGAAGCAACTTTCTATCAGTGATCTATGGCTTCCTATTGCCATGAGCATTCAACTAATGGAACAACAGGTGACTAACTTTTTCTGCCATTAGATTAAAACCAATTCTGCATTTCATGTCAGAAAGGAGTTGACAGGATGCAATTTACCAACACCAGTCTCTTGTTTTCCTTTTAGTTTGTCATCATCATCCCTTCCTTGCCTTGTATCAGGATCGGGGAGATAGCAGGTATAAGACAAGGCATTGCAAACTTCCTGCCAGGCAGGGAGTATTTTTCCCATGAAAACTCCTGTTCCTAAGTGTTCTTGGTACTGAAAGCTTCCTCAGCAGGATGGAAAATATAGTCTTTAGTTTTGGTAGAGATTTGTTTCTGCAAGTTTTGACAAGATTGGCCATAAATGTCAAAGCTGAGCACCTGTAACAATCTGCACATTTTGTACTCTCTGAATGTTTCAACTTCAGAAAATCTGACACCATTCTATGCAATGTAATACTTATTTCCAGAGCAATAAAAGTAATTTTCTACTCAATAGCCATCTCTGACACATGGAGTAAGTCTTGAGCAAAGGCTAGAAATTAGGTCTCTGAAATGTCAATATTAAATACAGATTAACGAGCTTGATCTTAGCCTTTAAGTTAAATAATTGTCACACTTGCAACAGCCCTTTAAGACAGTTCTGACAAATATTGTGTGCATTATTTAATGTAAATTTTAGTTGCCCTAATGACTTTTGTGAGATTGATTCTGCTAAACATGCATGACTAATAAAAAATGCAAACTGTCATTATTTAGATTAGTATGCCAAGATTTAGCAGTTTTAAGCATAAGCTGAAGCCTTCAGTAACACAATGCTTTCTGCATGGTCCTGCAAAGTTCTTTGGAAGAATTAGACACAAAATAATCACACAAATCCTGAGGCTGTAATTTATAAGCAGAAGTGAAATTCTACAAAAAAAAGGAGCCTGTTTGATTTTGCCTCCCTATAATAACAAGAGGAAATGGCAAGTGTATGTTTAAGGAAGATTAAAAAACCAAAAGTCTGCTGTGTTTCTCTAACAGTCACAAAGATATTTCAATAACTATTTCACTTTCTATTATTTTATATTACATTATAAATTACAAAAAAAAATGCCATGTTTGGAGGCTGAATGAATAAACCATTGTAGAAAGCACAGTTCAGCATCAAACACAATTTTTGCTACAAACATCTCTTGTATCTTCTTGTATCAGACAGCAAATCCCTTTAGTATTAGTAAATAGAATCCTTTGAGAAGGATACAGCACCATGCTATCTCGTTGTCTCATCCACTCAGAGTTAGTAAAAACGTCTGCATGACAGCACTTTTAAAAAACACAAAGTTTTGTTCCTAAGCCTTTGAGTGGAAGTGTCCTCAAGCACACTGTCATTGACAAAACCCCCTGATTCCGAAAGCCATTTTTTTCTCATCAGCGAAGTGTAGCCCAACAGTGCCTTTACTGTAGTCCTGCATGAAAGTCATAATTTTTCTGTACTTTTTCTATGACAAATTTATTTTTCCTATATGCTTTTACTGGCTGGTGCAGTTGGCATGGCTTGACTGACAATGAGCCAGAAAGATGTTGAGAGCAGGGAAAACTCACAGCTCTCTCAGCTGCTGGCACAGCGGAGGGTAAGAGCACAGCAGAAGTGATGCATTCAAGCCCAGCCCTGTGAGTTAGTATTACCTGCCTGCCAGCTTGTGAACACTACTGGCAGTGCATGTAAATGCAGATTATTCACCCCCTCATCTACTAAGGGAAGGTGTTGGTAACTAACTGCATAGGAGAACGTAACAAAATATTGTAAGTATTCATCGATCGTATGAGCGAGTGAGGGCTGTCATTTGATCGCAGGATTTTAGGAGGTGAAGTCGATTTGCAAACTAAAATGCACTTTGTATCATGCTTAAAACAAAAACTGTTAAGGATGTTAACAGTTTTTACTGTTAAAACATTACACCTGTAATGTTTTACTGGGTATTGTTACCAGAACAGAACTGAAGTCCGATCAGGACACCAAACTGATGTATTCTTATTGCTTGGGAGACCATCTTTGAATCACAATGTTGTAGTTCAGTCCTAGGGAGAGCATCTTAAAAATTCTATCTGGTGATATAAATCTGTTAGGTGATATAATGCCAAAGGAAATACTAAGGTCAGAGGAATAATAAATTTGTATGACAGCAACTCACTTTAAATCTCCAGAGTTCCAGTTCACTACTTGCTGAGTATTAGTGATTTGAAGGTATCACTACCTACAATTTGATTTTTAAGATGACATTCAAAGAAATTTTGTGTATTTTCATTTGAACATGCGAAGCAGAAATAGTAAAATATCTATTTGGTAAACTGGATTCTCTGCTTTCTAAACAAATACTAGTAATGCACTTGCCTTTGGAAAAGTAATTTAGAAAAACTTCAGGAGTAGTGAAAATATATATGAAAGAATTGTCCTCACGCTTTGTGAAAAACAGGGGAAAATCCCGTTTTCAGATGAAACAAATAATAGTTTTGACCCAAGGAAGTTGAACAAGAATAAACACACGGGTTCTATGATTTAAGAAAGCCCAGCAGACCTGATAATGACACAGGATGACATTATAGGCAACGGCACAAACATACAGGCAAGATAAGCTAATTATCCAGTCCAACAAATCCCTATAAAGTCTTTTTATTTCAGCAAGCTATAAAATCCAGGAGAAAAAGAAAAAGCATACTGTAACCAGAAGTAGATATAATGCAAGAATTTACCTCAATAAATGCTAAAGTTGACGTGGACAGAAGAATACACACATTAGGATCTAAAGCACTTTCTGTTTGGAATCTGTGATGACAGAAACCAAGATGAATATGACACTATCTGACTAGCCTAGGTTTAGCAGTACTAGCAGTACTAGCCAAAAAGTGCATTTAATACAGTATTTTAAAGATCCAGTATTGTATGTGGTAGAAAAGGAATGGCAGGAAGGAATATAAAGGGATCTGCTGCAAATACAGTCAAGTAGATACCAAAGCTAGAAGTGGAAAAGCTTTAGAAACTACACTATTTGTGATATTTTTGAGAAGCGGGAAATGACAAGTAAGTTCTGTGGTAAGGAGTTTATTTTAATGGAACAGCCGTAAAAGGAATGACACAGTGGAAGCATTTTGTGTGGTCCTGTTCATATTTTCACTGGATGGACAGAGTGCTGATTCCACCATAAGCTTTTATTAACAGCCAAATCCGACAAAATGTGATTTTAAAGCTAAAATATATACATACATAAATTGTTTATTATTTAAATTTCAAAACAAGCATCGCATTCAGACTAAGAACTAAGCTCTTGCCAATTTTATAGAACATAACACTATGAAGGTTATATATCAGTCTAAATATTTTCTCAGTGTACTGTGATGAGAAAACAGACAGTGTCCTTCCCCCTCCTTCTTTCTTTAACATAGTCCTCCCTGCTTTTCGGGGTTAGAGAAATGCAGTGCTTAATTATCAAATCACAACGTTGGCTTCACGTTCTACACAAATTTTGCCAACAGCTAAATGTTCAAGAACTTAACCACTGATGAATGTACAGTAAAACCACAAGGTCCATTTAGCTCAACAACCTGTTCCTCACAGGAGCCCAGGGAAGTATCCACCAGGTCCTTCGATATTTCAAACTCTTTCTAGTGCTTTGGAGGGTGCTCTGAACAGCAGAGGAAAAACCTCGTTTTTTCATCTTTGACACTTTGAATTTAACAGACCTTCCTTTTACCACATTTGTTGTCCCCTGTAGTCACTTTGTTGCTCCAAACTTTTGTTTCCCTTACCCCTTTCCAAGCAAAAGTTGTTTGGTCTTGTTAGGGCTTGACACGATCCTGTTCCTGAAAAGGAACTGGTATAGACCAACGCCAGCAAGCAACTGCCTAGGGAAGAATGTAGTTGTATTTCACCCAGTACTAGATAAATCTCCAACAATTTCTGGCCTGTTTTTTGGATTTCATAACCTTCAAATGATTTTTCTTCCATGAATTTGTTCAGTCCTGTTCATAAACTATGCAAAAGTTTTAAATGCCTATGAACTGTCTCAGTCAGCAGCCAGAATAAAATTAATCGCTACTCACTCCATGGTACTCTTGATTTTAATCAGGTAATTTGACAGTGCTCAGTTTTTAGCAGACTGCTTCTTAGCAGGTGTGTGAAACAAGAAATTAAATTCAATGAAGAGATTTGTCTTGAGGTAGCACTCCTCTCTATCCCAACTCACCCATCCACATGGTAACAGGAGCTAATGTGAATTAGGTGGTGGGGGAAAAACTTTCTATGCCTTAATTATCTTCCAGGATGAACAGACTGGGTTTTTTTTTCCTTTTTTCTTTTTTTTTGGCTGCTTTCATTTTGGTTTGAGTGCTTCAAGACCACCAGAGCACAAAAAGGCTCCTTATGATCAGAATTGTCTTTGTCAAGTACTTTTTTGCTTTCAGCTGAGCTTTTGGATTTAGGAGTTGAGTTTAGGAACTCCTGATAGCCCTGATATGCAGTATTAAGTCTTGTATTTGAAGACCAGGCAGATATATGTGCTTTGAGACAGTAAAGATGGTTGGAACATCTATCTAGCACAGAGGATCTTGCATGACAGAAGAAACTGGCTTTTTAACAGTTTTGAATAGATTGAGCAGGTCACAGCCATACACCAGGAATCAAGAACCATCAATTAGCCCAAAAAAGGCCTCCAGGAATGAAGGTAAGCCTGGGTTGAAACCCAGTGCAAAGCTGGGGGAGGGGGTAAAAAAGAAGAAAGAAAAGTTTAATAATGACGGAGCTTGAAAAACAAGAGTGTGAATAAGTCTGGTTCACACAAGCAGTTAAGGAGAACTAGGTAGGAGGAGTGTACTTTGCTTTTTTTATTACCACACAGACTGCACGCTAGGGAAGCAGATTCACAGCGTGGTGCTACAGACAGTGGTAGGTTAAAACCCTCTCAGAGAGCTAACTCTGGGACAGTGCTACTCTAGCACAAATCTCTGGTGGAAGTTATAAACAAGTATAAAAGAACAGATACTCTCAGTACAAATGCCCCTGGCAGGCTGTACCTATATAGAAAGCTACTTCAACTAGTCTGAGGATGCAAATAAATTATTTTTAAGTCTTTGACTCTATAAACTCCAAATAAAAATAGCTCTTCTAAAGTGCTGAAGCTTAGCTACTTTCTATAGGGAGTCAATTTTAAAGCAAATGGGAAGGTCCACACGAAGTGACAAAGCATATTGCCCAGAGGATGCTATTTGGTGAAATGTGAAACATTACCCAGGGTTAACTCCCTCACAAATCTCTTCCGAGTTTCTCAAAACTTAGCCAAATTGCAACTCTGTTAGCTGAAATTTCCCATACCAGCTGTCTGCCTCAGGCTGAATTTATTTTTGAAAACTCCAGCCAAAACTATTCAGCCATTTCAGAGAAACACTCTCACAATCTTTTATTTGGAAACTTTTAGCACTCGAATGCTTTACAGTAGAGTTTCTGAAATGAGATGGGAAGACAGAGAGAATAGGAGATATACACAGAACCATTTAGGAAAGTCTGCCCAATTTTGGCCAACCCTGAAAATGCACACCCTACAGAACAACCCCAAACATGATCTGGTGTGAAGCTATGGGGCAAAGTCATTTTGCTGTAATTGCTGCTTCCAGGTATTGTATCCTTGGGCTGGGTTGACTGTTATAACCAAAAGCAGAAAAATCTCTCCCCTGTGCTCTCAATGATCTCATCATGTTGCTACTTCAGCAGGATGGTAGCAGAGGTGACAGGCAGAATATGTATTATGCAATATGAGGAAGAAGCATGTGGTATTAGTTGGGACTAGCTGGGAAAGAAAGGAAAATCATCAGGATTTGGGGGGGAAGGAAATGGAAAGATTAGAGGAATTGGGAGAGTATAGGATACAGCAGGATACAAAATGCTGCTACAGTGACTATAGCAAAGGGACAGATGAGAGCTCTGGGGAAGGAGAATGGGAGTGAGGGGAAAACTAAAGGCTGGGGTGGGAAAGCACTCAGACATGGAGATGACACTGGGACCAGTTTGAAAACTGAGGAGGAAACAAGCATTTCAAACAAGTAAAGCTGGGTACAGAGATAACGACTTGTACAGCAAAAAAATTTAGGGCTGCCATCAGAACCCAGAGAAATCAACTAATAGAATGCAAGCTTTTGTCCTCAATTAGTGAATTATGTTGTTTTTAATTCAAAGGTTTAGTTTTTTTTTAAACAGGCCACCTTGTCAATGGAATAGAGCGGACGATGCAAGCAAACCTCTGCCGTCAGCAACATCTGAGAATGCTAAGGACTTTCACTAATACTTTAGAAAATCTGAACCAGGGCTTTCAGAATAAAACCTCCAAGAAACAGACAATTAGTGATCACCTAAGAAAATATTCAAGTGACTTTGCTAGAGTCATTGTGTGAGAAAATAAAGATGGAGTCCAACTTTCCAGAACAGCAATTTGTCTTAATCAAAAAACCACGTCCTCCCTTTCTGCAAGACTTCACCCCGTTCACTTTATATTTTTCAAATTTCCAGATGAGCCAGAAGTAACAGACTCCTTTCACCATGCTATTTTGATCCATTCCTAAAATAAGGTGGGGAAAAAAGAATACATAACTATACAAAAAAGGCATTATCATTTATGGGAACAGGAGGATTGTGCAAACATTTTAGATAATCCTGATTTTTTTACAACACAGATAAACCTAATTGTCATTGCAAACTTTGCAAGATACGTATATCAATCTTTTTTTCATTTAATATGCAAGACCGGATTCTCTCCTTGCTTCCACTGTTCCACTGGTTTAATGAGGTTGCCCCTGCTTTAAGTTAACATGAGAACACAATTAATTCTTCCATCTGGGAGATATGAAAACTACAATATCTGGAGGAAAGCAGTCTAAACAGACATTTGAAGGAAAGTATATACTCAGAAAATAATGCTTCTGAGAGATCTAGGGATGACTGTTGATAAACACCACAGCCAAATCATGTGCTGTTTTTTCAGGTGTAGCCCCATAAACTCCTTCTGGAAGTACAACTACTTGATAACAAGCCTTCATAAAATCTGAAAATAAAGGAAACAAACAAAAAAAAAAACCCATCACAAACAGGGAAGAATTAAAAGCAAATTGTTACTGGAGGTAAAAACCCGAGGTTAAGGAAGAAAACAAAAATTAAAAGAAAAATTATTTTTGGATTACCTACATCACTGCTTTGTTGTGGGGCTTCAAAAAAATGAATAAAAGCATGAAAATACACTAGGATTGGGTATGCAGGATATGGCAACATCTGAATACATGTGGTACATGTGCTTACACTGAGATTTACATATCTACACACTAGGAAGATTTAGAATAACTTGAGACTTAGTTGAGAAGTAACAGAATATAAAGACTCTTTCCTGGTTTTTCAATAAATTAAAGGATAGAAAATCAAACATAATGAAGATATACATAACTTGTAATGAAAGATTAGCTAACTCTGCTAGAAAATTAACAATAGCCTGTAAGCTTTTCCACACACTAAGGGTTTGGTTTAAATCTTTGTCCCTTTAAACTAACAATCACATTGGTGGTTTTCCAGTGGAAAAATCTACAGCACTTTTAGAAGTGCTGTAAATTCTACAATGTCAACTCCCAAATTACAGGAAGTAGTATCTGCAACAGATAAAGTCTAACATTTGAAATATTAAAGACTAGTCTTAACTAAAAGCAGAATAAGCTTTAATACTGAATACAAGCTGTCACAAGATCCTGGTCTAGCAGTAGGTCTTAGATAAAACATTACATTGGGTTTAAAGATAAAACATTTTCAAAAAATCAAAAATCACACCAAACAAAATATAAGAAAAATTTAAAGACAATGGAAGAACTAGATTGTGAGGGCTTATTTGTTCCCAAGAGTGGAAATTCTCTTCAGAGACGTGTGTCCCAGACTAAAAATTCTACTCTGAAGCACCAAAATGAACACCTATGTACTTCACACAGATTTTCAATGGCAGTAGGAGAGCAACCTGAAGCAGCTGTGTAGAAAAACAGATAAATAAAACCTTTGTGAAGGAGTGGTAAGAGTTTATAGCTCGCCTTTTACTTGAAACTTCTAAGTACTTTAAACAAAGTTATAAACGCATTTTTAAAGGGAATGCACAAATGCAGAAAACAAGACAATTCCTTTCATGAGGTGTTTTCTAATTACAATGCCTAGACATTATGTTCTCATAAATTCATTGCTTGTCATGATAGTGTTTTTTCTAGGGTGAATGAGAGTCAAATTTATAGACTCTTTCTCCTCTGCTGCTTCAGATTACAGATTATATGAAACTCCAGTACAAAAATATGGTAAATCTTGAAATGAAACAGCCGTTAGGTATTTTGTTTGGTCCATTTTGTAAGCTAGATATTCTCACCCTGGCAACATTGGCCTTATACTCAAGAATAATATTCAACATTCAAGAATGTTAAATAATCCTTTTAATTCAGTAGCACCTTCAGATAGAAGAGTGTTTTTTTAACAAATCTCATTTTGTTTGAATTTATTAATCGACTAAATTTATATTAGGTTTAAATGTTTTTACTCGTGGTATAAACATCATTTCTTTTGAGGTTATTTCCCTGAATTATGAAAGAATAAATTGATGAAAACTAGCAAATCAAATTGTTCTTACTAGCTTGGTTTCAGTAACCAAAATCAATTCAAGGAATTGCATGAAATTCCCTATAGATCTCTCGGTGAGCTTTTTGCTGATATGTAATATAAAGCTCTCTGTAGAGCCCAAACCCAGTGCTTTTCCTTATCAAGTTGCATTAGTTGAGCTGCCAAACTTTAAACAAGTAGCAGTGGAAAGTTTAAGCACTGCTAATGTGACAAACACCCCTCTGAGCTCTATACACAGCGACAGCAAGACAACTGCACGGAAGCCCACCCTCACCTGGGAGCCAAGTCCCTCGGCACAACCCAGCCCACCAGCAGGTACTACCTTGCAGATATGCCATTTACACCTGGATCATCCCACACATTGGAGATCCAGCCCCAACTCAACCAAAAGCAAGGGACAGCTTATATAAACTGTGTTTGCAAATCAGCCTGTCGTGCTGGGGTGGTGTGTGGGGAAATCATAGTGTTGGCTCAGCTGCCAAATCTAAGTCATCACTGGGCTTTCCTCAAGATGGGCAAGACAACCAGTCACCAGTGTGATGATGGTAGGCCTCTTCAGTCAACACTAGAACTGATTCTCCAGCCATAAACTGTCCCAAACCCTAAGTGTTGCAGAGCTCTGATGCTTTCATCTTATACAAGGGATTTTTACCTTCCAATTTTAAAATGACATGTTCAAGGCTACATTGCATGTGTCTGGAATTTACTCCTACAGGAGTTTTGTATATTGAAAGAAGCACTTGAGAAAGAAATTTTCAAAACTGCTCCAGGTTGGTCTTTTTTTATCTATATAACTGGGAAGTCACTGATCCCATTTAATTTACTTGAATTAAAGTATTAAATATTGGCTAAACTGTTCCCTACTATAATTAATAGTGGTAATTCACTTCAGTGGGATCAGAGTTCAGGTATTTAATGTTTTCAGTGATCCCAAACTTACTTTCTCATTTCATATGTAATTATGTCTGGATTATATCCTCTAGCAGCATCAAGTATTAGCATAATTTTCATTACTTGGGGTTTGGTTTTTCTTTTTAACTCTTCCATTAAACTAAACCACACTAATACTGTTGATTGGCTGCAAGAGATGTTTATTCTTTGGTGCAAATGGAGAAACTGTCACAGGTAATTGTTGGGCTGACGTAAAACAGCTCGTTGAAATGTCAGCCTGAACTACAGCAAGTATGTCATGTGAAGGATTACTTAAAATTTACTTCCATGAACAATGTTTAATGATGGTTTGTGCAGCTTTATAAAAGCACCTTAACACCTTTCTGATCTAAAACAGAACACTTAAATATTCCAAACCAACAGCAGACCACCCAATACCTTTGCCTGGAAGCCTCAGCAATCCCATCTTTGGAGGGACATACTCTTAATACTATGAACATTTTAATTGCATTTAGATTATTATCTCATGCTCCAGCAAAAACCCATTGCCTTTAATTAAAGGAGTAAAATATTGTGGTAGTTAAATATTAAACAAACAGCTATTTTGTGTATACATGCAAAGGAATGCAAAGTATTCTTGTAATCAATGCATCAGTGTTAATTAACCATTAACACATAATGACAAAATTCAGGAATAAGAGCTGAAAGGTTACCACTAATTAAACAAGTCAGGCTCTCGAAGCACAGCACTCCACTGCACATTATAACAACCAGGTACTCTTCAGAGCACCAAAACTGTATTTCCCCACTGTAGGCAAGTGCATGCTGATGTCAGTCTGGGTCCCTCCAATGATCCTAAAGAATTCAGATGCATTCTACTAAAACTGCAGAGCTAGTTGGTAAATTCAAGAAAAATATCCACTAAAAATTACCTCCATAATTCACTCACATACCACAACACAGTAACAGTACGATGACCATTTATTCTTTCATTTAGATCTGCCAGAGCAATGAACTCTTGCTTTGTATATTGCTAATCCAGATCCATCCTGAAAATATGGGTTATAGAAAAACCCACTGGTCATTTTGAAACAAAGAATTACAGAATATGCTGAGTTGGAAGGGAGCCATCAGGATCAAGTCCAACTCCTGGCCCTGCACAGGACCATCCCCAAGAGTCACACCACGTACCTGAGAGCCTTGTACAAATGCTTCTTGAACTCCGTCAGCCTTGGAGCTGTGACCACTTCCCTGAGGAGCCTGTTCCAGCGCCTAACCACCTTGAGGGTGAAAAACCTTTTCCTGATACTCAAGCTGAACCTCTCCCGACTCAGCTTCAGGCCATTCCCTCAGGTCCCGCTACCGGTCACCACAGAGCAGAGATCAGTGCCTGTCCCTACTCTTCCCTTCATGAGGAAGCTGTAACTGAGGTCTCCCCTCAGTCTCCTCCAGGCTGAACAGACCAAGTGCCCTCAGCTGCTCCTCCTACGGCTTCCCCTCAAGGCCCTTCACCATCCTCACGGCCCTCCTTTGGACACTCTCTATGAGCCTAATGTCTTTTCTATATTGTGGTGCCCAAACCAGCACACAGTACTCAATGTGAGGCTGCACCAGCGCAGAGTAAAGTGGGACAAAGACATATTTATGGTTGACAAATGTCTAAAGTCTTTGTGATTTCCTGAGAAGTTTACTACACTAGCTTCTGACACTCCTTCTTTCTTTACAGGATGTAATGCAATTCAGCTCTCATTACTAGATCCAGTCTTGTCACCCTGACTTTCTTCAAGTGGCACTTGCAGTTGTAGCACCCAACTTACTTCACCAAGTGGAGGCATAAATTGCCTGAGCACCTGTTTCACTTGCAGTTCTTGAGTCTGAACATCTACAATTATTGCTGGCTATTGCTTTGAGAAAGGTGGGGGTTGTTCTAGCAATGGCCTGCTGCCTAGAGATGTGGTTTGCTCTATTATATGAAGTGATGGCTTGCCTTCCCACTAACTGGTAGCTCTCCATGGTCCTTCAGTCTCTTCCATCACTTCATTTATTACACACAAGTTCATGCATTTTTGCTAATCAGAGCTGGTGATCCGAACAGCTGGCTCTCTCTCCAGTATATAAACAGATTTCAAGCCTAAATAGTTTCGATTACTTCCCTTAAACTGTTTTAAGGCAGATGAAGAAAAACAAGTACCAACAGTAAGACTCACTTCAGTTCCTCTCTCGTACTGTGTTCATGGCAGACTAAGCCTTTGATTCTCAGAAAGGTACCTACATGCCAACTGTTCAGTAAACATCTAGTCTGATAGTCTTCATGTTGGGTTATCACTAACTTAAACTTGAATTACAGCTCCAAGCACTCCCCAGCCTAGCAACATGCCTGTTTGTGAAGACCAGGGTAACTACAGAATTGGGCAACAAGTGATGCTTTACTCAGATCACTCATATCCAAGTAACTGCATATCTGCGTGAAAGACATCTGAAATCTAATATACAAAGCAGCTATTAAAAAAAACCAACAACAATAAAAGTCCATTATTCTACATTTACACCAAACAAAGCATGGAAAAATGGTATGCACACAGCTCTTCAAACCAGACTGCAAGCTACTATGAATCTCATGTCCAGTGTGCCATATAAAATCCAAGGCAGTTTATCCCTCTTTGACTAAAAAGTATGCTGTGCCTTCTTGGTAAGGTAAGAGCAAGCACAAAGGCAGCAGCTGAAGAGCCGTGCATCTATAGGCAGTGTGTTGGCAAAAGTATCTCCCCTACAGACTAAGCTAGAACAGCAAAAGCCAAAGTATAGTTTAAATTTCAAAATGGAATTACATACAGAAATTGCATTAGTGAAAAATTTGTCTTTAAAGCAGTATCATTATCTGAACATCAGCTTCACAGCGAAAGAGAAGATGGACAATGGCGATATGGCTTCAACTTCCAGCTCTGCGAGAGATTCCTCATGTGAGCTTAAACAAAACATAAATGTTTTGCTGTTCTCCATTTTAGAAACCAGGAGCAGCAAATACCTCTTTGCTTCCTCTCCTGCCATCTGCCTTTTTTGTTTACACTGTGGTGCTAAGAAGACACACAGACATGACTTAGTCAAAACACAGTTACTGCTGTTCATTTCAACAGGAGTTCCTCACCATCCTGGGCACTCAGTTACCTCTCTCTTCTTACTGTCTACAAAAGAATTAAGCTAAGTTTAATTAAAATAAAGGGGTTTTTTCACTCATACTAGGAATGAAATTTCTGTTCTGCGAGGCAGAAAGGCCTCGTATGGTATCTTCAAAAAAAAAAAAGGTTTTAAAATTCCTACATTACTCCTATTTGAAGTGATGATTCAGATCACTGCCATCATGATTTCTTAGAACAAATACATCTTCCATTTTCTCTGTCATTTATTTCAATATTACTTATAGTAATCAATATTTATCAGATGTTTCTTATACAAGAGAGAGTGGTAAGATTCCAGACACCTGTGTGTCTGAAAATAATGAGCAAGGAAAAAAGTAGCAGCTAAACACAACATGTGCATAAGAACTTCCTGCAATGATTTGGCAGACCAGTTTGTTTGTCCCAAATTAAATACTAAGTACTGTATTAATACACAAAGGCAGTAATTTGCCTTATTTTCAGACACAGTCATCCAGGATCTCACTGCTGAAAAATCAGCAGCCCTATGTGACCAAGCACCAAAAATGTTAAAATCGACGGTGATTGCACAGGTGTTAAATACCAATGCAATGTATACACAACTGTTACAAAACAACACAGACAATACTTAATATGGGTCTAGAAAGGCCACTGCACTCATTTTCAAGTGACATTGAATATCAAAGAGCAAGACACAAACTGTAGTAATGAGTTTGCATTTTTATACTGTCTTTCAGGCATGGTCATATGTAATTTTGCCAGCAGCAGTTGAAGGAGTCAGTAGTTGCACTCTCCCTTTTAATCTGCTCCCACTCTCTTCATCATGACTCTGTTCACCCCCAGGGTCTTACCACAGATTACTTGCTTTCACCCAATACTAAGAATATACTTATTTTAAAGGGCCAAGGAAGGACCTGTTTAGTGAACAGCAATGGAAGCATCCAAAGAGGTTCAACCACGGAGATGGTAATTTCTGGCAATAAAGCAGAAACAAAATATGGGAATGTGCAGCTTCAGACTGGATCTGCTGGTGATAGAAGAATAAAGTGTAACTGTAGCCTTAACCTTTACAGAGCCTTGTACACTTTAACATCTACTAAAAACCCCTACAATAATTTAATTTGTAAGTGCAGATTCTCTCCTCAACAGTAAAGTTTAACATGGGTATCCACAGGTTCTTAAAACCACTAGAACAGCGTCTGTGATTGCAGAATAGCAGGATAAGTACTCAAGCTAGGTTTCAGCTTATTCAACTAGACTGTCAGATGTAACAATTTAGAAACCATCTAAATGTATGAACATCAGAGCCCTGAAAAAAATCAGTAAAAGCAAGAATAGCTCTCTAAAGATCCCAAAATGATGCCTACAAAAATGAAGGCAGGGCAGAAATAAGCAGAACAAGACTGTGCTGACGTGCTTGTTCCTAGTTTACTGGATAATGTTTGTCACAGAGCAATGTTAATTTAGATATTACTTGTAGGGTGAATTGTAAGACAAAAGAATACTTTAAAGTTTCTTTCAATTCAAAGATAAATGTTACTGACCAAAGATCAGAATCACCACAGAATTGCCTGTGGTAGAATCACTAAGTAGGAAACAGTGGCTTGACGATAGAAAGGTAGGATAGGTAACTGCCATCTTAACTCTGGGGGAAAACCAGGAAAATTCCACATCTAATAATTTCCTTTCTTACAAGTCTATCCATAACTTATCAAAAACAACTCAATATATCCAGAGGGGGGTGGTTGTTGTTTTTTAACAGAAAAATATGCAATGGTATGTATTTTGCTTCAATTGCTTAAGTGAATAGCAATGTACCAGTCCTTTATACTATATAAAATAAAATCCACTGGACTGACAGACTTGGTGAAAGGCATGAGTTCAACCAGATTCTGATGAGCAGGAATCCTGCAGCTGATACATGGAAAGGTAAGGTACCATTAAGGTCCTTGTGAAATGATTGAATCCACATTTAAACAGAAAACTCAAACTAGTCATGCACTTCTCTACAAGGTTCATCACCATGAAATGCCCTGTTCAATAACCCTTCTAAAGACTGTGGAATTCAGCCAGACAAAACTTTTCAGTAAACAACAGCTTCATGAAGCATATAAAGGATTTCAAAGCTAAATCTTTATCCTTCTTTGACAACCTTATCACTGTTTGATGAGCCTCCTATATTGGCAGCCTTTCCTTGCTCACAATTAAGAAGTGTCAAAAGTTTTCCTTGGCTGAGATTAGTCTGGATTGACCATCAGCTTTTACGGTGCTAGGAGGAACAGGTTTGATCAGTGCTGAACATTTTAAAAGAAACCCTTGTACTTCAACAACCCTTCTAAAATCTCCTTACTTTTTTAAAAGATTAAGTAACTAGTAATTAGATTATGAGATGTTAGCAGAGGTGTTAAATATTCCTACTCACAGCAAGTAGATAAAGCCTACATTTTCCTTGCAATGCTCTTTACTTTAAAACACATTAAAAAAATTCTGTGCTACGAGTCTGAGGTTATCTGGTGTTATACACTTGAGTTCTCAGTATTTTAGAGGTTCATTGGGCCTTCAAATTCATTTCTACATTATTGTAGGATGTCAGAGCATTCTTAACTCTCCTGTTTTGAACAGGTATCATGTTTAGATGACCTATTCTCATATCTATATTAATGTATATACTATAGTGAATAATTTGGAAAGGTTTGGTTTTCTTCATGTCATTGTCATCTTCACTGTGTTATCAGTCACTGGAACAGGCTCCCCAGGGAAGTGGTCACGGCACTGAGCCTGTCACAGTTCAAGGAGCATCTGGACAATGCTCTTTAGTCATACGGTTTAGTTTTAGAAGGGAAGAAGCAGGGAGTTGGACTCAATGATCCTTATATGTCCCTTCCAACTTGAGATATTCTATGATTCTATGATCTATTTTGCACTTACAAAGAAAGCTAAATCCATCCAGACAGCCATTAAGCAGAAGCAATCCTATACAGAAAAAGGTGCAACACATTAGCATAAACAATGATGGGAAAACACTACTGGTAATGTCTTTAAACCATGTCTGTTCAAGAAGAATGCTCTTTAAAATGAGCAGCTTTTAGGTAAAGGAACAAACAGGAACACTATAGAACAAACATGATCATTAGGGGAAGAAATTACCCTCCAAAAATGCCTGTATTAAATCAATTACTGATTCCCAGTCAAATATGTTCTTTTTAAAGTGTCTGTTTTTTTTTTCCTCTCAGATAGTACAAGAGCACTCAGACTGCAAGGACAAGTTCTGCAAAATCACAGACTACAATACATTGTAACACAGTATTATCTTTATTTCAAAATTGTACAAAGTATAAACATAAAAGATATAATTAGGCCGAAGTAAAGCCTGCTTTTTAAGTATCTGAATACTTTAGCAACGATACCGTCATCAAACTTTATCTTATGGAGCGATACATCATGAAATCAATCGTTGTACATCGAGGGAATTTCCCAATGGAGCTCTCTTCCACCGGGGTGTACACTTTGATTTGTCTCATGTGAGTGTCCCTGCCATTCTGGTGATTGGCTAGAACAGCAATCTGGATCATGAACGTGCGAATTGGCTTCTTCTGAGTGTCTGTCAGAGGAACGTGAATCCAGCCGCTCGGTTCCACTAGTTCAAGTTGCTGCCAAAAACAAGACAGAAAAGCAAAACATTCAGAACCAGTTAACATACTTACTATAAATGATCACATCTTAAACCCCTTTCATAAAGCAGAGTCTTGCAAACCAGATTTTAGTTGCTTTTTCAAGTTAATTTGAAATAGTACAGTCGAAAACTCATAGCTAATTTACTGCTCGTGTAATTGGATACAAATTAATCTGGTTGACTGCAGTTGTGGTTGCTTTGGCCTTTCAGAATCTACTCTTCATTTTGTGCCCTAATCTTAAAACAAAAATCAATATAAAGAAATACAGACTTCAGAATAAATTCAAGAAAGTCAAAGCAAGGATCCTGTTACTGAAGCACATTGCCCAAGGATGACAGAAAACATGCATCCTAATTTGTTTTATCTAGGCACTCTGGACTAAATATGCTGGAATGACTTATGTAGGAAACTAAATGCACACAAAGGTTGGGTTTTCAGAAATTCCTTAGAGGGGGAGGAGGAAAAAGAAGGTGACAGAGGAAAAAATACAAGATATCTCATAAACTTCATGTCACCCACGTGTCAAGACAGATGTCTGGTCAATTAATACTTGCTGCACAGCCAAATGGACAAATCACATTCTAATCACATTTTGACTTGGCTTTTATACAACATACCCAGTCTGATACGATTATTTTTTCTTTTTTAATTTTAATCCTACACAAACCAATGAAAAAGCAAGCAAGGAATAGCATTTTGTTAACTCTAAACCACATCGCTGACACGTCAGCTTGCCGAAATCAAGCTGGATGCTATGCAGAAGTGTGGCAAAAGCTTTTGTTTAAAACTAGTTGTCCAACTTCAAAGCACAACCAAAACACATATGGGAAGAGCACACAAGGAAGCGGAAGTCTTGGGGGGAAGAAAAACAAGACACAAAACAATTGTCCACAAGCAAGTGGATTTCACACAGCTAAGCAAATAAGACTGCTGTTCTTAGCAGCAGAGTTCCCCTAAGGAAGATGGATGTGCTCAAAATTCCCATCTTTCTCCTGCAAATACTTACATGACACACATCCTGTTAAATGTCTTGTTTATGCTGAAGCTTTCAAAAGAGCTACTGGTTCAGAGGCAGTAAACACCTTGAGAATGACCCAAGAAACAAGTAAAAAAAAAAATCTGATGACTACTTTAAGCTTAAAGAAACAAACGAAAAAAATCTCTCACACCTCCACCTTAAAAAAAAGAAAGGAAAAAACCCACCAGAAAACAAAAAACCGCAACCCAAAACTCTCCATTGCTGCAGACTCTCCAACAAATAATTTCCAAAGTATTAAATTCACTAAACCTTAGCAGTAAATCATTTCCCTCTGGGAGCTAGACACTTCCACAAACACACAGTCACTTATTTGTTGTAACCTGTCCCTTTTAAAAAAGCTACAAACCCCTTTTTTTTTTTTTTGCATAGGAAACTTCAGGTAATGGCTGACTATAAAGTGATAAAAAAATGATGTACTGTTGAAGCAGCTTTACAAAGGGCAGATTTATCATGGGGAGGAAGCAGTAAACAGCCTGAGCAAGTATGCTTTCCATCTCCACAGCAAACAGGAAGGATGAGGATCCTACTAATATTTTATTCAACTAGTACTAAGGTGAAGTGTCTGATTTAGAAGAGAATGAAAAGGTTATTGCTAATTAAACTTGCATTTTTATATTATTCTCAGAGTTTAAAAATTTTGACTGCTCATTCAAAGTGGAAAAGTTGAGTTCCAGAGCTATGATCTTGGGATTTTTATGCTTGGATCAGTATGAACTAGATTTTTAATACAATATAAAAAAGTGAAACTTTCCATAGTTTGACAACACTGGTTTCAGACAAATCCAATATAATCTGGGTTTTCATGGTCTATTGGGAAAGAAGTTGCAAAAGTGAAATAATGATTCCCCCACTCCAGAACCAAGACAACTACCAAGGGATTGGCAAAATTAGGCTATTTATACAAAATTAAATTGAATCCTTAATAAATTCACAGAGAAAATTCACATCTTTTATTTTAAAAGAATTATTAGGCTCAGAAAGGGAAGCAATGGAAAGTTAAAAGTTGCAAAGGTAATTTCACTCACATAAAAATATACTTGTATCTTATTACATACACTTTTTATTACATGTTTATCAATGATTTATTTCATCCCTAATCAAGGGAGGGGGTTATATGGTCTGTTTATAGTGTGTTATTTTCCAGTTTTGCTACAAAGGCACCCAATTTCTTTCTGAGTCTGTCTACAGAGATGGGTCAAGTAATTTCTTCACCTGCAAAACTGGCAACCGAGGCATTAGGTTAATTAAATTAAAAGGTTCTCTGGCTCCAGACTGAGCTGGTTTTTACTATCCTCAGTAAAAGACAGGATTTTACAGGAGGTTTAGCTCCCACTGAGTTCACTTGCAGTTCTAAGTGTCTGCATTTCCACAAACTGACATGAGTTCTCAAACCAGCCACTAGATCATAGAGTATGAGCAGTAACCTAGGAACAGTTATTTGAGTGCATCATGTAGAAATACCACAACTAAGCACAGATGGCACACAATTCATCAAGCAGCATTTAATTGTCTTAGCCACAAAGCCTTTTTCTTTCCCCAAAAAAATCTTGACTTCACTTACTCCACATTTTTCAACTTCTATAACAGATGAATATACATACTTTACTGTACAAATCCTGGACTCATTGTCAGAATCAACCCCTTTACCCATTCCAGTCAAATAGCTGCCTGTTGGACAAAGCATGTGACACTTGGGAGGAAGTTGGAGGTTGCACTACAATGTAGTAAATGCAAGAGGTCAGAGTTAGACTTAAATGTTTGAAAAAATGAGCTCTTGATTTCTGCCCTCTAAACAACATTCCTGCCCTGTGACACTTGAGTATTTTCTTTAAGTTGATGCCTATATAGTTTGTTAAAACCTTGATACCCACTCAACATTTAAACTGAAGCTTAAATGCAACAAAACCTAACTACTGTTATCTGAACATCCAGTAGAAAAGGAAGTAATATTTTGCCAGCATGATACACACATTTTCTGTGACCAAAAGAATGGTATAAACCACACACACACACACAGGGTCCTAAATTCCTCTCCTCCACATCTGTCATGCTATTCCAGATGAATGAGACAGTTTCTTTTCCAGAGGGCCCAGGTCCACCACCAGGGAAAAGGAACAGGACATGGGAATAGGCAGTGGTGATACAAGACACAATGCTGCCCACTCTCAGTTCAGTGTCAGCACCCAGATCCAGCTGTTACAATTCCTAGCAGAAGTGGGATGAAATACGCAGTTCTACCCTGCCTGGAGCATTCCCAGTGTGAACAAAATCTAAAGGAAGCTTACTGTGAAGTTTTAAGAAATTCCTATTAAGCCCATGCAAATGGCAATCTTTCAAAGCCTTGTAAACCGGTCTGGAAATTTGGGTGGATTTTTACAGGGAGGCAAAAGGCACATCCTCAACACAAAGGCTGAACTATTGCCAAATTTCAAATCCTTGCTTCAGAGCTTGGGGGCACTGGAGCATCAAAGAAGGACACCAGAATATTCTCACACAAGCAAAATAGCATACTTTTCACTGGCCTTATTCTTGGAACAGAACTGCTTTGGCTGAAACTTTCAAAAAGTTCAGCCCAAAGCAGATATCTGGCATGGAAAAATCAGTTTGAACTACACTTTGGCAAAAGTTAGAAAGCCTGGAAATGTAAAGGGTCACACAACCTTAAGTACAGGTGGCACTAGCAGCTCTACCTATAGTAAATACTATACCTGAAATCCATTTCAGTGGACTTTACTGTCAAGCTTGTTCTTTTAAAGTATAATATATATATATATATAAATGTACACACACACACTTTTCATCCCAACTCTACAACATCAGTCCACTATGAGCAAATATCAGATTGAGTTTCCTCCAGTATTTTTTCCTCCTTGGTAGCTCATTTAAGTAATTAAGAATCAGTCACAATTAACTGTCTTGTAGGAAAGTTCTAAAAATCAGCTATATTACTAATTACCTGAGTGAAATTAAAACTTGGAAGTTTCTTTCTGTTATGTGTTTTAGCAGAAAAGTTTTTCTTTAAAAAAGGGAAACAAAGGAATGAATCAATGTAAGTTCAGTATTAGCAACTCAGAACAGTTCCTGCAGGCTTTAGACTAATCTTACATACAATGTACTAAAATCCCAGGGTTTGTGGGTTTCTTTAATTTGCTTCTAATACTATAAATTTTGTGACAATTGGTAAACAAGAAGAGCATGAAAGTCAAAATAAAAGAACAAAGGGATAAAAATTGAAATGGAAAAATCACTCACTTGTCCTCTGCTGCAGTTATACTCTAGCTCTTCTCCTGCCTTCTCTCCGTTGGTTTCTTATTTTTCCTGTCCTCTGCATGCTACAGTTTTACCTATGGACATAAACTCCCAACTCCAGCAATCCTTGTTATTTTGAAAGCTGAAGAAAAATTGATGTTCTTAATGCAAATCTCCTCCCCAGCCTGAACTCAAGAGATTTTAAGAGGAAGTTTCTTCTGCAATTGCTGGCCTCTTTATAGGGTAGCAAGTTATTTATCCAAAGAAGGGGTTTTTTTAATTGTACTTAATCCTACTTAAATTGAATACTGACCTGTTCTCGATACACAGTGATATTGTGCTTAAATTCTGTTGTGTCTTCAAAGTGGCACATAACTCTAAATGCTACTTCTACTAGGCTTATAAACACAACCCCAAGTTTTTTGCTATATTTACAGTAGGCTAACACCCTTGAAATAATGCATTTTTGCTGCCCTATGAAGACATCTTTTGTGAAGATACAGAAAGGAAAAAAAGCCCACTCTAAGTAGTTTACAGAGTAATTACAAACACATCCCAGATGTATGCTAGATGGGGCCCCCAGATTTCAGGAGAATATATATATATATATATATATGTATATATATATATATGAGGAGAAAGCTGCCTGCTTGCTTCCTCTGGGGAAAAAAAAAATCCTTTTCTCCACACACATACTGACAGAAGGTTGGGAATTATTGCTGCCATCACAGCTTCAGCATGATACAACATGATTCTGAGATGTTGGTACCTTATCAAATTTCCATTTTATCATCTGTTCTTCTAGAGTCAAATGGTCATGAAACCAAACAGCATTTGATTTTACTCCTTCTATTTTTTTCATAAAACTGTTCAAGTTGCTTTTTGTTTTAGTGATTTAGCAAACTATGAAATTAAAAGTAGTGGCTAAACTCTTTTTCACACATATAATTTTGCCTTTCTATGAGCTTAACTAGTTTTTACTATACAGTTATATAAAAAAAACTAAGCTTCTCAAGGCAGGTGTTCCCAATAAATAATGTATTCTTCCAAGCAGATTATAAAACTTAGTTCCAGGCAAAATAAATTCTATGTTCAGAAATGAAGTATTTATCAATACACAAACTTTCCCATGTCGGGAAAGGCTTTTCCCTGTTTAGCCATTGTTTTTTTACAGCTATCCAAATATGTTCTCACAACAACTGGCAAGGAGAAAGCAGGCTGGCTCGACTTCCAAAATTCTCTTTCCATAACTGCCATGCCCTACCGTGCAGTTACCAGGATTCGGAATCAGCAGGGCCCTGCGTAATTCCAAGTATTGGAACTGTCAACACACGAAGTAGCAGAGCTTGGGCTTCAGCCATCACTTCACTTAGGAAGGAAGAGAACCAGTTAATAGCAGTGATGCACCAGTTCCAGCAATAAAAATGAAGCACGTCCAAAAGCAACTTCACGAGTTCCAAGTGAGCCAAAGGAGGGACACCACATTAGCAGCTTAACAAGGAACACAGAAACACGCTCAAAGGACCCACTGTGAAAAGCACACTCCTCTGCTCTAACGAAGCAACGACCACCTAAGGAGGTGGCTCTGTGGTCTTAATCAGCCACCTCCTTAAACGGTCAAGGAATCCAACTTCAGTCCATTAGGCGAGAGAAGTTTTCCATTCTTTCAAACAGCAGTTCCTGAAGAGTCTAGAGGAGCACAGTCCATCCCTCAGGAAGATTCAACTAGGGATTCAGGCAGACAAGAGGCTTGTAGCCAAATAAGCGCTATCAGAGAGCAAAACCTGCAAACACTACAAATTCCTATCATATATAAGCTCTTTGTTCAAATAAGCTGAAAGAAATAACTTTTGGTAAGACAGAAAAGGTTGAAAAACAGAAAGGTCAAAAAGATCCTTGCAAAAAGTTTTACAGAACCTCCTTCTTCAGACTGTTCTGCTCCAGTTTAAACCAGTAAAAATTAATCAATGCCCAAGTGTTAGAAAGCTGTATCCAATTAAAATAAAGACACCTAAATGCCCAAGCCAAGCTAGAAAGAAAATCTAGAAAAGGAAGAACAGTAAAGCTAGAAAAACAAATCCTCAGTGGGTCAAGGATTAGCATCTACAATGCTCAAATACAGATTCTTATACTGCCTTTCCAAATTTCATGTTTGGATTACATAAGCAGCACACCACATGTTGGACGATGTCAGTGGTTCATAGAGTACAGAAACAGGCATGTTTCTGAAGTGAGCAGATGATGCCAATTGAGCTATGTATGATACAACCTAAACTTCATTTGGCAGAAGTGATTCACCAGCCAGCTCATGAAATGGTTTCACTGACTAGTCTATTTTAATATTCTTCAGAATGTGATATTCCTTAGGTGTCTTGATTAGAATTTCCCCACACAGTAAAAAAGCAAGGAACAATTTTATTTGATTCCACTGACAAAACATTGCAATCTCTTCCCAGACATACATACCTGATTCAGACAGAATTCCAATATTATAACAGGAGTAAAGTTAGGAAGAACACAGCATTGATATTTAATCCACAAGATGTAACAAGGGAAAGTCAGCTTTTGCATTATTATTGCTCTCATAGTTTGTCTTTGAAATCTCCTGAAGATGAGGAACACACAGGAGGACAACTGAGTCTGAGACATGAGTACCTGATGAGCAAGTATGCACATAAGCCCATTGTCAAACGGAGAAAATAGGGTACAATGGCACACGCTGTAGACTACCAGGAGTTTTCTGACATGGATTCACAGGTAAAACAGCTGTTTCAAAAGTATCAAGTGATGAAGACTCCTAAGTACTTCTGACTGCAAAAGGGTCAAGGTTGTGCTGAACTGCCCACATAAAAAACTCCCAACAGATGAAGTCCCGTTGGTGGAAGTCCCACATGTTGATACAGGGTCGGTCTGGGCACGTGTGGAGGGGCCCCTGTCCGTGGTACTTAAGCACCACCACCCCGCCCATCACACTCCCACCTCTGCAGCTGCTCACAGCGCTTGCACAGTCAGGTACCTGCGGCCTCAGAGGCAAAGAAACAGCCTGCCAAATGCTCAGCTACTCAGAACTTGTCAGCCACAACTGTCTTGCTCAATTTTAACTTCAGAAAATATTGTCTGCTTAGTTCTGGGTGGTAGAAAAAAACAAACAGGCAAAGGGAAAAAAAAAATAGACAACGGTCTTTGAATACTTCATTCTCTAGAATGTGGCTGAAAACAACTCTTCATTCTAGAAAATTTACCTGCAGAAACCATCGTGAATTTGTCACAGGCTGTTTGCTAAGAAAGTCTCTCTGGAAAGAAAGGAACTCTGCAGCGGTTCTCAGTTTTTGTTGTGCCATATACACTTTTTTTAAAGTACGTTCTGTGAGGGACAATGCATAGACAGCTCAACATTCATTCCAAAAACATATGTCTCAAGATGTATATATTGTTTCAGAGATGGACAAAACTGTTAAACTCTCTTGGACAGTTTGCATTCCAGTCCCACATCTTTAAAATTCTATTGTTAAGCGAGGTCACTTGAACTTTCACATAATAGTTTATGCTGAACACATCCATAAATGAAAACTCATTAGAGAAGAATTGCCATCCTGTGTATGTCTTAAGTGGCAACCATCCTATCCAGTGGAACTTAAGAAAAAAATATAAAAACCTTCACCCTTCCCTTTGAAAAGCAGAGTGATCAAATACAGAATGACAATGCAGAAACTCTAGAATGGAGTTTCACATGTGCAAGTACGGCAATAAGACCTGAAACTCCAAAGCAAACCTTCTACCCACAGCAGGAAGTCATCTAAGTTCAGTCTGGTTTCAGCTAAAACAGATTCCATCTTAACATCTGAACCTGTTGCTCCAGAAGGAATACTGTCTGCAACTCTTATGAAATCAGTCATAACAGCTGTGAAATTTTGGATCTCTGATTTAATGAAAAATGGGTTTCATAATTCATTTAGGGATCAGTCAAGAGTGGAGGAAGGGAAGGCAAATCTACCCCAAGTGCATTAGCATTCTGCTGTGGGGACCCAGGTCTCCTTACCCAGCTGTCACAATCCATGGGAATGCCATACTTTTGCAAGTGCACTGCTTGGCAAACCTTGAGAAGCCTCCTGGTATCAGGGGAAATCCTTCAGACCTACAGGGATTTGGCTCCAATGTGAATCTCTGTTACTTCCCTTGGGCTTGGCAGACAGCACGCTGAAGATGAAAAAGCTACAAAAAACCTTCTTGAGCTCATGCTCTGGAGTGGTGGCCTGGCTGACAGTATCAAAAAGTAGGTAACACAGCCCAAAACAAACTTTCTGCTTCAGTTTGCCTATTTCTGGTACCTAAGTTGTTTAAGTTGCAGACATACTGGAACAGACTGCATCTGGGCAGTCTGGCCTTAAAAATGAATCGTAGAAAATCTATGGTTTGTTGCAAGTCTTTTAAACTTTTCAAAATTGCAGCATTCTGAAAGGAGAATGAGGGATTTTTTTTTTTTAAACCAGGGTACTATAGAACTCAAATTATCAGTAGCTTGGAGTATTATAAATGCAGATGTGAAAAAGAAACAGTACATTTGAAAAAAATAACTAACAAAGAAACAAACACCCCCCCCCAATTACTATAAATGCACATTGTGCATTTAGAAAGAAGTGTATGTCTCATTTAGTGAAAACAAATGTTTTATACCTTTTGGGAAGCACTTCAAATCATAAAAGTTTATCTCACTGCAATGTTTTTTCATTTTATGGACAAGTAACTAAGGAGGGGGCCCCATGTACATTGGGAAGTAGGAATCTGGTAGATGATGATCAACTGATACAAGTCATTTTTGGAATGCTGTGTGATGATACAGAATAGAACCAGAAGATTCTCTAACAATTATATGTTTAAAGGGTCAACTGCTGTTAAAATGGAGCAAATGATGGCATAAACATGGCAATAGTGATTCATGGAACTTGTTCTTTGGAAAACCCTCAGTAACTTTTACCTCATCAGAAGACAGGAAAAAAACAACTGTCAAACACAACAAAACAAAAGCACTACACCTTCCCACATTCATTCCAACAAATGGTACCTTCTGCATTCAAATCTTTTAGTCACAACTAAACATATATAAAAATATAAAATAGTGACAGATCTATCAAAAAAACCCACTTGGTTGAGGACTAAGGTATTCATAAAAGGAAAGAGGACACAAAATTTTTAAAATTACTTAAGATGACACATTACTGGCCCTTTTATTTAAATTTTCATCTTAGTCATAAATTGGAGTTCTCCCCCTCCAAGCACTGAAAAGCCCTAAGATTTCCCTGTATTAAGATGTTAAAACCTTAGTCCCTTTCCAAAGCAGCACCCATCCAAAATAAA
The DNA here is from genome assembly GCF_003945595.2 of Pipra filicauda. Lineage (NCBI taxonomy): Eukaryota > Metazoa > Chordata > Aves > Passeriformes > Pipridae > Pipra > Pipra filicauda. Next base: position 3,961,865 of record NW_024105087.1, on the reverse strand, counting down.
GACATAATCTCCTACAATTTCCAGGTGGGTCAGGCTGCTCTCAGGGAAACGAGCAGCACTTCAACCATCTACTGAAGAGAGGTAGGGGAAACCAGTAGTGAAAGAGCAGGCAGACATACACAGAGAACAGAAACCAGATTGAACAAGATAAAGCTACAAGATACAGTTCAACCATTGAACATGCTACAGTGAAGAAGTGTGAAAATAAATTTAAAAAGAACCCAAAACATTCTGAAGTTCGGGTGAATTTGCATTACAAATGGAACTGCTGACTGGAGAACAGGACAAGGTGTCAACATTGGCAGCTGCCTTTTATGGAAGATAACAGAGCAGATTGGATTCAATGATCTTAGAGGTCTTTTCCAATCTAAATGATTCTATGAGTCTTAACACCACAGAATTCTCCAAGGAAGGACAGAATAAACAGAACTTCCTGTAAGCAGAGAGACATGTGCTTTAAAAGAGAATCCTACAATAGTTACTTGTTAGGCAATGGCCTTACACAAGAAGACCTTAAGGCAAATGGAATGAAGACATTGGAGACCAGAACAGAGTAAAACATAAAGGAAAAGGTGCTATCTTTTTTTTTTTTCAAACTAGAACTGCTGTGTCCAAACTGAAACAATACAAACGATACAAATGGATTATGCACTGCACAAATTGATTGCAAATGGAAGTTAAATGACTGAAAACATTTCTGGGAAATAACTAATCTTACAAAGGGGAAGAAGTTTGCAAATTGGATGAAAACTGTACTGCCAGTGTCTCCAGTTCCCATTTCTTCTAATCTATGTAACAAAATTATATTGTGTTTGTGTGAAAGTGAAAAAAAGAAAAGGGTCACAATTTACCTTCGAAATTGTTTAGCCATATCCAGGAAATATGTCTAGACATAGCTACAGTTAAATTATACAAAGAAAGTATTTGAAAAAAAAAATGCAATGAATATTAAAGATTTAAGTGTCATAAAAGTAGCCACATTGAGTAAATCCACTATCACATCATCTCAAATAACACAGTGGCAATAACCCAGTGACTACATTTCACGCCGTGCACTTTGCATCCCAGAGAATGCAGAAAATTAATAGGGGAAATGAATGCATATAAGAAAACAGGAATATCATGATATTTTAAAAAATAGTTAATAGCTGTAGTAGCAGCCAGTTGCTAGCTCTCAAGCACTCTTTATAGGTTGAGGGGAAGAAAGTACATCTAAACCAAAAGAAAAACATTCCCCTCACTGAAAGGGGCTATTATTACACATTGAAGAGAACTGGATTTCTGATCTTCTACCAGAGAACAGGCCCACAAAGCTGCATGGTTCTAACATTTTATCTGTTACACAGAATTGTATTTCCTGAGTGACTTCAATTTTTAGAAAAAGACTGTAACAAATCATACCTGAATGCTACCAAATAAAAAAAAATCCTACTCATTCTTTATCAGCAAGAGGACAAGCTGTTGAAAACTTGGGTTAAGTGAAAGCATTTCTCCTGCTTTCACAGGAGTGACTTGTTTCTGAGAATTACAAGGGGTTGCCTCTCCTAAAATCAAGGACTTTAAAGACAGTAAACTTATGTAAATAATCCTCAAATCCTGCAGAAGTACAGTATGCAAACAAGTAAAACATTTGTGTCTGGACAAGGACTCTGGATACTCAGTAAAGGTGAGTGGGGCAAAACCTGATAAACTGTAAAATTACTCCAGTGCATTGTAGCCAGGCTTCAATAAGCAAATGTAGAGTAACATTTCACAGGATCCAGAGCAGACCTAATGCTCAGCTCAAGGAATATTTACTCATTGGAAACAAACATAAAAGACTGTTGTGAAAACTATTTGTGCAAATTTAAAATGCAATGCAATGCCTCATCTAAGAAAGATCCCAAATTCATAAACATGTCTCACTGCAGATATATTTCCATACGAAAGAACTTTAGAAGAGAAGAAATATGAGTATATCTGTCAGAGGTTCAGCTGGGTAGTTTTATAAGAGCCAGAATACACTTCCATAAATTTCCAAAGCTGGAATCAGGACTGTTGCCCAATGGAAGCATTTAATTTTACATCTAAACACAATTTTTTTTAATGTAGTAGAAAAAATGCAGTAGAGTTTTTACCTTTTGCTTGTGTTTTCCTACAAATTGATATGTAAGCATGACCAAAAAAATGCAAGGCTTTGTTTCACTGTTTAATGTGGAGGTCAGAGTCTGGACTCTGCTTCTTTCAATCTAGATGAATTCTATTTCTTGACCTCTTTCTAGGAGCCAAAGGTTCCTTGAGTCACCATTCACTCACAGAATGTACAGTTCAAAAAGGTATTCAGATAGTGCTATACAGTGTTGGGCTACTGGCTACCTCACTGCAACAGCAATTCTGCTGAAAACAGCAGTGTGGGATAGCCTTACTGCCACATTCTACAGACTAAGAACATGAGCTCTTCAGTATAAACTGTGTGAGAATCAAAATTAAATTACACTGTAAGTTTGCTCCTGAAGCATGAGGGAGCAGAGGGGAAAAAACAGAGCACGAGAACAACTTAATTGAAAACTTTCTTACCAACAGGTCCGCTAAGTCCTAAATCTAGAGCTACTGTTGAATACCATCTTACTGCTTAGAAAAGTGAAGTCAGTAACAAGGTGATGGAATTGGATTACAAATATATATGACAAGTCCTGTAGATATATATAGATATGCTCCTCTGCTTAATTTATTTCTGCTATGCAAGTAAATCCTTATGTCCTCATGACACATAAATGAAGTTATAATGAAAAAGAAGAAACTCTACTAATTCCACAATAGAAGTTCTTACCCCAGCAGTGCTGGATTTACTCACAGCTGATTCATGAAAACCTCTCAGCTAAACATGGTGACCAACATAATGACAGAGACCTATTCAGAGGGAAGCCTACTTCAAAATTTTCCTAAATCACTTCTGACATGGAATTGAAACTGTTTTTGAAACATACAATTTGATTAACCTTATCTTAGTAATGTTACTCAATAACATCATCTTTCTAAGAAGTAAGAAACTAATCTCAACCTAAGAGAAACAAATTAGAATTTTCTGCATTTGCTAGTAGAAATAATCAAAAAAATCCCTCATACTCACAGTTGAATTTGACCTGTGACAGATACAGAGGGGGGGAAAATAATAATTAGAAAAGCAGTAACAAGTATTAGGGGCTAGACTCTCATAGTTCACTTGAAGACTGTGACTGAGAACAGCGTTCATAAAAAGCCTCAGTAAAAACTCTATTTGTTAACATTCCTTTAAGATGAGACATAAAACACTCCAGAATTCATTCTGAAATAAAATAGGACTGTTAGATAAACCTAGTTTAGGAATTGGATGAAGGCAGCTAGAGAGCACAGGCCCTCAAGCCAGACACACATGCTACGTTATTATTCTCATTCCACTCTCTCCTGTGTGTTCGTGCAGAAAATGGAAAAATCCTGGGAAAGGTTTTTCCGACTCAAACACATGATCTCAGTTATCTTCTGACAGATTTAAGACAGAGAACAGCCCTCAGAAAGAAATAAATTATACTTCATATCTATAGAAACATTTCCACATACTACTTGAGATAAGGAACAGCACAACATCACATTCAATGCCTTCCCACTCCCTCAAAAAAAAACTTTGCAAAGAGTTGAATTTATGCTCTGTCTGGTAGGGTTCTCATCAAAGCTACACACAGACATATGATCCCTGAATAAAATAACATTGCAGCAATCAAGGGACCAAGACCTAACTCTAGAAAGGACTGTCATGACAGCTCTGAAGCAACTGAATCTCATGCTCAAGAACCCTGTGTTTGTTCTAGATATCTACCACTTGCCAGGTGGCATTTTCTTCTGATCAAGAAATTGCTTTAACTCACCACATGAACAGAATTCCTTTCTGTAACTGCTTTCCTAATGACACTATAAATAATCTCAGCTTTCCACTACAATGCTGGGCTTCAGGAACAAGGAAAAAAAAAAAGGGCTGATTGTAATGATAAAAGCCCCTTGTATATCTACATAAAATATACTGATTTCTTTATTTTATCTCCATGAATTTATGGAGATTTTCGGTTGTTTCTTTTGGTGCTAACCTGACAAAGCATGGCACATCCAATGCGTTTTATGGAATTGTTTCGTGGGGTTTTTTAAATCTTAATTAGTGGCATCACCTGATAACTTTGCCACAAGGGAATACATACTGTGAATAGTCAAATCTGACTGAGTTTGTACTGATGCAAATAAAGATATTACAATATGGAAGCCACACATATAAAAAAATAATAAGTGGTGGACCGATTGGGTCCTAATTTCTTTTAAATTGGGACCACTTCCTCCCTCCACCCCACTGCTAGATGTTAAAGAGTGGTTAACATAGTCACAGGATGTTTCTAGCTGCTGGTGCCTACAAGTTTAAGTGAAATAAAATAAGGTGTGGTGTGTCAGCTGACCAGCACCAGTTGAGATGACAGCACAAAATTTTCATTCTTAGATACCCTAGAAAATTCCCATTCCTTTTATATCTTTTATGCTTAACCCAAACTAAATATCACCTGCTGTCTTTTCTCTTTGAAGAATTTTAATACTGTGCTAGTAGTAGCACCCAGAGGAATCAGAATTAATCTTTGATTTGACCTTTCTGCATGTCCTTAGCACTTCTCAACATCTGAAATTATCTGTGCTTCCTCTAGGGATTACTCTCCACAATTAAGTCTGTGAAGGCTATCAGGTAAATCAAAGATGATTGTTTATAACTCACTGACTTTATCCTCCCAATCCTACTTCAGTGTGTGGAAAAAAATAGCTCAAAGGCCACTGCAAAGTGTCTCCCACTGGCTAGCAACCTCTCCAGAAACAGAAAAGCACGACTGAGTGAGCTACATCTTACTGTCAGCTTTGACAACAACTCTGGTTTAAATCTTTCAGTGCAAATGCTGGTGTTCAGTATTGGACTCCCATGGTGTTTTCACAGATGGGATCCAAAAATCAGAGGAGATAATTTCAGATTTCTCAGGTCTGGGGAATTTCTAGACTGGGAAAAGAGAACGGTTGCAGAATGTGGTAGGGGAGAAGAAGAAGAGGAGATAGGTAAACAGTGCTCTATTTAACAATTTCCATGCAGTGTGCAGGGCCCTTTAATACAGAAAAACATAATTTCAAGACCTCCTTCCTAACGTGCTGCTCCCTAGAGATTAAAGAAGAGTCCCTTGTTCCAGTTTCTTCAGTGGTACCTAAGTTTTTGCTCCACTAAGTAACTGTAAAGTCAGGTGTCCTCCTGGAATACTCATCATTCCTTCTCCACATACTTCCCCAAAAGCCAATAAATAATACAGCAGGCAAACAAAGACAACAAAAATTTTCTGTTTTCCCTAGCTCCAACCTTCGAGCTTTATGTGACCAGGAACCTCTTCAAACATCCAAGATAAAAACTTAACTGACAATCCACACATCAATTTCTCCTTGGAACACACACAATTAACATTGTTATCAGAAGCTTTCCTTCAACTCTTTACAAGCAAGAAAAATTAAGAGGTGCACGATGTTGTTACAGTAATTAATACTGTAAGGAAATTCAGAGTGCAGGCTTTCCCCTTGTCAGTTATCAGAAAAACCTAATTCTGTGCCCAAACAACCTGTTGGTTTAATTTCTTCAATGGATTGTGGCACACTTGTTCACAAGGAGTTATAAAGAAGTAATATAAACTCTTAAGTAATTTGCTGTCTACCATAGGAGACCACACCTGGGTGGGAAAGCGTTATGCTTTGATCTGAAAAGGAAATTAAGCTAATCTATACCTAAGAACCAGACCATTACCATATTGGTAACACTAAAAAGGAAAGACATGCACTTTTGCAATTACTTCTCTGAAGGAAAAGACACACATGTTTATAGTTCTGTGGTCATATGACATGATCTTAACCACAGTCAAGGGAGGCAGGAACCAAAAAGCCCCACAGGTGAAGTCAGTCTGTAGTATTTTTTTACACAGATAACCAAAAGCAGACTTTCCATACTGGCAAGCATACACTGACATCATTTATCACTGTCAATTATAATAGTAAAAGGACTTTAGCAGTGTTTATTCAGTTGGATAAATAGATAATCATCTTGTGTATCAAGGCAAACCGTGACACTTTACCTAGCTTGAACTTTACAATCCGGTTTAGAATCATTTCCTTTTCTCTTAACTTGTATGAATTCAGCAAAAGACTTGAAACCACAATCACCTGCCCCTGCATTAAACGTTTTGTCTACCAGGGTCTCCAACAACATGCCCAAATGCTGAGAGATTAAACACAAATGATAAAATAGATGTTACATGCTACAGTTTGCAAGTGAATAGCATGACACATTCTGTGAACTACAGTTAAAATGAGTTCTGATGAACTGAGGGGGGTCATCTGACTGAGCACCAGGAAGACCTTCCAGATGAGCATGAACATGGAAAGCCAGCAGAAGCTGGAACTCTGGATGCACTTGTACTGTTTTGAAATGCCAACTAGACACCACATGTGCATTAAAAAGGGAGGGGGCAAGGGGAAAGGAAGGGAAGGGGTTAAATACTGAAGTAGGGAAGTGTATGAGTATATGAGTGTTCTGTCATGCTGTCATGTCCTCCTCCACCCATCCACCTTATTCCTCACTCCCATGTTCAGTCTTCAAGAGGATGATTAAATGAAGAGCATGAAGCTCTTTCCTGATTCAGTTTTTATGTTGCCAAACCCCTGCTTGCTTCTGTTACTTCCGAAGCATTAATGATTATCTGCAAGAAGTATCTAGTGAGCCCACACTGGTAAACTGTAATTAGAAATCCCTACGAACTATGAAAAACCATTGACCAACAAATATCCCACTGCACTCTCCAAACACAGAACCTTTATTCCAACAGGAACTTCCAGTAAAAAATGATGTGTGAACAGCAGACACTGATGTTCACACAAGCATACTGCATACAACCCAGCAGGCGATTTTTCTGGGTTTTTTTGGATTATGCCCCAGAGGTGCTGGCACAATGGAATTTCAATACCATAATTGCTTATTTCTCTGCGTGCCAGCCTCTAAAATAACAGGTAAAAAGAAAAAAAAAAATACACATAAACCAAACATTCTCTTTTTTAAATTACAGGAATCACAAAATAAAATGTTTTTAATTCTCTAGTTCAAACGATGTAATTTATAACCATGACACAAATAGAGAAGAAGCACAAAAGAAGGGAAAATACAGAAATAACATAACGTTCCCAAGGTTCAGTTTACAAGGACCTCACACAAAGTTTTTTTTTTTGCAACTCTTACTAGAAACAGTATTATTTGCTAAAAATGCAGTAGCTGCCAAAAGCTATGATCCATCTAAAGCAAACATGTTTAAGATGGAAATAGAGTGTTAATGCTGAAGAAAGACAGAATTGAGCATACAAGTTTTCTTTTTAAAGTGTTGAAGCAACTGCAGTGCAGAGTTAAGTTTGTTTTTCATCTTTCTGAGCAAAAATTGATTGCATTTGCAGATAAGCACCTAAATTAGAGAGAAGTACATTAAGACAATAACAGAAGTAATCAAATTTCAAACCTTCTAATTAAACCTCTTTTTCCTGCAGAAGGTTATTGGGAATTCAACACTAGCCTTGGTTCACATGATAGAACAATGGGAAAATTTTCCGAATGGTTGAACACTAACCCTGACAAGTGTGGAGAGCCAACTACAATACATTATATGGTAGCATAACCTGCCACCCACGTTGCTGAGAGAACAGCTTTCAAACACATGCACCGAGCTGTAAAACCACAAAATCCCTTATTACACATTGTCCCTTACTTAAGGTGAAATACACTATTCCCTCCCCTCCCTTTTACAAATCTTGGTGTTTTTTTTTAAACCTTCATCTCTGAAGTTTATTTAGCAGCTAACGAGACTGTTTTTCAGACTTTATTTTCCAAATGCCATTTTTCCTGTTTTGTTTTCTAACCAAAATAAAATCATGTTTTTATAGTACACAGTGAAGCCTGTTGTGTCTTTCACTGTTGCTTTTTTTCTAATACTACTTCCACCTGTGTGACATTACCCAAACTTTTAAAAGGAAATGTCTGATATATGACTAATTCATTTGTGAAGACTTATTTCTGGAGTAAAATATTTTCCTTTTTTTAATGAGAAGATATATGACTCATCACTGGTAAAGTAAAAAATGGTTCCATCATGCTTGTGATTGGAAGACCAGATATTCTGATATTTACTGTAGTTCTTTTCCACTCTTATGCAATTCAAATATATTCAAAAAGATAAACTGCCTCAGCATGTGTGGTTATAGACACTGGCATTCATGTAAGTCAACCATTGCTGTAGAATAACAAACATACTCCACCCTCATTACAACATGCTGTGGTTACTCGCCAAACATTTTTGCCTTTTCTGAAAAGGCTACATTATAATAAAAGCAGACCAGCAAAACAAATAATACAAGGGGAACCGAGGTATGGGAGAAGTAATAACAATTGGTAGAAAACATAGCTCTGAAAATGGAAAGTGAACTACTTAAGGATTTTAGGAATGCTCCCAGCCTCACGCTGCAAAAAGAGACCACTGAAAAATGCTGGTACGTACAACTTTCTTAGTTAATGATTCCCCCCTCCTGCCCCCTCCCACCACACGTCTGCTGCTTGAATCATTGCATTCCAAGATAGTTAGAGGATATACACAGTTTCTTCAGGGGTTTTCAGTTGCAACTTTGCTGGCAATGGGAATTTTATTTGCAAGTGTTTCTATTCTACTGACAAGGTCAATTAGTCCAACGAACTATTGGTTGTTCTGTCTGATAGCTCCGTGTATTTATTCAAGCAAGCACTTTTATAACCCACAATTGAATGCAGACAGTTACCCTTGTAAACACAACTGTCCACAGGGATTTTCACTACATTCGAGCATGTAAAAGAAAAACATGCTTTTCCTCCCTCAGCCTGATAGCACACAAGTTTGATTACAACTTGAATTTCAATGAGCGAAGGGTGTGGGGGCTACTGTTTTAAATATATATGATCTATTGTACATAAATACACAGATTTGGATCAATTCCTAGGAGCTGAAGAACACAGACATTTGACTGATCTCTCTAGGAGCTCCAAAAATTTGGTAATGCTATCAAAGAGAGACAGATCAGCATCTCTGCACTATATAAGCATTAAACAGAAAAGGCCATGGTTTAAAAGAAACAAAGAGATGCTATATGTAGCACTAGGGGTTAAAGGCTACATAAAATGCTTTCACAAAAGCCAAAAGCACCATGTGTGTAAATCAGCTGCAGAAGATGGTAGACTTAAAAATAAAATTAGGAAAAAAGGAGGACTATTCCAAAACTCTAGCTAGAATTTTTGTAGGTCAGCAGCATGGCCATGCCACTGACAGCATGTGCAAAGAGGAAAAATGACATGCCCTAGTCTTTACAGAACTTTTATTAACACATTGACCATCCATCACAAAATCTTCTTGTGAAGAAGAGATTCTTCATTTTTACTAATTAGGAATGGTAAAGGGGTTAGTCTATTAGTACACTGATCTCCACTATTCAAATCTTTCCTGAACAAATCCTTCAGGGACAATAAAAAGGTAAGACACCGTCATGGAAAACCAGGAACCTTTCATGGCTCTATTCTACTACTTTGGGTATTATAGAGATGCTACAAAGATTGAAAAGCCTACTGCAACCATCTGTGAAGTCTGTAGCACAGGGGACAATCACAGAGATAATCAATAAGGAAATATGGATTCCAGAAAGCCACAAATTTGGTGAACAACACAGAATTATACACAGTATATTAAATCCCTAACAGCTGTTTAATCGATAACCAAGCACTACTGAAAACCAATAGCTTTTCTGAAAAATGTTACCAAGAAAAGCTGAGTCAGTATAGCAAACCGATGAACAAATGGGAACAACAGGTTTTAAGGACTGTTCTTAACTGGAAGGAACTTAATTGTATATGGTGCTTTTTCTGGGGAGCTTTTAGGTAAATTATACCAGGGGAAACTAGGCAATTCTAGACAGAACTAGTTCATTTGAACAAAAATGCCAAGTGATTACAAATTGGTACCAAAATGAAGAACACAATTACAAGTTTCAGTCAGGTATAAACTGGACACAACCCAGTGTGGACTTTGACTTGGGATACTGGTTCAATAGCAGAGATAATCTGCACAGACTACAAACAAATCACCTTCCTAACAGATGACTAATAAGATTACCATTCTACAACAGTAGCATTATCCTACATACTTCGAAAGAGTGCTGGAGAATATGCTCACCTAAATCTGCAGCTGGTTTCCTATACTATCCTATATCTGCTGTAAGGCCACAATTCTCTCCCTGCTTTTTTTAAAAAATACTAATATAAAAAGTTCCAGTATCTGGCTCTTTCCCTCTCACAGAGAAACATACATAGAGAACTATTTGCAACCTGCTCATGTCCAAAGGACTGGAACTTATTTAGAGCATTGTAATTAGAATACACTAGTGAAAGCCTGCATTAAAGCCAATGAGAATGTCCCCCATCATTTTGGAGGGAAAATGCAGTTTACCTGCATTGATAACATATGTTTTTAAAAACCTGAATTTTTAAGCCACTGGTACCAGAAAGATTTTTACAGAAGTAAAATATTTAACAAACAAGTTTTTTAGGAAATCTCTTCAGATCCTCCTACTAGAACTTGGTTCACAGAAAAGAGATGAAACCATGTAATCAAGCACTTGCTACAGGAAGAGAAGGCTTAGGCATGACCTAATTGTGGCCTTCCAGTACTTGAGGGAAGCTTAAAAGGAAGAGGGAGAGAAATATTTTACAAGGGCCTGTAGTGACAGGACAAGGGGAAATGGCTTTAAACTAAGGTTTAGATTAGATATGAGGAATAAATTCTTTACTGTGAGGGTGGTGATGCTCTGGCACAGGTTGCCCAGGGAAGCTGTGAATGCCACATCCCTGAAGTGTTCAAGGACAAGTTGGATGGGGCTCTGAGCAATCTGATCCCGTGGAAGGTGTCCCTGCCCATGGCAGGAGGGTTGGAACTAGAGGTCCCTTCCAACCCAAACCATTCTATGGTTCCATGATTCCAGAGCCTAGCATAAATAATTGATTAATAAGTTATATTGCCTTTAGTCATTGGCAGTGGAAAGAGAAGCTCTTTCACTTTTACACGAAAAAATCACACACTTTTTCCTATTTCTTTCCCATGGTAAAACTTAGATCAAATACTCATGAAAAAAGGTTATAATTCAAGGCAAGGCTTTCACACATATGTAACATTTACTGCTTCGATCAGTTCCTAGTCTCTATATACTTGAGTTCCCTGGAGGAAAGCTCTGTACTTCATCAAGTTCCTGCCTTCCATAGAGCAGCTGCCACTTTGTTTCACATTGCTTTTCCTCTGCTTCAGAAAGTAAAGTCAGACTGACAGTATTAAAAATACTGGGCCTCTTTAAGGTACCCTTGCCTAATTGAGCCCTTCTGTGGCAAGAAAAGGTTCCTTCATAGATTTGGTTTTGAATGCTGGGATACAAAACATGAGAAAAAGTATCTTTCTCCATGCAACACATACCACAGCATAAAACCAATTTTTAGTTTTCCTCTAAGATCCAACAGCAGAGATATTTATTTCTCTGAAAATACCATTTCAGAACAAGATAAAAATGCTTTAACAATTTTATGATGTGTGGACCAAAATAATCTTCCATACTTCAGAATTCTTCTAGATCTAATGTGGATCTCCCCGTTTGTACACACACAAACACTTCCATATGCATAAAAGGCTATTTCAGTACGTGCATTTCTCATGATTGCACAGCTCTGTTCTAATGTATTACCATTCAAAAGCATAAAAGGGCAGGAAAATTGTAATCTTGTTCATACTTTCCACAGTTTGAAGCATATATTAGCTGATTTTCATAAGCATAGGAATGATGAAAAGGTCATATTATGTAGAATGTGATGATATTGGCAGGGAACAGTGATGTTATGTCATTAAATTTGTCTTCCTTTTGTAAAGATGATTTCATGTGAACATCCCAGTTGGTGACTCACAAAACATCCTCTGCTGGAAGGTGGAAACATGTATGAAGTGCCAACTTCATATGGAAATAACCCTGCTTCCTAAACTTGATTCCTATCTTTAACATCAATCACAAGGCTTAATAACTAACCAATACCAGTGGGTCATTCTACTGCCCTGCTGTGCAGATTTCCAGTACCAGTAAATTTTAGATGCAAGAACAAGTACTGTCTGCATCCTGATGAACTAAATCTATACTCGACCACCATAATAGCAAGATAACAACCAAAATGAACAAGAGGATGTATGACCTCACCTAGAGAGCATCCTAGAGACAGACAAGAAAGACTACAGCTTGAAATTCTATAAAACTAAAAGTTTACTTGGGCTTTTCTTAGCATCAAGTATAGCTTGCAGAAAGCAGACTGACTATTTTTAATTGACATTCTGAACTCAAGGAATAATGAGGGGTCAGAAATGCCTCTTTTCTTACACGGAAGAAAGAACATAGAGGAATGGTCTCTAACCAAAGTACTTGAAGCCTAGTCAAGAATCTAAAGGATTAACAACTCAGTACTCCATCTTCAATGGAAAGCAATTTAAAATGCACCTTAGAGATGTTTGATTAGAGACTCAAAAGAATACATTTTCGTGATGCTTTACCTTACAACAGTCCTATGACAATTTGCATACAGAAAACAGGTTGAGATTGCTAGTGCTGAATTTCAGAAAATGTCTAGACAAGTCCAGCCTCCTCACTACAATCACTGGATGCTGTAGGGTAAAGAGACTGTAGTAGGGTCACACTTCCTTAATTACCCCTTGGAAAAGCCCCCCAGTTTGGGCATTCCTCCAGTAGATAATTCCCCACTGTAGTGCAGAATCTCTTACAACAGTGAAGAAGGAGCCCTGTCCGTGGTGCTCAGCTACAACACTGGGCCACCAGGGAGGCTGCTGAGCCTGCACCTGGTCACAAAACACCAAGCAAGACCGAAAGGATAGAAAACAAACTGAAAACAAACCAGACAGCAATCCAACAAAAAAATCCCAACAAACCAAAAAAACCCAAAACAAATCAAACCAGGAAAAAAACCAAAGAAAAAAACAACCAAAAAGAAGTTGAAACAAAGGCCTCGCACCGTTGCCAGCAGAAGTGTACTATGATAACAGGGCTTTCACCTGAGTCTTCAAAGCCATCTTCAGAACAGACTCTTGTTGAAAAGGTTAAGTAGGCTTTTGTTCCAGGAGGAAAGCATACAGAGACCGAATTCAAGCAGGCCTCTTGCAAAGCAATGTTTAATACTTGGCATCATTCTTCGATGCAGAGTCTGCTCCATGGGACCTCAAGTGATAATGTGTCTTTTCCCTGCATAAGGGCTGTCCATCCCTGCCCGGTGATGGAGCACTGCACACCTACAAAGGTTGTCAGCCAGGGGAGTTACCCTGTTCCAGCAGCATTGTTTCAGACTGAATGGTTTCTGAAAAATGAAAGAGCAGAGACCTTGCTTACCTTGGTAACACAAAGCCACATTATCTGGTTGCAAATTTGCCCTACTGCATAAACACAGCAGATCCATGGCCAGACGTTTCCTGGCTCCCTCCTCTTCAGTGGGGTATTTCTGATCATTTCCCATTAGGCCTGAGCACTAATACATCTCATCTACAAGTGGATGATTACTACCTTGAAACAGTTTGAAAAGCAAAGTAAGCACAGCAATGGTTTGTTCCTATCACAAAGCTTGCCAGTTTCTCTCAACTACCAGCAACCAAACAAAAAACACATCCCACTTCAAAATCAAAAACCAGGTGAAAGCCCAAAAAGCTGCAAGAACTAACTCCCCCTGGAATGGGAAAGAAACTATCCCTATCTAGCTGCACCATACCTAGTTACTATGGCACATTCTGCTGCTGAGTCCTCTACAGGGCACAGCAGAATAGAAGACTGGTTCTTTCAGGAGGGGTCCTACCTCTTGAGGCAACTTTAATTTTGGGATTAAACCCCAGTGCTTCTCAGATGTGAACCAATGAGAAGAAGCTAATTTCAGAAAGTCTGATCCACACCTTCCCAGAGTGTATTTTTTATCCAAAGCTATAGAATTGACCAATGCAAGAGTTTACAGGTGTCTTGCTTTGCAGTGTGAAGACCCTACATTATAGGCTGACAGCAGAAGCCACTGAAACTACAAGGTGAATGTATATATGAATACAGACTACAACCTGAAACCCTACCTGCAACACTGAGCATCACAACACTTAATCTTTTTATGGCAAAGGGAACTGCTGAAGACCTAAATGTCTTGGAGAGGGTACAAAAGCAACAGGCAGGTGAGCATCACTTGAAGAGATCAGAGATCTCTTGCAGCCAGTATTTCACTCACATCCTTTGCAGTGGGTTACTTTCATACCATGAGAAAGTGTAATAACTTGAATTGCATAGTGAAGAGTCTGGATTCTGTTCTAAAAATGTGTCTATAGACTGTCTTGTCCATCCAGACTTGTTTGAACCATTATGTGGGAAAACTCCACGACTGGAAATAAGAAAATCCTTGCTCTCCAAGCTTGACAGCTGTGATAAAAAGGCACTTAAGTCAGAGGAGAAGGCTGACTGCACACATCTTAACTTCAGTTCCAGTTCAGTAAGGGAATAACACTGCCAGATTATGATGGCTGTTCTCATCCATACAATGGGATACAAACAACTTGTTTCTCAGAGGGGAAAAAAACATTTTATTCAGAAAATAATTTCATCTTAGGTTCCAAAAAAAGGCATGTCTACATACCAGAACACAAACTAAAGCTAATCTTACATTCATGACATAATTTAGCCTAACAGCATATTGCACTGTGTTGAAAATCAGACCATTAGGAAAGAAAACACATTCATTAGACACTGTGAACTGGGCAAACATCCACGGAAAAACAGAAAATAATTTAGCCTGATTTTCCATCCAGTTAATCAGTCCTGAAGCCAATGGAATCATTGTATAATTAAGCAGATTTCTCTAAAGAGCTCATAATAGTTCACACTGCTTTAATAACCTGCCTATGTGTCAGAGAAGCTGAAGAAAAGAGAAATTTTCAGGACTGAAGGAAAATTTAAAAAACACATTCTGAATATCAAGTAGTTTAGGAAATATGAAAATTCATAGGAACAGGTAACATCAGGGTGGTGACAAAGAAGCATGACCATATTTTCTTCTCAGTTTTGAAGTAAAAAAAGTACCTGAGGATGTGGTACACATAAGAATTACTCTCTTGTGCACCATATTATGGTCACACTCGTATACTATAAAAAATCCTAGTAATTTGTTTCATTTAGAAGTGCCATTTTTAACTAAATACATTATATACAGAATCCCATTCTTAGCAAGAAAAAAAGAAATATTGCCTGAGAAATTGCAGAAGACTAATACACCTGTTATGCATTTTATTGTTTCTGTAGATATTTAATATGTTAATAACAAATATACCCTCAGGAGTGGAAGTTTACCACTGTATAAGAAACTTAAGCTAGGGAGTTATATGCATAATACTGTACAAGCATTATTACAAAAAGGATAATCATTTAGTTATTGAAAGAGTAGATAAAAGTGCAAAACCAAACTGATAATTAAGGACAACAATGACATCTAGTGGACACTCGGAAAACTGACCCGCAGATAAGAGGGAAAAGATCCAGCTGCTGTTACTGTTCTACATACAGTGATCAGCTCCCAGATTGCTACAGTACAATTAGGAAGATTAAAAGACAGAATTTGCTGCTGCTGAAAGTCAAAGTAATGTGATGATTCATTTCTTTTGAAAGAATATTTAATTAAATACTTTAAAAAAAAATAAAACACATCAAGACCTCTCCATTTAAGATTTAGGATAAAAGTAAAGGTCAAAGCTTGAGAGAACATCACAAATCATTGAAAGGACACAGTGCTAACATAAGAGGCATATATCTTTGCTACCCTTTTTTACTCCTACTGCATCCACAACCTTCTACTTATGCATCACTCTTGGGACTTCAAACTGTTGGGATTGAAAAGCAAAATGAAAATAATAAAAATCCCAGAAATAAAAATTCAAACCACTATTTAGCATCTCCCTTTTCTTGTTGTCATTCCAATCCTTCTGTTATTGTAAAACCTGCCATATAAAGCTGGTAAGTTAGACCTTCCCAAAGTATCCGCCAGTAGCTACTGAGCTCTAGAGAAGAAGAATTTGAAACATGAGGCCCTGCTTATACCTGTAAACCTGGTTAGTTTAGAAGGTGGACATCTAATAAGATCATAGACTAATTTAAATCTGCTTTTACTATTTATCAGAAGGTAAGCAAAACTAAGCAGTTAAAGCAACTCAAATCTGATCTCATTTGTTCTGGCTAGAAGCATCACTATGAAAAAATACTGGGTTTGACTGTTACATTTTTGTAAATAAAAACATTAATAAGACACTACAACTGTGTCATTCAAAGTCTTAAGCATATCTTCAGAACTGGAAATTGGATTTTGCATCATATTGTTAAAAAACTGCATCCCTTTCACAATTTCTACATCTCAGTGACTGTCCAATATATAAAAAAAAAGCTTTACAAAAAATTAGAAACTGTACTCAAAAGTTAAATATCATTAATGAACATATATGACTGTAATTGACATTACTTTCAATTTAAGTTGGTATCTTGTTTGCTCTGTGTATGATTACAGAAAAGTTAGCTTCAATTCTACGAGCTCTCACCACCAGCAGCTGCTGGAGTCAGCTATTAGAAGATATGGAGCAGATTCTCCCTTACATAAAGATCCTCTAACCAGCAGAATACAAAGAAACCTTTGCAGAACTGGTTATCTGCCTTTGTGTCCTAATTTCTCTTTCCAGAGTCTCAAAGTTAGCTTTGAATCAGATGCTGCCAGTTAGTAAGAGAATATGCAGCCTCCCAACAATGAAATCCAGACTCTAAAATATTTATGCACCATACATGCCTATAATTAAAATCTGTAGTTTTAAATTCTGAGTCCTAGTGATGAGACTCAACAGGTGAGCAAGTCATTAATGAAAAAATAACTCAAATTCATGCTTTTTTTAAAAAAAAAAAAATGCAAGCATTTAAAAGCTAAGTTTCCCTTTTGATGCATGCAATGCATACATCTGCAGGTATTTTACATGAGTAAAATCAAAGTTTAACCAACTCTAAACAGCCTAGTTCTGGACACCCCTGCTCTCTATCCCATTGTAGGATCCATATATCAAGTCCATGATAACGATGTTGGCAATGGAGCCTAATAAAAAAACAGAAACCAGACGAGTAAATTTACAAGGCAAAAACTAAAAGCAAACATCAAAATAAACCCAGCCATTTTCCCACTTCAAGCACAATGCCATATTTTACCTCCCAAACTGATTTTTCTACATCAGATGTCCTAATGAGAGAGAACAATCTTAAGACACAAAGCAAAGCATCAGAGACCTACCCGGATTTCCTGGAGATTATGAAAATTATTTCCTACTCTGACAGAGATTTTGCTTGGAGTGTAACTTTCATCAGATTTGTAGTCTGCATAAATGCATAATGTCTTCACTGTTGTTTTTCTTCTGCAAGAAGCAACACAAGCTATGTAAGCATCATAAAGAAAAATATTCAGGATCAGGTTATTGCTAGTTTGCAACAACTAAGGATTTAAATGTTCTAAAAATGAATATGTGTGTCTACTGATTTATAAGAAACTTGCTTTTAAAGAACAAGGTGGTTTTTTCACATTAGGTTATGTACACAGAGTTGATTTTCAGTGTTCTCCGTTGTCTGCCTTCAGAAATGTCAGAATACCAAGAAATGGGCCAAGATGCCAAATAAGCCCATGTATGTAATGAAGCTTATGTTTAGCTTATCAAATATCAGCTCTCTTGTTATACCAAGGGGTTCTCAAAAAAGGAAATAAAAAAAGGTGACAAACATCTAACATCACCTTAAGTTTGGTTAAAGAAAAAGTACTGAAAGCATCCTACACAGAATAGAATAAAAAAGGTTTCTCAAACTCGGCTGTCAGGTTACACAGGACTACTTTAACAACAACCATCTATCCTTCAAATTACTCTCAAAGACAGAAAGTCTGGATAAAAGTCACCTTAAGGAGGCAATTGTGACGCTGTCACAAATGACATACTATCAAACCTTTCTTTTGCTTGCTTATTTAGGCATTTAGTAAATCATTACATTTGAAAATCTCACTTTTATAAATGCCATCTAACTGGCTTCTTACCAGCTGGGTAACAGGATTAATGCAGGAGTCCTTTCACTTCCAAAATTCCTATCTTGGTGAACAGTTATCAACACAAAGTTATATAAAACACCCTAACTCATAGGGAGTATTTTTTAATACCTAAATTGGATGTTCACCAAATGAGGCTGTGATCCATCTGACTGCCAGTAAGTTTCTAGATTATCATCTCGTAACTGATCCACTCCAAACCCTAAGAAAAAGAAAATGTTATAGTCTTGAATTTCCCATTTCCGTGATGCAAATGTAGCTTCTCTTCAGCTGTTACAAACTAATGTAGCCCAAGGTATAACATATAAGGAAATATTTCTAGATACCCAAGTTGTGCCTATGCTTTTCTGACACAAAACTAAAACAGAGGAATTTGTGAAAACTCAATGCTGTGGAAGTCTGTGGGGTGTGAAACCATGTCAACATGTCCTGGAATTTCAAATGGTTAAGTAGTAACTCATATGGATTGTCAGAACACCAATTAACAGTTAGATCTTCCCACTTATTCTGTAATTTAACTTGCTGAACTAAGGGAAAATCGTTAGCAGAGACCATTCATTTATTATAAAATTTTAGCCAAATGTAACATTTTCAAGTAGTCTTCTGAAATATTTTTGGTTTTTCAAGTTACTAGCTAGAAAAAGCAACAGATGGCAAAAACAGTATTCCTGAAAGTTAATGCCATCACATTTAAAGAAGCAATTCCAAATCTATATTTTTCTATCCCTTCATTATCTCTCCTTTCACTAATCACATCCTTTTATTGATTGCCCACACTAATTGCAGTTCTAATGTAGTAGTTGAAGTTTAATCTGCAATAAAAAATTACTTTCCCCCTGTTTAAGCAACAAAACCATATGACATTTTTCTTCAAGTAAGCTTCCAGGATATCAGACCAAACACATTCAGCCTGAGCACAATATTGTGACATAAAGGGATCATTCCCTTTAGGCTGCAGCAAGATACAAGATAAATTCCCAATAGCTATTTCTGAAATAGCAAATCAAACACCCCAGAGGAAAAGAACACAGATCTTAAGATATTTTGAGCAGGTATCATTAACTGCACTTCAGGACCATTTACAATAGTTTTATTTTATTTGCAGGGTTTTAGGGAGCCACACTATAATGGCCAAGTCCACACAAAGTTTAGACAGAACATTTAGGTCACCCAACTGCATGGCTGCTCTTTGGCAAAAATCAAAGACACCCAGGCAAGATGCCAAAGCACAGAAGCAACTACACAGTTCTGGGTGGGTTCTTGCTCACATGGTTTAGTTTGTTCACTGTGCAAGTAAAACAAAAAAACTCAATTGAGTATAAAATAGGTAAAACTTCTGTTAACATGAGACAGTAGGATTTTACCTGGCTTACAGGATGAAAGGGACCAAACTGCTTGTGAGCCTATTTCTCTAACAGTACCAGTCCTCTCTAACTGCTTTGGATCAGCACCAGGTGGGGTCTTGTTTGGGGTAGTCATTTCTAGTAAGAGAAAACAAGTGAGTTAGTTGACACATTTTTGGCTTAATGGGAAAATTAAAGGCTTGTGTTTGTTCACAGACACTTTAATTCTTTGGCCTCACACTTAGGTAATAGCCTACAGAATATGTGGTTTATACATATACACATATATGCATACATTTTTGCACATCTGTAGAACCTTTTATTTATACATATATAAGGTAACATGTATAAGTACATATAATACACTAAGTAGTCTAAGAGGTTCCACATATACATAAGTTTTGTGTCCTTAAAATTTCAATACATATTTGGAACATTCATAAGACCTACTTTATTTGTATCATTCTGACTTACACATACAGAGTTAGCCAGGGGTTCAGGATTTGGTTTTTATGGTTCTGTTTGGTTTTAAGACATTAAAACAGACCTTGTTGATTTAAAGTCTAGCAGTACAACTTCACTCCACACTCCTCCCACATACACTTAAAAGTTTTACTTAATCTGCAAGTTCAGAAACCTATTCAGAAACTACAGCAAGCCTGTCCTGGAGATACTGCTCCTTAAAAATAGAAAAGGAGAGTTTAAACAAATTGTGTAGTCTCTAATTTGTAACAACTTGTTATAGCCACATTTATCCACGGTTCATATCCTTAACTTCACAACTTCATCTGGAATCATCACCTGTGACTTGCACTGCTCAAGTAACCACGTACAGTCTCAACACCCAGACTACCACCACGTACACTACAACATAATCATGCTGGGTTCCACCTGATTGCTTCCTAGAAAGTAGCTTAAAAATAATTGGGAAAAAATAAAAGAAAAGCATTCCAGAGAAGCCTAAGTTCCATGAAAGGAACTACATTAAAGCTTAAAATTAGACATACAGTGCTCAAGAGTCAGGGAATTAGAGGTGACTTCTCATCCTTTGCTCACATGCATCACATCATGTTGTGCTCTGCTATTCTCAGAAAAAGTCTTCCAGCACCTCACCCAGAGAGCAAATAAGGTACAGAACCAGGCTGGTATCCACAGGATCCAGACCTTACCCACTACAGAAGTGACATAAGGAAGAGACAAGATTTTCTATGTACTAATAACTCTGCAGCTAAAAACTCTTTGTGGGACACAGGAAATCTGAATTCTGTAGTGCGCATCACTCACTGCAACAAACACTTTCTACTGGGCCTTGGCTATTTTATTTTTTTTTTAATTTTCATACATATGACCCGAGACAGTATTCCAGGGATTTATGCTACTTTCTCATATACAAAACTGCAGCTCTAACTACCATAAAAACATCTGAATAAACAACTGCATGTGTAGTAAAATCTAAATACTGACAACAGCAAGTGTCCCAAAAGGCCACAAACAAAAACCTTATTCAAACACCATTCTCTCAGAAAAGAAGTTGAACACTACACAGCTAATCCTACAGATATCACATATATATTCACAGATATAATAACCCTAATGCCATCCAAATAAAAAAAAAAAAACAAACTCATGCAACAAGATGCTTTAAAGTCCTTGCCAATGCAGAAAAGTTTTGTTCAAAAAAAAAAAAATCAAAACTATTAAAAAAACTAAGTTGACAATCCATTTAGCCATTTCTCTAAGAATACACTAGCACATACATTTTCCCTAGTCACTGTATTTAAATTGTGCATTGTCTGATTTAAAGTTTCTATCAGGTATTAACAATAGGCTCCTTAGAACACAGCTTTAATAATAATTCTTTACTGAATCAGCACATTATAAACCTGTATATATCAAGAATAGAGTAGAATAGAAAATAAATAACTTCCTCTGGTTGCTACTTAGTACAACTTTAAATTTATTAATGGCAATTTCAATTGACCAACATGTCACAAGTAGTGTAATTTTCTAAGAATTCAAAACAGTCTTGGAAAAGAATTACAAAACACTTAGTTCACAGCTACTTCAAAACCAAACATTTTTCACAGAATCACAGGATGGTTTAGATTGGTGGAAGGGACCTTCAAAAATCACCTAGTCCAACCCTCATCCTACACCAAAATTCAAGTTATGTTTATTAACCATTGGGGAGAGTATTTTTCTGGACTTATGAATTTTAAAGCTCAAATGACCTACTAGTCCAAACTCTGCTATTTTTCACTTTTGTGACAATGAACTAAGAGAGGTTGAGTTGCATTCATTTTAATTCTCAGATTTATATAGAAACCAATAATGCTGTTCTTCCCACCTTTGAAAATAGAGAAGTGAAGAGAATTCAACCTCACAAAGTAAAGTTGTTATTCATTTTAGTTCAAGTAATCACATCTCAAAAACATCATACAAAACATCTTTTGAAAATCATCACCAGCAAGCCTTCAATCTCTTTTGACTTCAAGAGAAAATTAATGAAAAACTCCAAATCTGATACTCACAGGTTCATTCCTAGACATAGCTATTGTTAGATACCCACCCTCGAGACAAAAGAAGTATGCAAACATTCCATCAAAACTCACCAAAATAAGGTAAGGCACAGAAATCACACTGTGATTTCTGATTATATCAGAAAGTTGATTACACTTGCTTTCAGAAAAAACTTACTAGAACTTTTAAGTCTGCAGAATCCCTTAAGACAACGATGTTGAGATTTCTTACAAGCTTCAGAGCACAGAGAAAAGTTCTAAATAATTTAACACTGCCAAAATTTGTATTGTAATGTACTCAAAAGTACGAGCCAATCATTTTGGGGGTCTGAACCATAAAACAAGAAACACCATCCAAGTTTCCCAATGTTTTAAACTGAGTTTGTTTCCTTCTATCGAACAGGCAAAGCTACTCAAAATCCAAATCCCAACTCCAAACCACTGCTGGCAAATAAATCAACCACATACTGTGTACTGGTGATGCAAAAGACTGAAAATCTTTAATGGTTGAACTAACTGAGTCAGATTTTCATGACAGAACTCCTGTTTAACTAGCTCAGGAACAAGACATTCTGGATAGCTAAGATAAAAATAATGCAGCAGCAGCTCATTCAAACAACACTTCTGGATGTTTTCCTAGCAGAAGTAAAAGTACCTCATATTGAGCAAGACACAAATACTTAGCTTTAAAAGTAATTTAAGTCACCTAATAAAACTTTTCTCGGCTTTTTCAGGCTGTGTAAAAACAACTAATCTTTCTAGAGGCCCTTCTCCTTGACACGTGCTGAAAAATGGAAAGACACCACATCTATAGAAGCACTGGCTGGAAACATCTCCAATTTTCCAATTCAGTTATTCCAAAAGATCATTAATAGGCCACTGTTTCCTTATTAGCAACATTAATATATGAATGTTTTAATGACATGATCAAGGCCACGCTTCCATTTTGTCCCTTTCCACTATAGGGTATGCACATCCTTTGATCAAGATGAAGCAGTGGATCAGCTTTTTTCCCCCCCTCCTTTAACACTTTATCCCTCACCATCTTCCTCAGAGAAGTTCGCTCTTTTCCAGAGAACATCCCATCCCTGTGGAGTAACAGCCACTAAAGACGTTTTAGCAGGCACACAGTTTATAAACAGAGTGAAACGGATTTAAATGGTTGGACAGTCTGCCTTTCACAGCCAAACCAAATGGGGCACCCTCAGTGTACCAGCACAAGACACCTTTAAAAGGTGCTTATCTGAAAGCAAAAATACTCCTCCATAACACACTAAACAGGAGACACAGAAGGACACACCATGGCCTTTCCTACTAAAGCTCCATAAAGATCGAGGCTCGAGGGAACTTGCAGATTGCAAAGCAGTTTTCCCCAGTTAAGGTTTCTAATTCCACCAGGTTATTACAAACAGAACTGTTTAAACTCACACCTGTAAGGGCCCTTGAGAGACCAGACTGCCCTTAACAGTATCACTCTCTAGGAAAAAAGCAGGATTTCTGCTCCTGCTCTCCAGAGAACTCCAAGACTAGTTAATCACTGGCCTTTACGTTCCAACCCTTTACAGATGTGAGGGTCCTCATCAAATCTGCTCTTAGTTTCTTCTTTTCTGGTGTGCCTATGTCTCTAAAGCTTCCCTACAAATCAAGTTTTATAAACCTAACACTCTAGCAGAGTCTAGGTATCTACATACTATCATGCAAGAAAATAACCATACCATTTTAGCTAAGGCCCTTATTCAACAGAGCAATCACTTTCCTTGTCTTTAATCACATCTGTTAACTTGTCTAGTTGAAAGAACATATTATCAAACTTATATTTAATGTACTATGCACTACAGTGCTCAAATGTTTTTTTGGGATACTGTTTACTGTTCACTTTAGCCTTTCCACTAATCAGGCCTTTGATTTTTTCTTCCTGTGTTCTCTTCCTCCCTCAGTTCTTGTTAACTGAGCTTAGTTACACTGGTTTCCAATCTGCTACCAATCTTCTAAAGATCATTTTGAATTCTGACCCGGAGCTGTACAGTGCTTCCAACTTGGCAACATATTTATTTTGTGTTCATCACTACAGAATATAATGAAAATACATTCAAAGCTGAACTCACCAGGAGCACACTTTGTTTAAAAGTGAGATTTTACATGTCAGCTTCAAATGCAATTTTTCAACCAGCTGTACAAGATCTTTAAAAAAAATTATTTTTAGACCACGTTGCAGTAGCTTGAACAACAGCAGAAAATGTATAAAACTCAAGACAAACTCCTTATATGTCTGTCTCATTAAACGCACTGGTTACTGTAAAAAAGTTTGATCCAGACTGCTCTTAAACCTCAGAATCTTTCAGGGAACCAAAGTTCAGCCTTTCTATTTAAAAAAAAATGACTCTGATTGCATTCCCATCATATAATTTTATTCAGTCTTAGCAAATATCTGACTACAGGTTTTCCAACGGAATTGAACAAAGGCTGCACTGACTACACCAGCACTTTTCCAACATCCATAAGACTGTTTTTCCTGTTCTTCTTATCAGAAGGAAATTTCATACCTTAGATTCCCTGGTTTTCTTAATGGCACTACTCATTTTACCTCATAAGCTCTTTTCCCTGCTCTCATTTTCTTTGGCTAGACCCTTGCTGGTTTAAGGCCTTCAAAGGCCTCCAGATATATCCAAAAACCAGACTCTCACTATGCTTACTATTTGTTTTTCAAATGGAGGACTAAACAACAACATTAAACATTCAAATTACTAACGTTTACTTAATATTTAACAATTATAGTAAGCGTTCAGTAGCACCCTATTGCAACAGCCGCTTATCTGAATGTTCAACCTCTCAGATGATTCTCTCGATACAATTCTAAACACTTATTATTTTTACTCTGTCTTCAGAGCATCACTTTAAGCCTACTAGTGAAAATTACTACAGTCCTTCATTGTCACAAATATATTTCACTAAAAATAAGGGTAATTAGAGCAACTGTACAATTGAATTACATTAGCGATTTTAGACGTGTATCCTTAATCAATTTAAATAAATGTTGCGGGGTTTTTAATATATTTTTGTGAAAGCCAAGACTTCCAAACTTACCTGGTAAGGATGTAAACTGTTCATTAAGGGATTCGAGCACCTCTTTACAAGTCGTGTGAAGTGTAAACATTAGGTGGAAGCCGCCTTTAAAAACCACAGCACCCAGGGGATGAAGTGGCTTTGACAAACGAAGAGCTGCTTTCGCTCAGGTTCCTTGGTAGCCCTCCCCCCACCACTTCTCGATTAATTAACCAATTTTACAACACCGTAGCCCGCAGGCCTGCAAAACGCTTAAATATCGATAATAAAGCAGCGACACCTACTCGCGGAACACCCCGGCCGCGCTGGAATCCCAGCCCCGGGCTCCGCTCTCCCGCTCCCGAGACACCCGCACGCACCGCGGGAGGGACGCGCTCGGGCAGCCCCCGACCCGGGCGAGCGCACCGCCTCAGCCCGCCGAGCTCCCTCCCGAGCTGAGTGTCCCTCTTCCTCTTCCTCCTCCTCCCCTCAGCCTTCCTCCGGAGCCGCAGCTCCCACCTTTCCCACCTGATCCTGCCGGGAGCCGCCGCCGCAGCGATGGGCGGAGGCGGCGGCCAAAGGGCCGCAGGGCGCGCGCGCCGCTCCACCCTCCCTCCCTCAGGCGCCGGGGCCGCCCCTCACGGGATCCGCGTCCAGGGGCGGGGAAAGAGACCCGCCGGAGCTTCCTGTGCTGGCTCCTGGTG
This sequence comes from Pipra filicauda, assembly GCF_003945595.2. Classification (NCBI taxonomy): domain Eukaryota; kingdom Metazoa; phylum Chordata; class Aves; order Passeriformes; family Pipridae; genus Pipra; species Pipra filicauda. The sequence continues at coordinate 3,935,971 of NW_024105087.1, read as the reverse complement.
GGTGGGAGCAACCCCTGGGCGTGCTCAGTGTTGGATTCGGAGTGCGAATTTCGGTGGCGGGCTCTTGCTAGTGCTTGGAAGTGCTCCCCCGCGGGGGAGCAAGCGGTGTGCCAGGTGCAGGTGACGGGCTGCCCGGGGCAGGTAAAGGCCGGCGGGACCGTTCCGTCCCGGTGCCTTCCGTGTTGTAGCAGTCCCCGGGCGTGTCCGATACTGGAGCTCGGCTCCTAATGCCGAAACTGCGTCCGTGAAAGGGAACGGCAGGGCCTTTCCTTGAGGGAGGAAACACCCGCTCTGACTGTTACTGCTGCCTGTGATCATTACGCAGCGCGGGATAAAAGGCCAGCAAATCCTTTCTGTTCTGGAACCCGGCATGGACACGGGTCAGCACGGCTCCGCTCGGGGAGCCCCGCACTGGGAGGCGCCGCTCCCTCCGCACGGCCCAGCGTCTCTACGGCGAGAGCCGAGCTGCCCTTCCCTCTCTCCTCCCCTCCTCTCCATGGTGATGCCGCTCTCCCATCCCTCCCTCCCCTGCTCTCCCCGCCCCTCGGGCCCGACGGCCATCTTTGGCCGGGTGGCGGCGGCGCGAGCACGTTGCGCGCGCGGGCCCGCGCGCGGGATCACCGGGCGCCGCTTCCTCCCCCCCGCCCACCCCTCCCGCCGCGGCGCGAGGGCGCCGCGCGCGCTCCCACCCCCGGCACCGCTTCCGCTCCCCCCGCGCGGCTCCCGGTGAGTAACTCCGGCAGGGAATTCCCACCTTCCCGCACGCCAGGGAAGGGGTCCCCCTCCCCCCTGCCGTGCCGCCGGCCCGGCCGCCGCCGCCCGGCTCGGCCTGGGCGGCGGCCTCGCCCCCATCCACCGCGGGAGACAGGGGTCGGCTCGCCCGCGCCCCGCCCGGGCGTCGGCGCCGGAGGCTCCCGGGAATCGCGGCTCGCTGGCGGCGTGGGCACGGCCCGGGCCGGCACCGATCGCACACGCGGCGCGTCATCCCCGCTGCCTCCTCGGGTTTTGTGCCAGCCGGGGTCAGGGAGCGCCGTCCCCGCTGCTGCTCCCAGCCGCGGGAATGGCTTCCCTGGGGATGCCGTGAGGGCTCCGGAAAAGGGAACGCCGGCATTTTCCTCCTGGGAAAGCGGGGGACTTCCTTCTCTGGCGGGGGGTGGGGAGTGGAAAGCCGTGTTTTTCCAGATTTTGGGAGAGGCCGGTACCCACGTGGGGCGGTGAGGAGATCGAGGCCTCTCGTGGGTGCGACAAGGTGGAAAGGGTAGGGCTGGTTTTTACAAGGTATGTGTAAAAACTAAAGAAAAGCATGGCAGGGCTTTTCTCAAGGACCATGTAGTGTTTCCTCTGTGGAATGCTCTTGGCCATTTCACCTGCAAGTTCCTGTGGCAGTTTTCACATCCTAATTTAAGTTTCCCTGCTGTGGTTTCCTAAACTCCAGTGCTAAGCAAGTGGTCGAGAAATACTCCTTGTGGTAGATTGCTAATTTATGGGTTTATTCTCATGCATTTCACTTCATGTTAAAAGGGAATGTTAAAGATCGAGTGATAATTAATAGTGTTCAGCCCCAGCTAAACACACCCACTCGTTGTGCAGCGTCAGTGTATTTGACCATATGCTTTCATGTTAACGTTGAATTTTCATACTCCCGTCGTGTTCTATGAGTAACAATGATTTAATAGAGTAGGTAGATTTAGGACGTGTCTAAACTTTTTTTACATCGTCTCAGTTTCAAAAACAAGTGTCAAAACCTTAAACGTAGACTAGTTCTTAATTCTTAATAAACTTTATTTGTTCTTGTACCATTTACTGTTGTTTCTGCTTTGACACTTAGCAGAGAAGCGATCTCCCATATGCAATTGGAAAATCTGGTGTGTCTTTCATTTAAATATTCTTTGGGCATTCTAGTTCTTAACTTTCTTGTTCTTGTTACGGGGTGACTGTATGTAATCCATCAGCAGTGGACTCGAGAGGTAATTCTGGAGGATAATTGTTTCCAAAGGAAACTGGAAATGCTGCTCATCCTCACTTGTTTTCACAGCATTTGTCTTTGAGGTCCTGATGGAATGTAATTTTTTTAAATGTTCACTGTTCTTGTGCAGAGTAACTAAAGTATGGCACAATTCTGAACTCAGACCTTGCCTTCGCATCTTTTCATTGAACAATCTTTGCTCCTGTTTCAGTCTTAATTTACCTTTTTTTTAATGTTTATTTGTTTAAGTTGAATAATTCAATGCAGTTACAAATCCTTCTTGGTCATAATTGCCTTGCCTTAGTAAATTTTAATTTAGCTCCAATGCCTGTGAAAGAAATGAATATTGTTAATACAAGTGCATTACACTTGTTCTACAGACTGTACATTTCTGTTGCCTTTTGTGACAGATAGCAAGGCCTGCCTATGTGCTGCTTTTTTTTTTTAATCTTGTGTGTCAGAGTGTGCAGCAGCTGTGCCAGACAGTCTAAGAATGCTGACTTAGAATGGTTGTGATAGCATGTTTTATGTCTTATTTTTAGACATGTTTTACTTTTTGTATTAAATTACTTAATGGGCAGCTTTTGGCTTCAATAAATGATACTGTCAGGGTTTTTAGAATGTTTTCTCTTGCCAGCAGTTTTTATTCATTCTCTCACTCTTTCACCTGTGTTGTCAGTCCATCATTCTGGGAAGCTTTTCTGCTGTCACTCCATCATCATTCACTAATTCAAAACAGTGCTTTACTCTTGTAGTTAGTAACAAATTAATATTTTCACGCTGGCTTTTATTCTGTTCTTGATTTGCAAAGGAGAAATGCAGTCATGAACATAAATGCTTCTGAGTACCAGTTTCTCCTGTCCCATAAGTGCTGACTGCCCTGAACAGTTCCTGGTGTGCTGAGCTGCAGCTCTGCTGACCTGTGTAGTGTCTTGAGAGTTCTGCTGTCTGCACCTTGGAATCAGCCCATTCTATTCAGTATGTCAACTTAAATGCCACCCAACTGACTGCACATAAGTATGTAACTTGAGTTCAGTCTGGGTTTGGACAGTTGGTTTATTTTGCATCTAAGTAGAAATTACTGGTTTTCTCTTGTGGACAGTTGTCATTGTAGACATCAGCACAGTCCTGGAAATATTGCAGGAGTGACAGAAGTCACAAATATTATTTTTCTGAAAAAAGTTTAAGAGCACTATAGAGTTTTGGATAAACTGATGCTTCCGTTGTTTAGATGGGGCAGGGAGGCAGGAGTGTGTGTCTCCACGCTGGTTCCTTAGTTCTTTTCACCTCCACTGAGTACTTAATAAATGTGTATAAATAGAGGTGTACATACTTACTTCTGTGGCCCCTTCAAAACTATTCACCACAGATGGGTGTTTTCCCATGTAAGTGAGTTAGAATTAAAAACCCCCCAAACTTAAGCTGTTTTGTTACTTACCAACCAGGGGTTGATTCATTGCTGAGTGTAAACTTTAGTGGGATTATCCCACCTAGACTGGGAGGGAAAGCTTGCTGAGAAAGGTGGCAAGAACTGATTGCTTCACACCGTCTTTACCTTGGTGTTTTAGAGCAGCCCCCATCCCACTCTTCTGCTTTGGAGCTTTATTTTCAACACCGTCTGGAGCGGTGGGTGACTGAGGGGAGGGGTTCTCTGGGCTGCTATCAGCACTGCTCAGGCAGGAGCCTCCAGCAGAGTTTGGGGGGCTGGGGCAGGTTTGTCTTGTGGATGTTGCTTTTGTAACTCACAGAACTAGTTTCCTGCTCCTTAGAGCCCAGGGGAGCCCTGCCTGGAAGGTACAGTGGAGTCTGTCTGCTCAGGCCTTGTTGGAGAAAAGGCTGATCCAGATCAGGCACTTCCTTTGGGAAACCAGTGAGTGATTCACCCCCAAATACTCTGTGCACTGTAAACTACAGGATTTCAGTGACAAGCACTGGGATCTCTTCCCAAAGAATGTATCTTTATTTGAAGTACTGACAAAATCCACTGTCTGTCCCCAAGAAAATTACCCTGACTCCAACATCTTTGTAGTCTTTAAAAATAAGGCTTTCAGTTTTTTGTTTTCTTGTCTGTTAAAGTGAGAACTGCAAACTGTTGGCCTGGTCTAGGGATGTAATTTCAATGTTCAGCCCTACTTTGTCAGTCTGACCTGACAGTGCAGAACTGTTGAATCACTTTTTAATTTTTATTAATAGTCATTTTAAATCATCAACTATGTTGATAGCACTTTCTGGCTTAGGAAATTTAAAGTGTTAAAGAAAAAAATTGAAATATTGAAAGTAGAAGCTGCCACAATGAGGTTGGCAGCATAACTAATAGTTATGTTCATTTATATCTGATGAAGAATTATCTTTTCACATTAGTTTAAAAATAATTTGGAAATTGAAAAGAGGAATAAGACTACCCCTTTTAAAAGGAACTGATTAAAATATTTGTAGCTATGGTAGTAGTGGATTTAAAGAGACAATAACATCGGCTTTTCTGCCCTTTGCTCCTTGTTAGATGTCAGTCTCTTCCTTTCTTTCATATTGCATTAGTATCTGTAGTTCCACAACTGAAGTTTAGGGAAGGATAGAGTTTACCATGGTAAATGTGCCATCCACCTGTTTTTTTCTTGCTTCCTTCAGGAGTTTGAAAGTCAGAACCTTTCTTCATATAATTGTATGTAGTAAATATAGTCTATAAACTACTGCAGGATGCTTTAGTTTGGTGAAGCAAACAACTGGACATCCAACAGAAAATACTTCCTTTAATAAAAAATATTGGAATCCTTTTCTTGGATGAAACTGCACCTTTGGACTGTGTGGAAACCTGAAGTATTTCAAGACTCCTTTCCAGTTATGTCATTGAACTACTGACACATATTGCACTGAGATGATTTTGAATTGGCATCATCTGTAGGGCTGCCATCCCTTTATTTAGTGGTGGTGAAATGGAAGTGCTTTGTACTTTATTTGTGGCCTTTCTTTTGACCTAAAAAAATGTGGTTTTGCCATCTGTAATATCTTGTAATCTTCCAAGAGCCTCATAATTCAGTTGTCTTTTATTTCAGAGCAGGGGTGAATGGAGAGAGTTGTCCTTAGGTGTGTGTTGCTCAAAGGAAGGTAAAATTGCTGTTGTTATTCTCAGTATTATGAGTGAATATGGTCAAGGAAATAGAAATCTACTTTAAAATATATTCCACCTTTTTTTTCTATCAAGATTTAAAATTCTCTGTCCTTCCTTTCCTGTGCTGCAGCTGTTTAGTACAAAGTGCTCTACACTCCCAGTACAATCCAGTGCTTGTCAGTGTACATTACAAACAGCTAAGCAAGGAAAGAGACTGTCATAGAGAGGAATACAAGTCACTTCTCTGCATGCATTTATTTGTGATTTCAGGAACATTTAATTGTCTAGTACTCCACAGAATTATAGAATTCTTTAGGTTAGAAAAGTCTGACTGTTAACCCAGCACTGCCCCTTAACCTGTGTCCTCGAGTGCCACATCTATACTTTTAAATACCTCCAAGGATGGTGACTCCATCACTTCCCTCAGCAGCCCCTTCCAATGCTTGATATAACCCCCTTCTTGAAGGAATTTCTCCTAATATCCAATCTAAACCTCTCCTGATGCGACCTGAGGCCATCTCCTCTGGTCCTGTCATTTGTTACCTGGAAGAAGAGGCCGACCCCCATCTTGCCACAACCTCCTTTCAGGTAGCTGTGAAGAACAATAAGGTCTCCCCTGAGCCTCCTTTTCTCCAGGCTAAAGAACACTCTCAGCTCCCTCAGTTTTTTCTCATAGGACTTGTGCTCCAGACCCTTCTCCAGCTCTATTGCCCTTCTCTGGACTTGCTCCAGCACCTCAATGTCTTTCTTGAACTGAGGGGCTCAGAACTGGACACAGCACTCCAGGTGTGGCCTCACCAGTACAATCCCTGCCTTGGTCCTGCTGGCCACACTATTGCTGATCCAGGCCAGGAAGCCATTGGCCTTCTTGGCCACCTGGGCACACACTGGCTCATGTTCAGCCACTGTCAACCAGCACCCCCAGGTCTTTTTCTGCTGGGCCACTTCCCAGCTACTCTTCCCCAGCCTGTAGAGCTGCAGGGGGTTGTTGTGGCCCAAGGGAGGACCCGGCACTTTGCCTTACTGCACATCCTCCCATTGGCCTTGGCCCATTGATCCAGCCTGTGGAGCCTCCCTGCCTTCTTCGTAAAGAATCTGGCTTATTTTTATTGAAATATATTGTTAGGCATTGATGCCATATTAGGAAATGCATAAAGTAACTGTAGTTATTCAAATAGTAATGAAGCTCAAGATCAGTCAAACATCATCATGTATGTCTGTTCACATTGCCTGGTTTACTTTTTTATATGGAACTACAAGTTTTCCCTTGTTTAAACAAGTTCCCTTGGTTTAAATTTTAGATTATTTTAATCCTTTAATACAGAATATTGAGATAAAGTTTGTAAATGTATATATAACCATATGCTTGGAGTAATATGTCACAATTTGACTTTAATAGATACTGTGGTGTGAACAAGGGTGCTTTACACGAGGCAGGTTGTGAAGCTGAAGTTTACAGTAGTATAGGTTCTGTTCTTACATGCTTTCCTTGAAAACAAATCCATTTTCAGATATAATCACATTTTTATTTTTACACTGGAGAAATAGTAGTGGGATGGACAGCTGATGTTAAAGGCTTGTTGCAATTATTTACACATCAGTACTCTTACTTGTATCTGAGACTTTGCCCTGTTAGCCATGTTGCTTAAAAGAGAAATCAAATGATTTTGCATTTTTCATCTCTGAATTCTGCTAGTAATAACTTCAGATGTGTATGTTCTCTGTGCTGTCAGTAACATGGCCTCTTCTGGGATTTTTCTTCTTTTTTCTTTAGGATCTGGAAGACTCCCTGTACTCCTTCTCATAATTGGTGTATGTGTTTAACCCTAAATTGTGCATTATGGCAGACAAATTAACAAGAATTGCTATAGTCAACCATGACAAGTGTAAGCCAAAGAAATGTCGTCAGGAATGCAAGAAGAGTTGTCCTGTGGTTCGAATGGGTAAGAGAGACAATTCAACAAAGTATTTAAGCAATTGGAGAAGTTTTAAATCCAGTTCTAATAAAATGAATGATTTTTTTATAATTGCCAGTTTTTTGTGTATCGTTCAAGCTTTTGTTTCATAAAGCCTTTAGAAATGTCACCGAAAGCAGGAACAATTCTAGTAATAATGGCACTTTTCAAGCCTTTGAAAGATCTGAGGCTTCAGTGAATGTTCCTCAGTTATGTGCTCCTCTGTGAAATTTAATAGTACTGGCAAGAATTCTGATTCACCAGAAACTTGAATGACCTTATCTTATTTCTTTTTCACCAGGAAAACTTTGCATAGAAGTCACATCACAGAGCAAAATAGCATGGATCTCAGAAACACTTTGTATTGGTTGTGGTATTTGCATCAAGGTAAAAGTTCTGCTGCTTTATTTAAAGGGCTGCATTTTCTTTATTTTGCTGTTATATTTAGTAATGCATACTGTAACTTGAAAAAAAGCAGTTTTCTTTTCTGGACTAATCAGACTTAGTTAACTGTTACTGTTTGTAGAAAGCAGAGAACTGTGTCAGTTTGCTGAACTGCTTGGGTTGCAGGGTGTGGGTTGTAACATTGTTTTTTGTGGCTTTGTTTTTGATTGACTTTGGGTTGGTTTGTTTGTGTCTGTAGACGCCTAGCAGGAGACAGATGGGTTTTGTGAAAGAGATGGAAAATATATGCAGCGTGCCTTACTTGTAGACTGACAGTCTAAATTGCTGACTACTTAATTGGAAAAATGTGATATAGAATTTTTTTGGCCATTTGACCCTGTAAATGAAATCTGATAGAAGTTCATTTAAAAATGTAAGTGCACAGCTGGGTGCAGTAGAGGACACAGTCTTTTGTTAATAAATTGTTTGTGGACTAGTAATCTATAATTTATTTCAATTACAGAAATGTCCTTTTGGAGCCTTGTCAATTGTTAACTTACCTAGCAACCTGGAGAAAGAAACAACACATAGATATTGTGCCAATGCCTTCAAACTTCACAGGTATTTTGTTTTTCAAATCATTACAAAAGAGACAAAAAACTTCAAGTTTTTGACAGTCTAAACATAGTGCATATCAAAGTGTTCTTGGTTCTTACCTTGGTAGCTTCCTTTTAGGTAGGAATGTTAATTTTATGTTTTTCTTATTAAAAAGTATTATACTGAAATAAATGCTAGTGTTCATTTGACAGGGCCCTTGTTTAAAAAGTAGACTGTACTTAAATATTTCTTACGAACTTCTGTTATTAAGGAATGTTGATTTAGTTTGAATTATACATTGGCAAGTAAACAAAGTAGGCTGAAATAATCAGATAAATGTGTTATAACATTTACTTGACCAGCAACTGTTGGTGTGTGATGGCATTAATATAATCCAGAGTTATCTGTGTTGTGTGCAGGTTGCCTATCCCTCGTCCAGGGGAAGTACTGGGATTGGTTGGAACCAATGGTATTGGAAAATCAACTGCCTTGAAAATTTTAGCTGGAAAACAGAAGCCAAATCTTGGAAAATATGATGTATGTATCAGCAGTAAAATAGAGTTGGCAATCTAGATAGCTGTGTTTATATTTTTTGACTGAATTTTTGTATCTGTGGACATGATAGAATTTGTGAGGACATTGGCACTTTCCTTATTATCAACCAGTGACTTACTCCAGAGAAAATTACCAAATTTTATTGCATTTATCAGTCTAATCCTTTTCCTTTGGATTAGCTATATCAAGATAGCTAATCAGTGTAGTTACACTAATCCATGTTGTCATTTCCCCCATGCAGTAGGTTCAGTTCAGTAGCTTCTTAACTGTGCAAATTTAAAACATTTTTTTGAAAAGGTTGATCACACCTGGAAAATAATATCTAAACTTTGTTTTTGCAATTTTATAATTTTTTTTTCCCCTTAATGGAAACTTTGCAGAAGCAACTTAACAGCTTGGTAACTAGCTTTTGTCCAGGTTTGGGTTTGGGGTTTTGTGGTTGTTGGTTTTTTTGGGTTTTTTTGGTTTCTTTTTGGTTGGTTGTTGTTGGTTTTTTTTTCTTACAAGCATATTCTATTTACTGTATTGATGGGAATTTTAAAATTAGGTTTTTTAAATTAAGGTTTTTTTAATGGTATAAGTAAAGACAGGTTTTAATTTTGTCACAGGATCCACCTGACTGGCAAGAAATTTTGACTTATTTCCGAGGATCTGAATTACAAAATTATTTTACCAAGATCCTGGAAGATGACCTGAAAGCTATCATTAAACCTCAATATGTGGACCAGATTCCTAAAGCTGCAAAGGTGAGAAGTTTCATGAGGTAATAGAAGGCTTGGGAGCCTCTTCTGGGAGCCTCTGAAGCCTCAGAGCTTCAGAGCTTCTGAAGCCTCTTCTTGGGAGCCTTCAGAAGTACATCAGTGTACTTCTCTGGTGCTTAAAGGTTTTATTTAGCAGCATAATACAGTATAAAAATCCAGTATTCTCAGAAATTTTATTTTTTTATTATGCAGGGAACAGTGGGATCAATTCTGGATAGGAAGGATGAAACTAAGACACAAACTGTTGTATGTCAGCAGCTTGGTAAGTAATTTTGTGAAGTCACATTTCAAAGCATTGGAGAAATTCATATGTGCTGGCAAAATAAAGTTACTATAATGTCATGGAAGATGTAAATTATACCAATTTCAAAAAAGAGAAAAAAGTAAAGGTACTTTAAAGCCTAGGGCATGCTGTAAGCATATCTGAACCCACACAAATAATACTATCTAGTGGAAAGGCAATCTAACTGATATATGCTAGTTAACAGGATCTAATGCAGTTTCTGTTTCGTGGTAGAAAGTGCTTGTTTTTAAACCTGGAAAAATGCCCCTTACCATCTGCTGCTCTTGCTTGCTTACAACTGTGGCAAAATGTTAGCATCCCCTCTGGGGAGATCCACAGCATATAGAAAATGTTACTCTAATACACCCCCTTGCCCCTAAAGCCCATCTATATCTGATTTCAGTGGCAGTAACACTGACTTCTGAGCTTAATACAATTAGTAAGAACATCTGTGTAGTCCTGCCCTGGCAAGTTTTTGTAGGTGTTTTGAATTTAGTTGTTACTAAATTAGGTGTTGCTAAATTAACAACAGGATTCTCTTTGGTGGATCTGGGTAGTAGAGGTGGGGCTGCATTGTGCCACCAAAAGGTGGGCTTTGAGTCCCACTTTATTATATATACATAATATGTTATATATATATATTTACAATATATTCTTGAAATTTGCTGATCATTAAGCTGACTAGAAAATTCTGGCTTCACCCATTTGCTGTAATGTTTGAGGGACTCGATTTTCCTGAAAATCAGAACTCTTCAGCCAGGTCTGGCAAAAAAAAAAAAAACCTTTAAAACTGGTATAGCTTGTTTTTAGGGCCAGAAATCTTTACCAAATACATGGTGAAAAAAGCAATACAAATGGAATCCTTCTGCAGGATAAGAAGCAGCCATACAGATAATTCTACACAGAAGCCACAGCTTGCTTGGACTCACTATGAGCATTATGATACTGATACTGTATAAACTGAATGCTTATTCTGCCTCTTGGTTTTTTTCCTCTGTGTAGGATGTCTGCTGTGTTTATACACGTTTCTGTAGGTAATAAAAATATGGTTTGTTGTGTTGGTTATAACATCTAAACCACTTATTTGCAGACTTAACCCATCTGAAAGAAAGAAATGTTGAGGACCTTTCAGGAGGAGAACTTCAGAGATTTGCTTGTGCAGTTGTTTGCATTCAGAAGGCTGATATGTATGTTTAATTTACTTCTGTTACACATTGCTTCTAATAATCTATCTCAGTCTGGTCCTCTAACTTACTTTTATTGTTAAAAATAATACATTTGTTTGAAATATTGAAAAATATTTAATTATTAATATTTTTAAGTTGTTTTTTTTTTTAAATGCTTTTGCCAACTCATCAGCCAAGATCCATATTTACTCCAGATATATATTCTCTGAGTTTTTTGTACTTTAATTCATCTGACTGGAAATAGCTGATTTCAGAAGTCAGTGTTAAATTTCAGCATCACAACTTCATAACCTCTCCCTCATCCCCCATAAATGTTTCCTGTTTGATGGCATACCTCACTTAGCCTCTCTGAATAAGGAAGGTACAGATGCTTCTCCACCTCTGGGAACTTGTGTCCCTCTTCTCCTGTCTTGCAACCAGGAAATTACTGTCTAGTCTGTGCTGTTTCCTGACTCCTTGGGACCAAGAAAGCAAGATCAGAAGAGTTACAGTGTTTTGGGGTTTTTTTCTTTGATGAATTTTTTGGTTTTGTTTTGTTTGGGCTGCTCTTTTTTTGTTTGGCTGGGGTTTTTTTGGTTGGTGTGGGTTTCAAGTGGGTTTTATTGTTTGGTTTGGTTTACTCTTCTGGAAGATGTCCTTCTTCCAAAGTATTTTTCCACTTTTCAGTTCGTGTTAAATTTAAGATGACTCAGAATGAGTGCATGGGATTCCTGACTGCTGATTTTTTGTAACTTTTGATAACTTTGGCAGAGCTTTTGGCAAAGTAATACTTAAACTGTTTTAACACTTCCATGTGACAGTCTACAGAGATTCAAGGCAGGTGTACATAATTCTCATGTTTTGTCTCCCTTTCTCAGTGCAAATAACGATAATTTTTTATTTCCATTTACTAAATGGCTGAAATGTTATGTTTGAATATGCAGAAAACTTGAAATCACTAAGACTTGATTCTTTCTTTTGGGACTAGCTTCATGTTTGATGAACCTTCCAGCTACCTGGATGTCAAGCAGCGCTTGAAGGCTGCCATTACTATTCGATCTCTAATAAACCCTGACAGGTAAATACAAGCCTTAAATGTTTTGCTAGACTGTAATAATATGTGGCTGCTTACAGAGGGAAGAAATATCCAGTCCCATCACCCCAGAAGTGCTGACTTCTCAGAATGGTACACTAACAGATGTATTTAGTTTAAAGCAAAGAAACCTATTAAATAAAAATCACGTTTATAGCTTTTGTTTATGCAAGGCTAGAGTAAGAAAGAAGGAAAAAATGTTTTGCACTGAAGTAAAAAAGCATCTCTCTGGCTCTGTTTTTCAGGTACATTATTGTCGTGGAGCACGATCTGAGTGTGTTAGATTATCTCTCTGACTTTATCTGCTGCCTGTATGGTGTGCCAAGTGCTTATGGTGTCGTTACTATGCCTTTCAGCGTAAGAGAAGGTAATTTTTGCCATATTTCTCTTTAAACATACCCCAAAACGATACCAAAATGCCAGTTGTCTCTTATGCAACCATAACTTTTTCCTGTTACAGTTCAGCAACAAAAAAACTACCCTTTTATTTTCTGCACAATTTTTGTTACACGATCCTAAATTTATAACTCAGCCCAGAAATCTGAATTATGAAATGCCCTTTTTCTCTTGCTATGGACATAATTTTAATACTTGCAGGTGTTTTGTAAACAGTGGAGTTACACAAAAGACCTTTTAAATAGTAGAGAAAGGCAGGAGAGAGTTTGCACAGTACAGAGGTACGTGGTGTTCAACTGAATTGTCCACACTTGTAGCACTGAGACTCAGTAGTAACTGGTTTTATGAGAATGGGTCCAACAGCACTAGTTTGTTTAAACCCTACACACATCACTAATAGTGGGTTTTCAGGAAGAGCTTCTACAGCCATTCTGTAGTTCAGTAAGATTTTTCTTCATTCAATTTGCATAACGGACACACTTTAAAAGAGGAAGTCTTGTTCCTTCTTTTAGCATGCCATTTAAAATCCAGCATTCTCATTACCTGATAAGAATTTACAGTCAGGAATTGCAATTCATCTTGTCTTACTTTTTGTAGGCCTTTGTTAATGATCTTTTTCCCTCCTGTCATAGGCATAAACATTTTCCTAGATGGCTATGTTCCAACAGAAAACCTAAGGTTTCGAGATGCATCTCTGGTATTTAAAGTGGCTGAGACAGCTAATGAAGAAGAGGTTAAAAAGATGTGCATGTACAAATACCCAGGAATGAAAAAAAAGATGGGAGAATTTGAACTATCCATAGTAGCTGGAGAATTCACAGATTCTGAAATTATGGTGATGTTAGGGGAAAACGGTAAGTGCAATTATGCTGGAAGCTACTTTTCCAGCCCTAAACATGCTCCTAAAGTCCTTTTTCACTTTGGGAGCCAGGCTTCAAAATGATTGGGTTTGAGTCAGGTTGAACTGCTTGTTTCCTAGTGAAGATTTCACGTGAGTTTGCTCTCTAATAGCAAGAAGGTGAAGTTACTGAGCAGTAACGATGCCACTGCGTTTGTCTGTTACCCCATTGTAAGAACTGAGATTGCAGGACAGTGCCTGACCTGGTGAGCTCAGCTACAAGTCTAGACTGTGGTAGTTTTAAGATGTCTCTTCCATTTGAAAAAGCAAGTAGTAGCAAGTGCTGCTTGCTGCATGTAGGAATACAGGAATTCTCAAAGCAGCCTAATTTTAAAATAAACTCATTAAGCCTTTCTTTTTTTTTTATCAGTGACTTAATTGTTGGAGGTCTAAATTACTAAAAAGTGATTAATCTGTAACTTGCATTTTATTTTAGGAACTGGCAAAACGACCTTTATCCGAATGCTTGCAGGAAGACTTACACCCGATGAAGGAGGTAATAATGTGTCATACCTTAGCTGAAACCTATTTGAAGATACTGGAAGGGCTCTTGTTTACACTTTAAATTTTGTGTTTTTACAGGTGAGGTCCCAGTTCTAAATGTCAGCTACAAACCACAGAAAATCAGCCCTAAATCTACAGTACGTTTAAGCCTTATTTATTAACTATTGTGTTTGCTACAAAAAGCATGTTTGTAGTACATATGTAGAGTTTTTTTTTATACCTGGAACAAAATATTAATTCTGTTTCTTCTTGTTTTCTTGTGGTGCATAAAACTGAGTGGCAGCATTTTTCTTTTGATAGGGAAGTGTCCGTCAGCTGCTGCACGAGAAGATCAGAGATGCCTATACACACCCCCAGTTTGTAACTGATGTAATGAAACCTCTCCAGATAGAAAACATCATTGACCAGGAGGTAGCAATTGCCTGAAACAATATCCTAACTTGTCTTTAACTCTTGGCCTGTACCTGAAGTAAATATGGCCTTGTTCCCCTCGCACCAATAGGTTCAAACACTGTCTGGTGGTGAGTTGCAGCGTGTGGCATTAGCTCTTTGTCTGGGTAAACCTGCAGATGTGTACCTAATTGATGAGCCCTCAGCATATTTGGACTCTGAACAACGTCTGATGGCTGCCAGAGTCATTAAACGGTAAGGTACACGTTGTGGGGAAGGGAACTGACATTGGCAGGAGTTTTGCAATAAGCTTACATTAACCTCTCTTCTTTTTTTTTTTGCTATTTCAGTTTCATTCTCCATGCTAAAAAAACAGCTTTTGTGGTAGAACATGATTTTATCATGGCTACATATCTCGCTGATCGTGTGATTGTTTTTGATGGCATTCCTTCCAAGAACACACTGGCAAACAGGTAAGATTGTTTGGATTAGTAAGCAAGATCATCATCAAAAATACGGAGAAACATCCTTGCCTATGGAAACTTAGGCTGTATTTAAAGTGATCCAAGAGCATCCTGAGGGTTGTAGCTTTTGTTTTGAATCATGGAAAAGAAAATCGGTTGACCCTGACTTAGAGGCTGCCTGGACCCAGAGTTGAGGGTTTGGCTGGGTTCTCAAACTAGGCCTTGAGACCTAGACCAGCCCCTGGCTTGAACTAGCCTTAAGCAACTGCACAACAGCTAAATTATGACCAGAGGAGAACAAATAAGTGGCATTGATTGCAAGGAATGAAAAAAAGTACCAGTTGTAAACTTTGCTTAGGAAAATAGCTTTGAGATGGATTAAAAGCAAGCAGTGTGCTAAGGTTAACTGTATGCAAATCTTGTGCAGGTCTCGACAGCAACATGCCAGGTACACTTACCTGAGTTTTACTCTTTATCAGAATAAAAGAGTACTTTTGATATGTCTGCTTTTGGTCTTGTAAAAAATTAGAGGCTTTTTGAAGAGCATCCTTATTAGAAACCAGGCTTTTAGAACAGTGTAATTTCCAAGTACTTAGCACAAGACAGGTGAAGTAAACATGTTAGTCTACAATGTATCTACAACCCACTGCTACCCTGGCTTTGATGGTGTTCCTTGGAAGAAAGCGTGTTTGAATTTAAAAATCACAAGCATGTAACTGTTCCTCAGCATCAGGGTATGTTATGATCTTTGTCATATTTTGCTTCTGGTGCAACTTGGGTTTTTTTCCTTTGAATGTTAATTAGTGTGCAAGCACACACACGTGGATACAAAATAAAAAGGGTGCAAAGGTCGCCAGCCAAAGACCTGTAGTGCCACTGTGAGATACTGCTGAAAGATGAGAGTAGTATCTGAGACAGCTTGACTAAAACTGTAGCACCTCCTGGTATGTCAGATACAGGTCACACTCACATTTCCAGTCCTCAGTGGGCTCAGAGTGGAGATAAAGCTGCCTGTAACTTTATAGTATAAAACTCTGAAAATGTAGCTGAAACGTTCTTTTTTCTTAACAGTCCACAGACTCTTTTGGCTGGAATGAATAAATTTTTATCTCAGCTTGAAATCACTTTTAGAAGAGACCCCAACAATTACAGACCAAGAATAAACAAACTCAATTCCATCAAGGTAAGAGAGAAGCACCTTTACAGTAAAGGAGCCTTGACTGTTTAATATAAAGCCAGATTTTAAAATAAGGAGCAAAACGAAGACTGACCTGGTAGTTTTGCTGTGCTGGAAAACAACTACAGAGTAGTTGTACATGAAACTACTCAGAGTAATAAGGAAAGTAGAAAGGAGCTTAGTAAGTGTCTTTTATTTTAGCTATGCTCAAGTCTGCCAAAGACTACTTCAAGTAACAGTGATCTTTCTTTCTCTTCCTAAGGATGTGGAACAAAAGAAGAGTGGAAACTACTTCTTTCTGGATGACTAAATATTGAATCTGAGCATCTTTGTAACTGGCATATAGACATGCATATTGGAATCTAAACAGTTGTGGATGAGATGGCTCAAATCAGGTTTTAGAACACTTAATCTTTCGGAGCTTAAAATCTCTTGCTGCGTTTAACATCCGAGACCAGTAGCAGTATATACAGCCTAGTCCAAGTAAAACTGCCACTTTCTATACTTTGGTGACACAGCCCTATATTTTCAGTGTAATAATTTCAAAATAGACCACCTTGAAATTGTGCAAATGGGTCTCCTGATTTTTCAGAATTTAAGGGAGGTTTTCAATTCAATATATCCTACTCATGTACCAAGTACTGACTGAACTTCCTCATTTTAAAAAAAATCTGTTTTATGTATAAGAGGGAAGCTTACCAAGAATGTCAAGCTACAAGAGCAACTCCTCTTTTAAAAAGATTGAATCTCTCTGGATGAGGGTTTCATAAATAAATATCCACCTAACTTACTCTTCTGTGACACTGCAGCATTTCTTGAATTACTATTTCAGACGTGTGTATATTTATATGATGTCACACACCCCCCTTTTCTCATACTGTAGCACACACAGAAGATGCAGTAAAAAGAATGTAACAGCAGGTAGCTACATCTTTTTTTAATCCTCTGTCCCTGTGCATCTACTCTCAGACCTAGTTACAGGAAAATAATTAGTTAAATAATCTTAAAGAAACATTAACATGCTTTCAATCTTTCCAACTCATCCTTTCCATGGAGAGATGTAGTTTTTATAAGGCTAAGATGCAGGAATTACTTTTTCCTGAAGTACAAGCTTTGATCCTTACTATAGACAAAAGTGAAGGTCAATAAAAAAATAGCTTGTCAAAAACTTTTTTCCATATAAATCAAGGTCCTTCAGGGAGCCAGAAGGGAAATTTAAAGGTTCCTACTTAAGTTTTGCAGACTTGTAAAAATAACTTTCAGCTGTACATCTTGAAGGATGTTTTCCATTCAGCAGTTCTCTGGTCTGCCTTCATTGATTAGGATGTGAAAAACATTATGGGAGAAAACATGGCTTTGTTCCTTATTTACATTTTTGCCTCACAAGTTACAGAAAGGAGTGGTTTGTCCTTTATTTTTATTTAGAGTAGCAAGGCAGGACACAGGCCCAGCTGAAATACTTTGTCACTTTTCAAAAGTGAATTCTAAAAGCACATCCCTACCAGTTACTGCCATTCCTCTCTTCACCATTGTTTCCTCATGAACAAGTTTCTGTAGAAGTGTTACTGCCTTCAGTCTTGCAACAAGGCTGGTGTAGTACAGCATGATTATTTCAGTGACTGCTGGACAAATCTGGGGTACTCTGGAGTTAAAAATTTACCAGTAAACACGACAAGCAGCCCCCTTTAAGTTTCTGAAAGTAGTTGAGGTTAACAGAGAACCACAACTCTTAAATCCCTCAGTGCTTGCTTAGTTCTTAACCTGAAAAACTGAAGATTGCCTCTTTTGAAATCCTGAATACATTTCTGAACAAAAAGGTATTTAGATTAAAAAAAGAAAAACCAAATGCCTTCAGCAGGACCTCTACCACCACAAATTAAAAGTAGAAATCTAGCGTACACCCTCTTTTTGTTTGCAGCTTTCGAGGTGCTGCTGTCTGCAAGTGGCTCTATCAAAACAACACTTCATTTAACATCATTGCAACAGGTTAAAGAATGTAAATATAATTTAGAAAGAAAGTGAAAAGACAAACATTTATTTTTATTAGGGGTTTATACACAGCATGCATCTGAAAACAAACTCTTCACCATGTAACTATCACTCTGGTTTCCTCACCAAGGGTGCACAATCTCAGACACGAATGAAGGGGTACCATCACTTACACTACTGTATACAGAGATATAAAAATATACACAACAGTTAAATTTTACAGAGCAACGGAGCTGAGTGAATACCGTGCACACTGCACTCTCCAGGTTTGGACAGCTGAACATCCAAACGGCAAAGGCAACAGGAACACTGCGGAGATCGTAATCGGGGTCAGAAGAAACAGCATCAGAACTCTGACACAGTGTAAAAATATAAGGCAGAAGCCACTTTCTTCTGAATTGTAGGGAAGAGCAGAGCACACAGAGACTCCCCATCTTGCCTTTAAAAGTAGTTCCAGCAAGGAGCTGTACATGCAAAACATCAACAGTGCAACAACAAAGGAATACTGAACAGTAGCTCAATCGTACAAACTTAAAAAAACGTAACACGTACTTTATGCATCTCCTCACAAAATATCTAGGATTTGTCAGTGCATTAGTGTTAAAGTGGCATTAAAAAAACTTCTGCTATTATAACAGATGCAGAATTATTTTGGAAATGCATAGCATCTACATTTTTATTGTCTTTGTAATTATTCAGTTGGCATAGGCACCATTCTAGTCACACCAGCATTAAGAAGAACTCATGGTGGAAACAGCCATTCTTATCAGTTCATACACAGGTATTTCTTGACTGCTCGTCTTGATTTTGATTTCACCAAATAAATGCTTTTTAAAATTCAAAAATATACCCTATGATTATGAAAAGAACTATATACAACATACCTAAGACACAGGGTTAGCTGGCTGCCATACGTGTAACACACAAGAGAAACATTCAAGTTTGACAGATATTTTTTCTTTTTGAGATGAAAGGCCTTTGGGTTGGAAGCATATCAGAGACAACAGTGCAGTAGGCTGAGAATTCCTTTAGCTCAGTTCAGAACTAAGGCATTGTATGATAAAATATACATTTATATTTGGTGCAATGTTATTGTCAATTTTAGAATCTAGATCATGTCAAATGCTATAATTTGTCACTCTAGTAAACGTACATATCCATCTTCTATCACAAACGCAAACCTTTGTGGGGAAAAAAATTACCAAAACACTAAACCTATATTGGTTTTTTTCTAATTTGACATTGAGGAAAAACTGCTAAGCCAAACAAACTCTAAAATCCCCCCAAAAACCCTATGCTAGGACTTCACGTCCTCCTAGTCTTTATTTGCCAAAAGTTAAACGTATCCTTGAACTTCACTAAGAAGAAATTAAGATTTTAAACTGCTACTTCAAATTACATTTTGCATTTCAGATTTTTCAATTATCCACTCACTCTATGCTTGCTGCCCCCTCTGATTATCTCCCAGTGCTGCCCTTCTCCTGTCGTTCCGGTATGGCTGCCCTCTGAAGTTTCGCTGATATTGGTAGCCGTCGTCTCTGCTTCTGCCAGGTGGTCCTTTCCAGGCCTCCTCATTTCTTTGGAACTGGTATCCTCCCCTGCTGGAATAACCCCTGTCCAGTCTAGGCCTTCTGCCTCCTCCGTAAGTCTGGTTATAGAACTGCTTGGATCTACCACTCCTCAGCATGTCGGAAACTTCACTCTCATCCTCGGAACTCTCTTCCCTCGTTCTCTGTGCCCTGCTTTCCATCTGCAGATTACCAGCACCCTTGGAATCCCTACCTTTACCAGTCTTCTCCTTGCGGCTGGGAATGCTGTTTTTCAGTTCGTTTTTCGGAGGCTCTGCCAGCGGTGACTGAGAGCTGGGCGCTGCCGGCTGCCTCTCCGTGCCCTGTGCCTGCGGAGCCTGCGGAGCGCGGTGCTGCTGCCCGGCTGGTTTCTGCTTGGGAGCAGCTGCAGGACAAGTCTGCTCCAGTTGAGGTGCCCTGGCTGAAGTGTCTTTTGGGGCACTGCACTGGCTGCCTGCACCAGCCACAGGGAACGGGACGGTGTTGGAGCCGCTGCTCCTGTTGTTCTTCAGGAGCTGCTCTGCACAGTTCACCCCGGGCACCGGAGCGCTGCTTTCTTTGCCCATGTACATGTTGGCAGAGGTGCCAGCTGCTGCCTCTTTGTCCTCAGGTGACATGACAACACTGGGTCTCCCTACCGAATTTTCAATGAAACCCTGAACTGGGTACCCATACCAGAAGTGAGGAAAGAAAGGAGGTGCTATTGGAACAGCTCCTAGAAAGTGATTGTGTCCAAAGGGTGGCTGCGGGAACATATTTTTCCCTCTCAGGGACTCCTCATAGTTTGCATGAAGAGCTTGCGCTGGATTCTCCGCTTCTACGCAGACCTGTCCTTGGCTTTCCGACACCTGAGCTGTGGGTATAATCAGAGGCAGTGATGGAGATCTGCTGTCAACCTGTGGAATTTGGCCGTTGGATCTGGCCTCGCTCTGAACACCAAAGTGCCTGTTGGGTCGCGCAGCTTCGCTGTCGTTCTGAGCCGGCGGAGCCTCCTGGAACCAGGGGTTGTGCGGGTACACGGGGAGGGACACGTTGGGGTACATTCTAACAGCAGCTAAATAGGCCTGGTGCAGGGGGTACAAGTAAGAATGGGGTGCCCACATGGGACAACTGTATGCCTGCAAGACAGCAGGGGGAAAAAAATTTTAAAAAAATCAATTATTTGGTCTCTTAAATGTTCAAACAGACATAAAAGCACACCAGTCATTTACCATTTTGAACCACTTAATTAGAGGAAATAAAAGATAATTTCATTTACAGTGCCCTCAGTTCTAAATCCTAGGACTCTAGGATGGTGTTCTTATTTTTTGATTCCTTCCAAATGCAGTTGAAATGGACAACGGTTATGACCAGTAAGAAAACTTAAGTAACAATTTTTATATAATTAAACGCAGTGCTATTAAGTCAAGCTTTAGCTATGCGTTTGAGGACAAACATTTTAAATTCATTTTCCAGAATCACCTCTATTAATTGGCAATTCATTCTACCAGTCTGCTTTGGAAATTTTAAAGGGATAATGATCAAAACAAGAAGAAGCCATACCATGCACATCTTTTCACCGAAAAAAAAAAAAAAAAGACTACACTGAGACCCAAAGTTAGATTATTTCCCTGAGGACTATTTGTAGATTGAAATCCATATATATCCACATAACCCACAGATCAGCTTTTTTTGAAGCCCTCCCAAAAAGCTGGGGTATAGGTTTCATTAGAATATCCAGTGCACTTTTCCATCTAGTGGTGTGAGTCACCAATGGACACAAAGCCCTTTTATCAGCAACCTCTCCTGTGCTGGTAGTGAACACAAGCCATGTTGACAACACTGATGTGTCTGTCCCCTTCCCTTTTCTCTACTTCCACGTTAATGAACCAGCATCTGTAGAAACAATCCCTGGAGCAAACTATCCTGAAAAGCCTCCCCAGACCTGCCCTCCATGGGAGTGGTCCATTCCCTCTGAATATGCAGCTGGCAGGGTGTGGATAACAGCAGGGCAGGAACTGGGACCACACCAGCAGACAGAGAAATGCAGAAACCCAGTTCCTGGGTGTGCTGTACCCTGTGACACCGGCAGAGGAGCACAGCCACTAGATCGTGGTCCTGGGGCCAGCAGATGGTGCTGGAGCACCAGAACGACGACAGACTAGATCCCAGATGATCCAAAGTACCAGTAAAGAGAGTCCCAAACATATGTCAGCTTATGAAACACATGCTGTTTAAATACTTTGCAGTGACACTTGCTAATTAATGACTTATGGATTTCCCGTTTAGCAAAGAGACATTGTAAACTGTGCTGAACCTTTCCTCTTTCCATGCTCACAACACCAAGGAATCATTGCTATGGGTAAAGTCATGTGGAATAAGCCCAAGAGCTCTCAGCACCTTGTTCAAAATGGTTTGCCTGACAGAAGAAGTAAGAAGGCAAAAAAGGAACATTTTTATGTGCAGAAAGGAGAAACTAAACAAAGAACTAGTCCTTGCCAAGTAATGGAAAGTGCTGATTGTTTGGATGAGCCTCTTCCCCAGCCACACACAGATTTGCATCACATTTACACATCAACTGCTGTTATAATTACTGAAAGGGTTAAAAGAAAAATACTGTTGTCATCAACCTGAGCAGAAAGGACAGACATGCAGGTTATTTAAGGGCGTGTCCCCAGGGAAAGATCTTGGGATCTGTACTGCAGTGGCTTTGCCAGTACACAGCCATGGTTGAAGTTCAAGGGCATTTTCTCTTTCCCTATACTCTGCATCCGAAAGAGTGGATTCTTCACACTCAATTTATCTGTGATTTTGTAAAGCACATTCTGCTGACTGTACAGCCACAGCTGGGAGCCAATAGCTCTCACTATTGTTCAGATAAAGTTGATTTCTACTGACTTGAACTGCACTGTGGACCACTGCTGGAATCCCAGTTAACAGAAGAGAAAATAAAGTATTTCAAATTTAAAGATGGACTTGCCTGCAGCAACCAAATCTCTGCACTCAAAGTCCTACCAAGCATTTACAAACAATTTTCATGGTATTACAAACAAAAAAACATAATGAAGTTTGAAGAGTTACCTTCACGCCAAGATTGAAGAAAAATCTAAGAATATTCTTATCTAGAAAAAAAAAAAAAAAAAAAAGCCAGAAAAAAGATTTATTAAGACCTAAAATATTTCATCTGATACAAAAATTAGTCCCCCCATAAAGTTCCATTTCAGTAGCAAACACTGGTATTAAGCTGCTGCTTATATGTCTTTCATTGATTCATTGGGGTTTTTTTTGCCACAGTTCAGATATTTAGAACACAACAGCAATTTAAATTTCAGTTTTAAGAGTCTGTGGAACTGAACCTCTATTTTACAAAGAAAGAGTTCAGTAAACAAACCACCATGCAGTCAGACATGAGATGTTCTTTATGGGCATACCTTGCATTTGTAGTATGCCAAAACCTGTGTTTTAGAAATACTCAACAGCTTCCAAGCTTTTAAATTACATGAGCAAACCTGTCCCTGTATCAGGAAGCAGTTCTCCAAAGCTAATTATTTACACTCAGAAAACCTCAAGTTACAATGGGTCAAGCTAAGAACCACAAAATGATCATATCAGATTTCCCTGTGTGACCACTTCAAACAGTCAGGATGCTGGCAGTGTGAACTGAAGAGCTACAGCTCTATTCAATATCCCCTCCCACGTCTCAAACCACAGGGTGACAACAGTTAGATCTTTTGACAAGGACTGACAACGGGACCAAAACAAGCTGCCTTTATCTACATTTTAAGAAAAGAAAACCTATTAGGAAAAATGGTATAAACCCCAGACCTTCTCACCTTTAGGTAAGTCTTCCCCAGTATTGCACAGGGAGTAAGAGGGTGCAACGGCTCTTTCCCCCTTTTCACTTAAAGGGAATCCGGGATAGAGCGGATCCTGGTAAGGATTCAGAGTCTGAGGCAAAGGCATTAAAGGCTGGTTAACTGCTTGTAGCCACGCAGGAACTCCAGCAACTGAAGCAGATGTTACCTGAGCCTGTGATACAATAGAGTCAGGTCCCGCTGCTGGTCCTGGCATCAACGAAGAAGCAGGTATTTGGGATGGAATACCTACAGAGGGGAAAAAAACCCAACATATATACATATAGATACATTTAGATATAAAAAATATATATAATGCATCAATACATATATAATCACAAGCCAAAATGACAGCAGAAAAGCAAGCTTCCAAATGCAGAGAATAGCTCTCCGAAAGAAAGACGTAAGCCAAGCTTTCCAGAAATAGCTGAACTGTTCCCATATTTATTTTTAAAATTACAAATGCCAGAAGGGAATAGGAAGGGGAAAAATGGGGGAACTGAAACTCATGTGAATTCCTGAAGTTCTCACTCTGACTAGTCATTTACAGTCTGAAATTCAGTTAACTCTAAATCTGAGCTCAGTTTACTGGGCTGTGCATCTTCTGTCACAGACACAGTTATGTATGACAGGATTACTACTGTATCACATGAACAAAGTATGCTGATCTGAAAGGCAGTCCTGGTACAGAAACACAGCAGTGTGAGAGAAAATACAGCTAATCTAATGGGCAATACTGAATCTAAGCCAATTCCACACACCAAAAGATATGCACAGCACAAAAAAGAAAAACATTATACTGGCTTTGCAGCTCAGGTCCAACTGGATCTCATTAGTTCCAGACATACAAGCCCCAAGCTGAGTCCTTAGTCTTATTACATATGACACAGAGCACAAAAACATGTATCAAGTTTCAACATGCTGACAATGTGCTCTACCTTAAGCAGATCCTCAAAACTCAATGCTATCCCACTTAGAGGAAAAACAGAGAGTTGAGTACACATGCCTCCTCCACCTTCAGGCTGGGAGTGAAGCAAACTGTACATGCAGGCTATCAAAGACTTAACAGAACTCTCACTAGCTTTCAGCAGTGAGAAGCTATATTCCTATGAATGACTGCCTCTGGAATGTGAATTTATATGAGGCAGTGTCTCCTGGAGATAGCTTCAATTTAGTAAGGCAGGTAAAGTATTTTTCAGGGTTAGTAGTTTCTGATTTAGGCTAATATTCCTTCAAACCTGCTGGTCCATAGGTCGTTGGCTCACTTGGCCAAGCTGGCACGATGGCTGGTACAGAAGGCACTGCTGGGGGTAAATGCACCTCAGAGAAGACTGGTGAGGGTGTTGGAGTCACGCTCGGTACGCATTCCGTCAGGTTCTGTAAAAACAAAGAAATCACATGAAATTATTCTAAAAGCACACCATTGTTGGTGACCCCCGGTGTGCCTGGATTCTACCAAAACTGATGACTCAGTATTACCCAGACTACCACCATCACCACAGCAAAGTATTAACTTGTGATGTGTCAAAAGAGACCCGAGATCCTGAGCTCTATCCGGAACGTGCCCGTCCCACAGACAGCCATGGGTGCTGCAACCACAACCACAAGCATTACATTCAAGTATCTCCCACCCAAAAGAAAAGCCACCCTCACAAACCATTACCAATAACCTTGGAGAAACCTGAAAAGGCAAAAGCAAAGAATTTAAAGCGAAAAGCACAGTTTACTTGGTAGAAAGATTTCTCTCGGAAAGAGAATAGATATACTTTTACTTTTCTAGCACGGGTTGTCCTTTTACATTCTTTATGTTGGACATAACAGATTCCTAACTGCAAATAGGAAATTTTAGCATTATCACCATAGAAATGACTAGGTAATTAAAAGCCAGTATTGCAATACATACGTGGCTGTGATGAAGCTCCCCTTTGTCTGAAGTCTCCTGACTGGAAAACTTTGAAATCAAACAAACATTTCTTACTTGCTCAGCAAGCATCGAAGAATCTGTTTTTACTTGTTCCAAAGGAGACGAAGCTTTTGGATAGCTCTCATCTTGACTATTCTTCTAAAGCAAAGTTAGAAACAACAGACACAGCTAGTCTAACAGTAAGATTAACTTTACAAAGAGTTATGCAAAAATAGTAAACCACACTCCATACAAAGTGGGCTAAGCACCCAATCACTATTATACTAGTGTAACATTTTGCTCATTGAAAGGACAGCAAAGGTTAAAAGCCAACAAGGGGCCATAAATCTTCACTGAACTTCAGAGCTCATGGCCTGTTAGCACAGTAGCTATTAGCAAACATCAAATCTTCTATGGTCCCATTATAGTGAAAGTACAGACTGTACTAAGCAATTACAAATTCAGATTCTTAAGTTCTCTCGATAGCCCAGATTTGAGAACTCAGATTGCAGAGAAAGACTATAATTATGGGTTACAGGGGCTGAGGAAAGCTGACAGAAATACAAGCCTCCAAACTTAGGAGTATTTCTTTAAAAGCTGTAAAGCAGCAGCAGCAATCACGGCTCTAAAGGCAGCTATTGCTCTGCTAATCATGTATCAGAGAAGCAATAACATTAAAAAAAAATTTGGTCTTTTCTTTAAGATTACCTCAGATGAATTTGGCTCAAGCTTCTGACTTAAGTGGATCTGCCTGGAATTTGACTCTGCAACACCAAGACATAACCTAGTAAATGAACCATTACACCACTTATGGCTATCACAACTTAAGCCAGTTAAAGTTTGTCTTTCCAAAATTAAACTTTCAAAACCAAACCTGCACCTGAGTACATATTACTTCAGAAAACTTCTATTTTTATCAAAGATCAAAGCATCCTAAAACAAACAGTTCTTAGGACAGTGACAGAGCAGCTATTTCAACCTGGGTTTTCCAAGCTATACAGTTCTTTACTAATATTTGTTAACCATTTCAGTGATGCTTGAGGGAAGCAGGAATGAAACACAGCTGTCCCTTCAAACATATTCATCCTGAATTCCTCCTAATGAAACAGAAGCATGTTTGTACTTTGCTTAAAGTGAAAATGTTCTGATCTGCATTTTCATATTCAAGTGTTAAGATAACAGAAGCTCAAACTCTTGTCTACTTTTGACTGAGGAAAAGAGCAGTTTAGAAGGTTTCAGTGGTTCAAAATATCTAAAAAGTTTTCAGACTGCTGCAGAAAGTTTAATTTCTCAAGCACCAGCAAACACCTTGGTGGGGGAAACGGTGTTAAAAAATAATTGCAACATAATCTTCACATAAGATTTGTACAAGTTCTTCACATTCTGGTTTATGTTTAAATCTGGTTACCACTGCTTGTCAATCAAACTCATGCCCATAAGTTTTATAGTAGCCACTAAACAGATATGTATTTTTTTAAAGCTTAGTACTTGCACCATCACAACTAGACAACACCGTAAATTAAAACAATATTGATTATGAGAATCACTGCCAATTCCCCAAGCACCAACAGGAATCTCTAAATACTCAGAAGGATGTACAGTTTATTCCCATAGCATTGTTAACCAAATTTCACAAGAGGCAATGCAATCCTGAGTGTCACAAAAACAGAGAAAGCTGGACATGCCATGCACTTCAGCCAAATCCATCATGACACTGTAGTAAAGAGCTTTCTCTACCATGAACGTTCTTTTTGGCATTGCTGATGAAACTTTTCAAAGGAAACGAGTTTTCAGACATTTGGAGAACGAAAAATAAGCAAGACTGGTCCTTGTGAGACCATTCAATAAAGCATTACATGTTGTTAGAGGGACTAGCACATGCTATTGCCAGAGATAAAGAAACACAACAAAAAATTTAGAAAAATGGAGGGAAGGAGCAACTTCTGTAAGAAGGTTAAGGAGCCTGAATTTTATTTAGGGGGGAAAAAAAAAGTGGAAGAAGCCAAGCTCAAATTTGGTTTTTAGTCATGGCAAAGCTGACAGGACAAAAAATTAAAACCTAAATAAAATTAAAAAATCCCATCAAACACTATCAGTTACAATTAGCAAAGATTTACTAACTACCTCCTGACAGCTACAGCTTTCATCTGTTACTGCCACGTTCTGCTTCCTCACAGAAGAGGAAGAGCTTTGAGTCCATGAAGAGAAAAGCTAAAAAGTGTCTTAACTGACTGGGGGAGGGAGAAAACCCAAACAAAATTTTGAGCGTGTGGCAGATCTTTCTACTGTAAAGAGGGTTTTTTTTCTGTACACCACCTTCTCCCCTTTCTGTGCCATTGTATGCTAATTCTTAACCAGGCCACATTGAATACTTTCACCTACTTCTCTCTTATCTGACTCCAGCAAGCACTCCTAATGCTCCTCCCACTGGCACTTTCTGCCACACACTCTAGAATTTCAAAAGGATCTAATTTAGGGTAGCTCTGATAAGTCTTTTAGTTTCTCTTATTCCTCTTCCCATTTACTGCAAAAATCCCAGTGAGGGGCCTGCTCTCTCAGCCTCATTGACAAAGCAGGAAAACACGTACTTTCTTCACAAAGCACACCTTTGCTACCTTGAGCCTAGCTTAGTTTGGCACTGTTATTTATGATAATTTTCTCCTCACTGCCTAAAGAGATGCCGCCTTATCTCAAATAAGCTCTGAGGCTGGTAACAAAACCAAGCAAATAAAAAAAAAAAAAGGCGCCCTAATCTAAAACCATTTATTTTTACCTTTTTCCTTCTGCTCTTCCATCTCTGCTGTCCACTTGCTGTTTCTTCTTTCAGTATTTGAGAACTTTTTCTGGCTTAAATTATCCATAGTCTGTGTAGCAGCCTGACAGACAGACTGATTCTAAGGAGGTTTACAAAAGCAGAAATACGGATTTATGTAAATCGGTCCAACGAGACTTTGCCATCATCTGATACATTACTATTATGTCTTCGTGACACATATTTATGTCTGTGACAGGCAGAAAGGGGAGGGGAGAGCAGTCTTGATCAGTATCATTCAGATTCATCCACTCTCTCATTAGCTGCTAAATTTTGCAAAGTGTCCTTTAAAAGCATTCATGTCATTACCTTACATGACAAAAACTGTTTCGCTCAGACAATAATTCACTTTAAAAAAAAAAAAAAATCACATTCTCCTCCTGCAGGTGAGCAAATACAGCAAACTGTTACAGCTCAGAGGGAGAGAACAACCTCTGTCCCTTAGTTTCAGTCTTTCACCTGCTCATTCTTCCCAGCCTCGTTTCTGTTCCTGTTTGTCCTAGGATTTAAATCCAAAAAGCCCCACACATCTCTAGAACGAGTCTATGTAGAGAGCAGCTCTTCACCCACAGGACCTGCTCACTTCCCTGGATGTACTGAGACTCCAATCCGCTCTCATTAAAAATTGCATCAATACAATAATCTCTCAAAAATCTAAAGGCTACATCCTTCCCTCAGACTCAGGGAAGTCCACTGAAGCCTGCTCAGCTCCACGACAGAAAGAGAGCAGGTCTGACAAAGCATTTGCATTACACAAGACACCAGGTAAGTTCTCACACCAGTAAGTTCTCAGGCTAGAAAAAAAAGTCATAATTAAAACAGGTTTTATGTGAAACAAATAGGAAACAATCCCCTAGTCACTGATACTGTGGTGCTTGGTGCCATCTTACTCAGCTGTTTCTCAGCTAAATTAAACTGTATTCCAGAGCAAGTTCTGTCCTCACCTTGAACTTTGATCCCACCATACATGAAAGAGACAACATCCAAGTAACTATAAGGGAGTGCAGAGCCTCCCAAACACAGGAGGAACACGAAGAAAGAAGCCTACAGCTGCAGCAGCTCACGTGTCTACCATATTTACATGCTTAAAAAAGAACTGCGTGTGGGGGATGTTAATTATTCCCAGCATAAACTACTAAGTATATTTCTTATCTTTAATATACAAAGCATTGTAGATACCCATATCCCTGCGTAGAAAGCGAGTGCAAAGAAAATAACCTTAATTTTTGAATCGCGGTGTAATTCAAGCACAGCAAACCAATTGCTAATTAAAGGTTCATGGACAAGTATGGGAAATGCACCATTAATGACAATGAAAAGAAGCATACATTGCAAAGAGCAGGAAAAGCTTGTTCATCCCGCTGCTGGATCTCATAAAGGGAACGAGATTCCTCTATAGCCTGCTTCTCCCTGCGCTCCTCTGGAGACAGGCCAAAGTAGTTACAATCTCTGCTGCCATGGCTCAGATCCTCAGCTCTCTCCCGCTCCGCCTTCCTGTACAGGAAAAAAATGAAGCAGCATCACTTGGACAAAGAAATTCCCCAATATCAAACACAATTCAAGCTCGGGGTAATTATATAAGCATTGCTTATGTGATTCCACATACAGCAGATCTCTTTCTGCCAACTGCAGGTTACCCACATGCATAAAATTTAAGGAAGGGAAAGAAATTATTTTGTCCACAATTCATTTTAATACAATTCTGAAAGGCTTTATAACAAATGGTAATTATTAGACCATAGTTAAAAACCAAATGCCTACATCAAGCCATCTAACCCATTTCTGTGCCAGCTGAGAACTGACCATCCCCCATCTGCTACCCATGAACATACAAGAGAAAGCTGGGGAAGAAGGCTGCTGTAAATACAACAACAAAAAGTAAAATGCATTATGAATTTTCAGTTTCTGAAGCATCACTACACAAAATTAACATCACTGTTTCAGCTTTCTGAATTACTTAACTAAACTTTTTTGGATACTCAGATATTTAGGTTACAGGTGAAAGAAAAATGCCCTTAAAATGCTGCACGTGGCAGACTCCAAAGACCCCTTACTCCATTTTTTCTATAAGGAATTAATGATACAGAAGAGTGACAGATTAGACCATGAAGTGTTTAGGTTTGTAGACAAGTATAGAAGAACCTTTTGGATAGAAAAACAGCCATCAGAAACTCTGCTACAGCAGCCCACTGAATTAAAAAATCAGTCCCAACAAATGCAGGCAAAATGCTGTTCTACTCCTTCAAGTGATCAGTCATAACATGAAGCGCTCCCCTATGACAGGTTCAGCACAAGCTGAGGGAAGACCTTTGCCATGCCCAAAAAGCACCACATGCAACATTACTTCAGCCCCAACCAAAAAGAAAAAAACAAAAACATCCACTTTCCAAGAAAAAAAAAATGCAACTTTGTAGACAGTGCTTCCAGGGGGAATGCTACCATGCAAGAAAAAAAAAATTATTTTTCTTACACTTGTGTGTATTCTTAAGGACTTGGAAAAGTTCTTAAGAATTCAATGCCAACATACTTCAAAAGAGCATGCTGGAACCACCTGAAGCAGGTACCTGGGCTTCCAGGAGCTCAGTTAGAGTTCAAGCTAAGGAAGATGTTATCTGCAGTTTTACCTTACAGACTGGGAAGGATTCCTGCCTGGAGCTTTTTGCTCAGTTGAGGTCTGATGAGGTTGGGGTCCAGAACACAAGAACTGATGCTGCCTAGTTCCCACAGTATGCTGAAGTCGAGGAGGTAGTGCTGACTGGGGTTTTATTGACTTGCTCTGATTCTTTGGCCCTCTGCACTCTGCATCTGTGATAATGGCATCAAAACAGATAAGACTTCTTTGAATCATTTTTTTTAAGCTCTTTGAGACAAAACATCAGCCAAAGAAGATCTTGCCACACAAAGCCAGGTACAGTCCTACCGGGCTGAGCGTTCTGCCCCCACGTTGGGAAAAACTTCTTTATCTTCTTCCCTGGCACAGTGTTCCAGCCCTCCATAGGAGAGGTCTGTGGAAGAGGTTTAAGGCTCTTCAGTGAGACAGCATGCCTACAAAACAAGGAATTATGGAGAGAAAAATATGTTCAAGAAAAGACCTGGGCTTGCATAAGTAATACCACGTTTCCTAAGACTCATAGATCATGCCATTTTTGAGAACATTGCATTCAAAGTCCTTTGCCTTTATGATTACACTCAAGCAATGTATAGAAGAGCAAACTGTCTTCTTTTTCTTTTTTTTTTTTTTACATAAAACTAGTAAGTTGGCACAAGCTTATCTAGTAAAGAATTATCAGCCATTTGTAATGTGCATATTATAATGTCTTCAGGGCAGCCAGAAAAGGAGAATGATCAGAAAAAGCAATATACCAGATAAATTTATTACAAACACTGCAATAGATGCCAAGATTGAAAAACGTTGTATGGGTGGTGTATATCCCAGAGCAAATATTGCATTTTCAACTGAGGATGCTGTAGGATGCCCAAGAAACTCTTTACATTATTTCTATTTTTTATCTATATATATAATTAAAATATATATTATTTATTTACATTATTTATATATTATTACACATTATTTACATATTATTTATATATTCAAATCAGGTTAAATTTCAATTTAAAAAGGGTTCAAACTGTAAGACAATCTTCAGATCTCACTACACTTATTTTCTTTTTATTTATGAAGAAGTTCAGATGAGATTAATTAGCACCTTTCTCTTTCCCTCGACTGAAAAACCTTCCTCTTCCCAAACTACACTCCACTGTGGTTTTTTCCCCCCCTAGAAGTCATAGAACTTGCAGCAGAGCTCCAGGTACCTCAAACTGCCCTCCACCCAACCCAAAAAATACCCCAACAAACAAAAACCCCCCACCCCACACAACCAAAACCATCAAATCTGCAACCTCCAAAAGCAACTTTAAACAGTTAATTCGTTTCAAGGCAAGTTAAATATCACACTGATCTCAACAGCAACTTGGCACTCTGTATGAAATCAGGCAGAGCTACTCAACCAACAGAGAAGCTCAGTGCTTTGATGAGCCTTCTAACACGAAAATTATCAGATGCTAGATTTGTGACAAGTTAAAGTACAACAAACAACATCTTATTAGTCTAGTGTCAGTCTGCTTAGGATGGAGTCTTGTGCAAAAAACCTAAAATTAAAATACTACTAACATAGTTACTGTTCTACTCTGCAAGTAATACTCAGACTACTTAGCGCTACAGAAAGAATTTTAAAGTGATAACCAATTTTTCCCCTTCTTCATTTAATATGCTGTTTTCTTAACCACTTTGTGAT
Organism: Pipra filicauda; assembly: GCF_003945595.2. NCBI lineage: Eukaryota > Metazoa > Chordata > Aves > Passeriformes > Pipridae > Pipra > Pipra filicauda. Next base: position 3,903,876 of record NW_024105087.1, on the reverse strand, counting down.
AGTACTGCTTTAAGAAAAGAAGCAGATACAAAGGCTGAAGTTAACTCTGAACTGAAGTAATGCTTTGTTTAGTTTGGTGGTCTTTCTCAAAAGAGACTAAGCACTTACTTTGCTCCAAGCTCTTCTACAAATACAACAACTGGCCCACTCTCTGAATGAACTTCTTGAATGTGGGCATTATAAAATTTCCCATTATGCTCTAAGCGCACCTATAAGGACAAAGAGTAAAAAAACAAAGGTGCTTTAGCTCCTAAGATGACAATGAGAGCAGGCAACTCTTTAAAATATCAACAATGTTAGAAATAGAACTTTTCCTCCTGGCAACAGTAGACCTGAGAAAAAACAGAATTCAGTAAGTGTATCAAAAGCAAATCTTCAATCCCTATCACTTCTTCAAAAAGAAATAAAAATACCATTAAAACTAACGCACACACAAATAAGCAAACAACCCACAAACAAACAGAAAGCTTGCTGGGGAACACTACTTAATGAAATATGCTTTCCAAAACCATATGAGAAAGTTAAAAGTAATCAGTGCATCAAGGCTTTTCAGCTTTACTGAAAACACCTTCTCTTAGAATAAAACTCAAAGCTTTCCCCTGTTGAAATCCACTTCAGTGAAATTTAGTTTAATTATGGACATAATGAACATCAATTACTTCTGAAGTTATTCTTCACAAGGTTTTTTAAAAACAACCAAAAAAAGTTTATTAGATATGATCATGGTGTTACTTGACTGTCATTGTGTTCTTAAAAATCTTCTGTTAAATATAAAATAAATTTCTTAATATTCTGCTACAGTATTTGGCTTTCCAGTTGTATTAATTTGGTCAACTCTACTTTTCACTATTTACTTCATCTTTTTTTCCCATAGTTTTATCCCATATATTTTCTGTCTTGTCACACAGATTTAAGATTTGACAGAGAGAGTATGTTAATTACCAGAGGTTTTTTTCTATCTGTACCCTTCAGTAAATACTACACAAGACAACTGCCTTAGGGAGTTAAATTTAAATTTTAAGCCTGTACTATTAAGCAATAAATAATCAACTCAGCATTAGACTGGTTTTTTTCCTTTGGAGGGGGGGGGGAAGGGGGAAGTTGGGAGCTTGTGGTTTTGTGGGTTATGTTGTGGTTGAGGGTTTTTTCAAGTTTAGAGATGTCTTTTCCCTGCAGTTTAGTCACGATGGTTAATTCCATTACACAAATAAAGTACAAACTGGAAGAGCCCCCATACTGCATGATTAGCCAAATTGAACATTTTCTCATCAATATTAATGATTTTAATAGATGGTCAAATGTCCTAGAAAAAAACATGGCTTAGCCAAGTACCAGTTTAATTAACCCACCTAAGGAGATTAATCTTAAATGTGAGTACTATAGAATTTAATGGCAAACCTTACCTTTTCTTAAGCAGGAACACATACTACAAACTTTAACAGAATTTAAAGAACAATTGTGTAACACATTGGGAACACTTTAAGAGGAAGTCTCGCTCAAAACTTCAGGATCTGCAGGAACTAAAATGTGCTTTACTCCACTGCTTGAAAGTACTGATATTTTATCAAAGCCAATTTACAAACAGTAATCATTATCTCTGGTTCAAACATCAACACATGGAACTACAATTCCATGCTTAACACTGGGGTCCACAGTCATCTCAATAAATAAACTCTTCAAGTTCCCCTTGTGACTTTTTAATGGAGTAAAATGGCACTGATCAGTTCTGTTTAATGCCTTTTCTGTATGTGTGCTGGAAGTCATGAACACCAACAACAATTAAACAACAAGTATATCCTTGCTTGAAGACATAAGCAAAGAATACTCAGAAAGCAGCAATTACATATATCAAAATAGTTAACAAAGAGGGTAAGTGGGCATCTTGAGCAAAATGGCAATGTGTCTGTAAACTATAATTCAGTATTACTTACTTTACATTTATCTCCCACGGAGTATTGCATGCCAGCAGCAATAGAGAAATCTTGTTTTTGCTGATCTGTAAAGACATAGGCAGTAATATACTGTTAGTTGAAATACACCAAAAGAGTTACTTTCTTGATGCAGCTAAAATGCAAACCAGTTGTTCAGGCCCTAAATCTGCCCACTGACCAGCATGAGGAAGACCACTGCCTAAACCCAAACTGCCATTTGCATCACTGCTCTTCAAGAGGGCTTCATTTCACACATCAGCCTGCCAAAGCTGCATATTTGAAGTATTCAGTTACTTACCCAATTTGGATTGGAGCCAAACATCATATTCAATGTTTCTGTAAACCAATGGATCGAGTGATTTAAGAACCTTTTTAGGTACGACCAACAAGGCAGGATTCCCATTGCTCTCCAGGTGCTGTATGAAACAGAACAAAGTGCTAAGTGGTCAACTGCATAAAGATGTCCAGTTTCCATTTTTCAATCACAGTGCTCAAGCTTTAAACTGAAATATTAAGAAGCTGAGAATACATAAAGCATAAAGAGCTTTGAAAAAAATTAAATGGTGGTTTTTTAACTGTACCAGAATAAAACTAAGAACTAAGCAGCTTTAAAAAGGACACTATCCACCTTTGAGCACATCAAAAGTAAACATTACTTTTCAAAGAAATATGTAGTTTTTAAGATATTACGTTAGGAAAACTAAAAACCCAAGATTCTCTCATTAACTAAGCTGAATACTAAGAAATATAGCAGAGTACAATTTATTAGAAAGAAAATAAATCTCAAGAGATAAATACCTTGTTGCCAGAAAGAGATTTCATTCCATTCATATCAGTAACTGTTGTAGCTTTACTTCTGCAATAGGACAGTAGCAAGTTATGTTTTTATAATGTTTTTATAATGAGTTATAGTACTAGTAAGGCCTGGAAATCAGGTAAGACACATCTAAGGAAGTGGATAAAAATACTGAAACTGCCATCCTCTACATATTTGCCCCACAATAAGCATACCACAGAACATCCTCATCTCTAAAAGTGAAAAAGCTGTCTACAGTAAGAACCACATTTTTAAACTTTCTATGATATAGAAATAAGGTTTTTGGTTTTAAGTACAAGTTTTAGGAAGTCTATCTTACATGCAGTGACTTCTTTGTCACTTTGAAAAAAAAAGGGGGGGGAGGAAGCGAAGGGAGACAAAAAAATCCTCTTAAAATCTTTGGAAAATATAGCAAAAGTAGACACAAAAAAACCCCTCAAACCGAAAACCACTCTGTTAGTTAATTTGCATCAGGCACTCTAATTTATTCTTATTTTCTGCACCTGACATCACTGGAAAAATACTTTCCACAAAGAGAAAGTCCAAGTATTTTTCCCTACAACAGCTGTAGGCAACTCTCAACATTAACTTCTCCCAAAACTATTACATTTAATAACAACATAACTGAAAAGTTTATATTAATAAAATAATAAAAAAAAAATCTTCTGGAAAACTAGTTAATGAAACAAGCTGAAGTCAACTTTAGGACAAGCAAAAAATTTAGGACTTCATAAACACAGTGAAGTGTTTGCAATTTGTGTTAACCAGGTCAAGAGTCACACACACACACACACACACACACCCCTCTTGCATTGTAAGACATACGGTTTAAATCAAGAATATTGAGTTCCATAGCCTCAAGTGAGTATATGACCTTATTTCCAAAGGTGCTATGGAGGTTAGCAGTGTATTTTCTTAGGAATCCCAAAGATACAGGGTAAGGTCACTGCATTTGAAGCCCAGGAAGGCTTCAAGAACAGAAAGGAATAAAGGTTTCCGCTCTCTGACATTTAACTATAATAATTGTTCCCTGAGGCAGAAATACTTTTAATGTATTTTAATTGGCAACGTTCCCTAGTTGTTTGGTTTTTTTTCCCAAACATGAAGAGAAGCTAATCCCTTTCCCACAACTTGGTTTTCTTTCTGTGATGATTTCCATCATCTTCCTTTCTGTTGTTTTCAACCTGAGGAAGAAACCAACAGCTCTCAACAGCTCAAAGAACTACTTCTGCCACATGTCAACACAGCAGAGCCCCCAAAAAGGACTGTAATGACATTGAGCAGGAAGAGGGAGCATGATCCACTAACACAGCCTAATCTCCACATTTCATACAAGCCAGGGTTAAGAATCATATTAAACAAAAGAAAAACTGCCAATATGTAAGTGCAAAAATGGCACTTCTTACTGTGCAAGAAGAATCAGGTCAAAATCCCAAAGCTAGGCAGAACACCCAGGTCCAGCAAAAAGAATTACAAACCCACTTCATAAAGATCAAGGACAGAATGGAGCAAGCTACATCTGTATTTCTCCATTAGCTTCCTCTCAAGCAGGCATTTCAGCCCCCAGATGTGGAAGCAACTCAAGCTGGATTAGATTCCTGTGACTCTACTCAGTTGCAAGAGCGAGCCAAGTAATTTTCATGGAGTTTACCATGCCAGACTGGCACACTGACAGTAAGAGGGACATGTTGCAATGACTATATTCCATTATGTAAAAGGACTCAAAGCTAGACTGCAGGAAAAACAGAGGAGCCAGAAGCCTGTCCTTTGGTACGGTGAAGATTACACACTGCATTCTTTCACACTTCTAACTCTACCTCTTTGTGCTTCTTTTTTTGGTCATTTGTAAATGACTAGATTCTACTACCCACCAGAAATTCAGAAAACTCATTTAACATGTCTTATTCACAGGCATCTTATGTTAACTGTTAAATCCCATTTACCTGTAGGTGTCATCTTCTGAATCCGAAGCAGATACTTCACTGCTACCATTACTTTCCCCTGTCCCTCCAACAGCACTAAGTTCTGCTATGTTTTTCTTTATATCCACATCAAATACTTTCTCATAAAGCAACTCATACAGCAGAGCTGGGAAAGAGGAGGAAAAAGTGGGAGAGCAAAATCAGTTACCAGGGAAATCACACTTTATACCACCATTACAGATGCATTTCAAATTCCTGCAATCAAAAAATCAAGCATTTCTGCAGTCTAGTAAAGCAAACAAAGACAGTTATTTTTTGCACATGCAAACCTCATAATTCCTGTGACAAGTTACATGTCCAAGGATAATTTTAACACAAACAATTGGTTTGTTAACATGAATGAAATCACAATTACAACCAGAACGCTGACCAAAGACAATTCAACGCACTATTAATCAGCACACCAACTGTCTAATGTCTGTTGACATTAGACCACCCACATTCAAAGAGGCAGATAAATCTTCTCCTCTTGGTATATAATCTGCCTTGTCAAGAATCAGGACACAGCAAGAATTCAAGATCTCACAGAACCATACAGTCACTGACAATTCAAATTGAAAACTAAGCTTCTAAGGAATGACTATAATAAACTTTCATACTTTCCCCCAAATCTAACAGCGATAATTTAAGATTTTTGGTAAAAATATGCTTTTAACTAACCAACATAATACTTACACTGGCACAGTGCAGCTTTTTCTGAATACTCTATGGGATAAACAATATCATAGTGGTTTCCATTTGAGAAGCACAGCAATACCTATTAAAAAACCCACAGAGACATTTTAGGCTTTGCATCTCACTTGATTTTTCATAAGCACTACCTTTTAAATTCAATTTAAGGTACCCATGTGCTTTGTTATCTCTCAGGATCTCAAGGTATCGATAAAACAATCAAAATGTTTCATGGATGTCCTTTAAACCAAACAGAATTTAAACAGAAGTCAAAAAGAATTTAAGACAGTGGTAGGTAGTGGTTGTGAGTTAGTACCTGAAAATTGATTTTTACAGAATTTTAGATTAGTAGGAAGATATGCCCAAAATATATACCATCTATTTAAAAATAAGTACTACATGTATTAACAGAATAGCTGCCTTAAATATGTACAAAATAAGTTGCTGAAATTAAATTCTCAGAACATTTCATTGCGTTGAATAATAAATCTCATGTGCAACTCCTTTTTGTTTATAAAGTAGTCTTAATTCAGCCTTCCACAATTGCCTTTTTTTTTTTTTTTTACCTTATCAGAAAAGCCATTTTCTGTTACACGTGAAGGAGAAGCATTTGGTTCCTGGTATATTATGAAATCTTTTCTGGGGAAAAAAAAAAGTAGCAGTTAAGAATTCATTTTAAAAATAGTATCAATAAAAATTTGAGTATTCCAGTCAAATTCAATAACCACAGAAAACACCTAGTGATTTCTCTGCTATAGTCAATCTCTGTCATGCTCTTACACTTAATTATTTTCTCTCTCTTTTTTCCATAATCGTCCCTCTGAATTCTTTGCTTAGCAACCTATCACTTCCTTCAACTTCTTCCTTACTCACACAGCCAAAAGTGTCATCAGTCCTGCAAAATGACTGAGTATATTCACAGTTGTTGGATTAAAAAAAGAGACTTCTTACAACAACTCAGAAAAGGCAATTCTGAGAGAAAAGAATTTCATAGCTCAGGGAGGTAAGAAAAATTTACTGGATAACCAAATCATACTTGTGACAGGTTTGAAGAGCGAAAGTGAAATCAAACCTATTCATACTGAATTTCTATCCTATGCCTGAGAAGTCTGAAATTCTCTTACTTATCCACTTGGAACAGAACAGGAAATTCTTCCTTCCACTTCCCTTCAGTCTGCCAGTATGGAGGAAGGGAAGCAACTCTTTCCCCCTACCTCCACCACCATTCCTACTTTCACTGAGACTCCAAATTGCCTTTTTAATAGAAGCCTGTCTTCCCAAAACGATCATGGCAGTAACTATTCTTGTGTGTTCACCTCTCCAGTGAACATATACTTCCATCTACACCACAAAACTCTCCTGGATGCTTCCAATGGAAATTAAAAAAAAAAAAAAAAACAACAAAACACTATTATCAACCAGGCTTTGCCTCTGTATTCATTTATCAGCTGTGGCCTGGATACCAATGTGCATGACTTCAAAATAAACTGCTTCTATTTATGAGAACTTATTTCTCATGGCCAGAAATTCAACAGAACACGACCATCGACTCTGATATAATTAAGCATGCAATTTTGTTGACTTAAATTGAGATACATCCCTCTACACCGTGGCTCAACCTAACCATCAGACCTCCTCACTAAGCCTCTTGAGCCAAACTTTGTTCTGATTTTCAGTCCAGTCCTTCCCCACCCCTGCAGCACATGCAGCTCTGTCCCATTCGCCTCATAAAATGCAATGAATTGCATGCAACTTCCCACACTTAGCAGTCACACAAGTACCCAAAAGCAATACTTAACTAATTTGATTGACTCTTTCCTCTTATCAGCTGTCTCATCAAAAGACAAAGCCATTAATTTACAGTAAACATTTTGAAATACTGAATTTTTAACAGATCTACAAACAGCAGAAGGCAGTCCCTTGCACAGAAATTAGAGACCAGCTATAAATATTCAGCATATTGTTTCTCACTACTTTGTGAAGAAAGATAAATCTTAAAAGATATAAGATTACATTCAATAAAAACAAAACAATAAAACTCTTTAGCACCAAGAGGAGTGTTTATCTATGCAAAAATAGCAAAACTTTTCTTAACCACTGACCAATGGCCCCTGACCAATCCTTACTTAATTAACAAAATACAAACTGCACGACTCTGCCCACAACTGGTTGTGCAGGTGAGATGCACGACATTGCCACAAGCCTGTACTCACATCCCTGATCAAATGTCATTTTCAAAGCTCACTTTTCTATTTTTCCTTAATCCCTTGACAGCTTCAATTTTCAAAGCATATTTGTTATTTTCTGGAGAACCATAGTATAACACAATTCTATCTTTGCTATTCCAACTGATTCACTAACAAAACAACTGATCTCAGTAAAACATATTTAAAGGTTTCCTTACTTGTACATAAGAGAAAGGGCACTTATTTCTACTTGTCCAACCCATTCCTGTATTAAAAACAAAAGAAAACAAAGTTCAAACGAGCACACAATTATTATACCTCCTCATGCATAGATCAGGAGATGCAAGAAATCATTGTTCAAAATAAATATATGAACACTTAGTTCAGCCAAGATACTTCGATTGTAAGTGGTTTTTTGCAATAACAATAACTATTCCAGTAAGGTGGTTTAAGGACTTTTCCCCAAACTAGCAATGGAACTGGATACCACAAAGAACTAAAAGCAATCACACAAATGCAGATTTACCATTAAACGGTGCAGTTCTGAAAGGTGATAATAGTATTAGGGTTTTTTTTCTTTTGTTAAACAACTGGCAGTCTAGCTTTTAAAAAAATGATTTGTCAAGTGCTTTTAAAAAAAAAGTTATTCTCTACCTCCAAAACTGTCAGGTTTTGCTGGTCTTTAGCTACAGATGAACGGGAAAAATGAACTTTGAAGCTAAATTCTCAGGTCTTACTCAAATTGTCAACTCCCTAATAAAAATACTGAAATCGAATTGGGGGTAAATAAGAATAAAAATTATTATAATAATTTATCTTCAAATCAGTATCTTCTTCAGAAGCCACTGTTCATAATCTCCCTTACGTGAGTAACTGTCTTCGTATCACCTAAACTCTCGGATATTCCAGGGAATCTTGAAAAAAAAAGTTAGTCATGCTGTTTCTTGGCATTTGCAGAGGCTAAAAACATTTGGATATGATTTTGAGCGAGAGATTTAAAACAAGACATGAAAAAAATATTCCACCAATCATTTTACAGTAGAGTGCACACATAAAAGTATAAATTCATGTAATTCGAAGACCTCTAAAGCTCAATCAAAAATACTTCTGAGGGAAAAAAAATTCCAATTACCTGTCAACATCAATAAAAGTACTGCTTTCTATTACAAATCGAGTTTAACGTACCTGTGGATTTTCCAAATTTTTTAAATACTCTTCAAATGGCCCCTCTATGAACTGTATTAAAAAGAAAAGCAGCAGTAATTAGTTATTTTGATTAGCACAGCATATGGAATCCCCAGTCTATGCCCACTTTTCCAATGGGAATGTACCATTGGAAATGAAAGGCTACCCTGCCCTCAAAAAGCTTACAATCTACGTATCAAATGATACAGAGATGAAGGAATAAAAGGTCAAACATGTAGGTCTGCATTGCAGAAAATAACCACATAAGCAGCTTTTGAAGTCATCACACAAGCCAAAAAAAAAAAAAAAAACAAAAACCCAAACAAAAAGCCCCCAAAAGAAATTCAGCAGCCAAATGGGAAATGTGAAAGAAAGCAAAGTTGCTGTCAAGTAGATGTTTAGGGGCAATTCATCCCAGGCATGCAGAGCATCACTAGAGAGAACATGTGTGGGCTCATTCAAGTATCTTGTTAAAAGAAACAGGTAGCAATGGACAATCAGGAATGAGAGTCACATTCCTGTAGTATGAAAGCAGTGATAAAATACAGTATAGCAAACTCAAAGTTTTTTCAAGAACAGAGAAAGATGCTGCAGTAATTAAGACATGTCAACTTCAAACTGTTTCAGCCATCCTGGCCACACAGAGGCTGGATTTAAAATTTTCTATTTAGTCACAATCTGCTTGATTTAGTTAAAACAAAGATCCACAGAGGTCCAAAGAAAGACACAAATCTCTTCACAAACTTAAGCTACAAGATAATAACGAGAACTGAGTGGAGTAGTGAGATTAAAAGTTCTGCTTTAGCCATTTTGAACCTCATTTTGGACCGTGTTGCTCATGAGAAGAATCAAAAAGTCTGGCCCAAACTTTTAATTTAGATGGAAGCAATCAGGTGTGAAGCTAAAAAGGTGGATCAGTAAAACATGATCATAGTCAGCACTTGCTTTTTGTGTGAAAATTAAATGATGTAAAGATGAAGTATTGAGGAAGAAAGGAAGGGCACCAGAAAGTTCTCAGGAGAAACTTAGGAGTTAGATAATAAATGTAAGTCAGCAGCAATTAAAGGAAGCACTTCAAGAAAGGATGAGAAAGGAAATGAAGAGGGTAGTTACACACCTGAAACTGTGGTTATAGCAGTATCAGTGGAAGAAAAGAGACACAAATTCAAACTGAAATGGTTACAACAGACAGAGAGAAGAGCAAACAATCGAACTAAGAGATTAGGGAAAGAGGCGTTTGTTGGTTTTAGGCTGTTTGGGCGCTTGGGTTTTTTTTAAGAGAGATAAGATAACAATGCTGTATTCCAGATGGAAAACACAAAGTATAGTAAGAAACACTGGCAGCAAAAGAGATCAGCAGAGCTGAAGCGAGGTACCCGAGGGAGGAAGAACACTGGGAAAGGAGAACAGATATGGAACACCTCAACCTTCCACATGAAACATCTATTCTAAAAAATTACATGAAACACTGAAAAAGGAGACTTTTCAGAAGGACTGCAGAGGTGGACAGAGGAGAGGTCGTACCACTTGGATCAAGTCTGAGGAAAGAAAGAACAGTGAGAGCAGAAGTTTGAGGAGAGGCCAAGATAGTAAAACCAGCTAAGGCTGACAAAGTAGTCATAGGGATGAGAGGATGCCAGAACCGGGGATGGGAAACAAGGTACACTTAAGCGTCAAGAAGGGCATGGTATTTCAAAACACTACACAATACAACAAGAGAAAAGTAGCAGAGAAGCAGATATTGGAGTGAGCAGGGTAATTCTGGAAAGAAAGGGATTAAAAAGTCAGCAGTGAAAAAAAATAAAATAAATAAAATAGCAAGAAAGTTGGTTAAGTCCTGAGATGGACCGGAAACAAGCCAACGGCCCTGGCAAATGGAAAGAGTCAAGTCAGAGCTGCATTGTCCCAGAGAGATTCACTCTATTTAATGTCACTAATTCCTGAAAATTTCCACTTTTATGTGATCAGTCATATTTGACTACAGGGCACTTTGTCAGAAATTAGAGCACAGACACACACTCTTATTCCAGCTTTCCATCTCTTCCTTATGCCAACGTGCATCTAAAACCATCTTTTTATTTTGGGTCTGGGTAAATTTGGAACAGAAACAGAGAGCTGAGTAATAATCCTCTTGTAACAAATCCTTACACATACTCTTGTTTTGGCTATCCTGGAAATTAGATAAATGGCATATATACCAGAACCCACACAAACACAAAAAGGAGCACTGTTATTTATTACTGCTCTTTTAAAAGAAAGAAAAAAAAGAATATTTTAATGTTAACACTGATGACAGTCACCAAATATAGATCAATATCAAAATATTTTACATCCATGATTGATGAAAAACTTCCTTACAGATGTTTAGGAAAAAAAAAAACCTATAGTACCAATGCATAACAAACTGCAGACCCTGAAACAAATTACACTAATCTCATCAGTTAAATCCCTTTTATATTGTAAAAGCAATTAATTACCACAATAAGAACATTTTATGACATTTATTAAAATAAGCATTATACTTTAATAATCTATAGTGAAGCTACCAAAATCTGGATTTTATTTAAGTAAATTTGCTCTTCTTTTTTAATGAGCATTAAAAACATCTCCCACCCCACATCAGTCCAGTCCAAGGAGCACACGGGTCTTTCTCCAGGCCTATGAAAAGGAGTTACTACCACACATGTGCCAATTAATTTAAAGAGCACTCACTTTAAAAAGCACCAACTGGTATTTAGCTATGATGAATACCGTCACAAACAGCAGAATAAAAAAGTGCAAGGAATAAAGTAACTTTTTTTTTTTTAGAATGCTCACAAAGAAAACAAGAACACTCACCGCTTCAAATTTCTCCCTATTTTTCCGAAGATAGTCTACACAAGCCATCCTAACATCAATATGCCGAGACTGAGAGTGTAACACCTACAAAGGGAGAAAGAGAAGAAAGTGACACTGGATCTTAGGAGTTTTGATGACAGGTCACAAATAATTAATGACTGTTGTCTAAATACAGGCTTGGAAATACTCTCGTTTTATTTTTAAGAATATTTAACATGCATACTCATCAGTAACATCATCTTGATGTGAGTGAAACCTCAATTAATTAATCAAAAATTAAGTAACTGCAGAATTCACAGATTTTCTAAATTCAGACGTTCAATTTTATGAGGTTTACTAAGCAAAGTGACTAGCATTTATTGTTAATCTTTAACTGACTGCTTGGCAAAGGACTTCAGTTAATCAAAGAAGTAAATTACAGCAGGAGTGGATGAGGAAACCAACTACCAACATGCTCTCATTCAAATGAAATCCAACCAAATCTCACAGAGTGCAGCTTTACTTTCTCCTGACTTTTAAGAGGCCTGTTGCCCAAACACTCTTCTGAAAGCCAGAAATTCAGATCCCTATATCACACCTGCATTTTACCTCCTCTTCAAATCTGTACTGAAAGACTACTACTTTTGTCCCAGGTTCCAAGTTCTCTCAAATATGACTTTTCTGCACCTTCACTACAAATGTAGGGAACTTCCAGACAATTTAGGTTGCAGTATCTCTTGCAATCTTTACACACTACCCTCAATATAAAACACTTCCAAATTCAGTTCAGGCTTTCTGAATGAAGAGTAAAGAGATTAGACCAAATTCATACATAAACACTTATTAACTCTGAATTAAAGACCTTCCCTTCTTACAGGTCATTTCCCACCTAAGTGATTCTATAATAAAATAAGAATGGGATGTTAAAAATTTAATAGTTGGAAAAAAAGTTCTATCAACACTGGAGTGTGAGAGAAACCTTCTGTGTATTAAAAACACCAGAATATCAATATATATTCACCGATTATTCCCTTGAAATAAAAAAACCCACTCAATTCCAAGTGCTTGCTTCCCTAAACTGACCAATTTAGTAGGGAAAGGGATTTAAAAAAAAAAAGTGAACTGTGTATAATTAGCACAGGAATCGGGGCTCCCACAATCAGAAGCACCAGAGCTCCCACTGCTGTCTGCTTGTACTTAAGACAAGATGACGCTGTCACTTTTTTCCTTTAACACCAACACTGAAATGGGGGAGGGGAATTCAACAGGAAGAACAGAAAACAAATTACTCGCTTTCTCTAATTTTATAGTAAACTAATTAACAAAACTACGAACGGGGCTTTTCAGGTCTTTCCCACTGAATTCCGTTTCCTAGACAGTCTCATCCAAAGCAGCTGTACTCCAATGCTGAATTCTTACACTGAAAAAAGCTCCGAGGAGGCGGTGGAAGGTCAAAACAGGTAAGGATTTCTCCTCAGTGAGAGGAGGCGGCTGTACATGCAGAACTTTTCTCACCTCGCAGGACGGAAATTACTTTAATAGTCCTCTGTTTTTCACTGGCACATGACCGTGTAACCTTAACCTACACCTGTCTGCGTTTTAACACTAATCACCACCCACTAATGAGATCCACTTCCCATGCTTTCACGCCAAGAAGGAGCTTTATTTACGTAAGGAGTTACCTGCTCGGCCACAGCCCTGAAGAGGCAGGATCCGTCCTTGGCCACCTTCTTCCTGTACAAGCCCTGAGATCGCAGGTAGCGGTCCATGGAGGCGTCCCCGGGGGCGTCCCCCCCGCCGCTGCCGGGATGGCTCTGCTCCCCGCCCGCATCCATGTTTCGCCCCGGAGAATGGCCGCTCCTCTCCTAGTCCCACATGGCCGGGCGGACCCGCGGGGCAGCTCCAGGGCCGGGCACAGGTGCGGCGGCGGGCGTGGGGGGCAGCGCCGGCCCCCCGGCACCCGAGGGAGCAGCGGGAGCAGGGGCGGGAGCAGCAGGAAGAGCGGCAGCCGGTCTCACGCCGTCCACTCGCATGTGGGAACCGCGGGGAGAAGCGGCAAACTTTCGCTGCGCAGCCTGGACTCCCGGCTCCGTCACTCCCGCGGCTTCCCGGCGGCCCTGGAGAAGCGGGCGGCGGCTCCCGGGAGCGGCTCCGAAGGGTCCCGGTCCTGGGGGCGGGCGCGTCCCGAGCCCCCAGCGCGCAGCCGGCCTGCGGGCGGAAAACAAAAGGGAAAGGAAGGACACGTGCAGCCCGCCGGGAGGGGAGGGGAGGGCACAAACAGGAGCGTAACCTGGCGCTTATTTTCACTTTCAGCCCGGGCGCTTCTGGGAGCGGTAGTCCCGGAGGAGGGAGCGGCGGGAGCGGGACACAGCGCCGGGGCCGAGCTGTCAGCCCTGCTCCCGGCCAGGCCCGTCCCATTGCTTTTTAGTTTTATAGCCAACACCGGGCTGATGGTTGGAACACCCAACGCTGAGCTGGCAATGTGAACGCGCAGCCCAGAAAGCCAAAAGAATCCTGGGCTGCATCCAAAGCAGTCTGGGCAGCAGGGAGAGGGAGGTTAATTCTCCCCATCTATTCCACTCTGGCAAGACCCCACCTGGAGTGCTGCATCCAGCTCTGGGGCCCCAAGCATAAGAAGGACATGGCACTGTTGGAGCAAGTCCAGAGGAGGCCACGAAGTCGATAAGAGGACTGGGGCACCTCCCCTCTGAAAACAGGCTGAGAAAGCTGGGACTGTTCAGGCTAGAGAAGGGAAGGTTGAGTGCAGACTTTATAACAAACTTCCAGTATCTGAAGGGGGCCTATAGGGAAGCCAGAGAGGGACTCTTCATCAGGAACTGTAGTAATAGGACAAGGGGAATGGGTTCAAGCTCAAAGAGGGGAAATTTAGGTTAGATATGAGGAAGAAATGCTTTATTTTGAGGATGGTGAGACACTGGAACAGGTTGCCCAAAGAACTTGTGAATGCCCCAACCCTGGCAGTGTTCAAAGCCAGGTTAGATAAGGCCTTGAGCAACCTGGTCTAGTGGGAGGTGTCTCTGCCCATGGCAGGGGTGTTGGGACTAGATGATCTTTAAGGTCCATTCCAACCACTCAACATTCTATGATTCCATGTCTGAAACGTAATCCACAGTATGTGGGGTTTGTGGGTTTAGCTGGGTTTGGTTTGGCTTGGGGTTGTTTCCCCCCCTCTCAACAGATGCCATTGTAAGAATATTTTTTAACTCCATCCACTTGCAGGAAAGAAGATGGAAATAAAACAGAGATGGTAAAAGAAGGCTTAATTAAAAATGGATTTAAAGAAGCCACAGTCATTTAATACTTCTAATGTACTACTTTTCTTGTATGCCACTCTTAGTTGTAAGAAGCCACAAACATTTTTATTGCAATTGCATGATCAAATTTTGCTTGGCATTGTAAACAGGCTTTAGAAGGTTTTGATGCACAAAATGTGACATGAAAGGATGCTCTCCAAACTTGTAAGGCTTTTTTTTACTGTGGCTGTGCAACATACCTGGGAGGGAGAGCTACAGAGCTCTCAGAAGCACTACCAATAAATAAGATGCTATGAATTACTTCTTAGCTTAAATGAGAAAAGTTAGATGCAGAAAAGAGCGGCAAAGACAGGAAGAACAAACCCCCTGATTTTTACTTTCAGCTGACAATAATAAGACCAGGGAGGGCAGTGATTTGAGCCAAGATCTGCTTATTCAATCAGTTACTATTATACACAGAAGTTACAAGCCAGGTTGAGTCTAGTGATCTACCAGCTCTTTCTAACAGAAGCTCAGGTTTGCCAGAAAGGAATTGAAAATGAATGCAAATTCCAGGACCTCTGTAGATAAGAGGAATAGAAACTGAAAGAAGTGAAAGTAAAGCCCCAAGAGCATCTGAGAGAAGACATAGAAAGTTAGTAAGGCAGCATGGGGATGTTTGAGACAAGGAAGGCGAGATAAAAATACCAGCAAGGGGCTGGAGGGGAAGCTCAAACTTCTCACCAGAGGATGGGAAAGGTCATCTAACAAGATTGAACTATAAACAGTTGCTGCCACTGACTCAGCTACCATATTCACTTAAGGAACTCAGGCTAGCAGAGTCCTGCATGTGAGACATGCTTCTTCTGTAGAGAAAAGTAATTTGGCAAGATGCTTTTGAGACCTATCAAACTACTCTGTCCAGTTACAGAGTTTCTTAGGAATATTCTGTTTTTCCTCAGCCTATTTGCCAGTGTTAGGGACAGAACTATCCTCTAACGTGTTCAGATAGACAGAACTATCTGTCTTCCCACATATTTCAGCCTTTTGTCAATGTGATTCTAAAGGCTGGTGAGGAGGAGGGCAAATGCCTTTTATCATGTCTGTTAGACTCAAGAACACCCTATATACATGAGGACATCCAGTATGTGACAGGATGTAAATGTGGTTCTGATAAGTGCACCGAAAATTACAGTATTAAACTCATCTAGCTATCAGTGTCCTAAAAGCCTGCTCTTTTTGCAACCAGCTCCTGAAGCTGATTGAGCGATGGTGACCCACAGAGCTTTTTTTCCAAGTGCTGCTGTACAAGAATGAGTCCATTTCCAAAAAGGTTTACTTCTTGATGAAGAAATCTACCCTGCACACAACACAGTTTCTAAGGCTCAAGAAGAAATGCATCCACCCAAAGGCACCTGAAACACCTCAGCATTAAAATAAATGCTCCATCAAGATAAGAATGACCAAATTATAACTCACGAGTTATTACAGATGTTCTAATTAGAGCTTTTACAGATGTTCTAATTAGAGCTTTTACAGATGTTCTAATTAGCAAGCAGCTTTATTAACGCTTCCAGCCACCACTTCCACCACGTGCAGCAGCTCCAGCCACGAGTTTCTCCCCTCGCTGCCCATACACTGAATCAGCCCAGGAAGCTGACTCAACCCAAAAAATTTTGATGATAAAAAAAAAATAATAATCTAATTTTATCTTTAAACCAAGGTCGGTTTCGTGACCCAGTTCACAGCCTGCTTTAGTGCCAACACCTGGGCCAGCAACCCTGGGGAGAGGAGGGAGAGGAGACCGGGTTTCCCCAGCCCGGCGCGCGCCCTTTCCCGGTTCGCCACGCGCCTCCCTCTCATCCCGCAGCTCCGGCACGGGCAGCCCGGCGGGGCAGGCCGGGGACAGGGGCACCCGGGCAGGGGCGGCCCCTCGGCCTCCCCGAGCAGCAGCAGCCGCAGCCCCGCGATGCCCTGCCCGCCCCGCGGCCCCCCCGGCACGGGCACCCGCGGAGCCGCCGCCGGGGCCGCGCTCCCGCCCCCGCCCGCCCATGGCACTTACCGGCCCCCTCCTCCTGGTCTCCTCCCCCGCGGGCGACACTGGCAGCAGCGCCTCCCGCTCCTCGGCCCCGGCACTTCAATCTCCCGCGGCGGCCGCTCCTCCCGCGTCGCTCCCGGTGATGCGCCCGGTGCCAGTCCCGTCCCGCCCTCCCGCCGCGCCGCTTTCCCCCCCCGGGCCGCCGTTGGTTTGTCCCGCCGGCCACACCTGCGGCTCGCACCATTCGCCGCGCGGGGGGGGTCGGTGTGTGTGGATGTGTGGGGGGGAGAAGGGGCGGGCGGGAAGCGCTCCGGGGCGCTGGGGCAGCGGGCGGGATGTGGCGCCGGGATCGTGCTCTGCTCGGCTCAGAGCAGCCGTGTTGTGCAGAGGCAAGCGGCGGTCGTCTCATGTCCTCCTCACCCGCCAGCCCCGCAGTGGTACAGCCGGGGAACCTCTCCTTCCCCGCACCCAGCAGGTCCCAGCGAGGGGCGGGTGCTGCGTGTACCGCCGCTGCCCTCAGCGGTTCAACCCGGATCTAACACCCCATCCCCGCGGTGCGATCCAGCGGGAAACGTTTTTAAGATTTTTGTTTGTTTGTTTGTTTTTCTGACAGGTAATTTTTTATTTATTTTTTTTTTTAAATGAGGTAACAGCCGTGGGGCGGGAGAATGGACATTCCACGGTCGCACCAGCCGGCTGCGCTGCCACAAGGAGAAATTGTTGAACTGTGCCCTGGGTACGAGCGTGCTGAGTACACAGTAATGGTGTATATTCTGAAATACAATGATACAAAAAGAGTTTATCCTCATACCCTATCGCTCCTCCTCGGAAATGCTCCAGCAGACATGAAGAAATACGTAAAATGCTTGTAAATCAGTTCGGGGAGCTTGTCAGAAGAGTAAGCAAGTGTGTACCAAATTCAATTTTATTTTTTTTTCCCCCCAACTAAAATGCTTACTTCAGGCTAGGAACTCAAAAGCAGCGTGGCCAGTAGGTCGAGGGGAGGTGATTCTGCCCCTTTACTCTGCTCTGGCGAGACCCCACCTGGAGCACTGCATCCAGCTCCAGGGCCCCCAGTATAGGAAGGATATGAACCTGTTGGAGCGAGTCCAGAGGAGACCACAAAGATAACCAAGTGCTGGAGCACTTCTCCCATGGGACAGGCTGAGAGAGCTGGGATCGTTCAACATGGAGCAGAGAAGGGTCTGGAGAGGCCTTAGAGCACCTTCCAGTACCTAAAGGGGTTACAAGAAAGATGGAGAGAAACTTTTAACAAGGACCTGTAGTGACAGGACAAGGGGACATGGCTTTAAATGGAAAAAGAGTAGGTCTATATTAGATATTAGGAAGAAATTCTTTACTGTGAGAGTCGTGAGGCACTGGCACAGGTTTTCCAGAGAATTTTTGAATGCCCCATCCCTGGAAGTGTTCAAGGCCAGGTTGATGGGGCTTTGAGGAACCTGATCTAGTGAAAGGTGTCCCTGCCCATGGCAAAGGGGTTGGGGCTAGATGATCTTTAAGGTCTCCTCCAACCCAAACCGTTCTATGATTCTATGAGTCAGCTGTCCTGGCCATGCTCCTCCCAGCTTTTCGTGCACTTCCTCACTGGCAGAGCATGAGACACTGAAAAGTCCTTGACTAAGGGTAAGCACTACTTAGCAACAACCAAAACATCAGTATATGTCTCAACATTTTTCTCATACTGTATCCAAAACAGAGCACTGTACCAGCTACTTAGAAAAAATGATCTCTGTGCCAGCCAAAACCAGGACACCATGGCACGGGGCTGGGAACTAGATGAGCTTCAAGGTCACTTCCAACCCTAACTATTCTGTGATTCTGTGATTCTCTGATCATTGCTCAAACACATGGTCAAGCCAAATTGTTTAGGGGGAATTAATAAATAAATACTTCAAGCTAGCTAGCATGAGTATTAATAGTGTTGATAAAGCCTGATCCTTAAGGGTACATAGTTAAAAAATAAAATAAAGGGGTGATCTGGTTAGAAAAAAATACTTTTAAGTTGCCTATTTGCTTAGTAGTCCATGGTGAGATTTTTGTCTGAAATTATCTTTTTCTGTTCAAATAGAATATGAGGTTATACGCTTATCTGGTAAGGTGCATTTTAACCTACCTTATCTGTGAATGTTAAGTAGAAGTTAGCATGTGAACAGTCCTTTTGAAGACACAGGTTAGAAAACAATCCAGTGTAAGTTATTTATCCCTATCTGGTTGTAGGTTTCCAAAGTTACAGTATAGTACACATTTAAGCTTATAGGGCTTCTGTGTGCCTGCCTTCATGCTGGGCAGTGAAGCACTCTGAGAGAACAGACACAGCTGACAGCCAAGCATTCCCCTACAGTATTTTTCAGAGAGATCAGGTCTTCAAACCTTTTTGTTGTGCATTTGCTGGGTGGACACTGGCAAAAGAGAGGAAGAAGGTGGGAAAGGGAAAATAGATGAAGAGGAGATGACAGATTTTGGTTCTAGTGTATTGCCAGGCCAAATCTTTGTCAAACTCCAGCCTGAGAGTACAACTCCCAAACCCGTTGTACCGAATCTGAACAGCCTGCTCAAAGTTTTAGTTTAATCTTTCCATGGTAAAATTGGTTCCCCATCAGATGTGTGCATGTCACAGTTACTTGGCTTTGGAGTCTTCTGTGAATGTTTACAATTTCTTATCCAGGTTGTCTTCATACTGACATCTACAAAACAGTTATACCCCTCATGCATATTTTTAAAATACAATATAGTTGAACAGTAAGTAAGAGATTCTGTTACCAGCTGAAAGTAAAAAATGAACTTTCCCTGACATTAGGGGTAGCATAAATGCTTCAGTCCAACACTTAATTAATGAAGTTGGCAGGAAGATTTCTGTTTTCATTAGTGGGTGATGGATCAGGCTTAAATATAGAGCGATAAGAGCATAGAATCCTAGAATATCTCAAGTTGGAAGGGATCTATGAGGATAATCAAGTTCAACTCTGTGCTTCTTGCAGGACTACCTGAAGCTAAACTATGTGACTGAGAGCATTTTCCAGGAATTCCTTGAACTCTGACAGGTTTGGTGCTGTGACCACTTCCAGTGACTGAGCACCCTCTCAGTGAAGATCCTTTTCCTAATGTGGAATCTGAATTTCCTTGGTGCATCTTTAGACTTCTTCAACATAAACCATTCTATTTATGGATCTCTCTGTGTAGATAAACTTGGTTTTAATTCTGCTGCTGAAGGATAGACCTGGATTTTACGTGTCCACTGCGCAGAATAACAGTGCAGTTATAGCAGAGTATAGTAATGGTTGCATTATTCCTGCATACTATTTATAGCTGACTACATCTCTGTGCTCTGTGCATGAGTCAAAGCTCATACACTCCCAGGATCTGCATTCCTTCAATACATCTCAGGGAACTACAGAAATGCAGTCTGCTTGAGTTTGAAATTACCATTCTTCAAAAATGCAGTAATCATGTAGCATTTTGCCTTCTGGACAGTTTTGGTCAAGGCTAGAACCCCAGCCTGATATTTTAATTGCTTTCCTTCCACGCAGATTTTATACCACATCAGATTCGAGGGGCTTAACATTCAGGGCAACACCTATAAAAAGATGGGCTGATGGCACAGTCAGCAGCTTAATATCTCAGCACACTAGAGCAAGAAAGAGAAGGGCTGGTTTGAGTTTGTGGGACAAATTCCTGTGGGAGCAACTAATTAGCACTGTCCTACATAGAATGAAAAAGGCGGGATAAAAGGGACATGGTGGTCACATTTCTTAGTTTTCTACCAGAAGTATTTTTGATGCTGCTGTAGGAGGTGTATTCTCAGATTCTGGCCAGAATATTCCATTGCAGTCCCTAATTTGGGAAAGAAAATTTTCCTTGGTTGGAGTTTTTTAGACAAATAGTTACCATTAAGTACAACAGGAAGGATAAAAATCATGCTGTGGTAAAAGCTGTTCCTTCTACCCTTGAGTAAGACTTCTTCATAAAATGTCTTGAAGATGGTGGTCTGAGGTCATGGGTTTGTGTAGTCAAGAAATATTGAAAGTTGAGGCAAGAAGGCATTTGTGGTTAATTGAGGCATTTGAAAGGTTTCAGAACTCATGAATTGTCGTATTCTGAGCATATCTGACCTTAGAGCATCAGAAATACTCAATCCTAGTTTCCCACAATGTTGTGCCCTCTGTGTTTACATCACCTATACTTCTGTCTTGCTACAACAGGACAGATAACTTCAGTGCTCAACAGAGACAGTAACTTGGGTCTTTCTCCTTGAATCAGATATTGATCTTCATGATACTTAGAGAATTTTATGATCTCAGAGACTTCTGTTCCTCTTTCATATTTGTTCACAATCAGCAGATTGATTCCAAATGAGTATGAGAGAGAAGAGTAGAAACCAACAGATAGACATCATACACAGTCCTTTTTGGTTGGTTTTTTTTTTGGTGCAAACTAGGCTAAAAGTGGTAGTCTTAACATTAAAGATAAATTAGGAATTTGTCTTTGTGAGTTTATATTTATAATGCCATTCACTCTTAAGTTTTGTCTACAAAGTGGGAAGATGTAAGTCTATCTGACCTTCAATTAATTCAAAGCCAGATTTGTTCTGTGAGGCATTGATGATTAGAAGAGAATGACAGACCACAGGGAGAAGTTTATGGGGTAGCTGGTATACATGCAGAGAAACATTACATGCATCAACACAGGATTCTAGTACAGCTATGGAGTTAGATGAGGAGTCAGGAGTGCTCTGTGATATAAAAGTAGGCCCTGAGGCAAAAAAAAAGAAAAAAAGATAGGAAGGAAGATGGCAGAGCCATATCCATTTAAAGATAAAACGTGAGTAATTGGGTTTCAGTTGGAGGATATCACTGCAGGTAATGTAAACAGTTAGTTACATTGTACCCAAAACCTACTCTTTTCACAGTTTCTTTATGCTGCCATAGCCTTGTACTGGGTTTGTGTGGCAAGGTTTTGGCAGAGGGGGGCTGTAGGGATGGCTCCTGTGACGGGCTGCCAGAAGGTTCCCATTGTCCAAAGGAGCAATGCCATAATCCTGTTTACAGAAGCAAATGTGTGACTGCAGCTAGAAAAACCCGAGGAGTCTGGCAGCAGGATTTGCAGAAAAAAAATATTTCCTGTAGCTTGGAATGAGTAAACAGTAGCATATATTAGAGCAGTGGTTTAAATCAGTCATCATGAAAATTAATCAAACCAGTGAACAGAAAACTTTGATTTAAATGATTGCTTATAATCTGAAATTGCTGTTGTATTGTTTCTTAAAGACTGATTTTTCACTGATTGTTAACCATTAAAATGTGCTGATTATAATCTTTATGCATAATTTAGCATTTCTTTTTGCTAACAAAGGGGGCATGCTATAGCTACATATGTCTAAGACATTTCAGATTTAAACATAACATTTATATGAATTCTTAATTTTTACATACATTTCACTATATTGGAAGATGATGTCTGTTTCATTTCTTTTTTTTTTGCTAAGTAATTATTGCACTTCTACTTGTGATTCGTATGAGACTCCTAGTGGATAAATACAGGAATTGAAAGAAAACAATGAGGGGAAAAAATCTCTTTATAGTTGCTTTTAGTTAAATAAAATTACTATAAGTGTATGTGTACCTTATACTTAGGAAGATTGTCTAAGTATACTTTGCACTGAGAAAGGTTTTATTAAAAATGGAAGTATACTTCTAGGAATATAATTTAATTGATTTGAACACTCAGGCTTTCAAACAGGTAGAGATCATCCTGTTATCTCCAGCTCTTTTTTATTTATGGATGGGAATAATGAAAAAAATCAGCTGAGATAATTCATTTAAGTGAACTGGCTGAATAAACAGAAATGGAGGAAATACTGCCAGCTTGCTTGCAGAAAAAGATACTTGTCAAAAAATGATTCAACACTTCAGCAAACCAAGATTAATCCTTCAGCAGCTTGAACAGAAGGTCCATACTGCTTAATATTGCTACTTTTGTAGTATTATTATTATTATTTTGTTTTGCAAAGCAAACATGTTTAAAATTAAATTTTAAATCAACCAATCTGATTGATATCATTATTATTTTATTTTAGAGACCCAGAGAAGTTACCAGGGAAGAACATTTTTTTGCCTTACATTTAAAATCAAGCACAAAGTCAGGATCTTCTAGAAACCAGGTACTTTTCCCTCATGTGTAAGGAGGCTGTCTATGGTTGGAGGAGCCTGTCTTTTACCAAAGTTGTAAAAAATATCATTCAAATATATAAATCTCTAATATTGCTGCAGAATATTTGTTCTTTGACTTCTGATGTGTTTTGGAATGAGCAGCAGTTTGTAGTACCATTAGCTTTGTTTAAAGTAAGTGCAAGTGAAATGAAATTATATCCATAAATAAAATCAGGATAAATCATATTGATAAAAAACCCCTAGTGGTAAAGGAAAAAAAAAAATACAAAGAGATGGATTTTGTATGAGACAATCTTGCTGAGTGATAAGAATTTTTGTCCTTTTTTTGCCATTCCAGCTCTGGCCTGTGCTGTTCTCAGCCCCAGAACAAATGAAAATCTGTGACATTTGGGGGCAGTGATCTTCCTCACTCTGTGTTGTAGTTCAGCTTGTTGGTCGTTAGATGACAGTAGCTCCCCGGGCATTTTGGGGTTTGGCTTTTCTGAAGTGTTCGAGCGCGAGATGAGAGAACAGCAGGGGCTTGGAACCGGGGTCTCGTTAGGGGAACACAGGCAGTAACTCCATGCATTCTGTCCCCCTCCAAAAAAAAAAACCCAAAACCAAAACAAATCAACCAAACAACCGAACAAAAAACGCAACAGAAAAAGAGATTTTCGACTGAAAAAAAAAAAAAATAAAGCGCTCCAAGAGCACGGGACTGAGTAATGTCAAATTTTCTGAGCTTGATCCCACCCCAGCCATTGTACTACAACAACTCTGAGGTGCAAATAAAGCAGCGGGGGGTTGTCAGGTTGTTCTCCCATCTATTCTGCTCCTGCCAGCTTTGTACAGGCGCAGAAATGCACTGTTTTGTTGGCTTGATGCCATGAGAGGCTCTTTGTATGCTGAGGTGATACATTAGTGGCTCCCTGTGCTGTGGCAAGGTCGAGTTCTATTGCTGATGCGTGAAGTGACAGAATTGCAGGATCTAGTTGTGATTAAGCTTATGAAAAGAATTATAACTTGATACCACACTGCTTTGCTGAAAATACCATTGTGTTCCTAGAACGTTTTCAATGATATGCCCAATTAACTGAACGATGCATTAATTGAAAAGGAAAAGAACCGAGTGAGGCTGCCACAGTTAACAATGTGCAGTTCCTCCTTAAGTGCAGACCTTTTAAGCCTTTTTTTCCTCTCGGTCTCAAAGCACAGAGCTTCTTTAACAAGTGCTGCTCTATCCATTTTGTAGCTGAGGAAACTGGAACATCAAAATTTGATGATATGTACGTGATCATCCAGGAAGTGTCCGATTTATCTGGAAATGGAACCTGGGTGGGTTCCTGATCTCTATTCTTGTGCCTTAACTGGCAGATTAATTTTCCATTTGCTGCACTCTTTATATGATAATAACCTTGCTTTTTTCCATGAGATACTCTGAGCTAGTGTCCAGATTAGAACAATGGCTATGACAACTGTTTTCTCTTTGATCGAGTACCATAAAAGTGCACAGTGCTTTCAAATAAGCACATGTGTCAACAAAGAATGCAGTGCCTATTCCTTGACTGAAAATGTCTTTTTTTATTTGCATGAAGTTCAGACTTCACAGGATGCTGCTCCATGGATTTCCACTGTTATTGGCTGAAGTCAGTGAGGTTGTAGCTATGTAAGTGAAGTTTTCAAAGTAAGCATTTAATAATCAAGTAGACATCAGAGTGTATTTCGTGCTGGCTTTTAGCTCAAGGATACGCATTACTGCTGCTGAGTGGGCCTTCATTGCAGCTCTATCTGAGTTTGACTTGCAAGGCTCCTAAAGGAATGTCTTGTTTTCATGCCGTATTTGTCTTGCTCTTTTTTGTAATTTATTTACTTTGGAGAAGAGAACCAGACTTAAGCATCTGTTTCTCAGTGAGACCGAGGGGGGGGTTTTGGGGTGGGGGATGTTTTCACCCAGTATTACAGGTGGTTTCAGTAAAGAACATGACAGTTAAGTGAGTAGCCCAAAGTAACTCGGCCTTCCCAAAAATGGTAAACTCTTCTGGCTCTTTGTCTTTTACACCAGTCTAGCTGCTAAATCATATTAGCTCCCAAATGAGATGATACTTTGAGAACTGGAAGTCACTTTTCATACTGTCTAATTGCCCATCTTCTGTGGGAAAATGGCTGTAAGAATCCTGCCTGGGAATCCTACTGAAATTGCTTTTATAATGCTAAGCAAAGTTTTTTGCATCAAATAGTTTTTTTATCTGTTGACATTAACTCACACAGAGGATACATGCAAAAAGTTGAGCACACCTTTCACTGGACCAAAGCAAGAGTGTGTGAGGTGAGGTTGTGTTGATCTGCCCAGCAGAAAACAGATGCCTTTTAAGAAGAAGGCAACAGTTTCTGCCATAAAAAAAAAATATAAAAAGAAAGAGAAAGAATTCTCTCAAAGCATCTTTTCTTGTATAAAGATTTTTAAAAGACAAGCATTTGCAGTTACTCAAAATTTTTCTTTCCAATATTGTTCTAGGGGTTTCTTCTCTCCGTGATTTTCCCTTTCCCATTCTTTTTGTTCCATTATGGGTAGTCTTGTGTGGACCACGACAATTTTAGGCAGTGAGGAAAAGTTTGTGAGGAGAATCTGTAATTAGACTGATACAGAGTGGTAAAAAATGGCCACACTTTAAGGCACAGGTGTGATTTGAGGTGAGGTTTGTTTGTCCAGTACCTTGTCTGTGTTTGTTACTGTGTCATCTGGAGTAATAATAGAAAAGAAACCCCTGTGAGTTTTACTTTCCATTTGTCTGTCCACTTTGTCTGCCCATCCCTGTTTCAATTGTGAAAACATTGGTGAAAACAAAGGGAGTCAAAATACAGAGAAAGTTAAATAGAAAGAGAATGCTAAAACTTTTTTTTTTACTTATTCTCAGGGGTGTTTGTTTGCCTTTGGGAGAGGGAGATGGCTTCTAATAGCAAAACATTACTTCAATAAGGAAATTATACTGCATAAATAAATTGTACATATAAATTTATGTAAGACAAAAGCTGTTAACTGAAAATACACACCCAATTTTAAAGTTGAACTTGCATCTTTGTATCTTTCAAAACATATTATTTGATTTTACATATCAACTTTATAAACAAAATATGTGTGTCTTTCAGTTTTGTGGCTTACAGTGTAATATTACCTACTGATGTAAAGGTATTTTACCCATATTAAATCCCCATTTGACATTTAACTTTCTTAAAATACAAACTATTTTATGTAAATACTTCTCTAACTAACAAATTTTCCTGATTTGCTAACAAGGTGAAGCCAGAGATATATATACTAAGCTAGTGGATTGACATAACTGTTGCATAATCAGCTATTCCAGGATAACAGCTCTTGCTTGGATAGGCTCTTCCAGACCAAAAAAAAAATGGTTTATTCCAAAATAACAAGTCATTTTACAAAGTAGAATAACTCTTCAATGATTGGATTATTGTATGCTGAAATAAAATACTCATCTGGGAATAGCTGGTTCAACCAAATAATCAGATGTTTTAGTTAGTTTCTCTGGGGTAGCTCAGGTAAGATGTTGGCATCCTGAGGTTTTCAAATTAGGGGAAATTAAGTAAGTTTTGACTGAAACAAGTATTGTATCACTCCTAACCCATAAAGACAAACAGTATGAAATTTTGGAAGAGCAATGTTTGGGAGATGTTTCTCTATAACACAATGTTATATTTCTCTATAACAAAATGTTATATTTTGCTTGACTTCTTGTAAAGTAACATTCACATTCTGTTCTCTTCAACATTATGGTACTTGCTCTGGCAACAAACTCAGCTGAGGTGTTTGGCTGACATTGTTCACTTCTGCTCTTAGTTTAGGCCACTGGAATTCTTAGCATTTCCAAAGGGGTTTCCATTGGCTCTTCCAGATTCAGAGCTCTTCCTGCTGTGATAGCAGACCATCTTCTCACCCAGATATTAGCCCAGTGATCAGGCAGCAGAGTGGTGACGGAGTGAGACACATAATGTCTTTTCCTACAGATTAATCACATAATTGTCTGTCAAATTACTCAACTTTCCTCCATTGGCACTGGAGCTGAGACTGTCTCTATTCCTGCCAAAGAATATTTCCTTATCTTTGACTGTATTTTCCAACTTGTGCAGGCTATCTCTGCCTATTATTTTTCTGACATCATACATTTTGCTGTCAGTAATCCAGCAACACACAAATAATTTGTTTTTTATGTCTGTAATTTATGCTCCAGAGTTGAGTAAATTGCTGCACTTCAGACCTAATCCAAAGTCTAATTAAGTCATTGGAAACATTCCAGTTGACTTCACTAGGCTTTACATCAGGCCCATAAGTAGTACTTGCCTGCCACTGAGTCAGAACTTATAAAAGACAAACAAAGTGGAACATTTTTTACTATTCTTAGCCAGTCATGGTAAGGGAAAATAGCAAAAAAGAATCAGAGTACAGTTTAAATTTCAACTATTTCAGCTGCTAATCCTAAATCGTGCTTCATTCAAGTCATAGTTTCACAGTGAAAAAACTACTTAAACATCACTTCATTAAAGGATTTAAGAAGAAGTTTCTCTTATTTGTTCTTGATTTTTTTTCTTATATTTTAATTTCCTATTTAGTGGATTCTTCGTCATGCTAACATGAGTGAAGCTCTTGTGATCGCTAAATGTTACTTTTATTTTCAAAGTCTCATTCTTATATGTTATAGGGATCAAAGTGCTGCAGCTTACACCAAATGTGTGAATCACTGGATGAACAAGAAAAATTAAAAATATAAGAAAAATGGTATTTATTTTCTCTTCTGCAGAATCCAGGTAGCATTATGATAAACTAGGGACTCTTGCTCCTCCTAGTAATGCTAAAAATTGCTCAAACTGTTAAACTTTTCTTAATGGAACTGAACTTGAAATGTTTAAAAGACAAGACCCACCACACTGTGACTTTTCCTCAGGGGTGCAGCAGACTCTGGAAGGTAAACAAGCTGTAGCACTGTGCTGTGGGTGCAGGTGGCTAATTAGTGCTCATCCCTATCTTTAATCCCAGGGGAAGGGAGAAAACCTTTTAAATCTCACTGTCAAAAATGAATGTAGTCAAGCTGGAAAGGAAGCCATGACAAGCTGACTGTGTAGAAGCTGTTGTGAACAGTTAATTCAATTAGATCTTTAATGCAAATAACTTTGGTATAAGGTTGCATTTGCATATCTCTCAGCTAGGACTTAAGTCAACATTTTTAGTACCTTCATTGAAATTAAGTTTGTGAAAAATAACTTCAGCATCTACAAGACAACAAAGTACCATTTATGTACTAATGAAAAGGAAGATTAACTGTTTCAGGGTGCCAGAGAAGAATCTGTCAGAATCTGAGGAATCTGCCAGAATCCAAAAGTCTGGATTCTTGCAATTCTAAACAAGTCAGATAAGGTCAGGTTCACAGATTTAATTAGGTATCTAATTTCCTTTGGGCTTCTTGGTGATATTATTAAGGATCTGGTCCCTAGCTTTGCAGATCTTGGTTTTGTGGCTGTTTCTCTCCATAGCATGTCCTCAAAAATAGAGAAAAAAGGGGAGGGGAGGACAAGTGCTTTTAAAGTTAGATCAGCTCTCTGATCTGGTTTATTATTCAGCTCCACAGACAATCGCATTTGAACAAACAGGGCGTGAGCACAGGCGTGGAAGTGCTCAGTGATGAGGGAGGGGGGCTGGAAGCACTTAGTGAGCTTTGTCAGTGTGAGAAGCAGCCTTGGGACCAGAGATCCTCATTTCCTCAGGCCTCATCTACACTACAAAGTTTTCTGACAGAAGCTGCCTCGTGTTCCCACACAGGTTTGCAAACTGGCAAAACACAACCCTTACTCTGGACAAAATGGTCTTCCCAGGCCACACCAGCCCTCAGCCACCAACCACACCACACGACAGCAGTGGCATCTGGAAATATGTGGTGGGTGTGTGGTGGGAGAAAGCTGTTCCAACCCATCATCCTTTACCAAAAAGAAGCTGTAGTCAGTTCCTAATCAGTGTGGGTACCGGGGGGGCAAACTGCTTATAGTAACTCCACAGCAGCCATGGCACATATTGCCAATTGCTAATCCAAAATAGACAGGATACCTAAAAGAGGACTGGAATATAAGGAGAGGGGAAGAAAGGAGCACAAGAAACCTCCAAACTAACAAAAAAAAAAGAAGGAGACAAGAAGTGTTGCTTAAATTGTCATGTTGTAGTAAACCAGACTGTCTTTACTACACTGTTGGCTTGGTCCTTGCTACCCATTTTCTGAGACCACCTGTCTGCAAGTGTATCTACATTCATGAAATGTAGACTCTGAGACCATCACCATGCTTTAGATCAGGAAAATCTTCCATTTAAGGATAACTTATAAATCATAGTTATCACATATCGTTCTATAGAGATACTCAAATTTTACAAAGAGAAAACTTTTTCTATTGTATTCACACCTGGGAATGAGAGGAAAACAGAATTTCCCTATGAGCAGATTCCCAGAATTTAATTTAGTTGTATTAGGGACACTTGTCAATTGATGTTGTAGCATTTACACTGCGTGGTGACCGATATTGCATTGCTTGGTAACTGGACAGGAAAAACAATGTAGTACAAAAGTAGAAACACGTGTTGTAAGCCAGCTTGGTGCACACAACAGCAGGAAATCCCCGTGCATGCAACAAGTGCAAGAAGTAGATACCATAGCAAAGAAGCCAAAAACAAGGTAAATATTTTGTGATGATTTCCTTACACAAAACACTTGGATCCGTTGCACTCTCCTGTGATTAAGCCAACAACGTGTCTCTTTTCCATTAATCCTGACCGTGGCAAGTGGTCTTGCAAAGAGGTGTACGTCAGTGAAAGCAGCAGAACTGAATGAAAAGTCTGTTCCTGTTTCTCACCTCGATATTCAATCAAATACCCTAAATGGAGCAGTAGGGTTTATTTTAAAAACTTTGTGTATTAATTGTCTGCAACACGAATAGGGCTGCAGTTTGCATTTTGAAACGGGTATTGATTTACTACATCAGTTCAGTTCTAGAAATGCTAGGTAAGATTTGCACATGAGCATTCTAAATCCTCACAGCAAACTTATTTAGTGGCAACTTGAAAAACTAGGCCATGACATACAAATGTGTGTGTCTGTACTAATATAGCCTAGGCTTTTACAAACTGTTGATAGTAATTCTCATTCTGATGGCAGGTGCTGAGAACACTGTGGAAAAATCTGATTTGGAAAAATAAGACTAAAATATGCATAGTACCAAAATTATGAATGCCATAGTCTCAAAATTAGGAAGGTGTCTTGTTTGACATTATTCCCTCCTTTGTTCAGCAGTATCAGTAAACACACTATCCTGATAAATTCCATCCTAATCTTAATGCGTGTGGTTTTCTCCTCATCCTTGACCATAGGGATATAAACCAGTATTATCAAAAGCACAGAAAAAGCCAAGAAATATTTTCATATTTCTTAATTGACTACATTACATCCTCATCAAAACATGATATTGCTGTAATCTGAACATAAATTTTCCTGAGATTGTAACTTCTGGCAATTTTCTTTTGAGTTTAATACTAAGACCTCTTTTACACTAATGAGATTGATCCTATATTTCAACTAAAAGCCCTCATTCTGTGATTCTGTGATTACACAGATCTAAAATATAATTTCTTGAAAATCTTTACCCCAAAATTAAAATAGCTAGTGTTAATAGATGTGGAATGTAATAATATGGAATAACTATTTTATATGAAGAAAGCAGACAATGAACAAGCAATTCAACACTGCAGCATTAGCCCTGCTTTGTTATGAAATAATTCTTTATATATACTTTCAGACACCACTTTTATCTAGACTGTGCAAAATTTGAAAATAATGTAACTTTTAACTGAGAAATGTTTTCCATGTCAGCTGTAGCGAGAATAATGTACAGGAAAAGGTGATGTAATGATCATATCACTTACATTATTCTCTCCCTAATGAATAATCTTCCACACTAAGGATGAGCTCACTTACTATTATTGGAGTCACATCTGTAGGCCACAGCACACTGCTCAATATCCTTGAGTTTTGATGCTGTATAATCTGCCTGTAGCTAACACTTTTCATTAGAATTGCAAAACCATTATATGTACTACATATGGAGTAAATTTTCCTCATGAGGAATCCAAGAGAATCAAAGAAACAAAGCTTTTATTTGCAGCAGTTGTACTTGGGATTCACACCCTTCCTAAGCACAGCTTTATCTTTCTTTGAAAACCAGTCCCAGACTATTATTAGTTTGAAAAGTCTAAAACATGTGATGAATGTTTTCTGTTCTTATTTCAGCCAGAGCTGACATGATTGGTACAGTAGTCTAAGTTTGATTTCAAACTAAGGATAGAAAATCTCCTCTATTTCTATTCCTATTTGTATCTTCAATGCAGACAGTCTATGTGCTCAGTTGTGAAACTGTAACTAACTTATGTAATGTGCTTTCTGTAAATGATGAATCATATTCTTATTTATACCTGATAAAATGAGTAAGGCTGGGAGTCAATTTGGAATTCAAGAAATAACATCATTAGAGCCTCTGAGTAATGTAATGCAGTATTGCAAATGTCCTGAATACACAAGCTTTTATTAATATTAATGAAAAAGGAATGGAGAAAAAAGAATATAGTGTGTATAGAAAGTCTATAATAAATAATCTCTCCCATAGAATAGGCACATTCCCTTATGCCATTCTCTTTCCATGCATCTAATCCAATAACTGTACTGGGCTGGAAGGAATACTGGGACCATTTTAGGCTCTGACTCAGGAAAGGGTTAAGCATGTGCTTAAAATGACGTGTTTCTGTGTGTTTTGTGGAGTGCAATACTAGGAGCTGAACATAACAGACCAGATTCCCTTTTTGTGGTGGCCGTGTGAATCTGTGGGAACAGTGTTTCCATGGCAAACTGTAAGTTTCTTATTTAAGTAGGAATAAAGTTTTCTCATAGCAGTGTTTCATCCCTGTATTTATAAAACTGCTCTGAGAAATCAAGTTTCATGAAGAATTTTTGAACTAAGAATATATCAAGGATTGCAAAAAGAAACTTAAAAAACCCTTCCTCTTCCAAATATGGTGCTACCACTGCAAT
Source organism: Pipra filicauda (assembly GCF_003945595.2). Taxonomy (NCBI): domain Eukaryota; kingdom Metazoa; phylum Chordata; class Aves; order Passeriformes; family Pipridae; genus Pipra; species Pipra filicauda. The sequence continues at coordinate 3,871,696 of NW_024105087.1, read as the reverse complement.
CTTCCCCCTTAGCTAAACAACCTGTCATCACAAATCCCAAACTAGGCATGCATGTGTGTACCCCCAGGTACACAGACATACCCTTGTATAAGCAGTAGTTATACCCTTTCAGGTTCAAGTTTACCTCCAGTTTACCCCCCTCAGGCTCCCCCACGCTGATACTCCGACCTCCCCTTTCTCACAATAGTTGAGGTGGATCCTAGTCCGCCTTGTCTCCTTCCTGGCATTCCGGCTCTCCGTGTCCCATCACAGAGTGAGTCAACGCTGGCTCTGTGTAGGAAGCGAGTGAGTTGTTGGCATGATCTGTGGTCCAGATATGGTGCTCTGTGGGAAGTTCTTTTCAGGTGGCTCCAACTGTAAGCTGGAGCAGCTTGTCAGATTTGTGCTGAGCTCTGCACCAGCCTCAGGAGTTGCCCGACTGGACTGTCCCAACAGAAAAGTTCCCAGTTTGGATACAGCTTAGGAGGTACCATACCACCTTGGGGACTGCATGTCATCTACCCCTGTGGTTAGCTGTAGAAATGAACCACCAACAACTGGCATTAGTGGAAGCTGGGCCCCTCACTACAAGAAGGACACTGAGGTGCTGGAGCATGTCCAGAGAAGGGCAATGGAGCTGGTGAAGGGTCTGGAGCACAAGTCTGATGAGGAGTGGCTGAGGGAGCTGGGGTTGTTAAGCCTGGAGAAAGGGAGGCTCAGGGGGAATCTTATCCATCTCTAACAACTACCTGGGAGGGAGCTGTAGCCAGATGGGAGTCAATCTCTTCTCCCAAGTAACAAGCAACAGGACAAGAGGAAATGGCCTCAGGTTGTGCCGGAGGAGGTTTAGGTTGGATATTAGGAAAACATTCTTCACTGAAAGGGTGATCAGGTACGGAACAGGCTACCCAGGCAAGCAGTGGAATCACTATCCCTGGAAGCATTCAAAAAAACCTGTGGATGTGGCACATGGGGACATGGTTTAGTAGTGGACTTGGCAGTGCTGGGTTCATGACGAGACTCAGTGATCTTGGAAGTCTTTTCCAACATTATTTGTTCCATGAGTCTGTGATTGTACATGTAGACATTCTCATTTGCTTACTAGAATTTGAACTGGACTCATTGCAGTGCAGTGACATTATGTCTTCCTGTCTTATGTTTAACAGGACATCTTTCTTCCATCACTGTAAGAAAACACCTTAAACTTTAATTTTTGGGATATGAATGTTTCTTCTGGATTTACTAAATGGAGCTTACAATGCTTGCCTTGACACATTTTGCGAACGTTCTTTATGTTCTATTTCTATCAGCTCTCTTTCTCCTAGCTGTCTCCTCACCATTTCCTTTGAGAGGCATCAAGATTGTTCCTCTGCCCTGTTTCAAGACCTGAATAATTCTACAAAATTAATGCATGATGTCAAGTATGGGTAGAAATAAGCCATTATGTCACTCATCACTATATTAATCATTGATTTATTCAGCTCACTCTCAACCTTCATACAAATATATCACATCTTATAAAATTTCTGTCTGTTGCTATTTTTAGCAGATAAACATCAGCCAGCAAAATAAACATTTCCATTCCATACTATGAGATAGAGTGTAGGAAAATATATTTCGTTCCTCATATTAATTTCAGAGTTTTTTTGTGTTTGTGTCTAGTCTTTGCCTGTGTAGACATATTTCTATAAATTTTAGAACAGATCAGTTTTATTCTGCACAGTGCAACATCAAAAAAGTATCAGCCCCTAAACTGAGAAGCCAGTGAGTAATTTCCCTCTCTCTCAGACTGTAAAATATTCAGAAGTATATATGCATATATGTGTATTTTTTAACTACAACATATTCCTTCATGAAATGTGAGATTTCTATAATTACAGCAATGGGCACAGTAAGGCAAGAGTACAGATGATTACAGTTTGCACAAAGTGAATGGAAGTTTGTTTTCCCGTAGTGCAGCAGGTAAGGAAAACACATAAAACCTCTTTGTTGAAAAGAGATGATGTTTTCACATATTTTACTTTTACAAAAAGCACTTGTTTTGTAGATTTTCTTATTTCATTTCACTTAAAAAAAATCAGGCACGAGAAGAGTGAACAGAATGTAAAATAAAAATAAAACTATTTTCTGTGCAGAACACAGTGAAGGAGCAGAAGTAGAGTGTTCAGAGACACTGGTCAGCCTGACTTTGTAACCTTCACTCCTGCTTAAGCATTTACCACCATGCCTCATTTCCTATCTCAAAGCTGAATTGTAGTCTGCAGCAATCCTTAAAAGGGATGTTTTTTTCTCCTTATTTGAACATTTTTGAGGCAATGCTTAATAAGCTGGTGAACGCCCTGCAAGAACCACGTGATGAGAATGTGCCTCCTAGATAGGAATATCTGACATTGAACTGTCTGACAGGCAACCTGGAGAATGTGTCTGTTTAGAAGATTGCTTACTGCCAATCTTCCTCTTATGGTTTGTAATAAAGGACAGTCCAAATAAGAAGATAAATCATTGGAAATCTGCTTTTGCTGAAAAAGAAGAGAAGTTCTTTCAAGCATAAAGATTAGAGGTTCAGCTTTTTTTTTTTCCCAGTCAGGATCCAGAGGATTAAATTAGTTTCTGAAGTAAATCTAAAAGGTTTAGTTTGAAAATCAGATTGAAAACTTCAACCTCTTGCATGATTGGAGTGCTTTCTTGTTTAATTTGGGTTCAACATACCACAAGTCAGCCACTTTTGTGTTTATGTTTCTGTGCAGATAAATCAGGATAAATCAGTACTTATATATGAATTGTCCTCACAGCTAATGTTAAAAGGCAGCTACTTCTGGGTTTAATCATGGCTACTGGTTATCAGTGCAGAGCAAAACCATGGGACAACTACAAGAGAAGAGAGGTTTAGCTCAGTGGAATACAGTTATCCAGATCAGATTTCCTCTTTTCATCTTCCATTTCACTTAGATAGTGCTGCAAGATGTCTCCTTTCCTTGTGTGGAACCAGTTGTATCCTGCTTACATGCATGAAATCCAGTGGGCTAGAACACAAGGGACATTGTGTCCAGATCAATCAAACAATGATATTCACCACAAGAAAATTAAAACTCATCAGTGAGAGAAACACTGTTTTCTCAGCAATCTCAAATCATACTATCTTGTTTTCTCTGTACAAGATACACTTCTTGACCTGATGCCACTTATATGAATATACAATAAGACACATACTAGAAGCAAAATGGCAAATGGCTAGTGAGTTATTTAACAAAAAGAAAACAACCCACTGCATACCATTCTACAAGCTAAAAAATATGACATTTTTAATTTCAATATAGTTTTTAAATTGTGCAGTAATACAGAAGTAGATTTAATTTCCAAATGAAGTAGCTTATTAGAACACCTGGTTTCACACACAAAAGCTGTGAGTGAATTTTATCTTTTTCCAAGTGCTTTGAGATACATTGTCCCTGATAGATAACTAATGTACAAATTGTAGAGAGGAAGTTTTATAGATTTTGTTTAGCCTAATGTATAAATTTGTGTTCGATTCTGAAGTTCACTACATGTAAACATCCATTTGCCAACTTTGAGAACAAATGTTTCAAGCATCAGAAAATTAGCTGTATGATACACCAAATAAAAATGGTGTAACTACTGTTAAAATTTCCTGTATTGCAGATAAGTGGTAATCTGGTGTGCTTTTGTATTTATATAACATATTCTGACAATTGGAAACTTATATGTATAAAAATCAGTAATTTTTTTTTCATTTCCTGTTCCCTTTGTTGTAACTCTTGACTTCTGACTGAGAAAGGATTTTTGAAGCCGATAGCACTAAAACCCATGCAGCTACTGAAAATGTTCTTTTCTCTCTCGCTGCAGAAGCTTACTGCCTAATCCCAGAGAATTAATAAATCATGTAAAATGGACAGTTAAGGAACAACTTGACAATTTAGGAAGTGCTGTCAACCCCTCTGCCCATGGGTTCCCAGCTGATGCTCCAGAGGCCTGCCTCAAGACCCTCACCAGATGTGATCAGCTGGATCTCACACTCAGGGCAGTGGTGACACAGAGGGCCCATTCATCCCGCTGCAGTTGCATGGGCAACTCCAACACCCCCCAGGTGGAATCTCCAGGCAGCTCAGAGCCCCATCTGGTAGCCATTCGGATGATGTGAACCCAAAGATTATTTGAGATGACTTCTTTCTTCTTTCACTATGTCCCGCTGTTGTGATGAGACATCGTGACTGATGTGAAGCCCAAAACTTATTTTATGTTGTATCATTAGCAGCAAACAGTTTTATGAACTTCTTCCAGCCTTCTCAGAAGCTTGAATGTGGAAGCTGTCAAATTTCATCAGAAGTTTAGGTAATTGCATAGGTGGATAGATTTAAGTATCTGTAAGATGATTTATTTCAAAAACATCTAGGAAAGCAACTGGGGAATTATTAACCACTTTGGTTACCATCATCAAATGTAGCTGGCAGTGAAAGCATCTAAATTGTAAATCTATCCTAGTGTTTGATAGATTATACCAGAATGTGAACAGAAGAAATATTTCTATCCCTAGGCAGTAGTATCTTTAAGCTTTCATTTTACTGTATTATAGATTAGCATACATAGGAGGAACTCAGCAGATCTTCTAGATTTCTCTTACTGTCACTTCCTGTAAGTTATGGTACATTATGTAGTATTTAAGCTTACTCATGTAACACCAAGTTCCCCCAAATTTTAATCAATTTTTCAGTGAGCTCACTGTAGAAATAGATCTGAAAACGGGAAAAAGTATGATATAATCAGAAGAGAAATGAGTCATATTTGCTGCCCTAAGGTCTAGGCTGACCTAGTGATATGGTGCACTCAAATATCTTAATTTGCTGGCCAATTGTAAAATGCATCTCTTGGAACATATGGAGCCTTCTAACTGTTTGCACAGAAGTATTAGATCAGGCTAAGTTGGTTGTGAAATCAAAGGGTAAGATTTTCAAGTAAAAATTGTAACTAAAGTTTAACTGGAGTGACTTGGATTTAAAAAATGAGACTTTGTAAACACAGAGAAAATTACAGTAGTCCTCTATGAAGCTTGAGAAACAAATGCCTTCTTTAAAAAATAGTGAAGTGAGGACCAGAAAATAGGGTTTACTGATTCAGAATTTATCTACCTTAGACCTTGAATCTAAACATAGGAAAATCTTCACATCTCTCAGTCCATTATGGGATCCATAGGTAATAGCAGTCTTCTTACAGATAAAGAAAGCCTTAGTCTACCTGCATAAATGCCAAGAAAAAGTCCTGAAATGTGTAGCTTGAAATCAGAGCTGTCACCACCAAGTTTCTTAGGAAAACACCTGACTTCAATTCATTCCCTGAGTACGAGCTTGACAACTATGCTTTTCACTGTGAGGCAGATCTTGAGCTAGAAGTAGCCTGTTACTAGATACAGTTCAGGTATCCTTCAATGTAATAGAAAGCCACAAAAGGATGTACAGGGTTTGCATCAAAACCAATGTAAAAGCTCTTAGGATGCTATTCCAATATAGCCAATGTTGTTGTCAAATTTCATTAATTCAACCCTATCCTCATCCTAAACTCTATATGCTTTCCCATGGTGTCTCAGTATGTATCATATATGACACAGTCTTGCATATTTAAAGGCTTAAAAGTCAGGAATTAAAACTGCTTGGCTCTTAAACCTTTAAATATACAAGAATGTTTCAGAGTATGCTGTTGAACAGCTGTAAAACTTTGAGTACACTAAACCCTGTTACACTTCACTACTGCTGGTGCACTTAATAATAGGCCAGCAGAATCTTCAAGTGTGGTGCCAGGATCATTCACAGTAACCTAAACTGGCGGTGCCAAAAGGAAAGATCCTACTCTGCCCCAAGGTGTGCATTTCCACAGCCTCACTCAGGCTTCACAATATGCCAGATGACAACACTGTTTGGCTTAAAACTATGTCACCAGAAGAAAATAATCCATCTCAGAGAACTGAGGTGAAGTAGAACCATGTCTTTAAAATTTTGAATCATTTTAGCAGGATAATGATCCCCTAGGATTTTTAAGCTACAGGCTGAAAAGCTGCCCAGCACAAAAGGACCTAGGAGTGCTTTAGAGTAGTTAAACATGAGCGAGTGTGTGCCCAGGTGGCCAAAAAGGCCAATGGCATCTTGGTTGGTATCAGAAAAAGTGTGACCAGCAGGACCAGGGCAGTGCTTGTCCCTCTGTACTCTGCGCTGGTGAGGCCAAAGCTTGAGTCCTGTGACCAGTTCTGGGTCCCTCAGTTCTAGAAAGACATTGAGGTGCTGGAGCATGTCCAGAGAAGGGCAGTGGAGCTGGTGAAGGGTCTGGAGCACAAGTCTGATGAGGTGGGAAGTCACTGAAATCTCCTAACTGTGTGGAACTATGAACAATGGCATGTGAATAGATTCTTATTGAGAATGTTGTTGCAACATAAATTTGTTTTAAAAGGTATTGCCTGGAGAGCTTTATAACTGTAAATAAAAGAACATTATGCAGGAACCTATAAAAGCGTAATTCACAGAACAAATATTTCAATTGAACTAATGCAAAAAGTAATCTGCCATATCTAGGTCATAAATGAAAATGAATATATAGTCTTTTGTCTCCCAACACCAGAATATGAGACACTTTGGCAGAGGCCTATGCAAAGAATAATCTCTCCTCAAAAAAGCTCAAGACAGTGATAGTGGGAATCTCACAAGCCAACAGTGGGAATAGACTCATCAGTATTTGTGTGGGTGCACACAAAGTCTGTCTGTGCTAAGCTTGGCTGAAGCCACTGCTGTGAGTCACTGACAAATTTAAACAAAAAGTGTTGTGGAAGATTAAACAGAGACTGAATAAGGAGCTCGCAGTCTTCACCGTGTGTGTTTAAGATCCTGTTCATTTTGCTACAGATTGACAACATGAACAAAACAAGGGAGCATTCAACAAGTGTTGAAGACAAATGCCTTCAGTGTTCCAGGTTTGGCCTCATTCTCCCTTCTACTCCCTGCAGCAAATTGAAGTCATCTAAAATAATTTGTCTTAAATAAGTATTTTCTCATCAAAATCTCTTTTCATATTTCAGTACAGCTAGCTATACTGGTGTAGTAGAGAACACAATTTCACAGAGGTTGTTTTGAATGCTTATTGGCAAATATTTTGAAAATTTAAGTCTCCTGTAGTCTTTCTTTCTTCCATACTGAGGAAAGCAGAATTTTGAGAAGGGATATCTTCAGGTTTGTAGGTGGAAAGACAGTAAGGTGGGCCATTTCTGTCAGCTTTATATAAACCAAACAGGTAGAAAGCAATAACAAGTGATACAACAGCTGTGATAATCTGTTACCAGTTAAGTACTGGTGGTTTCTGATGGATGTAGAAACAAAGGGATTGATTCTTCACCATTCCTATTCTGGTTTTATAGATGTCTGATGTTCAAGGCCTGATAGTCATTTTTCGGAAACAGAGGCTTTCTAGGTATCTAGAACAGATATTATTAAAAAATAAGTACAGTTTAAGATACTATCTTCTTTGCCTTTTAGGTGACTATCTAGTTAAGTTTGTACTTACCCTGTGGATGTTTTTCAGCTGCCTCTCTGTCAGTAACAAATGCAGATCATTCCATTATCTTGCAAATTAAATTACATACTAGTTAGCTGAGATGTGACACCGCTGGTGTACAGCAGCACATAATTCGATCTGATTTCATTTTTCTCATCTTTGTGTGCCACTTGTAAAATCCACATGTATTGCCAAGCTCTTCAAACACATTTCCAGCAGCAACATGAGCTGAACAAGAGCCTCTCATTCCTTGACAGATTCCTCGGGCAGCTGCGTGGGTGGCTTTGGAGTTTCTTTGTGGTCTTTCATGTGGTTGAGTTGCTGATGGGCTGTTTTGTCTGCTTTGCCCTCCTGGGTATCAGTTCCCTTTGATTTTGAGGAATTTACACATCTTTATCCATCTGAGAATACAGTTCTGTGTAAAACTCTTCTGAATTATGCAGAATCTCTTTCTTCATAAGAAAAATGTATCTTCTAAATCCATGACCTGGATTACAGTTGGATTGCATATAACCTCAAAATCTGACATTGAACATTTGATTTCAATTATTTATTTATCTGCCTATAATAATGGTCATCCTTAAAAAACACAACCTGATTAGAGTTTATGGAATATCAATAGAGAAACAGAAAATGGAAATTAAATGTTTTCCTGCAAAGTTTTTCAAGCTAAATTTTGTGACTGCTGCATCCAAACAAATCATATGGATAAGATATGGTTGTGTAGATGCAATGGAACTGAATTGTGCTCTCCCACATATTTAAAAAACTGGCAAAATTTTGAGAGTCCTCTTGTTCTTCCTTCTTTCTGATTGACTGCAGCTCCTGTCTGTGATCCTGAGAGGTGAGAGGCACTGTTCATCTCTACCCGGTTGCAAAATATGTAATCACATTACCTCTTATATTTGCTTGGGAAAAAAAGGCATACAATTTCCCTGCATATAATAGATAACACAGAGTTAAACTGCATGGTTAATATGCTGATGAAGATTTCAAAAATTGTTAGGATTAGTCCTAGGCTCCTGAAAATCTTTGCTTTGAACTGCTGAAGTGTGACAAAGTGTTAGAAGTCAAATCTGGGAGGGTTTGTCACCACCTGATAGCCTGTTACTACTTGTTACCGAGCTGTGGGCACTGGTTTTTTCCCCTTAGGGTGACTGTTTGTTAGGGAAGTTTTATCACAGCAGGGTTCCTGACATAACAATGTTTACCATGTAGCAAGAACAAATAAGTGCTCGTGGCATCTGCAGATAAATACGGAGAATGTGAGCAGTGATGACAGAAGGGGAATATATTTATGATAGCTCAGCTAATTAGTATGATTAAATTAGAAACAGATGGGATAAACTGCAGCATACGGTCTAGTATTTTTTTAACTCGGAGTTATTTTAGTTCAAATGATCTTCTAAAGGAAATGGAAGAAGCCTCTAGACTGAACAAAGCACACTGTTGTAGCAAGTAGGATGACTTTGTAAATCATTTTACCACTAACTCCTAGGCTACATTGTTCTAAGTCTTTATGATATATGGATAAAGGATACTCCCTCACAATACAAATGGTAGCAGTGAGCTTAAGAATAAGTTTATTTCTCCCTGACAAACTTTCTCTTGTCCATCGGCAAAGCCTTATTTTGAAGGTTTGTTGAAATTATGGTCACATGAAGTGGTTTATATTCCAATTATAAATTTTTGATATATTGGTTTTAAAAAGACAGACTCAGTGAAATAAAAAGTCCTGCAGAACTGAATTCGTAAATGCCCATTTACGAATGGCAGAGCTAGTTCTGTCCATCCATTAACTGTATAAACTGGAATTTGTTGAAAGGGTTACAGCAAAAAGGCGGGTTGCAGGTCTGCTTTGATGTGCTAGTGAAACCAAGGCTGATCCCTCTCCCTCTCACACCACTGAAAGGTTTGTCTGGTTAAGGTGAGTACAGTTGAGAGCTGGCTAAGGTAAGTCTGAGGGAATGCTGGTGCGATGGAAGCAAGCAGAGCTAAGGTGAGAAGTGTGTCTTGTTTCTTTTACAGATGACATAGAGCTGCCACTTTTGTTCTCCATGTGAATTCTTTGAGATCCTCTATGACAGCAAAGCAGCGACACCAATTTCCACAAAGACACATTCTGTCTGTATCTAGTCAGAAAATAGGAATAAGAGTGGGCCTATATATCTTTATCTACCCATGCATAGATGACTGGAATATGCAGTATAGAAGTTTATTCCATATATCCACAAAGCAATGCAGAATTGGTGCAGGATTTGCTTGCACTGTGTTTGGTTGGGCTGCCTAAGCCTTTAGCTCGGGTCCGGATTAAAGCTATGACAATCATTAAGTGCTATTTCTCCTCTGGCTCTCAGCAAGTAGACAAGCAGAGAGGGGAAACAAAATGAATGCTAGGTCTGCCTTTTGACCAAATTGAGCTGAGCGTGGTTATTACAATTTGCTGCTTGGTAGGCATGGTCTCTTTTCTTTCGTGGAGCAATTAAGAGAACAGGGAGGAAAATTGGGGTCCAGAACTTTTATCTCTCAGTGAAAGTGCCTCTCAGTGCTTCATCTGATAAATAAATCAGCTGCCACTCTGCCCACCCACCTTGTTTAAGAGAAGTGCCTTGAGCCACCTACTGAGGCTAAAGCAGGTGAGGCATGGATGAGAATAACAGATGCATCAGCTGCTCCATCAGAAAATGAAAAGGAATTAGTAGAAATTTTATACTACAGTGATTCTGGCTGTAGTGATGATAATTTCACCATCTACCAGATGGACTATAAGGAGAACACTGTTTTTCAGTGATGGTGCAGGTCAATTGGATTTGGATCTGTTGGATTATGGCTATATGAGATGTTCAGGCACACCATCTGAGTCTGCATTTTTCGATTTGTTGTGGTGTTTTTTCAGGCAGATGTTGTAAATTAGCTACAGAAATATTAAAGACAGGCAAAAATCCCTTCTGGTAGTTTTGGGTGTGATGTGGAGTCCACACAGACTTGCTCACACAGACACTGAAACTGATATGACTCAGCAAAGATCCTGAAGTGACTTGAAATGATTTTCTGCTGCCATTTGCTCACTTCTTGGCTTACAGCCTCAGCCACACATCTTATTAGCTTCCCAGAAATCTGTGAAGTATAGAGCTCTGATGCTTTCCCTCAGCCACAAAGAGACGTGAGTACTTTAACCATTAGTCTCCTTTAGCACACCAAATAAATACAGTCTACTGAATCTAAATAAGGAAACTTGTCAATATAGAGTTGCAGCACCATGACAGTTACAGTTTAGAAGTAAAATTCCTGTGATGCTCATAAAGGAACTTTAAGGAAGCCAAAATTTTGCTCTTTGTTAAATAAACTTGACTAATTTACCTGATAATTCATTAGTGACTTATCAAACGTTGCTTATCGAATGCATAAAATACTGTCTGCAGTTATTGTAAAATATGCACTCCATTTTAATCAATATTGAAAGTAGTTATTCAGAGGATTTTGACTCTATCTGCTGACAGATAAATGTACATGAATAATGTACACAGATATGCTTTTGCTGCTCTGTCAACTTTCTCTTCTGTAAGTGGTGTACAAGTAGGTGTACAGAAAGCAAGGGGTTTGCTCCCATTATCCTGAATTGCTCGTATCTACAAGTCTAATAAGCACAGTCCAAATCATGGTCTTCTATTCAGCAGCTACATCAGTGTGGCCATATCCTTAAGCAATCAAGTTTGAGCTCTGAGATAAAATAACACAAATTTCTTTCCAGCCTTATACCTTCCAGCACATGAATTGTGTGATAGCTGGTGATAACCTGGTACGATCAATCAGATTCCCTTCCCCTCTGTCCTCACAGTAAACTGATGACAGGCTTTCTCGATGCTCTCTTTAAAGCAGAAGATATGCAAGTTATTTTAAAAATACCTGTTCCTGAGGGAAAATAGAGTCTGAAAAACAGGGAGTCCGTGAGCATAAAGCTACTGTTTGAAAGCACTTCAACTCCCCATCTGTGTCAGTCCCAGAAGTATGAGAAGAGGCCAACTACTATGTGTAAGCAGTTTACCTTGTCAGAAACCAAATACTAGTGGCTATTTATTTGCCTTACTTTCAGAGGAGTGATCCGGACACGAGTCTCAGCACTTTTTATAGTTGTGGGTGGAATGGCAGAGCTGCTGCTGTGAGGAAAGTCTAGTAAGTATCCCTGAAACAATCTCTTGTTATGTCTATATCTTTGTGTTTAAGAGACACATGTTTCTTAAAGCTTAAGTTTTAAGGAAGTTGAAACATTTACACACAAGTACAAGGTAATTTAAGGAGTTTTCTTCTAGCATCAGAGGACAGACTGTGTTAGAATAGAGATGTAACTGAGGTCTAGGAGAATGCTAAGTGCTTTCATCTTTATAATTGAGGCCTATTGGTTAGGTGAAAGGAGATAGTGGTAGTGCTACACACTAAATATGCCATCCTCAAGGATATCAGTCAAATATTTTTCCTGAAAATTTGCTTTTTCCTACTGTATTTATGACATACCTTCCAGGTGTCCTTAACAAAATGGACAATTTCCTTGCTTTCCCTTCATGTGTGATAATTACTGAGATTTAAACATGGCTAGAGATGAAGCTTACTCATGTACTTGGAGCAGATTGTCCTTTGACAAAATGACAATATTCGAGCTAACTAGCAAGTATATTATTGTTGCTTGTAACACATCTTGCAAACCAAACTATACCAGTGTGGGCTACTACATTTGGAATGACAGGGCACAGTTTCAAGCTGTTCCAGGGGAGGTTCAAGTCAGACATTAGGAGGAATTTCTCCAAAGAAAGGGAGATTAAGCATTAGAATTGACTGCCCAGAGAAGTGGTGGACTCACTGTTCCTGGAGGTGTTTAAGAAAAGACTGGACATGACACTTAGTGCCCTGGTCTAGTTGACATGGTGGTGTTCAAAGGTTGGACTCAAAGATCTCAGAGGTCTTTTCCAACCTAATTGATTCTGTGATTCCTTATTGTATGCATCTGCTCTGATAAAAGACTGTAAAAATACATCTTTAAGGGATTCTGGGACAAAAATAACTATATTGCAAGTCAGTCTTGACTAACATGAAGAAACCAAAATCTTACTTTGGTGAATGAGAAGGAGCACTTCCATTAAGCCAGAGTTTGCTGTATATGTGAGTCACTCAAAAAAGATGCATACATCCACTTCCTTTCTTTTAAGTCATATCAAACAGTCTGTTATATTCTAAGGAATGCCTATTTAGCCATGGAGGCCTAGCTTAGCATGTACAACACCTAGAGAGCAGATAGTTGGCCCATCAGGATATCTGTGTTAGGTACCCAGACCCTGGGTGGTGTCACTGGAGAACCAGAGGTATTTCTGGACCTGATCAGGTTGCTTTGGTGACAGTATGAGCATAACCTGTGCTTTAGTTCTGTGGTGGGGGAGCATTTGCTCAGCCCCTTGCCTAAAAGAGCTGTTGCTGTATCAAGTCTTAGAAAGACCACAAACCCCACACATTTTGGTTAGCAATACCATCTTTTCCATGTGGACTTCTCCATCTACGTGGGGCAGTTGCCATGGCCATTACAGGCCAGAAACATCTCCTCCTATAAATTCTTTCTAAACCCCCAATAAAGGCTGTGTTTGTTAAACACCTCGTTTAACATCCTAAAGGCTTGTATTATCATTTAGTATCAGAACTGAAACGCACTCTTTTTTTAATTACACTTTATCTCTTTTTTTTTTTTTTACTTAGTCTGCATCTCTTAGAAACTGAATTTTCCACTGAGATTTTCTATCTTGCAAACATAATGTCAGCACCTGCAACTAATTTTTAGATGCATCATATATTCGTATATGTTATGTATGGTTGTAAAATTTACTTTGTCTGCCTAGGCGCTACAATGTTTTGGGATTTTTTTCCCTTCTGAATAGAGTAGCATATAATTCTTCAGCTTATCTGCTGTACATATGCCATGTACATAAGTTCTCAGTTTTCCTCAAAGGGACTACCTTTTCCAGTGCTCTGCATGTCGAGAGATATAGGGATAAGTGGAGCTTGATGAGTTACACAAGATGCAACAGGATTTCTTTCTAGCTCTTCTTTTAGTGGCTTCTAACTCTATCCAGATAATCTACGGCTAACAAATCTTGTAAAAATACTAACTCTGGTAGTGAATTTTTGAGATTCAGAGACACTACTCAGCCTAGGGTGGCTTGAGGCAGTAGTACACATAGTTCCTTAGTTACTCTTCCCAATTTTCAGTATCCTTTATTAATGTTAATTTTTACATAATTGCTTAATAATAACGATATGCTTGCCATGAAATAAAGATCTGAAGTGTTTATTACAAAAAGAACTACACTGACGATTTAGCTACATTAACAAGTCTGGAAACAACCAAAAATACAGAGGACTGTTTTATATTGTGGTGACTTTTTTTATAACCAGAATAGCTAAGACTTTTCTTAAAACAGTATCTAAGTCCTGTGGAGACAGAAATACCACAAAGTGGCTGCAAGAGAGATTTTAGGATAATATATTATTAGCAATTGCTATTTCTGTGGTTGCATGAAACTGGAAACAAAGTCGAGTGGCTTTTTTATGTGTTTGGAATCAGAAGTCCCAAGGTCTCTTCTTATCCCACAAACATGCAGTTTCAAAGAATGTTTATCAGAATGAAAATAGCTGTGTAGGTATGTATATATGAGTTCTGCATGACACAGCTAAATGACCTGACAACTATTTCTGTCTCTAGGTATGTGTTTTGATACCACTGCTCACTTTCAATAAATGCACAAATAAGGTTTGGATTATTCTGCAATTTATTCAGTTCAGTGAAAGGTAAGCTGCAAACAGGATTTACACCCATGAAGATTGTATGGTTTGTTTCTCTCCTTTTTAAACAAATTCCATCTCTATCAAGGATGCCAATTCAGAAAACAATACGAATCTGACTGTAAAGTTAAGCATTTTAAATCTCATTAGCTTCAGTAAATCCCAGACAGGCTTTTTAAATGATTTGCTGAATAGGAGACAGACTTCTCAGCTACATTAGAATTAATATGCTTTTCACTCTTAGCCTTTCTAAGTGGTTAATCCTGTGCAAAATCCACTTTCACTATTCTGATAGCTTTTGTTTGTTTGTTTGTTTGCTTGTTTATAAGAACTTCTTGAGGTTATTTTTAATCCATTTGTGCATCTGAAAATATTGGATATCTGCTTGGCTATCACAGGTTTAACCTTACTGATGAGGTTTGGTTGTGTGCCACAGCTAATGGAAAAAATGTAACTATTCTACAGTGTTTTGAAGTTAAAGCTTAGTACCTCTGAAGATGTACCCAAGTACAGAGGAGTATATATCCGGCTGTTGCATTCACATCTATTACTACTTTTTCTGTTTATCTAATTTTTTCAAAACCAGTTAAGACATATTTATGAAAGAGATTAAACTTGTTTGTTAGTCACAGAAATTCTGGTATAAATGCACTTGTGGCCTCTGAGAAGAATATGAACATAGAACAACATGAGCATGTAGGTTCTTTATGACAGGTATTTTTCTGTCTGTTTTATCCCTTCACTCTCAACTTAATCATGTAGCCTTTAAAATTCCTTGTCTGCATGGTGTTAGAAGTTATAAAGAATAAACCCCTCAGGTTAAAGTCCAGCATGTTTGTTTTCCTGAGTAAGCAGCAAAAAAATTTGTTATGTCCCAACTAAAACTGATAACTGTAGTAATGACAAGGTCTTTAAAATACTGATATTTTAATTGATACTGGTAGGATTCAAGGCTAACACACTACAGTGACTTTGCAAACCTCTAGATATTTCTGTCCATGGACTTTGTACAGGCACAGATGGCTCCTCTTTAATTGTTGATAACAGTTGAGATGAGCCTCTCTGTTTGCAGATTCACAAAACATTCCTTATGGCTATGCAGCTATCTGGCTAGCAAACTTTCATTTGCTGGTTTTAATTCCTTATCTGTCTGTGACCTCCTGGAAGCCACCCAGAGACATCTTGAATTCCACAAGTTCCTGCAGTTCTGCGGCTCAGTGGCTGAAAATTGTTCTAGGCTCACAGAACTGCTTTAAAAAATTGTCAGATTAAGTTATCTTGAAACTTTATATCATACATGCATAGATACAATCACTTTTGTTTTCAGTATAAAATGTTAACTGAAGTTCATCAAAGTTCAGTTAATTCTTTAGCTAGTTAAAATATGAAGAGGAAAATCTGTGAATATTTTCCAGTTTATTTTCTCTTGGTTTTAAGAAGGAGTTTTATGATTTTAAATAAGCTGAAATAAAATTCTGCTAATATAAATGGAAATACTTCATACTGCTCTAGCTACAGACTTGAGCTTGTGTGTTGGGATTTGAGACATTTAAACCATCATCTTCCCACAGATTTTGAAGTGACCCAGACAGCAATAAAGCTGCCTATGGCTCTGAAAATCACACTCCATACTTGCCTGCTTAGTGCTGTTGGCCAGAATAGCTCTTCAGGGTAATTGTGCATATGTGCACTGTCATCCAAAATAAATCAATGATTTTGTGGAATAAAAATGTCACAGTAGGGAGTCATTCCAGGCTGACACCACCATTCCAGAATAGCTGCACTATTTGCTTTTGCCCTGCAGTCCTACAGTGGTGTCCATGCTTTGTCCACGTTTCGTTGCCTTGCCTTATTAAAAGCTTCTACTTGCTTGTATGAGCTAGATTTTAAAAGGAAGAGAGGTATCAATGGAAACTTCTAATCACTTTATGCTAGCAACAAATATTAGCTCAAAGGCTAGGACATTTAAAAACAGTGACATTCTAGAAAGGTGCTTCTCTCTCAATCTCCACCATTACATACAGTGACGCTATTTTTTTCCTACCATGTATCAATGATGAATAGAATGGGGACCTTAAAGATTATCTAGTTCCAACCCTTCATCTTTGGACAGGGATGCCACCCACTAGACCAAGTTGCCCAGGCACCATCCAACCTGGCCTTGAAGGCTTTCAGGGATGGGGCATCCACAACTTCTCTGGGCAACCTGTTCCAGTGTCTCACCACCCTCTCAGTAAAGAATTTCTTCCTACATCCTACCTAAATCTCTGCTCTTTAGTTTAAAACCTTTGTCCTGTCACTAGCTGCCAGTGTAGAAAGTTGCTCTCCATCTTTTTTATAGGCCCCTTTTAGGTGCTGGAGGGCCACAATGAGGTCTCCCCAGAGCCTTCTCCTTGCTGCACAACCCCGGCTCTCTCAGTCTGTCTCCATAGGAGAGGTGCTGCAGCCCTCTGATCATCTTCATCACCTTCCTCTGGACTCACTCCAACAGGTCCATGTCCTTCTTATGTTGGAGGCCCCAGAGCTGGACAGAGCTTATGACACAAACTGGACAGTGATGCTACAACTAGAGGTTGATGAAGACCCAGGAAGTAATTTAGAACATAGTTAGAATACCTAAACATAAGAACTACTCACATGAAGACAGATGAATCCATGTAGCCTAACTTCCATTTTGGAGCAACAGTAGCCAATCCCAAATGCTTAGGATAAAGACAATAAGAATGAGCCAACAGACAATAATATCTGCTTGTGCATTCTCTGAGCTAATGTGCCATCACATTAAAAGCGGGGGTTAAATTCAGCTGACCCTTGCAGCAGTGTACTATAGCATTCTAAATGGTTCACCAGTGTTGCCACAGTCAGATGTTAAGTCAGGGTATGATGGGCCAGCACAAACAGAGTCATCACATACTGGATTTGGAAATTAATTCAGAAAGTTGGTGTACCAAGGCCAAAGGGAACCCAGTAAGATAAACCTGACTATTCAAGGTCAAAACCCCCGAAAACAATGACTGTGTTATTTAGGCCAAGTGCTGGAATGAGATGGTCTGGTCTGGGGATGTATTCAGCTGAATGCTGGGATTAGTTTTCCTGTCTGTTTGCATCTTGTTGTTGTTTGACATCGTGTCCAAGAATGTGCGAAATCTGACTGAGTTTTGTTTTCCTCACAGTGGAGGCAAAGTCTCAGGACGATATCCACAAAGGAGGACCCTGTGGATTCCAAGATGTTTAACAATTTTATGCTTCTGCTTTTCCCTGATACATACCTGACAGGCATACATACAGAGATATTTTTTTGTCCTTTTTGCGTTCCCTTTTTGCATAAAACTTAGTAGGAATCTAATTGCCTTGAGACCTCTGTGCTTTATCAAATCTAGCTGCAGTTGCCCCATGGATTCAAAAGGTATTCAGGCTGGGACAAAGATATGCACAGAGACACTGTGATCCATAATGATTTTGTTTCTATTAGGACAAAGGATACAGAGACATTTTATTAGTTATTCTTAAGGAGTTCAATAACTCTTCAGCTTTCCAAAACGCTTCATGGTAAAGGAAAAATCTCTTATATATTAATGCAACATTCCTACCCTTTACCTTCCCCACAATGGGCCTCATCACAAAATAATCGCAGCTGACGTGAGGAGAGTGGTTCAGCCTAAAACCAGAATTCCATCACTGTGGTAAAACATAAGGCTCTCAATCTCAGACTGTGCCTTTAGCTTATTAACCACAAGGAGGAGAGAGATGTATTATTGCTTAAGTGGGAGGTTCCAACATTCTAGCAAGTAGCTGCTCATCTGGAGCACCCTCACTCCGTGTGCATCCCATTGATTCCTCTGTTGTACTTAAATCACAAGAGTCACAGTGGATCTTCAGTTAACAAAGAGGGTGTGAACATGCTGTGATTTGTATATGGGAGTGCTGGTAGTGCCTTTCCAGAAGGCAAGGCATCACCATCAGTGGCATGTTAACTGTATTTGAGAGAAAGGGCTGCTTAGCATGATCTTAAAGTGTAATTTGGGGAAGGAAAAATACAGTCCTGAACATATCTCTGGAAAGTTGTCAGTCCTAGTCTTTTTTTAGCCATATAGGTATCTTTTTCATGTATTATTGATTAGATTATATTGGTCTGCAAACTGGATGTGCTGCTGTGGAAGCTTTTTTGGTCTGACAGCAAAAATCATTATAACTAGCATCACAGCTATTATCTTTGCTAGTCATCAGAGTGGGAGATAAAGTATCAGCTGGAAGTAAAGACTAGCATTTTGTAGATTCCCAAAGCCTGTCACTGCCTATCCTCTCCATGGAAGATGAAAGATATTTTAAAATATTTCTGGTTTTTCTCCTTATGAAGAGTGCCTTGAAAATAAGACATGATTACAAGAAGTAAATCACTGAGGTGGAAGACTGGGCAGAGATTTTTTTGAGAGTTAATAGGTTGTTTGTGGTTCTCTGTCACAAACTTAGTTCTGGAAAGAAAAACATAGCTGTGTGCCACAGGATTTGCTGGGAAGGCAATCTATGATGCCATCAACCAGAGGATGAGGCTATGGCAAGCTCCCTGGGATCATCTCAGGAACACAAGATGCAGTTTGATGAGGTAGAGCAGACAGCACTGATAGTAACTACCTGGTTGACCTACATAATACAGGCCAAACATTCAAAGGACCTAAAATTGTATTATATGTGGTATTATAATATTACCGATTACAAGGTTTTCTTGTTCCAAACAGCATTACAGGATAGGAAAGCTGGATCTTCTCCTACTATGGAAAAATAATTAAGGTTTCAGAACCTGTTTTATGCAGCAGTGTTGACAAATTTTGTTGGCATTACACCTTTGGAAGATTTAGGATGAAAAAGAAAAGTGCTTCCTTCTGGCAACAGGGAAAATACTTTCAATGCTGAGCTCTTATTCTGAAATAATAAACAGGTATAAACAGATACATTAGGAACAGTTCATAGTTTGTGCTGTGCAGACTCCTTTTTACAGACAGGTATCTTTTTTCTCTGTCTGTACAACTCTTCTCTGCAGGCACTCTGACCAGTTCCACATGGCTGCTCAAGCCCTTACAGGCTGCTCATAGCTGAAACTCAGCTGTAGTTTTTTTCTGAGCTGGCATATCTGCAGGCACTACACATATATTGGCCACTATCTTGCTCTGTGGGTCCCTCTTGCCATCAGTCTTCTTGCTGTCACTGTATCTCTGCTTGTCTGACTGCTTCTACAAAAGATGCTCTTTAATTGTAGTGGCAGGTAGTTGTTGGGAATTTGTTTGATAGCCAAACACTGAGATACCAAAACAAAATAGGCATGTTTGCAAATTTAATATTTCCATCCTAATCCCACGGCAGTGTCATACTGAAAGGTTACATCAGTGTAATACAGTGTAATACATCGGTATTGGCACATCAGTGTCAGTGTAATACTGAAAGGTTGCTGAAAGCCCTAAACCTTTGTTACTGACAATACTCTGTTGTCTCTTGAGTTTCTTTAAAGTCCTGTTCACGGTTTTCTGCCAGTCACTCTTGATGAAGGGTTTTTCTCATTCGCAAGGCAATCCTGCCTGACTTACTAGAGAAGATACACAGCAACGTGGAGCTGAAGCTGTTCCACTCCTGGCATGACTCAAGCAACAGCATGAGTGGTACTACCGATGTTAAATCAAAACTACATGTAGAGGCAGCACTGAAGGGCTTTGGGGCCTGTTTCAAAACAGTTGTGGTCAAATGGCAGGGAAAGGGTATAGCAGAGAAATCAGCTTTCACATCTAAAGCAACAGCTGAAGATAGATACTGGTACATGCTGTGGAACTGGAAGTACTGAAGGTAGGGGAATGCATTTATGTTGTGGACAATATCAACTACAAATCTTAATTGTCTGTGGCATTTAATAATCCAGAATTCAGCCCAACATGTAGGCAGCTTCTCTTCACCTTTCACTGCTGCTAGCTCAGGCCCTAACTTGTTTGGAGAATTGTCATTTGAAAATATTATGTATGCCAGCAATTATGCCAAACTGTTCTGTCAGTAGAGTGGATCAAGTAGTCAAAATGATGCACCATTTACAAAGTGCTTAGTTTCTCATTTGCTTACTACAGCATATGAATAAACATCAAGCCGTGGTCTACACTAAAGGAAAACTTTCCCACAAATTCTTAACACTTCTAACCCATATTTCGGAAAGAGATTTAAGAATCCTTGGTAGTATGTAGTTTCAGCTCTGGAGACACATTGCACTTGGAAAGTGTTTATCAAGTTAGGAGACCCTCCTTCACTCTATTTGTTTCCATTTCAGGATACTAATGTCTCTCAGGCTTTGCTTAACAAAAGGGTTTCCTTTCAACAACACTGTGGGAAAAACACAACTCCATTTGAATATTCTCTGTATGACAGCTTCCTCAGGCTCCACAGCTGACAGCTATCCTGATTAAGAGTTACAGGTTCAAAAAAAATCTCACAGGCCCTGCTGACTTTAATAAAAGTTACTCACACGATGACTACAAAATCAACAGTTGTTTTTCCCGTATAAAGACTTGTTTGAGAAAAGGTCTTCAGGAAGACTTGTTTAAATACAGACCGAGTATTGGATTTTTTTCAAGAAACAGCTACTCAATTCACACTAGAACAAAGTCAGAATCGTTCATTCAAGGATTTCTTTTTTTTTTTTTTCAATAGAACGTTAGGTAGATTAGCAATACAAAAGCATTCATAGCTCAGGGTCCTTTCTGCCTGTTGTAGCTTTTAAACAAACCCATTTCTGAGTTTTCCCTTTGGACCTTTTTCCCTAGACTGATTAGCCAACGTTTGTTGTCTGTAGTTTTGTAATTTCCACTTCTTGGGAGAAATGTAAATTAAGGAAACTTTATTATCTCGGAGCTTTGTATTTCCGTGAAAAAAAACAACACCAAAAGGTTTACTGTTAAGGCTATGTGTGAAAAGTCACCTTCTCATATGTAAAGAGCTCAGCCGTCTGTCTTTGTTTTGATGTGGGCGTGGATTAAGCGTTTAACAAAAAGTGTTGGTAAAGTTCACACTACTTAATGCTTTTGTGAAGTCTTGCTTAAATACAAACTCTCTGAAATAAAATGTAATTCGAGGCTTCTCAATAAAGAAACATATTTTAATTCCTTCTTTAACTCATTGATACTCACCTGGGAGCCTTTGCTCAGTTTAAACAATGTCTACATCAAAAAGGATTCCTGTCTTTTATATGTGAAAGCTTGGGTGTTTTTCCCATCCCTGATGCTTGTTCTAATGAGAGACATTACCTCCTCCTGCAAACCTCGCTTTATTGTATTGCAAAGTGTAGCAGAAATAGATGAAATTCAAGTGGTTATTATGGAGGGATTTCTGAATGATAAACCAAAAAGATCAGAACTTTTTAGAGAGGCAGCCAAATACCTAACGGACATATAAAACATTAAAAAAAAAGAAAGAAAAAGTAGAAAGAATGTAAATTAAACTCACCTGATTACTTCCTTGACACTCTCAGAATATAAGAACAAAGGTTTTACACCTAAACTGAAGAGCAAAAATATAAATGTTTGCTTTTCACTGGGGAAAAATATTTTAATATTTTTTATTTCCCCCGTTCTATGTCTTTACTTCTATGTCCCCTGTCCTTATTGCCTACTAGCTTCTGGTGTCTATTGAAAGATCAGATTAATTTTAATATTAATCTTTTTGCAAGGAATTTTCAGAGACATCAGGTTTAATTGTACCAATCAATATAGCCTTCTAACTAAGTACTTGAATTTTCTTCCAGCTACTCCCTAACATTTGCACAAGGCCTATGAAAAGGAGCAGCTCACACTGTTCAACAGTGATCACTTCAGAAGCTGGTTGAGAGGCCACCACCAACCCCATCTCCTGAGAGGAGGTTTGCAGTGGGATTTAATACAAATATTTGGTTCTACGGGGCAGCTGCCCCTCTGGGAATGGCATATCAGACTGCACACCACGGTGTGACAAGACACAACATCCAGCACTCCCCTGGGGTGCTAGAAGTCCTATTCATACTGTCATATACCTACTTCTTGCACAGTGCTCTGTTATTTCTGTGTGTAGTCTATGGGGTTTACACCAGGTAATGAGTGGCAGAAGAAGGAAAGAAGCAATTGGTTTTACCCTTTCAGAAAACACTGAAGTAGCCAAAAAAATAAAAGCCTTTTGCATCTAATTACCCTGGAGATACATCTAGCAAGGGCATTGCAAATATAATTCTACATAAGTACTTCAGGGTGAACTACTGGGAACTGTACTGATGCCTGACAAGTTCTTTGCTCTGATCTGTTTTCATTGCACCAGTTTATAGCCTGGTGACCAGGCTAAGGTTTGTGTTAACTGTATTTCTACTGCATTGAAAATTCTGTTTGTGTTAATTTTACCTCGATTTAGTACAGCAGCACACAGCATTTTCTTTGAAATATAAGGGATTAATAGTTTTACCAGGAAACTTCTGTGATTTAAAAACTCCCAGGAGAAAGGTTGGCTTCGATTTCTTTCACAGATTAAAGTCACTTCCTACATCTGCATGTTTTTCTCATTCATACATGGGCAGGTCATCACGATTTGCAATTAGAACATGTTTTTGGGACCCAGGAAGGTCTGATTTTCCAACACCAGCTCTACAATTGATTTAATGAATAATTGTGGGCAAATCATTTGGTCTTTCTACTTCAGTTTTTGCATTTAAAAACAGGAATAGCAACTGATGAGGATGTGTGTGAGTTTTGATAAATTTAGGAAGGCAGGCACAAGGCTCCTCAGGTTAAGAAATGATTAAAGTTTGTCTGATAGATATTACAGGAAATATTATTATATACTGTGAACATTTTATAACATCAATAGACAGACTTGGAAATACATTTTGAACTATAACAGTAAGGAGTTGGCAATTTTGATGTAGGTTTTGTCTTTAACGTAAAGGAGAGCCAAGCTTGTCTTACACCTCTGATCTCAGTGGGACAGATGTCTTGTAGGGTGGGACTAGTGACTCACAGAATAAGGGTTGTGAAGTGTTGCCCCACGAGGGTAACTTTCTACAGGACACAGAAGAATTTTGTGCTCTCTAGCAATGCTAATGGCAGTCATGGCGTGAAAAATATTGCACATAGGGCTGGAAAAATAGGGGCATATACTATTCATTTTGACTTACAAAGGGTTTTTTTAAGTTAATATCCACTATTTCTAACAAGAAATATATCCATAGTTCTTTGTTTTAAAAGTAGATTTGTGGGGGAAATGGGAATAATCTGTTCAGATTTTTCATGTTCACCAGGCTAAACCTATCTGCCTAATTGCATACCACAGCATCCAAACTGTAGAATTGTTTGGAAAAAAAAAACAAACCCAAAACAAACAACAAACTTCTCATTGCAACTAGCTTATCCTGAGGCATTTAAAATGTATCTTGTAGAGCCTAGTAAAGCAAACACTTCAATCGTTTAGTGGTTATCGTGAGTAATTAACTGTTAGCGGTGTTCTCAGAAAAAGCGTGACATTTTGTTAATGTTCTACAGGAGCTGGTAAATATAACCAAGGGAAAAGTTTGTTGTCAGCATCGCAAAGATAGCTGACACAGAAGAAATAGGGTATATTGTAATGTGAGAGAAAAGGAAGGAAGATTAATTACTGATACCTTTCCTGGCATTCACCTTTATAGTCTCAAATCTTGTGGTAGCATCTCTCCCCTAAACTGTGAAGAAATACAGGGGTCTGATTCCCTTAAATTTATTGAGTTTGTATCAAAGATGTGTTCAGTAGAT
Source organism: Pipra filicauda (assembly GCF_003945595.2). NCBI lineage: Eukaryota > Metazoa > Chordata > Aves > Passeriformes > Pipridae > Pipra > Pipra filicauda. The sequence continues at coordinate 3,847,574 of NW_024105087.1, read as the reverse complement.
AGCATTTATTTTTAAAAGGAGTATTTCTCTTGACTTTTCAGAAACAATTGTCTTTTCCAGGTGGGTGATTTCCATTTGACTTACCCAGCACAGAATTATTGTTTTGCTAGCTTAGTGAAAACTCCGTAATATTCCCATTTCATTTTTTTAATTCTGACTTGGGGCCATTTTAAAAGGACATTCTTCTGCTAAGAAAAGGGAAATGATTATGACAAAGTGATAACAAATCTCATAGACATCTTTTAAGTGCCAGGCCACTGTCTCCCTAAGGGCAACAATGCATATTCCCAGCAGGACATTGATCTTATGTGTATTTTAGTCTTGCACTTGTGTTGGGTGAGGGTATCACCTCCCCAGGGAGGCCTAACTAATATTTAAGGAAGCTTTAAAGAGGGAGAGAAAATAATATGCATGTCCTGGGAGCGGGGGAAAGAGAAGTGGGAAAAGAGAAGAGGGAAAGGCAGCTGACTGGAGAGCGTATCACAGTAGATAGCATAGTAAGTTGAAATTGGGATATAACATGGCTTACAGGAAAAGCCTTTGCTTTCAAGTGGCTGCAGTCAGAGAAAATGGTGAGAAACATTAAGTATCATGTTAAAATGGTAAACACAAAGCTCTGTTGTTACTCTGCCTGTGATGCCAGCAGATGGTCACGTTGGACAGGGTGGGAAAGAGTGGCTCCCCAGACAAGGATGCAGGAAGGCTGCGAATATTCTGTCCCTCCTCATTTTCACTCTCTCATTCTCCAACTCCCTACTTCCTACCTCCTACTCAAAAATTTCTTTTTCTGGCAGTTTTGCGAAGGGTTTCGCATTTCTACCCCCCACCCTCAGGGTGGTTGGAAAAGAGATGAATGGGAAGAAGGGTTGCAGCTGGAGCTGGGCTGCCTTTAGTGCACACGAAAACCTGCAACCTCCTCCTCTGTGCTCTTCCCTCTCAACCTCCTCCTCTGTGCTCTTCCCTCTCCTGGCCCAGGGTGAGCCAAGCTGCTGCCGTGGTGCTGGAGGCCTGGTGGTGCTTCCTTTTGTGCCAGAGCGCAGGCTCAGCAGTTTGGACACTGGCAGCTCTGGATGGGAGCTACGAAGGGCAAGGCTGTGGGGCAAGAGCCAGTTGTCTCAGGAGGTGCCTTAGCAAGCAGAAGATGCAGGTATTAGGGAAATGAGGGGAAGACCCCCGGAGGCAGTGCTTTGATGAGGCTCTGAGGAGTGCAGAGAACCAGCTAGAGGTGCTAGGGGCCCCTGCTGTAACATGGGCAACAGGATTTGAAGAGCTTTGCCTGGATGAAACCTGCACACACTTTGTTATATATTTTTTCGTGCAAAGACTTGGCGCAGGGAGAACAGAAAGCGTGCACTGTTTCACTTGAGGAACTGGAACACCTGGGTTGGGGCAGGCAAGAAAGTGGAGGTACAAATAAACAGGAACGGAACAAAGAAGGATGACAAAAGCACTGAAAATGTGAACAATACTTTTTAAAAGCAAATAGGAGTTGGAAAGTTTCCCCCAGCTGAACTGGTTGTTACTTAAAGTTTGTATCAGCCTTGAACTTCTTTTTTCCTCTTGCCTCGGCAGCAGGCAAAGACTGTTTTGGAAAGCAAGGCTGGAGGTAAAGAAACCACTGGTCTGTAGCTACCTTAACTGACAAGTGGAACATCTCTCTGGCTAGGTAGGGACAGAAGAACCAATATTCTGTGGTTTTGTTTCCCCAGAAATTATGTTTGGTCATCTTAAAGTACTTTGACATAAAACCTTTCATGTAAGCAATGCACCACTGTGACCTGCTGTCTAACACTAGTGATGACTTCGTCTTGATTGCAAGGTTGTCTTTTTGTGATGCAAAGTGGTTAGGAAATACACCCCCATTCCTGTGAAGCGGCTCAGTGAACAAATGCAGCTTTTTGGAATACCTGACAAGACCTGCATTTGTGGTCTTTAAAACACACCATATGTCCCACCTGCCTCAGTGGGCTACTGTGCTGTGGGTGTAAAAGTCAGTGGCAGGAGCAGAATACTTTATGCCAATGTTGCTACAAAATCCACATAGTTCTGTGAATCAGTATAATTTATGACCCTAAATTACTCTTCCACAGTGACTAGATTAGAATATTTCCAAGTTTCTCAAAATCTTTCCTTCTTACTGACATCAGTTTCTTTTGAATATTCAGATTGCTTTTCCCACCATCACCCATCACTCTCTAATAGCATCTTTTGTGTGGGCTCTGCCTCGTCTGTAGCAGAGATTTAGACCATGTTAGAGTTCACTCGCCAACAAATAATAAAATAACCACCCTATTATTGAACTAAAGGCAGAACTAGTTTTGGGCAGGTGATATAAACAAAAGGGAGAACCTTAAATCTTAATGGGCTCTGCACAGTAGAAAGATAATTATTACAGACTAACTCCACACTTCCATCACTCTCAAATGCGTGTTCTGCCCCCACCTTTGAATTGTTTCTGATATATGTGGCATGCTGTTACATTCTTTGTAGAGACCACTTTCCCAGTAAAAGACTAGACACCTCCTTTTTTTACCTGAATCCCTTTTCTCCTAGATTAGTGATTTGAACTGGCTCAGGAAACGGGTCTGACAAGATCTGAGGAGAGCAGCAGGTAAACAGAGTAGTCATGCTGCTGGGAGAAGAGCGGGCAGTCTAGGTGAGCAGCAGCGGGGAGCTATGAACTTCATTTCCTCATAGGTGCTGAATGTTTTAGGAAGGTTTAACAAAGCAAAGCTGTTCTGACGGCAGTGGAGTCGACAGACGAGTTGATGGTTCTATTTTAAGACCCACTCCCAAAATGAACCCTCTTCACATGGGTCATGAAAAGGCAGTAGGTTGTGTTTCTGCTTTGCTTCCCCAGGCATCTAGATTTGGCTTGAATATGTTTTGAATTGCACTGAACTTCTTTCTTGGGAAACACAGAAATCAAGGTAACTCCAAATATCATTTAACTGTGGCACCAAAATGAGACATTGCTCACAGTTAATTGAGCAGATCTGTGACTTTATCTCCTCCCTACTGCTGAAATAGTTAACGGTGTTGACATGTAAATTATCTTTACTGTTTGTTCAATACAGAGCAGAAATTGTCTCTCCCAAACAAGTACAGTCCACCCAAGGAACCATTACACAAATACCCCAGGACTTGCTCCCAGCTACTTGGTTGGTTAATTACGTGCCCCACCTCTTCCTTATCAGACCAGGAACCCTATTTCATCATCAGCAAAACTATCACAGACACGACATAGCCAGCAGCGTTCCTAAGATAACTGCAATCCCTTCACCTAATATGCACTGTCATAACATTGTTGACCAACTCATTGGCATAGTGCAGTGGCTATCACAGTGGCTGTGGACAGACCAGTGCCACCTACCACTGTGCACATTTCACCAGGGCTGGAATATATGGATGTGGCAGAAGTGTCTTCTCCACAGCTCACACACTTCCCGGTCATACCTGTCAGCTCAGCGACCCTGGTAATCAAAAATAACAACAGCACTGGGAAAAAAACCTCTGACGCTATTTGCAGCTTCTGTATCCGTCCCACTCAGGTGAACAACTACCTGCCTTTGGGCTCCTCTAGTGCTCTGGAGCCAGTTTAACTGGTTTGGATCTGGCATGGTCTGCTCTGCCAAAGCCAATAATGCCTGGGGCACCCAGGACAGCCTGTTGTGCCTGTTGTTAGCGAAGAGAGTGCTTCACTCTTGCTCAGTAGCTTTTCTATTCTATGCTGGATGATTTTTTTTTAGAATGTCACTACAGATTTGGATGCCACTGATTGTTTTGTAACTGTTTGGGTGAGCTTTGGGACTGTTTTCAACCTTGACTTGTGTAAAAATACAAAATGCTTGCATAAATAACAAAGTGGATAGAGATTTTCTGTTTCTTAGACCCACCTGACATTATAGACTTTAACATAGAAATCAAATTGCCTGTTTTCTGGCACAATGCAAGAAGAAGCTCAAGGATGGGAATGTGCGAAGGATGGGAGGAAGAGAAAGGAACAGTGGGGATCTCTGTAAGCAAAATGTCTACACATAACTGTTTAACTATGGCCTTAATCATATCAGCATGTCATACTACCTATGTACCTTTGCTGTGAACCAGGGAAGGGAATTAAGTGCCTTTAGTTCTGCTTCTTTCCCAGACCACATTACAGCTTGCTTAGGTCCTTTATTCCCATTGCCAGCACAGTGGGTGCTGTAAGTAAAATGTGGACAGGTATAAACTATGTGTATGCAGGGGGGAATTATGGTGTTCAGCTGCACAATAAGCCAGTATTTCTGCTGAAACTACAGCCTGAGGCATTCCCTCCCCCCAAAAATAAAAGGGGGCAGCTGGAATATTTTTATTGTGCCTGAGTTTGGTTATCCACTTTGCAGCATAGCCTCACAAAGTGGCAAAGCTGAAGGAACAGGATGCAGCAGCTTGAGGTCAGGACAAACAGAAGAGGGATGCTGGGAGTTCCTGCAGCCTCAGTGTCTGCACGGGGAACCACAGCCTTGGGACCTCTGGCAAGCTGATGAAGTAATTTATGTGAAGGCTTGGACAGTAATTCAACACAAATGAAGTTGTAGGTGTAATGATGTTTTGAATCAAAACAAACTAGTTCAAAATTTAAATCAATAGCAAGTGCTTAAAGCTATAATTCAGGAGAGAACTACTACTGGCATAATGGTCCACAGTTTTGAAATGCAGATCAGTAAATTTCTCTGAAGGCCATTTGTTGGGCTTCCTGTGAAATTATATGTGGCTCCTGAGATAAGGCTTTAATGCAAAATGTATATCAGCATATTCTTAACTGTAGGTATGTGAAGTCTTGTTTACCTGCATGGCTGAAATGGGACATAGGATGTTGTTTCACAACACTTTTAGCTGACCTAAGCCAGCACTGCTGCCCAAATCAGTGCAAGAGTGAAGTTAGAAGATCCAGTTGGGCCAAACTAACAGGTCATTGCTGCTGAAAGGGGGTGGTTCTTCTGTCCTCCTCCTCAGCCTGCCTGCCTGCTGCTGGCCATGCACTCCATACTCTTCTCTTGCCCTGGCTCTGTATTCCTCTCATCCTTCAGGAAGCCATTCCAGCTCTGTGCAGTTAAAACGTGACAACAGTGGTCCCATGGTTTAATGAACTGAGCTGGCTCTCTGCAAGGAGAGACTTTAGGGATGTAGAAGCAAGAAGGACCTGGCTCCACAGCTGCAGACAGGTGTAGAGGAGAGGGGAAGGAGGGTGTGGGACCGATGGTTTTGGCAGCGGCAAGCTATTAAATTGGTTTGGCTGCACCTTCTAGCTGCAAGCAGAGCTAACCCTGCTGCAGTCCCACGTAGCTCTTGTTTTTTGCTTCCCCACCACCTCCCTCCTTGTGCCAGCACCAGCATTTGCACAGCCAGCTGATGAGCTGTGCCAGGCGTCAAAGCCAAACCAACAAAACCATTGCTCAGCTTCAACCAAGATCAGCTTTACAGATGAGTGGCAAAGGGGCAGGGTATGGGAGTGGAGGGAAAAGACCGTGGGGTTTTATTCCAGCAGCAGAGGCTGCTTAAGGTGTTAGTGAAAGTACATCCCTGGAGGCCTGCTACTGTGGTTAAGCCCTAGAAAATGAGACATACCAGCTTTCCAGAGCATATTTGCATGAAGCTCAGAGGGTAAAGGCTGTGGATTCCTCTGTTTCACATTTTGTTCACTAACTTTTTCCAAAGGGTAACTTGACCCAGTTACCCATCTCAGGCATCCTAGATTTCTCCTTTTATTAAAATCACCCTGTGATTTAGTAAGGAGTGTGCAAATGAATCACCTTGTCAAACAAGTGGAAAAAAATACACTGGCTTTCGCTTTTTGAAAAACATCTGACCTGTTTGTTTGCTAGATATTTGTTTTAGAACATAATAACTGTTATTACTGCTGAGACAAACACAATACAATGCCAAAAGCTAAACTGGATTCACTGCCGATTTTGCATTTTTAAGTTCCAGTTACCCAGGCTGTCTGTTTTCAGTTCCAAATCATCACAAAACAACCAGATTTAACTTCTCAAGAAATGCTGGATTTACTTGAAAGGACTTTGTAGATATTAAGAGGTTGCTGGATGTGTTTTAGCGTTGGCTGTAATGGATGAAGTTTAAAAGCTTGAATTTTAGATTACACAAGACTGAGGAGCATAGAGCCAAAAATGGAAAAGCTGGACTGATGATGTGAATGTAGCCCACACATCAGCTGCAGAGCTGAACACACAGGCACACTTCGGCTTAAAAATAGCCCCGATAAACTGCCCCCCAAAGTTGTCATTGCGTGACTGAGGAGGCAGCAGAGGGTAAGAATGAGGTGGTGGGCTTGGAAGAGGAATGGGATGACAGCTGGGCCCCTGAAAGGAACATCTGTATGGCTGTAACCTGCAGGGATGTCCTGCTGGGCTGCAGTGAGAAAGAAAAAGTGGTGATGCAGAGGGTGTGAGCAAAAGCAGAGGTACACTAAGCCTGCCACCAAACACCATGTTCAGGGAAACCCCACAGCAGCCGTGGCCTTGTTGATACATATTTAGGATAACTTCTGTTCTGTTACAGAAAAAACCCATCACTTTGCCACATTACAACACCTTTCCTGCATTTCATGCACATTTAGGTACATTTATAAAGCCCTTTATTATTTATTTTATTCCAGTCTTTAGCTGACTGTTATTGGCTAGGTATACTATTTTGATGTGCAGTTATGTTTTTCTATCCTACCTATCTTTGCATGTGAAAATAAATGGAGATTCTGCCGCAATCCCTCCAGGACACTGAAATTTGCTTTCTGTATACATTTATACAAAAGCAGCTTCAGTGTTCACGGGGAAAGAAGAAGGGTCAAGAAAAAGGATGAAGAAAATGAACTTTAAAATTTGAATTCACTTTAAGCTTGTAATTTTTTTTCATGTGTGCTGTAATTACAGTTCTGTGTTCCCTTGCTCTGAGTAATGTGCTCCATGAACTGAATGTGCATTTTTTCAAATTAACCCTTGGAATCACAGGGTAATTTAAAGATGTATTTTATGACAGTCAGAGATATAGATATACGAAATAACATGGAAGAACTTTATTATAAGTCAGTTAAAACTTGGGGCAAGTAAACCCAAATCCAAAAGATTCATTCCATGAGCATTTCATTTAGTGTCAGCTTGAGCCAGGTTGGCCATGTACACAGACTTCTAGCACACTATAAAATGCGTTTAGGAACAGAACATCTTTGGGACAAGTCCATCTTTGGGAAAAGCAAGAAGAGAAGAACTTTTTCACTAAAGAAAGAAATACCAAGAGATAAGCCCATATTACCACATTGCTAATGATAATGATGAACATAATGTCCTGCATGGTATTAGAGCTATTTAAAAAGTATATCCTTCAGAGCAGCAGCTCTTTTTTCAGTCATCTAAGGGCTTGCTGCTGCAGCCCTTCTTTTGCACTAGTGCTGATGTTTGTCCGAGCTGCTCTGTTATGCTATTCCAGCAGAAAGTAAATTCAATCGTTTTCTGCCACATAAGGAGTATCTGTATTACTCTTAACATCTGTTACCACTACTTTTGCTTAGCTTGTGTCTACAATCCCCTTCTCTGTTCTCTTTCCTGTATGAAAACATTATTTGGACAAGGGGAAATGGTTTTAAACTAAAAGAAAAGATATTTAGATTAGATGTTAGGAAAAACTTCTTTACTCAGAAAGTAGTGAGGCACTTGCACAGGTTGCCCAGAGCAGCTGTGGATGCCCCATCCCTGGAAGCGTTCGAGGTCCCCATGTTGGATGTGGCTTTAAGTAACCTGGTCTGGTGGGTGGCATCCCTCCCCATGGCAGGAGAATTGGAACTGGATCATCCTTAAGGTCCCTTCCAACCCAAGCCTTTCTATGACTCTGTGATTTCTGTGATTCTATTATTCCGTTACTGTAAGGTACAAGTTATGTTGGTGGCTCTCCAAAGGAAATCACAGAGAATTTCTTCATCTTGCCTAATGACTATAAATTAGACTATTTTGTTTGTTTATGTCTGTGCATGCATACACGTTTGTTCGGTATTGGTTACATATTTATGGCTTTGTGTTCTTAAATCTCTTAGTACATTCAAATTGCATCAATTTGCACTGCCCATTTGAAATTGCACTTTTTTTTTTCTTTTTAACCTAAAATGTAGTTTGGTACTACTACAAAGATAAAAAAAGAACACAATTTTTTAATGAATTAAAAGTTCCACTGTTCAAAATGAGGGCAAAAGTTATTGCATTTTTATTTGGTTGAGCTTTTTTATTAAAGCTCAGAACATAATTTAATAACAACTCCCATATTTTACAAGCATGGGGCAATAACATACAAATACCTCACTGACACCTGAAAATTTAGAAACATATTATTCAAGACTGTTATACTTTAGGGATTTTAGTACTTTGTGTCATGCCTGCTGCTGAAATGAAGGCATGTTACACCTATGCAATTTCATCACCTTGTCATTTAGACTGGACCATAACATAACCTGAGATGATGCAGGCAGGGAAAATACAACATACCAGTCATTTCACTAACTCACATGTAACATGCTGAAAAATGTTGTTACTCCTTGTGAATAACCCTGTCATACCTACTTCTACTAAGGCTTCACACAGTTTAGTCTTTGGAAGTCTCTGGTGATGTTGAAAATGAAGAATGATGAAAATACTGTCTGAGCTAAACTGTGAATCTCCCTGTCCTCTCTCAATCTGTTCCCACTGTTGCTTTCCCTCACACGTGGCATTGTAAGGCAATTAATATAAATTGAGATTATTCATTTTGCTCATCCCAGAAGTATGAGGTTTCATGTATGTATGCCAAACTTATTGTCTCATATACTGTAGTTCTCTTTATCCATGTTTGGAAGTTTCAGAGAGCTCATTGGAGGAAAATAGATATAGTTTTTCCACTGCACAATGGAGCAGACACAATGTTAGTCCAATATTATACCTGCGTCCCATTGTAATATCTTTGTTAGTTTAAAGACTCCAAGTCCCTCTGGGAGTGTCACAAATCCATATAATGTCCCTTTGTGCTAGATTTTTGTATTTCTATCTCTGATTTAGTAGACAGATGTGAAAAAGCGTATGATGCCAGATAAATCCCTAGTAACCACGCAGCTGCAGATGTTGAAGAGAGCAAGTTGTTCTGGCTAAGGTCAATACTAATTTATGCTCAAAACTTTCCTTCCAGACACACCATTTTGTGATGGCATAATATATCTCACTTATTTTGCACTGATCTCTCCCACATTGATCAAACTGTTTCCCCATCTGTGGCCTCTTCTAGCATACAGTTGCTTTTCCTGGGCAAGGGGAGTAGTCTTGATTCACAGACAAAAGAAAGAGTAGGTTAAAAAAGTTTCAAGACAGCAGAATTTCAAGGCTTTATGATATCTTATATCTATGAGAGTCTGCAAAGACTGTTTCTTTTCTACCTTCATCTGTTCATGCTCTTCTGAGCAGAACACTCAACAGAAAAAACTTCTGTTTTTCTTTTGCCAATGGCCAAATTCTGAATGTTCATGTCTCCTCTTCCCTTTGATCTGTCTAAACCTCTTACCAAATTCCCATTCTGCTATGACCCCAGGTTTGGCAGAACCACAAGCTGAACTCTGTATAATATAAACAGATAGTACAAAATAAAAGAGCTGCTTCATAGTCAGTTGGCATTAGCTAGTGGTCATTCACAATAGGGTAACGTGGTTGCCTAATGCTTTAAAATTCGAGGTGGGCTGGATAACCATGCAGTTTTAAAAGCTATTTTTAAACTACAAACTGACCTCATTTACCTTGGACAATTGCCCTTCCCATAAAGAATGCTAGTTTTAACTTTTTAAGTATATTTTAAAAGATTCTAGGTTAGTAAAGGTCATTCAAAAGTCTTAAAGTCTCTCTGGCATCGTTCTGAGTTTAGCAGGAGTCTTTCCACTTTTGTCAAACATCACTGGGTGTTGAAAAAGAACAGGCAGCCTGCCTTCACCTGCACAAAATATGTTGTTTAGTTGTACCTACAAAAGATTGCCCCACATACACAATTGTCCAATGTCAGATCAATCTGTCAGATTAGGACAGTATCCCACCAAATGATCTTATTGAATTTAGGAGCAGAGCAAAAGGAATTCATTTGGAAAGGAACTGATTTAGGTTTGGAAAAGAGTTGCAAAAGAAATGTCATAAAATATTGAAGCAGGCTAAGAATGGTACCAGCACTGCAGTTCTCCTTGGTATTATTACACAGAAATGAGTTATACCTTGAGAAAAATACATGTCTCTGTAACATATGTCCTAACGCTTCCCTCACATGGCACAGAAATACCATACAATGGTTTTAAACTAAAAGAGGGTAGGTCCAGATTAGATATGAGGAAGATATTTTTTTATGATGAGAATGGTAAAACACTGGAATGGATTGCCCTTTGGAGAGGTGGAAAATGTCCCATCCCTGGAAACGTTCAAAGTCAGGTTGGGGAGGGCTCTGAGCAACTTATTCTAGCTGAAGATGTCCCTGATCACTGGGGGGGAGGGATTGGAGTAGATGACCTTTAAAGATCCCTTCCAACACAAACCTTTCTATGATTCTATTTGTGTCACAACACACAGTATTGTGGTGTTCACGCCTGGCTTTTGGAAATAGCCACTTTATTTCTGCTACTTGTCAATTTTGCCTGCAGGTTTTCCTCCATATGCACAAAGGTTTAGTGTTTGCACTTAAGAGAGAGCAAGAGGATTTTTTTCTTCCTTGTAGCCACTTGTATTGGAAATTAAAAGAAAAAGTCATATGGTCTCAGGAAAAAAAAAAAAAAGCTTGTTTTTGCAAAATTCAGATCTGAGGAAAAAATACGAGGAGACTGTTATTTTTTATAATTCAGCGAGTCTGGTCATCTTGGTTTGGGTCATCAGTACATACTACACAATACCAAAGTATTTACTTTTTTTGCAATGAAAAATTTAACCCCCCAGAAAGCCCTAAGATACCTTGAAAAAAGAGAGCATAATTCTAAAATTGAGATATCCATCAATCCTAAAGGATCTGATCTCTATAAAAGTCACTGGAACAATTCCCATCGATTTCCACTGATTTAGATTCAGGTCTTAAGAAACTTTAGTTAGCTTAACTCTTAAACGGTCCCTTGATAGAAAGCTGCCATGTGGTGTTGAGCAAATAGTAAATAAAAGTTGCTAAAGTAAAAATGCCTTGAATTACAATTGTGTTATTGGCTTCCCAGCAGTCTAGACCAGGGGCCTGGCCAGAGCATGCCATGGTTCCCTCTCAGCTGCTGTGCCTGTGTTTCTCTCCCCGTAGTAAAAGACAAAGTGGGAGCCTGATGGATGTGTATGTCTCACTCAAATACAAAGCTGTAATGTAGCTGGGTTGCACATCCAGGAGTCTGGGAGTATTCTGGGTGCTTAAGGTATGGTTACCATGACCTTTAGTAACAATAAACTTGCATGTTAACTGGGTGGGTTTGATAGGGTTGTAGCCTTTTGCATTCATTGGCTTTTGTTGTTTATCTAGTATTTGTGCTACTAGACATACATTTAAGACACTCCCTGGGTCCTCCTCTGTTTTAGTAGTGTGTCTCTACTGCTTATGGCAGTGGTTGGATTCTATTCTGAGAGGTGTTACTTTGTCAGTATACACTGCCCCTTAAAATCATTCTTATTTATTGCCTGCAGCACGCATGTAATACTCATCTCTAGCAATTTGCAGATGATCTCTTGGAAATGCTGCCAAAATTCCAGGAAGGCTTCACGATGGATACTTACTGGATGTAGTGTCTAATGGCGAACTCATTTCATAAATGCTTGCCGTGTTTTTTCAGCTGTGCACCTGCTTTGGAAAGAAATTTGTAGTGGAGCCTGATGCTGCCTTCACAAGGCAGAGCATCTCTAACCTAACCCCAGGCACAGGATCTCACCAGGCAAGCAGAGATGCAGCAGCAGAAATTCCAGTTACCGTGTTTTGGAGATGCCAGGTATTAAGCTTCAGCTCTCTCGCACTAAGATGCAGCGTGCCATGGATCTCATGCCAGAACTAAGGTTGCCTGTTCATAGTATAGACATGTCTTTCATGTTTGAAATTATGTCTAAGGAAGAACCAGAGATAAGAACAGGTATTGGCAAAGGGAGAGAGGAGAAAGGAATTTCTACATTTATTAGTCATGTTATTGAAGAAAGAGGGAAGATTTTATCACGTCTGTCTTGCTGAAAGCAAGGCTCTGGGCTCACAAGATCTGCTGGTAAGACTGTGGAACAGAGTCTGCTTTCCTACAGGTTGGTGCCAGAAGGTTAACATCACTTTCCTTTACAATAAGTGGAAGAAAGTTCTGTCAGCAAGGTGTGTGCTGCATGTGTGCCTCTGTATGCATGGCCAATAAGTGAGAATTAGGCTGGCATTTTTTTTTCTAACCTTCATACAATTTGGGGGGGAGTGGGTGTTGGGGGTTGAACACAGTGCTAATCCACGCAGGGATGGGAGGAAAGCTATGGAATGCACGCTCCTCTGGCCCAGCCGGATGAAAGGGCTGAAGTCCTCCCAGCTCCCCACTGCTTGGTAAATATGTACCTGCTGATTAAAGCACTTATCACAAGTGAAATAAAGACTAATGGCGTGAGGAGAACTTCAGCATTCCTACCTCTGGAAATCCCTCTAATGGACAAAAAAACCGACTTACTAACTAATGGGTTTTGCTCTTTTACCGGTAAGAGGAGTGCGGTCCCTTTAAAAGACTTGGCCTCCTTTCCTCAACGCTGTTGCCGAGCTGTGCCCCACCCCTGCATAAGCAACACCTGCATACCTGCAGGGTACTCTCTTCTTGATAGCTTGTATACCTTAATAATGCATGTTGGTGGAGCGAGCGGTCTGGATTTGGGATGTTTCACTATCCAGTTTATTAATGTGAGGACACTGATGTAGCATTTTCCAGATCCCCAGTGATGTAATAACATACAGTGCTTCTAAATGGCCTTTTTGCAGCATATGAGCTCTTGGTAGCCACTGAGCTGATGAGTTTCAAAAGGAAAAAAGACACACACACACCCCCCCAAGATAAACTCAAATGGCAAATCCTAGCAAGCAGAATGCAAAACAATTCCAGACAGCTTGCTGATGTGGGAGCTGTACACCACAGTTTTCTCAGCAAACTGATAGTGTTTCAGAGCAGTTTCTCAGTGTTGACTGACTGCTTATGACACGTGTTAAGCTCAATCGGGGTATGTGCAATTGCCTGGATACAGAAATGTGTAACATATCCAGGAATCCTCAAAGTACCCATTCTATGTGCTCCGAGGAAGCCTGATGGATTTTAAGGAGGAATGAGGCATTTGGGAGTGATAGGATATTCAAGGCTTCCAGAAATCTTTCTTCAGCAAGCTGTGTATATGTGCATCGCTCTGAAAAGAAATAGTTAACTTCAGAAAAAAAACCTCAGAGGATACTGTTCTTTGCTTCTGGACATAGATGCTGTTGGAGTCCTACAAAGGCCCAGACTGCTGCTTTCAGGAGCAGTGGGTTTACTAACAGGCTTAAGGCAACTTCCCGCCCTTTCTGTGTCTCACGAGTCCTAGTATGAGGGGTGTGAGTGAGCATTACTGCTGCACTCTGATGGTTATCTGCTCCTGGTTAAGATCCACCAGAGTAAAGCAGGTATTCCCCAACAGGTATTTTGGGTTCTCCTCACAGAAGTGTATTGGTAGATTAAGGTCACATTTTCCTTGCTTAGTGGAGGACTGGGGAACTCAAAGCCATTGCATTTTCAGGTTTTTACACACTTAAAATATAAATGGAGTAAATAAGATACTCCTTTGAAGCAATTAATGAGATCTTCATTGTGTGGGAAGCAGGAAGAGAACGAACAACATGTTAGGGGTGAGACCAGGGAGGTAAATACACAGAGGAGAAAAAGAGTCATGGAGCTTAAACACAAGGTAAGCTGCAGAAAGAGACCGAGGAGAAACAAATGTGGGGCTTACTGGGTTAGGACAGCAGGAGTCAGGGAGACGGTTGGCAGGGAAAAGATTAAGCCAGGTGTATGCCCACCAGAAGGAGCTGCACAAATATCAGCTGCTCTTCCCATGGTTTGCAGGATCAAAGAGCAAGTGCAGTGTTTCAGTGTATGTTTGTATGTTATACACTATGGTGTATAACACACGCAATTTCATTCCTGATTACTATTAAAAGATAGCGTATACACGATCAAAAATTATCGCATAAAGGCCCCAGTAGGAAAGACAAGAGAAAGGATTGGAAAACCACTGGCTGACCTAGTCTGTCACTCCTTGTTTTGTTCTCAGTTATTTATTGTAGAACTAATTAGTGGCAAATTGTAGAACTGAGGTCATCAAGACTTAGAACTCTTTGCATCTTCTCCACCTGATTTTAAAACCAACTAGAGCGTTTTGGTACGTTTCCTTTCTGTAGGCAGTGGCACTGTATTCAACTCCCCCTTGCCCTTTATTTTGGCATTTGTACATGGTTGCTGCCATTGGTGGGGCTTTTTTCAACACAGTGCAATGGCTGGAGATTTCCCAGTGTAGGCAGGCTGCTGTTCCTTTCCCCGGACCATAGTCTTTCCCTGGAGCAGGTGGGAGCAGTACCCAGACTCTGCCCCATGTGTTTCACATCAAAAGGACCTTGGAGTAGATTGAAAAGTGAGCTGCAGTAGGAAGAACTTCCAGGATGACAGACAGCTCTGGAAAATCAAATCAGATTTAAAGAGAAACACACCACATTTAGCTGTCTCCGTGCTGATAACGAGCATTTACAATCACTAGATCCTGACAACTGCACCACGCAGGGATAATTGTCTGTTACAAATGGCACTGTAGTAAGGAGGAGACCAGTGATCTGTCTCTAACATGATTATACACCACAAATCAACGATAAGGCAGGCATTGCTCCTCTGATTCACTTTCATCAAAGATGACTGACCATAAAGCAGAGAAGAACAAAAATCAAAACAAAGCACATAATATGTGGATGCTTTTCAACCTAAAAAAAAGATTAATTCTTTTGGAGACTGATAAACTGATGCATCCGAGCAGTACACTCATAGAGAGAATGCAAGGTTTATAAATTCATTTTGGCCTTTGCATTCACTCTGCAGCATCCTGCACCAAACAGCAGGCAGGAGGTGTTCTGCTGAGAGGGTGACTGGAGAGCAAAGTGAGTCCTGACTGCTTGAAAGTACCAGAATACTCACAACCATGTTTCCGTTGAGCCAGTCATGTCATATCAGTGTCCTGGCTAAATTTCAGTTTGATTAATTTCCCAAGCAGCATAGTTGTCATCATCTTTGATTATTTGGAGACAAAAATTTGCATGTTTTTTGAGCATAATAAAATTCTACTATCGTACTGTTTTTTTCAGGCAAAGAAAAAGATTCAGAATTTGAACCAAGGAGCTTAAAATTATCATAAAGATGAAACCACATTAGAACAGCGTCTGGGGAAATTAGTTGAGGTAAAGATTGTTAGGTGGGAGTGTGAATGGATGGGAAATATCAGTGTAAAGGAAAAGGAATGTGTCTGCAAAGCGACAGATTATATAATTTGCTTTATTTTGCATGTGTCTTGCTAGAAAGTTCTCATGATGTTTGCAGTCTTAAAGGAATTTAAATTTCTTGCTTTTGGTGCCCTAGTATTGAAAAGCTTGAAAATGGAATTTTGCAGAGAGAAGGCTAGCAGGTTGTACTAGGATCACAGAAACCAAACAAGCTCCTTTTCTCCATTTACGTTGCCTCTGAAAATGTCATGTCCACAAGCAAAGACAAGAATGATTTATTTAATTAATCACAAGGCATGACTGTAATTTTATTTCTCGTCTGAAAAATGAGAAATGTGGTTCCAGCAGTACAGTGCCCCTTCTCCATAACAGACCAGGGACCTGTTTGGGTACCTCAGACGTCTGGGAATCTAGCCTAAAACCGGGACCATGCCTTAGGATTTTTGTCAGATGAATCCTAAATCTGAATCCTAAACTGTTTCTTACAGTATCCGTGTTTTCCCTAGAGCGTTTCTCATCTGAACACTGACCAACCTTGACCTATTTTATTCAAGATTTGATTAGATCACAGTGCAAGCCTGTCTAACTGCAGGCCATAAATTGTAATCCTCCATCTGGCCGCTCTCTGGCCAGTGTATGTGGTCTATCAGGGCTGTCTTCTGGGTGCTGAAGGCATTAGGCACAGTAGCAGGGTGGGTAGCTGTAGGGTTCCCCAAGATGTAGGGTTCCTTTCCCTTCTCTCTGGCAGCTCCAACAGCAGCAGAATCTCTGGATGTGTGTAGCATGCTTTGGTCCTTTAAGGTATGTTATTAGTGGACTGAGATCAACCCTTTTAATTCAGGTTGCCCAATACTTCCCACATTGAGACTATATTGATTTTATGTGTTTAGAACACCATCAAATGTTAATTGTCCGTGGTGTGTGCTTCAGGCAGAGTATATGTAGAAAATGTCAGCAAAACAATTTAAGTATTTTTGAAAACAGGATAAAACCCAATGAATTTATTTGTCAGGGCTGAAAATACTAGACAACTTTTTTTTTTTTTTTTAGAAGCTCTAGTGCTCCTGTCCACTCAGGAAGAGAGATTAAAGTTGGCAGGGATAAGAAAGATGAATTTTGTGTCAAGAGATGAGCTATGAATTGTAAGTCAGTCTTAGTTTTGTAACTAAATATTGCAAAACCAGCGTTCATAATGGCTGCAGCACGAACCTGTGGAGAAAACAAGATAACTCTCCATTATTTGGCCACTGTTTGTTCAGTTCACTGAATAAGACAGGGGTTTTTGGGAGGGAACATATATGAGCACACAACTAAAGACAGGTACCAGGAAACACAAGGAGCGCTTAACTAAGATTATACTAGCAACACTAATTTCGATTGGTTGCAACTTTAAAGAGTTTAATTTTTTTTTCAGTTTTTCCTTATAGAGAGAATTTACAGATGTGATTTTTGTAACAGTGTATGAAGTGCAGAAGGGGTGTCCTTTAAAAGATGCTCAAAGCTGTTCTTTAAAAATTTGGCTACTTTAGGTCAAGCAAGAAAATAGTGGCATTTAAAATTGGTGTAAATGCTTTTGTCACGCGGGCAAGCTTTTGCAACACTTGGAGTGACTGCCAGGTTGTCTGAAAGCTACAAGGTAATTTCCTCCTGAAAGTGCAAATGAAAACTAATCTAACACATGTACATTTATTGTCAGGGCTGTTTGTTGTCGAGAACTCACAAGAGCCCATTGCCTTGTGATGACTAATTAAATACTGATTTACTTACTCTCCAAAGTTCAGTTGCTTCCACACCTTAAGCAAAGAGCAAAGGAAAGCTCTGGAGAATACAGGTAAGAAAAAAAAAAGGGAATGCAGGCATACCCAGTGCTCAGGTATAGGCTTCTTTTAAGCCATCTGAGCATAATTCTGCCTTTTGAAGAGTCGATTAATAATTTTTGGTGGGATCCTTGCAATTCTTTGGCCTCTGTTGGTTCATGAACAGCAGAAGGGCAATGGGTTTTTTTCTTTCTACCACATAATGCAGTGTCCCACACTGCCTTTTCTAATATGCAGTGAAGACATCAGCTCCCTGAATTTCCCAGTCCTTTTACAGTTTCTCCTTGTCTCCTGTTATTCACCAGTGAGCCCTGCTCCTGTGGTTAGTGCAGTTCTCCTAAAACCACGTTTGCAGTTATGCTCAAAATGAAAGGATTTTTCCTTGGTTAAAAAGAAGCTTGCTTAGTCTATCACAGTTTCATAACCACCTTAAACTGGCTGAAGCCAACACCACAATCAAAAAGATAAGTTTTGCCCTTTCTCCTCACTCAGTCCTGCCCCTGCACAAGATCAGCACAAGGATTTGGACAGCCACACAATGAGCCAGATCAGGAAAACGATCCAAATTAAAAAGGAGCTTGGCCCCTGCAACATTTGCTTTCTCCAGCCATCTGAGTTCCCTGGGTCTGTTCAGCTCGCAGCTGCACCAACAACTGTGCCAGCACAAAGGGGGTGGGTGACATGGGATTAGGGATGAGCAGCCGTCCTGGAGGAGGGAGGGTGGGACTCTTTTACTACTGACTTATCCAGCCAAGAATGATACTGAACTCAGGCAATGCGACTTGGACTTGCACCAGTTTTGAAAAATTCAAAAGGGGTTTCGAATTTACTCAAGATAAGCACCATTTATATGGGAAATAAAAATAAGACACGGAGCCTTTTCTTTAATGTTTTTATTCCTTATATAAAATGGACTGAGTATTTTGTCACAAAATAGCAACAAAACTAGGAAGTAAAGGACTGCATTTAGATGTACTCTGTGTCATGTTGTTAGTCTTCCAGTGATGTAATACAGTTGTCTTCTCTTTGGGTATAAAGAGGGAGATAGAACCCTGTATCCAGATAATTACCATGGTTTGCCCAGCTGTCACCCATTGCCACAATCCAGTCCTGCTCCAAGGCTCATGAATGGGAGTGGAGCTGTGTGGCCATGGCAGTCCCAAGTGCCACACAGCAAGCTGTGGCACACAGCCACTCACACAGCCACTCACACAGCCCAGGCATTAGTGCACTGCTTGTACAGCCCGTGCAACTGAGTGACCAAGTAATAACACCTCAGGATTGCCAAACCACCTTTGATTTCTTTTCTCATAGAGTTATTAGCTTTAATTTTGTCTCTGCCACCTGTCTGAATAAATTTTAATATATCATTCTCTGGTGGTTTTCGCAACAAGATGTAACTGGGACAAGGACTGTAAGAACTTGAAAACAGTAATTAAAATGGGAGATAAGATTAATCTTAGCGGTGTCTTCCAAGAAACCAGTAGCAGAGCTAGGTTATTCCAGTTATGTAAATATTTTTAAGCTGAATGACTGAAGAGAAATTTAATTTTAAAAGAACCAATACTGTTTGATTACACCGAGTCCATTATCTCTTGCTGAGGCGATAGGCAGGAGAAAGTGAAACTACCTTTCAAAGCTTCTACATGGATGCAGGCAAGATCCGAAGGGAGAATTTCTAGAAAGTACAACAGTGGTGCAGTACAGTGGGCTGGAATACTGTGCTTCATGGCAGCACATAATTAGCTGTCAGAAGAGAGTGCAACCTCCCTTCTTTACCAGAAATGTAATGTTGCTGGAGCAAAGTCCTTACAGCAGAGCCTACTAAGAAAACAACCAATAAAGGAGATAAGGGAGTGCCCTGCTTAATACTTTATTTCAGCCCAAACCTTTCGGATTCATAACTTTTAATGAGGTTGTTGGCAGCTTTGGCTGGGTACATTAATCTTGAGAAAGTAATGAATTTTGGTGTGATTCTCAACATCTCAAGGGTGGAAAAGATGAACGACTACTCAGTCTGATCAAAGACCATTCTAGTATCTGCAGAGAGATTTACAGCAGAAGCCTTATTTAACATAGCAGAGGGAAATACACATAACAACCTTGTAAAATTATCTGTTCCACATTTATTCTATATGAATTCCACTTAAACATGGTGGGCCAGTTTAGGAAGAACTTCTAAGAGTGAAACGGGTTCTTTGCTCTTTTGCATATGACAGTGAGTCAGAAAACTAAGATGTTTGACCCTACAGAGACAAACTCATGAAGGGTTCACTAGAAAATGGCCAAACATGCCACAGCAGGAGTATAGAGAGCCCTCATGTCACAATTTCTGTCATCAAGGCCTTTCACAGCTTAGTTCCTTTTTTTTTTTGCGTAACCTACACAGCGCCAGCTCAAAGCTTCTCTTCTTTCCATGAGGGAAAAATGAATCTTGGCACTCAAGGACACAGACAGATCAATTTCTCCCATAAAACATCTTACTTTGGTTTCTGCTGAGGGATGCAGAAGTCACTTTTGTGAGCACAGCACCAGAACAGTTTTCCCAAGCACCAGCCTCCTTACACAGCTCAAGGCACCATTGCCCTGATGGTTCTGCATCCCCACTAAAGTGCTGGTGATGGGCCTCTGTGCTCAGCCCCACTCAGGCAGCCCTGGGCAGGGCCTTGGGGCTGCTGAGGCTGCTGCACTTCTGCTGCTGGGGAGCAGGGAGTGGGAAGGGACAGGAGGGCCACCTGCCCCTCTTTAGTGGGGACAGCATTTTGCTGACTAGCTCTGCTGCTGCTGTCATTTTGCTGCCCCATTCCATCTACCTCTGGAGGCCAGAGTTCAGTCAGCCCATGCCACTGTACCACTTCAGCTGTGGTGCAGGACTGAGGTATTTAAACCAGCTCAAACCCAAGTGTCTTTCTCGACAGCGGAAGTCAGCTCTGAACTCTGCTACTGTGGCTAGACAGGTCCTTGTATCCACATGGGTTTGGAAAACCATATGCAGTGCTGCACAGTTATGATGACCTCCTAAAAATGCTCCTTACCTTCTCCCACGTGCTGTCTTCTGCCTGAGGCATCTTTCCCAAACAGATTTGTGTAGTTGCTGAACAGTCTGCATATCCTATTTTAATAATGCTGAGGTGGGAGGCTTGTTTAGTACCTCACCTATTCAAAGATGAAGCAGACAAGTCATGAAGAAGTTGATACATTTTACCAGCCAGCCCAGGAAAGAAGTAAATAACGAAATCCAGTATCCTTAGAAAGCTCTTCTTGACAGGACTGCCTCTTTTGTCTGAAAATATTGTTGGTATTTTCTCACACTAGGGCAACACTGTAACAGCTAAAAAGAAAATTAGTCCAGTGATTTTAATGTAAATAATAAGTTGTGTGTGTAATACAATTTAATTAACCATGAAGCTCTAATTCCTGGCAGAAACCTGGTGTACATAAAGGTGTACATAAAGTTACTGACTTTGGAGCTAAACTGTCTCCAGAAGGCACTCTCCATCCCTGGAACCTCCTGAATAAGGCAGATGAAAACTAGCTGAGGTTAACAAGAAACACCAAATCATAATCTACATACAAACTTGGATTTTAGAGGAAGATTGAAAGTTAATAGTAGTATTAGCAGTATTAGAATTTCTAAAATACTTGTTACTTAATACAATGGTATAAAATACACAGAGTAATGAACGTCTTTTAGCACTCTGCCTTCTGATAATCTGAGACACAGATTTTAAAGGTGATTGGGCAGGTGCTTGGTGAGATGTTAGAGAGCGTCTATGAGATTAAAGTTTCCTTTGAGAATCTTATTAGACATTTATCTGCGTAAGTGCCCCAGCTCCATTAAAATTTAGGTTCACAGGCCTTATGACTGATAGTATCATCAGATTGTACATCTAATCTGATGAAAAGTCAGGCTGTTTATAGACGAAATGGTTCTTCTCTTTCTTCATTGCCCCAGCCTCACGGCCTGTTTTCCTTGCACCAGTCTGAATGTAGCTGAAGAGTAAAAGTAGAAAAAAACCCCAATTTCTCTGTTACCTCATGAGATATCACAATTATTCAGCCCAAGGCAGAGGAGGAGCACTGTTGTAGGAGTAGCATCAAGGTTGATACCCAAGTGCACATGCCTCTCTGCTCTCCCTTTTTTTCAGTTTTCTCGTATTACTCAGAAAAGCTAGGAAGATGCTAATGATACAGTGTACATTAAAAGTAGCCAATGGAGTTAAAAGTGGTGAATGTACAAGCCACTGATACTACTCACCCACAGAGTGATGAGTTTGGACAGTTAGCTGTGAGTTGGACATCCTAAAGCAGGTGGCACACTACAAGTTTTGACTCAGCTGTGTACCAAACCAGCCCGGCCAGGGAAGCCCCGAGGCAGAGCTGACCATGGCACACTGTTTCTGCTTGTCCTCTGGTCTTCTCACACCACTGATCTGTCTGAAGCCAGTTCTAACCAGCTCTCTCCAGAACAACCCCTCTGGTTATAAAACATCAGTGAAAGGCTATACTAGGCTGTTTTATAGCCCTTTTTAGGTAAAGGAGCATATTAATGTGATCTTCCCCAAGCCTCAGCATAACTAGAAAATAATTTAATTCTCTCATGCCAAAGCGAACCAACCAGTCAACCCTAACAACAACAAAAGCAGTAAAAACGTGGTTCTAACAAGACACCTGACAAACTGCAGTGCTTCCCTAATTATCTTCTTGTCATATCTGTTTAGTGTGAATCATGAATTGAGTGGATACTCGAGCAACCAGGATCCAGTGGATGGAGCTTGTGCCCACCAAGTCAAAGCAGAGCAGAGCAGAGCAGACCTCGGGTACAGGTAAGGCCTTTTCCATGTATTTCTCTATGTGACACTGGATCACTGAGACTGCCAAGCTCTTGGGGCAGATACTACTGCTACATCCACCACTCTTCATCCAGGACACTCAGCCCTGGATTAAGCACTGCCACAGTTCAAAAACCAATAGCAGTCTCATGTTTCTTCTGTACCTTGCTTGCAAATATCTTGACTACACTGCCAAAATTTGAAGACCTTTTAGTTTGTCTTGAGATGAATTTTACCATTTATGTCTGCAGCCCAGTGCTGCACTGGATCTGTGTATGACTGCACATAAAAAGAAAAACTCACTTGCTAACTGTAATTGCATACAGTGCAAGCACAAAATACAAGTTAAATATGATTACCAAAGTTCACCCATCTTGAATCATTTAAGATTCAAAACTTAAACAGTAAAGTATTAATTTTATTCCAGGCTTTCCCATCAATACTATAGCATCATTCTGTATGGGAGTTCCTCACTACCCTTGTATTGTACCATAATACCTAAGAACATAGTACAATTCACTTGCTTGCAATTTATGTAGTATGTATGTGTCAAAGAAATGGATGAATTTTAGATTACGAAGTTAGAAACACTGATACCCCCACAGGCATAAAACTTGGTGTTTTTTACTGCTGCTGTCATGCTCCTTCTGTGACTTTGTGCAAGTCATTCCAGTTCTGTGTCTTCAGACTCACAATGCACCCGGGTAGGCAAGTCCAGGACCACTGTTCATCTGGTAAAACTCTCAAGGCCTTAAGTCCTCTGGGCCTCAGTGTTGCTGGTTTTTAAAATGATGTTAAAAGCATACCTAGAACTGCATATACATGTGAAAATTTACTGGCTTAAGTATAGAAATGTAACTATGCCAGTATAGGCGTATCATAATATTTTGCCACGTACAGAAACATCTTGCACTTGTTGCTTCATACCTCCTTCCAGGAATGATGACTGGGTAAAAGCCAAAGTATTTGTTAAATAATGAGTTTCAGTTCAATCTTACTTGTGCAACACTTATCTGACTACTGTACAGATTCCTGCAAACACGGCAGGCAGGAGAGACTCGCCGATCCTCATGTGCGCTGCAAACTTTCAGCCAGGTCCACTCGGGAGCACACACTCACAGACTCAAACGAGTTCAAGTTCATTTCAGAGGGACAGCGGCGTGAGGCTTCATTATCGTGGATCTGGTTGCACAAGAAGCCTCTGCAACAGGTTTCCTCGCGTGAATGAGGCGTAAGTGCAGCATTAGTACCTACGGGCAGGAGGACGTCCACGTGTAAAATACATGGGGATAGAGACTGCTCCGTCACTGGGGGAGGTATTACAGCAATTACTTCAGTATTAAGAATAGACCAAGTGAGGACTGAATCACCTGCGGCAAGAGGCAGGACATAATCCAGTTCGATCAGGAATTGACTTTAACTGAGAGTCTGACAACATCTGCCGCTGCCGGAGCTCCCCAGCCTCGCTCCAGCCGTACAGCAGCGCTTTTTAAACCCCTGAGGAGGTGCCCGAGGGCGCTCGGACATCGGGACGGTCTGGGAGTCAGCGGAGCCCAGCAGCCCGAGCTCCCGGCCGGGGCCGCTCGGCGGCGGCGGGCGCAGCGCTCCCAGCGGGACCCGGCGGCGCGGCGGCGGGGGCGGGAATTTGGGGAGGATCCCTGGCCGGGCCGGTGCGTGTGTGTGTGTGTGGTGTGTGTCTGTGTCTGTATGTGTGTGCGTGTGCGTGTGCCGGTGAGCGGCGCGGGGCGGCTCAGGCCGCCTGACGCCAGCCGGGCCACATCCATCCCGCTCCCGCTTCCGGCGCGGAGCCGCCCGTCACCGCCCGCCAGCCGGTAACAACTTCGCGTCCCCCCCGCGCCTCTCCCCGCTCGCTGCCCGCCGTGCCCGCGCATCCTCCTCCTCCTCCTCCCGCTTCTGCTCCCTCCCTCCCTCCCTCCCCCGGGTGGTCCCCGGCCCGGGGGCAGGACCGCGGCGCGGGAGCGGCTCCTCGGCAGCGCTGCCCTCCGCTCTCCTCCCTGCCCGGCATGATGGCGTCCCTGCGGCGGCCCGGGGGGCACCGCTCCCGGCTCCAACTTCGGCGGTAGGTGCCACGCCGGGCCCGCCGGGAGGCACAGCCTTTCCCCGCCGGGAAGCCGCCGTTCTCCTCCTCCTCCTCCCCGTTCCCGTTCCCGGCCCCATTGTGCGCCCCCGGGGACGCGGCGGAGCCCCGGCCGGCCGGGGCAGGGGCCGCCTTTGTGTGTGCGGGAACAGCCCTTCGCCTCCCGCTTCGGCCCAGCCGCGTCCCTCTCCCTTTAATTTATCTTTTTTTTTTTTTTTTTTTTTTTTTTCCCCCCTTCCTCCCCTCCCCCCTTCCTTATTCGTTCCGCAGCCCCGTCCCTCTTTCCCGCCCCACCCCCCCTTCCCTTCTTTCTTCTTTAATGACAAATCTGTGCTTAGAGGTCAAGGAAAGTTCACTTAATTTTTTTTTTCTTCTCACTGTTAAAGGGTTTGGATGCTTGAGATTTTCCCCCTCCTCAGTATAGTTTCTTCATATGCTTGTACAGCCAAATAATCTTATCCTGAATATAGATCTTTAGAGCTTATTAAGATTTACTGGCGTGGAAATATTTAGTCATGCGTTCGAAAGGATCTGGGCCAGATACTATTTTTTTTTTTATATAAACCGAAGTCAGAGGGAGTTCTGCCCGAAGCAGGGTTGCTGTGATTGCTCTTTTGTTAGTAGAATAATCTGAAGAAGATATGTGGTAGGACCTTACAGTTTGATTTTACAGTATCTGAATAATTAGAACTTATTCTGAAAATCAGTTATTATTTTG
The DNA here is from genome assembly GCF_003945595.2 of Pipra filicauda. Classification (NCBI taxonomy): domain Eukaryota; kingdom Metazoa; phylum Chordata; class Aves; order Passeriformes; family Pipridae; genus Pipra; species Pipra filicauda. Next base: position 3,822,599 of record NW_024105087.1, on the reverse strand, counting down.
GTGTATTTTAGGATAAAATGATGCTCACTGCATGTCGAAAAGGGTAACAGTTTTATTTGGGGAAGTATTATAAACAGGGGTTTATAAAAGCAGTATTGTTGGATCCAGATGGAGAGGACTAAAAGTAGATGTGTATTTCAGATACAGGCAAATGGAAAAGATCATTGACTGAAATATGTCAGTGTTTAATGGATGTCAGTGCTTAAAGATACAGTGTCTTGAAACTAATATGCTTAGGAAAGAGCTGTCATAGCTGATAGTTTGAATCTGTTTTGCACACAGAGGAGAAGTCAAAGAAAACTTGTTTAATTTTTTCACCTCCAATAGTTACATGTGTTTTTAAGCAGCATTCAAGAATAAGAGTAAAAACTGAAGCTACCCAGCCCACAGAGAACACTTTTCTTTGCAGGCGTGTGTCTGTAATTCTGTCGGTCTTCATGTGGCTGACTGTGTGCACCTTGTCCTGTCAAACAATAGGAGCAAATCATGTGAGAGAACCTAAGATTGACTTAATTTTTTCTTTTACTTGTCAGTAATTACTCTGCTGAATTATGGGACATGAGTTTGTTAGTTGCAGCTGATTAATACTCATTTAATTTTCCCATTGAACCAGAGAGCAGTGCTATGAAGCTTTTTAGAGGTTCTCATTGGATTTTACTGCAAGTTTTGAGTGCTTGTTTCATTACTGTGACTGGAAAAGCATCAGTGTGAAAATGAAGGATATCTGGCCCTTTTTGAAGTACTTGCTGTGGTCTTAGGGATGAAATCTTGCAATTTACTTCAGACTGTAAGTAGGTGGTAGAGAGAAATTTCCCTTGATTTGGGTGATCCAGAGGCCTTCCACAGCTACCAGAAAGGATCAGTTCAAGGCATGATCAGGTTACCCCAAGGGTAGGGATTTGTCCTTGCATCTGTTTTGACCCCATTACCACTGGATATGTAATCAAATACATTTTTTCCTACTCTGTCCTGTTCAGCTTGCTTTTTCGTGTACCCTTGAAGATGTGATGATCCAATACATTCGAGAAAAGTGACTGAATAAACAGATGGAGATCTTTCTGTTTTGGTATAATATTAACTATCAATCAAATATTTGAAAGCTGATGAGTTTAGTGTTTGTTTTTCCTCTGTAGTTTGAACACAGAGTAAAGAGTTGGACGTGAAGAAAAGCAATACAAAGGTTAATTAAAGTGCTACTTGTGTTTCTGAGTACTGAGAAATTAATCAGATTAAACTATGAGTTTCTTTGCTTGGTATAAAGATTTTAAAAATGAAGAGGTTATGACTTTTAATTTTTTTTTAAATTGAAGCATGAATGCACTGGATATTACATATAGCCAGTGTTCTATGAAGCCCAAGTTGTGTGTGTAAAATAAAAACTCATTTGAGTAGTCTTACAGGCCTAATGGAGGCATCATCTCAGCTTTATAAATAATGTAAGTTGTGTATAATGTGGAGTCCCCAGAGATTGCAGAGAAAGCATCATTACCAGCCTTTTCAACCTGCTGGAGATCTTAAATTGATTTACAGCACTGAACTGGTGCAAAATGATACATCAGGATGACACAGGGTCAACCTGTAAAAGTCTATGATGTGAGCCTGTTAGTTCGGTCATCATAATTAAACCATATTATGAGGGCAGTGAAGCAAGTGTCTGTGACATGTCCCATTGTGCTTCAGATACGGGTGGTTTAAGAATCAAATAAAGACAGCACCGTGTTTTTTATTTAAGTTATGCAAAGAGTAGTTGAAATTAAAGCTTGTGGGAAAATGCTGAACCAGTTTAGGTTGACTCTTAACCTCTTCCTTGCAGCCATTAGGAACTGAAATAGATGAAGGCATGTGCAGCTTCGAGATGTGTGCGTGGGGAAGTGGTTGTGAGTGAATCTCTGAATTTTATATATCCTTTCTCAAGCCTCAGAATCAGCTAGACTTTACCTGCAGACTGTGCTGTCAGATATCCACGGGACAAACAGCCAAACAAGCCAATTGTTTGGGCTTTTTTTTTTTCCCCTAGTATTTTTATCCTACTGAAGTTTGTAATTTACTGTTGAAATGTTCCTGCAGATTTGAGTTCTTGTATAAGACAGAGCATTTTAGTCCTATCTTGAACTATATGACCAAACTTATTTTAGAACAGACACTGTAATTTTGAATATGGCTTGGCATAGCTCATTCTACTTTTCTTTAGTGAAGGCAACTGTGGTTTCAGATTTGTGTTTCTCTCTAAGTGCCTTAGAAAGTAGCATGCCACAGGTAGTAAAATGTTTATTAAATATTAAGCATCTTAGGTCTTGCTGTTTCTACTGGTAAAATCACTGTGAAGTTTTGTGGGAAAAATCCTGAAAAAACTCCTTTTTCCCCCTCCTTTCTGCTAGTCAGTGTGCTCTCAAATCTTGGGGATTTGAGAGTTTTGCATTTATCAGTGGTTAAACCAACTCCTTATACCTGAATTGATGTGAACTCTACATTCAATCTCCTGAGCTTCTCCCAGCCAAGAAAGAAACATATCTTATTTTTAGTCACAAATGTAAGTTAAAAAAAGAAAAATCGAGGCATACAAGAGAAGCAGAGAAAATAGATGGCCACTAGTGGTAAGAGATCCATTAATCTCCAGGTTCAGTTGCATCTCAACAGCTTGTGCTTTAGCTGAGGTGCTTTCTGAGTGGCAGGTAAGAGAATTAAAGCTCACTTTTGAGTGCAGTGTCTTACAAAATGTGGATGTGGAGCTGTCTTCTGCTCTGTCAGTGCAGATGAAGAAACCACCTTGTTGAAGAGAGAGCCATAAAATCTGTGAAAATGAAAGTCAGATTGCACAAATTGCTTTATGGTTAATGAAGTGATTCTGCCGACCTGTAGGTTTTTGGTTTTTTTTTGGTTTTTGGTTTTGGGGTTTTTTTGGTTTTTTGGTTTTTTTTTTTTTTTTTTTTTTTTTTTTTTTTTTTTTAATTTCTGGTTTAGATTTTCATGACAAACTCACCCAGTTGTGCTTTCAGAGTGGGGAAGGGTCTGTTCTGCCCTTAAAGACTTAACTGATTTCCCAGTAGTAACAGCAGACTAGTATTCTTCACTGGCCTTTCTTCTGTGTATAGCAAAAAATTGAACGCATACCAGTCAATAATTAAAAGATGATATGCAGTTCCTAGAAATTTATCTTTGAAATTAACTGAATGGAAAATTCGAGTTTGAAACATAAATCCCAAGTTGGCAAGTGAGGCTTGAAATGCTGGTGACCTAAAGGCTCATCTACACAGCTATCTTGCAATTCTCGAGCTGTTATGCTCAAGCCATGATGGTATAACTGTAGAACAGCACAGAGAATTTGTCTATTAGAACAGAGGTTTTTGCTTGGGATGGGAAAGAGGTTATTTTAAATTTATGCTTTTTAATTTATAGAGTTTTGTCCCTGCAGGCTGGTGTGTAACTATTTCTGTTAAAATGTTTCTATTTTTCAGGATTCAAAATAACCGGAGATAATGTTAGATTGTACCTCTTGTGAAGGGCATTGCAGAGGGTGGACTCAGAGGTGAGGAGGAGGATGCTCTTGGCTGGCTAATGGCTGCCACAAAGATCCCTATCCTGCTCCTCAGACAAATGTTCATTTGCATTACAGAAGCTTTTTGGTTCGCCCTGTATTTGAGTGGGGGACACTTTTGTTTTTTAAAGGTATAGAGAAGGCAAGCATTTAATAAAATAGGCTAATTTCAAGGAATAAAAATGTTTTCTAGAGTGAACCCAGATTGTACAGGATCTCTCCCTGCATCCATTTGATGCCTGCATCTGTTGGCATTGAAAGTTCCTCCTAATTCAGTAGGAACAAAGGTTGAACACACTACTCCTAATTAGCCCCTTTGAAGTCAAGTGTTCGATGCAGGTAGTGCTGAACTCGGCTGAGCTGTGGAGATGGGTCCATTTTCGTTATTTCTTTTATTTGGAGGATGTGGATTGGGTACTTTGGCATTAGGATTACTCTGATGGAAGGGTTGTGGGGCTGTGTGACCACAGTGCCAGCCCTGGCAGCTGTCCTGTGTGTGTGGCACAGAAGCTGGACTGAGCTGGCATTGGATGAGAAAGGGTTTTCTGCAAGTAGGGTTTTTTTTGCTCAGTTGTACTCTCCTGGTGACTGCTGTCTTGGGAGACTCTGTAGAATCTGAGTTCAGATCAAGAGTTGAAGCTTTTTTTCCCCCTTCTAGACTTACCAGTGCAGAGAACCTGACCAGTAGAGCTATTCTGGACACTTGCACAATTCAGTTATTCTGTTGTAGCTCTGTAATGATTTTGGACTATATGTCACTTTTATTTTCATATAGGTTATCCACTTGGGAGAGTGATACTAGAACAGATGTCACCAGCCTTCCTCATTTAGTTCTTCCCCCACCCTTTCCCTAGCATGCACAGGCAAAGTCTAGAGTACAAGGAGGAAAACAAATTATTTTTAAACATGCCTTTATATAAATCATTATATTTAGGCACTGTTCAAAGCAGTATCATCCAAAACCAACTATTATGTTGACTTGGCATGTAAGCAAATCATTAATGTGGTTCACCAGTGATTTCTGAAGCATTATTTCATATTTTTGTACTTAAAAAGGGAACACTCTTCCCAACATGGCAGCAGATGAGCCTGTCTGAGTAAGTCGGTACAGACAGTCTGAATTATAGCACTTAGTGGTATTCAGAAGTATATAACTTGCAAGTTTTTGTCATTAAAATCATTAAAATGCCAATCCAGATCAAAGTGACTATCAATCCAATATCGGGGAACATGGAAATAAGATATCCATTAAAAATTTTTACGATGCTGAAGTGATTGTAGACAGAATCATGAGAGTTTTTGCTGTCTCCTCGTGTCTGTCCCCAGCACGGGTGTCATAATCACGTCTGCCCTCCAGATTTGACTGACGGACCTTCTTTCAGTACTTGGAACTACTGTTTGAGGGGAAGCTGAAAATATGTCCTCTCAGTACAGATTTCATCCCTGAGTAGAACTTGGATTCTTTAAGATATCCTAAAGTATGTAGGATTATTCAGAGTGGATAGGTATGCTATATGTGCACATGTGAATACCTAAAATAATAGCCACTGTTGAAAGTTAAATTATTTGGATCAGACAAAGGAGAACTTATATGTAGTTAAGAAGAACCTGTAAATTTGTCAAGGTTTGTGTATGTAATAACTGTTCATATATAAATAAATAAATGCTGTTTAAATGCTTAAAAGCATAAAATCAGTTTTGGCTAAAGATGAGGTACGTAACTGGAGAATCACGTTGCAACAAATTGTGGCTTCCACTGAAATGTGTTCCTAAGGATGAGAGGAGGAGGAAACATCTGCAGTTCGGTCAGATGCTCTTAATAAGCTGCATATTTGACTTCATTCTGCCAATATATTACACCTTTGTATCTGTTAGGTTGCATTTGAATGTTGATGTGGGAGAACTTAATCAAGTGCCCTTGTTGTCTTACATGTATCTTACTAGTAATTCAACTGACCTGTTGAGGAACAAAGTATGTGGCTTGTAACTCACTGTATTTTCTGAGGCAGGGAAGAGAGGGCTCTCAGAAATTTTCTCAAGACAAATGTGGTAGTGTGTGTAAGAGAAAGGGTGGAAAGTGGTGTAGAACTGACATCTCCTGCTCTTTTGGTTGATGATTTAATTCTCTGTGGTGTCCCTGTAATTTATAAAGCTGAGGAATAGCAAAAAACGTACAGATTGGGGTTTTTTATTCTTTGTTGTTTTTTAACTCCTTGCCCTTTTCTTTCTAGCCCTCCCAAGATGTTACAAAACAAACTCTGCCAGTGTTTTGGTAGGACAAAAAGGTTGGCAGAACACTCTTGCTCACTATTGGCCAGTTGGTTTTTTTTCAAGGTTTTCTGAGCTGTCTTACATGAAACAAGAAAGTTACTTTCAAGTTAGGCTGCCAGCACCTGCTTTTGAATGTAGATGCTGCTCACAGGTCCTGCAAAGTTACTAATGGCTTATCAGTAAAACATAGTCCTATTGGACAAAGGGTCTTTCTCCTGATATCCAAATGCTCTGTTGTGAAATTTGACATATTTTACCACTGTTATGGTTTCTTGGCTGAAATATACTTCCAGGAAGGCAGGTTTGGTTTTATTTTAACCTAGGAAGGGCTTTATTTAGGTTAGTATAATTACACCTTGTCTGATTAATTTTTTTTTTTCTGTTGACCTTACTCCCTGTACGATAAAATAATCCACCTGGCCTTTGCAGATAGGCTGGGAGACAAACAGTACGTGAACATGACAGGGGTTAGCCATGGTTGCTGAAGGTATCTGGTGCTATAGTGATGAGCATGGTATGGGAACCTCTGTAGATCAGAATCTTTCAGTAGCTCCCAAGCAGTGAAAAGGGGGATGGAAAAGTGGCTTCTTCCCAGAGCTGTTTGTGAAGCAAGGTGACAGTGATGAGGACTTGCATTTTAGTGTAACGGAGCTGTACATGAAGTTGGACTTCAAGGGTACAGGCATGAAGGAAGGAAGAGTGATGCAACTCAGAAGGCTTCTGGATTCTTTGAAGTGATCAAAATCAGGGGAAAAAGCAAGTTTTCTTATGCCTCTGCCTATACACAGCAAATAGAGCTCATTCCCTAGCCCGGTAGCACTTGATGTGATTTTGTAGTTGTGCTGAGGCAAGCAGAGTTCTATCCAGTTTTCTTGAACCAGTTGCTTTTCTGATGTGAACCAAATTCTTGTTTCCAAACGATTGGCAGGTGGTTCTTTAGAGAACTTCACAGAATCAAGGTATGGTTCAGATTGGAAGGGACCCCTGCAGGTCATTTGGTCCAGCCCTCAGCTCAGTCATGGCCACGTAGGTTGCCCAGGACTGTATCCGGGTGACTCCTCTATTTTTCCAGTTATATGACAACTGCACTGTTGTTTTGTCACAAAAGCGAAGAAAGTAGGTTTGAAATTTATCTAAACCTCAGAGGCCTGACCACATGATGGCTTCAGGGATTGTTATATGTGTAATGGGTTTACACTGGTTTAATTTCAAATGTGTGGTCTTTCAGGAATCTCAAACACGTTTAAAGCATGTGCTTCCCTGCACAGGGAAGGAAGAGGGAGGTGAGTGAGGCGTAGACCCAACTTGAGTGGCTCTGCTGAGGTCTTATCATGAATCTCCAACGTTCAGGACCAGAATTTCATCTTTCTTCACACAATCTTTCCTCTTGTCAGACACTTCTGCCTTTTTATCACCAAGGAGAGAGATAGAGAGATATAGAGAGGTAGATAAAAAAGACAATGGTTATGTCTTTGTCCTAATTGTTCTGCTAACTACCTGGTGAATGCAGTGACTAACTACAGTTATTTGAAAAATGTGAAGTTTGACCTGGCTGAATGGCTTGGAAAACCTGGCTTACCTATAGGTTAACATCTCGACTATTACAGTTTCCCGTTTTGCACTTTTGCCCGCTGCTGGCTTTACAGTCTGGCATATTTAATAACAGGCCCTTTATTATCCGTGCTAGCTAGTGTCAGTGTTAAGTGCTTTCACTTGGATGTAGTGGCCAAAGGAAAAGTCTTTGTCTTTATTAGCTTAAAAACTTAAGATAATGTAATTACAGTTTCTGTAATGTGTTGTATTTTATTTCATCTGGGAAATATTTTAAAAATGCTCTCAGCTTAAAACTCTGCAGTGTGTGGTATTTTTGGATAGATGGATATGAAATCACTCTTCTTTTTTCCAAAGTCTGCTGTCTAGTTACTAGAGCAGAAGGCAGTGGTGGCAGAGGGGGGGTTGGAGTGCTTGCTGGAGTGTTTGGTTATTCAGAACTGGCCAAGTCAGAGCTCCTGGCTTCAGAAATGAGACCAGGTTTTGCAGATCAGCTGAAGTACTCGTGTCTGAGTGTGAGCTAATCTTTGACCTGGATATCATCTAAAATTCAGGGGTGGCAGCTCCACAAGATAGAGAGGACTCTTAACAGTTGGGTTTCTCTCAACCCCAGCCATGATTTCTTTGTGTTTGCTGGTGGGCTGACTTCAGTGCTCATCCTGCTCTGAGCTAATCCCGCAGAACGTTTTTTTGGTTGATGTTGTTTTTACCAGGTTAGGAAGGGGAATTGACTGACAAATAGAGGGGAAATTATGTTGGAGTACTGAGGCTGGCACATGGGACTAAAGGGAAACCTTTTGTCTTTGGGTGGGAGCGAGCTTGTGAGGCTGCTCATCTGCTTGTGGGCCAAGGTAGCCAGTTATAAAAGAGTGCTGCAGGACTCCCAGATGAAGACTTCCTTAATACTCTTGCCAAGGAAAGGTCTAATTTACAGGTTTTTTTCCCAGATACTTACGTTGGTGATTAGCATGGTGAGGTTAGACTGCCAAGAGTTACGTCAGTCACAAAGCCCCAGTGTAGTTATATTGGCAGCAAAACGACAGTGATTAATGATACAGTGTATTTTATGGGGGGTGAGGGAGGATGGATGGGCAGCAACACTTAAACAAGCTTTTCTAATCAAGTGCTGTTTTGCTGGTATAAGCTGCAAGCTGTGTTAGAAATGTTTTTCTAGTTTAATGCAACCGTATGAGCAGAGCACACCTAGTGCACCGTGTGAGACAGGACAAATGTTCTTCCTCATGAGGAAAAGAAGTGTCCTCCAAGTTTAACTTCTTAGTAGTAGAAAGTTTATTTTGCTCTTTAGAGGATGAAATAACTTGAAACAACTGGCAGACCGTGTACTGTTAGCAGCATTATCAAGAAACCAGAGAAAAGGTAAATATTAAACCCATTAAAAACTGTTCCGTAAAAGCAGACTGGGGTTTACCAGAAATCACTGCCAGTGAAGACAACTAGGGCACCTGAAGCTGATACATGCCATGAGCCAATGCACTGCTTACAGCTTTCCTGGGTTCAGCACCACTGCATAAATCTCTTTCGAATTTTTGGCTTTCAATCCACTTTTCTCAAAGGAAACTAAGAAAGCATTTGTTTTGACAGCATATGGTAAACGTGTTTAAAAACCTTTCTTGTTTTTTCATCTTTCTATTTCTCAACTTCAAGGAATTAGACTATCTACATATTTAAAGTACAAACTTTAGGTATTTCCCTAGTGGTAGTGCTGGAGCAAGGTACTCGCTGAATTCCCTTGTAGCCCTCCTCTCCACTGAGGAACTATCCAGAATCTGGGAGGCCAACTGCAATTTTTGAAAAATTTTTTTCCTCTGGCTTGGCTACAGGCTTCTTTGAAATTTTTTGTTCTGTAAAGAAAACATCACCATAACTGGCATAAATACTCCAAGGCTATTTAGTACAGTTTACTGAATGACTGTTCCCTTTGCCCTTGTCCCCACTAAGTTTATCAACTATGACTCTTGTTCATGGTCAGACCCGATGCATCTCCTGTGGTTTGTGAACCGGGAGTGGCTGAGAACTTGGAGTTCTGGTACCAGGCTGCTTTGGCTGAAATCTCATATTTCTGACTTTTTTTCCATCACACCTTTGCCTATCTTTTTGCTTCCCCTGACTTGGGACACAAGGGCTCTCAGTGTTCCAGGCCAGCCAGCAGTCAAGGTTGTTTGAGCCTAAAGGCTTGTTATCTCGGCAGCTGGAGAGTACTGGTTTCATCCCCAGAATTAAAGGCATCTACTTTAATGACTTAAAGACAAGGAGTCTGAAATCTTGGTGTGTTCTTTCTGTACACCGGCTTTTAGCCTAAAAGTAAGTAGTCTTGGAAAGCTGCAAGTCCTGGAAGTTCACCCTTGCAGTCTCACTTTGTGACTTTGGAGTCCTTCTGTCCGTCCTCTGTAGTAGGACAGCTATGACTGTTCAGTAGCATGCAGCAGTGGAAAATTTGGGAAGCATTATAGCTGTTTTAGCTATCCTGCTGCTGACCTTGCAGAGCATGGTTTCTTTGGGAAATGCTGTATTTTGGTGTCTCAGCTGCAAGGTTGCAATGCTGCAACTTTGCCAAACCTGAATTTTGAAACTTCAAACTGCTCTTGGAAAATTAGGGTGCAGTGAGTAATAAGTTGCCTTGTTTCCATATGCAGAATCACAAAGGCTCTGTTCATAAAAAAAAAAAAAATTGTAGATAAGGAAAGGGTAGTGAGTAATTCTTTATGTGGCTTGATTGCTCTTCCAAAAATCATAAAAAGCTTGGAGATAACCAGGGGATCAGACAGATAGATTACAGCCTTTTTCTTGTGTTGTAAAACTTCCGTATTCCCAGTAAGCAATGTAGGAGGATATCTCCCACTTCCTTTCAAGCTATGCTGTTCCCAACTGCTGTATTAACTATCAGTTTCTATCTGTGGATTGAAGCCTTTGTACAAAATGCTCCAAAGCCTTGATCTCTGGCATATGAGAAAACAGTTTGACGTGAGATTCTGCAGATGTTCTGGCACAGGGTTGTGACAGCTGCTTTTGCCTCATCCCACAGTTTTTTGGATCTCTCTGGCTCCTCACGGATGTGTGCACCCTTGTTTTGCCCTTTCGGAAGGGGAAAAGTGTGTCTGTGACTTCTGGGCCTATGCTTGGCCCGTTCCCTGTGGGCAGTGGTTAGGAGACGTGTTTCCTTGGCTGTGGTGAGAGCGGTAGCCCTGGCACATGCCCCAGTCTCAGCCACAGTGCCTTTGCCCTCTGTCCCCTCACTGCAGTGGTCATGGGCTCTTGCTCAGGGCCGAGTGACTTGGTGGCATGGTGGTGTTGCTTGGGCTAACAGCATGTGGTTTTACAGAAAGGTCTTGGTGCCATCCTGCCAGCAAACACTTTGTGCTGGCGGCCACCTCTCTGGCTTTTTTTGTCTAATACTTGCCTCTTAGTCAGTACCTTTCAAGAGTTTTGTTATGTGAGGAAGTGGTGTGACCAAAGGGAAAGGGAGCTGTGTCTCCTGAGCAGCAGCTCAGCGCTCTCCATGACAATATTCTTTCTGCAGACAAGGTTTTACAGGCTTAGGTATGGCAGGACAGAGCTGCACCGACAGCAAATTCAGCTGCAGTCAGTAAACTTCTTTGGATCAAAATGCTTGAGAACGGAGCTGTTAGACTTCACTGGTGAACTGATTGTCATCTGGAAGGTTGTTGGCTTCCAACCACAATAATATGTGATGCTTGTTTTCTTCCAAGTGTGCCTGCTGGTCCAGAGGAAAGCTAGTGATCCTTAATGCCTGGCCTTCAGTTGAACCAAGAGTTGTTCCTTTGGGCCCGTAGAGTAATTGGATGAAAACATTTGTAAAAGTGAGACCGTGTCTTTGTAATTGTGCATCAATAGCTTTATTCCCCACAAGTATAGGTTTGAAAATTGGTGAAATTGTACCCCATCCTGGGATTATATTGGGGCGTAGTTGAAGGCCATTCAAGTTCTTAGTGTAGGCAAGCTCAGACTTGTACCTCACGTGCTGGTAGAGGCCTTGATCAACCTCTCCTCTGTGTTTGCTGCTGTATTTTAAACATGAAATCAAGGTTTCCTTGACCTGATCTCATGAGGATCCCTATAAATTTCTATTTGCCTGTAAATTGCAATCTTTCAAGAGTTTAACTGTCCTGTGTGTAAGCTGAAGGGGCATCTGTAAACACTGTGATCTTGTCTCCCTCCATTTGTGAGTTTGGGTGTCTTGATAAGTACCAAGATACTGCCAGGAAGTATATGCTGATGTGGTCCTGCAGCTGCTGCTCAGTGTCCTGAGGACCTGGAGCACACTGGAGTTTGTGTCATCTGAAGTCCAGTCCCAGTTTTCAGAAGGACACTAATGGCATGCTGTAGCTAAATAATGTTTCATTGGGCAGTGAAAATCTGGCAAATATTGGTGTTTGTTTCTGCATTGTATAAACTTGGCTTGGAAAGCTGTGTCATCTTTAAACACTTTCTCTGTCCAGAATGGTAGTTGTGAATTGCAGGACACTTCCCAAAATCTAGGATTTTAAAGACATTTTAAAGACATGAAGAAGATTCAGTGTTTTAAAGGTCATGTAAAGGCAAAAAATAGCTCCTTAGTTTTTTGCAAATAAGACAAAGACCAGGAAAGATAGAGGAATCCTTTAAAAAAAGTAAAGCATGAATCTCATAAAATGCATTGAAATGTCTTCAATATTGGCAAACTGAAGAGGTGTTCTTGTTTCAGGTGTATGGGGGACTAATCTGTGAAAATATTTATTTAATTTAGTGACATTCCCTTTTTGGTTTAATTTTCATCAGTTTGTTCTGCTTTGCTGAGGCTTGACCCAGAAGTTCTTTCATTAATAAATAAGTAATTTTTCTTCTCACTTTTTGTCATCTCTTGCTTTTGTAGAAGATTCCGCTTTAAAGCTGGGGATCTTGGGCTGTCATTTAACATCTTTACTTAATCTCTGATAAATGAGGTCCGGGTCACAGTCTTTAGAAGTGGTTTAATGCAGCTGATGTAACTGTATTGGTAAAATGAATCATTTGGAGGTGCAGTGACTTGCCTTAGCTTAGCGTAACTGGAGTGCATTTGATGGGGTTCCCTCAAAAAACACCCTGTTGTAGCACTGCTCTGGCTGGGGCTGACAAACTCCTTTCTAAATTCATGCAGTCTGTGCTAGACTGTGCCGTTCTCCGAAGACAAAACACATCTTGCATTTTATGAGCTTTTACTCAAAAATTTTGATGCCTGAGTGGTGATGGGCATTTTTCTTATTTTTTGTTTTAAAGGTTTTCCTTTGTGCTGCAGATGTCCGTTATAACTACTTTTAAAAAACAAAAATCCCTGAAAGTGACATGTCAGTAAATTTTCCCCATCTCACCTGTGAAGGAAGTTCCTCCCGCCCTGTGCTGATGAATTGGAGGGAAATGCTTTTTTCAGCTGATAAAAAGAAATAAAATTCCGTGCCCTTCCCAAAGGAGGAATTCAACAATTGGACAAGTGGCGTGGGACCATGTGTTGGTTTGTAAAAGGATATAGTTTGTAAAGATGTTTCCTTTGATGCCTGTGATGAATATGGATGTGTTTCCGTTGGAGAGGGTTTTGATTAAATTATGCAATTAGAGCTGACCAGACAGATCTAAATATAGGAAGAGGTTTCAGTTATCCTGCCTTTGTGTGTATTAACACACCCACACAGATGTGTGTTTGTTATTGTTGTAAACAACACCTGTTTTCTAAAGACAGTTCAAAAAGTCAGGAAAGGGAATGGTCTTTGTGGAAAAAGGGAGTTCCATAGGAGTTTTATGATGAAAGGGGGGGAAAAAATCTGTTTCCCCCAGCTTTTTGACCTTTTATATAAGGACTTCCAACTTAATTTTAATAGCTGGACTAGTCCTGTCATCCTTGTGGATATCCCATGTTCACAAAGCTATAGCCAGTGCTCTGGACTGGTCTTATAGGTTCTTCTGCATTTTTCAGGATTTGGTCTGTGTCATCTAATGATGCTGACTGAGGTCCTTGGCTGCTCCTGCACTCCAGAGTGCTCCTAGTTCCTGGTGGGACAACATGTGGATAGAGCAAAAGTGAAATTGAGAAACCTGCCCCAAAGATGCACAATGAAATACCCACTGTGATGACTCGTAATCCATTCTGTCTCTTGACAGCTTGTTTGTTTGGATATGTTTTTCTTTTGAATGTTTTGTCATAATTTGAGGATTTCTTTAAGAGGCCTTCAGCTTGGAGAGAGTGAAAAATTAAGAATCTCCTCCTTCATAGCATTTAGGGAAAAAAAACACATCATGAAAACTATTCTGGTAAGTTTTGTGGTTCACAGCATTGTATTCATCTTATAGGTTATTTTAGTGAAGTTCATAGTTTTGCAATCCCATCTGTGCCAGAGTTTTGACTGAATCATCAAGTTACAGTTCCTTCCTGACTTCAGTTAAAATACTAAGTTGCGGTTTTAGAGATAATCTTTGAAAGCTCATCCGATTCAGTCCAACTGCTTTCCGACACCAGAAGGGATTTGTGCACACCTGGGTGTATGTTTTCATCTATCCTTCTTCTACTAGCCCTGGTGTGCACCAGGCTTATCTAGCTTCCAGTATCTTGGCAAACTTGGTTTTAGTTTTTATGTGTAGTCTTGGCAAGTCAAATAAGGATGATGAGGAGACCAGCAGGCTTTTTTAAAGGAAGAACTGGTGGTTTGTGATTTTGTGGAATCTCAGGTGCATCTGAATGCAGGAATGAGTGAAATTCAGCAGTGCCAGAGAAATCTACCATTTCTCATCCCTGGTGAAAAAGGCAGGATTTGAGGAGCTGGTGATCGCTTAAGAGGCTTGTTGGTGTTGGTTCTTGTAAACAAGGTGGAGCTGTATTTTAATGAAGGTGTAGATAAAACTCATGCAAGATGTGGTGTTCAAATTTGTTCTCAGGAGTATGGTTTTCAATATGTCAAAACAGTTGCAAAGGCATTGGGAAGAAATGTTCCTAACCAGGAAAAGGGCAAATTTAATTGATGATGCATGTGTGTCAAAACTGGGAAAGCAACTTTACTGTGTGCTTTTCTCACAATTATATATTTCCTCAGAAAGTTTTTATGCCATTTTAATTGTGTTGTAACGCAGGATTTGGTTTCTAATGTGTATGGAAAACGGGTATTTTTTCTGGAGAAGCAACAGTGAAGTTCGTAAAGTCTTTCAGATCTGATAACTTCAAGTCCAGAAAACCTGCAAGAATTTGCAATTGTTTTACTCTTGTAATGGTGATAATTGAGACTTCAAGGGCAGGGATCAGGGCCTTGTCTGCCCGGAGCTGAGTGGGGAGGCGAGAGGAAGAAACTCTGTGGTTCAGTGTCAAAACTGGCCGAACACTGTGTTCTTGGTTTGAACTGTGGTGAGCACTGGGAAGGAGCTGGCAGATACTGATGGTATGAGGTTATTCCTTCATGCTCTGGACTAAAAAAGCAGTAGGGGTTTTGTTTTTTTGGGTCACTGTTGCCCTCCTCCCCTCCATTGGTAAACTCTACATTGCCCCTGCAGTTTCATTTTGAGCGAGCGGTGCATCTGCTTTTTGTTTCACACTCAGAACTCATGGATTTGATTTGACTTACCCAATAAGTCAGAACTTGTTCAAGTCCTTCCTCTTAAAGCAAATGTCACAGCCCCATTGAGAACAGATTATTTCTTACGAGAAACTGCTGGGGCTGCTGTTGCAGTCACTGCAGTCCCTGCTCTTTGTGTGACACTCCTACCCTCCCACCACCCCCTGGACTAAAAAAGGGTGGGTGTAGGTATCTGACAGGATTTTCTCTGTGGGCTGTACAATGATATGTGGGAGGTTTTCTTGGAAGGGCAATCCCTCAGCCAAATAGCATGAGTGGTGGCCCAAGAGGAGGCTGGACAGACTGGGTGTTTTGGGCTGTCTCAGGATCCAAGACACAGGTTACTTGGCAGAACAGGTGGGAGGTATCCTCCCTGCTCTTGCTGGGCCTAAGTAAGGGAGTCTAATGCAGTGTCAGGAAAAAAGCTGCCTACTCTGTTAGGTATAATGAAGTATTTTCAACACCCAATGTGCTCCTCTTTCCTCAAATAATATGTTATATATCAGAAATTAACACAGGATTGCATATTTTTTCTGGAATTCTTTCTACCATGCCGAGAAGGCATATAAAAGAGTTAATTTTTTTTTTCTTTTTCTGCTTGTGCTTTTCAGAACTACAAGTTCAGGTTCTATATAAACTCTCTAATGAGCTCTACAGCACTCTGAAATGAAACTTGTTTTCTTTTTACATGTATATTGTAATGTCACTGAGGTTTCTACCAGGTTTCAGTGCATTTTTCCAAGCTGAGCAATATCTGATCTCCTGCCATAAGGAGGTGCAAAGAAAGAACTTGTTGATTAAAAACAGGGTAATTCAGCAGAAGACTTTGGACTTCTTGTTTTACAAGTCACATTACTTGAAGAAAGAAATCGAAACTTTTTGCTGCTTGCTCCAAGAATAGGGAGCTAGAGGAAGTTAATGCACAATATGTTGTTACACATTCTAGCATTACAACTGCTTAGACTGCATGCTTTTTAGTAATACAAGGAAATAGTTCTTGCAGGAATAAAGTGATAGCTCCCTGGCTTCTCTGCCAAAATCTGTTGTTTTTTTCTTTTTTTTTTCCCCTAATGTTCTGAATATTGTACTGAATGCATGAGTTGCTGAAAATATGTGTCTTTCGGAGCAGGTAAATTAATTACTAAATATTTTTAAAGAAGCAGATTAAAATCTCTCTGCTTTTTATTTCTTTATATTGTTACTAAGTAATGGACACTGGGAGGAGGTATGTTGACTAAAATAAGATAAATTGAATTTTTAAAATGTAGTCATAGACTAGATGGTTTTCCCTATTAACAATTATGTAGATTCTCTTCGCTGTGGTTCCTGCCCCTTTTTATGTCTAACTGTATTAAGCATATATTAGGAATATTTAATAGGATCCTTTTTGCCTGCATCACTGAGCCTGTAATACAAATAATGAAATTAGTAGAAGAGTTAGAGCCACTTGTTTGCCTGAAACTTGGGCTAGAAGTTGTTTTGCTCCCCCTCCACCCCTCTGGGAGAGGATCATCTAATTGTCCTAACCTTTTCTCCACCCACTAAAAACAGTCATTTATGCAAAGTGGGACAGTTTCCTATGGGATCTTCTGTGGGAATTCAAAAACAGTCTCATTGAATATTTTACTGTCTGCTTAATGTTGATGACCGAGTTTTGAGGGCTAGAAAAATAGAATTTCAGTCTTAAGCATTTTGCCTAAATGTGTTTGTTTAAGTATAAAGCAGGCTAAACATGTGTCTATATATATATATATATATATAAAATGTTCACTTATTTTTTATAGGCTTCTCATAAGCTTTGTGCAGGTTTGTAAGTTAGTCCAAAGATGACACAAATCTTTAAACGCTGCACAGCAATGAAGGAAGACAAATAAAGCAGCATTGGGATTTAAAAGAAATTTGTTGATTCCAACTCATCCATCAGCAGACAGAACACATAATAAAAAGTGCATGGGTTTTGATGTGTAAAGTGTGACTGATAAGTGGGTAACAACTCAATTTCCTCTAAACTGATTCCAGGCTGCCTTTTGGAGAGCGTCCTGTCATTTGGCTTAAGTTTCTGTTTTGTCCCTACCTTGTGAATAAACATACCCTTCAAGGGCCGGTGGTCACTCAGCTATTGGAAATACTAACTCCCACTTTCCCAGAACATGCAAGTGTATTTGGGGAAGAAGGACGCAGACTGTGTCATCTGCTGACTCGTGGTTTAATCTTTATTTTGCACTTCCAGCTGATAAGACCACTTTGTGCAGAAGTAATACAGGAAATGATGCAGTGCAGAAACCAAGTGTGGCAGAAAGGGAAACGGAATGTACTGGCAAGGGCTCAGCCCTGCGGACGGGCTCTCTGCTTCTTGGAAACGAAAATCTCCACATACATTGCTTTCTCTATTTTTTTTTTCTTCTTTTTTAGCTTACTACCGGTATTGGAGCTTAGTGTGACTAGTGTACAGCAGCCTGTGAGTTTTCTCCCCCTTTCCTTATCTCGTGCCTTGTTCAGGGCTTGGAGCGGGCTCAGGCTTTGTTGGGGCAGGCGGGACTTCGGCAGGAGTCTCTGGGCTGGAGGCTGGTGGCCGGCTGGGTCCTGCTGAGCTGTGTTGCTTCCAAGCCTACCCTGCGAGCTAATGCTGCTCCTCGTGCTCCCAGCAGTTGTTGCCACAGAGGTGCCAGCTGTTGAGATAATACCTTTGATGGTGATGGTGGAGTGTGTTTTGGAGCGCCTGATCGTGGGAGTGGGACGTTTGTGTGTTGCAGGATTTGATCCAAAGACTTTGGAAAAATCTTTGGTCTGACTTCTTGGGGCTGCGTCTAAATGTCCTCTTAGTCTTTGCAGAGCTCGTTTTAGGGTTGTGTTTTCAGGCACTGATATAAACATACAGTCTTAATAGATGGGACTTTTCCTTTTTCACAGCTTGGTGAAAATGGGTCAGGCCTAGGTAGAACCACATCTGCAAACATAAATGTTGAAATAAGTTTGGGTCGAAATTTAAATTTCGTACTTTCTTCTTTACTAGACCTTTAACTCAAGCCTTTTGAATCTTTTTTTAAGATTTTCATTTGGATGGAGGTGAAGTAGAAAGCTTTACTTGGTGATATACTACGGGAACTTGTAACTTTTGTGTGTGGAACTTGTATCTTTTGTTTGAAAAATAGTGAAAAATTATATTTAGAATATTGATTAAGATACAGAGTATATATGAGTTGAGAATAACTCAGTTACTTACAAACATATTTAAAGCACATACACTGAAGTTCTGGTAATTCAGTTCTTAGATTAGCACAGCCCTTTAATTGAGTACTTTACAGTGCATGTAAGGATAAAGTATACCTGGAGTACAGTCAATGACAGTAATGGAGTTTCAACTTATTTAACAGTATGGCTCATGCTCAGGTAACAAAACAAATTCTTAAATTTGCTGTAGGCTCATGCAAATCTTCCATTGCATTGACAGTGTTATTTCAAGTACAATTCTTAGCATAAAAAATGGGAAGTACCAGTATGAAGCGCAGGTAGACATGGCCTGTGTCTCAGTCCATAATCATTATTCACATAAATGTAGTTTATATATTGAGCCCAATAAAACTGAATCTCTGCAATTAGATAACTGTTTTAATGACAAATTAATTTGAACCAAGTAGATGGTTTTCAGCTTAAAGTGCTTCAAATATAGTGGTATACTATGAAACCATTACAATGCATGACAGTCAGGAGAGTAAGTGTGCCATAGCATTCGCAATTTTAAGTTCTGCAATAATTTCTTAGTGTAACTATGAAATCCTGTCTGAGGTGGGTGTGCTGACACTTTCTATTCTCTGTGTGTATAGGTTGCTGCTTGGTTGGGGTTTTTTATGTCGTTCTGATGGCAACGAAAACATTCATATCCTTTTCCCCTTCCCCCTTCCTCTGCAACCTGTGGGTATCCAGTCCAGGATATGTTTCCTGTCTTGTCTATCTATTTGAAAATGAGTGCTGTAGTGCTCTTTGTCTCATTTTCCCCTCCCTGCCACTGCTGGGTCTCTTCTACTTGCCCTGGCAGAGCCTTTTGCCTGCTTCCAGCGTGGGCAAGTACAAAACTTGCTGCTCACAGCAGGGACTTCTTCCTGTGTGGAATTCCTCCCCCTCTTCACCATCACTTCAGTCCCGTTCCACATCTCCCAGCTCAAGGACCACTGTGCTGTCTAAAATCCTCTTATCAGGACTTCTCGTCCTTCCCACTCCTTCGCGTGTCCTTGAGAACATCAGGCAGACATTGCAACAGGAAGGGTCAGGATGTAATTGGTGAAGTCCATGATAGCATTCCCTCACAGTCTGCTTGTGAGCTGTGAGGGCTGTTTGGTGGGATGGGGACATCCAGTTTTTTTTCTCATGTGAGATGAGGGCAAGGATCTTTCTAGTTTCATTCTTTCTTTTTTTTATTTTCTTTGTTCCCCAAAGTAAGTCAGAGGTGAAACTGCACTGTTTTTGTTTCAGATCCTGCTATGCTCAAGTCTAGTGCAGTGATTTTTGAACTGCATGACTGGCAGTTTGGAGAGAGCTGGGTAGCACATTGCTCTTGGGGCATATTGCTTCCATCTGCTCTCTAAAATAAATAATAAAAAAAGCACTAGTGATCTTGCACTGGTTCCTTGGGATGTTTCGCTGGTAAAGGCTGCAACAGCTGACAGGCAGAGGGGAATGCCCTTCCCGCTTAACAGGGAAAAATGAAATTAAGGGACTGTTTTAGGCGAGATTTAATGTGGACGACATTTTTCATATAGGATTCTTGCCCTTTTATGGAGTGTGTGTCAGAATACAGTCGTGTCTTCTTGTGTTCTGGCTTTTTCTATGGAGCTTCTCACAGTACTAGCTGATGCCCTGCTTGGGCACCAAGAAAAGTGTTGTTTGGAGCTGGCAAAAACACTTGCTGTCCCCCTTGCTATGTGGCACAAAACTCACTGAGGCCACAGAGCAAACTGGATGAGGGAGCTGAGCTGATGGGGACTTGTCTCACCCTGTACCTTCACCCTTTACCCTCTCCTCTTACTAAACCTCCCCCTCAACCTCTTTTGGTTTTGTTTATAATGCGTCATTATTTTCCAGGGTCATCACATCATTTATTCGGGGCTGTTTTGGAGAGAGGGATATACAGGGTTCAGCAGCAGACCCTGCTGCTTAAGTCTTCATCAGATGTGCCTCAAATCCAGTTCTGGAGGCTGTCAACACTTTGTTACTGGTTGTTTTGGTGTTGGTTGGTTTTTGGTCACACCACTCTTGTGGGTTGGGTTGAGTTGGGGGATGTTTTTAACTGCTGTATGATAACTTAAAAGGTAAAATCCTTTTTTTCTCTCCCTCTGATGTTCTCCTGCAGGTTGTCCACCAGAAGAATTTAGAAGAATGAGAAGGTCACGTCCATCAAGGGGGGATGTCAGCACTGCCTTCCTGGGACTGGAGGATTGAAAAGGAGAAAGGACCGGAATTATTTGATACAGGCTGTTTTTGACTACTGACACAGTCTGCTGTACCCTGGTGGTGGTAGAAGAACAGGACAGTCTCTCCTGTTTGGTTCTGTGGCATCAACACAGTGGGATCACCATGAATGTGACAAGTTTATTCTCCTTCACCAGCCCAGCAGTGAAGAGGCTGTTGGGATGGAAGCAAGGGGACGAAGAAGAAAAATGGGCAGAGAAAGCTGTTGATGCCTTAGTGAAAAAACTGAAGAAGAAGAAAGGTGCTATGGAGGAGCTGGAAAAAGCATTAAGCTGTCCTGGTCAGCCCAGCAACTGTGTGACAATTCCTCGTTCCTTGGACGGCAGGCTCCAGGTGTCGCACCGGAAGGGGCTCCCGCATGTCATTTACTGCAGAGTGTGGCGCTGGCCGGACCTGCAGAGCCACCACGAACTGAAACCACTGGAATGCTGCGAGTTTCCCTTCGGCTCAAAACAGAAGGAGGTTTGCATCAATCCCTACCACTACAAGCGGGTAGAGAGTCCTGGTAGGTTCTTCCTTGTTTGTGCCTTTACACCTTATCTGAACAATGCGAAGTGTGGCAATTAATCATGTGACTCATCAGCCTGAATAAGCAAAAGTGGCTGTTTGCACATGTCAGATTCTTCCTCTGCACTTTATCTGGATGGAAGCATTAATGAACAGTTCTCCCTTTCACGTGGCGAATGCCTCACTTGTGTAAATGTTTTATCACTGTACAGAGGTATAGTCTTAGTATATGCCTGGTATCATCTGGGTGCCCACTATCCCTCAATTAATTTGTTGTTTACTGGACTGTGCAGATCAATGAATTTATATGAAACATTGCAAGGTAACCAAAAAGGATTAATTGCAGTCTGTGCACAAAAACCGTTCTGCCATTATAGCAGCAGCAGTACTGGTAGTATTTCCAAATTATTATTTCACTTTATCACTTTTGTTTCTTCATCCCCCAGAAAATAATACTGTATTTAGAATCTCCCACAATTGTTGCCTTTTGGAAAGACTTTGAATTTAGACAGCAGAATATAACCCCTTCAGTTTAAAGCTTTGATAGCCCTGTTTAATTTTATGTGAAATTTTACTATCAGCTGTTCTGCACGCGCAGTTTGCTTACCTGCTACCCTCTGCCTCGCTTCTTTTGTTTTTAAGGTGCAATCCACTCTCTCTGCCTCCTCCTCAAAGGCCAAACCTCTTTTTGATACTTCTGTGCTTAATTTTACTTAGTGCAAGCTTATTATCAGGGAATACTTCCAGGGGCTAAGATGAGCTGTGCTTGGATGTATCGTCACTAGTCTCCAAGTCTCCTGCTGTTTGTGAGGGTGTAGAGTTGTAGAAATGCACTGCAGGCATGGGTGGACTTTCCTGGTTTAAAAGTGGGAAGTCCATCACTGTTAGGCATTTCATAAACTGTGAAGCTTTGTGTAGAGTGGCCAGGACACACAGAACTGTGGTGGAAATAAGGTTATTGCAAAATTGTTTTTCTGTGAATGGAAATGGCATTTGTCTTGGATCTACAGTGCACAGTGCATATCTTGATGCTAAATATTTCCCTTTGGTGTGTTAGTTTTAACTTGGAAATCATGTGAATGGCAGGGGCAATACCCATAATGTATGTATTTATGCAGCAAAAACTTGAACAAAGGTACTCAGTACTGGAAAAACAGTTCCCTTAAAAATTTGAAATTGAGGAAAATTCTTAACAATTTGATTTTAAGTAGAAGTGGAATAGTAAAACAGTCATGTCCTTTTACTGCTAGCTGTCTGCATATGTCTGCATTAGTTGCTTACATTCAGTATTCCAAAACACTGAAAATTAGGATTCCTGAAAGACATCTACTTCTGTCAGACTGAGCAACAACTGGGCTCTTACTGTAATGCTAAATTGCACGTTCTAACTAATTTTGGTTTAATATTGAAAACAATTACTGAGTTTGAGAACATTCTCATTTGGACCATTTATACCATATTAAAAAACAAGTATTTTTAAATATCCTGTCGCTTCAAAGAATCACAAAATCACAGAATTTATTAGATTGGAAAAGACCTCTGAGATCATCGAGTCCAACCTATGACTGAACCACCACCATGTCAACTAGGCCACTAAGTGTCACATCCAGTCTTTTCTTAAAGACCCTCACAGACAGTGACTCCACCACCTCCCTGGACAGCCCATTCCAATGCTTAACAATCCTTTATTGGGGAAGAAATCCCTCCTAATGTGCAACCTAAACCTCCCCTAGTGCAGCTTCAGATTATGTTCACATTCATATGTCCACTTCAATGAGTTATGCAAGAGAAAAATAGAACTTTCAAGAGGTGTCTGACTAAAATATACATTTTAGCTGAGTGCTACCAAGTAGTTTAAGGGGTTGGAAAGCTGGGGTTGGGGTGTTAAGTTATCTTATGAGTGTTTTGTATTTGGGAAAGTGAGCAAAAGGTTACGAACTGTAAACCCAAATTCTGGATTGCTCTTCAGTTGTGTTGGATGAGATAAAAATCTCTTTGCTCATGTAACTGGGAAAAAAAAATCTGAAACAGTGGCTTAATCAAGTTGGAGACAGTAGAAACAAAATGCTTCTCTTTTTGTCCAGAGAGTACCCTTCTTCAGGAAAAACCAGCTATTCTTGGTCAATTGCCTAATAGGGAACTGGGCAGTTTTCTTGCAAGCATTAGGGCTGTAGTCAGTTTGACAGAGCTGACAGAAATATTTAGTCTTTCACAAGCTCAAAGTGCTGCTCTAACCACTTAAAATATTCTGGAGGTATCTGCTGACCAGGAGTGAGTGTTCCCTTGTGCCTGGGTGCCCCGTTACACCGGGCTCTGGAGGTGCAGTGTCATATATGTGCTGAGGTTACATCTTAAACCTGTAACACCTTGCCAAAGTGCCACAGTGGGGGTGAAGCCCACTGTGGTTTTACTGAGGTCTCTGGCTGGGTGTGTAATGTAGGAGGGTTTTGTATTTAGTCAGCCACAGATCTGCCATTGTTATGAGGGATATTGCATGGAGATGAATGGGAAAACATGGCTTTTGGAAACAGGTGGTAGCTGAACTCCCATTTGGCTTGGAGAGCTATGCTTCGTAACTTCTGACTTCTTTTTTCCTGTCCCTTCCTTGTTCTTGCTGTTCTCCAAGCGTGGTCTTTATCTTTGTTTCCTGACAGTCACTCCCAGATTCTGCAAACCGTTTTTCCCCGTTTTTGCCAGGACATTAAAACACCATTATTGCTGCGTAAGTGCTTGTGCTTTGAGATTAATGGGTGGTGGGAACTCATGCATGAGTCACCATTTACAGCAGTCTGTGGACTGTGGACAGATACCAAGGTTTGTGTTTCCAAGGCTATCATCGCAGAAGGGTTAGAAATGTACTTTCTCTTCACAAAGTGAAATCAGAAGCTCAGATTGTGTGCGATACGTGTTTTGTGTGCAAGGTACATCATGAAATTGCGTCTGTAAGTGACAGCGTGGTCTGTATTTAACTGTTCTGTGCAGAACCAGTTACTGGTGAGCTGATATGTATGATCCATACACAGGATGGCATCTGTACTTTCACTCTTCTGCTGATTGTCATGTGATTTGTTTCTGTGTTGTGAGTTTTGAGGTGTGGATTAGTGGTAAATCCTCAACTACATGAAGTCAGGTAATGGTCTTTGTTGGGAAATCAGTACTATGAATGTGTCTCAGTTTTCACAGTGCCAGAGGCATGCCTGGATTTTCTGCCTTGATTCCTTATTGTATCCTCAATGTTTAGCTTGAGAAGATAAGCTTGGAAAACATGAAAATTGGCACACTGTGGTGTGTCTGCTAGCTACAAAGCTACACTTGAATCCAAATGAGATTTTTCTGTTGGCCAGGCTAGATAGGAGCTGGTTGTAAACTGTGAGAGAAGGGAGAAAACTATCAGCAGTCTCAAACAGGGAATCTCCTGGTGTCCCTGAGCATTGGCTGTGCCGCTGTCCTCGCACACGGAGAACATGGGACCTGGCAGGCGCGTGGCTGTGACATGATGGGACCATACTCATGGCTAACTTGTCCAGGAGGCTCTGCACAGGCACGGGTGCCTGTCTGATCCTGCAGAGAGTTGATCAGGAAAACTAAACAGACAGAAAACTACTCTTTGGCATGGCTAACTTGGCAAGCTCACTGCCCTCAGCTCACTCTCTGTGGAGTCAGATGGGGGCACAAGCTGGAGGTGAGGAAGGGTGGCCTTGCTGTGACACTGTGACACTTGTTCAGCCTGGAATCAGCGAGCTGCCCCTCAGGAGATGGAGACTCTGTGCTGAGATTTGCGGAGCGCTCCTGCTCACTGTGTTGTGCCAGCACAGCTGTTTGCGTGGCCTTGTGCTGAACTGGATCACAGTCACTTTTTCCCTCCCCTGCTGTGTTATCTTTCAGGCTGATCAGAGCAGCACAGGGGCTTGCCTCCTGCCTGCGGGAACATCTGTACCAACACAGCCCTGAGGAGGACATCTGGGAAGGAGTGGAGGTGGAAGGAAACACGAGGAGAAAGTAGAGACTCTTTTTGCTGGGATTAGGAATGCAACCTTGTCCTCGAGTGCCAGGAAGAAATATCTCCTCATGTGTTACAGTAGCTCACTGCTGTTCCCTACGCCCCTTGTGTGCAGAATTACTTCTGGAGCAGGGTAGTTAATGGCTTGTCAGATTTCTCCCTTGGCAAGGCAAAGCAGAGCTTTTAATTAAGGAGGGCAAGGTCTGAATTTGGTGCCTTTTAAAAACTGGCATGCTTAGCTGAACTGGTGTGCTTGCTTGGCTGAATCTGCCTTTTCTCCTCAGTTTTAGTTTTGGGTTTAGAGATACCTGTTGGGACTATCCTTAATTATGATCAAGACTTGAGAAATAATTAGGTGTACAGCATACATAGAGGCTGTGAGGAAAAACCAGACACGATGTTTCTCATCTCCCTGAAAAGGCCATGAATGACCTCTCAGGTTTTGCAGGAGAATCTGTGAACTGACATTGGGAAGTCCTTCCTGAGACACTTCCTTCCCTTCTTTTATCCTTAGGTTTCTGTGGAGACACAGCCTCTGTTCTTGCCTCTGTCCTCAGTTATGTCTGTGGGATCAGATGAAAGATGTCATCCAGAATCCAGGGGGGACAAATTTCTATTTTTAAGCCTGGATTCTGTTTGTTCTAACTGCAAAACAAAAGGAATGGCATAGGGAACAGGGAGGATGAAAAGGTGCTTAAACTGACACTGCTATTAAAAATAATAATAATAAATGACACCTCTGATGTGGCTATAGGGGAGGAGGTTCAGTTCTTTTGCCTTAGCTAAAAGGAAAGAAGGAAAATGGAGAAACTGAATATTTAATTTTCTTAAACAGTGAACACCAGCTCCCCTCTGTTCCATGTGATACAGAATTGTGTTTGCCTCTACTAAGCGTCCTTGCCCATCAGCCTGCTAGTTTTTGAATTTATAATATGTTACAAAGGAGGCAAAAGAGGAATTAACTTCTCTTTTATGTTTAATGTGTGGAAATGGTTAAAGGTGCAGAGTGTTTCTCTAAATGGTTACCCCCACCCCACATGTTGTCTCCTGAGAGTGTCCAGAGGCTGCTGATACCTTCTCAGGGGTCAGGCTTGGGAGAAACTTGTTCTTTATTGATCTGGATGAGCTTAAACCTGCCTTGGGAAATGCAGTGGTTAACTTTTCGATACTCATTTCTGGAGGTGCTTACAGATGCCCTGCTGTGCTTGAAACCTGAAGTGCTGGGGGTACTAAAACTGGTCAGTCCAGAAGCAGATGATCTGACATATTCTGGATGGGTTGACCAGCCCCTTAGTGCAGACACTTGGAGGCAGAAAACAACTACAGTGGTCCATTTTTTTTTTCTTTTGCAATAAGGTGTAGATAAAAAAGACTGGATAACTTTCCTCAGTTAAGCTTCTTTCTTCAGAGAGCTGGCTGCAGACTGCTCTACATTGAGGGGCTTTATGAAGCTGGTGGTGCCATTGTTCCTCCCAAACCAGGGGGCAAGCAGTGGTTGCTTTTTCGTGATGAAGACAAATAACAGTTGAATTTTGAATTCTGCCTCAAGATTGTGATGTTCCTCTCCATTATAACCATTAATTCAAAGTGTGTATCAGCTTCAGCAAGCTTGGTTTTTGGCCAGAAACATTTTACCTATGTGTACAGCTGCTTTTTGCCACAAGAACAGGCCAGGTCCCCAGGCTCTGAGGAGAGTGGTAGGTGTGTTATGCTGTTTTTGCTCTTGGTGTGGACTCCCTGCCTATAACTTTAACCTGATTATTTTCATATTTGTCTTTGATCTCCTCTGCTCTTTGCTCTTAAGTGTTTCTCTGTAAGGCAGCACACCTACTGCAGGCACCAGGGGTGCAGAAAGAAATTTGAAATGGTGGAAATCCTGGATGAGGCAGATTTAAACTCATGTGGTCCTTGAATATTCCCCTGTCCAGCACTGCAGTTCTGGTCCTCAGTGAAAGAGCAGTAAAGCATGCTTAATGGAGCTTTCTAATACCATTTGAAATCACATAGGTGTTTGATTGGTCTGGTCATAATTGTGAGCACTCGCTCTCTAGGTGTACTTTACTGAAAAATGAAACGGGTCATTTAGTCATCCCCATCTCATCCCCCTAGGATCATGACACATAAAAATAATATTCCCAAACGGTGCCTAGATGGGGGAAATTCAGAAGAGGATCTTTAAAAACCCACCATGGTGTACTCCCACTGCACTTCAGACCTGAAGTCACCTGTTGGATCACCGATGCTGCTTTCGGCAAGCGGCAGGGTTCAAACACAGCTCCCGGGACTGTCAATTTTCAGGTGCTGCAAGTCTGTCCTGAGCAAGTTTGGAGCCAGCAGAGAAAATCTGGGAGTGAGTGACAAATCCCTTTGGGACCATGAGCTTGCCTGGCTGGGTGTTTTGGGGTCCTGGGCTTGCTCAGTGGCTCCCACCCCCCAGTACCTGGGCAAAGGGAGGAGACAGTGTGAGAGCCTCCGTGCTGTTTCCAGTCAGGTGGAAGAGCTGTGATGGCCCAGGAGCAGCTGCTGGCATGGCTCCCACGGCACCAGGCCTGTTAGAGGATAATGTTGGCAGTGCCAGGCATCCTGAAGAAAAGGGAAGAGGGACAGATGAAAGGGAAGCTGCTCCAGTGGAGTAAGGGAGGGCAAAATCGGTGCATCCCTTCAGGGTTAATATGTAGAACCAAGTTAGAAAAATCCTTGTTCCTGTGTGATTCCTGTAGCAGGATTTCTGTACCTCTTTCGGCTGGGGGTCAGGGAGCAGAGTGTGATTGCTGAGAGGTTTTGCTGTAGGGCCGTGTAACGCCGCTCTTGGGTGTGACTTTAAAAATAGCATTGCTACAACAGGTGGGCACAATTATAGGATGGTTTCCCGAAATAGCAAAAGCAACTGTCAGTTTGCTTGGCAAGCAGTATAAAACTTCCTTCATTTTGGCTTTGCAGAATTCAGTTCTAAAATTCCCCACCCGAGCTGACCTGGGGGAGAGGAATTGAAATGGGGAGGTGAAAGGAGAGAATGGTCCAACAGCAGGGCTTTCCTTGTCTAACCTCACCACGTGTCAGAAAAATAAGCAACAATAAAGGGATAAAACTTGTCAAGAAAGATATGTTTTTGTCCCTTTTTTGTGTGTGTTTTCTTTCTTTAAAATTAACCAGACACAGATGTTTCTTCTGACTTGAAAGACCAGACTCCCAAGTTTTAACCTCCTCAGTAGGATGGTGACTGTGGCTTTCGTACAGGTAATTTGAACTCTGGTCTGTGTAAATGTCTGAGTTAATATACACTATCACTGTGACTTCCTCCCGTATCAGGACTGCTTCTCCACCAAATCTGCTTACAGGGACTCCTTCACTAATGTGCATACAATTAGTACTAAATTCTGAACCTGACCTTGACAAATGTCAGTTTAATCAAAACGTTAGCTTATCAGAGCATCCGCAAATAAAATCTAATGTTAGCTGAATATTGTAATGCAGGAAATGTACTAATATTGCTTGCCAAATGCATTTAGACCAGATGTCTGATGTAAAAGTAATGTCAGTAAAGTAACAACTGTTTTGCCTTTTTTTTAAATACAGTCTTCAGTTGTAACTATGTAAAAGGACAGATCAGGCTGTGGGGTCTCCTGAAACTGCAAAATAAAATTAAGAGTTGAGAAAACAAGACAGCTCTCGGCTTTCTCCTGGAATAGAAACTTTGGCATGTTTGTCCACCTGTCACCCAAACACAGGTTGCTGAATAGCTGTTATTGAGCCTATTCACGTGCAATTACTATAACAGAGGTTTGGAGCAAAAGTCTGAAAGACTGGAATTTCTCCTTCTGAGAAAACAACAAAGCAAAGCTGTGATACCACAGCCAAGGTGTTATTGGAACAGCATAAAGTAGTTTGATCCTCAGAGATTGCTTTTGACACAATTCTTACTAATTTTTTATTTTATAAACTCTATCCTAAGTGTAGTCTTTGTATATGAGAACTTGTCGTCTGGTCAAAGAATAACCAGTTTTGCCAGGTTTTGTTTTAGGCAACATGAGAAAACGCGATGACATTAAAACTTTTTTTTCTGCATGGTGTTTTACTGTTTACAAGCAAGATCTTGGCAAGCCCTTGCAGTCAGCATGCTTCAGTGACTCTCTAGTGCTGCAGACAGCAAGCAAAACTAAGCACGTTCAGCTGAGCATATGCTGGTACCTGCTCTGTTCCCACCGTGGGACTGGAGAGCTCATCAGGATGCCACAGCCAGCTTCAGCTGCTGTGACCTCAAAGGCAGGAAATGAAGCTAGGAGTCTTCAGGAGGGTTGAAATTTGTTAGTTTAACACAGCTGCTGGCTTTTGTTGTTTGGTTTTGGGGTTTTTTTCCCTTCTCCTAATTCTTCATTTTTTCTTACAACTGTGTCTTTGCAGGATTTTCTCTCTAGAGCATGGAGTACACACCACAAGTTCCTCCTCTGACCATGTTTTTATACCCATTTCCAGATAGCGTGAGCTAGTGTGTAAGGATTTTCCTCCTTCCCAACTTGCAGTTTTAGTTTTCTAGCAAATCATACATGGCTTTGCATAAGTTCCTATGAAAATGCAGCTATATGATGCTTGGAAATCTAAGTGCATTGTCTAATGGTAGTGCTGTCAGGTCTTCATTAGCACCAAGGGCCCTGTTGTGGGACAAACCCTTTTACAGAATATATGTCAACCAAGTCATCATGATTTTTAAGAGCAAAAAGTGCTGCAGCAATTGGTTATATTTTTCCTTTTTTTTTTTAAATTTTATGAATAAAATTTTTACAGAAGTAGAATCTACTTTGGCAAGGAAAGATGATCGAGGTCTGCTTTCTTATATGGGGCCCCTTGTATTTTATTATTTGGTCTTTCAATTTCTATACATGGAAAAAGAGATCTTCACATAACATGCAAAGGGGGTGGAAAAAATGAGCCCTTGAGGGAAGCTAGCTGTCACCTGGGCTTGTGTAAAACAATCAAAACCCATATGGATAGAAAATGTGCTACTCTGAAAGTACAGCAGGTCCTTTGGATTGGTTTGAGGTTTTTTCATAGAGGAACTTTTAAAAAAAGAAGTTATATTCATAAATTGGAGACTTTCTCTGTTTGCTAAAATCATTATCTCTGGAATGTGAAAATAGAACAACAAAAAAGAAAACCAAGGAAATCTTGACTTTTAGGACAGCACACCTGTTAGTTTTCTGCAGAAGAGCAGGGTGACATGCTGGAGATAAAAAGAGTAGAGATCAGTAGCTTTCTTCAAAGGCCACTATTACATTTTCATAAAAGAATTTCTTCCTTGGTGTGGTTAGTCAGAACACTTATCTGAACAGCCAGGTTGTCCTAGGTCTATCTTCTATATTTTTGGCATTTTTGGCTCTTAGATGAAATAGCCCTGTGGGTGAAATTGCCCTGTAGCTCTAATTTCTTTAACACAGCTCTGCTTGTTTGGTGCAGGCATACTTGGTAATATTTGCATGGCAAAAACAAGCTACCCAATTCCCAGGCTGTCTTGACAGGCACGGGATCTCAGCTACAGTTCCACAAACATACCCATCCTGGCTTCCACGTGGTTTATCTTCCTCTTTTTTACTAGTAATAGTACTGCTTGTAATCATGTATTAACTCTCAAATCCAAGTCCACATTGACAGAGAAGGTTGGGAGCAAAATTTAGCCACAGTGTAGCATATAAAACCTTTTAATCCGGTGTTTGAAGAATTACAGAAATCAAGCTGTCGGATGACTTGTGGTTCTACTCCATTAATTTTAATGAGGTTGAGTTTGCAAATCTGTTGCAGTAGCTTTTTAAGACAACAGTGTATTCAATAATATGTTTCCTTTAAATGTATGCATCCCTACTGATGATAATTAAAAAAAAAATTAATTTCTTTTTATTATATCTGTGTTCCCTTCCGGTGAAGAGGGTAAAGAGGAAGGGAGACCTTGTGTCTGCAAATGGTTAGAGGCACATCCTGCAGAGATCTGCACGGCAAAAGATGTGCACTGCTTCACTATTTTATAGCAACAGGTGTGCTGGCTTAGCACTGAGTAACTCTCTCATGCTTTCTCCCCTTCAGTTATACCTCTTCCTGGAGCTGGCAGCTGCAGCAGAGATCAGCCTCCTCCCTTGCTGTACTGAGCCTCAGTAATTTGTTATTCCATATGGCTGAGGTCTGCAACCTGACCAGAAGCTCAGTGCCTTGCACAGGGGTGAGGGGAGCAAGAGGGGTGTGCATCCCCCTTTATGGTTTGAACTCCTGGCTGCCTTCCATACTCGGGAAGGGCCCAGCCCCTGCTCATGTCTTCACTCCTGAGTGAACAGCACTCAAATTAACTCCTTTGTGACTCCAGTAGGAGCAGCTTCCCCGCAAAAAAGCCTGTGAGCTGCAGAGAGATCAGGGTATGGCAGTGAGTGACTGCCTTGGAGTTGGACTAACTGGAGCACTGTAGTCTCTGTCCCAGCTGATGTGGCCTTTCAGGGCTTTTTCCTCCTTGTTTAAAGTTGTGTGTGTGCAGGGAGGATGTGAATTAGGGGCAGCACTCAAAGTAAATTCTACAATGATATTTTTGAGCCTATTTGTGCTGTATCAATACCAGTTGTATTCTTTTCCCCCCTTCCCTCTTTTCTGTGTGTGTTTTGAAGAAGTTGGCATTTAATCATTGGAGGTTGAAGTAGTTGGACAAAAAGCATAGGTCGGCAAGGAGGAGACTTGGGAAGAGGAGACTTGTTTTTATTTCAAGTCCTTCTAAACTTCTCCAGCGGTTCTGCCCAACAGGAGAAAACATGTATATATACCTTGGGAAAACCTGGCACTGCATTAATTTAATTACAGAAAACATACAGAAAATATCCTGTTCTCCTGCTATTTTAAAATGCTGTAAATCATGTGGCTTCCTCTGATGTCATGTGTGTCATTGTTTAATATGAGGTAGAGGATGGGAAAGGTAGGTGATGTACTTTCTGTACAAATTAACTTCAGAAAAGTTAATGGTTTGACCTTCATCCATAGGAAAGGAAGAGATAGGAAAGCTGTGTTTTTAATGCTTGGAAAAGTAAGGAGGAATCATAAAGACAGGAAAAGGAAAATACATTTTAACACATGATCTCATTGTTGCTTTTTTCACTGGCTAATTTATTAGCCCAGCAAATGTTGACTATGGTGATTAAATAGTGCTTGACCTAGCTGCAAAAAGACTGCTAGGTTTAACAGAAAAAGTGTAATTCTGAGAGACCCTAATGTTCAGAGAGCTTGGCTTTGACATGTTGTGAATCAGGGGATTTGTGATGTCCACCTGAATGTTGGGTAACTTTTTTTTTTAATGGCCTTTTCCAGTGGCATATGAGAATAGTTGTGTTGGAGGCAAGAAAGGGTCTGCTCAGCTGAGGGAGATGCAGCTTGTCCTGTTGGAATCTCAGTGAAATTGTTCTTAGAAATGGAGACATCAGATTAAGTCTTTGAAACCTCCTTCTGACTCTTAACGGGCAGCCTTAATTGCAGTAGGGAGGGCTGGGTTTTTTTAAGTGTATGTTCAATAAAGGTTTCTGGGACCTGACTTCTCATGCATTAATGCCACTAGCAGGCAAAAATGGTGGCTTAATTTCTCTCTTAGGCATATGCAGAAAGAAAGAGCAAGGGAAACCCGCTCCTTTTTTTTTTTAGTTAATCTGTGATTTTAGGAATAGAGAGTGAGTTTTCTGTGTGGCATACATTTGTATCAATTTTAAACATGGATCTAGACCTCAGACCTAGCTTATGTGTAGAGCAGTATCCTGATGTTCTTGGGCTTCAGGACACTTAAGTAAATATCTAAATGCTTCTGTAATAGCAAAGTGCTGGAAGAGTAAAGATGCCCCAGTGTCCTGGAAGAACCTGTTTCTCTTGTCAAGAAAATGTTGGGATTTGTTTTGTGTTTTGGGGTTTTTTTTTTTTAGTTGGTAATTTAGTTTGCAATTCAGCCTTTTAATGAAGCAGTTGTCTCCAAAACATCTTAATCTGAGTGATAGTTATGTCTGTAGAGGCTTGTTGTGTATAAATGCTCCTGTTCTTCTTCTGCATGCCCAGGTGTTGGGGCCATGGCAGGAGTCTCGGGGAGAGAGGATGGTAGCTTTGGCTTGCTTTTCCTGGTTTTTGTTGGTTTTTTGGCACCCTCCCTTGAAGGCAGGCTATCCAGGGGGGATTTCTTCCAGTCCTGCTCAGCCAAGGAGTTGGGAAACAGAGTTGCCAAAGAGTGAAGATATGAAGAGGAATAGCTTTTTTATTTCTCTTCCACTACTTTGTGCATGGATCTCCCTCTCCCAGCCCTTGCCTCTCCTCTTCTCCCTGTCACCCAGAAATCTCTAGCTTTTAATCCTCCGGTTAGCTTGGACTTTGCTGTGAGGCATTCAAGGATAGAAGCTGAGGCACTGGAAAAAGAGTTGATTCTTTTATCTTAGTGTATCTGGTATCATGTTCATATTCCTAGTTTAAAAGAGACCTTTGTTTCTCCGCTGGTGAGAAGGCTTCTGAAGTGTGGTGAGACTAGCAGCTTCTGATGTTTCTCTGATCCCACAGTAGCATACAGTTGCAGCTCAGTTGCTGCTCAGTTGGTTCTTCTGAACTACATAGTTTTGTTTAAATTGCGCACTTTGTAAACTGACTTGAAGAGTTAATAACCCTTTTAATAGTGACTTGTAAGAACATAGTCCAGGTTAAAAATAAAATTACAGCTGTTGGGACCAGACCGAGTTCAAGGCCTGTTAGTATTGTCTTGAGAAAAAAAATACCTGTTCTTATTAACAAGGGTTTGGGTTATGGGCCATTATGTGATCAGCGGGATCGTGTCAGCCCTGTAACGCGCTCACTTCCCAGCACTTCTTCGTGCGAGTAAAACTGGAACACAGAACTGTGGTTTGTATCTTGGCTCTTCTTCGCTGGCCCTCTGTGCAAACAAGCTCCCATCTGGCAGAGCAGGTATCCAGCACGATCGCTATGAATTCGAGCTATGCAGTAACCGGATGTAAGGAAGAGCTCTTGCTTAGACATGTGCCCCTAGATTTGACTACCTTGTTTTTAAGACAGATGTGAATGTGCCGTAGGGGAGGAAGAATGTGGGATTTTTTTTCCCCTATATAGCCTTCAGAACTGAGTCTCTAACACTGTGGCTTTTCTCTGTTTCTCCCTTTCCAGTCCTTCCTCCAGTGCTGGTTCCAAGGCACAGTGAGTACAACCCCCAGCACAGCCTCTTGGCGCAATTCCGCAACCTGGGACAGAACGAGCCCCACATGCCGCACAACGCTACTTTCCCGGACTCTTTTCAGCAACCCAATAGCCACCCGTTCCCCCACTCGCCCAACAGCAGCTATCCAAACTCTCCTGGAAGCAGCAGTAGCACCTATCCACATTCTCCAGCCAGCTCAGACCCAGGAAGTCCTTTCCAGATGCCAGGTATAGTTTCAACTTTTGTTCCCCTTGAGAAGGGAGAAGGTGGTTGGACATCACTGGTATCATGGCTTTTTTGCTTATTAATACCAAATTATCAGCTAACTCTTGTGTTCAATGGCAAGCTGAGAGATGTAAGGTAATAAAGACTGTATAATCTCTGTTTTAATATTATGCCTCTTTCAAACACAGTCAAACCACTACAGTAAAACTCTTGTGGGGTGGGGAGAGGGATCCAAAATGTTTTGGGGACCAGTTCAGCAGTTTAGCCCACAAAGCTTAGTGTGTTTAATGCACCAGAAGTGTAATGCTAGAGATCACTTGCTTAAGAGAGAGATCATCATACCTTCAGCACAAAGCTTTAGTTCTGCAGAAAAAGGATATTTCCCAAGGTGATCATGTTATTGCTACTTGATAACAATTTCTTCACACAGTGATGTAATTTCAAGATGCAAGTATACTTCAGCTGAAAAACAAGCCCTTAAAAGAAATCTTCAGGCTGTTTTGCTAGCTAAACTCAGAGAAATAACAACCTTTCTTTGTTCACTGGTGTCTGTAGAAAATTCTGTGAAACTGTCTTTTTTTGGTCTTTACATGGGGGTTGATAAAAATACTGCAGATGCAGTTTGTGGCAGATTTCTTGATTTAAATGCTGGGGGAAGGACTCAGTACAAATGCTTACTGATGTTGTTTGCCTGTTTTCTTCAGGGGCTGAGGGAGGGCATGTGTAAACAAAGCAGCAGACTTGTGAAAATCTGTTTCCTATTACATGAAATTAACTTCCATGGATTTCTGATGTTGATAGTTGCTTCTCTTTCAAATTTCCCTCTCCCGATTGAAGACTACTGAATTTGCAGAGGCTGAAAGAAAGGAGTTTGTATTGGCTTTTCTAAAAAATGTGAGAAATTGCCATGAAAAGAGCTGTCTTTTTTTTTTTTTTAAATTATTATTATTTTTTAATACGATTGGTGTGGTTGGGGCTCTTCCAGCAGAGATAAAGACCTAACAAGCTCTTCCTGAATGCTGGCCTGTGGAAGTTCACTTGATCTTTGAGGGTCTGTTCTGTCCACATGCCCATAATGTCAGCAGCTGCAGTGAAGAAACTGAATTAGAGGAGAGGTCAGGACACTGATGTCCTTGATGTCCGTCAAGGATGGATACAGTTGTCCGCCTTGCATTAATGAGGAAAGTGGCTGACTTTTGGGAAATAAAAAAAAAAAAAAGAGAAGGAAAGCAGTTATCCAGAGATCTTGAAAACTTTCTAGATACTAGCTAATTTGTTGCCTGTGGCCTTAGAATCTTGTGCATCACTCACATTATGTTTGCACACACACAAACCATTAAGGCTTAGTAAAACATGAGACTCAAAATCAAGTGCAGTCTGTTAAGCTTTTAATGCAGCCCTGTTGTCATCTCTGTCCTTCTCTGCTGCTTTCTCATCCAACTGAGGGTATTGAAGCAAGGGAATTAGCAAAGTACCTGCCAGCATTAGATGTAAAGCTCTCAACAAAATACCTTCTAAACAATAAGTAGTTAATAAATTTCATGAACATTTCTTTTCTTAAAAAATACATTAAAAAAACCCCCAAACAAACAAAACCACCACTCCACAAAAAAAACCCCCAAACTTACAAAGCATTCTCCTGCCTTTTGTTGATGCTAATTTAGTTTTCAGAGTTTTGGAGGCCCCTGTGATTATTTGCTGTGGTGGTTTGCAATCCATACTCTCAGTAATGGAAGTAAATGTGGGATGAGCAGCAGCCGTGTTCACCAGATAGCACAGTGGTAACCTAATCTCAGCTTCTGCAGCACAAGCAAGGGTTTCTCTCTCTTGCATGTACCTCTGTACAGTTGATTTGGAGGAGAGAGTCTCCTGGTGTATTGGGAAATGGTGACATTGGCAGCTTCTTGTAGCTTCTAAGAAACCTTTTGGGAAGCTTTCCCAGAAGTGGGATATGCAGCTGAAGGGCAGTGTTGAGTACCTGGCTGGGACGCTTCAAAGAGGGCTGAAGGCAGTATGTTAGTGAGTACAGTCACTGTACATGGGTTAGGTTTGTGCTAGTGATTCAGTTCTGAATGGGACCGTGCAGAGCTACCGACAAGTAAATCCCAGACCCAGACAGCTGCTTCTGTAGAATTTGGGTTCCTGAACACTTTCTACTCTTCCCAGCCTAGGGAAACAGAGCTAATACTCTGAACTGACAATGATAAGGCCCTGGATATATCTGGGATGTTTGCATACTTTGCTGGTGGAATTGTGTTGGAAACAGAAAAGTTCATATTGAAAGTTTTCTGTTCCAACTGCTGTTCACATTTACCATAATTGATATCTACTTGTGGCTGGGTCCTGAGACCTCTTTCTGCCTTAATGTCTGTATGACACTTTCAACCTGCAAAATCATGGGCTGGAAACACAGCTGAGCTTTCTTTTGTGGCTTTAAGTGGGGATGAAGTGACTTGTTTTTACCACAGTTGTGATTAATATGCACAGTAATTCTTTGCTTTCCTGATTCAAAGTCCATGATTGCTTTTTCAGATTTCTGGTGGGTGGAAGTTTATAGCTGAGTCAGGCTGGAAGCATTTCCAGGCTAAAACTGTTTATGTGGATATGTAGATATTCTTTGAAGAGAGGAAAGGACTCGTGTATCTCTGCCTTTTCTATATTTAGCTGATACTCCCCCTCCTGCTTACCTGCCTCCGGAAGATCAGATGACACACGATACCTCCCAGCCGATGGATACCAACATGATGGCACCTGCAATTCCCCCTGACATACACAGAGGAGGTAAACACTTCTCCCTTCTTGTTTGCTGCTTCGCTTCTTAAGAGTGAAGAACCTTCAGAGCTTAGCAGTGATAACTGAGTTGTAATTTTGGATGGACGTTGTTCATGGAAATTTTTATCTGTAGGAAAGAAAAAACCCAGCCATGTAATTTTTTTATGTTGTTGTAAGGGATGAAATAATGAAGCCGGTGATTATTTATAAATGTAAATATTTATTTATGACAGGAAGCTAATCCCATGACTCTTTAAAAATGTAAAATATATGAGGTTTATTACTTTCTTACTCCCAACCAACTCAATGGCTAAAGTAATTTTATGTTTTCTGTTGGGAATTTCCACTAATCTCTGAACAGAAAGAATTCCTATGATACTGCACGTTTCTGCACGTGATACTGAGCTTACACACGGGCAAGGAAGGGAAGCTCTTTTTTTCCTATGATTACATTGATTTATTGGAACAATACAGTTGATGCTATATAAAGCCTACTGAATTCTGGATGGCAGTAGATATAGTCAAGGATAGCTCTCCAAGCAGAGACTTGATCAGAGGATGGATGCTAATACTGTCAGTTTTGTAAATGCCCAGAGACATGTTACATGGGCAACTGGAATATCTGTATTTTTTCCTCTGAGGGAGTACATCTTATAAAATTGTGCTTTTTTGTTATGTTTTTGTCCTGAATTCTAAACTTCAGTCCTTGAAGAGTATGCTCTGCTTTTAATAAGTTACCCTTCTCCTGGTTATAAGGGCATTTGAATTTTTTTGTATTTCATTTTGTTCCACTCTCTCTTCCCATTTTTCTTTCATCTTTGAGTCATGCAGTGATAACTCTTGGTTCAGAATGCAGAGTTGTCTGCCCTAGGTGTGGCACTGCTACAGACTTTAAAAATCTGTACTTAAAAAAAAAACCCTATTGCTTTATGTACTGTGACAGAGACATCTTTTTACACATTGCTCTTTAAAGCCTTCGCAGCCAGCCGTGACTGCTGAGTAAAGGATTTAGTGCATTCATCACGTTGGGAGAAATGGCCCCTTTAGAGAACACATGAGCTTACACAGTTGTGGCTCATGCCAAGAAAGAGCAGCAAGCTGGAATGCTGTGCCAGAATGATTATCAAGATCACAAGCATATGAACAATTTAACTGTGGTGGTTTGGAATTTTTTGTTCCTTTTTTTTTTTTTTTGGTACTTGTTTTCTGCTCCTCTTAATGTCTGGTTTCAGGAAGTATATTTGCCCTCTTAGAACAATTTGGATAGCTTTTGTGTTAACCTATTTACTCTCTGCTTGGAATAAGCTTTACACGTGATAAACCTCATCTGTAGCATTTCCACTTTTTGCTGATCCAATACACTCTGTGTGTGTATGAATAGTTTTTCAGGAATTTGGGGTCTAACTGCAAACCTTTGCATATGTGTCCCTCTCCCAGTATGCACAACTACCATGGAATTCCTCCATTACATGAGAGTTGATAAAGAGAAAAAGGTTTACATTTTTCTTCTTGCTTTTCAGCATTCAACCGTTTCAAAATAAAAATTGTGTCTATTAGCATTATCCCTTCCTAGTAGTTTAGTAGAATGGATTTTCATCTCTGTCCCTTCATTAAAAAAAACCACCAGCCTTTTTTATACCTTCTCATGTTTATTATTCATATATGTAAGCTGTTACTGTAGTACTCTAAAAAAAATCTGCTGCAGGTTGTGAAAGAAGAGTTTTTGCTGTGAACTTACTGCACCGTTTGTGCTGCAAACTTTTTAGGAGCTTGTTCTTTATGGTGATTTGTTAGTCTTAAGAGATTTGATTTAACAAGCTGCATCCTGTCAATGAAATTGGGTAATTTCCATTGTTGGCCCATGCTGGGAATAGAGAGACTAAACGCACCTGCTCTGCATGACTTAAAGCAAATGTGAGGAAGTCAGTATGAAATCTGTGTGAGAGAGATATGATTAATTCTGTAAGAATGGCCAGCTGGCAAGATTTCTTCCTGACTTTGAGAACTGGGGCAAAGCTGCAGCTTTGATAATCACTGGCACCTTTATGGGAATTAAAAGTGTAGTAACCTCTTACTAATAATACATGACTGATTTTTATTCTTTTTTATTGTGGTGGGGGTTTTTTTGTTGGGTTTTTTTTTGGTGATGTGAAGGGATAGAAAGTGCCAGAATGTCGAGAAAGATAAGCTTAAAACCAGTGTTTCAAGCAAGTTATTACCAGTAAACACTGTACTCAGAAGTTTTGCACAGTGATGTAGGATGTGTTATCCTGCTTTTGATTATTTTGCCACCTTTTGTATCTATGATGTACTGCTGGTTTTTGAGGGGGACTTCTGGTTTTTTTTGTTTTGCATGTAACAGAAACTCACAGAGATGTGATCTGTGAACAGAGGAAGATATGAACACTGATCGTAGTTGGCTAACTTTTGTAAATACTTGGAGCTGGGAGAAGGAAATCTCTGGCCAGAAATACAAGTTTTCCCATAATACCAGTCTGATTTTCATTTTAGCACTTTTACCTGTAGTTGGTATCTGCAAAGTTGGTATCTTAGCAGCAAGTCCAACTTTGCTTGCTTAGTAGTGATATAGTATCCTTCATTCAAAAGAAACCACATAAAGCAACCACATCCCTTCACTAGCCTCATTTTATTTGGAGGCATTTCTCTAATTTGTAGCTGTATTTGGCACCTTAAAGAATGGGTGGAGATATCTGAAGAAGCCCATGCTGTTGTTGGACACCCACTGGGAAACTTTTTGGTAAGGACCTTTGGTATCATCTGGAGAAATTGTTCCCCGTGCACAGTCACAAGTGTTGCTTCAAGACCTCCACGTGAAATGAACCAGTAATTCCCTGCACAATTCCCAGCTTCAGTTAGGAGCTGCTGAGGAGGAGCTTCTTGTTACTAGTGTCTGAAAAACCCCATTCTGAGGAATCCTTGCTGTCATTCAACAAGTAATTCTTTTGGTGATGAACAGTTGGGATTTTGCATTTGGTAGCAGTTGATGAATGAAAAGTCCTCATTAAATAATATCTTCCTCCATTTCATCTGCTCTCCAGCCCAGTGTAACTGCCAGGATCTGTGTGTTATGCCCTGTTCAGCCTCCAATCCCCAGCAGTATCTGTTCATATTGCAGATGTGCTTTATGCATGTTCTGCAGACAAATATCAACCTCTCTTACATTTTTGAAGTTTCCTACCATTCCCCCAAAAAGCCCAGGAGAAAGATTTGGGCACACTCTGAGTGCTGAAAGATTGACCTGCTGACTGTATATTTAAGCTGCCTTGTTATGCTTCTTTATACCTGAAGTTAGAAATGGTCTTTGGTGCAATTGTGTGATGCTGTTTCTCCCTGTTACTATACAGCTTTGCAGTAAGCAAAGAGGGGACTTTTCATTTGTTAGTAGAGTATAAAATGAACTGAATTAGAAGTTCATCTACTAAATTGGAAAGAAAGCTGGGCTGTAAGTTGCAGCATTTCTCTGCTGTGTGGAATTGCACCATAGCATGTTGCAAGAAGATAGGACAAGGATAGTGGGGCACTGCTTGGTATGTGCCCAGGAGCTTCCTGCACTTTTCTGCTCACATCTAGTACCAACCTTTGTCCCTTTTCAGTCTTGAGTTGAAATTATTCTACTATATGTACGTGGCTATGAAAAGTTCAAAAGCGACTGAAGATAGAGGAGCCCTCATTTAGCTGCAGTTGCTTATCCAACTCATCTTTCAGTGATCTTCAGCCAAAACCTGCAGGGTGATGACTCTTTACACCTCAAGCCTGTATTCCAGCACTGTTAGACTGTAACATTTCCATTGTTGCTGTACAGATGTCCAGGCAGTTGCTTACGAGGAGCCGAAGCACTGGTGCTCCATTGTCTACTATGAGCTGAACAACCGCGTCGGGGAGGCATTCCACGCTTCTTCCACCAGCATCCTGGTGGATGGCTTCACTGATCCTTCCAACAACAAGAACAGGTTTTGCCTGGGGCTGCTCTCCAACGTTAACCGCAACTCCACCATCGAGAACACCAGGCGGCACATTGGCAAAGGTGAGCTCTGGATCTTCGTGTCCATTTTGGAGTAGGGCAGGGGGCGTTTCCCTTAGTCAGGACAACCTGGGCCACTTGTCTCCAGAGCAAGCTGGTCTTCCCTAGTATGTGGGATAAGTGCTTGTGTCAGTAAACATATAATTTTCTGGCCTAGCCTTATAAACAAACTATTGTTCTTACCTGGTGTGTAATTACAGGAAGCTTTTACCCTTAATCAATTTTATAATTGCCTGAAGGCTATCAAAATCTTAATTAGAGAGGGTAAGGCAGTTTGTCTAATGAACTGTCTTGATTTATCTTGATTATTGGTGTATATGGAAGTGCAAACTGTGGTTCTTGGCACCAAATTTTTTAGCTATCCTTAGTTCCAACATAAATTAGCTATCCTAACATGTTTTGGGAGACAACCTCCTAGAACAGTTTATTCCAAATGCATTTTTCACAGGCTGGTGATTCTTTCAGTGAGAATTTTGTGCTTCCCTTCTATGGTTGTGGCAGTGTCTTGCAAAAGAGAAAAGCTTCTGTTTTATGCCTGACTAATACAGTCCTCTTTTCTGAGAACTCACCTGTCATGCAAATGACAGGCAAAACTGAAATCGCCCCCTGCCATTCCTGCCAGGCAAATTTTTTAGGTATTTATGTTATTAGTAAACTCTAAATTTTCTGAGACAGTTGAGGGTTCAGCATGCCCAAACAGTGGGTTGGATGTTGTAAGTGCCAATTCATGAAGTATCTTCCTCAGAGGAGGAAGGAACTGAAACTGAAGAGAACAGTCAGGTCCTTTCCTTGAGTCTGAGCTCTCAGTGCGTAGAGCTTTCCTCTAGACGAGAACTGGTGCAGCTCTCAGCAGTGCATCACACCTGTGCTCTCCCACTCAAGTGCTAATACTTCTTCCTTCTTTTCCTCCCCATCCATCTTACCGAGTATCAGGGTATTTATTTAACACCTCATTCATTTTTTTCCTGTTAAAAGTAACCCAGCTGCAAGCAGAGTTCTGCTGAAGCACTTAACTGCGTCCGTACCGCAGCAGGGTGTGGAAGAGACACGGATGCCGTTGAATGAGTCAATGTGTACAAGTGATGATGATGCAGAGCAGTTTGTCTTTGAGGAAGGAGGAGTAAATCCCAGACTTGAAGACATAGCCATAAATGTTTTTGCAGATCAGGTGGGAGTATATGTGTACCCACACAGGTACACACATAATCAGCGGCAAAATCTTCCATGACAGAGCACAGTCAAGGCTTTCTTACCAGAGTGCAGTTGAGTGTTTTAATTCTGTGTGTTCACCTCTGTGATTTGTGACATTGTGGGAGGTGAAAGGTTTAAATAGCAAATAAACCGTTTTTAAACACAGAAGGTGAATTTTCTTGCTTTCTCAAAGCCTTTGGCATTGACTCCTACTGACACAAAGGTCCTCTGTATGTTGCTTTTCTGGGGCTTTGCTGCCATTGATAACAGGTGAGGCAGTAGGCTCTAGAAGGGGAAAGGACTGTAAAATTGGTGTGTACCCTCATTTGGCAGATATGTCTGAGGAATATAAAGGCCATTTTCCTTTTCCCCCTAGCTTTCTGGAATTAAAGCTAGCTGACAAAACTCCTGCTACCCAAATTATCATTAAAGACTTTTCCAGAGAATCCAGCTTGGGGCTGCTTTAGTATCTACATATTATGCAATAATTTGGTTTCTGCTCTCTCTGCTTGCATTCCCAATTATTGTTCTACATAAATATAGTGAGAAAAAGTTCAAGCCATCCAATGTAGTGCATCCAGTGCAGTGCATCAGAACTACAGTGCTTGCTAGTTTATTGTTGAATATACAACATGTTGATTCCTCTTTTATATACATATATAAAATACCCTCCTTCCAAATCTCCTGCTGATGAAACAGAAGAGTAAAAATCAAGTTTAAAGACAGATAATGTTTGATATGCAGTTAATGTTTATCTCTTTAAGCAGAAACCCTATCTCTGTGGAGAAAGAGCATGAAAAACAGATGCACAGTGTGAATTTGTCTAAACCTTCTCCTCCCAGGTGTCCATCTCTATTATGTTGGTGGGGAAGTCTATGCTGAGTGTCTCAGTGACAGCAGTATTTTTGTGCAAAGTCGGAACTGCAACTACCATCATGGGTTCCATCCCACCACGGTCTGCAAAATCCCCAGTGGCTGCAGTTTGAAGATTTTCAATAATCAAGAGTTTGCTCAGCTTTTGGCTCAGTCCGTGAACCACGGCTTTGAGACAGTTTACGAGCTTACTAAGATGTGCACCCTCCGTATGAGTTTTGTAAAGGTATGTGAAAATTTCCTTGAGATTATTTCATAAGCAGAATAAATTATTGTTTCATAGTGTGGTGACTTTGAATGGTCCAGTAACTCCCTCCATCAACCTGTTAAAAGCTGTTGAATTTTACATATGGAAAGCTCGTTAAGTGTAAGACAGATCTTAGAGAAATGAAGTTGTATTTGTGGAGAGAAATCCATCTGACACACATACTCTGAAAGCTTGGGGTGACTTGAAGAAGGTGTTTCTTCCCATAAGT
Organism: Pipra filicauda; assembly: GCF_003945595.2. Lineage (NCBI taxonomy): Eukaryota > Metazoa > Chordata > Aves > Passeriformes > Pipridae > Pipra > Pipra filicauda. Next base: position 3,778,908 of record NW_024105087.1, on the reverse strand, counting down.
CCTCTAAATATTGATCAGCAGCTCCCAGATTGGGAGCTGCAGTAATTGTTTGGAATAATAACCTTTCTATTGTAGGAGGGCATGCAAGGTCACGATTTGTGATGTGGCTGATGTTTTGAGTGTCAGCACAGGTACTGATATAAAAGGGCTGGTCATACACATGGAAGTAATTGAATTAAGGTGATAATATGCTGAAGTGCTCTTCATGATAGGAGGATGGAAACTTTCAGATGTGTTAAGACACATCTGATTCCTAAAATGGAATAGGTTGTTTATAGCTCAACATCCTACAGAGCTGTACGGCGGTGCTGCCTGAACAGTCAAACAGAACCTCCTGTGTATGGGGTGTTGCACTGCACAGTGTTCAGAGCTGCTGCCACCTCTGTTGGGAGCTGGGTAATCCCTTCATTAGGGGTTGATACAGAGCAGAGCAAACTGTATCTGTGGATGTCATAGCCTTGTCTCCAGACCTGCCCCCAAAACTACTTACAAAACAATTTTGAATGCTGTTTAAATATCTCTTTATATCTTTGGTAATTACTGTAACTGAATCAGGTATGAGCTGAAACAAAACCTACTTGTCTTAACTTGAGAAACACGTGGGCAATGACCATGCCCTCTTTCTCCAAGGAGTAGCGTTTCTGACTTCACCGCTCAGTTTACTATGTTCATCCAGAGAATGACACTTTGGTTCTTGTCAGACAGATGCCTCATCCCCACTTCCACATCACTCTTAGACCTCATTTTTTAATTTGGTGATCTGTTTGGCAGCATTTCCCCCCAATTTGTTCTGGTTTTGGTCTTGGCAGAGAAGACTTTATTACCCCCCTTTTCAGAGCCTTTCCTAGGACCTGAGGCAGCTGGCAGTGATCTATGGTGACATTTTGCACTGCCACAGATTATGTCTTTAAGACTTTAAAGACTTCCATTCCAAGAGATCAAGAGATCTCAAAACGATACTTTCACCACATTTATTACTTTTTTTAGCTTTTGATTTGTTTGTTGAACTGTGATAAAAGTTGATGCATCAAGGATGTTATGCTACCCTGCTGATAATGACACTTGAAAGATAACTTGTTAAGAAAGAAGGATGCTTCTCACATATTTAATATTATAAAACAAGGTGATTTTTTTTCTTTCCCCACTTATGATTCTGTTTCCAGGGTTGGGGAGCTGAGTATCATCGCCAGGATGTAACGAGCACTCCATGCTGGATAGAGATACATCTTCATGGTCCCCTCCAGTGGCTGGATAAAGTACTTACTCAGATGGGCTCTCCTCATAATCCTATTTCTTCAGTGTCTTAAAAGGTCCCAAACTCCTGCATTTTGGAAGCAGTTGAGCCTTGCATGTACTTGAAAGACGTATGAGTCAGACACACACACATTTATTTTTTCTCCCCTGAACTGGCAACAGCTGAATAAGAGCCATGAAAATACTTGACTTCTGTGACCAACTGTTGGATTCAGAAAACAAGATAAATAAACCCCTTTGACATACTGTTGGTATAAAGAACGTTAGTTTACGTTGTAACTTACTGTGGCAAAGTTGACTTGCTGGCCTTAGTACAACAGGGACGACCGAGCCGGGATCACAGCCCGTGGGACCGAGTTCCCGAAGGATCTTCCTTTAGCTGGCGCTCTTGAGGTTCTCCTTCCTTACATCCGTGTTTTCCCCTGTGTCCTCTGGAGCTAAGAGCCGATGTTGGTGAAGCCTGCTCTTTGCAGGCTCTCCTCAGGACATCTTAAAAACATTTGTCTGAACTGATGGTTGCTGTTCTCTTTAAAAGTAAAATTCATAAGGCTTAATCTCAATAACTGTGTACTATCTTTGAAACTGTGTCCTGACCATACTGCTGTAAGAATGTCAGGTATGTTTTTTGCTAAGTGTATGTATGGTGTATTTGAAAGTTTAGAAATTAATTAGATTTAGACCGTAAAGGAATTAGGAATATTTGAATGGGGGGAGGTGGGAGTGGGAGGGGAAAATGACAACTGAAATGTAGAATATATTGTAAACATAGCGTGCTAGTTTAAACTGAGGTCTGAATTTTGCTGTGCATTTTGTTTTTATGGTGGCTTCATCTTGTTAATTCTGACTATTTTTGCCTCTTCGTTTTCCCCCAAAACAACTGCAAAGTTTCTTTTACCCATGAAGAGGACAAAATTATTAATCGCTGCAGTTTGAAGGCTGCAGCTTTGTGTATTTCAAGACAAAATTGTACAGAATGCTCTTTAACTATTGAGCAGTTTTATACAGTTTATGTAACAGAAGTAGGCTTTTAATTTTGTAAGAGAACCTTGTTTTGCCAAATCTAGTAACTGTTAATTGTTTGGAGGACTTCAGTATCACCATATGGGTCTATTTCAAACTTAAAAAATATATATATATTTTTAATTTTTATTTTTTTTTACTACTTGGTTTATTTTCTTCTCTTTGATCTTTTATATTCACATAAGCTGTAGTACTTTTAAGTATCTTTATTCCAAAACTAGTGGGTCCTCTTTACTGGAAGTTTTGAATAAAACCTGTTGTTACTGCTTACATTTGATTAAAACCTTGTCTTGTCCACTTCTTAGTAGACTCTTAACAAACCAGATAAAGATATAGTCCTGAGGAGGAACAACAAAAAATGAAGACATGCTGAGCTGAGCTTTCTCCACGCTTCTGCTTTTGCTCTGGGGAGGGGTGAGGGAAGGACTGTCCCACTGCAGCTGGAAAGTGTCTGTCAGGTGCTGGGATTATGGAGTTGGAGAGACTGGGGGTTGACCAGAGTTCCAGTGCCTGTGCTTGGCTAAAGTGGACCATGGAGCGCTCACAGGAGCATGAGGGACAGCTGAGCAGCAGAGATGAATGTGTGTTCAGCCAGACGTACGTGTGTGTGTCACCGCAAGGAGTAATAGCCCTTTTTGGAGAATGAGGCAATCCCTCTTTCTTTCTTTCTCTCTTTCTTTCTCTCTCTCCTTCTCTCTTTCTCTCTCTCTTTCTTTCTCTCTTTCTCTCAACTTAGTATACATTTTTAAAATTCACATTTCTTCCCCTGCTAAGGGGAAAAAAAATCCACGATGTTTGAGTTCCCGATTAAGGAGGACTTGGTTATTGACTTTTTTGTATTTTTAAATTCCAAGAACAGCTATTTTATTTTTTTAGATTCAGTTTAACATATCTTTTTCGTAACGAGTCAGTCATAGCACAAATGTAACTCTTTAAAATAAAGAAAATTTAAAGATGACCAAAAAGCAAAAGAATGCCTTTTGCTGCTCAGTCACTGTCTCTGTCTTTTCTGTGCTCAGCCCCTGCTACATTGACTCCCAACCAGTTTCATTCCTTTTGTTGGAATGCAGCTGTGAGGTAGTGACTTCTTTTAATTAGTGCTATAACCATCCATCATGCAAGTCTCAAGAGCGTTTCTATTTGGATGTTTTCATGTTTGGATGATCCTGGTAAACTTTGAAATAGCTTTGGAATAAGAAAAGACTATTTTATGTTCTGACTGCTTTGAATGTTACTGTCTTTTGAGTTTTGGGCTGTAATGCCTCTCTGTTTTTCCTAAATGGAGATTAAAATTAGAAAATACTCTCTCTGCAGTACCTCAGAAATTTTCAATGGTAATCTGAATTAACTGGGACCGGCAAGATCCCAGTTTTTGTAAGTTCCTAAAAATTGTTGTCAGTTTTTCTATTTTATTGATACTGTTGAAATGCTGCATACATAATATTTTCTTTATCTGTTAGCCAGCTTTTTGGTTGGGGTGTGGAGACGTTAGGGGCAAGGCAAAAGTGCACCTTCATGTGATGGCCCAGAGTATCTCAGCTGTACTTTATTAAACAGGATGAGCGGATTGGAATAGCACCTGAGACTCTGTTGTGGTTTTGGCTGGGGTAGAGATAATTTCTTTTCACAATGCTGGTATGGGGCTGTGTTTTGGATTTTTGCTAAAAACAGTGTTGATAGAGCAGGGATGTTTTTGTTACTGCTGAGCAGGGCTTACACAGTCAAGGCCTTTTCTGCCTCTCACCCCACCCCACCAGCAAGGAGGCTGCAGGGAGTTGGGAGGGGACACAGCTGGGATGGCTGACCCTGCCTGACCCAAGGGATATCCCAGACCACATGGTCTCATGCTCAGAGTGTAGAACGGGGAAAAAGACGGAAGGAGGGGACATTTGGAGTGATGGTGATTGTCTTCCAAAGTCACTGCTATGCGTGATGAGACCCTGCTGTTCTGGGGATGGGATGCAGGGAATGAATTCCTTGTTTCGCCTTGCTTGTGTGTGCGACTTTTGCTTTACTTATGAAACTGTCTTTATCTCAACCTACAAGTTTTCTCACTCTTACCCTCCCAATTCTCTCCTTCACCCCACCTGGGGTGAGTGAGCAGCTGTGTGGTGCTTAGTTACCAGCTGAGATTAAACCACAACAGACTAGTAGCCAGAAACACAGGAGGCAGGGCAGAAGTTACCTGGGAGGAAGCAACTGCTAGCTTGATGCTCTTGTGAAGATTTTTGGAGCAATTTGAACAAGTTTTCTTATTGATCTGCCCCACTTGGGATAGCTGGAGTCAGAAAGCTGGAAAAGGCAAAGGACAAGACAGAAGGAAAAGTGTTTCTCACTGACCTCTTACAAAACAGAGAACGATGAGAGCTAGAAACTTGGACAGAGCCTACAGTGTCAGCTCTGTAACCAGGTGAGTTCCTGCTGCTTATTTGGTTTTATTTCCCCATAGTTTCCTTGGTTTAGTCTTCTGAACAAAAGAGTTGAATACAGAAGACACTCCTTGAAAAGCCAAGGCAAGTCCCTGTTAGGAGAAACTGAAAGGCATGGATAACTGTTTAGAAAAAGTATTGAGGAAAAGCAGTGAACAGTACAAGTGGAGACAAATAATGCCATGGAGCTGAACATGTTTTGAAATGTCTGCTTTGGCTTTTCAGTGCTGGAAATAAAATAATTCTCCCCAGGTGGAGATGACTTTTTAACCATTTAAAAGTCTCTGGTGAACCCTTAAAAGATTTGTTGAAAACTAAGAGAGGTAGTCATGGTTACCTGTGTGGTTTTAGGAAGGTATGGAGAGAAATAATTCATGTTTTAACAGATCCTGTAACAGAGTCATGGACCTGATCTTCTAATGCTTGCTGACCTGCTATTGCTATCTACTTTGTTAAAGCCATTTGCTTTCTAAATCACTTCTCTTGCTACCATAGCTATGTTTTCACAACTGTAGTTGTCTTTTCTAGCCTCAATGAATGTAGTTCTATGAGTATCATTTCTTGAAGACAATAAATCAGCGCAGAGAGGTCTGAAATTTATATGGACCTTCCTTGGTGTGCCTGTCTTCTTGATTTTTCCTTTGTCTTGCCACATGTTAAGCATTTGATCGACATTTTGGAAGTTGGCTGTGTTTTGATGCTCTCTTTATTAATTGCTGCTGGTTTGTTCTGTGAAGCACATTGTAGCCTCTTATCCTGCTCTTGGGATTCATGATTCATAACCGTGAACTAGCAGTCACCTTTTTCTGGATGTTTGCCTAAATATACAACATAACTCTTCCATCACCAGTCATGATAGAGCAATATATTTTTTACATGCATCATCTCACAGTTCATTTCTTCAAATAAGTTTGTAATTGTGTACAGAAAGGAAGGGAAAATGGCTCTTCTTTTCCTCTGTTCCTTTCTGCCCTTGACTTAACGAAGAGAGACACCCTTGTCATGTTATCCTTTAGGGGATCTAGCATCTTCTCTGTTCCCTAAGACCCCCTCCCTGACTTCTATGTTCTTGATGACTTTCTTTATTTTTTTGAACTCTTTGCAAGTAGCTTTTTCTCTCATTCTTTTCTTATGCCTGCTGGATGCTGGATGTTTCAGTCAGACAGAAAACCCTCTACAGGATGCCTGCCAAAGGCAGGTAAAGAATCATAGGTTGCTGTAGGCACTGGAAGCCACCCATAAAGATATACATGCTTCACAGGAACCACTTTTTCAACCCCTGCTGTGTTAAATCTTCTTTGGAAGAGGAAGAAGAAGAAGAAGATATACAGGTTTGTGCTATTGGATTTCACTTTTGCTTGGGTTTACTGCTTTAAAGTTTTTTTACTGATTTAAGATTCTCTTCTCTCCTCTCTGCAGTATTATGTCACTTGTTTTGCATCTGACTGAAGTGATAGAATTTGTCAGCCAGTGTGCTCAGGCTTTCTATTTAGTGGTCGTGTTCCCTGACTGCTGCCTTCAGCTCTACAGGCAAGCCTGGCACTCATTCTTGTCATCTCTCTCTCTCCCAACAGGCTCCAGAATAAATAACTTGTCTGGTTTATGAAATGAAGCTTCCGTACTCTCCGCTTGCCTTGGTGACTTGCTCAGAGGGACAAAATGAATCTGTGTAGCTGTAGCTGTCTCTCCTTGGCAGGGGCCACTGATATGTGTGGGCTGGCTGAAGTGGTCCTTGTTGCCAGGGGCTGCCACCCTCAGGAGGTGCTGTTCCTGTCCCTGTGCCACCACAGGTCACATGTCTGTGTGCCTTCATGTGCTGTGAGCTGCCTGGAATTGATTCAGTCATCTTTCAGGAATTTTTTTATTCTAGTGGCTGCAGATTGATAGTTTTTTCTTAGGAATTGGTTTGTGACTTCCCTTTTTCATCCTGCTCCTAAGGTATGAGTTGAAAAATCCGTATCGTCTCTTTATGATCCTGCCAGCTCATCTGAGACTTTAAATCCATAAAGCTCAGAGGAGGCTGTTGTAGTTAAATTTTGAAGAAGTAAGCACCTTCACTTGCTTCAGATTGTAGACAGGAGTAAAGATATCTCATAGCAGTGATAAAACTCTGTACTGTAGTAAATGTAAAATGAGCTAGAATTGTGTTACAGAGGGGACTCTGCACATGCAAAACAGGCTTTCTTTGCTCAAAGAGTTTGATTTAAGTGGAGAGGTCACTTGCTTAGACATGGTGGGAAAAGCTCAGCCTGCCATTGTAAGGATCCTCTAGTTTTCCTATTGCAGCTTCTTTCTTTCCCCAGTATCCCTGTAACACATAAAAACATTCTTTTATATGAAGAAAAATGGTGTGCCTAACTTCCCTTTCCCTCACTCTTTCTTGTATGATAACTTTGGTTTTCTGTTCCTTTAGATTACTGAGTCGAGCTTAGCACAAGCAGAGAATGAGACTTGATGTGTGTAGTGCTGCAGTAACACTTCACTATTTTTTTGGAGCGCTTGGTTCTTGGCAGGAGAGCAGGGTCTGTCTCATCTCTGAGCCCTTCACTTCTGCCTTCTGTTGATACTTTAGGGACTGGTAATCCTGAGTGTTTTCAGATATATATGTGGAGACTGAAAGATGGCTGCTGTCCCATCAGATATTCCTTCAAGCTTGTGGACCAGTCTCCTCAAGTCAAAATCACCATAGGCCATAGTGCTGGCAACAGCACTGTTTAGAAACTGGATCCAAGCATGGCTTCATTTCGAACATGACTCGGGCAATGGTTTGACTACAAACAGACTTTACAAACCTCTCAAACACAGCTTGATCCCTGTGTCTGTTGGATTTGGTCCACGCTGTTTTCTAAAGCAGCACAGAAAGAAGCTACCTTGATCTGCATGCTCTGAAGACTTATGAGTCCAGGAGTTGGATTTTTATCTTGTGCCAAGAGAGCAGCTCTGTAAATACTCTTTCATGGGGTTGTTTTTAATTGGGGTGTGGGATTTCTTTGTACCCCTACTGAAGACTGATACGGCTCTTAATTCAGAATATATTCTGGGCATTGTGGCCAACCAGTTTTTTGCCACGCTTGGTCTTTCAGGAATCACGTCATTGCTTTAAATGTTCCTGTGATTTCCCCAAGTCACAGGAGCAAATTTGAGCAGATACAGCAATAATGCTTCAGTTGAATTTGATGAGCTCACATTGGTAGAAGGAAGCTTACAATCAAAACTTTCTAGAAATTTATCATCTTCAAAACAGGTCTAAGAAAAGCACTGAGATATCTTAACGTTTGCATGGGCACATATGGCAGTTTAAGCTCTCACCTTGAAGTGGGAGCCTCAAGTTGGAGGACCCTGATTCAGCAGCACATACTTTCAGCAAGGGGCCATCTGTTCTGCCTCAGGGGATCTGTTAGCACCATGCAAGTCCCAGAGTAATCCCTATTGTGAGTTATCAACAGAGGCAAAGCAAAAAAACAGTGGCAAGGGAGGGCTCCTGACCTTCTTTTAGAGGGAAATTTACTGCTGTGGCCTCTGATTCCCCCATCCCCAATATGCCACTGCCCCTTCGATAGAACACAGATATGGTGTTGCTTTTAGGATAAGCAAAGCTGGTTAGGGAAATGAAGAGAACTGCAAGCTGGTCTTAGTCTTATTTCTCTCCCTTTTCTGCCCCAGTTACCCTAAGAAACAAACACAAGCCAGCCCCGTGTCAGTGACTGCCTTGTCAGGGAGGAGCCAAGGGAGCAGCAGTGGTGACACTGATGTAGCTGGGGAGCTGAACTGCTGAAGAGCAGGTAGAGGAAGGGTGGCTGGCTGAGGAAGTACCAAGAGAGTGTGTTCACAGCCAGGTTTTCCAACCATCACTGGAGAAAGGGGCATTCCCTGTGCTTTCTGTGCCAGCAGCAGTGAGGGGGTGACTGGGGTATGGCAGTGCCATTACATGAAACGATCCCAAACATGGTCAGACCTGGAACTCCACAGCTGAGCATGCATGGAGGCTGTCTTGCATGTGGGCATTGTGTTGGACTAGAGTGGGGGGAAAGGATCGCCTGATGGTGCTATGAGTGATCTCATTGTGTGTGGTGTTTATTTTCGTTGTCTGGGTGCTCTTGCACTGTTGTTCCTTCAATAATAAGGTGGATGAAGTGGAGGATGTGGCCTTTCCTCTGTTTTTTTTTTTTTTTCATGCTCTTTTTCCACCCTTGTGTTTTGTAAAATGTTACTTTCTCTCCTTACACTGGGAATTACCATGGCCTCACACGGGTGGTTTATACAAGAAGGCCAGTCAAAATTCATTATTTCTACAACCGTATATGGCACGCCTGAAAAATGTGATATGGCCTGTCACATAAACAGGAAACAGCCCTTGTAGGGGACTGGGTGGAACTGAAGGCCTAATCCAAATAACACTGTTAGTCATCTCCATATGGTAACCTTTCAGTGCCATGCAAGTTTGGAAAACGTGATTGTAACTGGTTTCCACATGGTGGATGAACGTGTAGATACCAGATGGTGCCTTACTTTTTTAAGTCTTTTCCTAAAATCAATCCGAGACACGAATGTTTTACGTACAGGAGTTGTGGGTGAAAGCCTGCACGTGTGAAGGTTGGTGTTTACACAGGAGCAGGGATGGAACCTGCACCACTGGAAGCAGGGTTGAGGTTTCTCTGATCATCTGAAGCTTCTGATGACAATAAGTAGTAAAAACTAGAGAGGCGGCAAATATTATTAAAGACATCGTTGTTGTGGTGGAATGCAATGTACTTTTAAGTGCTGGCTAGTATGTCAGTAAAAGCTGGCCTAACTTCCTCAAAAAGAATACCATGTATTGTAACAATTGACTGATGATATCCTCTTTGGGCATATAAAATAATTAGGCACTTTTAATTTCCCTATATTCAAAGGTATAATCTATGGATTAAATTCTGTGTCTGGTTTTAGTTTTTCAAATGCAGAACGAGAAGGCTCCTTGTGAAGTTCCTACCTCTCGTTCCTTGCAGCCTGATGCCTCTTTCCTCAACCTTTCTTCCTCTGAGTGCTTAAGGAGGTTTTGAGAGTGTAGTAAACAGGTTCATTACTGAGAGTAGAGTACGAGCTGATATGATACCATGTGAAGATATTTAGTGTATACCTGGAAAAACAAGCAGTTGCACGTGGGGTATTTTTGATTTCTGGTTTTTGTTGTTGGGCATTTTTAAGTATCCTGTTTATTTTTGTGGGTTGTTGGGAGTGCAGCTTCCAGACTGCAAGTCTGACATGGTTAACCTTTGCTGTTTTGCTGTTTTGCTACTAAGGTAAAAACTATGCGATTGGAAATATTGTTACATTCCTTTTCTTTAGAGAAGGCAAATTCTATAAGACCCTAATTTTTAAGGCACGGTTGAGAATAGAAAATAGTGATATTTTGCTCAATATGGGTTTGTTGTGCATTTAATTGTACCAGAAAAGTGGAGCTCAGTCGCAAAACTACAGTACCCAGTGGCTGCTAACTGGCACATCAGTTGCACAGAGCTTAGGCCTTCATGTGGTCCTGAAGTTCTTTTGCTCCATAGGTGCTTATACTCTTTAGATATACTGTAACACCTCTCAGTGATAATGTAGGAGGGGTTAAGAAATTAAAGTTGAGAGACTGTGGCGTCTGACAAAATGAGGCATGCATAGTGTGTAGAATCCAACCCCGGCTAGGTTGAAAGTAATATTTGTGTGGTACAACTGTTTGGAAACACACAGTGTAAATGCACAAGCTTGGGGTGCATCACTTTATTTTGTCTCATCAGATGTGCTTAAGTGATGATCTTTTGTGGGTTTGAGGGTTTTTTGTGTTTGGTTTTTGCTGGGGCTTTGTTTTGCTTTTCCTGGAAAGCTAGATGAAAAGAGGTCAGAAATTGGAGTCCTGATATCTGGAGAGGGGGAGTACAGGGATCTGCTTCACTTCCTTCCCTGCCACATCCCCCAAATGAATTCTTCCTCTGTAGGTTTTATGGGAGGAAAGGGAAAAATCTGGAGGGACTTGCTCCATGTGGCTTCCCTCTGGCGAAAGCTGACCCAGCAACAGGGGGAGATGTCACACTGGAACAGATGCTGTGTTCTTCAGATGAATTATGAATTTCAGCCTCTGAAAAGATCAGTCTAAAAGCCTGAGGGCTATGAGGGGAGGGAAAATAACTTTGAAAAACTGAAACACCACTTCGGGTGCATAAAGATTTGAGAGAAATTCTTTTAGGAATGCTGCATTTGAAGTGTATTTGAGCCTCATACATGTTATGCATATGCAGAAGTGCAGTAAATCCCAGTCAGGTGATGGGCTGGCTGCATCATGAATGCTATCAGGTGGTATATGGTATGGTCAGAAGGACTTCATAGAGGGATTAGGTAAATTCAAATAGAAGGTATTTTGCAGTTTCCCTGGGTACCCCGTTCCAGTTATTAATCACTCTTGTAGTTAGAATGTTTCATCTGTTATTTGGTTTAAATTTGCCTTTCTACAAATTGAAGTGATTATTTCTTAGTCTGCTTTTGACGGTGATGCAGCAAATCATTCACTGTCATCTGCATGACACCATATGCCTTGAAGAAAGATATGTTCCCACTCCATCCCCTGCTCTTCCAGTTCTCCTCTTGTCAGTAACCTCATTTTTAAGGTCTTTGTTTTTCCTCACTTTTAAATGTACTTGGTGAAGTTTTCCTCTGGGTTCCTTCCCCTTCTAGTAGGGACCCTGAGACTGAGCGCTGTAGTTGATTTGAGGCCTCATCAGTGCTTCAAAGTTATCAAGTGGAGAGCTGGGTAAAGTGAAATGGTGACTTCCTTTCTTCATTGTAACACTTCTCTTAATACATCTCAGAACTGCATTTTGCAACATCATTTCCAGTCTGCGATTTTCAAACATTTTTAGTAGGATGGGTGCCTGGCCAAATGGCCTTGCTTTGTAGCAATGTCTATGTATTTTATATAAAATGTCTCTTGCATTGGCCTTTAGTGACTGTCCCTCCACTAGAAACACAGAGGATTTCCATCATATTTTCCTGGGAATCTGGAGGCATTCATCATCTCATGATGTTTTCACAAAGCACTTGTGAGAATGAGCAATGATTCTGTGAAAAAGTCAGCCTAATTCCAGGACTCTTACATAATTGAGCTAAAAATCTTAAATTTTATATCTCCTGAACATTGCTCATGGGGAATGTCCAGATTAGTCCTCAGAAAAGATTAGTTAAGCTAACTGAAAAGATAATTCCTTTGGATTAAACTATTTTTCTTTTTGTTCTTGTCTCTTCTTTTTTGACTGTTTTTCTGGTACATTTTTAAACTAAACCTCCTAAAAGTGTTGTGGTTTGGTTTTTTGGGTTTTTTTGTTTGTTTGTTTGTTCAAGTATTCACTGTTCTTTCCTAAATAAGAGTTGAAATATTTACCCAAGAAGCACCTGAGAGTCACAGTTTTAAAAAAAAAAAAAAAGAGAGGGGATGACACCCTTCAACAGTTGCATTAAAGTGAAGAAGGGAGGCAAAAGTTGGGCGGTTTTTGTTTCCTCTTATTTCAGTGGGAAAAAATGCATGTGCTGTCATCTTTTTCTTAGATCACAAGGAACTAAAAGAGCTTTCTTTTACAGGTCAGACTTTAAAATGTGGTCTTTGTTACTTAGAATGTATGAATTAAGAGAGTATGTGGTTAGATAGCTAGCATTAGGTCTGTATTTGTAGTCTTCTTCCAGAAAGGCTGACCATAAACTTTTCAGAAGTAACCTTTGCTGAAGTACATGCTGCCCTGTTGTCTGAGCTTCTGAGACACTGCAGTCATCAGTAAGTAATCTAAGAATGCTTATGTGCACTGTGGCAGAATCAAGGGAGGAAAACTGCCTGCTCACTGTTCTCCCTGTGTTACTATCATTATTTATTTCAAGTTTTGTTCTAAAATATAATGGTAAATAAATATGATTTAAAATTAACTGAAAAGGTCAGACTGGGAGGTTTGTTTTGAAACATGCATAGAAAGCTACTCTGAGGAAGAAGAGTTCAATCTTTTTTTTTTTTCCTACTCCATGGGGGATAGGACAAGAAATAGCAAGCTTAAATTGCAGAGAATAAAATTTAGTTTACTATTGGGGCAGGGGAAGAAATTTGTGTGAGTAAAGATAGTAAAACACTAACAAGTTACCTGGATAGGTTTTGGAGAATTGGTCATTGGAGATTGTCAATGACAGGTTAGAAAAATGCATATTGGGAATAGCACAGGTGTCCTCAATACTTTCTTGGATGCTTTCCTGCTGTGTGCTGTGATTGAGTGTTTAGGGCTTGGTCCGAATATTGAAAAACTGAATTCTGTCAGAGATGCTGAGGATCCCTTCGTCACTTGAATATATTTTTGTATCTATTCAGACATCCTGATTTAATATAAAACAGGCAAGGATATTTTTCTCCTCTTCTCCTTGTTCCGTATGTCTGTGTAGTTAAAATGAAGATGAGTTGCAGCTAAAAAAATTTAATGATTTGCACAGCCACCCTAATGTTCTGCTGGGGAGTGTGTTCTTCTAATAGCATTTAACTGTCATTGAGAATGCTGGAGTATTAATGCCACATACAAAACCATCTGGAAAAGAGCTTTTCCTGAAGCTTATCAATGTTCCTAAGAGGAACCTACCCAGAGTCTTTGCTCTCAGAGTAGCAAGACTGGAGAAGCGGTGACAGCTATAATGGCAGGGCACTAATGACTTTGGAGAAATGTTACTTTTGTAATTGGAAATGATACAAACAGTGTCATTAGAACAGATTGTTGATGCCATTTTTATTCTTGTCATAGGCTTAGTTACAAGAATGGATTCACTCTAAGGCGATGACATCAGAATTTCCATATTTAGATGGACAGATCATGAGGCCTTAACTCATGAAATGCTGTTTTTCCAGAGCACCAGCTCATGTGAGTGTGGATTTGAATGACTGCTTACTTTTCCTTCAGTTGAACAGTAGCACAGAGGAGGTGAAATGCCATTGATGTGATTCTGAAATGTGTCTTAGGAGCTGACAGCTCTGACTTGAGCTCCGATTTTCTTGGTCTTTTTTTGATTTGGTGCTGTGAATTGGTTTTGGTTTTGTTCGGGTTTTTGTGCTTGGGTTTGTGGGGGGTTTTGTTGGTTTGTTTGGTTGGTTTTGTTCGTGTTTTTTTAATTGTTGTCGTTTTTTGGTTTTTTTTGTTAAAGATGTTGCTCTTTAGCAAAAATATCTTCATATTCCAGTGTTTGGTATAAAATATGAGAAGCTTTTATAAAAACAAAATCAAGATCTTCCCAGCAAATTTCTCATTCTGCAAGTAACTTCTGTTTTAATCCTTACTGTCTCTACTCTGTCTCTTTTAGAATAAGTTGGTACAAAAAGTCATCAGCAGAAAGGAATGGTGATGGGAAGGAGACACTGGAACACAGAAGGCCTTCTAGAATACTTTTAATGCAACACTACCAATTTTTTTGCTTATCTCATCCTTTTAGGTAATTTTTAAGATCTAATGGGCATCTAAGTCCTTCTGTCAGACCTCCACTGTTGGTGCTGCATCCTGATTGAAGTACTCAACATCTGTTTATGGTGTTCTAGTATCAGTCTTGTTACATGGGAAGGAAACAGCACTAGGGATATATTCTCTTGGAATATGTGGCAAATAAGGACAAGGTATGGGGGGGGGTATATATATTATATCTATGTAACACAGCTGTATATTTGGGGGTTCCTCTGTTCTTTTTTTAATGTTTCATCCATTGATGGTTTGAATAGTCTGCCTCTGGCTGAGCAGTGAGATGAGAGTTGGAGCATTCCTGGAAGTGGAGCATTCCTGGAAGTTTCTGCCCAGAAATGGGCAGAAAGTCTGAGTCTAGGCCAGACTAGAGACACATAGACATATAAAACAAGACATTTTGGACAGACCTAGATACAGCTTTTGGCATCTGACTGCTGGTGTTTCTTTCTACAGCACCATGAGAAAGGCCTAATCTAACACATCTGATAGATTAGCTTAAATCAAATAAACAGTTTTTTAATGCTGAGGAACTGAAATGGAAGAGCTGATCAGAAAAAAAAACACCTCAGTTGTTCAGTCTGTATCCTTCTCTACTAAAATCACAAAACATCAAGTAAATACAGACAAATCAGGTCTGAAAAGGATGAAGGATGCTGATGACCACAAGTCATCTGAGGTGTGAGTACTGCAGATTTCTTGTCTTCATTCTCAACAACAAAACATAAAGTCCCTTAATATTGATTAATTCAACAAGGCAACTCCTCATACCTCTCATTTGAAGTTTTCAGTTTGTTTCCCACACTCATACTCTGAATAAGTGTCTTAGCACAGTGGCAGAATTACCAGTTAAAATTTATGCTTTGTATCTTGTTTCTGGTTTAGGTGGGAAATAACATGGAATTCCTGTGTAAGCCCTATGTTACACAGAGATCCCTGACTTACTGCAGCGACCAGAGAGAGGGCAAGAGCAAAAGTCAGAAACTTGCTGTAAAGGGCTCCAAAATAGGGTTATGGACACTTGCTGCTCGTTTTCTGTGAGTAACTCTCCAAAAAAAAAAAAACCGAGACAGAATTCCTGCTGGCAAAGGCGTGACTTTTGTATTTTTTACATTCTGAAGCCTACTGAATGCACTCTGAATAAATGTTCGATGTGTTTAAGTTCCCTAGGCGGTTAAAAGTCTGCCGTGACCCAACAGGGCAGATTTACGGTTGCGACCATGAACTAAGACCGACTTCCTCTGTGTTCAGGATACAGCCGGGCGGTGTGACAAAAACAGAGTGCGCTGGCTTCCCCTTCTGGCCGAAAGAAGTAAGTGATCCTGACGGCGGGAGTCACACGAACTTTTTCTCAATTTTATTTCTATGTACTGAACACTAGTTTTCAGAGAACAAATAAATGGCTAACCGCCAGTGTGTGGGGGAAAGGCTGGTGGAACATCTTTGCTTCTTGGAATGTAATATAGTGTTATATCGAGATGTTGCTATTTGAACATAGAATTCTTTTCTAAACATGGACCTAATCTGGAAAGTATTGAGATGAAAATACCAATTTCTGGATAAAAAGATTCCCAATTTCCCTTCTAGACCTCTGTTTGCTGTTCCTAGAAACAAATATTTTACTTCTTTTCATATTCTGTATGCTAATTTTCCCCATGCAACTGCATCAGTTATGATTGTAAATTTCTTTTGTGCTTGGACTTTGGGTTTTTTTTCTTGGCTTTTTACCTTATTTAAGGATTCCTCTTTCATTTTAATTCTATGGTACAACGTCCTGTAGCATTAGGCTAAGCTTTGTAAATAGAGTTGTACTAGCATAAAGGTGTTTCCTTTGTGGTATAAAGCAATGACACACAATATGATCCAACATGCTTTTTAACAAGCCCTTTCTAAGTTAGTTTGCCAGCCTTTTACAATGTTGTTTTGCTATGTTTCTGGATGTGTTGATAATATAACATTAAATCCTGGCAGAATTTTTCCTCTTTGTCGTTTTCACTCCCGCTTCCACTGCCTGGAAAAAAAATGGGACATTGAAATCACTACACAATTTTGCATTATAAGAAGACCAAAGTCTTGCTTTTGTGGGCATATCGGAGAGCAAACATGCAAACACAACATGTATGCACATACATACATACCAGAGAAACAGAAATATCCAGTGTGATAAACAGGAGCCTCATGTTTGAGGCACTTAGGTGGACTGCCAGAAACAGGCTTCCCTGTGCATACCACGGCTTTGGTCCCAGCTGGAAACACTTAGGTTTTCCTATTTCTCAGTTTTGAATCCTCGCTATCAGATGGGCTTGGTCTTCCTTTTCATCTTGGCCATGTCATCCTGAAACAGAAAGTGTCTTGATATGTTTTGCTGCAATGTTATGTTCCTATGGATAACTCTACCCACTACCTCACTTCCACCAATTGTGGTTTTCACCTGCTGGTGAGACACTCAGCTTAGGGATGTTCAGACAAAGACCTCTGAGCATCGATGCTGTTGGAGATGCAGGGAAAAACATTTGAATGCATGAAAGATTATGTATTTACTCTTAATATTCATATTGTCTACAATGATAAACTGAGTTAAGCATTCACCATTCCTTGCTTCACCTTGGGAACTTTAAGGTATTCACTTTTTGCTGTGTAAGACTGTGCTAAGTTCATTCTGACCTAATAAATTTTTAGCACCCTGGGGTAGAGGGAAGGAGGATTGTATTTAGTCACTTGAAAGTCTCGGTCCTCTGCTCAGGGCTTTGTCAACTACAGAACTTAAAAATTGCAGCAATCAAGCAAAAAGTAGCTGGGAATGCAGGTGGGTTGGCAAAGTCAAGTGTCAGATTGTATTATGCCTCTTATGTTTACTAATATACTTGCTATGGTTTCATTGCTGTATTGAAAAGAACCAGGAGGAGGCAATTAATGATTTCCTTTTCAGCTACATGAGAAATATTTTGATATCATGAGTCATTGGTGGCCATGGAGAAAAACATAGTCTTTAAGCCAATTGAAAGAAAAAAATATATTATTTTACTGGCAAGTGAGTTGCTCTTCCAGGTTTATAATTTTAACAATGAATCAGCTGTGGAGAACATTATTTAACTTGCTTTCACAACCAGTAGACTTATATGAATAATGTTTGGGTTTTTTTCTGCCCATACAGTAATTTTTTTCCCAAAGGAATGTCAACATTTGCAGAAAAGATAATTGCTTTTAAAAGAAAATATGTTTTTACCTGTCCCCTTCATATAAAAAACTTGTGCGTAAGCCATAGAAAACTTTTCTGTAATTATATAATTTCTCACTAATGTGCCATTATAGCTCAGTTGATACCAACAAGAAAATGTTAAAGTCACTGCTCTAAGGTTTTGTGAAGAAACTTCAGCTCCCTTGTTTATAAAAATATTACACAAGTATAAACCACAGTTATTTAAGATTAATTTTTCCTCTTCTTTCTTCAGATTCTCTCTTGTAGGTCTCAGCCAAAGCTCAAAAAGCAAGTTTGTTTTTCCAGGCTCTCGAGCAGCTCTGTGAGCTCTCATGGCTCCTCACCAGCACGAGTACAGCAAATCCACTCACCTGTTGGAGCCTTCCCACTTTTGTAGGTGGCTGAACCTGGGAAGCTGTGGTAAGGCTCTTGTCTCCAGACCTAGCCAGGGAGCTGACTTGCTGCTCTGTCCTGGCCTTTTTGTAGTAAAACCTTAGGATGCCTGTAGGCAGCAAACATCTGTTTGTGTAGCTGTCGGTGAGTCTTTGGGGAGATGAACTTTTTTTGTGCCGTTTTCTTGCCTGAGTCACGATTGCAAATCTGAGGTCTGGGCTCAAGTTGTATTTAAACAGCAGACATTCACCTGTGAATATACTTCCTTTTGTTTTTATTTCACATCTTTTAAGATGACAGAGAAGGTATATTTTGTCTAAAATGCTAAGACTGCTCTTGAAAGGCTAGTGCTTTCTTCTTGAAAGGAAGGCTGTAATCAGCTGTTACCTTGCTCAGCATTTTGCTGTAAAGAGGAGGTTGGACCGATCTTCTCTGCTTGTGTGAAAACTGAAATGAATTGAGGGTTGTCCTCTGCAGGAAAGGACTATAGCTTCAGTTTGTACCATAGCAAGGACTGTAGTTATTCTGCAACTTAGCTAAACCTGATATGCAGGTAGGATTTAACTCTTGCTGCAAATTGCCACTTGTTTGTTGCTCTGGCTGTACTGCTGTACGAATCTCTTGGGTTTGTTTCCCTCCCCCCCCCCCTTGGATTGCTTGTAATAAAATACTTGTATATTTTGTAATAAGGCCATTAGTCCAGTCATACTAGCCAAGAACGTGCATTTGCAAGTGAGGAGGGCGGACTTACTAGAAGCAGAGTGGAGAAATGTTGGAGGAAAAAGAGAGTGAAGACCACCAGGTGTTACACTGGAAGTGCAATGTGAGAAGTCAGTGTAGGAATTGCCAGTGAATTCGTATTCCTCAATGAGAAGTTCATTTTGTAATATAGCATAATAGAGCAAGGGATTCAGGTGCATGGCAGAGCCTTCTTAAACCCCAATCCTGGGGGTAGAAAGAACTGATGAAATAAAATCCCATCTCTAAGAAATAATAATTTTTTCTTGTGACACAAATTTCATAACTCACAACCAGTAGGGATCGTAGGCATGCTGGACCTTTTAACATACAGAGAGCAGGATCAATAGGGAATTCCTAACAAAAGTACATCTTTACATGTTCAGGAAAAAGCTGGTGAGTTTCAAGCTGGTCCTCTTTATTTAATTTCATCAGTTATTTGTCCTGTTGTAATTTCATTTAGATCACAGAGATTTGTTAGTTTTGTATTTGCCTTTACAGCACATAGCTGTAAAGAAATGTCTATGCCTATAATTAAATATTGTTGTGGTAATTATGTGCACAAAGATTACTTTGGGGCTGCTTAAAGAGGAGGGGAACAGAGCAAGGAAATCAGAGTGCTGCCAGAGAAAGGGAGAACGAATGAATCCATCTAAAACTGCAAGGGGAAGTCAGTTGGATGGAATGTAAATCTGCATGGTTGAATTTGGCAGAGATGTTAATGCTAATACTATTTCTGATGTAAGAAGTTACAGAAGGGCCTTTTTCTATTATTTTATGATGACTGGGATTCAGTTGCACATTTTGTCTGAATACTTGTGCCTCCCTGCACCTGTAGTTCATGGCACAATACTTTATAACACCTTGTAGGATGTTTGATTTAGTATTGGCTCAGAAGGAAGATTGCCATTTCACGAGTTACCAGCAGTACTCTTTTATTTAACATCTGGGGTAAACTTGCAGCAAGGAGGTTAAACCAGACAATTTTCCTTAAATCTTGGACAGGTTTGCAGATGGTGATGGAATGACTACGGGGTGCACACTTTTATTCCTCTGACACCCCTGGGGAAAAGAAGCATAGAGAACACAAAGGAAGATGAGTTGAATTTGAAATTAAAAAAGCTTCCAAACCAACAAACACACACATACACACATACATTTGAAAGATCATTTAAAAGAATAAGAGGAGAAACAGAGCATGATGTGGAAAGCTACTGAATTACCCTCCTGAATACTTCAGCTACAATGTTAAGTAAATTAATGCCGAATGCATAGAATACATGAGCCTAGAGCAGTTTGTATGCTGGAGATCAGAAAGCACAAATACAGTGAATCTGACCAAAATTCATTGGGCTGTGTGTATTAAAGACACACAAAAAAAGAGCATGTTCAGTCACATACCTTAAAAGATCATAGGGGAAACATAAAATCAGAGGTGGTAGGAGAGTGCACAGTTCTAGGAGACCTGTGTAATCTCTTTTCCAGAATATTGAAAGAAGGGGTGTGTGTAATTGATAATGCAACAGGAAGTCTTCCTATCGTATCTGATATTTGGAAACTCTAGTCTCTGACTGGAGAAAAGCAAACTTATTAATCTGAGTTGAGAGGAAAGGGGGGAAAAAAAGAGAGATGACTCGAATTTCCAGACTTCACCAGTGTGCAAAGTCTTGAAAACCGTTCTTGCAGCAAGACTGCTCTAGAGCACATACATGCTTGTTTGTGGTCATATCAGATTGGCAGTGCAACTGATGGGCTGTATAAAATAGCAGAAGTTTTGTTCTGAACTGCTGAATGCGCAATTTAATCTCATTCCTATTATTCCAGTCCACAAGGTTATCATAGACAGAGAACTGAACAATCCACTCTCCTCTTCAGTATTGATGAAATGCATATCCATTCATCTAGGTCAATGACAAATTATTGAAGATGAAAGTCCACAAAGTGGAATAAACTACAGGATCAATTAAGCCATAGCAGAATGGCTTTTTTTGTTGTTGTTGCTGCTGTTATTAAAATAATAACGGGGGTGTGCTACCTAGGTTTAAGCACAGCACTTGAAACAGAGAGCCTTAGAAAGCTTATTTAGTGAAGAGATTATAGTGATACATGCTAACTGATGAATAAAGATCTGGTTAAATAGACTTCACAAGGCTGTTTTCAAATGGGACTTCTTGTTTGCTGTGGTTCCATCACATGCTGATAGGGACACAAAATTGCACGTTTTCTCAGCTCTGAAGAGAGTTCAGTTCTCTGGGTATGATAATCTTCTGGACCAGAATAAAAACAATGAGATTAAATCGTGCATTCAGCTGTAAAGAATAAAACTTTTGCTATTTTATACAGTGCATCACTTGCACTGCCCGTGTGATGAGAACTGTGCACGGGTCTGGTGTGATGTAAGACTGCAAGGCACTGGGAACAGCTCAGCCAGGAGAATTCCGTGCATTTACGTTTTCTGGGAATAAATGTGTCTACTTTAACAAGGAGATGGGCGGAAAAGGGGTTGTAAGATGACGGGAGGAAATAATAACAGTTTTAAAAAAGTAAAACAAACCCCACCCCGCAATAAACCAACATTCCATGGCAGGAAATTTTAAAAAAACAGGTTTAACTTGCAAGAACGAAGACTGAAAATAAATATGATGTAATAAGGACAGGTGGGGGTTTAAGCATTTCTTCTCCTTTGCTGCTATCTGAAATGAAACGAGGGGAAGAGTAAATCGCCACGCACACACCCAAAGCGGACATTTCTAAGATCTCAGGAAAGAAATTAGGGTTTGCAACACCCTTCCTTGAAAGGCCGGGGCAGAGGGACTGTGGCTCCATCGGCGGGGAAGTCTTTGTGCTCATGGAATGGCCAGAACTGAGACCTGAGGACTTGAAACCCGGCTTTGCAGGGCGAGGAGGATGGTGTGGGGAAGGTGGTGGTAGGGAGAGGAAAAGCTCCTCTCCTTTCGGGACCCCCCCGTCCCTCCCCCCGTTCCCTGCCCGGACAGCGGGTTCCGGCTCAGCCTGAGGGCGTCACTTCCCGGGGCGGAGCGGGGCGGACCGTGGTAGGTGCCGGGAATCCGGGAATGGCGGGGAGCGGGGGATTTTCCCGCACCCTCATCCCCCTCAGCGGTCGCGCCCGGGCCGCGGCGATGGAGCGGCTGCGGGGCCGGGGCTGCCCGGGATCCTCCGGGAGGCTTCAGCTCCTTGGGTTTAGTCCTAAACGTTCTTGTGCCTGAGCCCCAACCCCGTCCCCCCTCCCTCCTTTTTTTTTTTTCCGGCCAAAAACCCCTCGTCCCGAACAATTGTTAAAAACAGCCCTGCAGCCGTGAGAGTGGGACATACAGCGATTTCGGGGAGCACGAGGGTTGTTCTGTGCCTGGATTTGCGGCGCTCAGATGCTGCCTTATTTAAAACTGCTGTTTACGTGTCTGCTTTTTTAATAAAGGTAATATTTTACTGAGTATGATAATAAAGAGAGGACGCGCTATTGAAAGCTGTGTGGCTACTTTTCGTCGTGTCTTTTTAGCGGGAAAAGGGAACTATCTTTATTCAAGACAGTAGGTACGGGTAAAATAAAAGCTGCTGGTCACCTGTGTAGACAGGTTTCATTTGAGTCCTTACAAGTGCTTTGAAGAAAGTAAAAATGTTTCTCTTTCTCTTTAGGGCGTCTGCAAACAGAAGTGAACTGATACCTCTGGTACTTTTTAATTCCAAACAAGATGAGGATCCCCTCTTTGCTGATGGGATTCCCTCGTTATTTCTCCAGAAGAACTTACTTCATGAACTTCGTTTCCAGAGCCGATTTTCTGTGCATTGGATCTCTTGCATCAGTGCACCACTGTCGTACAGAATGGATGTGTTCATCGAATGGTTTGAGGAGAGAGCTCTGTCAACAAGCTGAGCAGCAAATAGAGGGACTTTCTGACAGAGAACAAAGACTCGTAGACAGACTTTACAATGGACTAATCCAGGGTCATAGAGCCTGTTTAGCCGAAGCCATTACACTTGTAGAATCAACTCAGAGTAGGAAGAAGAAAGTAGCCCAGGTGCTTCTTCAGAAGGTATTATCCTACCACAGGGAACAAGAAAAATTAAATCAAGGAAAACCACTTGCCTTTAGAGTGGGTTAGTCCTTTTATATCTGTCTAGTAGTTGCTTACGTGGAATTGCAGTTCTCACCTTTCATTATCACTATCATTTGTGGTCTGTAGTCTTGGATTGTTGGTTTTGTGGGGTTTGTAACCAATTAGATCACTTCTGTTGTCCAGTCATCAATTATGGCTTGATCTGAAAGATGCTTTTGAAAAAGCATTAGAAATTATTGTTGCATCTTGGGGGTGTGTTATGTGGGGTGTTTTTTTTAACTGTTATAAGCTGAAACGTTAGGTGGTTTGCAGATTGATTCAGATATCATCTACACCTAGACAAGAAAGGATGTAGTCAAGCAGACCTGATCTTTCTGCAAAGAAGGGGTTTTCTTGAATCCCTTTTTCGATTTACAAAAGACAAAACATGTACTTTCCTGTTTTGTGACCTTCCTTTAAAGCAGC
The DNA here is from genome assembly GCF_003945595.2 of Pipra filicauda. Classification (NCBI taxonomy): domain Eukaryota; kingdom Metazoa; phylum Chordata; class Aves; order Passeriformes; family Pipridae; genus Pipra; species Pipra filicauda. The sequence continues at coordinate 3,755,849 of NW_024105087.1, read as the reverse complement.
CTACTTTTCAGCTGAAAGAGACTTGCACCTGATTCTCTTGGAAGCTCTGAAATATTTTCCCCTTGCTAAGAGATGGGCTACTAATGTATGTCATGCCCAGCTCATTTCTTGTATCATCTTTACCAAGGTAGTAAGAATAAGAACTTGGGTGTGGGAGTAAGAAAAGTTTGGTGCTAATCTTAGTTTGTGAGCTTTGACACCCAAGTAAATGGCCTCATTTTTTGAAGTAACAGCTCTGCAAGGTAAGGGCTTTTGCTTTTACAGTGTTTCTTTTATAAATGTCAGTACATCTGAAAAACGCAGTTTTAGGATGAAATGTCTTGAAAGTTCTGAAAGGTAAGTCAGTGTAAGTAAATTTATTTGGAGGGAAGTAAATATGTCTGGATAATGTTATGTTAGTGTGGGTGGGATTAAGGGTAGTGAAGTGAGGGCTGCTGTGTTGGGTGAATCAAGATGGTGTATTTTGAGTGAATTACAACTGCTTAGGTGGTGTAACAGTTTTGACATATCTTCTATTTGCCTTCGCTGTGATATTGTGTTAGAGTTGTTATCAACTTAGATGTTGATGGTGTTCATGTGATATATTATTCATTTGATTAACAAAATGTTTTTTCCTTTTTAATATGATTATTTAGGGTTGTCTGGTCCTCCTGGTGCTGGGAAATCGACTTTCATAGAGTGCTTTGGGAAAATGCTTACAGAAAGAAAACACAAAGTGTCTGTGCTGGCTGTAGACCCTTCCTCTAGTACAAGTGGTGGTGAGTGTGAATTAAAGTTTGAGTCTGGTTTCCAATACCTTGTCAACTATAGGAGTATCTCTTTGGGCCAAATGGAGAAAAATATTGAATGTATCAGGTTTTCATTTTTTTCCTCATTTGATATGAAATTGGGAAAGAGGTATCAGTCTCCTAACTTTGTGACATTTCCTCTTTTCCACTGTTGGAATGTTCAGCCTTACAGGTTTTTTTTTTTTGAATTTGAATTTCTTTGAAGCTGCGTGGCTGTAACGTGTCACTTTCAATAAATAAAAGATCGTAGGGGAATTATAAGCTGACCATGCTTGATTCATGGTATTCCTGACATAAATATAGAATCTTGATTCTGATCTTTTTCTGATGGGCAGCTTCCAGGGAACATCATTAGTTTTTTCAGCTTCTGTGCTGTTACAGAAGATGCTGTGATGCGTAACTATTTATAAAGACAAAAAACTTCAGCATTGCAATGACCTGGCCTAAGACAGACCGTATTCTTGAGTGCATGCATTCAGGATGCATCAGAATAGCAAAATATGATAGCAAGACTGCACCAGTTGAAAGAATTGAGCATCCCTCATCTTTTGGAATGTGCGTTGTGTGCATAGATCTTGCTGAGGCTGATGCACAATTTGTTCAAATAGATTTATGTCAGATTTCTTACAACAAAAAAATCCACCATCAAGATGTATCAGAATCATAATGCAGATATTTGTTCCTTTAGACAGAAACAGCAAATATTTGGTTGTGTGGCCTGGTGTGTGTAGGCCTCAAAAAGCCATTCAGGAGGTGTGGAATTAATTCTGATCTGGAACAAATTCTTTGTATTTGATAGCAATAGGGTCTGCTTATCAGGCCTCTCCAGCTTCTGATAGGTGGAAGAACCAGGCCATAACTTCCTAGTCCTCAGCAAAGTCTTGACCAGCTGTTGCTGGGATATTCCTGTTTGACTGACTTAGCCCAAAAGGTCTATCTTTTCCTGCTCATTTATTGGTGGGAGGGAGAAGGGGAAGTTTGGCTGTGTTGCACTTCCGAAATAATTTAACATTACATGTTTAAGGTTCTCTGTTGGGTGATAAAACACGGATGACTGAGTTGTCAAGAGACATGAATGCTTACATCAGACCATCTCCAACCAGTGGGACACTGGGAGGTGTAACAAGGACCACAAATGAAGCCATTCTGCTGTGTGAAGGAGGAGGCTACGATGTTGTTCTTGTGGAAACTGTAGGTATGTGTTTAGGGCTTCCTTTTAACTGTCCTGTTGTGATATCTAAATAAGGTGTGTTCCTAATTGCATGCTTTCATCCTTGAGTTTGTTTCATACGTGGTCACTGGTTGAACACGAATGCCCATTCTGTCTATTTTCTGATCTTTGTCTTTTACAAAACTGTTGTGTTTTCTGTCATCTTTGTTTTGTTAGTGGGATTTGTTTGTGGTGCAGTGCTGGGATCTGTAATAATTATTGTCATGAATGTGATTGAAAGTTTGCAATAAATGGTGAAGTGTGAATTTAATTTTTTAGGTGTGGGACAGTCAGAATTTGCTGTGGCTGATATGGTTGATATGTTTATATTACTGCTACCACCTGCAGGTGGAGATGAATTACAGGTATTTCTCAGTTTCTCTTATTGAGTATTACCTAGGACTAGAAAGAGAAACTTAATTCAAGATGCAGTATCTGTGCAGAAAGTCCACATCAATAGTCCGTTACACTGCTAGTATCAAAGTATTTTCAGTGTCATCAATTTATTGCACAGCTAAGATCCAATATGCTCCCCTGATTTTGGAAGTATTAGGATGTAAAATTTTGATACTCTGTGACATACCTTTGACGTAATTACTAGTTACATAACATTTTTGGGAGTGGTTTTTGCATTATAGGAAAACAGAAATGAATATAAATAGTTTTGCAAACTTGGTCATGTTTTGGGTAAACCTGAGTCTCAGCACATGAAATAGGTTTACATGTGAACTCTGATGTCCATATGTAGTGTTCTTGTGTCAAAGTAGAGTAATATAATAACTAGTAATGACAGAGGGTGTTGGTACTACTCTTGCTTGACTGGCACATACACACACATGTACACACACCAAAGTCAGTCAGAGCCACTAGAAACTGAACTAGCATTTTGACCTGCTTTTTGTGATAAATCAGCATGTCACAGTCTTTCTGGGTGTTCCTGATTTCTCTCCATGTTCCACTTAGGGTATCAAGCGAGGTATAATTGAGATGGCAGATCTGGTTGCTATAAATAAAGCTGATGGTGATTTAGTTGTGGCTGCACGGAGAATACAGGCTGAGTACATCAGTGCTATGAAGCTGCTTCGCAAGCGTTCGAAGGTTTGGAGACCAAAGGTTTGTGTACTTCCCTGTGGTTTGTGTGTCAGTTTGGGTATGCCTTTGTTTTGTTTGGGTTTTGTTGGTGCATTTGGCTTTTTTCATTATTTTTCCCCCCCCCCCGGAAAAAAATACTGAATGAGTTAGGATTGGTATCCTCTCATCTAGCTGTACTAGTCTCCCTGGGCTCTTTTATAAAAAAAATTTTGGTTGGTTGTTTAGTTTTACACTGTGCTGGAGAGCTGATTGCTGCTGTTTGTGTGTCACCTCTGATCTCAAGGTGTGCCACATGAAACACTGTGCAAAGCCAGTCCTCCTTCCCGTGAGTTCTGTCCTGAGCTACAATCTCAGCACTGGCAGACCTATTACTAACATCAGTAGTGGTACAAACTTTACTTGCTTTTTGTAAACTGTGCATATCTTAAAATGTCCCATTGGCCATTTCTCCATCATTTGTAACTCTGAAGCCTGTGGTTATCTTTGTTCTTTCACTAGTACTTATGTTCCCTTTGCTTTAATATTTTTTCATTGCTCACAGAATGAAAGTTCTTGGGCAAGAACTTTGTCTACTTGTGTATGCAATGTCTAGATTATTGGAGTTCTCATCCCCTGGGTCTCCAGTTTTGATGCTGTATTTCATCTATTAAAAGGTTATGGTAAATTATAAAGGAGAAGATTCTGTACTAATTTTTAATGTGTGTCTATAGAATAAGCACAGGCACACACTCTCACTTCCTTTATTTATGTACATGTATCTATAAACCAGGTTTGCTCTACCCTGGTATTAAAATTGACCCATTGAATTAAGGTTAAATCAGTTGGGCTGCCTGAGGTTTAGCTGTCCTTTTGTAAGTGGGGGAAAGAGGCAGAGACTTCAAAAAACCCAGACTGTTCCATTTAAAAGACTGTGTTAGATATCTGAAATATTATTGGCAAAATTAATTCCTAGTCTGGAAAGTTGAGGCCAAAAAAATAGTCAAAATACCTCATTTTTGACATACTTTAAGTGCAAAAGAATAGCTACCAGAATATGTATTTCAACTCTACGTGTAAGTTAAAAAGCAATAATGTACCTTTTAGCTTAAGGTCTCATTAAAAATTATTCTCATTATACAAGCAGTTGGACAAGGCTTATTAATCCCAAATACTGTGGATCTCAGGGTCCAGTTATAGTTGGTAGAATCCAAATTTTGAGATATCTTTTCAAAAAAACCCCACAGAACCACCAGAGCCTCGTGAAGTGAGCGTGTTGAGTGAAGCTTGCGTTTCCTAATTTTCACGGAATTTACCTGGTGCAGTAATTGAACCCTCAAGCCCAGTAGTTCCTTGGCTTTAAAGATTCCTCTGAATCCAACAGGTAATGCGCATCTCTGCCAAAACTGGAGAAGGTATCTCGGACATGTGGGATAAAATGACCGAGTTCCGTGACCTCATGCTCACGAGCGGTGAGTTGATTGCCAAACGACGGAAACAGCAGAAAGTGTGGATGTGGAATCTCATCCAGGAAAACATGTTGGAACATTTCCGGAGTCACTTGGCGGTCAAGGATAAGATTCCACTTCTAGAAGAAAAGGTTCTTAGTGGAGTCTTGTCTCCTGGACTGGCAGCTGACCTGCTACTGAAAGCATTCAAAGATAGTCTCTAAGCATTATTTTCTTACTCTGTTCCTGATAAGTGCTTTATGTAAACATGAACATTAAATACGCTTTTTCTATGTGTGGATTCAAATGTTTTACTACAGCAGACATTAATGGAATACCTAGCCACTACTCTGCAAAAGAATACCACTGGATTCTGTATATGGGATGATCATGACAAATCCCAACACTCACTCAGAGATTACTACAGACTGTATTGGAAAAAAAGCACAAGCCCAGATCTTCTATTTGTATACACCATCGATCTGTTGATAGGAAATGGATGCCCATGTGAAAATGTGACTGGTTTTGGGAGGGTGTGAGAGTATTCTGGTTATGGGGTCATCTTAGGAACAGTTGACACTGCAGCTTTCCAATGTATTTTTTCTAATATAGCATCAGCTGTTGCCAGAATGGATTGCATTTTTTAATTTCCTCACCTTGAGTGACAGCAAGAACATTGGACTGCCTGACAGCACTTGACCACAGTCTTAGTTTTAAATAAATTGTGTGCATATAAATGGAACATAGTGGTGTTTAGTCCCTGTTGGAAGCTATAGTTAGTTATTATACACTGTACACAAGGAGAAGGGAATTTTAACCATCCCAAAATAGATATTTTAATGCAAAAGCAAAATTTAGTTAGACAGACTTTTTTTAAATGCAGACATCAGATGGAACAAATGTTACCCATGATGTTTTAATAGCATATGTCTTTATACTAGAATAATAGATCTCTAGAAATAATGGTTTGAGGTTTTTTGATCTGATTTACGTTTTCTGGATTTAGACAAAATGGCCAGCTGTGTTTTTGGTATTTTTTTCCTCTCTCGCAGAAGACATGACTGCTTACAACCAAAAACACTTTTATTTTTCATTTTTCTTTGAGAAAAATCTGGAGGAAGCATTTCCCTAAGCCGTGATCTAGAAAGCAGAGCTCATCTGGCACCTACTAAATGTGAAGGATGAAGTGGAAAAGTGCTGAGTTTTGGAGACCTGACTGAAAAAACAGTAAAATATGAGAGTGTGTGAGTCTATTGTTGCTTAGGTGAATTAACTTTTTAAAACATACATTGAAAGTGGTGATTTTCATAGTTTTTATTTTCTTAACTTGTACGTAAAAGGTATGATGTCTTTAGCTCACTTTCACCTGTTTGCCTTGTAGCAACCCAATTCCAGCATAGCAGTGAATTGGTTTACTTAGGTCCTCTTTTTTCCTTAATATTTTTTCCCCCCAAAGTATTTTTTTCTCTTCTTTCCCCTTATCCCAGCTTTTATACTGTGCTCCCAACTGAGTTTACTTTTTCCTGCTAGGCCTCTGGGCTTCAGAATTTTGATTCCTTCATAGGCATAATTTGGCAGTTGTCAGAAAAGATGAATGATTTCTGAAAATGCTGAGGATTTTGTTTCATTTGGTTTTCAAAGTGGCACAAATTACACAATGCAGAAGAAACCTCTATCCTTGATGCTAGTATTCCAGTTATTTTTACCATTTTATGATGGTGTCTATATAATAGTCCATATATTTTTATTCTAAATATACAAGGTATGACTAGAAAGTAAAAAGCAAACTGCAAGGCAAATTAAAAGTACTCATTAAAAGCCTAAAAGTAATGATTCCCATGTATGTTTACAGTGAAATACTAATGAAGGGCACTGTGGTGTTTTGTGGGGCATACAGCTCAGGCATTTCTTGGCTAAGAAGTCTTGCACTGGTGTAGCTGGTATTAGTGGTTTCCACCACATAAATTGTCAGAACTTCAGAGCCCTGACCCCTTATTCTTATTTCTCAATCCGTAATTTGGCGTTCTGGAGTTGGTTACATAGAAGCAGCTGAGGGAATGGAATAGAGGGAGTGGCAGAAGCACAGGCAGAAGCACATTATGACCATGCTGAGTTGTGAAAGAAATGTAGTGCTTATAGTTTCTTTTTCATTTAAACAGCCTCTATTGAATATGACAGAGAGTGCCCCAAACCAAAAGTAATGTCTCCTGTCCTTTCAGCTTTAGATATTGACTGTATTTTATGGTACCTAGTAGAAGAAATGACAGTCAGGTGGAAAATGAATTAATGAGAGCAGCAGCAGCATTTTAACTGGTGAGTTCACAACTTTTAGATAGTCCATTTGTTTCAGGTGGCAGTTTTTGAGGTGACCTCATTTGTGTTTGTCTGTTAGATCAAACCCTTATTATTGTCATTACTGCTGCTTCTGTCAGGGACTGCTGTTTTCCTTGTCTGTTATACATGAGCTGCCAAGCAAGTAAAATAGAACCTGCAGCTTTGTTTAAATGACAGCTGCTTAAGCAGAAAATGTTTTGCCACTTCTTCAGTATTTGTTTTCTGGTTGCAGGTCTGTTGATGCACTCAAGCCATGGGCCATCATTATTTTCTCGTTTTGTTGCTTCCTTTAAAATATCTCTAATTTACTAACGAACTCTTAGCAGAAGACAGTTCAATGGCTTAAGCAGGTTCTTTCAAATGCATTTTCCTCTTAAAGCAGAACATTAAATGAAAATCAGATTTGCCTTCTTTATGCTTGTGCCTCGTGCCTCAGTAGACACAGAAATACCCTGATACAGCTTGTAAAATTTTGCTGTGCCATGTTTTGGAGTCAACAGCTGTTCAATTAATTGTGCACTTCTGTTCATGCCCTCACAGGCTGGGGAAATGCATTGTCTTCAGAAGGGCTGCACAGCTTTAGCTGGTAGGCTACAACTCAGTAAACAATTTGGTATTTCCCAAGATAGGGAAGAGCATTTCCAGCTCATTATTTTTAGCTCTGTGGGATTAAGTTGGCTAAAATGCATTAAAATATTGTCATTCGAGTAAACAGGCTTCTTAAAACGATAGTAAACAAATCTGTTGAGTAGGATGTTGACATATTCCTAGTTTGTAGAGTTGTTAAGTTGCTCTCATGTTAACATTTAAAACCACAGCTACTGCAGAATAGTATGGGAAAATAATATAACTTTATGAGAAAACAATAGCAAGATTAAGTTTGTAGCTGAAAGTATGATAAACTGTTAGACAAATTGGGACAATTTTTGTTAGACAAATGGGAGGTAAGGAATAAACTGTTCAAATACATGAACTCATCTCCTATGGAGTCTTACACTTTTCTGTAAGAGTGAAACTTTTCCTCAGGTCCCTGTGTAATAGAATTTGCTCGTGTTTCACAGCTGGAAAAAACAAGTGTGATGAGATCAAGTGATTTACCCAGGACTCTGAAACAGGTCAGTGGGGTATAAGGGTTACAGTTCAATAGTCTTTTTACTCTGAGCCCCATGTATATTTACAGCCACGTTACTTAAGGTTGAAAAAATGCTCTTAGCAAGTTCATGCTCTTAGTGTGACTTATTCCCTTCATATCTAATCTCTCTGTTTTCAGCGACAGGACCCAGTGACCCCTTCTTGACTACTGTTCTGTTGTAATGTCCTGCTTTAAGTAATAAAAAACTTTTCTTTCATATCTAATTTGCCCTCTCCTTTTGTAAATGCATTACTTCTTGTTCTGCATACTTTTCAGTCTTTATGTTCTCCTCATATATGTTGTTTCTATATTAGTGAAATCTGCAGTGTGTTGGCTACTTGTGGCTCTTGAGATTTTTGGGGATGGGAGTTGAGCAAAGCTAAAGAATACTAACGAACCTTTTTTTTTTTAACCATATGCAGTTCCCTTCTCAAAGGTTTCTTTCTTAAAATAATGTGGCAAGATTATTCAATAACTGACTCACTTTCTACTGGTGTAAACATACTTATTTCCCTTTTACTTTTCCTTCCTTGGAGTGCTCCGTTGCTCCCCCCTTGGATGCACAGTCAATAGGTAACATTATCCATGAGTTAAAATGAGAAACGTTTTTACAGAACTTAGTGTAAGTATTCCTGCTGGACTAGTCTCAAACATAATTTGAGGAATGATTGAACAGAAGTTGATAAAACATTGTATTTAAAGAAAAATCAGTATGTTTATATTTCCTGGAACTTATGATTTGGACAATCATCAGTTCACAGGTTGTCTAGCAACAGGATTCCTCTTCCAAAAACTAGTTCAGATGTTCCATGGTTATATTCCTTACAGTTTATTTAAAAATAATCCACCTGCCTCATGATAGAACATTAACCAAACTTGTGGATTGAGAATAAAAATTTCAAAATTGAAAATTCATAAGCAATTAGTACGTATTTAGAATGGAAAGATGACATACTCCATTCCCTGCTGCCATAACAAGGTATGGTTCAGCTGGTGAACAAGCAAGGAAAAGGGGAGCTGACACAGATGGCAGTGTGTGGAGAAGGTATGTTATGGAGCAGCCAGAAGAATGTCTATTTTTCTCTTTCCTCCCATGGGAGCATAAGAATTATCTTGAATAATTCACTGGCAAGTCACAGAAAATGGTGTGATCCAGAGCATTTGCTGTGTGAGGCTTACAAAAGTTATAAATTCAATTCCCTTTCTTAATCAGGCATTGGAATGGGCTGCCCAGAGAGGTGGTGGATTCACTGTCCCTGGAGATTTTTAAACGCAGATTGGACGTGGCACTGAGTGCCATGATCTAGTAAATGGACTGGATTTGGACCAATGGTTGGACTCGATGATCTCGGAGGTCTTTTCCAACCCAATCGATTCTATGATTCTATGATTCTTCTAAGGATTTGTATGTTCCATGGGACCAGTCTGATGTGACACTTGTTGGAACTGGGTGGGTTTGTTTGTGATTTTGGGCTAAGTGGAGAATAGTTAGAAGTTCTTGTAGTTTGCATAAATGATAGTTTACATGTAAGAAAGAAGTCAAAATTTTCACTTTTCCGAATGCGTGATGAGGTTCCTGTCTTTTTCCTTAAAATACTATGGCAGAGTGAGTTCCTGCTGTATGTTACTATGTCTTCATTTTCTCTTTCTTCTCTTCCACTGGTAGAGTAGCCTAAAAAAGGCTTTACTTACGCACCTTTTAACGTTACCCAAATATTCATGAGGTTAATCAGGGATTAACACAATTTTTGCTCTGTTTCTTCAATTGCAAGTGACTACTACAACCTAAAGATTATAACCTGTTAGAACCCCAAGGCTCTTACAACTTCAGATGGCTGGGCTGGCCTGCACTGTGCGGACTGCAATGGCTGGGGATGTGCAATGTGTGTATAATGAGAAGATGCTCCGTGGACTGCGTGGCCCGTAGCGTTACGCAGCCACACGAAAGCGGGTTCCTCTCGGCCCTGAATCTGCGATCCCGTTTGCAGTTCTCTAATTGCCACCAGCAGAAGACAGGAGTAATGTCAGGGGTTTTTTTTTATGGCTCGTTGCTCGTTGCCTAGCAGCGTTGATCAACAAAAGTACAACCTTTTCTTTTCCTGTAACCTCGGTGAACCCAGGCTTGGACAGAGATCACCAGCAGGGAACAAGGGGTTCTGAAGTCGTGTGAAACTGTTGCTCGGTGTCTGTTAGCAGTGTCTGAGGGAAACCGTCTCTTCTTGACCTCTTTGTTACCTTTGCCCTCTGGTCTTCCTTCTCTCTCTCATCAAATCTTAGAATAAAGCAGGCACCATCCTAGGAAGATGTGGAGGATGAGAAGTTTAGAGACAAGTCAACCATGCTAAGGTGTATCCTGCTGTTTTTCGGGAAAAAGAGCTGAGCCGATTCTCAGACCGTGGTGTCAGACCCTCCTCTCATGGAAGGAGAAACAGACTTCGGCCGTCACAGTAAGGTTTATTCTTATTTAGAGAAGCTTTCCAAGTATTTTAGGGTAGGGAAAATAATCCATAGAGGAAAAGGAAATTAGGGTGCTAAGAATTTCCTGGTTTACATCTTTTAGAAGGGATTTCACAAGCTGAACTAGGAGGGTTATTGAATGTGTTTGAAAATGATTAGGGATCTGCACCGAATGTGTGGTTTTTGTCTGATCAAATCTGGCAGAGCCTGTAAAATAAGTGCAAAGAGTAAGTTGCTTGTTTCACCTTAATTCCAAACTGTATATTGTTAGTCTAACTGAACTAAGAGGAATGACTTTTCACACCCTTGCTTGCTGAACAGAGCAAACTGTTCACCAAAACAGGATTTCTTTATTTTGAGCTGTGAATATGATTTGTCTGTCTTCACTGAACAGCAGCTGCTAATATTTGATATCTGCAGGACTCAAAACAAGTAACTGAAGCCATGTTCTTAACTTCTGATTTACAGAAGTAGGGAACATAGGACAAGAGCTACAGATCAAAAACAGTTTCAGTAAAAGTAAAAAAACCCTTTTTGTTGTTTTTAAGTGCTGTGATGTAGCACTTATAACCTGACTGGTTCTTTCTGCATGCAGTGGAAATAGAACCTGAGCAGATTTGAAAATGAATGTTTCAAACTGTAAGTAAATTCAAATACTGTTATCCTTTGGTTTTCCTTTTCACTATCTGTTAGAATGTGGCATTCTCTTATAAGTGAAAAAGTCTTTACTGTGGGACTCTTTGGTGCTGTCATTTCCACATCTGCAACAACTGGGCAGACCATGTCCGCTGTACAGCACTAGGACAACTTAAAAGCCACTGAATGCTTTATTTCTGTACCGAGACTATTTTGGTATTTGGATTATTATTCGAGTTATTTTGAACTATCATGTGTTGAAAGTCCTGGTTTCATGTCTTGCAAAATGCACGTGGCTTTCAGTTTAGCTGGAAGACGCTGCTCCACACACCCATTTCCACCCCACTCAATTCCTTGCTGTGCACTTTCTTATATTAGAAATGCTACTGACCCTCCACACCCCAAGGTCAGGAAAGGTCAGCATTTGAGCCCGTGCCTTACACATGATTGAATAAGGGTCCTGGAACACAGGCTGTGGCTGAGTTTTGTCCCATTAGATGAGTCAGTTTTCCATTTTTGGGGTGGTAAATTTCATATGCAATGAAACAGGAAATTTCAGAGGGAAAACGGGGTCATTAAAATAATCCTGTTCGGCCCACTACCAGTTCTTTCATCTTAGAAAACATTGCTGTGGAGACACGCACAGATCCTGTGCATTAGTCTGGTCTGGATAGCTATCATCTAACGTTTCTGAACATTTGAATCTGAAGTGCAAAGACATTTCTGAGGGACAGTTTGAATGCTTTTGGTTTCATAATTTTTCTTTTTTCTCTCTTGGTTCCTCTTAGAGATTAAGGCTGGGCTAAGGGGATCCTCAGGCTAGTGTGGCATTTCCTCATATAGACTGCATGACAAAATCACCCCATAAGAAGAGATTTTTATGAGAAAGGCTTGTATAAATTATGAAGAAAAAGAATTTTGCATTGAAAACCTGAAACAGATATTTAAATATTGCGCAAGCTGGATAGAATTAAGGATAGTCTTGGTTTTTAGTTTCCAAATCTAAAAGCCATAACATTTTCTCTCCTCCTGTGCCTAAATCTAGAGTGTTAATAATAAACCACTTTGTTTGTGCTCTGAGACGTTGCCAAAGAGAGAAGCAAATTGCTACCGGTGCCACAGATAAATCCTGTTATTCTGAAAATTATTCCTCAGCCAGCTTCTGGGTAACTTAATTTTCTAGATGGTTCTTGATGAAGCAGTGGTGGAATCAATTGCTCAGAGCTTTTTGCTGTGACGGCAGCGGTGTGAGGGCAGCGAGTGTGACCGGGAGCCCGGCTGGGAGGAGCCGCATTCCCGTGCCTGGATCTCAGCCGCAGTCCATAGGGCTCAGCCCATAGGTCCCCTCAGCAGTACCTGTAGAGAGCCCTTAGATGGTGCTGTATAGCAGCGCTCGGCCCTTCGCCGCGGTACCTCCGCTGCCTCCAGGATGCCGGTGCCCCGCCTCAAGGCGGGCTGGAATGCGCTGGTAAAAGGCCTCCTTGGCCTTTCATCCCGCGCTGATCTCGGGCCATGGATGGAATTTCAACTTTTTTCGATGAAGTACGTGAGTTTAAAAAAAAAAAAAAAATCCAAGATGTTGCAAGAATAAGTTTTAGCAGCAAAAGTGGCCATCAGGACCTCTGTGTTCACATCAAGGTGTTCCTCTCAGTCAGAGCTTTCTGCCCAGGAGAGGGAATGCCCCTTTTGTTTCCTAACATTTATACTCAACCACTAAGAAATGCGTTTTCCTGCCCTTTGTTTTCTGTATATCCATGTATCCATAGTCCAGGTCTAAAATTTTGCCATAGTTCAGTCTGAAGAACCTGAAAAAGCTGTCTCTGAGCACTGCTAATTAGGATCAATAAAGGAAATCTGTCAGTAGAGACATATGAAATATTAAAATCAAACATAGATTTCAATAACTGCAATAATTTAATTCTTATAAAACTTGAATCATGCCATGCTTGGACACCCATGTCAAATATATTACTATCTGTCTCTAAAACAAAGTGCTTTTTAAATAATAATTAAGGAGTTTTTGAGGGCATGTGAGGATCATCGTGATGGAAGAATAGTGTTCACCCTGGGAACTTCTTCACATAAATATGGGTGCAGTGTTGTGGCTTTCAGGTTAAGTCTTTCCATGCTGGGAAACTCACTTTATTTCTGAAGAATTAGGGATGCAGATTTAGGAATTTGAGTTGTGCTGTCAATTACAAAGGACTGGAGGAATGGAATTTCCTCCAGCAGGATGGGTTTCAAACCACAAAGTAAATTTTATTTGGAAGCCGTTGGTGAAATTATTAAAGAGAGTTATTAGACAACTCTCAAATACTCTTGGTATTTAGACTTTTCTTTTGTAGTGAGGCAGGAGAGAACTGAGATGTTGAAAACAAATTGATCTCTGCCCCTCAGAAAAGACTTATGTGATTGGTTTATTCTAAGTTGGGAATATAGCCTTCCTATAGTTTTACTGTGTGCTTATGCACGTTCCTGTAATTTGTAAATGTTTCCCACCTGTTACTGCAATTTGAGGGGTTCAAGCCTGGGAATATTCTGGCAAAGCAAATGAAATATGCATATGAAATAATTCATGTTTTCAGAATGACTTCATTTAGTCATGACTTTTATTTACTTAGAGAGAGAGAGAGAAAGAGCTGGTGTTGTTACAATCTCTGCTCTATTTTTTTAATCTCTAACTTCCTATAACCCAACTTTTATTTTTTTGACATTTGAAATGTCCCAGTCTGCATCAACTGAGTATCCACTGTGTGTTCCACTTGTCCCAGTAATTCTCATCCTATGGTCTCTGTATGCTGTTATTTTAGGTGTATCCTTTGCCATTATGTGGATTGTTAACATTACCCTGAATTCTGCTGCCGTGGAGGTGTCAACAAGTACTGAGATTTTCTTTCTTGTGTGTTGAGAAACTCTGTAGCTGAAATCACTGTGACAAGTTAAATGTTACTTGGTGGTGACTTGTAGCCTAAAGCTGGTGGCTGTAAGTTCTCACCTGTGAAAGAGGAATCTTGTAGCTCTGCACAGTATGTTCTTCCAGCTGCAGCTGAATTTCTATTGTGTTAAAATCCTTAAGCAGCTGTAGCAACGTGTCACGCTGATCTGGCATTTTGCATCCTCAGAGCTCTGCTCAAATATTTGAACTGAGTAAGGCAGTCCACTGAACTCAGAGGTAGGTGAGTGTCACAACAACTGTACAGAAAAAGAAACAGCACCTGGGAGGTTAAAGCAACTTTTCCTCATCATGCAGCAAGTCAATGGTGGGGCTGGAATTACAGCCCAGGAGGTTCCCGGCTCATGCTACACCATGCTGTGGAGAAAGGTCATTTCCCAAAATAGTACAGAAGGTTTGTTATTGATAATAGGGTAACAAAGGGCTCTAGATGTATTAATAGGTCACTGTGTACTGCCCTTAATAATACATAATTTAGCAACCTTGCAAAACGGGCTACATCATATTTTTCTGCAGCAATATCACTTTCACAGTAAGTTTTGTCTACTACACTCCGGAGAGGTATTTTTGTTTTGGCTCTTCTAACACAGCTTTATTTAAAGTAAATAGGGACATTTACAAAGTAGGCATAAATAGCCTCCCGATTAGCAGCCACATTAAGCTGCACATTCAGCTCCCCTTTCAGGTCAGCACAGCTCCTCTGCCTGCCCAAGGAGAATACGGAGGTGATGGAGGATTTTGGTGGCAACATTGTCCCTGTGTTGTGTGAGACACAGGCAGCGCTGTCATACCTGGGCACTGCAGGAGCTGAGGTGCAAGCACGGGAGCCCACAGAGCTGCCAGATTTGGTGATGGTCTTAGGCCTTCCAGGGAGGAAGGCAAACCCAGTCCCCACCCAGTGGGACAGGGTAGAGGATGCTGAATACTTGTGAAGGGGTTTTCATTGAGATTTGGTCCCAGCCATTCCTCAAGTGACCTTGGGGATAGGATATTTGGTAGTTATTGTTGGATCTTGTAAATTTTTATCTTAATCTGCTTGTTATAAAATGCTCTTGATCCCCTTTGAACTTTATTACTTCAGCAATGTACATACTGAAGATTTCTGTTTCTTCTCAAAATGAATTATTTGAACTGCTAGGTTATTCAGCAAATTCAAAAGTAGTAAGTATAAACAAATTTATTTTTTTACCGAGCACCTGGATCTGCATCTACAATTGAGAGAGGAACAAAATGGTATTTTGTCTTAGCCAAATCTGAAGAATTGCAGTGAATAATGGTGAAAAGAACAACATTCACAAAGCAAATAGGTATCAAATCAATGTACTCAGCCCCGTTTTGGTTTGAGTTCGGGTGGAGTAAGTGTTTCCAAACAGGTAAATACAAGGGGAAGAAAAGGTGGAAAACAAAATATGTAAGGAAAGTAAAGAAGCAGAGCACGTGTAAGATACAGAAATGGCAAGGGTGCTGTTCTCTCCTCTTTGTTTCTGTGGATATATGTATTTGAATTAAGGAAACAATGGGAGCTTTATGTGCTGCATTTGCTTTTTAATGCATGTTGGTTGAAGTAATCGGATCTGTTGTTGTGGGCATGGGAATGCCAGCTTGGCTCTTATGGTCACTGACTTGTGAACATGACCTTCTGGAGGTCAAAACACTGGAGAGTTTGCTCTGTTTGATTCTCAGAAGTGCAGTCATAATAATTATTGCTTTGAAAAAACAATGTAGATGTTCCCTATCTAGTTTGTTATTGGTACTGAATTGTGGGATGGTTTTTGTGGTTTTGTTGTTGGTGGTGGTTTTTGTTTGGTTTTTTTTTTTACTAATTAATCTGTTTAACTATTTTCTAGTGGACTCAGAGTTTTTGAGGTTTGTTTTTTGTTGTTTTTGTTTGTTTGTTTGTTTTGTTTTGTTTTGTTTTGTTTTGTTTTTTTAAACCACAGTTGAGTTTTCATGAACAAAGTTGACTGATCAGAGATTGAATTGTAAATGTTATTGTTTGGTGCTTGATCAGACATCCTGTGATCATTTTTCCTAATGATCAAGTCAGCCAGATATAGTCAAACAGTCCCACATAGGAAAAACTGTACTTTCAAGGAGAGAGAGAGAGAAAAAAGTCTCTTGTGATTGATGCCAAATAATTCATGGCAAATGTTGATGGCTCCATAATTTCAGCATTGAGTACTGAGTACATCTGCCTCCCTTACTAGGGGACTCTAGAGAGACCTGACTAAAACATCCTATAAAAGAAGAGACAAATGATCCCTTTAGAGAGAGAGAGAGTCAGTTCATGCTCCTGGGCAGTGCAAAGCTTGAGTTCTTTTGGCAGAAAGGGAGGTTTCAAGGTCTGTGTGGTTTGTATTTTCTGGCATCAGATGACTTTGTGGTGCCTCTTTTTATGAATCCTGTCCAAGAGTTAGGGAAATAGCTGTCAGTCCTCAGCTTTCCTCATCTGTCAAAACGTATAGTATTTTAACACCAAGCATGACATTAAACAACCCATAGATTTTGTGGTCCCTCACCCAGTCTTCTGGACTTAAAGCAAAGCAATCACAGCATGGGTGATTAGATTGCCTACTGTGTAAACTTTATGTTCCTGGATAGTTTACATGGGGGTAGTTGTACTTCCTCAGAAATTCTTTATTTCTCTCTAAAACCTCACCAAGATACAACTATCATGTTGCCTCTATCAAAGATTCAGTTTGAGCTGATTTGAATGTGTGGGGTTTTTTTCCCAGTCTTGGTGAATAGCATTCTTGCCCCACACTGCTCCTCAAAATGCTGCTCACATTACCAGCTGAAATCTGCATCTGCTATAGGGCTGTTTGGGATCTGTGGGTTGGCTTACTCTGTCTAGGTAGTGGTGATGTTTTTCTGGAGTTAGGAGAGTTCAGACCTCCTTAAAACTGGACTTCTACTTACAACAGATTTGAGTATTTTTATGTCTTGCCAGAGAGCCTTATTTTTTTCCTGCTGCTCTGTGGCTTGATCAGGGCAAGCAGCACACTGTATATCTGCCTGCACTTGTTTGGCATTGATGTGGTGCCCTGTGTGTTATCCTCAGATTTACAGCGAAGGTAAAAAGAACAACCACTTGTTACCATCTTTTTTTTACCCTCCTCGATATGTGAAACTGCTCCATGGTCCTTCAGAAGCATATTGGGCTACTCAGAACCAGGGAGAATGTGCTAAACAAAATGGTGAGCAGAATTCTAAATTGATTGTCTCTGGTCCAATTCCTTCGAGGTTCTGCACTTCTGATTTGTTTTTGACAAGGGCTTTTTCACTGCTTTGCGATCGGCAAGAACTACTGGGGATATAAAATGTTTTGTAGCTGGAGAAGATACAGGGCTGGAAAAATTAGGAGTCGCAGCTGTTGTGTGAATAACTTTATGGACATAACTGTTTTTCAAGAGGCTTGTTTGTGGTTAAGTAGTTCAAGGCATTGCGCTTAGTCAGCAAACCTGTTTTCTGTAGCCCAAAATAGATTTAAATCCATTTGGACCCTTTCCGCTCCCCCCCACCTCCCTGGGTTTTTTTTCCTTGATATCTTTTGTTTACATGGTTTGACCTTGCTAAAACTATCCATCCCTCAAGACTTCCTTTTGCTCATACTTTAAGATTCTCATGAAGGTGTATCTCTACAATCTTTTTGACAGTGAATTGTTCCCCTTTTCCTTCCTTCTGTCTGTAGATGGAAAGTTGTTAGAGCTGGTTTGAAATCCATGCTACTTTTAATTACTAAGGGCAAAGTCCCACTTTTGCAAAGCTCTTCTCTTTCATTTCCTTCCCCTCAGTATCTTTGCATCACTGTCTTCTGGCTTCTGCCTGAGAGGGCAGGCTGCAGTCCTGGCAGTGAGAGGCACCTGACAGGTGCAGTCCTCTTCACCACTGGTAGATAAGGGAAGGTGCATTTTTCAGCTGCAGTCAGAAAAGGATCCACACTATAATCCTGAGTGTTTCTCTTCAAAAGAAGGTGAACTTCTATCGTGCATCTGACTGGCTGATGCTACAGTATGCAGTCTTTATTTATAGATGTGTGTAAATAAAAATAAATCTTCCTCTGCAGACTGCCAAATTGTATTTCCCAAAAGCTGAAGAAGCTGCAGTCCATTAGATCTGGAGGTGATGACTGAGCCCAAGTCTCTAGAAAAGAGCACCTTTTGTTCAGAAAGATTTTTTTTTAATTTGGCTGCTGACATGGGTTGTCTGCTGTTTCTTCCTGCAAGAAAGAAAGAAAATAGTTTTTATTTTTAATGTGTTAAAAAAGTCACCA
This sequence comes from Pipra filicauda, assembly GCF_003945595.2. NCBI lineage: Eukaryota > Metazoa > Chordata > Aves > Passeriformes > Pipridae > Pipra > Pipra filicauda. The sequence goes on along the minus strand of NW_024105087.1, from coordinate 3,737,550 downwards.
TACCGTGGTATTTAGTGTGCTTGCATTAATTCATGTTTTGAGTTAAAGAAATCATGTATAGTTGAGGGTGTATATGCTACAGTGGCAGCACAGACAAAACAAGATGTGCAGGCAGGGGATGAGGATGGATAATTACTCACAGAACGTGTTCATCTTCTGACATTATTTCTTCATATATATACTTCTGACATCTGCAAGGAGGAGGGTAGATCACTGGAAGCAGGCGCCCTGAGCAGTTGGTGTGGCTGTCTGCTGTTCGCCTTTCCAGGATGTGGGTTTGAATTACAGTGCACTCTTTGATCATTATCAGGAAAAAAGAACCATATTTGGAACTGGAAGTACCTTGAGGTTAACTTCCATGCCTTATAAATTAAGAAAAAACACTTCCTTTACTTCAGGGCCAACCTGTGAGACATGGAGGATGCAATACCTGTTTCCTAGTTAAGCTGCATTATTCTATTTTCTGACGCCGCTCATGTCCAAAACAACTTGCAGGCTCTGTCAGGGCACAGCCACATTGAGCTTGCTGGTGAGAAAGGGTTGGTTTCAGACCCTCCTGCAGGTCTTTGATTAGAATCTCCTAGGGAGTTTTATTGCCAATCTCAGGTCCTCCCTTTAATGAGCCAAAGACTGGATGGCCTCCAGCACACGCTTGATTGTCCATTAGTAAGAGAAACTGCTAATTACCAAGAAAGCCTCAAGATGTATGGGTGTGGGCAGATGCTGGTGTGTGGACAGGCTGCTGCCTTATCTTGGACTGTCTCTGCCCAGTGTCCCAGACTGCCTGCTGGAGTTGAAAAGGGTGAGACTTTCTTCCTCTGCTTAGCAGCAGTCTGGCCTGTGTCTGTGGGTAGGAGGTTTCCCACCTTCCCAGGAGATCTTTCAAAGACCTTTGAAAGAGGTGGCAGGGAATCTTTCCTTGAGGGTAACTTTCTTCATTGGTTGTCCTGTTTATTGCCAAGAAGGAAGAGTAAACAAGGCAAGTTGAATGCTTCCTCGGGATGCTATAAGATTTCAGATTTCACTTGACTAACAATATTATTTGTGCTATTGGATGTTGCAGGTGCTTTTCCCCCTTTTTTTTTTTTTTTTTTTGTTAACAGGAAAGAAGTCTTCAGAAAGTCCCCCTCAGAAAGCCTGTGATGAGAAGATGTGAGGGACTTGGCAGTCTTACTGGGGAAGCAAGATAATTGATCTGAGTTTGTTAGGACATTGCAACTTGTTACAAGTGAGAAACTGGACACACCCACAGAAAGAATAGAGCAAGAGGAGACAAGGTATGTGCACTTCTGCTGGGGTGGAAGTTCTCTGGCTTTCAGTGTTTGCACAGTAAATTCAATGTCAACATAGATACAGACAGGAGATCTCAGAGGAATTAGAGGTAAATAGCCTTTCTTTTTGAGGTTTCTACAAAGAGCTGCAGAGCTAAGGGATTTCTTTTGAGTTTTTGACCTGTCATGAATTGGCAGATGACTTGGGAGGAGGTAGTCCCTGGTCATTTGGCAGTGCCAAGAGCAAGCTTTGAACCGTGCAGGCCTAGGGCAGCTAGGAAACATTCCCACTGGATACTTCAGAGTCCTGGCCTTTCCTTGGCTGCCAGTGACAGTTTTAGGTGATCTTTATTTTCATTTGGTCATTAAAAGTTAGGCGTCTTTGTTTCTCTCTTAGACTAGCCCAGGAAACTAAAAAAGTTAAATGGGAAACATTTTCTGAACTGTACAGCAACATACCCCACCTGTTCTGTTTTGACTCTCTAAATGTGGAGGATTCTTGAAGTATCTGCCACCAAATGAGAGCTTGGATCTTGACAAGTTATTGATTAGGTGACAAAAAACTAATGACAACACTTATGTGACTTGTGCTGCCAATTGGAAATATAAAAGTTGAGGAACTGGCTTGTTACAGTGACAGAATCAAAAATCCTGATGGAAAATGTCCAGTTTCTACAGATTGCTCAAGAAAAACTCTCTGTGTACAGGAATTTGGGAACCAAATCCAAGGGCAGTCGGTTAAAAGATGGGCAGTAGTGCTTATTGTCAGGAGCCACAACCGAGGAAATTCCTGTGTCTTTTAAAGCTTGTCTGTGACAGCAAAACATTCTACTGGAAGAAACCTCTGAGAAATCCCAATTTATGGATTTTATTTATTTTTTTTTAAATTATTCTTTCTCCTGAAGTTTAGTCAGTAGCATTTACCCTGAGAACAGGATACTGGTTGGAATTGAGAAATGAATGGGTTCATCTAGCAGGGTCAACCCTTTTACCAGTCGTGGAGGTGAACTGTGAGCAGAATGAGCTTTTCATGTAAGTGGAGAGGGCCAGAGGAGGATGACAGTGATGTTCACAAGTATGGAGTGGCCTCTCCATACTTGTGGTGAGAGCAAACGGAGTGGGACCATCCGGCTCAAGGCACCCATAAAATAGCTTGGGGAAGGCTAATCAGGAGCTGTGTTTGCAGCGCAAGCAGTGTGGGGTAATTTCGTGTATGACTGCAGCAAACAAAGTACTTCTTACATACTGGGGTTACGTGTAACTTGTGGAACAACAAGGTGCTGAAGATATGAGTAGTTTTAAAGAAAAGACCAGAGTTGGTGACAACAACTCAGTCCTCCCTCTGTGTCATAAAGTACTTACGTCTCGTGCAGTCTCGTTAGGGATATGTCAGATGTGATTACTATGGCAGCAGCAAAGGGACCTTAATTAACCAAATAGCTCTTAGAAGAAAACATGATTGGATGCTTTTATCCCTATTTAATTCCTTGTTACACAAGTTGAACTGAGCACACGGGTCGGCTCACTGTCGTAAAGCAGAGCTGCTGCAACCAAGTTAAAGCAGGTACTTGGAAGAGCTTTAGACGGTAGGTACACACGTGTAGATGTGTACAATAAACTTTTGCAGGGCATGTGGCATTGCTTTCCTGTTAAAATTGGATGTGAATTAAAATTTAATATGCAGTTATTAGCTTTAATAGACTATCCACAGGAAAGTAACAACGTGACGACGGGGAAGACCATCAGCCTGGTTGAATAGGGAGCTTTTACTGGAACTTGGGGAGGGAAAAAAAAGAATTTATGACCTTTGGAAGATGGGGCAGACAACTCAGAAAAGGGTACAAGGGTGTTGTTAAGTCACGTAGAGAGAAAATTAGAAAGGTGAAAGCTCAGCTAGAACTCAATCTGGCCACTGCTGTGAAATATAATAAAAAATGTTTTTATAAATACGTTAACAACAAAAGGAGATCCAAGGAAAATCTCCATCCTTTATTGGATGTGGAGGGGAACATTGTAACCAAGAATGAGGAAAATGCTGAGGTACTTTATGCCTTCTTTGCCTGAGTCCTCAACAGAAAGACTGGTTATCCCCAGGGCAGCCACCCCCTGAGTTGGTAGAGAGGGATGGGGAGCAGAATAGACCCCCTGCAATCCAGGAGGGGGGTCTTAAGACATTCCAGTCTTAGATTTAGTTACCTGCTGTGCCACTTAGACACTCACAGGTCTACAGGACCAGATGGGATTCATCCAGGGGTTCTGAGGGAGCTGGTGGAAGAGCTAACCAAGCTACTCTCACTGCAGGAAAGATACTGAGGTGCTGGAGCGTGTCCAGAGAAGGGCAATGGGACTGGGAAAGGGTCTGCAGGGTAAGTCCTATGAGGAGCAGCTGAGGGAGCTGAGGTTGTTTAGTTTGGAGAAAAGGAGGTCAGGGGAGCCGTTATTGCTCTCTACAACTACCTGAAAGGTAGTTCCATCTCTGGAAGTGTTCAAGAAACGACTGGAGATGGCACTTATTGCTATGGTTTAGTTGATGTGGTGGTGTTTGGTTGATGGTTAGACTTGATCTTGGAGGTCTTTTCCAACCTTAATGATTCTATGAAATACATTTATCCGTAAAATGTGATGCCCCAATTTTGGGAAGTGTTTAAATGCCCCCTTGATTATATTTTCCTGGTTTGAGTGGCCAGAGGACTGAACTTCCTGACTCTATCTTAGAGAAATCTGTCACTTTGAGTAAGAATAAAACTTGACTGGTAAAAATGCAATCTTAGCACAGTATCACCATTTAACTGGATCTTATTTATTTTTAATTGAAATGTCAACTTAAAAGATGCAGTGCATATTTTTAAATCACATTGACATTATATTTAGATTTTTTCATTAAGTTCTAGGTACGCAGTCCCATTAAAAGTAGGTAGCTATAAGTATAAAAACATGAAGTCTTAATGCTCCCTTACTAAATATTAAGGGTGCAAATGGGCATTGCTCTGGTAACACCTGTGAATAGAGCTATTCTGGTACATTTTAAAAGTGTCACTGGAATGAGTGACAGCCACCAATGTATGCATATTATTTCAGAATCATACCGATGAAAGGAGCTCTCCTGCAACTTTACTTATAGTCTCATACCATTTAAATTTTTTCACAGTTTCAGGAAGAAAAGATTATGTGATTTTATTGCTAAAACAACTACTGCTTCTAACTGTGATGGAATGCAATTGTACACTGTGTACTGAAAGTCTAGATATCAGAAAAGTTTTGATCCCTGCACTCAAGGAGTACAAGACATGTATAGTTTGTCATAATTTATTTTGCTGGTTCTATCAAGAAATTCTGCATTATACTCCTCACAGGGTTTTAGAGAAGTTAGTCCTACAAGGAAGCCAAATGACTTTTTGCTTTCTTCTCAAGGAGCACTTGCTCTCAGTCCCCAGGCAAGCTCTGTGTGCATGACACTACAGAGGGTGAGCTGTGTGGTGGTGTGGAGGTGCCTTTCCTGAGAAGGGGCTAGACCAGGCTCATGTGATTATTTGTGGCAATGCGCTTAAGGAGGCAGTGAGAGCAAACCAGGAAAACATGCTCCTATTCCTTCCTGCAGTCCTGCAATTTATGGTTCCACAGTCCTACTCAACTATGTGTGAGCACATTAGTTACAGCTTTGACCCTCCCAACTGGCTTCCTGTTAAATCTGTTAAAAAACAAATTCTTCGGTCTGGCGTGTGAATGAACATTCCAGTCTTAAATAACAGGGAAAGAATCAAGAAAGAATCTGATGGTTTTTTGACCAGCCAGAAAGTGAGGCCTATTTTTGGTTTTGGTCACTTTAGGCTGTGCTGCAAACATTGGCAGGAAGGTCTAGGGGCTCAGTGAGAGAGCATTTTTCTCTTCTTTATTTAAACAGGCACCTTCCCAGAAGAGTAACAATCCAAAGTTTACACTTCCAGTGAAATGCTGCCTGAGAAGTGCTGGATATAAAAAGGTATGTGATAGAAAGTAGAGGTCTGAAAAGTAAAGTAGAGCAGAACTAAATGCAAACAGCAGAGGATAGTACAGGAACTTGAAGTCTTTTTTCATTAGCTGGGGGTTTTGCGTGGTTTTTGTTTGGTGTTTTTTTTTCTTCAGAGTTGTGTCATATGTTGCATTTTAATCATGGTTAAGGGGAAGGGAAATGAAACAATTAAAAAAAAAAAGGCAAACCAAAACAAAGCAAAGCCACCTCCTAGCATGGAAAGCCCTCTCCCATTTTAAAGTAGGGAAATAGGCTGCAGGGGCTTCCACAGGCCACAAAAAAGATGCCAGACTATCACTTTGTGCTCTTCTGCTGCGAAATTGTTGGGGTTTTTGGGGGGTTGTTTTGTTTTCCTTTTCTTTTAAACTTAATGAAACATTTCCAGTTGGTCTGTCCCCCCCACCCCTGCTACTGCTCAACTCCAGCTCTAAGTTACCTTTTCCTTTTTTTTCTTTTCTATTTTAAATTGGTCAGTCATACATGTAAATCTGCCAGGTTGGTCAAAGACAGCTGTCGTGCACATGTGGAAGCCCAGCAGCTGCATTTCTGATGTATTGCCTGGTATCAGGCAACTGGATGGCTTCCTAGGATACATAGTGTTACATTCCCAAGGGCTGTGCAAGGAGCCCAACAGCCAAGTAGAACTCTGGTGTAACCTGTTAACTCAGCCTGGGTCTGCCAAGGCATGTGTGCCGTCTGAGTTCACCCTGACTGGCCTGATGCCAGCAATGCCCTACTCCAGCTGGAGCACTCATCCAGGGAAAGAGACAGCAGGCTGCTCCTTGCAACCCCTCACCAGCATTTTAGGGAGAAGGTTTTTAAAAGCACTTAGTGGATTTGTGTTTGGTCAAGACAAGTCGCCTTGAAGACTCTTCATGGGGCATGGGACACTAAACCCAACACCCATCCCTTTTCTGGGGGCTCCTGCTGGATGCTCAGGCCTTGGCTGCCACATGTTCAATGTTAACTGTCACTTCAGGGATTTTTTGAGTGCCTCCCTGGGAGTTACTAAAACTTTGGTGCAAAAGACGATGCCTTTTCCCTTGCAGGCGACTCGAGTGCCTCTGTGATGACACACCAATTGCTGCAGCTCCACAGACACCGTAGAGGCTGGCAGACCTCCGGGTAGGAGTGATTGCACTGGTGTTTTATTAGCTCTCAGAAAATATATAGCAGGGAAGAGGCCGAGCAGGCTCCTGCACCGTCTGCCTGAGCTCTGACCCTTCGGGCAAGAGGCGAGATTGCTTTTACAGCCAGTACTTAACCTTGCCGCTGAGACTTGTCAACAAGGAGGCCAATTAGCAGCAGATATGATGGTGGGTGATATAATGGAGATGTCTGTCTGTTAGGAGCATAACTGATGTGCTTTTAACACAATGTGTATCTTAAAACATGGCTCTGCATAAATGGTGCCATCCCCTCTACTGTAGAAAATCCCTCTACAGTGAAGCGTTACAGAAAATTGTAGGTTCATTACTTTGTTTTTTTTTTCCCTCAAAGTCCCTCTTAAGCCTTGTTCTGCTGGGCTCATGATGACTATGGCATGTGTACAATTGTAAGAAATAATTCTGCTTGAAAAACATGTCAATTTTAAGTTAATTACTTTTTGAAAACATATATGACATATTAAAAATGTACATACATTCAGAATGAAAACAGAGCACTTCTTCTTTTCCTGAAAGGATCAGTGCCACCTGAGATGTTTTCTGTAATCACATTTGTCTATTGGTATATGTATCAGAAAAGACATACTAAGGGAGAGTTAATTGATTAAAATCGTGCAGGTCTACAGGCATGTTACAGCCACCTGCTGCAAAGGACAGTGGCTCTTTATGGCACATCAGCATGTGACACTAGTACCCCTATTTGGGTGCATGTAGGGGTTTTCTGTCAGATTATGAAGCTGGAGAGGCTGATTGCAGGTGGATGGTTTATGTTTTGGTTGAGATCGGGCCTGAGCTTTTAAGCAAAAGTTTATCATAAGACTCTAGGGCTGGAGCTACAACACGACTTGCACTTAACTGCTCACTGACTACTTAGGCAGTCAGGATAATTCAGTCAGATAATTCACCCCCCTTGCAGCTTATCTTAAGTAATTCTGCTGTCTGGTTTTGGTGATTTAGAACTTAATTAAACAATTAAGCCACTTCTTCATAGAATCATAGAATGGTTTGGGTTGGAAGGGACCTTAAAGATCCAGTTCCAACCCCACTGCCGTGGGCAGGGACACCTTCCATTAGACCAGGTTGCTCAGAGCCCCATCCAGCTTGGCCTCGAACACTTCCAAGGATGGGGCATCCACAGCTGTTCTGGGCATGATTTGCATGATTGTCTTTTAGTTGCTAGGATAACTATTTATGCCTAGTGCAAAAAACTCTACATAGAGTATCACTGTATATTTTCTATTACAGATATAGTCCGAGAGGAGAGAGAGAGGCGCCTCTGGTTGACCATGACCTCCCAACCCAATGTCCAAGCTTTTCCTTCACCTACATAGTCTCCAGCAAAAAGGAGCAGTGGATTTCAACTCCCAAGCTGTTAACAGCACCATGTACAAGGTACTGATAGAGGCCCTAAAAATTAGTATCCATGCCTCAGTAGAAATAACCATTTTTCAGTTGCTTAGGCCTTAACACTGCCCTAACTGAGGGCAAGAGCACTCCACATGTATTTCATGTTTACATTAATTTATCTGAGGATAATTTTTATCTAATGAATACCCAGATTATTTTTTTCCTTGGTTAGTATTTAAATAGTCCAACTTCCTTTTAGGAAGTTGAGTATCTTTTTTTTTTTCAGTGGACTGATTATACCTTTGCTTCTTGGAAATTGTTCCGCTCTCAGGGTTTCCTTCCTTAGTGTCCTCTGTGCATTTTAGTTATTTCATTAATCTTTGGTAAAAAAATAGGCTTTTCTACAATGCTGATGAGTACATGATGTTTTTACAATTTAAAAAAATAGATTTTCACTACAATATTTTAGCGCACCATGTTCTTTTATTCACTGCATAGCTCCTCTTTAAGGAAGGAGTTTTCCTGATTTCATTGGGGCCACTCCCAAACAAGGCCAGGTTCACTGAACTAGTGCTTAAGGATCTGATTTTTATGAACTGCATGTCTGATTAGAGTGCTCAGCAGAGGCATTATCCCCCTTGCAGAATCGACCTAGAGGGTTGGTACAAGCGCAGAGCCCACAAGGTGAAGTCCCGTAGCCATCCTAGGACTATTTGCCATATTTCTTCATCAGTAGTGGTAACCAATTTTTCAATTTCAATCATTGATAACATCTTCCCTTTTTTCTTCATATCGTCTTGCCTTGTTGGAGAATCCTTTCTCCCTGCCTCCAAATCAACTCTAAATATACTTAGGGTGGAAAAAAAAAAAGAGAGGAAGGAAAACCAAAAGGAAACAAGAATATAGCCAACCTTTTTAATTAGAGTATATTGTACTTCCAAACTGGATACACTAGAAATTGGCAATGCAACATAAGATGCAAAGAAATATACCAGTTACTGTCAAAATGACCCTGTACAGCCTTATAATGCAAAAAGCTTTATACAATACAAATTTTTATTAATGTACACAAACCTTGACAGAATGATATTTGAACATAATACAACAAGTAAAAAAAAAAAAGGACAGAAGAAAGAAAAAAGTGCTGAGAACTTTAACTGAATTACTGAATGGAAAAACACGCTAGCTCTCATTAAAGAATGCATAGTGAAAACCAGTATGAAATTACCTTTATGGTGGGGGGAATTTATCAGAACTGTTGGTCATTAATCAGTAGGGGGAACCTCTGGAGAACATTCCTTTCTTTAGCCTTGAACTGCAAACAAATTATTTTAATATGCATGAGCTCTGATAAATAGTGTATTTATTTTCTTAAAAAAATAAAAACCTCCTAACACACTTTTCCTTACAAAGAAAACTTCTATAACTTGCCAGAAAGAATTAATTTATCCTTTCCAAAGTGCTAAACAAATTTCCCAGGTACACTAAACATTACCATGTCAGATACCGGTACAGTGGAACACTGGTGACACGTGCACGCTGACAGCTCATTCCTGGAAGTTCCAGCCCTATTTAAACTGCCTTTTGGTTTATATAAAGTGTCCTACTAATATTCCTACTTCCTCCTGGACAGGTGTACTTTACCTGTCAGTTTGACAAACAAGCTTTTTTGATTTTTGAGTGTTTGCTTTTCTGCGATGAGGTCAGAGATACACGCGTGGAGTGTGTTTTACAGAACTGGTATAGTTTCTGGATGCAGATTGCAGATTTCATGCTGCAGAGATATTACACTTTTTATGCTTTGAGTATTTACTAATACGGTATTTTCTATTTTGTCTCTACTCCTGGAGAGGTGTTACCAGGAGTTATGATGGAGTAAAGCACGGTTGTTTACAAAGGTTTATACATACTTTGGAGCAGATGGGTTTTCTGTACTGTGCAGACAGAACCGCCACATGCTTGTTGGAACCAAAACTGCCTGCTGGAATGTAAATAAACTGGTGAGACTTCTCTGTCCTGGAATTAATATTTCCAAATGATAAGCTGCTATGATTTTAGATATTTCCCCCTTGTAAATAGCTTCCAGTATGTTAACAGGAGTGCACAGATTAGGGTGTCCTCCCCAAACAGGAGGAACTTGGTCATGACAGTGGAGAATGTTTGGCCATCTCAATACAAAATAGATGTAGGAATCTTGCAAATAGGTTAAGTGATGCAAGTTTTGCATCCAAAAAGTTTCTACACAAGCTTCATTTAAGAACTAATGAAGATTGAGTTACGTTTCTAGTTGTGCATATGGCTAAGAGCCCTTGTGGACAAGAAATGCCTTCCTGAACTAGGGCGTTGCTGTACTGCTGTCACAAACAAGGGGTTGTTGGATCCCCCCATCCCACAACAACCTGCCGGAGAAGTTCCTTCAGGGCAGCACGAGGGTGGGTAGATAGCATGACAGATGTGACTCAGGGCACCTCCTACAGTGGCTTGGCCAAGGGACAGTGAGGGGACTCTAGCAAAAGCTAGGTTGGACACTTCTAATACCTGGTAAAAGACAGTGAGATCCAAATCCAAGAGACACCGTGGAAAACAATAATTGAGTAAGAAGGCATTCCTGTAAGTCATACGATAATTTTGAAATGCTTCACATTTTATACCTCCAATTTTAATGCAGAGTGTTTTTAATCCCAGTCTTTCTTCCGGCACATTATGTTGTGTAAGGGGCACAAATCAATTAACAGTCAGTTAGCTGCTCTTAAATTAAGATCACTCTTGGCATTTTGAGATTAACGAAGGTTATACAACCAATCCGCATTCGCTTCTTCCTGCAATAAAGTGCTACATATAACATGTCATTTTAATGATCACAAGTAGGAGGATTAAATAAGTACAAAGTTAGCTTCCTAGCAGTGTACACTCTATCTGCCATTAACAAAAAGGAATAAAATATTACCAATGACATGGAGGGTAGCAAGAGGACTGTCAAATTTGCAAGTACAATTGAAATACTGAGGGTATAAAAGAGAACTGTATGGTTCCAAAAGCGTCTTTTTATAGCTTTATATTTTAAAGAAGTTACTGGTACCTTTTCAAATAAGCAGTCTTATTACCTTCAGCCCACAATTTGTTTTTTCTTTTTTTCTTTTTTTTGCAAGTGAGAAACAAACTAGTGCAAGACTAAAGCACTGTGCAAAACTGCCTTTTTTTTTTTTAGTCTGAGTATTTATACCCAGAATTTATCCATACCCTTTTTTAAATCCCCTTGTTGGATTTTTTTCCCACCATAGAATTCTAGTTATACAAGTTGTTCCTGCAAACTAAAAGGTAACCACTGCATAATACAGTATATATATATATATATATATATATATAATATTTATATGCCCTTTTAAAACAAAAGATGTATGTTATAGCCCAGATGCAGGTGTTTGTCACACCTGTGTAGCAGTTAAGAATTGGGCCTGCTGTGTGTATGTGTGTACATACGCATGGTTTTCATTGTCATACTCTCATCCTGCAGTGCTGAAAGCAACCTTTTCCTCGTCAGTTCTACCCCAAATCCTCAAACCTTGACAACTGAGTACAAGGCATCAAACAACTAAAGGAAGCTGCAAACAGCACTGAAATAATATACCAATTCCGCCCCCCACCCCGACCCAAACAATTGCTTCTTCCACAACTCCACAGTTCAGGGGGAAACAGGGGGAAGGGAGGGAGCGAGTGTGTGAAAAGGGGGAAAAGAATAATAATTAAATAAGCCCATCCAAGGGATGTGCAAAAGCAATGTCATGGCACACTACAGGCAGACTCTCTTTTCACGCACCCGCACGCACACAAAGCCCAAAAAATAAAATGCATCAATATGTAATCTTACAAGTGCTGATTGCCATTAAGGACACTCTTTTTTTTTCAGCTTAACAAGACAAAATAGTTTCTTAGATAAGAGTACTGGGAACATGCCTCTGAAGGTAGAAGTATGCAGTAGGTCACCTCTTGGAGATTTAATAAAGCAGCTTTCATGTCAATGCAATAAGTATATACACAGAGCCATTTGCTAAACCTTACTAACGATATAGTACAAGTGTTCGTTACCTCTTCGGTCTACGTTTTGCAGCCATGTATACCTGCTGGGTTTGTTGGGGTATTTTTGGTACAGAATGCAACTGCCCTCAGACAGTTTCTGCCCTTTCTGTTAGTCCAAGGTAGGCAAGGAAGGAGTGTTTAGGTGAAGAGGTACCTCCCGGTGCAGTCTGAGGTCGGGGTGGATGGAATGTGAGATCGTAGTGGTTTTTGGGGAAAAACATTGTTAAAGGAATAAGGTGGGCAAACTCTGAGTTCCAGTATTTATCAAAGCACAGGGAAGTGCCGTTGACGGCCAAGGCTTTCACTGCCAAGTTCGGCTCTGCCCCGCTGCCCTGTGCAGCTGACATAGCGACTGTTTGCAGAGCCTGGGAGGCAGACATAACTGAGAGGGGTGACAGAAGGTTTCTGGAGCTGTTCACCGGTAGGAGAGGACTGGCTTCCTTGGAGGTTGAATACTGGCCCTTCTTCTCCTCTTCGGAGCAGTCCCCGTTCTGGTGCTTCTTCACGTGGCGGCTGAAGACAAAAGGGTGGGTAGTCTTGAACAGGCACTCGTCGCAGCTGAAAGTCTGGCGTGGAGCATGCTTCAGTTTCTTGTGCAAGTTGAGATTGTCTTTGCGTTTGCAGCTGTAGCTGCACTGGTCACAGTGAAAAGGGCGCTCGCCGGTGTGGACACGCACGTGCTCGATCAGCTTGTTGGCCGTCTTGGACAGGTACCCACACTGGTCACACTTGTAATGGTTGCCAAGGCGGTGTTCCCGGATGTGCATCTCCAGCTCCAGCTGATTTGCTTTCACTGTCTGGCAGATCCGACACTTGTACTCCATCTTGTAGTGAGTCTTCAGGTGGCACTCCATCGCTGCGGGGCGGTTTGTGGAGTAGATGCAGAATGGGCACCTGGCAACACAGCAAGGAAAGGCAGGGACAGAGAAGAGAGAAGTCACTCAGCTTGAAGACCTACATCCCTGGTTTAACCCTGTCACTCAGCCCCTCTCTGACCTACTAAAGAGGAGACAAAGGCACTTAGTTCTCCCTGTGAAGCCTCTTTCCAATACTTGGTTTGCCTAGACACTACTTAAAGGGGTTTTGCCCATTTAATGGCAGTAGAGTTTTCCTAGGAAAACACTGATTCACTCTGAAGCAGCATCCCTTTAACCTTCTGGCTTACCTTGATGGGGAAGATTCTGCAAAGCAGGCCGGGTAGTGCAGAATGGGTGACTGATGCACAGGTACTTTGTGTAACGACATTCCTAGTGTTTGCACGGAGTCACTTTGGCCATTTTTTCCATTAAGAAGTGGTTTAAAGTGAGTGTTTACAGATGAGTATGAAAGCAGCTGTTTAAGTAAAGATGGAATAAACTTGTAATACCACACGTACAGCAAAAGCTTAGGAAATTCCTTTTATGTGACCTTCAACAGTAAGTTTGCTGGGTATCCTGCTAGGAGCAGCTGAAAGCCAGGCTGTTATGAGGATTTGTAGGGATTCCCATTTCTGAGACATGAGCTAGGCACGCTCAAAGGGGCGTGTGTTTGGCAGTGTTTGCCTACAGCCGCCTCTGCCATGGCAGGAATCGTTCCTGTGCAGGAACAGGATGTGGGTTCTGCTTACTCACAGCAGCAAGCATCCGGCCCAGGATGGACATGGCAAAGGGCCTCACCCCAGTTCCTGAACCAGGAAGGGCCTGGAAGGCTAGAGGAGGGAATTGTGTAAGCTTGGAAAGAAGCCTGAGCTGCACGCTGAACAAGCCTGGACACCAACAAACCTGAAACACACCCGCTTTTGCTTTGTGTAGCTGAGAGGACAACTAACTGCCAGGGATCTCTGCCCCGTTAAACCAAGCACACAGCCTTTCAGATTGAACTGAAAGAGCAGGACTGGATAAGAAGACACAATTAAGGCACCTGGCTTACAGTCTTACAGCTGCCACAGATCCGCATTCACTGCTTAGGAGGTCCGCTAATCGCGTTTTAGCATTCTGGATACTTTCTAAGATGAGTTCCTCTCTCTCCGGGTGTCTTTTCCTTGCTACAGCTGGTTGCACATACAGGTTTAATATTAATCTATAAGCTAATCGAGAGACTTTTGAGGAAAGTGAGTAATACAGGAGGACAAAACCGATACTAAAACATCTGGACACTTCTCCTGAGGCACATCAAGTACTCTGATCCAGAGAGGGAGCCTGGCATTGTAGGCTTCTACTGTGATTAGCTCTATTGCAACAGAGGACTTGGCTGTCTATGCACACATACCTCTCCTGGGCTGGGTGCTCTCTGGATCAGAATCTCAGATTTTGACCTGGAGCTGGAAGAATCATGTTTTTTTCTCTTCCCCCACAGCAAACAGGAGACAGAAAAATACAATTTACTTAGATCTCTTCAGGCTCTTCTGGATGCCTTAAAAAAAAATAAACCAGAGCTTTTTCTTAGGTGCAGCTTTCAAGGCAACTGATTATTACTTGAATTGGGCAGGAATAACTTATGTAGACTAAAAAGCACATTCTGTCAGGAAGACTTGAGTCATAGGTCATGGTTTTTCCTTGGTAAATAGAACAGATTTTGTGCAGCTTAAATCAAATGTGCATTAGACAACTGGTCTGTATGTCCAAGACAGACATCCCCTCGTTCTGGCACATTACTTGTTTCTCAATCTGGTCTTCTTCCCAGATTCAGTCATCACATCTCAAGTGACCGCAGATCTCAGTTTATGGAACTACTGAGCTGGAGACCAGACGCTGCCTGGCAAACAGAACCAGTTTTCAAAAGCTGCAGCACAAACCGATAGAGCCGCGCGCGGTATTGTTAAACGTGGTGTGCTCGTCACGGCACAGCTACAGTGCACTGAGAACATCAGTCTGCTTAGCAAGAGCAACAGAAGCTGGGAGCCCTGTGCTGAGCCCTAGCTGGGCTCCAAGTGGTCCCAGCCTTTTTTCCTGCAGCAGCTGGAACAAACAGAGACCAGGGATGTGCCTCTTTCATAACATCACATTGCCTGCCCACAGAGAGCAAGCATATGGCCCCAGCAGTCGCTCCTTCCCTCAGGGGTCTGACTTTGACATAAGGTCACATTCTCTAGAAACACTGCTCTGCACCAGTAAGACCTTAAAGTACACTACTGTAGCCAAAACCAAAGGGCTTTTTTCTCAAAAGACTGTATTACTGGTTACAGGTTAATTTATCCAACAATGATTATTCTGGGGCATGTAAACCAAAGCAGAAAGCATCAAAGTTATTCATTCCTGGAGAGAAATGATTTTGCATTAGAGTATACAAAGGTTATAACCTTTAAGGTTGTAACTTGGTAGCTAGATGCAGAGACTACAGGGTTTAGTCTCTTTTGAGCCAGGTGCAGAACAGAGCCTGTGCTGTGTGCTTGCCTTTGCTCTAATAAAAAAAACCCCTTGGTCTGCCAAAACCTGTGCCTCATTCTCTATAGGGTCCATCACATACTGTCTCCTCTTTGACATGAAAAGGGAAAGGACCACAGTTTGTTACAGCTCCAAAACACCAGTGGATAGTAGGTTACCAATCTGCTCTAATGATGCAAGCCTAAAGGACAGGGCATGGTTCATTAAATAAAAGGAAGCCCCAGATCTGAATTATCAGTTAACCAACCCTTTCTAATTGACTTCCTTTTGTCCTATCCCCACAGAATTAGAGATGCTTAACACAGTAAAAGTTTGTGTACTTGCTTTCCTTACTTGAGCCCACCGGTGGGGACAGTGTGGCATTTCTTGTGCTCCAGTAATTGTTCAGGTGTCTTCATGAACTTGTGGCACACGTCACACTCGAACATCCGTGTGATCAGGTGGATTTGCAGGTGACGCTCAAACATATTTTTTGTTTTGCAGACAAAGTTACAGAAAACACATTCAAAGCCTGAAAAATAGAACAGGAAAAGGCATCCCTGACATTGTGGCCAGATTGACTGCATAGAAGGGGACAGTTTGCATTTGTTAAACAGTGTTTTACCTTTCTCTGACTTCTCTTCAGCGTTCACTGAGGTCTGACTACCAGGCACTACAGAAATGACTAGCAGGTTGTTTGACCCCTTGTTTTTTGGGGTTATATCTGCATCTTCTTTGCTGTTGGCAGAGTCGCTCAGTGCTGACAGCGAAGATGAAGATGGACTGTTAGATTCACTGGGTGTCTTCCTCTCTTCAGCTGAAAAACACAAATAAGGAGCAATAGCTGCTTCAGCAGATTAGACAGAATTTCTGTGATCCTGTTTTAAATTCCAGGAAGTATTTATATTTAAAGTTAATTCAAACACGCTTATAAAACAAGGCGGAAATTAATTGAGCTGATTAAAAAAATCATTGTTGGGCCTCCTTCCTTTTTATTAGCACTTTAACCACAATACATCTCTCAGTTTATTCTACAATTGAGTTTGCCTGTAATGGTAGTGGGAAGGGATCATGCAACTCTACCTCAGTACCAGACCAAAAAAAATCCCAAGAAAACACTTTGATTACTCTGAGTTCAAAACCAATGAAGAACTTGTCACTTAGAAAGGAAATAGAACTTCTGTAGTTTTGGGATGCAGAAAGCAGTTTAGCTACTTGTCCAAGCTAAACTTCCCCTACCTTTCTGTTCATGTGGGTCCAATGGGTAAATTTGGGAGGAAGGGTAATGGAGAATAATCTCACTCCTTGTAGTGAAGAGCATCCTCAGCAATCATTGTAAGAGATACCTGTGTGGTCTCGAGATTTACTTGTTTTTATTAGGATCTCTTACTGAAGATAATTGAAGACAATGTTATTTAACTGGACCCGGAGATAAAGGCCATCAGAGCATCCTTATGTATGCAATAAATGTATAAAGTTCAAATCCCAAACCCTGTCACACACCAGAAGTGAACAAGAGTGAGAGTTGTCATATGAGAACTGACATAAGCCAGCAAGGCAAGGATGGGTAAATTATTACCTCCCACCCATGTCTTGCTTCAATCAGAGCTGTGTTTACTAAACCTTCAAATTCTCTATGTGATATAGTCCCCTGATCAAGGCCTCTGCAAACACCAGCACCTATGTGCCTAACTTTAAACTTATGAGTGGCACCTTTACGATAAAAATGTAGGAATGCACTAATGAAATCTGATGACCCGAGCTGCCAATAGGGAGGGGGATAGGATATCATTCAGAAAAGATTCACTGACCTTGGGGACCAGAGTAATAGAAATGGAATGAAATTTAATGGCACAGAGTACAAGGTTATGACCTGAAGGGCCAGTAACAAGAATTTTTGCTACAAATGAGAAGTGCTTAAGTCGGAAACAGTCAAGGAAAACAAAAGAAGAATCTGAGCAGAACATGGGATGAATATGAGCAATCAGTGTTGGGGAGCCTTCAAGGAAGGAAAATATGATCACGGAATGTTATTGTGTGAGCTATTTCCAATAGTTGCTGGCTGTTTTACACTGCCACCACTACTTATTTCATTTCACCATGTACAGCTGTGATTGCACATGTCAAGAGCAGGGGTTCTAACAAGAACATATGCAGTGAGGGATTGGTACAGCGAGAAAACTGTGTTTCATATAAGAAAAGGCTCAATGTACATTTAGAGGGGAGAGGGTTGTTCTCCATAAATATACTAAGGGAATAAATACTGTGGAAGGAGGGAGGGAGAGGTGGACTGCTGTTTCAGATAAAGAGCAGTTTTGGCACAAGCACAATGTACATGTATTCCAGTGTGTGTCTTACTGATAATCAGAAATTTTAAAAAGGTCCCTAATCTTTAATGCAGGAAAGTCTACAGCTGCCTGTCCATAGAAGTAGTTTGTTTAAAACAAGTACACTTCTTTGAAAACATATGCCAACATCCTGACAAACAGTCCATTTATGACCTGGTAACATCACAGGATAAGGGACTGGAGTCAAGTGACCCAGAAAATCCTTTCTATTTTTCCTCTGTATTTGCCATATGTGTGAGCATTTGGCTGAATCACCAGTTGAATGGCTCAGTTGGGCAGGGTGAAGGGCTTTTTGCTTTTCTTCAAAAGACAAGTAGCAGTTCAAATCTTGTAGCCATGACAGGAAAATACAGTAGAGTACAGCTCAGTTTTGAGCTCTGATGCAAGCTTTTCACGTGGCTATGGGTGGCCTTTCTCATTTGCTTTGAATTCCTATATATGAAGTGGGGTAGTGCTGAGAGCTGTGCTGGCATAAAATCCCTTGAGAGCTTTCTAGTAGTTTGTATTTCTGTAGTTACATTTAACTTACGTATCTTTGAACACAACCAATTGCATTCTTCTCTCCCTTCTCTTTCTCCACCCCTCCGTTTTCCCAATTTTACTCCTGGTAGGACAGGAAAAGCAATTTAGCAATGGAAAAGTTGTGCTGGATGCAGTTCAGGTTCAGTATTGTAAACACAACTGTGAGTAGTTTGTGGCAGCAAAATGCTTTTGCCTGGTGTTATAAGAGATATTAATTAAAAGGATTCTAATTTTCTTCTCCTTAAATTATGCCAGACTTCATTAGTTGGACTAAGCATATGGAGCCCATTGGAAAACTGCTATTGCTCTTATCCTTGGCTATTAAGTGAACAGGACCAGGGAAAGAACACGAGTTGTTCTGTTATTTAATATAAAGTTACATTTATGGTATTGTTGAATCACAGTGTCAACTAAACATCAGTGTGAAATTCCAAACTGACGGACTGTGGGGGTAAACACACCCAAGAGCAAAGCTCAGCATAATGTTTATTTCAGACTTACAGCCAGGTATGCACAGTTAGCACTCAAAGTGACCTTATCATCACAGAAGTCAAACCAGGATTTTGATGAAATAGTAAACCAGTCAGAAAAACAAATGAAGTATGCTGACTCCAACAGGGAAGGAGATTTGGGGGATAAGGGGAATAGGAAGAAGAAGGGCTAAGTAGTCCTTCATTTATTTCACTAAACTTGAAATTTGATCTGCACTACCAGATTATTTGCCTGGCTGGAGTCCAATTCACTTCAAATTTGAGAGATCAGGCCTTAATTAGCAAGCATTTCAGTGAAAGCAGAGTGCTAATGGGAAGTGTAAAGGTTGCATCTAAAAAGCAAGGAAGAGAGAGATCACTGCAGCTGGGAGAGAGGGATCATCACCTGTGTGCTTGTTGTTGACATGAGCCTTCATATCTGCCTCTTCCATAGTGACAAAATCGCATGCTGTGCAGCAAATGGAGAACATCCACTGCTCTTTATCCACGTGGAGGGACATATGACTGACAAACTGGACATTCATCTCCGTCTCAAACCCACACACATGACAGCTGCAGGCAGAAGGGAACTCAAGAGTGAGTAAGAAACATTAAAAAACAAACCACAAACAGAAGCGTGTTGCCCTTCCCCGAATTTGCCAGAGAAAACTCACTGCACGGATTTCTGCTCTTCCTCACTGTTGAATGTTCACTGCAAAATTCTTTTGTCTGCTGAACTGCCTTTGAACTGATGGCCATGCCAACGTGATTAAGGGCAGGCACAATGCAACAATCCTGTACATGCTATAATGATGCTAAATAATCATAAAGTTAATTAAAAACTACAGATTCCAGATGCTGTGCATCACCTAGCTGGTTCCTTTGGGCAATAAGAGGCATTGCAGCTTTGCCAAGATGTTTAGTACAGCTGATACACTGACAAACGCAGAGCTTGCTGCACACTCCAGGAGTGATTTTCAAGCCCTGGAATGGTTCCCATGCCAAACTGGGATCTTGTGCAAAACTGCCTGGCAGTTTCAGTGTAAGCAAGTAAAAATGGGTTCAAACATTTCTTATGCTTGACTGGAAAACAGCAGTCATCAGCTATGCGAATAATTAGGAGGGATACAGATTTTGCAGCCAGCACATAAACAGAGTGATACTGAGAGGCAATGGGAAGGACCCTTTAATTTAACTTTTTTTGCAGAGTCCTCCTCTTGCTTTGATTAGGCCATTAACATTTAAAGCAAGCCAAAAAAGATTAAAAAAGGCATATACTCTAGGGCACTATTTTGCTTTCCCAGGGGGAAGGACTAGATAATCTAATCCAGCAGGTCTCATTTATTTCTTACTTCTATGATTTTGTAATTAAATCTGCTCTTGGCACGTTGACTAAAAGTAAGAGTGATTTGGTAATCTGCTTGGCCACTAGAGTGCACATCACAGTTTGCAGAGTGCACATCAGTGCACATGCAACAAGGAGAATGTCTAAATATCCATTTTCTCCAGGCAGTTCCTTTTAATTTTTCAGGCAAATTCTCCTAGATGTTTTCTTTCTTTGGCCATGTTGGTCACTGAATGTATATACCTCCAGCAAATGGAGGAAATCTGGATATTGATATAACAATTCTTATTATACTTTAATTGATTTCATAGATTTGACTGAAAACAAGGGAGCTGTCAGAGGCAACTGGAAGCACAGTGCTTTAAATTTCATAGAATCATAGAATCATGGAATCAGCTGGGTTGGAAAAGACCTCTGAGATCATCAAGTCCAACCCTTGATCCACTACCACTGTGGTTGCTAGACCATGGCACTCAGTGCCACATCCGGTCTCATCTTAAAAACCTCCAGGGATGGAGAATCCACCACTTCCCTGGGCAGCCCATTCCAATGCCTGATTACCCTCTCTGTAAAACTTTTTTCCTAATATCCAACCTAAACCTCCCCTGGCACAGCTTAAGACCATGCCCTCTTGTCCTACTGCTGGTTGCCTGGGAGAAAAGACCAACCCCCACCTGGCTACAACCTCCTAATCAGGGAGTTGTAGAGAGTGATGAGGTCTCCCCTGAGCCTCCTCTTCTCCAGGCTGAACAACCCCAGCTCCCTCAGCCTCTCCTCATCGGACTTGTGCTCCAGTCCCTTCACCAGCCTCGTTGCTCTTCTCTGGACCTGCTCCAGCACCTCAATATCCTTCCTGAACTGAGGGGCCCAGAACTGAATACAGTACTTGAGGTGTGGCCTCAGCAGTGCTGAGTACAGGGGAAGAATCACTTCCCTGGTTCTGCTGGCCACACTGTTCCTGATACAGGCCAGGATGCCATTGGCCTTCTTGGCCACCTGGGCACACTGCTGGCTCAGAATCCGTGAATCTGTGTACACAACAGGGTGTTTCCAAACACAAAACTTAAATGAACACTGCATAAAGAGTTAAAGACACTTTGAAGAGCCCAGCTGCCTCACAAAGCCACTTGAAAAAACCAACCCCACGCCAAAGCCCAGAGTCCTTCCCAATGGCCAGCCAAGTCAAACAGCACAAGGCAGCCAGCAAGGTTTTTGCTGCTCAGCCTAAGCCGGGTGAGGGCAAGACAAATACTTCCATCACGGTTCTACCCTGCAGCACCAGAAGGGTGGCCCTGTAATGTGCCCTGAGCAGGCAGATAAGAGTGTCTGGTGCCCAGCCCTTGCCTGGGTCCTCACCTGTAGTAATACGGGTGCTTCTTCCCGTCGCTGCCTTCGGACGTGACAGCGCTGACGATGTCCTCGGTGTCTGTGCTCACCAACTTCACGGAATGCACAGTCAGGTGCTGGTTCAGGTTAGCACGGCACTTAGCAGCATAGGGGCACAAGTGGCATTTGTATTTTCTCTCTTCTGAAAAAGAAGAGAGAAACCCCTAAATGTGCACCTCGTTTTTGGAGCCAGCTGCTTTTAAAGCTGCCAGTAACCGAGCACGCATTCCTTTGGGTTTCTCCGAGCAGCTTTCGGGATGAGGTACTTTGGAAGCTCGACATTTTAAAAGCTTATAGGAGTTCACAGCAATTACTCAGAAAAAAAGTGATTTGAAGGCAGTTTGGGGCTAGTTTTTTTAATTTGCTCTACCATTTGTAGTCAGATAATATAAAACTTTATAAACTGGAAAACTGGGGCAACTGCTGCTCTGAGAGCTGCAGCAAAGCCAGTGGAGAAACAGGTCAATAGTCTCAAACTACTTGCTTTACCTAGCATGCTTATATGATTTTGGGGCTTAGTAATTGTTGAGGTTGCCCATGTGATCACTTGCAGTGATCACTGACAGTTCATGATTTTGTATTAAAATCTAAGGTGATACTGAGAGGCAATGAAAATGATCCTTTAATTTAACTTTAAAGGGGAGGAAAGGTAACACTGTATCATTAGTCCAGTTCCAAACATAAACTAATGAAAAAACCTCATTTAAAGAACAGTTAAAAAAATTAAATTCATCATGAGTTTCTGATGCTTCACAATTTAATTATTTTTTTTTTATTTTACATTAAACATTTCTAAGACCTGGCAGCACAGTTTTTGTATGTGTGCCAGGCTGTATTTTGCGGAGAGTTGATTAAAATAACCAAACATTACATCACCTTTTACAACCTTTTCCTCTGAGAATCTGCTGCTCTAAATTTGAAATATAGTGCTACAAGTGCTAGGGGAGAGGCATTCAGTAGAGCAGCTTGGGACCAAGAAAACCCCAAGAGGTCATGGAACAGAGCATCTGAACCTTCTCAGCACGGCTGTACTAGATGGCACAACATACACTGGCATTATACCAACAGTATTTTTCAGCAGTACATAGGAAATTGCTTTCAAGTCTTATTTTGTGCTGTGCACCTCATCAGGCTGTCAGAGTGCATCTTCTGTATATAAGCTCTGTTTGTCTCAGTTGATTTGAAGCTGATTCACTTTAAGAAAGTTGATACAGGGCAGAACCAGCCCCTGTTCCTCTGAGGACTGTAGGATGGGAGCAAAGATGAATGAGACATTAAATCCTTTCAGTTTCACAGGTCTGAAACACCATGGCCAAATCTTTTCTTCAGTGACATTTAAAAAGCTCATCAGGTGAATGATGTGTCTGTCCAAAAAAAACCCCAAACCTGTCCCTATAAAAAGCTGTGTGCCTTCTCTTCAAAACTCCAGGCTTGGTTAACCAGTTGGTATCTACAGTCTGGTGTACTGGAACCTGAACAAACTCAAATATACACATTTTGAAAGGATAAATTACAAACAGAATGCAAAGAAATAGAATGTCATTTAACTCCCTAAATACCACTCTGACATTCTGTCCTGGTACTGCTCTTGGTTCTGCTCTAAGTGTGAGGAGCCAGGGATGGCTCACACACTCTTCTGCTTACCTTCTTTCTCTTCCCCTTAAACAAACAGTGATGAACACACAGAATTCCTCAGTGCTGGAACAACCAAAAAGCGTTGGCTCACCTGTGTGCAGTGAGAGATGCCGGGACAGAGTCTGCTGTCGACCAAACACTTTTCCACACACGTCGCAGGGAAAGAGCTGGTCGTTAAATTTCCAAGACGGCAATCCATTTCCCACCTCCAGCCCCAGCTTTTCCGTTTCTATGCCAAAAAACACATAAAGTTCTGTCTTAAGAACGCTGAAGACCTGCAGCTTTCATTCAGTAGAGCCCTGTAGGTGTCACGTAAAATGCAACTCTTTGGCTGCATGCTGTGTGATCTGGCACATGAGTTCACGCAAAAAGGAAACTCCCAATGATGGAAAAGAAATGAATCTTTCATACAGCACCTTTCATACATACTCTAAAGCAGAATGCTTAGCCAAAGTGCTCTGGACACAGGCATAGTCAAAGAGTTGAACCAGATTACGTAAAGAGAGAAAGTCAAGAGTGAGCGAGGTTAAACTCTAATTATTAAACTCTAATTATTAAACTCTAATTATGCTTTTGTGGAAAGACCACTGCTTTGTCTTTTCCAGTCACCCACCTTTGCCTGGTGCATGAAGAAGGCTTGGTCTGAGATTTTTTTACACTGGATTATTAGTCATGGTTGAAGGAAGATTTCCAGACTGTTTCTTTTCTACTGACGCAGTAATTTTTGCTCCATAGAATTATAGAATCATTTAGGTTGGAA
This sequence comes from Pipra filicauda, assembly GCF_003945595.2. Taxonomy (NCBI): domain Eukaryota; kingdom Metazoa; phylum Chordata; class Aves; order Passeriformes; family Pipridae; genus Pipra; species Pipra filicauda. Next base: position 3,713,873 of record NW_024105087.1, on the reverse strand, counting down.
AAGACTTCCAAGATCATTGAGTCCAACCATTAGCCTAACACTGCCAGGTCCTTAAGTGTCACATGGACATGTACATGAGCAGTCTGTCACTGAAGACCAGAAGACTGCTCAGAAAAACATTAAAAAAAGAAGACAGCACATCAGTGTGTGGTTGGCATCCTAGGCAAGCTCTACCCAGCACCTGCTGTCCTCAGGCATCAAAATCCCCAGCAGCTTAGAGGGCCATCTACTGAAAAACTGCAACTCAGAGCGAGCCATTATCTTTAAAGAAGTGATTTTAATTGTTTCAGCAACAGAGAGAGTCTGCAATACAAAAAAAAAGAAACTCCACAGAGCATAAAGCACAGATATAAAGGCACTCTGTAAGGAAGTAGAGAGAAAAGGGCTGAGAATGAGGAAAAGGAAAAAAGGTACACAGTGCTTCAAGAAGTTGAAAGCGTGGCCAGTTTCCATTTGGACAGAAGAGAGCAGAGAGCAGACAGAGACTAGGGAAAGCAGTGGAACTACTTAAATCAGTCAGAGAAACAGTATCAGCAAGTCTTGAGCAAAAAAATACTCTGTGCAAGAATCCTGTTGCCTGAGGAGAAGGGACTGCTGTTGTAGGAGGTGCACAAAACCACAGGGGCACTCTGCAGCTTTCCAAACACAGCAGCCAGTGGCAAGGGGGCTTGTTGTAAAACCTGCTTCTGGTAAAAGACCTTCCAGTTCCACTGGAATGAAAGTTGCCACATGCAGAGCACCCTCCTCCAAACTGACACCGCCAGTGGGATCACTGCCCAGAACTATCTCCATCAGTGCACGTGCACAGGCCATGATGGAGGAAAAACACTTGTCTGGGATTTTCATTTAAACTGGGTGAGGGAAAGGAGCTGGGGTCAGGAGTCCAAAAACAGCTTATTGAGCGTAATTTACTTGTTGTGGAGGCTGGCACAAACCAGCAAAATCTTCATCCAACGAAGCACTGAGGGATAAACATCTCCCTTGTATCAGTAAACCCTCATTTACAGTCTCTCACCACTGCAAATGTGACTGCCATGACTGAAAGAGCCTCTCCTTCACAGAGAGCTGTCCAGATGCCTCCACTGTGGTTTAGGCAAAGAGCTGTCAAATACTGTATTTAATTTAAGCAATAATAAAAACAATGCCTCATTTGGGGCAGAGAGTCCACATAGCAATCTCAGCAAATTTCAGGATGGTCATACTTGCCAGCCCCTTTTCTGCTGCTGTTACATTCTCCTGTGACCCTGAAATATGTACAATATTCACACCAGAGGAATTGTGAGGCACCTCTGAGTGCTACCAACCAACAACATATTTTTCTTAAAAGAATTTCTAGCTAGAAAACAAGCTCTGCCTATTCAAAATAGTGATTTTGTGAAATTAAAAAGAAAGACACCCCCCATCCCCTGAGGGCTTTAAGTGACCCATAACCTCCAAGAACTTCAATAAAGAACGATTCTTTTTGTTACTATCCTTGAGTTCCAAACAATGGAAAAATCTCTGTGCTAATGCTACAGATATTTTAGTGGAGATTTTTGAGTACATAATCAAAACAGTGCTTCAAAAGAGGAAAATAGTAATAATTACAAGAGAAGGTCGCAAGGGTGTAGGTTGCTTCAATATGGTCACAACAAAAATGAATTAATTGGGAGACATACCAAACAAGCAAGCTCAATTAAGTAAATAAGTCTCTTAACAATTCATTTCAGCATAAGTCATCAGCCCTCTTTTATATTTTAAGAAAAAGAAATAAAATATCCTCTTCTCTATGATAGATTGTTCTGGGAAGCTCACGGGAAGCTGGAAAAATAGCAGTTTTCTGATTACCTTGAGCTGGTGAAAGCTAGTCCCTTGCAAAACTGCTGCATATTTTTCACTGATGAAAAGAGGATACTGTAGGTGTTTTGAAAGTTCTTTTGTTTACTTTAAAGATTTATTCCTGGAGTCCTTAACTACAGTGCTCCTTTCTTCTCTTTTGACCAACTATTCTCCCTGTAGCAAAGTGCCTTTTCTGTTCAGCAAGGTTCTTAGCTTGTTCATGGCAAACGAGAGTTGGTGTCTGTTGCAAGAGGAGCCTCAGCACTCTGTGAGAGACTTCTCAGCTCCAAGAAAAACCACCTACTTCCACCCATCTTACCCTCTGGGCAGCTTTGTCTGCAGCCTGGAAACTGGAGCTCTGTGTCCATACAGTGGTCTAGAAATCTTCCCAGAACATGCCCAGCAACTGACCTCGCCAGTGACCTGCAATATCACGGGAGCCAACCTCCACATTCAGTCCTTGGGCTCTGTCTCTAATTAATGCTGGGGAATGGTGTTTTCTGTGAAGTGAGGACAGGTCCAGTGACTCTGAGACCGTAACACTGGTTTGTGCACAGTGTTCCAAAGGTTTGTGCATCCCAAAGCCTTCTACCAAGACAGTCAGCATCGTCATCCTTTAAGAATATCTTACACTGGCCAGGAAGAAGACAGACTGGGACCAACTAAAGTTAAATAATAAATCACCACTGTGAGAGATGTCTCTTAGAAATCCATCTTTCACCATGACATCCCTATCCTAAAATAAAGAGGAAAACAAAACCAGCCAAACAAAAAAGGACTTGATTTCTGCTTTAAATTTCAAACCTTCTCTGTTAAAAAAGCACACATGACAAAATAATATTGAACTTATAAAGTAATATTAAGTCTATTAAGTAATAGACTGCATTTCTGTATGGGTTTTGGAGTTTAAAACAAAATATGCTTAGTAAAATGAAAGGCCTCCAAGTTCTCCAGTACATCACTAAAAAGAAACAGAAAGACAGAAAAGAAACTCAGTATATTACAGGCTAGTGATAGAATTATTTTGATATAATTTTGCATGGAATTGTTAAGAAGTAAGACTTTTACGTAAAATTTAATTAAATATAGTGAAATAGATCTTTATGGATACCTTTCCTACCCTTCTGCATCACCTGGTGTCATTTCCCTACTAACCCTAAGTCAGCTTCCTAATGAGTAAGGCTGATTCCTAATCAGCTGTGTAAGGCTGATTGTCCAAGAAGGGGTTAGGAACTGCCAGGACTTGACGTCACCACCTGTGTTTTCCCTGAGGTGAGGACAATGTGGACATAAGTTGCAGAAATATTGTTCTGTCCCTCCTCTTGGCCCTCCAAATAGATTAATTTCTGGCAAACAAAGCACAGCAGCTTGAAAGAGTTACTATTTCCCCCTTTCCTAAGCTGTTGGGCATAACTGCACACACACACACTTATTTTCAATTTTCACATTCAGTGATTCTTTTTTCCTCTTCTCCTCAAACTGGTAATATAAATATGGAGAGTGTATAACCACCCCTTCTGACAAGTCTTTACCCTGTCTTTTGTCAAGATATGCTTGGAGAAGGATACCATATCTGGTTGAAGCTGTAACTGAAGAAGAGGACAAAGTGTGACCTGAATACATAAGTAACTGTTTGGAGTCACCAATGCAGCCTTGTGACTGCTAGTGGCTGTCAGGCACAAAAAGTCCCCAGGGACTGACTTTGGACTCTGATATGTGGTACTTTGTTTACTTATTTTCTTTTACTTAGCTTATGTATTTTTCAATTACTGCTTCACAGTGTTTGATCCTACATTATGTTTTAATCTGCTTTTCAATGCCACGCCTAACTTTCTATCCTTATACTAACAATGGAAAGAATGGAACTACTATTTAAGTGAAAAAGATAAAGCTAGGAAAACAAACAAAAAGTATGCTCAAGTGTCATTCGAAGAAGATAAAATTATATTTATAACCTTTGCTGGTTTACTGTCTGCTCTCACACCCTATAACTCACTTAAACAGCTGCTTCTATGTTTTATCTTCACACCTCCCATAGACCTTGGAAGCAACAAAATCCACAAGGGTGGTTCCTTATGGTCAGATGGAATCCTACAGATATAAACTGATTGTCCTTTGCAATAAGTATTCTTTAAAGAGATGGAAGTGAGAGGTGCTGGTAAGTCATAACAAGGAAGGTTGAAATTCATTTTCTCTCCATTCTTCTGGAAGTGTATGTCATAGTTGTATTTTGGGTTATTCAAACAGCTTGACACCACATAGAGGGTCAAGAAGATATCAGGTAAATAATTCTGAAAATTAAATGAACAGAAATCCTGTGAAAATAGAGAGCAGTGTTAGAATATTTTCAATAAATCCTGCTTGCAAGCCAAATGTGATGAAGAAAACAAGTCAGATGTCCAGAAGCTCTGGTGACAGAACCCAGTGTGAGGTTGAGAGCTAAGAGGGAGAGATGGCTAAACTCTGAACTAGGAAAAGGCAGATGACAGATGATACAAAAAAAGAGGAGAGGAAGTGTGTGGTAGCTCCCTCCTCATCCTCCAGAGGACAAAACTTGATGCGAAGAGTACAAGGTGCAGAAGGAAGCTCCCATGGAAGAACGTACCTAAAAAATTTTACCAAGCCAGAATATTAATAAACTGACTAAGAAACAGTGCTGAACAAAGTAACCAGGTTTCTATGAGCTCATGGCAAGAGAATGAACACTAATATGCAGATGCAAAGCATCTCACTTTGCTTTGAAAGACTTGGGACATTGAACAGTCATCAGTTAACTTTTGGTTACTACCAGCCTGACATGAATTGCTGCTCGCCTGTCCTCTGTGATCTTTCGAGTACCCCATGTTTACCCAAGAGGTAAATAGGACTGCATGCAGCTCTAAAGGAATGTCACAAAAGCTTGTTCCATTTGTAAGGTTATTTCTGCTTTGTTACATCTAAAAGACAAGAAGTTCAAAAAATTATTTATTCAGAAACAAGGTATTAAGGTCAGACAACCACACAAACATTGCTTTAAAAACATTTATTTGCTCAAAGAAATTTTCTTTCCTCCTTCTGTCTGCATTTATCTATGTTATTATACTGTCTTCCTACTTTCTGCAGTATTCCCATCATCAAAGATGCATTTTATTGCTTTGGGGCCGTCCCTTTACATGCTCATCTATCACCTCTGGCAAGCACACCGTATTTAAAAATTGAGAACTTCTTTTATGAAATATGTAATTAAGGCTCTGTTGCAAGCTTGTTTGCAGAGAGCCTGTGAAAGATTCCCAAGCTCAAAAATATATTGACTATACAAAATTGCAGTGCTTCAAATACTATGTATCTTACTCCCTTTTCAAGTTACTTCCACAAAGGTTTTATTTGTAGGACCAGAATTCTTATTTCTAGTAAGTCAGTTAAAATAAACAGTGGAATCCTTCCAGATACTGTGGTTCCCTAGGAAGATATGTCTCGCAACTTAGCTAAGACATCAGTGATCCTGACTGGTCCTGCAGTCTTCATTTGTCACCACCTGCATCACAGCATCCTGTCTGGTCTTAGTTTGGGATATATCTTTCACTGAGAGCAGACTCATCCACTATTAACTGAGATAAGCAATTGCTTTCTTGCCACAAAATTTTTCTATATTCCCCACAAATCAGTACATAATCAGTCTGAATGACAGAACAACTCCACAGAGGAAGCAGAGAAAATCTCCTTTCCAAATAAAAAACTTTACCACTTAATGCTCTTATTTTTATCTCAAAGGCTTTGCAAATATTTAACATTACTACAGAGCATGGTAAAAAGCAGTAATGTTATGATAATTTAAAAATCCTTGATATGGAAGAAAATAGAACCCAAGTGATTTTATGTATCAGTAGCATTTAAGCTGCTCTTTCTAAAAACAGCAGCCATGCAAGTTGGAAATATTTCAATAAAAGAGCTTGCACTGCCCACAAAAAGAAACAATAATATTGTGCACATAAGTATTCCAATTGCAGAACCATAGACAACAACGCTTGAAAAGGTCACCAAGAAGTGATACAGATGTTGGAGTTTGGGAAAAGAATAAAAACAGTTGAAAGATGGACATTCATAAAAAGTCGACTTCATAGAGAAACACGGGAGAACAGTGAAGCCCACTGCACTGCTAAGACTGGGCCCATTGCTCAAAAATGGACAGTCAGAAGCAGGGTGATGGAAGTCAGGGCAAAGACAAGACTGGGACACACTGACTTCAAAAGCCACTCCCCACCTTCCACCTTTGTGGCAAAACTCACACCTATTTTAACTTAGCTGTTACAACAGTCAACTTCTGAGCAAACCACCCAGCTTGTGATAACCTTCATCTGCATTACAAAGCTCTGAAATTTGCTTTTGTCACCTGTTTTCTTAAGCTCAAAACTTAAGAAACAACCAAGAAGAGAGAAAATCCCCAGTTCAAAACTTAAATGAGTATGTAAATTCTGTGCAAGGTGGCTGGAGTTGCAGATTTTTAAGGAACCTAAAGTTGCAATAATATTGCAGTCATTTATTGGAAAATATTTTTACACCATGTACACTATGACATCAAATTGAGAGAAAAACGTGGTAATATGTTCTCTGTTATTTTTGCATAATATACTTTATTTCATTTCCTCCTGAAAGTATCTTCCTGACAACAGTAAGATGTACCATAATGGACTTAGGTAAGTTCTCTCTAATTCACTCCCAAGCAGGTGGCCCTCACATTTATCTCAAGCATTTACACTGCTTGTAACACTTTTTTTTTTGGGTGCTACAACACTGAGTTCATATGAACTTATGAAAGGATAATTTGCTCCTATTGTTATTTTTAAACCAAAATTAATTCATTTCCATAAGGCCAATAGGTTTCTACCTTTTTAATTTCTTTCCTACAATTCTGCTTAGGACACAGTTCCAAGAAACCCTTTTAAAAATCACTCAAACAGTTAGGACCATTATGAGGCATTTAAAAATTTTCCTTGTTTTCTTTCCAGCCTTCTGCATCTTTTTTTAGTGATGCGAAAGCTTCTGTACTGGAGGAAGCTGATGACCAGAAACCTCAGAGGGGGGAATAGAAAACAAAGCTCCAAATGCAGACAGAGTCCCTCTTCCTGAGCCGACTGTACTCACATGAAAGAATTAACACAAGATGAACAAGTAACTACAAACATTTGGCCAGATCCACCTTTACCTGTTTCAGCAAGCTGCTTATGGTTGCTGCTGTGAAAGAAAACATTCTTACTGCTTTTATTGCAGATTCCCTGAGTGATAAGCAGTGAATCTGCCATTGCCTTGGAGCCCTTAACTCACTCTTTTTAGATATTCACATCTCTCCTTGCTCTCTCTCCTATCACCAGCACATCCATCCCTGCAAAACATCCTTTCTTTCTGCATAATTCTCCCATCTGCTTGGGTTGCATTTTCAGGGCACCAGTGAGCACCACGACTGCCCCAAATTCAACTAAAACACCCAGCAACAACTTAGGGCAAATTTTTACTCTGATTGAAATCATGCTGTAGAAGAAAAAACCCCAAACTTGTCCTCAGCTTTGCTTAGATTATTTTTAAACAAAAGTCATTATATCCATTTATCCATCTGTCCAAATAGCTAATGAATTCTATATCTAATTTACTCTTAGGCAGACAAATGTTATAGAAGACAAACTTGTACAAGGCAAGATAGGTGAGGTCTGGAGAATCCCAAGGTAACTCTAAAAAGAAATGTCAGGAGTGATGTGTTCCGATTTCTTTTGCAGAGCAAGAAAAGTAATTTTAAAACCCGTCTTTCTATTTCATGTTGATCTTGCATTTGGAAAAGTTTCATATTCAGGAAACAGTCTGATTCGATGCTGATGTTCAAGTTTACAAAAGATTCTGATATTAAGAAAGACAAAAGAGGTTATGAAACTAGAGATGGGTTTGAATAAGACGCAGAGTCTAAAACACAGCATGCTGAGTATCTATAAACCAAATACCTCATCTATCAAGTCTCTCTGAAGAGGTTATTTAATCACCATTATACCTTTGCTACTGAATTGATATCACAGAATTAGAGCTGGAAGGGTCCTCAGGAGGCCAGGTTGTCTCTCCCTCGCCTGGAGACACACCAGCCGCACACCAGACTTACCCATCAGTCCCGACAGCTGCTTGTCTAACATTATTTTAAAAACTCTCCCATGACAGGGGCTCCACAGCTTCCTGTAACATTTGTGCCAGTGCAAAACCATCCCATTGCTAGAAAATTTTACTTGGTGTTTAACTTCAATCTCCTCTGCTGTCATTTAAGTCTGTTATTCCTTATTCTGCTCACATTAACACAGGCAAGGTTTATTATTTTCCTCTCAAAGCTGTCATTTTACATATCTGAATGCCATTATCATGTCTCCCCTCTTTTCTTCTCCAGACTAAATAAATTGGCAAAACTCTTAAACCTCTGTGCACAGCTTATGTTTTCTAAACCTCTGACCACTGCTGTTCTCCACATTGTTCTTGGATTACAGAGCCCAAAATTGAACTCAGGGCTCCAGCTGCAGAGCAGAATGACCAAGTCTGCCTTACATTCCCAACATCTCAGCCGGATGTTTGCCCTTTCTGCAATGCCTACAATGTCAGTTTTACACACAGTGTCTGACCAAGACTAATCCACATCCCTCCCTTAAGTTGCACTTAAGGGCTTTCATCCCTCCCCTTTCTTTGTGACACTCCCCATTCCCCCAGGCACAAGAGTTTGTCCTCACTGCATTGGCTGCTATTTTTCAGGCTGTTTCTTCAGTTCCTCAAGGTAAGACTGAACTCTAGTTCTGTCCTCTGAAGTGCTTATGGCACGTCTGTGCATGGTGTCACCCAGACATTTAATAAACAGGCCTTCTCTTCCATCAACCACAACATCAATAAAAGGAATGATGAATACCAGAGCGAGCACAGACTCTTTCAGAGCTGCATGTGGTCCCTAGGGTTTGACAGCTACACTTAACCACATAGTTACAGTTGTGCCTACCCTTGGTTTCCCTGTTTACCATGAGCATGTTGTGGGAGGCAGCCCCCAAAGCCTCATTCAACTCAAGAGGTCATTAGCTGTTGTTAAGACTTCTTTCCGTACAAATCTCCAAGCTGGTTACAGTTGTCCTTCCTGAAGCCAATGTGTTATTTTGCTGTTTTCCCCTCTTCCTTTCCTAAACCCCACTTCGTGGTCATTCTTGTCCCAAATTATCTTCTGTCACCTGCATCAAAACACAGGTCCCAAGAACTTGCTGGACAGCCCTGAGTTGTCCCAAATTCACTTCCCAGAAGAAATACATGGTAGACAAAAATCCCACATTTCCCAATGAGTACTTTGGATGAGTGTAGCTGCTCAGGAAACCCTTCTCAAATTTGACCTCCACTTGTGTTATATATTTACAAATATTTATAGCAACAATTATTTTACTTTTTAAAATGTCACTTGCTATTGAGTAACTATTAGAGATTCAGAAAACTTATCAAAAAATGATAAGAAATGCCAAAATCTGCTGTTTGAAAGGGTAAAAAAATTCAAATGCTAAGTTTTATTTGTCACATGGGATGAAACTGTTAACTTTGGTCATTTTGGTTTGGATTTCATGCTGGTGATATTTCTCAACAGCTTTTGGTTTGCTGGGTTTAATGAAGGGGGTCTAGTTTGGGTTTATTCTAAATGAAACCAGAAGGTATTTGTTTTGAGTGAAATTACTTTGTTTTTCTGTCCTTTACCATAAGTTGATTGTGCTTTAGGAGGAACAAACACAAAAGGGAAATGAAATAAAAAATTAGTATTTTTGTCTGTATGAGAAGACTGCACAGTATTAGAGGGAAAATAAAATTTATCCTGCATAGAGGCAGCCCATAATAACACAAGAAACACAAGTTTTCAGACAGATGTCAAGTGCCTTTCGAGGCAGCCATTAGACATGGACCTGAATGTGTGTCTTTCTATTTGTACTAATTAACGCCTTTCATCTTGAAGGCCCTGTAAACAATTGGCAAAATAATTAGTGCAGCAAACTCCATATGCCCACAGCAATTCATGCAAAGCCCTGCTATTTAGCCTGTGCTTCACCAAGAGAGAGACTGGCCAACTGACCGGGAGTTTCACAGGTTCCTCAGAAGGATCTGATCACATTCCCCTCAGTTGCTGTGGGAATGGCCAATAAATACTGATTGCTGAAAAAAACCTAAGGCACGAACAACTATGCACATGCTGCACATTTCACTTCTATTTTAGCCAGAGAACACACCGTGCATGCTGGAGCAAGAGGCCGTTTGATGCTTTGAAGTGGTTTGTTCTGTGTAATAATATTTTCCGTTCTGAGAGGGACTTCGCTAGTTATGAAAACTGTGTGGCTGCTCAGGACATAGTCTCTATTACTGTGCCACAGATCTGCAACACACATGCACGAGATGCAAACCTGCTTGGCAGCAGACCCAGAAAAAGCTGCAAAGGAAACGCAATGCTGTAATCAGTTGCAGCCAATGTGTGGTTATGATCCCATGAAATGAACCGGGAATTTGGAACCCTCTGCTCGATGGCTGTGGTGCCGAGTGGTTGTCAAGGCAGCTGGGTGCACAGAGAGGGAAGGCTGCACCCAGGCAGACAGTCATGGGAATCTGAAGACAGGATGCGACAGATAAAAAACATGCTAGAGCCAGAACTGCTATCATGCAGTTTAGCACTGAATTATGTTGAACAAATTCTGCAAAATCTGTCTTGCTTTGGAGAACTGTGCCAAGCACAGCCCACTTCTAGAGCAGTCCAACTATTTTACCTTCCTAGAATCACTTTCCACAACTCACCAGCTATCTGTCTCTTGCTATCAGACTGCAGAGAGCCACCACAATGGCTCACAGTCTTCTAGAGAGCACAGAGTGTCCACCAGTCAATGTGTACCCACAGGACATTCTCTTTGTGTGAAGAATTAAAGTAAATTGGATGTTAGAGATGAGGAACTAAAATCAGTTACTCAAATCAATCTGCCACTCTGTCACAAAAACTTTCCATCCATCAGCTTCGGCTGTCACACAGGTTGGATTTGTCAGAGGGACATCTCTCCAATACTCTTTTTTCATGCATCTGCATGGATTTTTACACAAACATACATACACATGCACACCCGTGCAAACACATACAGAAAAAGAAGAGTATCTGGTTGAATCTTAAGCCAAGACAAGTACCAGAAGAAGAATAAAATTAAAAGGTCTCTTTTGAGGACTGAGAGAACCTACCATTGTGCTCTCTGGGCAGTGACGACTGTGTGGCATCTACCTCCAGTGCCGCTTCCACGGAGCACATTTCACAGAAATACCAAGATAGAAAGGAACAGCAGGACCAAGTGCCTGATGGAACATGCCTCAGGAGTGAATTAAGTGCCACTCTCACTTTTCCACCCTGTCAGGAAGCCAATAGGGGTCAGGCACTCTCATCACCAGGAAAATGAAGGGGATATCTAATGTCTTGGGTGGGCAGAGCTCATAACTCAGACCAAAACTGAAAGCAAATAAAATGATCATAAGCACTAATAATGCTTATGCTTATAAGCAAGAGGGGAAAAAAAAAATCACTTTGTAAGCCAATTCACATGCATGTGCACTCCCCCTTTGCAACTACACTGGCAATAAAAATTGCTGTTCCATCACAGGGACAGAAACAACTGCCAAGAACTGGAAATATTCTTTTAGACTTTCAAAGAAGTCTGAAGTCTGGCAAATATGATTAAAGAAATGGAGAATCTGTCATACAAGGATAGCCTGAGAGAGCTAGGGCTGTTTGGCCTGGAAAAAAGGTGACTTGGTGGTATCTTTCCAACCTGTATGTATACCTGATGTGGGGGGACTAAGAAGGTAAAGTCAGGCTCTTCTTAGTGATGACAGTGAAGAGGAGGCAGGGACATAAATTAAAACACAGAAAATTCCATTTAAACATAAGAAAACACTTTTTTTTATGGTGAGCGAGGTCAAACACAGGTTGCCCAGAGTCTCCATTCCTGGAGATATTCAAAACCTGACTGGACATAGCCTTGAGCAACAAGCTAACTGCTGTGAGGAAGTGGTGGAACTAGACTTCGTACCTCAACCATTCTGTGATTCTCTCAAAAATAATATTCTGCAGGTTCTGCTGTCCTGAATGAATTAGAAATCAATTGCTTGTAATCATACTCTTAAACCCTAGCTTTCCTTTACAAATTCTACCATTTAGGACTGCGAAGAAAGTCTTCCTACAGTAAACAGAGGATTACTCACAATGTGAGGTTAGAAGCTTTTTTGGCAGATGTAAGCAAACAACTATAAGAAGGTGTGAATCATTCTAATTAACTCCATGGGTGCATAGCTGGGAAGCTACACAAGGGCAATTTAAATGCCAACATTTCATCTGATCACTTTAGCAGAAATCCTCAAGGTTTGTGTGATTCACAGTCCCCTAAGACCTAAGGACATTTTCCAGGGTGACAGAAGTGGCAACAGTCCCCTACACAGAAATTGAACCCTCAAGCTGTCCCTTCATTTCTGCTGTGTGGTTACAGTGGTCTCGGGGACATTGTAAGGTTAAGTTAAAAGGAGAAAGTCTAGCAGCAGGCTAAAAGAGACCAAAAAAGGTAACTATCACCAGCAACATGGGAAGAAATGGAAACTGTGGCTGGATTCACTCTAATCTTATACTCAATAAAGTCATATTGACTTTAAAGCATCTTTAAAAAGGAATTAGGCAGGAAGACACATGCAAACTCATATTAAATAACGTGGTATCTGCACAACATCACCAGCTTGACTATTTATCACATTCAAGTGATAAATGATTCAAACTCTAAACCATCAGGAGGTATTTTCCAACTACACTAACAGAAGAAAGTAAAGATTAAGTTTAGTCACAGACACATCAGTCTCACACAAATGCTGAAATTTCACATGGCCAAAAGGTACAGCCTTGCCTTTGCTCTGCTCACACCCCAACACTCCCACAAATTCTCAGGAAAAAAACCCAGGAGATTAGCTCACTGCTTCCCCTGATCTGGCTGACAATGTGGCCACACAGATGTTAGTACTGCTGTGCTGGAGAATGTGCAAAGAGGAGGCCTTGGGAGCAGGCAGGTGTTCACCTCTAAGTGAAAAGGATGGTGTGAGTATGAACAGGAGAAAGGTGTGCTGAATAGCATGTAGTTCTGAAAATACTGGAAACTTTGTTACACATATTACCCCAGTTCAGTAAGCATAAAGATGGGAAAATGTCACTAATTCCATGAAAGAACAACTGACAGTACCAAAATCCCAAAACTTCTGCGCTATGTTTCCAGATTTCTACTGAACTAAGTATCGTGCTACTGATTCTGGACATTTCTGAATAAGAAGAATGGCCTATCTGTCATCTTACAGGTCAGTAAAGAGTGTGGACACACATGACAGAGGAGGCTCTGATGCATTTCAGAAAGGTACTAGAGCACAGAAGATTTACTGGCTTTGTTTTATTGAAACAAACACCACCAGTAAATTTAGCTGTGGCAAAATTTAATAAACGAGGGCTATTTATGGACTACAACTCCCCAAATCCTATATCCTCCAGTTCCAAAAGTTTATTTTAGCCATGTGAAATTCATTTATGACCATCAAAATTACAGTTTTGCAAGTAGTAGTAAATTTACACAAAAAGATGTTGTTTGTTTTTTGTTTTTTTTTTTGTTTTAAATTTAATCCACTACAGATGGGATTGTTTCAATATTTAGCACTGTCAGTGTACATGAAGGAGAATACCAGGTCTTTGGTGAACAGGAGAGAAAATAATGAAATATTATGTGACACACAGATATACATGGAGAAAAAATATTCTCAAAAACCCATGGCTAGAGTTTTCACCAATATTAATGAACCAGACAGAAATGGAGTAGGGAATATCACTCATCTGGATTTCATGAAGGCAGGTTTGATTTGCAGAAGTCAATGACATAGTGGAAAACTATTAAAACACATTAAAGATTGGCTAAGGGTCAGGAACATCAGCATAAGATCAGGTTTTTAATTTATCTAGTGATCTGAACTGAACTGGATAGTCTGACATAAAACCAAACTCTATTCTGTCAAAAGAAGAGTCTTATAAAACAGAAGATAAAGTGTCCTTTTAAAGTGACTGTTTGAAATGAAAATATTAATTTCTTCTCCCTCACTTTTGCTAGGGTAGAAAAGGCCATTTTGCTATTCTTACAGGGGACAGCTGAAATTATTGAATTGTTTTGGATATGGCTTTGTATTAGATATTACTTTGATACTATGGTAATTTTTGAGCAAAGTGAGTTTGATTAATGTGGACATCAAAACTATTTTATTTCCATTTTTGAGTAAAAGTGAGCTTATTTGGACAGAAATGTGTTATTAACATACAAAATACCTGAAAAAGTAAGGGGAGCAATTCCCCACATCTATAGACTATAGGAAACAACTTTCTTCCCTTCTCAGAGTATTAGGAATTCACCACAGATTATCAGGGAGATACCATGACTTCTATGGGTCCGATGAGTCCCTTTCTGACAGCTGTTGGAGATTTCACTGTTATTTCCTTGGGTACCAGACCTAACAGCTTACCCATGAGAATTGACTTTCCTGCCTGTGATACTGCTACTGATCAGGAGTACTTCACCTTTATTTCAGGCCAAATCCATCAATATATCATTAGTTATTTAGTGGGGGTTTTTTGGGTTTTTTGGGGTTTTTTTTTTTGGGGTTGTTTTTTTTTTTTTCTCTCCACTAAATGCTCTGATCACTGCATTACTTTCACACATCTTTTAATAATCTTTCCTAATTATTTTGTACTCCTTGGGGATCTTATATACTTAATGCCCTACAAAGAGTGCTTTTCCACTTAAATACACAATGTTGCAATTTTCTTATAAAATTGGCTATGAAGGGAAGTGGTTTGCACAGAGGAGGCCACTAAGCTTAAATCTCAAGGACTGAACTTTGTACCCACTGTACTCAAAAATACTCTTTAATAGCTTTAACACAAAAAACCCGAAGCAGAATTGCATTAATGAAAGCAATATCAATATGCAGAGATTTCACAGTATTAAAGAAATAATCTTGAGAGCTAGAGTAACAAGTGAAACAATTCAGATTACAAGGTCATATGCCTAGAATATAGGAACAGGAATTTCTGTTGCATGCTGAAATCATCAACTGAAATTATAAAGGAAAGAAAAAACATGTTACTATTTGATTAGCAAGAGAGTCATCGGCATGTTCTAGTTACAAAGGAGAGGCATT
This sequence comes from Pipra filicauda, assembly GCF_003945595.2. Taxonomy (NCBI): domain Eukaryota; kingdom Metazoa; phylum Chordata; class Aves; order Passeriformes; family Pipridae; genus Pipra; species Pipra filicauda. The sequence goes on along the minus strand of NW_024105087.1, from coordinate 3,698,807 downwards.
TCTAATACACATATAGAAGATTGCATGTCACTGAAAAAGTCACTGGTAAAACCTCCTATGAAAGAGCATATATAGTTCTGACTAATCATATTTGCAGAAATAAGTTTCCCTAAACAGAGGCAGAAATAGGCTAGGAAATGGAAACCCTATCATACTAAAAGAGACTAAAAGACACTGGCTGGCTTACTTTTCCAAGATGAAGATAGGATTAGAGGAAGGCAAGATGGCACATGAGGTGGTGAACATCACAAGGGAGAATTATCAAAGCTGAAGGACAGCACTGGTGAAACAACAAAAGCAGAACTTGCTGTGAATAAATTTAGGCTGAAAAGAGAATGGTCCCAGCTCTTCAAAGAATGAGCTTCTGAAACGGCACCCTCATACAAATATAAGGGCAACGGGGTTTAAGATGGAGCTTGGTAATGAATAAGATTGCATAATGCTACCTATTACAGAAAAGAATTGAATGTGATACATGAAATATCTTACTGTCCTATGTTCCTGTCACTTTTCCCAATTCCTCTGCAGCTAGGGTGCAAAAAAGTCTGCAGACAGAAAGCTGGCAGGAGTCTGGGGATACAACCGCCCATAGTGGTGCCTTGCTTGAAAAGAAGCATCGTGTACACGGGGTTCCACCAAGGCCACCCAGACCAAGTAGCAGGACAGCCTTCCCTGCGCCACTCTGCCTGCCTGAGCCAAGGCTGGCTGCAGAGAGCCAGCACAGAGCAGCAGCTCAGGACCCAGACTTGTGCACCAGACTCTGCTGGATGTGGTGACAGGAGCAGGAGTCGCACTGTTTGACATGGACACTGCTTAATGAACACTCTTGGCCATCAGCAGTTAATCTGCTTGGATTTTAGTTGATGGCTTGAAGGTGACACTGAACTTGGCATTTCCTGTCATTTTCTTGTGCTGTTCTTTTCTGCTTCTTACTGTCCTGTTTCAAGGACAAAGTAACCCAACCCAACTGAAAGCACTTTTCCATGGGAGACCGCATGCACATTTTCACAGCGTTTTCTGTAAGACCTTTTACAGTTCTTTGTTACTTTTCCTTTATGCTGCTCTTTTAAGAGATAACGTTTCTTCCGTGCTATTTCTTCTTGCAAGGTTGACACTAGTAGGAAATTTACCTGAGTGTATTCTGCTGTTCTTTTACATGAATATCATAGTTATAACCGATTAAAAATTTAAATCACATTCTTGGTGCTACTGTGAAGGTGCACTTCAGGTCCAAGAATTTGTTATGAAGCTGAGAAAAAACCAACATATTTGGAACGATGGAGTTGTTCCAAAAATAAAAATGCAGAAAAAACCATTGGCATTTTAAAAATTTTCAATATACATGCTCCTATTATATATCAAGAGTCTTATCACCACAATGTGTTATAATACACAGACCTATCAAGGTAATACTTATATTCCATAGAACAGATTGTGGAGCAACATAAGCATACAAAAACCCGGTTCCTCAGAAGCCATTCTGACACTCCAGGACGATCTAACCAACTAGATACTTTACATCTTTTAAGCAGAAGATCAAACATGTCACCAAAACCCATCCACAGTTCTAGCAGCCTCACTTAAAATGAAGTCTTAGAGAGAATTAAAATTGCATTCATCTTGGTATGATGTAAGACTATTGCTGCTAGAGGCCACGTCCTCTGAGGTATCGAGCACTGCCTGAGGAGTCTATGAGTTCTCATCTTTCATATGGGCATATGGGCATATGAATATTCCATGCTATGCCAAGGTCAAAAGCCAGGATTGAAGTGCTAACCTGGTTTATATTTTAATACTTAAAAGCACCACACCCGATCTGGTTCTCCTCACCTAGAGTTAAAAAATCCACTACTTCCTTTCAGAACTGTGTCTGCAGCTAGCCTGAAGACCCTTGTCCTTATGCTACAAATTTTTTTCTTCGTGCTATGCATATTTACCCTTAGACAGCATCTAGCTCTTACCCTCATCTGCCACTTCACAAGCTGTCAAATGACTATTCAAGCATTAAAAAAAATGAAGGGTCTGTTAAGTTGTAAATTAAATGACAGTCTATAGCTGAAAATTAGCAGTAACGTGCCCAAAACTTTATTGATTGCTAAGAAAAGGTGAATAACCCCCCCTATGGCTGACTGTGTAATTACTGACCTTTAGAACCCGAGAGCTATTAATTTAAGAAGAGATAGCAGTGAACTAGCAAACGAGTTATTTTGCAACAGGACAGTAAAGGCACGTATCAAGTTTTTGCATGTGTTCAGTGCGACCTTGAATAGTACTGTTACATGCCTATATTTTCCATTTTAATGCAGAATAAATCCCAAGCTACATCTGGACATAAAATGCCTGTCAACTAGTTCAGAAGATCCATGGGAACGTACCCACAGATAATGTACTGAGGCTTTTCAGTACATTTGAAGAACTCCACATCCTTCCAGAAAGGTTCTAAATTACTGCTAAAGGCAGGAAAATTGTATTGCCAAGCTCAGCCACCCTGGTACATGTACTACAAACATTTCATCTGTACTCTGAGAGATGGAAATGGCCAGGAACAGGAGAAGAGCAGACAGGAATTCGACATCAGTACAGTTCCTTCACATTGGGGATACACACACACAACCCACCCCCCCCCCAACCTCTGTTGGTACTGTTGAGTTAAATCTGTTACAGACTATTCACAATTCATAGAAATAGTAGCCTAAAGACTATTAGTGCAAATGCTTCAGCAATATTTAACTTTTTTCTTTTTAATAATAAGCACTTATGGAGAGATAGTTGCCTTTTGACAAGCGAACTACATTTTAAGAGCATTGGTCAGGTGGTGGAGTTTACAGTAAGAAAATTTTAAAAAGATACATTAACTGGAAGTAATGAAAGAAAAAGGTGTCTGACCTGACGCAGACGTCCTTCCATGAAGAGTAGTTTCATTAGGCAGGAGATCTTTTGAGTTGGAAGTGAATGGTGATTGTCTAAATGTGTCTTCAGAAAAGAAAGGGCTATAGGAAAAAACAAGATGCCTTTTTTTAAAGAAAACAGCAGTTAACAGAAGAAGTAAATACGACTTTTGACCCCAGCATCTTAATGTTATAACAAATACCACCTTATTAAAAGCCCTGTCTCATTTACAGAATTCATGCTGAAAAATAGGCAGACCATGAGGCAAGTTGTGGAGAAGCAGAATGCTTTAGTAAAATTGCACCTCAGAGTGAAAACTGAAGTCCTCACAAAAGTCTTTTAGCTGCATTTCAACATCTTAGATTTGCTATATATCACAATTCAATATGGATCATTAAAATTAACACTTCAAAAATTTATACTGTCATATCTGGAGAAGGCAATCAGAAAAGGTAAAAAATATTATTTAATAATCTGAGGCATACAGAAGTTATCTTTAAAGCAAAAAACTTTTCAAATTTTAGGTTAAGATGCTTAATAGCTCTATTCTGACACGGCATTCCACGAACGAAATTAACTCCCTGAGTTTAATTTTTACAGCAGGAAACAATTCATATAACCTAAATGAATGGGTACTTCCCAAAGAGTATTAACTACAAAAATTATCAGCTACTTGATTCCAAAAAGCATATCTTGCTTTGATTTTATTTAATAGTCAGGAAAAAGTTAATTTCAATAGTGAAATGGCATTTCTGTTGAAGTATTTGTTTTCTACTCAATTAAAGATTGCAACAGAAATAAGAATTTCTTGTCTACAGTACAGACAGACATAGGGAAGAGGTACATAAAAAAATAAAAACGGAAAATGACAGTATTTCTTGGAAAACTGTTTTCTAAGGCAGTGTATTCCATCTGCATGCAAGCTATCAATTTCTTCAAAGTGAGAATTACGTTAAATCTGATCTCTCTCACATAGAGAATCCTTAACAGGCTGGTGTATAGTAGTGTGTTCTAAAGGTTCAAGGCAGGAGGCCAGATCATTTCTGCAGCCTGTTCTTATTCAGTAACAAAATCCAAGAACTTTTTCGGGATAAAGAACATACTACGAGGTCTTATGAACCATTGCACAGTGGGTAGCCCAGACTCAGAAAGTACATACCAGCAGCACCAACCAAGTTGACCCTACCAGTCCAGATACCCAAGGTGTCTGCCTCAATAATGGCACTTGCCTATGTTGTCCCTTATGCAGTTTTTCTGCAGAGGGGGAACAACGTGTTCTCCACCAAGTCACTTGTATTCTCAGTCAGATTTCATCTGCCTTTGGGAAAGTTGATGATTAGTTAACTTGATCATGAAACACTTCTGGCAATCACATTGTTTACTTTCTCATTAAGTCTTTTTGGACAGTAACTGCGAACAGTCAACGTTAGGTTGTGCTGAAGGGTAAGGCACGAAGTTGCCCCAGACCTGAACAGCTCAGTGTATGCTGATAGCTGAACAATGCATAATACTCAAGAAAACAAGTGAACAGGATAAAACAAAACGGCTCCAACCCATATGTGCAAAACTTAACTTCTTCCAAGACTCACACTCCCACTCAGGGGTGACATAATACGAAACAGACTGACACTGTATAAAAATATGGCACGATTTATTGCAACATTCCTCTCACTGGTTTAATAATGATTTGAAAGAAAAACATCAATAAAAAATGTTTTATTACTATTGTAACTCTTCAAAATCTTGTAATCCACTCAGGTTTCCTTCTTGGCTGTCCTGTTTGTGCCTGAGATTCAGTCACTGGGACACTGCTCATTGCTGGTTCTAAGCAAAATGGATGACGCAGGGCTTATCTATTTCAGGCTAGGCCATATATCATGAGCAGGTTGCTGTAGAAGGTTGCATGGTGGCATATCCCAAGGATTTCCCTCTCCGCCATCGGCCTCTGGTGAGTTACAGAACCATCCTTGGATACCTCTTTTCTGCCTTCCTCTAGAATGGCAGCTGAGTCTCTTCACTGTTGGCCCTATTATTATTTCTATTTCAGCAGATATGTCCCCCAATTTCCAGTGCAAAGTATGGAGGGAGGAGCTCCTGCTTCATAGTAAGAAATAACATAAATTGTTCTCAATCACTGTGCAAAGTCCTTTCTGATGAAGATTAAGCTTTAGGATTTTTTTTTCCTCTGGCTGCACTTTTCCAGTTTCATGGCTACACAGTTCTCTAGATGAAAGAAACTTATCTTGGCATCTTACGCTGGCGTACTCACTTCCACATCACTTTTGCTTCTCCACTTTGTCTTCTTATCACAGATGGCAGGCTCTACCATCTCACTCAGCCATTGAACTGTGAGGAATCCTTGCCAGTTTCGGCTGCTTAAGCAAAGTCATATGGAAGTATGTGCTCACAAAGTCCAGGAATACTCACAGGAGGAACAGCAACAGATAGGTGACAGTTAGAAATGTTAATAAGGAATAAGACAGCAAAAAGTGCCTGTGTACCCCATCTTGCTGGGTTTTGCTGATTTAAGACTCACCAATGACACAGTTTAATCTTTCTGCTCCCCAGTTACTTACAAGTGGACAACACTGACCTCACCTTGGCTCTCTGCAGCTGTCAGCAAATTTCACACAGCAATTGTGATTCAAATGCCTTTTTGTCATTACTCCAGATGTGGGTTGGTGAGCCAAACTGCAACACCACATGTTTTCCTAATGCAGTCCAAGTGCCTCTATCCTCCACTGGCTGCTCCATCACATTCTATTTTTGAGAAGGCGTCATACCCTCACCAGTAAAGACTTCCAGCTGTTTGGGTTTGGGTGGGGTTTTTTTTGGCAAGGTCTTTCAAGTCAATCTGTTTGAACTAGCAGGAGCTAGTAGACTGACTCACTTCCCCTTTAGAAGCTCACCTCATTCATGTCTTCTTCTGTTGATAAATAGGCGAGATAAGAAAAGCACTCAGAAAAACAGAAGCAGGCACTCAGCATTTTGTGCCCTGATAGGTAGCAGCCATTATAAGGACATCTCAGTAAAACTCAGCACAAGTTTGACAACAGCCAACTCTGCTACCCTCTTAAAAGCCGGCAGCCAGAAGAAGGGGAAGTTATCCTTGAGCTGTCCTCAACCCTACCAATTTGAATTATCTTTGATAGATCCAAAAGTAGTTCTGGATTCTCACACCAGTCCTGCTGGTAACATCATGGGACACTGAAATCTATTTTCAACTATTTGTCACCCCTTCTCTGCAATGCACACTGGATGGTTAATGAGCAGTTGGACAATATGTGCATTTATCTCCATTTGTATCTCAAGCTTATGCTTTTTAAGTAGTCACAGAAATGCTATGCAGGCTGAGTATCCCACAAATTCCCAAACTAGCAAATATGGGAAGCATTCACTATGACCAGAAGCTAAATGCTCAATTTCATTATCTTTCAACTTGTAACATAAAAAAGTCCCTGATGTACATTTACTGAGTTGGTCAGTTTATTAAAAACAAATTATTTATTTATTGCAGCTACCATGAATGAATGTGATAGGCCTAGAAATTTAGGGACAATATATTTTAGAGATCTTTTCTTTGCAACTGAAATGCTTTTCAATTCTGTCTGGACAAGGTTGTTTAAAGTTAGCAGGCACTGAACACTCTGGGAACTTCTGTAGAAGGGGCTGCAGAGGCACTGAAAATCCGACTCTATCTTTGAAGGAATTCTTTGTCACTTCAGTGTGCTCAGTTTCCAACCCATCCAAAATAATTAGGGAACTTTCAGGTAGGAAAGAAATGTATCCGTACCAATTCCTGCCTGCTCCTCATCATGGGCACCTAAGTCTCTAACAATTCCAGCTACCACTTATTGCATGAGCTTTGAATACTCCCACAGAGACACCTCACCTTGCAGCTCACATACATGTAGACAACTCATGGGCTTGTTCCCAGCCACGGCACTGTTAAGTGCATATTTCTTTAACAGCACATGCTACAATTGGATCATGTTTTTAATTCCTGGATAATTTAAATCGTGTTAATGTGACTGGAATCTTTAACAACCTTTAACAATCTTTAACAAATGTTTTGATAGTACGGTCTTGCTTTTAAAAAGTCATCCCTAGAACGTATTGAGATGACAGAAATACTAAACCGAAATTTTTCTAAAGAAATCAAGTTTGGCAGTAGACAATCAAAATCACCTCTTCTTACATTGGTCCATGTCTTAAAATCCAGTTATCAGCTTGGTCTGCACTCAAGCACTGCACATACCATGCAGTTTCTTTTAAGTTTCAGTTTTTGTTAAAAAAAATAGAATAAATAATTCTTGAAATGATGTGTAAATACTTCATCAGAGGAGAACATGCATTTTGGCCCAAAGTGCTTTAACTCTAAGCAATCAGCTCTGTAGTTGTAATTTTTCAGATATAGGTTACGTTACTCATGAAAATATCTTACATTTATAGTATCAGGTCACATTTGCAGGAGACAGACACATTTGAGTTCATGAGGCAAAATGAAGCAATGCTATCTACAGAACAGCTTTGCAAATAACAATGGACTGTACTTACCTGGCTGTAGTTCTGATGGTGTTGTCTTTATTGTGGTTGTGCTCTTTGCTCACCTTTTCTGCAGAGGAACATATGTGTTTTTCTGTGATTAGCATGTAACATATATTCCCCTGTCAGATTTTACTCATCCGAACTATTTTAATGCTTTCAGATAACAGCATAACCCAGAGTAGTTTAGGGCAAATGGTTCAAGCATGATTAGAGAACGGGTATGACTTTATTTAAACTAACGCCCAACACATTTTTTCAGTTTCATATATCGGTGTTAGTGCTCCATGCAAAGTGTGCAATACAAGTGTTCATTAAACAGAGTGCTGGTACCACTGCCTTTGTGTGATAGCTGAGCTTCACCTTCTCTGCCAAGAGAATTGGACAGTGCAGACCCAGGAGCAATGCCTCCTGCAGCCACTGGCCATTTAGGCCAGTAACTGCCTATACTTGGAGTATAGGTTTCCCTGTAGTCCAAGGCCTGGATCAAACCAGTCATCACAAATGACTTAATTAGCTTACAAAAATACAGGAGTTGAACTCCGGCTTTTCCAACTCAGTTCAAATGCTGTGAACCTGAGCTGACTGGCACAGTGCTTTAAAGCATATGCTGATTATGGGGGACACTTGGCAAGGCTTCTGTATTTCAAATGGGAGGGCAGAAGGGCTCTAATTCCCATTACTTTTCAGCCTTAGTGATCTCACACTTTCATAGCACTGTAATGGTTAATACAGAAGTCTCGTTTCGTTCTTTAAATTCAACTAACTGATTAGTTCCATTGCTTTTACCTGATAACTGGAAGAGCAGCTCAGATGCCATCTTCACTGATATATCTTGGCTGAATAGATTTCTTTCTGGGAGCACACGGCCTTCTGGTGCCTTCTGTATCCGTTCACTAATGTCTCTCCCTAATAAAGTGCTGTAGCCAACATTTTGGCTGGGTTGGCTGGGGGACGCTGAAGCCTGCGACTCATGAATGTCAACTTCCATTGGTTCTTCCTTTATCTTTACCATCTGGGTTTCCTTGAAACTCTCAGCTGCAAATATGTATTTAAAGAAAAAAACAACAAACAACCACCACAATTATTTAATTAGGCTACAATTTTTCAGAGCACTCGAAGCAGGAATCACAATTACAAAGTTATAATTTGTATACCATATCACTGCAAATGGTAAGAGAAGCAAGCAGCTGACTGCCTCAGTATTCTTCTGGCACTTATAAATAGAAGCAATCTCTTGAAAATAATTTTTCAAACTAGAGAGCAGAAAACAGTTGCATATTTGTAAACATGAGAGTTGTATCACTTTCTATGAATACTGTGTGATCACACAGCAGTTCGTGAAGCTTCATTTCTATTTAATAAATGGAGTTGCAACTACACACCAGCTCTCCTAAGGTGGGCACTGAAGACCTCTTCCAAACTCTAAATTACTCTTTATCAGCAGAAGTACCAGCACAGATAGTCAGAAGTATTGGTATGGTGACAGGATTGGAGGAGGAAACTTAATCTGCTGCTTTTCCTCTCTCTTTCTCTTTTATGGAAAATTCCAGACAACTATGTGAAGACCCTATTTCTTATACCTGCATATGCTTTCAAGATAAGAGGTGTATTCTGGGGCTCATGTTTTTCTAAAGTCTGATAGATATTCCTTCATACATTACAGGATCCATTAACTTAATGACCAGTTTTCGTAAGTCCATATTCTCCCCTCCCTCCTTACTTTCCTCTCCAGTGTCTCAAGTCTAGCAAACAAAACCATATTCTAGAAGCCAATTTGTAGTTCACTTTCTACACTTGAGATTCCTTGGGTGTTGCTGAATTCTCTGGTTTGGCTGCAAAGAAAGTGATAATTTTTTCTTCAGAGTAAAAGCTCTGAAACCTCAAAATCAAGGCTCCAAGGTAATTTGTCTACCACACCCCAAATACCTATACAGCCCTTTTGATTCAGACTTTCTGTTGTGAAAAGGGACAATGAAAACCCACAGAATTTATTCTCAATTTAGTTTCAGAGAAAGATGATTATTTTTTTTCTAATGATTTTCATTCAGAGCACTCCTAAAAGGACACTTGGTACCATAGCAGAACTGTCCAAGTATGTGTTGCCTCTGCTGGCTGGATGCTGACCAGAAACTCCAGAAACAGGTAGCCTAAGAAAGGCAATATGCCTGGAGAATCAAGAAAATAAATAAATGCATGAACACAATTAAATACCAGGAGGTACATTCAGATAAGGAAACATTACGACGAAATTGTATATGGGATTTATTAATTTTGCCTAAACATGTACACATACTTCTGGTACTAGCTGAAATAGTGAAAACCTTCAGGAAAATCCGCTTCTTTTCACTCATGATTAGCACTAAATGGTCACTTGCGTAGCCTCCACAGTTGGAGGAAAGGGAAAGTCTGAATTACTCAAACTTCCCGAGCCAGGAGGAAAAGGCACCCAGGAAAAGAGGCCACAGTAGAGGGCAGGGACAGACACACTGCAGCACACAGAGCCAGGGAAGCAGAGGGCTTGGATGCTGAGTGGATTAGTAAGTGAGAGCACAGTCTGGCCCTTGTCCAGATTGGGGAGATGTGATCAGCTCTATGACCATGGGCCAACATGTTAACTGGTGCAGACAGGGGCTGGCCACCCCGAGAGCATCAGGTCACTGAGGGAGGGAGGCACTCTGCACAATGAGTTTTCTCAAATGGAAGTTTCTTTGTCATCTGTCAAATTTTACTACTTTGAAGGCTCTGATATTAAAAAGAAAAAAAAAAAAAGAGTACTGGTTGGTAAGAAAAAGCCTAAACACAAGCAGCATTACTGACTTCAGGTCAGTAAGGAGGGTGGGGGTGGGTTTCCACTAACTTCACCTGATCAATTAATCTGTTGCTGCTCTGTTTTTCCTATCCTCTCTAACTCACATATGACTGTGTCAGCTGCACAGATCTTAATTTAAGTGTGAAAGTTTCAAACACCACCAGGCCTTTTGTTTTCAATTACTCAATGTTACAATGAATCTCAGAGGTACCAAAACACGGTTTGGTTATCCCCTCAAGCTAGTCAACCAGTTGGTGTCATCTTTTATTCTCTAGTGATAGATGAACAGAATCCCTTTATCATGAAGGCATAAGCATTCTATCTAAAATTAAACTGATATGTGTCACCAAGTCCCTCTTCATTACCCTGGTTTATCCTTCTTGAATTCCTGGTATAGAGAAAAAGTGTTATTACTTCCTACAGCTCTTAAAAAAAAAAAAAAGAACCCAGGAGATAAGAGCCACTTGGGTACACTCCAGGAACAATTTACATGAAGTGCTTTCAATCTTTTCTTATGACATTTCTTGACCTTTAAAAGAAACACATAAACATTGATAAAAATCTTTACCATCTACTATCCACAGATACATTTCAGACTTCAGAAATTTTTATAGGTAGAAATAACATATAATGCCCTTTTTTTTGTACTGTTAAACAGATTTTTTATTTTTCTTTATTTTATTTAAAGCTTCCATTAGTCCCTTATTACAAAACCACAGAACATTGCATCTGTGTTCAAAAGTGTAAAAATAGCATGCTGTGCATTGAAAGTGAACACAGAACAGCAAAGGAACACATCAGGTAACGCTGTCAATCAAAAGCTCAGGTAACTCCGCAAACAAATGAGTTCTTTAGATGTCTGACAGACTGAGCTCTGCACCCAGCTGCCAAATTTAGGTGCAGAGTAAGCTGACCTCTGCTGCCCTCTCTGCTTTTAAAATATTCTTTCTATTTCTGTTCCTGTTCCACACAGTTTAATTCCCTGCACTGCAAATGCTTTTGTATCAGACAAACTGATACGACCCCAACTAAGGCAAGAGTCAAGCAATACCGGTGACCTTCTCTCCCTCATCATCAGTGAGCATTCACAAGGCCCTCACTGAATCTACATATTTGATCATTTCCTTTGACCTTTATCTTCCCAGCTGTACCCTTCTGATGGGACAGAATGACTGCCAAATGTGAATTCTGTCATACTCCGATTCCCAAAAGCAAACACACACAGAGAAGATTGAAGGGGGGTTTCTGATAATTTTACAAGAGCTAATGAAAGGGAAACACAGTCAGTCTGTCCCACGAGCAGCAATCACAGGCATAAAACCCCACTGTGCTAGATTCCGTGCTGGTAAAGACTGTAATTAAGGTTATGCCCATACCCATCTCGCCATACAGGCAGTCAAACTATAACTTCTTGAAGATTATGTTCCAGTCTGTGTTACAGACTGTTCATGTGTGGAATGAAGTGACACCACTTATTTCCTTACGTAGGTATCTCACATGGTCAAAGTGCAGCTAAAGTTTTTCAAGTGAAGGACAGGTACACCAAAAGGTCTTCTGGTTCAAATAAAGAACATCATGATATCTTTGACTTTCATAGCAGACATACTAAATGAGCTAGGTTAAATAATCTGCAATGTATCAGAATACAAAGTTAGTATATGATAGCCTTTTTTTTTCCTTCATGTCTAATTTTTATAATAGCACAGACTTGTAATTCCTAGGAAAAATCAGTGGGGTATAAAGACACAAGTAGTTCTGGAGTATCCAGACCATGATCTTCTAAACATGGTCTGCTACTCAATCAAAACTAACCTGGATGAAGCTCCAAACAACAGTACAGCAGTGCTGGGACAGTTCATCCGGCAAAAGATGAAATAAATCACCCACTATGTCTTTTTCTGCTGTTAACTTTTGCTGTTAACAAAACCACCTTAACAAAATAAGTTATTTTATGCATGGATGTGCTTTCATCAAGCCACAGAGATGCTATTTCTTTACAGAGCAGTATAACTTTTAATCAGCTGATTTATAAAAGCCTTAATGAACTTCATCCTATTCACATTGAGTGAGACAATTTTCCACATCAGCTGTGAAAAATGGAGTACTGGGCAGGCTTGTTCCAGGAGGAAGAGCAAGGAATCACAAAGTAGGGGTACCTGCTAACAAAAAAAAAAAAAGCCGAACACAACAGAAACATTGAGCAATACTTGTGCTACCTAAAAGTTCAGGGTACAGCATTCATCCCTGAAGGTCTGACAGTGTCACCTCAATAAGGTGCAGCAGTAAGAGCACCTCTGAAATTTAGTCTTACACAACACCCCTGTACAGCCTAAGACAGAAGCTGGCAAGTTTTAGAAAGAGCTTATTAAAGCTACTTCTCTCAGAGTTCAGACTACCACATCCAACCCAAAGTGTGCACAAGTCAGCAAAGTGTCCTTGTGGCAACCAAGGCCAACCATATTCCAGGACACATAAGAAATCTGTAGCCACCAGGTAGAGGGAGGAGATTCTTGCCCTCTGTTCTGCACTTATGGGGCTGCGTTTAGAGTGCTGTGTCCAATTTGAGGGTCCTCAGTACAGGACAGACACTGATATCCCAGATCAGTGGAAGGTCACCAAGACAGTTAGAGGGCTGCTGCAAGACATAAGAGTAGAACAGCTAAGCGAACTGGGCTTGTTCAGCCTTAAGAAAACAACATTAAAGGGGACATTTACTGCTGTCAACAACTCTCTAAGGTATAAAGAGAAGGTAAAGAGAAGATAGAGTCAGGCTTCTCTCAGAAGTGCACAGTGATAGTATGAATTGACAGACAAGTTGGAACATGGGGAATTCTGTCTGTACATACAAGAAAAAAAAAATCACTATTGGGACAGTGAAATACTGGCCTACATTGCTGAGAAAGGTTGGGTTCTCCTTTCTTGAACACGTTCAAAACTTAGTAAGACCCTCGGCAACCTGCTGTTGTTGGATGTGCTTTGAGCAAAAGTCTGGATTAGATGAACCCTGGAAGTCCCCTCCAAACTAAATTAATTCATGAACCTTCAGTACTAGGTCAGCTGCAGGTTTATCTTGCTGAACTTTCAAAATCTCCAAGGAAGGGAAAGCTACAGCATCCTTGGGTAACACTTCTAATGCAGCACTAGAAATTTTTCTCTAGTCCACTCTGAACTTTCCAAGCTGCAGCTGGCAGCTGTCACCCCTTTCTTTACCATCTGCACTAGGGAGAAGAGTTTGACTCCACTGCTTTTCTAAGTTTCCTTCAAGTAGGTGCAGGCTGTGATTAGATTAGCCTTTAGTTCCCCTTTGCCTGACTGAACAGGTTCAGTTCCCTCAATGCCTCCCTGCACAGGAAAGACATGGACCTGGTCAGAAGGTTGGAACACCTCTCCTGTGAAGACAGGCTGGGAGAGCTGGGGTTGTTTACCCTGGAGAAGAGAAGGCTCTGGCGAGACCTCATAGCAACTTTTCAGTACTTACAGTGGGCTTGTAAGAAAGATGAGGACAGACTATTTAGCAGGGCCTGCTGTGACAGGAAAGGGGTAATGTTTTTAAACTAAAAGAGTGTAGATTCAGACTAGATATAAGGAAGGAATTTTTTACATTATGACTGATGAAACATGGGAATGGGTTGCCCAGAGAGGTGGTGGATGCCCCATCCCTGGAGACATTCGAGGTCAGGTTGGATAGGACTCTGAGCAACCTGATCTGGTTGAAGATGTCCCTGCCCTTTGCTGGGGGGTTGAACTTGATGACCTTTAAAGGTCTATTCCAACCCAGATCATTCTGTGATAGTCTGTGACCACTCACCTCTTCTAGAGAGGACACACTGAACACGCTCTTCTAATGCAGCACAGTCTGCTTTTCCCTTTGAGATGAAAGTCAAAAGCAAGTGCACAGATTTCAGAAAAAAAACCCCACAATTCATGCAAGTAAATATGGCTTTTGCTGATACAACAGCTGTCCAATGACTTTCCATTGCTGAAATCAAATGAATACTTGCTAAATCATTCACGCTTCTCCTCACCATTTTATTTAAAACTTTATCCTGCAACTAAAGTTCTAAGTTGCTCATATTTGCTGAAATGCCTATGAGCTTTACAAATCAACTTTATGAATCAACTTAGAAAAGAAAGCCTCTCCCATATGCCTCATAAATTGGACTCATGTACTAGTTTCCACAATGAAGCAGACAGGGGTAACTAGTGGGTCAACTTGTACCGTCTTCAAAAGCTTTCAGTACGGAGAATCAGGCATTTTGTTATGCTAATTGTTCTGATTTGCTAGAAATAAACATGCCCTAAAACAGCTTAAATAAAACCTCAGAGGTAGGGAACAGTTGGCAAGCCCTGAAGGTTCTGCTACAGAGACACAACAAGTAACATCTGACGTTCCCTAGGGCGCTGTGCCTGACGCTTTATTTTGCTAGTATGTTTTTTTCAAACTGCTGTTTTATATAAGACAATGTCAATGAATCAATGTAACAGGATCCGTCGTTAAAAAAATAATCATAAAATGGCTTGTATTTGTTAAAGTGGAACCTCTGAACTCCCATGTTACAGAATTTTGCAGCTACAAGCTGTTTCACAGATATACAAGCCAAGGAAAAAAAAAAAGGAGCAAATTAAAGCAATAGACTAATTAGAGTCGTGATACACATCTGCTGCTCTTTCAATTTAAATGGTACAATTATGGTGCTTACCTGCAAGACCCTTACTTGCAGAACACGGCTGACTCCTCAAAACAGTTCAAGAAGAATTTGATAAAAAGTCTACATGTGCAGTGAATTCTTATTTTACAACATGTTCCAATATATCCCAGTCTCACAGTTCAAGAGAACTCTAGTCCAGTATTCTGCAGCAAGCTGTACCTTTGCAGGGAGCCTAGTTCCAGTTATCCTGTCTTTACATGCTGACTCTCCAAAGGCAAGGGGGGACTTCAAGAGGCCTTTGCAAACCCTGTGCATCCACAATCACCTGACACTGAACAAAACTCACATGCCCACTTTTCATAGCTCTGTGGCCACTCCCACTACCTTGATGTGGAAAAAAGGAAGATGAATTGCAGTAACTTAAAAGCACAGTATAGCATCTACTGAAATAAAAGCTCAGCTTTGTTATGCTTGTTTTTCTGTGATACTTGTTTTGTGGATTTTTTAAGACCTATAGGATTAAAAAAAAAAACAATTTAGACTTTGTAGACTTCCATACTTCCCAGCCTATACTTTTCCTGTGAAAGAGCAGTATTTTTTCACAGTTTTCCTGCTTTTGGGTTTAAACAGCAATGTTGTCATGAACATGGTAAAACCCATCAACAGGTAAGAATCCATTACTAGTTGAGTACTTTTGGGATTATGTTATACAGATGTCATGGAAAAGCCTATTAAACTGAATGAACATTCTGTGGCCTGATACAAACTTCACGTGGTACAGCACTGGCAGGAGGGTCTCAAAATCTTGAAAAAAAAAATCTGAAACGTAACACATTGAATAACAAATCTAACTATCTAGAAACTTGTATCCTAGCCCATACAGTAGTGAAAACACAGCTTTGCTCTGACCATTCACCATCAATTTCACGTTTCTGTTGGTTAAAAAAAAAAAACCAAAACCAAAATCACAAAAAAAAAGCCTCCCAAAACCAACAGCAATCACTTGGCCAGTAGCAGGATTTAATCCGGTAATGTGACTTGCCATGGTTTGCCATTTCTCTAGTTTCATCAAAAGACAGTCTTATTTTGAATCACACACTTCCACGCTTACTTTTCTGGGCTTCTACAGAACCACCTGCTGCTGCCCAGATCTTCCTAATGAGACCAAGGAACAAAAGACTTCCCTGTATTTTCTCTCCACTGCCCATTATCAAGGCTTTCTAAGCAGGGATGAAAGCACTCTTGACAGCTCTCCTGCAATCCAGGTGCAGAGACTCTTCCCAGGAACCGACAATGGCCATCTCCAAAGACAACAGCCTAACTCCACACGAGCACTTCCCTTAACAGTCCCCAAATTCATGAAAAAGAAATATGTAGCAAGGTTACTTTCTCTGTCTCTGATAGCGTTCCCTGGTTAGCAGACTTTTAAAAGTCATACTGTTATTTAGTTCCTCTGGAATTCTGTGCTGTTTTGACAGATACTTCTCAGACAGTCCTTCAACTCACTGTGGCCTAATGCACCATGTGTCATTTTCTGGGATGGGCATGGCATTAAGGTGTTCTGGCCTTCATCTTATATAGAATTGTACTATCATTCTTTTTCCTTCGTCTTATTCTTTTTAAATAGAAGTTCTAATCCCCGTGATTTCAGTTAAATATATGATATAGTGTCAAAAAAATTAACTACAAGGCATGAAACAGGAAATCAGCATAAACACTTTCAAGTAGATAATGGCTTAATCAAAAAAAGGCAAACACTCCCCACCCCACCCCCCTGGTAATAACCAGTTGTGCTGAAAGAGGAACTGTCATATAATTAGGTGATAATAAATGGAATTGATCAAGAATGCTTTTGGAATCAATTGTAGGCAACATTTTACTTTGTGTGTTGAGGTCATGAAGTAAACATGCACTAATTGCATCTGTTGATAACCCAAAATTAAGACATATTGTTGGTACCGGTCTACTACAAGCAGCACTGTGTGACCTGAGGACTGAAGTACAGAAAATCCTAAATAGCACAAAGGTCATGCATTTGCTAGTGATAACAAGGATATGTGCAATACAGGGGGAATTGACCAACTGAAAAAAGAGAGGAGGAAAACAAGCCGAGTTACTGCTGAAATGCAAAATATGTCCTATTTGTGAAATGTATTCATCTGAACTAAAGGCAAATGTAATTCAGACAAAATTGTAGGAAAGACAGGGACATCCTAATGTCAAGTTCAAGGCACGAGGGTAAAATACTATTCACGAAGTGCTAGTACCTGCAATAGATTTTCACAGAAACATAGAATCAGCCAGGTTGGAAGGGACCTCTGAGATCACCAAGTCCAACCCTTGATCGATCCACTACCGCCGTGGTTACCAGACCATGGCACTCAGTGCCACATCCAGTCTCATCTTAAAAACCTCCAGGGATGGTGAATCCACCACCTCCCTGGGCAGCCCAGTCCAATGCCTGACTACCCTCTCTGTAAAGAATTTCTTCCTAATATCTATTTTATACACTTCCACCTATGCATTCATTTTCGGACAAGAAGGCAAAACACTCTATGCTTCTGAAAGCTAATACATGCCCCAAACACATTAGCAGCACAACTCAACAGAAAATGAACTTTTAGGCTCAAACACTGGCACGTAAATGCAAATATTTATTTTAAATTTCAGTCTCCTCTGAAACCTACCTTTCAATTTACAAGACTGAGTGTATAAAACTGACCAGGTATCGCCGGGTACACCACTTCATTAAACATTTTAAGAAATAAATTAGCTTTTCCATGAAAGAGAACTGGTAAGAATGTAGAAAACAGATGTATCTGAAATATATTACTTTCATTTCTTATAATTGATTTTATGCAATGTTTAATATAAGGAATTCAAAAACTTGCAGGGATGGCACCCTTCCAAACAGAGATGAGAGCAATTTGCCCCACTCCACTATCTCCTCAAATCTATTTCCTTACCATTGGCTCTAGTCTCAGTCAAGACTTAGTAACAGACAATTCACAGCTCACCTTTGTACACTCATAGATATCATTTACTAGTCATTTTATTTTCTTCTGTAAAATGTAGGTTGAAAGTCAGCACTGAGGCTCAAACTTTGCCTGCTAATCCCCAAATACCATTTCTTTCAAATGGGCATTTGATTTACTTTTAAATAGTAGTTCAGCTATTGGGAAGTTTTGTTCTGACTGTCTGGGTGGAAATGGGTTCTGCCTACACCTGCTCAAGAGACATTAGCCTTCTTAGCTTGGATAATCCTTTGGAAGAAGTGTGAGTAGGTATCAGGTGATTAGGTAGCAAGTCTGTGAATTGTGGGGTAGAAGACCTGAATCCAATTGGAACACAGTAGAGAAAAAGATGGTATAAAAGGGCATAGCATGTCCAACTACACCAAAGTAATATGTGAGGTAAGGGCCTGAAACTAAACACTGGTTGTGTGTTGCTAGAAGCCTGTAAGTGTCCCAAAAGCCCTTTAGCTTGAATGAGAGAGCCATGTGTGGTAGAACTAAAATAGACAACTGTGTGTGATTTTCTTGTTTCTCTGCATCTACTTCTACAATGACAACTAACAAATGTTCTGTTGATGTTCTACTACAGTAAAGTAAGTTTATTTTTCTAACTTTTCCTAACTTTAGAATACTTTGAGTGGCTGACAAGTCCCTCCATTACAGGCGCTGGTGATTTGAAGTCTACTTTACAGTATCCAGTAAACCAAATTAGGATCCAGAGCTAGAAAGCCCTTCCACTACACTGTAGAGCTAAGAGCTGGCAACACATCTTGGGAAAATAGATTTCCCAGTGAAAAATATAAACCAGCATATTTTTACATGGAGGAGAGAGCAAGGTCTATGCCTAAATCCCAAGAGGCTCCCCTGGGGCTGAAACAATCAGCAATACTCTTGCTCAGAGGATAACGGCAGCATATACATCAGGAATGCAGAAAGCAAAATGCTATTATGCTGGAAATCCCTTGCTGACTTTGTATGTGGTGCAGGTTTCTGTAATTAGTATTACACAGTAGAAAGTGAAAATAACAAAGGGGAGGTTCAGGTTGGACATCAGGAAGAATTCCTTCATGGATAGGGTTGTCAAACATTGGAACAGGCTGCCCAAGGAGGTGGAGTCACCATCCCTGGAGGTGTTCAAAAAACAACTGGACATGGCACCTAGTGCCATGGTCCAGATGACAAGGTGGTGATCAGTCAATGGTTGGAGTGGATGATCTTGGTTGTCTTTTCCAGCCTAAATATTTCTGTGATCTTTAAGGTCCTTTCCAACCAAAAGCATTCTACGAAGAAGTGGCTTAATTGTTTAAGTTTTAAATCACCAAAACCAGGCCACAGAATTGCTTAAGATAAGGTGAGAAGTCAACAGTGACCTGCGAGTATTCGACCAGATAAAGATTAAATAACCCCAAAAACCAAAACACTGAAGAGGCTATTCATTTTAGATTTTCTTCATATATTTGTCCTACATTAAATTGTATCTTAGTATTTACCTCCTTTATAGTTTCTGCCTTATATGGTAATTCAGTATTTCAGGTAATTCAGTGGAAATTGAAAAACTGTATGTGATAAACTTGGTGTAACCCCACCCACTGGCTGATGCAGGAATACCACCTGCAGCAACACTGACTCAGTAAATCCTAGTCATTCTTCACCTTCTAACCTACAGATTCACCAAAAAGCCCACTGCCAGCAAAAACTGCTCAGTCACTAAGAGATTGTAAGAGAAATGTCACAGCAGTGTATTTCTTCCTACAGCCTTTGAAGTCTGGGAGGTCCCAACAGAAGGGACTGAAGACTTGATCAATATTTTATACATGCAAGATTTCACTCATACAAACAGATATTTAAGGCATAAATATTCTAACATAATAGTCAGTAATAAACCTATTCGAACACAGCCTCCAAATGCTGAATTCAAGATGTACAACCCAGAACCTTTATGTCTCTGAAGTACCCAAGAAAACGTTAAGTTACTGAGCTCTTTCTTTATAAAAATAGTTACCTAAATTTATATGCACCAAGCAAAATGGAGTCACAGGTTAGCATTCCTTAAGCTGCAAAGTTTTGTTACCAAAACACCACACTCAAACCAGTTACCAGCAGCAACAGTGAACTTTAGCAATAACCAAATGTTTACTATTTGGGAGTCTGTGAAAAGTCTGGAAACTTCTGCTCTGATCAACTTTTGTACTTGGAAAGTATTTTTTGAACCATTAATACAAAAGGGTTACAAATCGATGATGCAAATTCTTCAAATTAAAGTGTGCAGGTATGAACAGGAGTGAATTAATTACATGTTTTATTGGGGAGATCCTGGTCAGTCGGAGTCTTTCAAATATAAATTTGAGTCCAAATTCAATGTTTACAGGATCTAATCAAGACAAATAATTTCAGGTAGGTTTGACAGGGATCTCAGAAGTTACTAAACTTGTAAGCATTTCCACTTGCACTTCTTGCATGACTTTGGCATAATAAGTTTTCGAGAATTCTGACTTAAAAACTAACAGATGCAGTTCAGGTGTGGAAGTACAAACCCAAATTGCTAGGCTGACTGTCATGTCTTGGTCCTAAACATTGATCTGTCAGAAGTTCAAAGCCTTTTTTGTCATTCACTTAACCTGTTCCCAGCAGCAATAATTCAACCCTTTTACTTTCCCTTAAATTTAAACCTCGATTCTGACAGTTACATAAAGCATAATTAGCAGAACACACATTATTTGACTCCCTCCAGCTTTAACATTACCTCTGTGTGTACACATGCACACTGTCTACTTGTCTGGCAGTAGGATGTATCACTAAGGCAATGTAGGCAAGTTCAAGTGTGCTCACTAAATGCAGAAAGCTGTCTCAGTTTATATCATTTTTTTAACAGTGTATCTTGTCATTTTGAGTACAAGATACTGTCAGAAGAAATAAAAGGCTTTAAAAGTCATGTTTTATAAAGCTCTGTCAGGTACAGTTCAGTACAGACACACACTCTTATAATGAAGTGTTAATGAAGTGACACGTGAATAAATTGGTATTAACATGTTTTGTACATTTTAAAAATTATAGCATCTGAAAGCTTTAAGGTATCATTTCTTTTGACTTATTCCATAGTCATTAATTTGAAAAACAGAACAGAGATAATTGGATACTATAGTGACAGACCAACATGCTTTATGTAAGTGCAACTGTGCAGACAGGCCTTTTCAATTGTTCCTTGACTTGCTACTAAAGCTAAACGTACCTCCTTGCAAGGTAACCCTGTTAGCACACATGAAAAAAAACAGTTAAGAAGTTCAATATTATTAAATTAAATATCTACCTGAGAGCTTCATGAGGAGCTCAGACGCTGCCTTGACTGACATGTCCTGCCTCATCACATTTGCCTGTGCTTCCTGTGGCTTGAGTTTCTCCTCAGGGATGTTTGGAGCTGAGGCTTCAGATTCTTGGCTGAACACATAGCTGGACTGAGACACGGCTGAACTTGCAGCTTCCTCATCCTTAGGCTCCTCTTTCACTTTAAAATTAGGAGTCAAAGGCTCTTTTTGATTTGCAGCTGTCAAGAGAAGGAAAGAAGTGAGACTTCAGGTAATGTATAATCCTGGAGCAGCTAGTAACAGGAAGAAACCATAACCTGAGAAGTGCTAGAGCAGGTACTGGAAGCAGGCATGTCAAACTGTTCAAAGATGCTTCAAGGGGCAAACAAACTTCTGCACCTTTTGTACAAAGGGGCAGTTCTGGAACACAAAAACTGCATGTACCAAAGCTCATGAAAACATCTGCTCGTCTTATTTTTTTGCCCCTTCTCCTCCTAAAAGCACTTCCCTGGTCCCCTGGTTTGTAGGTCTTCTATAGGCTTGGTGGAAATTTAAAATATCATTTCACCTTATGCGGAGTAAATTTGGCAAAGCCCATGGGTATGACATATTAAGTTCTTAGAGCACGGAAAAGAGGCAAGAGATGAAGAGTAGAAAGATACAAAATCTAAGAGGGGGGTAAAAGGGAAAAGACAGCAAATTCTTAGGTCCTAAAAGTTGTTACGTTAAAAAAGGGAGCAGAGGGATTTTCAGAAGACAGTTCCGCACTGTTTCAAGTTCTATATGCATAGAAAGAAAGAGAGTAAGTTTAAAATAATCCATTCAAATACTCCATGTAAGCAGCTCCACAGAGAAGGGTACAGAGACCTTGGGGTGCTGTTTAAAATCTACACACTGAGCAATGTTGCTCTTGAAGGGTCTTTCCAATAGCCCTCGACAACAGTAGATCCTTTGCACTGCATTTGGCTGAACAGATAAAACCAATTCCAGCTCTTAAACAACACTTCCAAGCCCAAGCAATATGAATTCACGGGCAGACCGCAAAACAAGCAGAAGGCTAAGGAAGTTGCACTAAATTTCAGCAGCTCTTCTTGTAATTTTGTATGTTTAACCATGAAGAGATACTTCTTCCCTGTCTCTTAGTGACTTTTTCTCAATCAAAATATCACTTTGAATTCCCAGTAACACACCAGATGACATGTTCAGTGCCATAAACTTCGACGAGTTTACATCTTTCCCACCTCTCAAAAATTCTGTCTCCACAAACATGAAAGATAGAGCACTGTCCCCATTTTGTTATCTTTGTAAGCAAGCTCTCTCATAACTCACCTTACTATTTCTCTTACATATCTTCCTCCTTCCATATGGCAATCCCCTGACTACCCTCATGTCTCTTGCCTATGATCTCTGTCAAATCTCACTTGGACCATGGAAGATGGATGTACACCCAGCTGCCCCTCATATGGGGGCATTAGAAGCCCACGTGCATCACTGCCTGATGCAGAGATCTGTTTGTTATACAAACCCATTACATGGACAGGGAAAGCCTGGCATATCACAGGGATGATAACATCCGACTGAAGGGGCAAGGAACTAACACATCAAATCAACCCAGCAAAACCTGGCAACATTTACCTGCTTAAGCCCTTGGTCTACTTTCTTCTCCACTTCACTACTTCTTACCTACTCTCAGTCTCCTCACTCTTCTGCCTTATTTCCTCAGATATTCTCTTTCTCAGCAGTTCCCCCAAAATGCGACTCCTAGAGAACCTGAATTCCTGCATCCCACTGTGAAGTGCTCAGCATTTCCCAGAGACGTGAACCCTAAAATATGAGGTGCAATTCCCATCTTTATCAGAGCTAGACACTTACATTTGTTACTTTAAGCTTTGTTCATTTTCACACAGTCCATTTTTTGTGGTTTTCTGGTGTTTGCATTTTTTTTTGTTTGTTGTTGTTGTTTGTTTTTGGTTTTGTTTTTTTTTTTAAATAATTTTTAAAGCTACTATATTACCCTATAACACAACACATTTTTTCAGTTTATATTGCAGAGTTGTTTGATTTTCCTCCTTTCTTGTTGGCTGGCAAGCCATTACCAAAGAACAGCATTAAAGCAAGTGGTATAAAGAGCATACACATAAGCAACATGTACATACACATTGGTTCTATTCACTGCTTCAGAAATGAAATTACCTCATATGTGTAATTTTTAACATGACCTATAGGCACTTTTACCAGTATTAAGAATTGCATTTCCCCCTTATTTAAAAAAAAAAAAAGAAAGAGCAAAAGCAGAAATATGAACCATTAAAGCATGCTTTAACCCATAAAAATACAGGTTAAAGCTCTCAATTCAATCTTAGCTTTACCAAGGTACTAACAAAAGAATTTCATCTATCTTCTTTATCCAGGCCTCAGTCTATTCTGGGGTTTGACCTGGGGTGATGAATGGTCACCAAAAAAAAGACCCAAACCTTCCACACCAAATTACCTTCTGCTTTCCTTCACTTTTAAGTCATGCCACTGCAGCTGCTACTGATACAAAAAATACCTCCACCAGGATCTGAGAGCACCTGATAGGAAGCATTCTTCCTAAACTTTCAGAGAACATGGAGGAAAATAAAATATCTTTTGAATTTAAATTCTGAATAAAAATTTTGAATTTTGAACTGTCCCAGAAAATAAAAGAAGTCCAAGTGAGGAGATAAATACAACCCAGTGAGAACAATCATTAACCTGTGGATCCAGCCTTGTCTCTGCCCATGAATCAGGGCAGAAAATGAACCAGGTAGAGGAAGTACTATAGACCAGGTCAGCATACTCTCTTACCATTTAAAATACAGAGGTGATATTAAACTCACATACGCAGATCAGTGTAAGTTTACAACAATACATTATGGTCCATTATAAGACAGCTTTAGAACAATGTAAAAACATCCACACACAAATACAATCACTGTAACAGAACTCACATAATATCACAGACTTAAACTAGGAACTTTTTTCAAGAGTCAAGCACTATAATGTGCAGTGGCAAATGCTTACTGGATTATTCTGCCACGGGAAGGAGGATCAAAAGGGGTGCTTTTGGAAGAAATTAGCATTTATTAAAATCTCTTATCACCACGACACAACTCAGCAGCCAACTTGACCCGATTCAAGGGCAAGTGTAAAGTGGTGCCTCTATGCTCTTCATCCCATCCATAAAGAGCATCTTCAAACCCTCCTAAGACAAAGCCAAGCTTTAATAGCTCAGAGAAGCAGAAATTCAAGGTAGATTATAGCAGAGTTTAAATAATTTAGTGATAGTGACACATCCAGAATGACTTGAACACCAACTTTCCGTCCTTTCCTATGTCCCCCTTTCCCTACCCCATACATGAGCTCTCCTGTGACAGCACGTGCTGCTCTAAGCCACGGCTTCCTCACACTTTTGAGCCATCACCCAGGATAACAAGGATACAACTATGTTGATAACAAGTCTACCAGCACGGCAGCAGACAATCTAAGTGAGCTCTTCGTGAGATATGTACACTGTCACCTATGTGTGTCACCTATGAGAAATACAAAACAAGGTCAGGGTCCCACAGTCCAGAGGAAGCTCTGAAGATGTGCATTTGGCAGTACTATATGAAGGGGAAAAGAATCCCAGACTATTGTTCCTAACTATGTTCCTGATTCTGCCTACTCTAGCTGCTTTGTTTTGGACAGAAGAGGGAATGAATAAATTAGGAAAGTTTTATTTCTTTAATTAACCGGCAGCACATTCCTTGAATTGACCATGTTTTCGAAAAATCAAACATTTTAATTGTAGATTAAACATTTTAATTGTAGATAAATCACTGAGCCTCATTTTTCTTCCTCCAGAAAATAAAAACAAAATCAGACAACTACTGGGTCAGTTTCAACCCAATGGCTACAATTAATAGGGTTTTTGTTCTAAAGTAGGTTCTAATGTAAGGGAAATCTAAAATAGAAGGACATGTAAAGAAAGGGGATGTTGTCCAGTCTATCAGATCCATACATTAAAACTAGAGGGAAAACTAAACACCACACAAAACAAAAAAAAACAAATAAGCCCCTAAGCAACAAAAGTCCCCACCACTCTTGCCTCTCTCCCATCTTGGATCCACAACTATGGACAAAATTGCTAACACATGGGATATAGCAACTATGATGCATCCACTAGTCATATTAGGCAAAACACTAAACAGATGTAAGAAAAAACATTGCAAATAAGAGAAATAAAAGTTTACTATGACCAGTTTTTTAAAAAAAACCATGACTGAGGAATGTTTAAAAAAATTAGAACTAGACAAGAACTAAAAAGATTATGTTGAAGTCTAATAAAGTAATGTGAATGACAAAATTATTACTCCCCAGAAGGAACAGTATCTTCTATCTACATACAAAAATGGATACACATACAAATACTTAAACTTGTATTTAATTTACATTCATTCTGAACAGCAATGAGAACAGAATGAAGGATGTGTTGCCTGCAGACTGAATCCAAAAAACCCAGCAATTTAATTTTGAAATACATAGCAAGTTAAAAAAACAAACCCACCCAGCAAATGCAACCAACAGGCAGGAGTCTCTCAAGCAGGGTTGATAATGCTCCATTTGTTCCATTCCA
The DNA here is from genome assembly GCF_003945595.2 of Pipra filicauda. NCBI lineage: Eukaryota > Metazoa > Chordata > Aves > Passeriformes > Pipridae > Pipra > Pipra filicauda. The sequence goes on along the minus strand of NW_024105087.1, from coordinate 3,672,957 downwards.
TATCCAGAAAAAACATAGATCAAAGAATATTCCAGACTGCTGATTTTTATCTTCCTGGCAACTGGAATCATTTGAGTCATTTGGCAAAAGTAGACGATGAAAGTTACACCACTTTCCTCAAACTGCCAAATGCCACAAGAAAAGCTTTGGGCATCTGCCACTAATCTGAAACACTCTGATAGAAGCTGCTAACTGCATCAGTCCACTTACAAGGATTCTAAATGCTCAAAACGTTTATAATTGAAAGAGCAAAAATGGGCTGATTACTGCAAGCTCAGTATTACAAGTCACAATCAGCACGGAGTTGGTCACTATTCCATCTGTCTGAGCGAAGAACATGAGAAAGAAAACAGCATCCACAACAAAAATGCTGCCACACAATAGAGGCCATAAGGTAAAGCATCTATACAGTCTGGATCAAAAGGAATTGTGAGGAAAATGTGTGTGCACCATCATGTTATTTTACCAGTGATGCCTGACTACAGCTACACAGATGAGAGAGCAGGGCAGTCATGGCTGAGGGAAAAGGGAAACTGAGGACACATTCCAAAGGTACTGCAAATTGAACTGTCTCCTTGAGATTTTCCTCAGAGCCAGTATGGCAAAAGAACCATGGCATGACTTCTACCTGAGGAAGAAAGGGCAGTGTTTTATCCAGGTCTTACTGGAGTTAGAGAATCTGAATGACAAAAAGCCTTCCATTCCAGATGGTAAGTTGTGAGTTGGGGTGGTTAAGAGAAACCAAGGACCTTTGACAGATCAGTTCTGCAGTATTTGGAAGACACAGGCCCGCGACAGTGAGCATCACATCATCCTGAAGGCAGCTGTGGTCAATAAAGGGTATAACTTGGGTCATCTACTGGTTTTTTTCTAGTAATTGAAATGTGCAGGTGGGTGTTGGAATTCTGCATGGAGACTATGGCTCATATTTGATGACATTCAAGAACTGAGGAAGGGGTACAAACTGCAGAAGCAGCCACCGGTGAAAGAATTATTTTGCAAGAAAAATCTATGGAATTGGAACTTGTTAGAGAATCTCCAGACTAAAATCCAATTAGGCTGATATATTATGCTCAACTTATTAAACACAGAGGCTGTATACACTAAGCAGCCCAAAAGGAGAAATACTGTTCTAGCAGGCCAGTCTAGCTGGGCTCTTTTTAGCACCTTCTGCCCTGGAGCATTAATCTGTGCCAGAGCACCTCATGTTACCTAACCCTCCTGGGAATTCTAAAACACCTCAGTTTTAAAGCCCTCTACTCTGCCCTCAGCCAAACAAAGTAACCTATAGCGCTATAAGGAACAGGATGGGTATTATCAATGAAAAAGCTACTTATGACTCAAGGGTGCTCAGCATTACAAAGTTTCTTTTTATCAATGCAGTGGAATGTCAGAATAGGCAATCATAAATACAATGATGCCGTGACTTGATACCCCTGGGCTTCCAGAGAGCACTTAAAATACGAGATCTTCCAAACCATCTTGCTTAAGTATGTTAAAAATTGTAAGCAGGGGTTAAGAATAGGGCAGCTAACTATCCTGATTTTCTCTAAAGCTGCTCTGTATTTAGGGAGCTGGAGTCAAGCAAAATGAGACACAGTATTGGAGAATGACCAATGGTGGAATTAGGCAAATTGCTAAGGCACCTGTAGGACCTCACATCCCTCCATGCCCCAAGATGTCTGTTATACAGCTAAAGTCCCACAGGCTAAATAAGGTTGTAATCTCTGCCAGCCCATCTTCTCCTTTCCAGGTAAAAATCAAAACAGCAGCAGAATAGGTAAAATTCTGGGAAAGCTGGAGAAAAGAGATGGAGGACAGTGAAAGGAGCAAAGGGAAATCTTGCTGATAGGAAAGAATTGCTTGCAATATGGAAATGTCTTCTCTCTACAAAGGAACAGAAACAGAGGCGAGAAACACCAGGAGACTGACAAACAATCAGAGATAATTGAACTAACAGTGTTTTCAATTCCCATTTTGGATAGATGTGAGAGAAAGGCTCATGAGCTCGGACTTCTGCCCAGAGTAATGGTGTAATCACGGAAGCAAAAGAGCCATCAGTCTAGTCTAGTCTTATACTCCAAGTGTAAGAGTGAAAAGAGATTATAAGGGTGGTGATATATCAGTAGCAAAGTTTAGTACAAGCTTTTATTTGTCCAAGTTGCAAGTAGTTGCGCTATTGCCCCTTCACAATTTTATTTTTAATTAAAGGTCTATATGGAAATTATTCAAATGTGAATCTGGAGACACACTTCAAAGAGAGATCTTCATGACATCAGAAGTATTTGCATTGACAGCAGCTTTTTGGAATTCACAGTATTTTTAAATTAAGGACATGGCTCAACAATTGCCAGTCCTGTGCACTTACATATTCTAATTGAAATTTTACATTCTGGCATAAACTATGAAACCTAAATATAGGCAGTAGTCTTTTCTTTGGAACTTGCAACACAAATACATCAATTACGACAATTTTATTGGACATGCTTTTATTTTATTAAAAAGAGCTCTTTGAAGAGTTCAAGCCAGTCAGTTCAGTACTATCAGTGGCAAATGCTAAAACATTTCAAATTACTTGTGTTACCTTTCAGGAATGCAGCAATTTTCAAGAGCCAAACAGGACAAATAATCCAAGTGATTACTTAGCTTAACTACTAATACGTTGTATGTAGCTGTCTGATGTCTTACTCTTTCATTATTCCATTAATGGAATCAGCTAATAAAACAAGAATGCAAAGTCCCAATACTTTGGACAGTCACCAAAGTCCCACAGTGGCATGGTTTTCCAAAATAAAGATTTGACTTCTCACAAGACAGTGACAGCAGATATGACTTCGGGAGAAAACATATTTTCTCGTTTGTTTAACGTGGCCAGCCCCAAACCCTCAGCATGTTAGCTCCTTCTTCCTCTCTTTTTTAAAGTTCTTCCACGTGAGTAACTTGGGGAACATAAAAAGAATGCCAGAAGCAGGGCCCACTTGATAACACTTCAAAAGATGAAGAGACATGCTTTCCAGAGTAATACACTTGTTTAACACAGAGTGGTGGGGGAGAGAGGCCAGCAGTGAAGTATGTGTTACAATTACTGTTTCCACACAGAATCCCTTTGAGAGCAATAGTGCAAGAATCCCATTCATTTTGTTGGGATTCATTTATTTTCAAATGTTAAAAGTAACTGCAGCACATAACACAGGCACAATAATAACACCACTAGGGTACACTGGCCATTGTAATTTGGATCATTGTGAAAGACACTTTTTTATTACAAAAAAACCCCAAGCCTTAAAAGTGGGTGGAAGGACATCAGTATTTAAAGAGATGGGTTGTATAATGTCTGCCACTGAAACCTTCAAAACAGGAAAAGCAAATACTCTTCAAATTAAGATATGAATGCTGTTACAAAGTTTCAATATGGAATTAATGGACTGGGGGAAGAAAACATTCTGGCAAAGCACTGATACCGCAAAGTACTCGGGCAACTTAAAGCCATGTAAGCAGTTCTACTGAAATAGGAGAGGGAAGATTTGAACGTAAAAACATGTCCATGCTCAAATATTCCTCTGTTTATATGTTCAGTCATCTGCTAATTCCCTTTACAAACAAATTTAAATAAAATTTCAGAGAACTCTTTTAAATTTCCTGTGAATTTGAAAGCCTCTCCTAATTTAAACTAGGACCTGGAGAATGGAATCTGGAAAAAAAAAATTCAAGATTTGTTTTAACTTTTAGGTTTACATTTGGTGATTTGTGTTATGCCTTATTTCATAAAACATGTAATTACATATCTTTCTGGCAAGCAATGGCACAGAATTGGGGATGAAGGGGTCTCAACAGGTCACCCACACCAGTATTTCTCAACCTCTTTAAATCTAAAGCTCCCCTAACCTGTTCTGAACATGTTTTTAAATTTGTCCAGTGGCAGAGATGCCTCAGTCTCTCCAGCCAAACTATCCCAGAGGTTTAAATAGCTTAACTGTGGAAAGACTTTCCTAATGCTAACTTAAAACTTACAGCAATATAATATAATCCTCTTAATTTTTGTCCTAACTATGATTTTATGATTAATTACAATAATTTCCATTCTCCTGGAAACTGTGCTAAGGCACATAGGAAACAAAGAGGTGATAACTGTCAAACCCACATAGCTTAACTAAGGGAAAAATAATGCCTGACAAATTTGGTGGCCTTCTATGACAGGGCTAAGCATTGGTGGATATGCGTGGATAGACATCATCTGCATACATCTGTCTACAGGGAAGTCAGAGAGGGACTGTTCATCAGGAACTGTAGTGACAGGACAAGGAGTAACAGGTTCAAATGGAAAGAGGGGAAATTTAGGTTCAATATACAGAAGAAATTCTTTACTGTGAGGGTGCTGAGGCACTGGAACAGGTTGCCCAGAGAAGTTATGGATGCCCCATCCCTGGCAGTTTTCAAGGCCACATTGGATGGGGCTTTGAGAAATGTGGTCTGGTGGGAGGTGTCCCTGCCCCATGGCACAGGGGTTGGGACTAGGTTATCTTTAAGGTCTTTTCCAACCCAACTAATTCTATGGTTCTATGATGAATCATCAACAGATTATTTCCTTCTCCCTATGACAAACATTTTAATGCATTAAAGGGTCATTAATGACTCTCCTTAGTCTTCTCTATGGGCTTCACAGTCTACTCCCTTTTAGCTCTCCTCATTGGACATGTTTTCTAAACCTCCCAGTCATTTCCACTGTATCCTTTTAAATCTTTCTATCTATCTGCACTCTTTATAAGCTATAGTGCCAAAACCTTGGGCTTCAGCAAGACTGAGAAGAACAGGACTGTTTCCCCCTTCTTCGAGGCTATTTCTCTATTGTACCCCAGTACAATTATGCCCTTTTTAGCACCAGTATGATGCTGTTAACTCCTGTTCCTTTCCCACAGAACTGCTACCTAGATAGTTGTTCCTGGTCTCGTGTTTTGTGCAACTGGTTGTTGAACAGTTGCACATTTTTCACAGATCTCTTTTGATTGCAACTCTTCTCTTTTGATTGTGGACTACTTTCAGTGTACTGTTTTCCAACCATCTGACATCCACTTCATCTAGACTAGAGAGGTGCTGCACTGTACACTCAGAAATAATACTGAGTGTCAAGATTATACACATGCTTATTAAGATTCAGTTTTAAAATTCCCAACACTTAATAAACACCAATTTTGCACCGTCTTTCACCCTCGGTGTGCCAGTTAAACTTTTGGAAACTGGAACTCAGGTCTGAGGGGAGACAAGCGCTCCTCTGAGTCACACACTTAGAAAAAGCAGAGGCTGAAACTGCACAGAAATGAGAACCAACAGGCCCCCTCCAAGAAGAGGAGCAATAAGCATTGGCAAGCAAAAATAAACGTTCATTTAAACCATCAATATTCAATATGAATAAACGCCAAATTCTAAAAGTCTGTGTATCCATCTACTGCTTCTTTCTTAGCCACAAGGCCTGTCAGAGAAGAAAATTAGATTGTTTTGACATAATTTGGTCTCACAAATCTGTGCTGGCTGTTACAATTGGCATATACAATTTGAGATGTCAAAAGATTTATATCATTGGAAAGGTAGGGCAAATAATTGAAGCTGTGATGGGCCTAACAAGACTGTGGTAATAAAGAAATCACTCAAAGGAACTTCGTTCAGCACAGCAAACTGTTAAAATGCAGCTAATACTTAGCCAACTTGCTAAAAGAGAATTACTTCTCCTCTAAATTTATGCACACTATATGGAGGAAAGCACGCAGTAAACGTATGTAACAAAATAAATCTCAGAAGAAAAGAAATTCCTTTCCTTTAGACGTTGCTCTTCTTCCGTACCAAACTTGGTGACTGGCAGCACATTTTAATCCAAATATGCGGACATACAAAATTACACATACATCTCGCTCCCCCAGTGACTTTATAACATGTTGCTAGGTAACAGTGCATACAAGTCAGGTTTGAAGACCTTTAGTAAGTCACCATAAAATAACTGCATAGGCCTTTTGCATGAATAACGTACATTATGTGTCCTTTTTCTGATGCCAATAGATCAGACATTGAAAACACGACCGTCTGCCAAACTGTAAACAGCTTCCCATCAACTGCTACACGAAAAGCAGCACATCAAAATGTTGTATGTTTTCTCAGCTTTCAGGCTTTCCCCCCCCCCTCCTGCTTTCTGCTACATGCAGCCATCATGAGCACTACCATCTCCAGGTCAGTACTGCTGATGTGCAGGAGCCACTTCGTGCACAGCAACCCAAATCTAAAGATTGACATCAGAACAACCCCATGTGTGGGACAGCTCTTAGACAATGCGAAATGGATTTCACATAGAGGCCAAATTTGAAACTCAAGTAAAAAAAATGTACAAGCAAATCAAAACAGACTCATCCTGCCCGCTTTTTGTTAGTCATAGCAATAAATTATATCAATGGATTATTAATTTTTTTTAAAGGGCGGGTTCTATGGCTTCTTCCAACCCACACAGCAAAACATTTGTGCCAGCCCAATTCAACTCCTGATTGCCCTTAGCTCTTTTCTGTTTTCCAGCTTGGCTCTGTGAAGCCTCAGTCTTGATTTTTTGTGTTTACCCATTGTACTCAATTCCTCACAGAACTGTGATCCCAGAGGTATAAAAGTCTGGACAGATGAGGACTGCAAGCCTCACCATAAATGGCTGTGGTTCCACCAAGGCAATGGCATTAAGACAGACTTAATTCCTTAGTTTACGTGACAATAAAATTTGCTAAAATGTAACTTACTTTCCATTTAAAAGAGGAAGGTGACTAATCATTCTCTATTGACAAGATTATCTTCTATCTCCAAAGTCTAAAACTTGCCCTAGGAACTGACATCTCCTTGTGAAACAGAAGTTTCTTCAGTAACATTTTCCTGACTTCTTTCTCTTTAAAAATTCAAGGCCAATTTTGAAAAACTTTGGTATAGAGCACCTCCCCAGCATATCGACAATCCTGAAGTATTCAGTCATATCAATAGAAGAGCACATAAAATACAATAGATTCACCCTAAACACATCCTCCACTTCAGAGTCTCACATATGAATATCATTCAGCAATAATCTGGCAGTAAAAAAACCGGTAAACACATGCTTTGCATTAGAAAGGGATTTCAATTAAAATAATAAAAAAATTAAAAGCTGTTCATGAATCAGGGACCACCCTTTTAAAAAAAGTGTTAATAACCAAGAAATGCAATAACACTCATACTTCATACGTATTTATACTTAGACCTCAAATACTACTCTGAAAGGAAGGTGACCAGTACTTTATTGGTCCTTTTTAACAGGGGTGTAAAGGTAGAGAACTTAGCTGAATATTCAAACCAGTGTGATTTCAAACCAGAACTGCAGGTATTGAGCATACCTTAAAAACACACCAAATGAGATTTGCCAAGGTAATCGTCAATGAACTTCAAAGCCTGGATAAAAAGATCTGACTCCCAATCCCAGCAACTGAACAGCAAAATCACTCTCTTTTCTCACTGTTTCCCCTCCTCCCCCCGTCATGCACCTCTCCTATCAAAAGAAACAAGAAATTTTAGGTTAAGAAGCTAAAAGGTTACCCTCCTTGCAATTCTTTGACTTAGCAAACCCAAGGCAAAGTGTTTCTTAGCCCGTGAAGGAGCAGCTGATGCTGCTGCTTGCTGCTCAATTACCTGACAGCTTCATAAGAAAATCTGATGCCATCTTGACAGAGATGTCTTGGCTGAATAGTGCCGATGCTGTGTTGGCCACAAAGTCAGAGGAGTCTTTCAGCTTTGTGTTGTTGGGGGCTCTGTCAACAGTGCTAAGAGCAAAAGGTGCAGCGGAGACACCACTGTCGTCTTTGGGCTCTTCTTTCACTAGTAAAGGTGGAACACCCCCACCAGGCTGCCCAGCCACATCAGGTGTTTTAGATACAGATGCTGATCCCGTGAGGTCAGGTCCACCTCCTTCCCTCTGTGGTCCCGGGCAGGAGTCACTGTTTAGCTGTGGTGATCCCTTCACCTCAGTTTCTGGTATTTCCTCCTTCACTTTAGATTCTGTCCTGAGGAAATGTTGATGGCAACGCATATGGAGTTTCAGGCTGAAGTGGCGGGAGGAGGTAAAAGGGCAAAGCTGGCATTGAAAGGTCTCACCCCTGTCTTGGTGCTGATGAACCTGGTTCAAGAGGTGAAAGATATAAAAGCATGTGTTAAGCAAAACATATTAATAGCATTGTAGAAATCTCAACTCTACATTTTTCATGCTATTTTAAATAAAAAAGATGATGCTAACTAATGAGTCAACTCTTCATTGTGAGCACTTGGAAAGCAGTCAGGCACTAAGAACAGTAGGATTCTTTCACATGTAAGTCAAAGAACACAAACATCAGGCTCAACTGAAAACAGAAAAATCAGGAACATCTGTTTTTGCAGCTTGGAAATGATGAAGTCTGCTTTGGATCAAACAGTCCTTACAACCAGATCCTGATTACCTGTCAGTACATAAAGACTTCCAAACTGTAACTAGTAGCTTTCTTGATTAAAAAAAACCACATCATTCTTTGCAACCTCACAAATAAAAATTGTTCAGAGCAACCCAACAAAAAAACCAAACCAACCTGCATAGCAATGTCTTTCATTGATTTATGTATCATTAGGGTAAAAACACAGCACCTGGCAATACCAAGGAGTTACTGAAATAGTTTGCTGCAAATTAATTCTACCAGAAAATAAACAGCTCTGTTATGATAAAATACAAACATAAAATAGGGTGTTTGCAATTTATTCTAACAGTCTATTAAGAATCACAGTTAATCTTACTGTCCTCATACTCTGACTGCAGGCTCTTTCTCACAGAGCCTGCATGCTCCAGTATGAACACAATGCCTAGTATCCTAGGTACTAGGTTTGATCCTGATTACCTTTTAAAGAGAACTCCATCCACCCATATGTAATGGCTAACACATTACATGAGCAGACACACTCAAACTATATAAATTACACACATATAATTATACAATTTTTTGTTTAATACAGTACTCGTTACAGGGAAGGAACAACTGAGCCCAGAGTAATAGCAGCAGTTCTATTGAAAAGTTTTTTCACTGTGACTTCACAAATAAATTTGAAATCCTGACACTGGCATTCTGGGCTAGTCTCTGCAAAAAGACTGGCAAATATATACATTTGCTCCTTACTAATTGATGAACATGTGATCAGGGCAAACTGGCACCAGACTGAGCTTTCACTTGTGACTCGAGTTGGTTGGAAACATTTCAGTGAGACAGATTTCTGTTGGAAAATGGCAATTTGTTGTAAGCAAAATATTTCACCTGAAACATGGAAAGGTTTAATGAACTCTTGGCAAACGAGGCGTGATTCCCCTACCCTACTGAGTGGCACTCTTTCCCTTGCTCCCTGGGCTTGGCTCAGTAGCAGCCAGCTGTGCCAGGGATCCAAGACTTGCTGCTACAATTTGGGAGTCCAAAAGCCCTGAGAGTTCCAGCTGTAATCAAAGCTCAGCTCTACACCAGGGAGCTTAGAAAACCCAGCTTTAGCTAAGGCTTTCGGCACTTTCCAGTTTCCTGCAGAGCTGAGATCTACATCCCAAGAGTCCTAGTGCAGACACTGCAGAGCTCTGGGGTTACAGTAGCATTTCCCAAACACAGCCCTGACAAAATTCAGGCTGGAGTTTCCCATGGTTGTAGACTTGGCCCAGTTAATTTTCTGTGTAGTAAGAGGAATTCGGTCACAATCCAGGATTCCCTAGCTCTACATACACAAGACCTCAATTCTGGTCTGCTAAAACATGAAGCTGGGAGATGTCCCTCTTTTTGTGCTTTTTGCATTCAGGGAAGACACATTTCACTAGTGCTGTATAACTTTTCATTCAGCAATTCTTCCAGGGCTCCAGAGAATAGTACTAGACAAACACACAGCAAGAGAGAACTTCTCTTGGCCAGCTGTTTCACAGAATGACATTCTCAGTATTTTATAAGCATGACATTTACAGACAAAGTAATTCTGGAATCTTATAACTGCACCTGACAACAAAAAAAAAAAAAAAAAAAAAAAAAGAAGAGAGAAGCTAATGGTAACCTAACAGATTTAAAGCAACCTCACAGAAGAATAGCAGCACAATAAATCCTAAATATTAACAGGTTACAATGGAAATGCCAAGCAGATTGCCTGTCTACACTACTGGAAACAGGATGGTCTGTAAGCACAGCAGTTAGTATTCACAGCACTCTTCATGAAGAGCACCAAGATGTACTGATGGTAGCAAGCACTCTCACCATGGCAACTCTATCTCTTACACCCACTGAGATTCTGTGTCAGGATTTCTCTCCAGGATCCCCTTCAATCAACATTTCCCTGCCTACATATTTAACCACTTCTTCTAGAGGCCCTTATCACTATCATCAATACGATGCCTTCAGAAGGCTGAGTCAATGTGGGAGCCCACCTACTCTTCTTGGGAGTATGGCATGCCACCCCTGCAATATCTTTTGAGAATGGATGAAAATAGGAGTGACTGATTCATTTCATTTGGATTTTTTTCCTGCCCAAAGAGAGTAACAGCTGAAAAAATGTATGGATTTCTCATAAAACAAAGTACGTTTATAACTTGCAGCCGAAGGAGCGACAGAATTCAAGCCCAAATATTTTCGTATTGAAAGGAAAAATTTTAGATCTAGAAAACAAAAAACATATGAAAAAACATCAAGCCCAATATTTAGCCTACAATGTCCAAAGTCCACTGCCACCAGAAGATTTTAACATATTTTTATTATTTTATTTTCAAAAATACATAATATTTTTCATTTAAAAATTTGAACACTATTAGAAACCGAAGCGAAAGTCCCTCTAAAGAAAAAACTGTCCCTTATTTTCTAATTCAACAGCAGTTGAAAGAGCCAAGAATTGGCCATTCTATGCTATTTGGAGGGAAAAGTCAAGGCAGTAACTACTTGCTGCAGAATGAAAAACAAGAAACCCCGTAGAGCTACACAGAAAGCCACAGGGAAGATCTAGGCCACACAATGTTGCAGTCCAAAGAGCTGCCTTCTCCCTCCATGAGACAGAGAATGGCTCTTACACTGTGTTAATGCTACTCAAACCATCAGATGTCTTCTTTAGACTCAAATAGGCCATTCCTGCAAGAATCACAGGCAGGAGGAGACAAGAGTGCAGCTGGCAGGTTTTCCCCAAAGTCCCAGTCTGAGCCCAGCTGCTGCCAGATTTGGATCTCTCTGAATTACACTGCAACAAACCACAGTGCACAACCTGCTCATAGAGAATGCTTCTTTCAAAATCCCATAAAACTACTGTTTGACTTATGTCGGAAACACTTACAGGCTTCTGGCTTCTGAGTTTATTTCCTTTAACTACGGATGTTCTCCTTGTCTGGGCAAAGTACTTCTATTATCTTTATTAACCCTACAGTCTGCCAACTCTCAAATGATATTTTGTGTTTCTACAGTTATTTCAGCGTGTGCTCGATCTTTTCAACAAAACTATACAGTGCTTACAAACTTCAGGCTGGTTTGAGGACTTCGATACAAGTAATCCATTGGTCACAGTTTTTAAGTTTTGTTTCTTTCAGTTTCTCTTTCTACCTCCTCATTCTCAAATTACAAGAAAGAAAAAAAGAGGCAATTGGATTCTTCTTCTCTATCACATGCATTATTCTTATCACACCTCCCACCTTTGATCACACCTCTCTTACCCTCCTGGCAGTCCCATTCTTTTCAGCTTCTTTCTTCAAAGGGAGTTCTTTCTTTGCTAACCCACTAATAATTTTCACTGCCAACTTTTAAAATCCCTTCTATTTCTGATATGTCTCTTTTGATGCAGTGACCAGAAGTGGCAGCATACCATATGGTAATAATGGCATTGTCATATTTTCAGTGTTACTTCTGTTTTATTCTCCAGACACTGAAATATTTAGTGTACTTTTTAACTACTCCTGTGCATGTCAAGAAAAGGTTTTCATTGAACTGTCTACAATGATATCCAGATATTTTTCCTGAGCATTTACAGTTCATTATATCAGACAGCCAGGTGCATTATTAGACTCTGGTTTCCAAGGTACAGTACCTTGTATTCGTCAACAATAACTTCATTTGCCCCCTTGCTTATCAGTCAGTCAATCTTTTTTTTTCCCTTTCAATCTTTGCCTTTTCTAATCTTGATTCGTGCACATAAGGTTGTATCATCTACAATTTTCTTACCCACAGTCATCATTTTGTGCAGATCACATTTGTTAAAATATGCACAATTCCACTTTTAGTAATGGAACACCCCTCTGTTAGCCTTTTGTCATGCTTAAAATTGCTAATTCCTTCCTACCCTTTGTTTTACTGTCTCTTGGTGGATTTCTAATTTGCCATAGTACATCATATTGCTTAATTTATTTGGCAGCTTCTCTGTGAGAAGCTTTGCCAAAGGCTTTTTTATAGACCAAATAAATTTCAACTGATTCTTAAGTTCATGATTCTCCTGACATGCTCAAAACATCTTAGTATAAGAACACATGATTTTCTTTTACAGAAACCACATGTCCCTATCGTACCACATCATTTGTAGCACTGTATTGGGATCTTTTCTGTTACATTTTTTGTTGACATACTAACTTTTCTGGTATCATAATAAGACGTTTCCTAGGTCATCTTTTCATACTTAAAATTAACATCCCTGGTGATTCACCAGCCATATAGATGTACCACAGTCACAAATACATGTGATCCCACCCAACAGGATACACCAGGGAGTAGGGATGAGCAATACAGTGACATAGGCACGTCCTGCAATTTTGTAGTATTGCTGTGGTAGAACTTTTCTTTTCCCCTTCCTTAAAACTGGGGTAATGCTTTCCACAAACTCTCCCTTCTAGTTATGAGACAAAGGCATTCACCTTTCTTTTGTGGGATTTAACAGGGTTTTTTAATTATTATTTTAAAAATACTCAGAGTAAGAGGAATTTTTTTTTTGAGAACTTTCATTCCTAAGCAAGAGCAGACCATAAGGTGGTTGGGCTGCTGAATCTATTCACTGCTATATTTGCTTCTGGCTATTCACTCTTTATTTACTTTCTGTGACCTAATTATCACTTCTTTCTTTGCCTCCTGTAAGTTTTGTTTTTCTCACCAACTTTCAAGAGGATTAACATTTCCATGAGGGGCAGCTGTTTAAGCAACTACTACAATCAAAAGCTACTACATCCTAGCCAGTCAGTCATACCTGCCTATGTACTGTTTTTTTTCTGGGTTTGTTTTTGTTTTAACTCTCTTTTAGTAAAATGCCACCTTCTGCAACTGCATTCGATTACACTTTCCATTTTGCATCTATCATGTGCCCTCTGCTCTTTCATTTCATGCTATTTTCTGACAAGTTCCCTAATTTTTAAAGTATTGTATTTTCAAAAGTTTAGTGCTATGGTGTTAGTTTTGATATGATCCTTCCCCTCAGGACACACACGTTATTTATATAGTATTTTCTTTTTGAAACTACTTCTTTGCTTCGCTTGAAAGCAAAGGGGAGGGAAAAAAAAGCCTCTCTGCAGTGCTAGACTGGACTAGGTGTTCAAAAAACAGTATTTTTTTTCCTTAGAGATTTAAGGTATCAATGCATATCCTGTCTTATCCTTTTCTCATATGCAAAAAGTAACAAGATTAAAAAGGAAATACTTGAAGTCACTTTTGGCACCTGTCTGAGACTCTGGGCAAAGATTTAACATGTTGAAAAGCTGTGCAAGTTTGTATTGCCTCCCCTCAGCTGATGGAATCACAGGTGGCTCCCAGGGCTCTTTAAGCGTAACTTAAATCAAACTAAAAAAGCACTCATAAAACACAGTCAACTTCCTCTCCCAATATGGTGAAGATGCTTTAAAATAACTTGTCCTATACTTCACAAAAATGGATTAGGAATGCTTATTCAGTTGTCTGACACTAGCTGAGGAACAAAAAGGGGAAAAGGGGCAGTGAGCACCTACAAATCAGGAAGGGGCAGTGAGCACCTGGCTACATTCTTCAGGGCCTTTCCTGATTCCCACTGTCATGTAGCCTCTCCCTAACTGAGAAGCTGATTATAACCCTCTTCATATTACACAGGAGCATCAATCTGAGACCTCACCACATGGTCCCTCTTCATAAGCAACAAATGCAGGAAAATCCTGTGGTTGAGCATCACATGACCTGCCTACCACTGCATCTAACTTTTCTGCTAAGCTTCATCTTCTCTTTCCTCGTTTGCTGTCATACCATCATGCTTCAGCATGTGTTCACAATGCTAAACTTCTTTTCCTCTGCTAGAAAGGCTAGCTCACCCATTTCTGCCTTAGGTCTATATAGCAGCACAAGGAACATTTATAGATATTGGTTTTGGCCATATGCTCCTCTTCCTCATTCCCCCTTCCAAGTGCTCAGGCTAATATCCTGTTGCTTTCTTGGAACATATCTGTATGATCTCACAGCCTATCTGTCCACCAATTGCTGAGGAAGGTATGTGCATGATCCAAAGACACAAACTGGCCAAAGTCTGACTGGTGCTTGCAGTATTGCTCTGAGGTAAATTTAATCCCTACCAGGAAAAACAGAAAAGTCTGAACACATCTCGCTGAACTGCACGACAACTTTCCATTGCTTTCTGCAGAAAAAGTCCATAAGATACTCACTCTCTCAAGAAGAAAACATATTCCAACTGAATATATATTTAGATAAACAGAGAGAAGAACTCAAGTACAATACTTGTGGCCTGCTTGGACAAGACACCTCTCTGAGTTACCCATTCATTTTTTCCAGCTTCATTTTCAGCTCAGTATTCTCAGAATCCCTGGAAACCACACTATGATACCAGAATTGGGTCCTGAGATGCTCCCCTCAAGATTCCTGGGAATAAGGGCCAGAACTTGTGGTTATGCGTGCACTATAATTTGCCTCCAAAACAGACTAATAAAATTCTGTACTGTGTCTATTTTAGGATTTTTCTAAGGTGCCTATCACAGTGGAATCTAAACACAATATGACAATTACAGATAACACTGCGTGCCTTAAAAGGCAGGCTACTCAGCCACCCTTGTTCCTTGTGTGTCTGTGTGGAAACCTTCCTTCTGTTTCCCTTCTTGTGCCTTTCACTTCCTCGCCTCCAATTGTGAGTTGGTTCTGGCAAAGTGCCCCTGCTGGAAGAATGCTCCATCAGCGTGGTGGGTAGCACATGTAGATCCGAATATGGGTCAGGGCTGGAATCATTCCAGCTCTCTATTAAGATTTTCTCTATAGCAGGTGACAAGACACCAAAAACATTGGCAACGTTGTATTCTGGGTCAGTCAGTTAGATATGTTATAATTACCATGAAATTACACAGTATTTATATTATGTAGCTATTGTCATTAACCTAAAGATACAGACAGTAAGGAAGGCCCATATGGACTCGCACAAACCACTCATGGAAATTAAATCACTGAATAATCAGTTTCAAGGAGAATACCTAAGAAGAACCTAGAAAAAAGACGAGGTGGTTCAAACTCTTGCCTATGCTGCCTAGGAAGAAAGACAGATAAGACAACTAGACTTTTTTTGAGGACTGCAGCTGGGAAGAACACCTCAACAGGTTTTGCCTGTCATCCTTTATCAATAGAGCATAAAACATGAAAACTGAAGAGCAGCACTAAAGGAAAAAAGCTTGATTTGTGATAGCATTCTGGAATAAAAAAATTGGCTTATAATGAACAACAAACACCAACCCAGTACCTTAATTTTGAGTAGCATTTTTAGTTTTGAAAAATGCGTCTTCACTTGTAGCCACAGTTGCCTCATGGGGAGGGAGACAGGGCTGGAGAGCTGGAAGCAGCTCTGCCTTCACAAGTTGCCTGCCAGGAAGGAGATAGGCCAGGTGGTTCCCAAAGGATAGTAAGACAATGAAGACAACCGAAACAACCTACTGGCATAACCAGAACACTCCATCCTAAGTAGCTCCCAGCTGTGCTGTACCATTTCTGATGTGTATTCATTCCATTTTGAACGCTGTTGGCTTATATATGTGCCAGGTATTATCATCTCATATACACACAGATTCAAAAGGAGCACTGTTTTATAATGAAAAAGAAATCTGGTACTTTTTATTTTTAATTTGCTTATCAATTATTTATACTTCCACCAAAAAACCCTCAAATTATGTCTGTCACTTCTGGACACATGACTAACACATCCTTACCTCATTCACCTGCTTCAATTTTGATGTGATAGAAAATATTTTTACAAATGGCCTAGTCAATTGAGAAAGTGTGTATGAAACTGATTGACATTAAGGTGAAACATAAAACTTTCAGACTGTTGTCCTTGTGATTCTTTACATCTATCCATGAGACTATAACAAGGACAAAATGAAAATGCAGACCACATAGTTTTTAAAGACAATTACTTTCATCTCAAATAGGGAGCAGTTTTACCAGAAGAAGACTCCCAACTCCATCATGACCTGCATGACTGGACTGCATTGACTGAGGAGACTTCAGATATTGCCTTCACAGTAAGGCTAAAGGAGGTTGTAATCTTACATCGAGTCAAGCAGCTTTGGGCCTGATTCTGACCTCAGTGTTTTCTAACTGAGCACTACTTGGTCATAATTTCCATATTACCAAATAATTAACACTACATGTTACATGGCTGTACAATGAGGTCTGTTTTAAGCTGATGCAGGCTCAGTTAATGAAAGGATTAATGTTGGTAGGGGAGCAGAAAGGAGCACAAAGGCCTCAGAGAGCCACCAATCTGAGAGCACACAGAGACAGTGAAAAAGCCCCCAGTTTTCTCCAATGTCCTACCAGTGACCACCTGTGGAAATCACCATGCCATAAAGGAAGGGATAGGCCCTCAATCTGCAAACAATTTTTGCCAAAAAGGCAAAAAAAAGCAGAGAACAAGTATCTGTATCTCTGCAGGGATGTCCTTTACAAAGCAGGGGAAAACAACAGGTCTTTGGCAGGGAATAGCAAGCTTGTAGGTGATGCATGCTTTTGTGCAGGCTGTCAACAGCTGAAAACAATAAAAAAAACCCAAAATGACAACAACAAAAAAAAAACCCAAACCAAAACACTTTCTTTTCATGCTGTGTTCCCATTCTATCCATTCATCTTCTACTTAGGATAGCCATCTGTGCCCTCTAGTCAACACAGAACACCAAGTCCTAAAAGAAAGAGCCATAAACACCAAGCCTACTTGACAAGGATTAGCATGATACACCAAGGATGCCTGGGAGTAGTGCACTGATTCACAGTTAAAGTGTTAAGGAATGAGCCTTCAGACTTTAGAGGGATGATTTCAGACCCAGCAATGACCTAAACCACGGTAAGATCTGCTGTTGTGATCAGTGGAATCTGAATAACTTAAACTGAAGTGAATAGTTACTTGAGTGTAAGGAAGGTCAGACTCCTCTCTAGTGAGTTCAGATTCTGCAATAGCCTCTAAGAAACCTGCACAGGTATTTCTGTCCCCCTTCACACCAGTGTCTGTTACACACATTTGTCTAAAACAGATAAAATGCTAATTATAATAAACCATTTTACTATTACTATAAAACTCAACTTCATTAACAAGGGAAATTTTTTTGAACTTCAGCTTCTTCATTGAAGGGCTAATAGGACAGGCATCATTTTTACTTCATCAAGCATATTATATGGCTTGCAAGACCTGGCATTCTTTATGTTGCAACCATGTAGTACTTCAGCTAAGCAGACACCGAGTTTCTTTACATTTTTATATTTTTCTGTATCAACACAGATACAGATTCCTTCAAAAGGTCATCTTCAGTTTGAGCCTGAAACTTAGGCTGAGTTAAGAGTACACTCTAAACTTAATGGAAACACTTGAAAACAAAACATTACAGAATAATCTGTCGTTCATTTTGGTTCGGATGATTCACTGCTGAGCTGCCCGCAGTTAAAACCCACAACAAGAAAAAAGTTAATACTGCAGGCCTGTCTGTAGAAAGCAATGGAGTTTTCTGTTAGAGCTGGCCAAGTTGGTTTGCCCACTTAGTGTGATGCAATGGCACGCAGAGTTACTAGCTGGCATCCTGAAAAGCAGCACTGATGTGATTGCGTGCCACATCCCAACCCAACACCCCTGCATCTGGTGGTTCCAGGTCCAGAAGTGAGTCAGTCACAGACAGCTTGTGCTGCACCAAGTTGACATAACTCAAGGCAGTTTTCCACATTGCATAAAACGGAAAGGCAAGCATGGGAATAAAAGTTATTTCTTTATCTTTTTATGGCCTCTTTGCTTAAATAAAGGCATAATTCATAGTACAACTAAGGAAATTTTGTTCTTGTAAATGCAAATGAAATAGGTTTGTTATACCATCATTTTTTGACTGATGTTTCGAGTACTTTGGTTGTCAGAAAACACTTCTCTTACCTTCATGTGTGACTTGAGATTGTCCTTGCGTGCACAGCGAAATGGACAGAGTGGGCACTGATGACTCTTCAAACCTGTGTGAATCACCATGTGCCGTTTCCAGTAACTCTTCCTCTTGATAACCAAACCACAGATCGGACACTGGAAAGGTTTTCCCCCTTCCTCTTCTGAGGCTTAGCAGAAGGGGGAAGAAAAAGAGAGGATCCTTTACAGCCACTTGGCAAATACTTTTCCCTTGCAAACATAGTCAAGATATCATTTTTCAATGCTAGAGTTTCATCTGTAAAGAGACATATTAGTTAAACAACAACGGGTACCAGAAATTTCAGTTCCTCCCCGTCGCATATGCCTCTTCCCCTTTATCTAGTTATTATCCCTCTAAGAAAGGTCACCGTAATTTATAAAGGTTAATGCCCCAAACATCCTTTCACTAATCAGTAGAGGATGCTACTCTACCTCACCTGGTCCTAATGTTCTTTATAATTTAACTGAACTGAGATGAATGCCTCTTATAATCATCACTTTGCAGCTTCATTTCCTATCAAAGGCTGGCTGTAGTAGGGTATGGAAAATATGCTTAACTGTTAAAAAATGATCCATTTCCATATCTGATGGTCAGCCAGCAGGAAAGCAGGATATAAAGCATAGGAGAATCCACAGCTTCACTGAAAAGCATGCTGGTATTGCATATCAGATACATTTAACACCAGAAGCGAATGACTTCAGAAGCCCTGCTGCTGAAATTGTTTAGTTATGGCTTGAGCAGATACTGCTGCTATGTCAGCCATCAAAGGTCTTCGGGTCGTAGGTTTTCTTCTGCTCCTCTAATTGCCAGGGCTTTAAATCTGCCTTCCTAAATGTCTGCACTTGACTTTACTGCCCAGTTCACCTAAGATAAGGAAAGGATTTGGTGGCATCGATCAGGCAAATATGGTTAGTCATAAGTTGAAAGGAAAGAGAAATTCCTCGTGGTTGACTTTGCACAACCAACCATCCATCCATCTTCTCACCATGGTTTCCCCTTCTTTATTATAAAGAAAGGTCCTACTATTACAGAGGAATTGGACGCCTTTTTCCTCACTTTAAAAGACAAGATTCAGAGCTCAGCAATGTGCATATTGCTATTCAAAAATTCCCTCAGACTATTTAATTTCATTATTATCAGGGTCTTTTTCTACTGATAAGGATATAGCAAACATCAAATTCCCTCGATGAGGAACTAAGTGATAAAAACCCCCAGAAAGATCTGTCACATCCTAAAATATAATTCTTGCTATTAAGTGGGAAACAAAACCACTGTAGTTCAACTGATTAGGTAGTCATTATGTAAGTACAGAAAAAGGACACAATGTCAGTGTGCACTATTACAAGTTCAGAAATTCTCCTTGTGAAATATTCTATCGTACTTAACATATCAAATTGTTCTCCTCTCTGCACCTCTAAAGAGTAAGACAAAACCAATGCTATAATTACTTGTGTTTCAGTTTTTAAACATTTTTACTTCCTCACAAAAGGCAGGAGAAAGACAAACCACAGAAAAAAAATTAATGGGTAGCATTTTTACCTATCACTTCTTTTTCTTCTACCACATCTTTTCTCCAGCCTCTGGTTATCACCCAGAAAAGAAATGTGTTACAAGGTATTACCTCTTTCTGACCCCCTTAAAAATAAGTCGGCAAACAAGATGGATCAGTGGTTTAGCACATTACAAAATATACAAAGAACTGGGATGAATGCATGTGATTCCAGTGATAACTAACAATTAGCATTACACAGGAATTATGCCAATGCGCTCCGAAGCTGAACCGCGTTAGCTCTATACTATACTGCATAAAGCTCAGAATAAAAAAAACATGGGCTTCAGCTTCCCTTCATTTATATTGATGTCTATTTTATATCACACAGTGCCATTTGGTTGGAAAGAGTTATTCCAGTGAGGAGAGAATCAGTCAGTGCTTCCCAAAGAAGTTTCGGGAACAAAATTGCAAGCACCACAGGCAAAAAGTTACACCAAACAAGCACTCAGTCAGTAAAATAAAGGTCTGCCACCCACGGTCCTTCAAAAACAATCAGAATAGAGATTCCACACTTCTTTTTAAATTTCATCCCAAAGGTGTGAGCAGTTTATAAAATTGGCAACATTAACCGATTGATATAAAAGTTAGTCTTCTCTGTACCACTTCACTACAAAAAAAAAAAATGCACTTAATGATTAGGTTGACCAAACCTGACATGCCATTTCAGAGGCAATTACACTCGGATAAGCCATGACTCCAGCTTTTTGCCTGAAATAATTCTGAGCAAATAGCTCAACGTGGTGGACAAAAGAGCAGCAGGCATACCCTTGTTATTAACTTATTCCTCTTTAAATAGCCTCCATCTTTGCTGTTCCTTACTTGTCGACATCTAATTAATCTCACTGAGTATTGATCTCATAACCAAAGCTAGATGTTGCTGGTGGGTAAGTGAATCAGATTCATAACAGTAAAGCAAACTCATCAGTGCATTAGAAGTTCAAAGTATGAGAGGGGGAAAAAAAAGACCACTCAAGCTATGCCTACTGGGAAAAGATGTTTCTCTCTGGGAACAAGATAAAAAAAAAAGTCTCAAGGAGCAACCAGACAGACACAAAAAGATAAAGCACTATAAGATTAAATACTATTTTTTGGGTTTAGTGCCATAAGGTTCTGTGCGCAAAAGGAATCAGGAATGCATGACATTTATTTTCATGGCAAATATACGCATTCAGCCGCTTTACTCAACTTTTACAAAAGTGAAGTCTTCAACCAAAGGTCACTAAACAGTGACCTCTTTTCACAAGATGTATTTCTCCATGGCTGAGGGAGGAGTCGGGCTTACCATAATCAACATCCAGATATGCTAACCAACAGCTTGTTTTTTATTTTCAGTCAGTTAACTATTTAGGAAGGAAAAACTTAAAAGCATATCAGAAAATGAACTTTCAGAAATGTTATGAAATGTTAGAGTTTTCTTGGATGTCAACTGGTGTTGGCCCAGTGCGTATGAACTGAAAGGAAACACCCTTCCCCTTGGGATACTGGTCCCATATATCATAAAAAATAAGCAGTTGTTCCTTGGTTACCAAGGACCTGAGGCAATCAGCCCCCATTGTTATCTTCTACCAGCACAGTATGCTTGGGCCTTCAGCAAAGAGAATAGTTTCTTGAAATTTGCTGCATCAGAGCTAGTTTGTACAGTGCCAGTACTTAACAGGCACATCGGTAACAGAGCACTCCCCTAGTACAAGGTGCACAGACAAATCCCAGTTTTTTGGTCAAACACAGAGCCTGGGTTTTACTACAACCATGTACTTTTCCCCAGTAAAAACTTATGATGTGAACAACTTTTTCCCCTTGCAGGAAATAAAGTAAGAGCTTCAAATAAATTTTAACCTTACTTCCTTTCTATACATTGCTGCCTTTCTTATATGAAGGCCAGTCTTTGTGGGGAGAGTTACATTAAATTAATGACTACTTTCACACTGGTGTAGCCAGCGTGGGTACTCCTATTCCCACATGAAAGGACCTTTTACTGGTTTAGCTTATGCTAGTCCAAAAAGGACTTCATCTAAACTAATGAAAACCTTAGGCTAGATCCATGCCAAGAATAGTTTGCCACTTTAATGGCCTTGGCAAAGCACACCAGCAAAGCATTTGCAGAACACATGTAACACAGAGTAAAAAACTGGTTCTGGCTGCAACTTATTGCATCCCTCCCTCCTCTCTTTCAAGGGAGGGATGAGCATTGCTGTCCATCCAATAGCTTCTATCCTATGAGTTTTGACCTGAGCTGCACAGGGACAGATCAGACCTCATAATACCCCTAAAGAAAAAGGTTAGGTCAAGAGAGAAGGCAGTGCAATTATGTAACATCCATGTCAGGCTTCATACCTGTACACTGCCTTGCTACACTTGCACAGCCAAGCTAGTATTCCTGACAAAGCTCTAATATACTAAACCACATTGTGCATCTGGTGAAGATGGCTGCCACGCTTCTTCTCCCTTTGCAGCAGAAATCCACCCCAGGGAGAACACTGATGACTTGAAGTCATATGTTCTACCAGAAATATGAATCCATGATGGGAACTTTTTATAGAAAGAGATGAAAGAAAAATTATTATTCCTTAGTTTGAAGATGGATCATTTAAATTCCCCTGCATGGCTTGTCAGTTCTTTAAAGCTTTTGTTACCCAGAGAGTTTCTTCTTCTTCTTCCCTATGAGCCTCATTCCTTGACCGTCAACAGCTGGAACTGGTGGAGGGAAGTCAGAAGTGTAAAATGGTTCTTGTTGAGCAAATTAGAGAAATGCAGTTTAGTTGGGGTTTGCTTGTTAACAACAAAGGGTTGTAAAAAAAATTTAATGAAAAGTGGCAACATAATAATATACTCTGGTAAATTAGGACAGGGTAGTAAGCGATTATACAAAAGTCCATTTGTGACAGAGACAGCAGGAGGGAGAATTCTCCCTTGTCCAGTATTTCAAAAGCACTAGTTTTGTACATGCTCACTGATACTGTGAGCTCCCTAACAGGGATTCTTTGATCTTCTCTATTAAATGTTTTGTGGACTTATTCTAAACTTGGTAAGAGAAGAAAATACTATTGTACGGAATAAAAGAGAAAAAAAGTACTGAACTGTACACTCCTATCTTTCAAATATGGAAAAATTTGTGACAGCTTGGTCTCAAAGTGGTATCTTAAAAAGCTTTTCTATTGTTCACCTAAAGTATCTATTTCTTATTCTCATAAGACATGGAATCAAACCAAATCCAGACCCATTGAAGAGATGTTATAGAAGCCTATAGCAAAACAAATACATTCTACTTAGTGGCTCAAATTGTATTCATACCTGTACTAGCGGTTTTGGATGCTCTTCCCTTAGGGACTGGTAGTAACAATAATTCCAAAGACTGTGGCGGAGTTGCTTTCTCTTGTTTCATCTCCGAAAGCTGCAGGGGATCCTCAGGAACCAGCGACTTCTTCTTCTCAGCCAAGAGGGTGCCTGCAGCCCTTGCAGCAACCTCCTTGAGAAGGGCAGCTGAAGAGGTCATGGAAGCCAGAGAAAGGAAAGAACTTGCCGGAGGCGGGTGCTCCTGCCCAGGAGTCATGCTTCTTTCACTCACTTTCTTAGATAAAGCTGCTAACGTGGAGCTGGCTGACTGAGAACTGAAAGGTGAGGAAAAGGATTCAAATCTTATAGGGTCTTCAGTCCTCGAAAAAGATTTGTCCTGCAGAACGGCATTGGCTGCGGCTTTCAGTTTCAGGATAGCTGAATCAGGGGACAAACCACAGGTGGTGGTTGAGTTTGGCAACCACTTACCTTGATTCCATATAAAGTGACTGCTTGCATTGTATTGGTCACTTTGTTCCTGTTTCTCAGCGAGCTTTCTGGCAAGAACACTCAGCTGCTGGGCGTGATGAGCAGGTGGAGAGAAGGAGACGTTCGAGCCGAGGTTTACGGGGGACTCAACTCTGCCATTGACTGTAACAGCGGCATCCAGCTTGAGGGAGCCAGCCTCCAGGAGCCGCCTCAGGTTACTGCTCAGTGGCTTATTTGGACCAGGAGGTTCTTCTTCACACAGAGATGACACATCAGGAGAAAGGTGCTCTTTGCTCTGTAACGTGTCTCTTAGTGCCTCATTTTCAATGGATCCCAGCTCCGCTGTGTTGCTGCTCGGCGTTGCACTTCCCAAAGAGGTATCCGGGGAAGTGGACTGCTCTTGGATTCTGTCCTCGAGAGACAACTTAAAGTTCTCCTGGACTTCTCCATATGATGCTTCTGAAGGAGTTTCTGAAGAATTTCCAAACCAGCGTTCTTCTTCACTGAGTTCCCCTTCCACTTCTTCCTGTCTGGTACCATCTGTGTGGAACCACGAACAACAGTATTATTCCCAAATCTGCGTAAAATAGTTTCCTAGCACGAAGCATGCCTGACCTCTGCCTTGTAAAACAGTTTCTTAGAATGAAGCATGCTTGACCTTTGCATGACCCTCCTGAACAGTCACAGAACACCCCCCTAAAGTGCCCGGGCTTGGAATCAGCCTGGACTGAGTGACCACATAAAATGTTTTTTGAAAATGAATAAATCTTTCTTAGAAGCCAAAATCATGACAAGCTTGTCATCTTTCAGACAGCATAACTAAAACAGCTAAAACTGCAACAATACATATAAACATAATATATATTCACATATCACAAATAATTCTTTACTGGCATAGTCCGTACATCCTGCCAAATATTATGAACTCTCTGGTATAAAGCAGGGATTTCTCAGGTCCAAAAATACACAAGTGCTTGTATATTTGTACAGCTAGCACAGGTGCACCTTCAAAAGCAGATCAGGTGTGCAGCTACTCAAATCTCAGCCCAGTCCTGCAGTGACCCCTATCTAAAAGAAAATATGTGTACTGATAATCCACAGTTCATTCCTGAATAGCTGAAATGACTAATACATGAATGCAGGGCTGAAGCTTTCCAACTATTTGGGAAAGGAGTATCATACACACAGTGTCGTCTTATACAAACACTACCTGCTTGTCATTTGTTTGCCACTGTCTAATAAATCTTTAAAGACCAACCTAAACTGAACTTAGTTTAGCTGAAAAGAAAGAAAAAAAATATTGGTCTCACTGCAGTTAAGTTACATTTTCTCCACTCCGGTAACTGCAACACATCCAGCCTCTCCTGAGACCCAACTGCCAGTGTTTAAAGCACTGTGACCCTGGATTGCTCTTCTCCCTGACAGGTATTCAAAGTCATACAGTCGTGACCAAGACTCTTTTTGCAGATCTTCCTGACCAATCAGAACGTAGTAAAGAACAGCAGCAATGCTAGAATTAAATTCGTGTTATCTTCTCTTGCCAGATACCTCTCACATTTCTTGCTTTTAGACTCAATGTCCCAAGCTACAAAAGAATCTTTGCAATCATATAAAACAAAAGTATTTAGTATAACTCTCTACTGACATTCTGGAAATAAGCCTGCATGATACGCACTGTATCTATGATCATATATTATTCCCAGATTCCCAATTTAATTCTAGCAAATTACAAAACTTGGAGAGAAGCTGATGAATAAAAACTTAGATTTATGTTATTGCTTTGATACAACGAATTTAAGGAGGAAAACCCCAACCAAATGTATCATGAGTATAGAGATACCAACATACACTCTGAAAGCAAAGATTTATTTGGTGTTATAGAGAATATAAAGAACAGTCTCTCAGAGAAAGTTTCTTTTACTCAAAACCCTCTGGAGAAAAATTCACGCAATATTTTAAGAGCCCACAGTCAACCTACTTGGTTACCTTTGATTAGTAATTCAAGCAGAAGAGGATTAGCATCTTCCCTATTCCAAACAAACAAAAGCCAAGTAAAACCCCAAGCACTTGCCTAAATTTTTTTGATATTGTCAAAGTTAGCATCATAGGCACAGCAAGATTTACAATAACATGTGCATAAAGGCCAGTACCATGTCCATTCCAATAAAGATAGATGCTAACCAGTTGAACCAGCACTTATGTAGGTCAAAGGAGAACTGAATGTATTCACTCTTCACCCTGTGAACATTAAAAAGTAACTTGAACATATCTGTACAGCTGGGAGCACTGAGATGAGAGATCTGTTCACTCATCCCAGATGCAAACAAGTTCTGGACTGGAAGCCAGAAAAGCATCTTGCTGGCACTTTGTCTGAACTGATACACCAAGTGCAGGGCACATCCTCTGGGACACAACCTAGAGCTGACACCACTTCTGAACCAGGGCAAGCCTGCTTCCTACCACTAACATTGCATGTCTGTGTTGAAACAATCCCTCCTCTCCCCTGCAAAACCTACTCACTGTGTCTCTACTTCCCATCCACGAATAGGGAGAATTGCATTCCCCTTCACTCAGAAAGCCATTCAAACATTAGTTTGAGAGATATTTAAGTGTAAATGAACACAAGAGGAGGTAGATTTTGGTTTTAGAGAAATCTACAGCTTACTAACCCCCCAAACTTCTCTGTTCCTTGCCACGTACCTCAATTTCTTAGTGTTTATAAGCTTCCTAGTTGCAACCAGTCTTTAAAATACCAGTTAAATGACACTATTTTACCAATATCTCAATTTTGCTCATTCTGCTTGCACTGGAAAGGAATTCTTCATTCTCACCTGCACCAGTTCTTGCTCCTACTACAAAAGATAGTGAGAATATATGTGGAACATTACTATTCCTCCTCTCTAAAGCTGACATCTCAGAGAACACTCACAGTAGCTGAAGAACAGGACACTGGTATTTTAAGTTAATGGTACAAAGGGAGGGGGGAAGAACAGCTGGAGAGATGTGGGAACAGGACACGGGTTGCCTTTTTTTTTCAGACAAGCACATTCTCCACTGGTCTTGCCTATATGAAAGAGTAGCCGCCAACATGGTATTGACAGGGAGCAGCAGGAGCGCAGGACTCTTCATCAAGGCCTGCTCCCAAGCCCAGAATTTCCCTCCTCTTTGGGAACGCAGTGAGAGCTCCCTCTCCTGTTGCTAATCTACCTGTAACCACTCAAGCCCTCTCAAGGCTCCATGCAGTCTCTATAATAAAAGGCAAATTTCCTTTGCAGCATCACTATCCCAAAAGCCAGCTGGATACTTTTCTTCCTCACCAGTGCAGTTTCTTTCTGTGCCCAGAAACCAGACCTCTAACTGCTGACACAGTTCTAATTTTCCACTTCTTAGTAATTCCCAGTTGCTGCAGTATCAAGCCCACTGTATTTTAAGGCTGTAAGGTTAATGCTGAAAAAGCCAGCATCAGGGTCTTATCATGAGCTCAGTCAACTCTCCTTTCAAACAGCAGTGAATTGATTTAGAAGCGTAATGTTGAAGCCTGGCAATTTAATTTCTAAGCGAAGTTGCCATTCAAGGCCTTCAGGGTAGAATTTTAATTCACATTGACTTGTGAGCCTGTGAGTTTGAACAAGCTTGAGAACTCCAGGAGAAATCATCCCAATCCACCAGCTTCCTTATGAATTCAAATTATATGAAACTTTCCCTCAACACAGAGGGTTCATGGGTCACCCAGACCAGGTTTGTCTGAAACAGGAGGCAACCTCCACATGTCTGGCAAGAAACATCAGCTGTATTTCACATCTGTGGCAGAAGACCCAAATGTCATGTTTTTCCCTTTTCTCACAACACAGCTATAGAGCTCCAGTGAGAGTCCTTGAAAGATAGGAATAGAAATGTAATATCACATTTAAATTTCTTCTCTCCACCATAAACACACTACAGTTCATTATTACAGAATTACTTTAAGCTACTGGCATTTCATTTCTATTGCAGCTTGAAATGCTAAACATGGGTAAGAAACAACATGGAAGTTGTAAAGCAGGAAAAGGTACTTCAGAGTTAGAGGCAAATTCTCACTGACTTCCTTTGGAACAAGACCTGGCTGGGAATCTCACCAGCTTTTACCAAGGAACTGCTCAACAGCTTGCCTCTTCTCAACATGATACAAGAGTCAAGACTTGCAAATGCTGCTTTTTCCTGATTTCCACAGCAGTTCTGGAAGGAGAACTGCTTCCCAAACCTTTTGCCACTGGCAGAGGCTAATGGAAGTTACAGATGTCTGCATGTTTTGGGACTATCACATCACACAGCACCCCGGAGCCTCACAAAAGTGTTTTCCACTCCTGTCAGCAATGACAAAAGGCACCAAAGTACTGTTGGGTGACTGCTGCCACTGATGTAGCCCAATATCCATCTCTGGCAAAGCCACAAGTGTGTGCAGAAGCACTGTTTGAAGAAGTGCCAGTTTCCCTTGCTTGCCAACTCATCTGCTTGTTATCAAATACAGAGAAGTTCATTTTCCTCTGCAAGAGATCAGTCTGACAGACAAATCTTATTGATCCCAAAGTGTGTTATTTCACTTTGTGACCATGTGCCCTTTTATTTAGAGTGCTGATTAGAATCTGACCCTGGTGCCAATAGAAATGTAAATATTAACTTGCTCAAACTACTTACATCTGAAAACTGAAAAAGACAAACATGTTTGTTGATTTATACACTGAGCCACCCAATTCAAATGCTGGAAACTTTAACTGTTACCCAAGGTAATGTACACCTGCCATTCCTGAAAGAGGCAAGTGTGAAATGATCCACAAACTCCACTTTGTAGGTCTTGGAGTGGAGAAATATGAACGTAGCAGGCTAGATCTACAGAAAAGGGAAGAGCCTTCAAATCATGGCACAGAGCAACAGACACGGGTAGTGAAAACATGATGGAAAGAACACCATTTGGACCACCAGGAATTATCTGAGAAGAGGCTATGGCTAAGGAACCCACCCCAAAGAGACTGAATTTTCACGCTAAGTGGAACAAAATTCCACTTTAATCATTCACTGTAATGAGTAAATTAAAGAACTTCAATACAGAAATCCATATGCTACAGTGATATGAAACATATGAAAACTGAAATGATGGGATTACAGAATGAAAATTAAAGCAAATACAAAAGTAGGTAGAAGTTGAATAATTTCAAAGAAATGCACACAGGAAAATTGCTGATGAGATAAATTAAGCAAAATTGCCCTTTTTTCAACAGTTACATTTCAAGGAAAAACTGGGAGTCTACAGGACCAGGATTTAAAGATACAGGAGAGCCAAAACTCATATTTATTGATATCAATTGTCTTCATCTACATAAGGATTTCAGATATCATCATTCAAGTTTGTGTCAATCTAAACTTAAAATTACAATTGCATTTGCTGTCTATTTGACCACAGGTCATCTTCCTAATTTGCTGCCCCAACAGCTCTATCATTCCATCTCTAACACTTACCATAAATCATTCTCTGTATTATTTTATACTAAACACTGTACCTAGGCCTACTGAAAGAGCTTGGATTAAGTGATAGGTTTACACTAGGGAACTGAGGAGCTCTGCAAAGATACCTAAAGAATTTAAAAGAACACATTAAACTTAAATGAAGCAGTAAGCCATCCAAAAGGAGTTCTCAGGAAACACCGACTCGGTTGAGCAATCAGTTTAAGGCCAAGAAAATAGGCAAATGCATCAAAACCAAGGCAGAGACAACACTTGAGCAACCTAGGACTTAGTCTCATGTGACTTTTATCAGTGACAGCAAGAAAAGTGGAATGAATGAATGAAGAGAAAGAACAGTCAGTGACCAAGAAGGCATGGACAACTGTAACAGGTTTTAACTAGTCACGGACAAGATAGAGGTGAGACAAATAGTAAACTGGTATGTTCATATTTGGCCTCCAGGATGGGTTGTCATGTTCTATTCCTTCCTGGTTGCTTTCTCAGAACTCTCAAATGAGGATTAGGGAATCAAGCCACAGGCTAAAATTCACTCTCCTGGCAGTCCATATCAGAATACCCTCTCTTTACAGGTGCTGTAGCCCAGGTTCCATCATGATTGTTACCATCAGCATCATCTCCAAACAAAACAAGTTTTCTGACACATGATGGGTGTACATTCAAGTTTAACACAGGCTCACAATGTCTCCATCTTACCTCTGCAACAGTCAGCCAACTTACACCCTCTAGAACTGGAATACAGAAGGATCCTCACTTCAGCCAAATCCAGTAAGTATCACTGGTACAGAAGCCTTGACATTTGCCAGAGACTGGTTGCTAGTCACCCTGGGCAGAACAGTTTCAGGGGAACCAGGAAAGAAAAAGACATAATAGAGAAGCTCCAGGATGAAATTAGGAGAGGAACTCAACGTCCTAACTGCAAACAGCACCTTTCATGAGGACTATCAGCCACAAAAGTGTCACACTCAGAATTTAGCGCAGACCAGATAATACACAGGAGAAAAGAATGAAGGAGCTAAAGACTGAATACAATAGATACCTTCAGATAAATTATCTACACTGTGTAAGTGCATCACTTTAGCAATGGTAAAAAATAATTACAAGAGACCACTTGCTAATAACACATCACTTTCTAATTCACATTTTCTCTGGCTGTCAGCTGCACATAAACCCTTGCTGATTTCACAATCAGGTACTATAGAAACCAGAAGGCACAGGTCCAAAAATGACAGTTGTATCTGGGAAGTCTATTCTGTGGTATCCTATATAAATTGCTGAGTCTAGCTGCCTGCCTACAAACTACCCTTTTGGTATTCAGACTGATCTTTAAGCATTTCAAATAAAAAACGGTGCATGTAATTTCTTTGGGCTGAACAACTTTTGTGGGTTCCCACATCCAACAGACCATGCAGATGCGTGTGTAGTAGGACTACCTCCAAAAAGCTGGGCACGCTGTGCACCAACACCCCACAGCCTCCACCTCTAAAAAGCACTTACAGCCACACTTGATTAGAGTGTATATCCAGTGCAGCAGCTACGTTGATTTTCCCATAGGGATGCTTACTAGAAAATCATGATTTTAATAAAGACACAAAGGCCTGCCTTAACTCCTTTTAATATATCTACAGCAGCAAATAAAACTTCAAAGTCACAGTTATATAAACAGTCATGTGCTAGAGTGCCCTTGGTCCCCCATTTTCCCTTCATGATTTCTGTGACCTATAATAGGTAAGCAGCACAGGAAGTCACTGTCCTCTTTGAATGGAATTTCTGGCTCGCTCCCTTATCAACGGGATGATTGTTCAACTCTTGACCTCCTCACAAAATGGTTTAGCAGTGTTGCTGGTGCTTGAACCAAATTTCTCTGCTGCAGGCTGACCTAGAGAGAGCAGCACGGCTGCAAGAAGGAACTGCCAAAGAGCCACAGCTCTTCTGTTCTGTCCTTCTCCCCTGTGTTTAAGTTGTGTGAAAATACTCACACAATTAGATAGGGAAAGAAGCCCTAGGTAGGACTCTGTATTTCATCTCCACATCTTCTAAGATAATAATTTTCCTAACTGGAGGGAAGGAGGGGAGGAGAAAAGCAAGGCACAGTTTTTAAAGACAGGGCATATATTCTCTGCTTTTATCCCTAACTTAAATGACTTTGAAAAAAATCCATGTACAAGAAAGCCCCATAATATTCACCTAACAATTTCTCTAGTACTGCTTTTTTGAAAGACAACTGCAAAATGGACAAGATTAGAGAACATTAATTACCCTTCAGTAACTAGAACTCTTCCAGATGTTTTGCCTATGTGCACAAACAACTGAATGCGCACAAGTATCGTGCATTCAGGTTTGTCAACTGCTAGACAGTCATAGAATATCAAAATGAATGTACAGCATCTCAGTTTCCTTTCAAAGGTAGAATTCAGGTGTGATGGACTCTTCCAAGGAACAAGGGAATCAGGACAGATTACTGAAAATGCTTATCACAGATAACATAAAACTGTCTTTATTTCCTGTCCCTCAAAGGAGAGGAATTTTATGGTAGATGGGAAACAGAGGCAGTGGCCTTCTACTTTCAACCACAAGGCCCAGAATAAATGTGTCAAGTGGGTTTCATTAGCTGCCAAAAAGATCCATCTTTTACCAGCAAGTATCCACGGAAGAGGACAGAAGTACACGGTTTCTCCTGAGAAGAGCTGTCACGACCTGATGAAGATTCTCAGGGCTGGCTGACAGACCACAAGATAGGGCCTTATGGTGACAACAACTCTGACCTCCCCCCAAAACAAGTTCAAAAGATAACTCCTAGAACGATGGATGTTTGACATATTGCCTCCAAGAAAGATTACCTATTCTTCTGTTCTAGACAAGAGGTTATAGTTAGTAGCAACGGGATTAGTGTTTGAGGAGTGTCACTTCCACTGGGACTCAGAGATTTTAAGCACCAAAGGAATAGGCATCACCTTACAGTGCAGTGAGAATACTGAGGTATCAAAAGCTCAAGACTGAGAGAAGAAGTGGTCCTGTGCCCTCTCTTAGATTGGCTCTGTTGTTTGACTGCTTGATGAGCCAAGAATTAAAGAATTTCAACTCACTAATCTGGCAGAAAACTACTCACTCTGTCAAAAAATCATCAGAAAATTGATGTAAAGGAGGCAGGAACGAGAAAACAGGAGGAGTGAATAATCTGAGCCACCTATCTCCTTTGGTCTTGTGGGGTGCAAAGTATATCATGTCTTGTCAGTGAAAAACACCAGAGGATTCTCTCTCCCATCCCAAACCTTGACAACATACTACACCTCTCAGGGAAGAGTTGGCCCATGCAGTCAGGATGGCCACAATATGATGCTTTAGACTGCTTTAGAAGCCTTATCTGGGATACCTGCAGCTGGGCTGGCCCCCACAGACTCTGATACTAATTAAAAAAAGTCTTCTCTCGAATTGGCTGGCAGCATCTTCCTGGCAGAAGAAAAGTTCTATAGACCTTTACAGTGAGTCCCAGTAATCAGCAACCATGAAAAGTAGGTGGGCAGAGCAGGATGACTTATAAAGTAATAAATAACAATGTTACACATAAATAGTATATGTGTATTAGAATACATGTATAATATGTATAATATGTATATTTATATATATATAATATGTATACATGTATATAACATGTATAATATGCCTCACTATAATTTCTAATTACTTGGTTATAGCTGGATTTTGCCGCAGTTTGAGGCTCAGTGATCCGAAGTACTCGTGGTGTGTGCATGAAACAGAATGGAACACACATGGCCTTAGAGGAGGGGAATACTTCTGAAGACCGTTTCTCAAGCGGCATACCACAGAATAGCATCCTACACAAAAAGCTTTCATCAGCTGTCTTGACCCGACTTGTTCACCAGGCAGGCAATCCTGCCACTCTACTCAGCCCTAGTGAGGTTGCTTCTGGAATACTGTGTGCAGTTCTGTGCTCCTCGGGATAAGAGAGACATAGATTTCTTGGACCGGGTCTAGTGGAGGGTTACAAAGGTGATGAACAGACTGGGGCATCTCGTAGGAGGAAAGGCTGAGGGAGCTGGGCCTGTTCAGCCTTGAGAAGAGACAACTGAGAGGGGTCCTCATCAATATATACTACTATATGAAGGGAGGGTGCCAAGAGGATGGACCCAGGCTTTTCTTAGCGGTACCAAGCAATAAGACAAGAGGCAACGGGCAGAAACTGATGCACAGGAAGTTCCACTGGAATATGAGGAAGAACTTCTTTACTGTGTGGGTGACCACGTACTGGAACAGATTGCCCAGGGAGGCTGTGGAGTCTCCCTCACTGGAGATATTCAAGAACTGTCTGGACACAATCCTGTGCCATGTGCTCTGGGATGACCCTGCTTGAGCAGGGAGGCTGGACCAGATGACCCACTGTGGTTCCTTCCAACCTTACCCATTCTCTGATTCTGTGATCAACACCTCAAATAACTGGAGAGAAGGTAGACAAAGACAGTTGATTTTTATGATTGAGGTTTTCAGAAGAAACAAATATTTCTAAAGCCAGCTTATGCTGCAAAGGCTGGCTAGTAGCCCCAAGACAGGTTCATAAAACACACAAAGTGTCAGTAAAACAATAGAAAATCATGTTCCTTACAAAACATATTTTATGTTACCAATGTTCTTGTAACAGTTTTATGGAGACTGAGTAAAATACCACAGCCAGACTTATTGAAAGTTTCTTCCACAGGCCCTCACAAATATCCTGTAATAACCTACAACTGAGGCTGGGCACATGTTTCGTAAAGCACAAGATAGTGATCGGACTGATTTATACACTAAAGGAATGTGGCCAACTGAAAACCTGAAGTCTGTACATTAACATTTCAAAGGAATACACCTCTTCTGCCCAATGTAAACAGAGAGGATGATAAACTATTTGCTATAAAACCAAATACTTTTTTAGACAGCAACTTCTGAGGCAGATTGAAGTCCCTTATCAGGCATTTCAGGCTTCTCTTGGTCTTTTAAACCCAGCTATGATATCAGTTTAATACTCTCACAGATTATTATAAATTTGAGGACAAACTATATATTCAGGAGCTCAACTGTTATTCCCACAGTTCTGGTGGAAATGGGGAACAGCTTTAACAATCTTTGATGGTTCAAATTGAACTATCTCAGTCTACACACAGTCTACACTGCACCTGGAATGGCAGTATATCATTTGCATCAGTGCACATTTATTATTGTGGGCTCACTTACGTGTTAAGTTCCGTACAGCAACTGGAAGGTCTACCTTTTCTTAGGTATAAGGAACTACAAAACCTCCTTAAAATTACTTTTAGCTAGCCAAAATTTACTTTGCTTGTTCATTTGTTTCACTCTAGAGAGATGTCTAAGGCAATAGGTTTTTGCAATGGGAAAATATCAAATCACAAAAGGTAACAGGGATGCTGGCACCGCCAAAATAAGAAGAGCTAAACACCATTCTCAAAGCTTCCATTATCCTTAGCATATCTCCTCATAACAGAGACAAGACCTATCATGTCAGCCTACCTCACAAAGGAGGGAAAATATCCTGAAATTTCCCAACATGGGCCTTCACTAGAAATGAAACACCAAACAATTCAAGCTAACAATTTGGAAAAGCTGGCTACAACCACAAAATCCCTAAATAAGGAAATTTAGTTTCCACGCTAGATCAAATTATTCTGGGAGATAATCACTTGAATGCCAATGTTCACTATAGAAATCCATAATATTTTAAAGCCATCATTCAATAACATTTAACTCCATGAATGAGATTTTATTCCCTTGGCTGGTCATTAATGAAACCTTCTTTGAGAAGTTGCTTATGGAACACAGAACTAGTGTCTCTATTAGGAAATTCTAAGCAGAAACACAAAACTACCTTATCTTAAACATAGTCTATTTGCAAACCAGAGGCTCAGTTACTCATTTCCAAATGGCTACGTGCTTTGTAGTAGTCCGGTTCTCGGTCATAGTTTTCTATTGTATATTTGAGGCAGAAGACATCAACACACAGAATTTCTCTTTTTTTTTTTCCCTTACAAAATCACAGGTTGCAATTCTCCCTGACTTACAAACAAAAAAGAGATAGAAGGAAGGACACCCATTATCAGATTAGACAATCTGAATGAGTTCAAGCGAGGAAGTAACTCAACACTCTCAATCTATCATCATACAGTTCTGTTGAGGTGTTATGGAAGACAAGATCCATTCACTTGGACAGTTCTGCTTGAGAAAATGTTATTAATATATCTAAAACAAAAAAAGCAGAATAACAACCTCAGTTCTTTACAACTATCATCCCTTAAAACGTAATGGAGTTCAAGAAAAGAGGTGGGCAAATGTGAATGGTTATGGAATTAGACAAAAACTTGACCTATGACCTGGAATAAAAGGCTCAGAAATAAAGGAAATTTATCCATTTCAGAGAGGTAAGCCTCTCCCTCAAATGGCTCAAGTAAGACCAGAGGAAGTTTTCTGCGTACCCTACAAAGCTTTTTGGTGCTGTGATGATCAGTCTCCAAAACGAAGGGTAAGTATAAGACATGCTTAGAGAATCTATTTATTGACTCCATGGCTCAAGGTATTTTAAAATGATTATATTCTTCTTGGCTGCCAGTGGTATCCACAAAGCTTTGGTAAGCACTGGAGGAAAACTGGGAGAAGCACCCTTAACGGTATCGCTTTTATGTAGCAAGATCTACCCAAGAAAAGAAACCTCCATACCAAAACTGAAGTAATTATGAATAGTACAGGTTTTTACATCACATTTTGTATGATCTAGGTATCAAAAAATGTGAGAAAGCTTTGCTTATTAATCTTCATTTAACTTGGTAACAAAATTGGTGTTTTGCATACCTGTGTTCTCTGGTCTTGAGCTACGTCTATAAACTGCCTATTCTTACTGAGTGCCTTCATCAGCAAACAATTCATCTTAATTAAGGCCTGCACCTGACCTGCCACCTCCCCAGAACTGGCTGCAGTGATAGCTGTCGCAACTCTTTACTGCAACAAAACACATCTTCATTCACTGAAATGCACTGCAAGCCTCGGCAGTCACAACCCCAACAGTAAAAAAGGAGGCATGGAAATCCTCATATATTCCTCACAATTTACAGCAGCCAAGAATAAAGTTTATGCTGTAGACTATTGTAACACTGATTAACCCTCAATATATGCAACTCGTTTTATTGTGGTTAGTCATTCAAAATTGACAGGGTCACCACAGCAACGTGATTTTAGTAACCCTTACAGTTGGAAAGGAAGCGGATGAGAAGCTGCAAGTGTCAATTCAGCTGGCAAAAAAAGTGAGAAAAGTATTCAAACATGTATGCTTTGTTGCATACAAACAATTTGCAATGAAAATAACTTACTGATCACTACTGTAATTCATTATTATGGCTTGGGGATAACCATAAGTATACAAGAAGTTCCCATTACCTGAAAGATTAAAATTGATCTAAAAGCTCCAGAAAAAAGCCACAATCACCTGTGTTCTGAGCTGTGCTGTGCTGTGCAGAGCAATTCCCAACTTTCCTACAGGACGAACCATTGACCAAGAGGCTAATCAAGGCACCAAAACCACACTGGCTGATTACCCACTCCTTCACCCATTCATTTCAAAGAGCTGCCCTGGTGTGTTGTGCACACCATATAGTATCATGCCCTTAGGCAATCCAGAGTAAATTTACCATAGCCACCATCATGTATCAGAAAAAATTGTCTGCTAAGGTTGATAAATCAGTCAATTACCTGCTTCCTTGACTTTTATCCTTGTGTAAATGTTTTCAACTTGACATTACCAGTACGTGTGAGAAGACGACCTGCACATTGCCAAAACCAACTATTTAAATTACTAACAAATCCTTAATTACTATAAACAAGATTACAACAGGCTTATTTAAAAAAGGTTTCTAAACAGCAAAGTGATAGCTCCAGAAAATAAAGCTCCCTTGCTGTCACTGTTCGAGGTTGCTGTCTCCACATTTACTCTTGCTCTGTGTACGACCCTCGGTGCTCCCTCAGCCCACCTGAATGCCACAGCAAGAGCACCTGCTGTCTCTCCATCGCTACTCCTTGCATGGCTGAGCATGTACACAGGGCATGAGGTTCCCAGTCTCCTCTCAGCATCTCCTATGAGGTCCAAACCACCTTCCTCCCCAAGCCACGTGCTCCCTACACATTATAAAGTAGGAAGAAATCATTAATGTACCAGAGGAAGGTAAGACAAACAAATACTATTAAAGACCTGCAGTTACTGACTTTATCTTCAAGGCAGAGCTGCTTCAGTGTTCCTGGTGGGAATCTAAAGAACAGTCCAATGCTCGCAGGTGGCAGGAGAGTGTGGAAAAACCACAGGCTATCATCCTTGCCAGTGGGCTGATCTGGGCTAAAAATGGAATATTAAATCTACGGCAAGGTAGATGCATGTGAGCTCAGGTAAAATTTCACTTTCCATGCTTCCTCTCTCACTGGTAAGAGATTTCCAGAACAGGAGAAGAGAAAATACCTAATACAGACACTGAAACCAGAAGTACAATTATATATCATTCTTCTTCCTCTACACACAGAAGTTATTAAACACAATGGACCATGCAATAGATCTGGTTTCCTGTATCTCTTCAAAGGCATAGTCAAAGTTTGGAATTGAGAGGTGGTAAACTCCCACCAGGGTTTGTACAGAGGCAGACTAATGTAAGCCTAGCATAGCTCCAATACTTGAGAAAAGCTCTATTAGAAGTTTTCAGCAGCACTGCAAAAACATACAGCAGCACCAGAACACATCCAGTCATTTCAAGGAGCATGCTTTCCAACTTTCTCCCTACTTACTTCTGTTCCCCCTGTAGCATCATCCTGAGGGAAAACTGCTCTACAGATGCTCAAACAACCTCAATAACTACTACCTCAGTTTCCTCGAGAAACTGCTAGGTGTATCTTTCCTACAGGACCTAATTAGAATACAGGCTCTGTTTCAGGCTGAAACTATTTTTCTGTTGGGTCACAGGTGCCTGGGACAGCAGGTTGAATCCCTGGCTCATACTCCTAAGCAATATACATAACCAACAAAGGTGGAGAAAACAATATTTCCTTGTCTCTTTCTGATGTCTAACTACTTCCTGATGTCTAAGTACTACTGTAGAAAAGAGAACTTCAGGAGACATTCAGCTGAAAGAGCAATCAGAAGCCCTACAGAAGAACATGGTATTTTTGAGCTGCTTTCTCCATGACTACTGTCTCTAATTTCCTGAGCCAGGCCATCAATGTTGAGGATAATACAAATGGCAACCTTCACTTTTCCTCTTCTCTCCAGTGCTTAAAGGCATGCTGTGTCTTCTCTTGAACCAGTTCCAAATAACTTCTCATTCTATTAACTTCTGAAACCGCCAGTAGTCTTCAGGGAGTGACACTGATAAAGCACTGATATTAACAAAATGAAAAATGACTATTTCTCCACTTTCCTACCTTTCCTGACCAATCTTCTTCAGCTGGTATAGAAAACTTATCATAAATATTGACTGGCAAAAGGTGAAAAAGAGAAAAATCATCAGTGATAAAAGCAGTGATTACACCACAAGTGGTTTTGAAGAAATAGACAGAGAGACAGAAGAAAACTAGTCCTCATCAGTGTAGCAGTCCTACACGAGAATTAAAGCTGAAAAAGGCTGTGTGTGAAGCTCTGCTGATAGGTGTGAAGATTCTCTAAAGAAAACTCCCTGTTGAGCCACACGTTAAAAAACCAAAAACCAACCACCCAAACAAGCACTCAAAATGCCAGAGATCTCATGTCTGTAAACTACGCTGCCAAGGCTCCAGACATCCCCACAATCATCATATAACCCCAACAGCTCTGTCATTGCAGTCTAGAGCTCTTGGACACAAAAACTGAACACAGATACAGCTCACAGCACCAGTAAAACAGCATGAGAAAAATTCTTGCTGGCCAAAGGGTGGGTTTCACCTCCCCAGCACGAAGTTAACCCAAGTAGCTTCTAAGGAAGGAAGACAAGCACAGCATCTCTATCTCTGTCTCTTTATTCCTGCAGGAGTCTGGCTGTCTGCTCTCCATATAAAGGACATATTAGAGCTTGAAAAACTGTCAAAGAACTGGTTATATTTGCCTACCTTGATGAGATGATGTGGTGTTGTACACCCTGACCTATGCATACTCTGATTTTTTTGGTTAGCTCATTATTTCCTTCTCTGAGCATGAATAAGACATCTCACCTTCCCAACGGTCCCCGTGGCATTCCGGCAAAAGCATTTCATTCTGCTCGATTGGGAAGAATCACTACTGCTACATATTCAATAATCCAAACACTTCAGTTTATGTGTAGGGCCACATTCTCTCCTGTGTGGCATGTGAGTATTTGGCAAAGGATGCGCTCTGATTCTCCCTTGTGTTTTCTAACCTAGACAGAGCCTGGACACTGGCTTACCAACAGCAGCTGGAAATGGCTGTTAACCAGCAATAACTAGATCTGAATGCGTTCCAGCCATGGCTTCATCTCTAACTCTTTCCATCTCTGATTCATAGGCTATTCTAAGTTTTAGTGCTATGAAGATGTATGAAATAACAGTATTATTTCTCCCCTAGAAACATCCCCCACTCCCATGCAATAAGAATCCTGGTCTGGGAAGGCCAAGGCAACTTCTGTAACATTTGCATTACCCTAACAGCACAAGGGAGATCAAAGGAAAGCTGCAAAGATGGCCCTTTCCTGATAATAAACATTAAGTTCAATCTTAAAAATAATGTTAAGTGGAACTCAGTGAGGTCATCTTAAATCATTCTAAATATTGAACTCAGAAAGGTAGTGTGAAAGCAAATGCTGTGAACTTTCTTTACCTTTTATTAACATACAGAAAGAGAAAAACCCACAGTAAGCACTCAAAATACTGACTCTTAGGAAAGGACTTTTAAAATATATGGAAGTGTTGCTTTAGAACACATTTATTAAAGTTGTTTCAGGGATCAATAAATTAAAAAAAGTCAACTAGAAATCCCTGTCACCTTAATACGTAGCTGGCAAAAAAACCCCAAAACGTGGGAAACCTCAGATCAACAGTGCCTGTAATTATCCCTATTGAGTTTACAACTCCTATCAAGGGGTCACAAAGCAAAGGGAAGAGCTCACAAACTGTATGTATGGCAATGTTCAACCACAGCAGGTAATAACAGACCAGTGTACCTGCTTTAACTAAGATCTCTTATAGTTTTGACTAGTTTCTGTTTACTTTTGCTATAAGCAGCTTCTGCTCTACTTTTGGTAAATAACGTGCTCCTCATTTACCATTATATTCTGCCTGAAGTGCTGATGCTCATTAGCTTTCCAACTGGTTCAGAAACAAAAGGTTTAGGTTTCAGATACTGAAATTATTCCTTCCTGTACATGCCATGGGAATCTACTTCCCTATAATTTAATTTTTTCCCTCTCTCCTGAAGTCAGATTAAAACATGGCAAATTATATTCTCTGTGTTTCTAATTCCTCCCACATGCATGATATTATGGTAACGTATCTAAGGGAAGCTTCAAGAAGTGTTTGTTTTGTCGTGCTGTGTTTGCTACCAAAGACAGCTGCTTTCTGTGTCCCTGAGAGGATTGCTTGGGGTTAACAAGCGAAGCCAAATAAGAGAGGATTAGGATGCTTCTCCTAGTGGTAGGCGAACACACAGAAGCAGACCATGTGGAACAGGCACTCCTCAATTCCAGGCACACAGTTTTAGGCACTGCCTCAGCTTTCAACATTAAGAAGTCAGAGGTCACATAATTAACATGCAAGCACTGAACAAGAAGTAGGCATTCCTCAAATCTTATTTTAAAGAAATCTAGGATTCTGTGCCAAGCTCCTGGTACAAGAAACTAATGCTGTGGCTACTTAGGGCACAGACACAGCATAAATGGCAGTAACCAGTTTTGACATTCTGCCTAAAAATCCACCTAAAATTCAGACGTAAAGGAATAGCTAGAAGCAAAGTGGAAGTTTCACGTTCATGTCCATTCCATTCCTGGCTCTTTCTGCTGAACAAACAAACAAGTGTGACAATGGCAGTGGGATTTGATTTTATTTTCCCAAAGTGCATTTCTCAGATGGAAACTCTTGTGAGCTTTACCAACACTTTTTTTGTGCAGGCCAATAAATGCCTTCAAAGACAACAACTCTGATTCTCATGAGAGCATGTCTCTACTAAATAACGCAGTGCTGTGTAGTGATACCTGAGCCAGCTTGAGTATACCCACAAGTAGTAGAGCTGAATTAACCTGGGTAGACTGCTGTGATAACGGCCTCCCATACACAAGGTAGCTTATTTAGAGCTTGCTTTGTTATCTCAATGTGGCACAGCACTGTGCAGGAAGACAATATAAACAATTATGATGAAGTCTATTTAGGCGTTATGGGCAATGTTCAAGTACCTCAAGGTGGGCAGAAGAGCCCCCTGCAGAGTTATTCACTGTGCAAAGAACTCCCTTTGGCAACGCAGAATTGACAAAAGGATTATGTCAGCCTTTCCTTCCCAGAACAAGGAGCAGGGTGAGAGCCTGGGGGTAGCAGAAATTAGAGCAGCTCTAGGCTGTTATGCTTACACTGGTGCCTGAGAAGGGCTCTTCACGGGCTCAAAGTCCTAGAAATACAGGGGTAGATAAGAGGAAGTTCTGCTCCAAACACATAAAGGAATGGGTCCTCAGTCGTTAGTTACCAGGTCTAGACTTGGCACAGTGGTTTATAAAGCAAGAGACTCTGGCTGTGCTTCAGGAAAGCAAGCAAACACAGCTACACCACCACCTGCTATCTAGATACACTTGCCTGCCACTCTCTCAGTTCCTTACTTTTCACTCTAGGTAACGATCAGCTGGTGGTGTGTGTTTGTATTTTAATTTTCGAGATGAGTAATTATTTGTATGACTACACCAGTCAAGTGAAGTATAGAAGCTTGCAAAGAATGTCCATTGCAGACACACATGGGGATTACTCATTAAGCTAAATACACACTTATTAAAACCATCAGTTGTTTTAATGCACTTTTCTATAAGTTACTTGCCCTGATACAGCATCTTACAAAATCTAACAGGCACCAATATTCATGATACGTCCAAAACATTCATTCAGAACAGGAAGTTGTAATTTTAAAGCAAGCTTGTGCCAAATCTTCTCCCTTAGAGAAACTTTCACATAAAACTTGGGACCATGCAGGGAAGAATTCTTTGTACCTGCACAGAAAGCCCCGCCATAGAGGGAAACCACATCCAGGCAGTAAACCCCAGATGAGGGCCAGAAGAGCTATAAGCCCTTCCTGAGAAAGGGAATCCCTAGAGGTAGGACCATGCAGAATTCAAAGGGATGATGACAGCAGTTTGGCTTTGAGTTGCTTCAAAAATTTTATTTCTACCCTAGTGAGAGCATCCCTAACAAAAGAAACAAAACAGTGCAGATGTTTGGAACCTAATTTCATTTTCTGCTGATTATACTACTCATGACGAGACCTCTACCACTTGGTAACCCTTTAATTTTTAATGGAATTTATTCTAAACAGCAACTAAATCATCAGTCTTGCATAAAAACTATCTACTGTGCTATCAGCACTACTCGCTCTTTCCCCTCTACTTCCAATCCTGTTGCCAAAGTACTGAAAAGAACAAGGAAAAGGATTATTTATGCAGCCCAGTTTTTCTACCTTTACTGCATGTTTCTCAAAAGCCATAACTCTTTTGTCATTCCAAATTACCCAAACTTGTACTCCATGTGAATTTTTAACCTGCAAAATGGAACAGGCTTGTCTTACTGTTAGGCTTAACTTGGAATTCTACTACTCAGTATAATTACACCACAAACAAGGAAACCCCTTGAAAAGCAGAAAAAATTTTAAGGAACAGAGCTAACTACTAAGCTGACAAGTTCGGGTTGAGAATATTTGTCATCTAGACCAAGGAGGACACCAGGCTGTAAATGCTACTGAAGATATGTGAGGAAAAGAGAAATTGTTTTTGGGAGCATAACACTGCCATAATTGTGACCCTAAGTTAGTCTGGAGAAGAGGAAAAACTAAAAGGCAAGTTCTCATGTGAGTTTATGGGTTACA
This sequence comes from Pipra filicauda, assembly GCF_003945595.2. NCBI lineage: Eukaryota > Metazoa > Chordata > Aves > Passeriformes > Pipridae > Pipra > Pipra filicauda. Next base: position 3,629,649 of record NW_024105087.1, on the reverse strand, counting down.
AGATGCTGAATCCTTCATTAAAGTAGCCACAATGCAGTGTATAGTTGCACCCATCAATGCTGCCTGAACCCTGCAGCATGCATCCTTTCAAAAGAAGTATGAATCAACATTTTAAAAAGAAAATCCTTGGAGAAAGGGATATTATCCACCTTTTAGAGGTTGGTTGGTTTTTTTTTCCTTCAGCCCAATGTAATTTATTATCCTTCATGGCCATATCATCCCATAGCATTTACTGTTCTTGAGAGAGAACACTTAAAGTAGAACAAAAATAAAACTTTTCTTTGAGGAGCAGAAAGATAGAGAAAGGAAGAGAACTCCCCCACCCCCATGAAAACTGGATCCTATTACATGCTGCTGGTAACTTTGTAGTCCAGATATCTTGCATATTATTATTTTTGTAAGGTACATGATACTTTAGCCTTCATACATCCTCAAGGGTTTTGTATGCATAAACCCAAATGATACAAATACCATGAATGGCAAACTAGGCAACAAAAAATGGTGTACTAGAAGTGAAGACAAAATATTATTGAGAAGATACACTTTTCGAGCATCACTCTGGAGCACTTTAACAGCTGTAACAGTAAAAGGATTCCAGGCACAACCCATATTAGCATTTCCTAACCATCTGAACTTATGTCTGTATCATGATTTCTTTGCAATGTGAAAGAAAAAAAAGAGTCCTCTATACAGTGCTCCATGACAAATCACATGCCTTGTGATGCTTCATGTTAGAAAACCTTTTAACTTCCAAAAAGTCCTCTTTTGTAGGTCATGCTCTCATTATCTTGCTCTGGGATCTGGTCTGATTAAATTATAGGAAATTACTAATACTTCACTTTGAACAGCCAGCTCCTCCTGGCTCCTCTTCTTCCTTCTTTTTTTTCTAAACTTAATTCCTCCTACTCCTGCCTTCTTACATATGAAAAAGGCAACAATTCCTCTGTTACAAAGATTAAGTCATCCTCTTCTTCATCCATTTTAAAAGTAAAAATTCTTTCTGTCTGCATGTTCTTACATTTCCCATTCCACTGCTCTACCTGCAGGTTTTCCTGTTTGGTCAACTAAAAAGTTTGCAGTTTTGTTTTAAATCTTTGGCACCCCTACCCTCTCTAAAATCTAATTCATAAGAACCTAAAGACTAAACCAGTTTAATAAGCACAACACTAACTTTTTGGTGTCCAATCTATCCTCCAGTGTGATTTATTTATATTTTGTACTATCAGACAACACTAAAACATAGTCTACCATTGATTTGCTGTAGACATTTATGACTGAATGATTCTTATAAGACTGACTTAGTTTGCGTAATAAAAAAGAAAATTAGCAAGCAAATTTAAGGAGACAGAGACTTTACACATCAGACAGGATCACCATGAAGGGAGACGGTATTTCTGAGAAGTTTGGGACAACTTCACTAGCACAACAGGGACAAAGTAAGAACAATATCCTCAGATGGAATAATGGGAATGTTACTCAATCCACCAAAAGGCTGCTGTTCATTTGAGAGGTGTTATTAACCTAATCATACTACTAATAACAATAATTCTCCCCACATGGATCCTCTTGTCGACTACGTGCTAGATCATGATACCTGCAGTGGTTAAGAGGTTAAAAATAGTAAATATGTTAGAAGGACAAATAAAAACTTCCCCTTAAACATGCAATGTGTGCTAGTAAAGTAATAAAATCATTTAAAAGAGAAAGATTCCTGTTCCTGGCAAAAGTATTTTGTCTTGGAGGCAACTCTTTAATGCTAAATGACAGTAAAGGCTTTCCTGACATTGGGAAGTCTTTTGAAAAACCTATCCAACACACTTCCTCTCTTGCTATCAGAAAGTATCAAATGAAGCAAGCTACAGAAATAAAAAAGAAGGAAGCTCTAAATCACTATTAATTTACTTGTTTGACAGTATTTTCTTTGTCCTCTGATGATATAATCGAGCAATAAAAAACCAATATAATAAAAAGCTTCACAGAGTTCAAGTGGTTTTTTACTGTATAGAAAGAGCTAACACTTCAACAGGGTATCTGGAACATCTAACACTGCACCTGACCACGAAAGCAAGAAGAGTTATGCCCCCTTATTATCACTTATCTAGCTTTTGATATTGAAACTAATGTTGTATCAATTCCACATCTCCTTCTTTAACAAAATAAATCTAACAGAAAATTCCACTGCAGTTTGTCCTACATTAAAAGCATTCCTCAGAAACTAGCAGGAGTTCAAACTTCTCAGTGTAGCATCTGCTACTCTGTAACAAATGCAAGCTCTGAATAAATAGAATTGTGGCATTCATTCACAAATTGCATTGCTGACAAGCCTCCCAGACAGAATCAAACCCCAAGGAGTATCGATTGCTACACTTAAGGCAATGTAGTGATCTAGATCTTAAACATTTACTCGAGTGCCTCAAGACTTCCCAAAACTTCTACTTTTCAGGCTGAGCTCTTTCAAGTCACATGGAGCAGTTCAAAGGTAACAGACTTTCAGGAATTTTCAGTAAAGAAAATAATAGTCTGAGGTAGAATGGAAAGTGAAGCAACAAGGAGAATAAAAACAAGGTAAAGTTGTATTTATACATGTATTTTTAAAGATTCTTATGCTAATTCAATAAATGAGAAACAAGTATTTAAGTGCTGAAGTGGCTGAATGGGAGGGAAAAACCTCCAACACACGTACACACAGGAATGAGCAAAATTCCTTTAAACATTCCAGTGCAAATGAATTGACTTGTCCAAGGTAGTCACATCCAAAAATAATCATAGGACAAATGTGTACTGGGCAAACTTGTAAGCTATAGACCTAACTCTGTCATTTTAAACTGAGTCTACACTGCTGTAGTATTTAGTTTGGATATGAATGAGCCATTGTCTATCCAGGAACTCCTAAAATCCTTTCCTCATTCCTTTGTATCTTAAATTAAGAAGGATGCACTTTCCTTTTTATTTCACAGAGCGTGAGGACATTCTGCTGCCATATGTGGCTAAACAGTTCCCTAAAACTGACTTCTTTACACATGAAAACTCCACTTACAATACATGTAAATATTGGAGTCTCAAAGGGCCCATCCATCTGACTGAACCCTGAGGTTCACCCTGCTTCGAGCAGGGGGCTAGGCCAGACGACCTCTAAAGGACCCTTCCAAACTAAATTATGTTGTAAACAACTGCAATGACTGAAAGCTCAACCTTAACTCTGCCCTTTTAAGCAGATGCCACCAAAACACACTATTATTGCATCTAATTATATCAATCCTTCTCTTCCTTCAAACACTGAAGCGTCAGTATCCAGCAACTCCCTTGAAAATGAACTAAACTCTCGGAGCAGCCTCATACATCTCTAGCAAACTCTTGCACAGAGGACTTCTTCACCATGGTGTGTGTTTTGGCAGTGCAGTCTTCTCATGTGGAATTACCTCTAAATTTACATGAGGGCTGTCCAGTGAAGTCAATGGACAGAAGTATAAAATCAGGGTCTGGGTCACCAGCAGCTCCGTACTATCACTGCAAGCAGCCTGATAGTGTTCCTCAGGTGCATTTCAGGGTACATAACAATTTATAAGAAACTAATTAAGGCCTAGAAATCCTGAGAACACAGCTTCCTACTCAAGCCGTACTAGAGTTGACAAGGACTTGCCAGACCAAGTTACATTTGCTCAGTTACACTGTAACACTGGTAAATTATTCTGTGTATCAACATCTGACTATTTATTTTCCCAAACAACTGCAACAGAATCCAAAATACCACAGGGAGTTTCAGTAAGGTGCTACATCGCTTAGGTGTACTGGAGACCATTCAGGAACCAGCAGCAACCTGTCACGTAACTCAGGAGTGAATCACAACAGCGATGCCCTCAATGGGGCAGAGTTAAGGTTGAGCACAGCATTAGCCAGCTTCTTTTGGGATGCCCGTGGTGCACTTTACAGTTCTGCCACTGTTAATACTTCAAGGTGAAATATGCACTCTGTCCCGCTAAGAAATGTATTGCTAAAACCAGCGAGAACTGTGGAATAAAAATGGTTTTTACACTGAGCATCCATTAAAGCAACATGTTGCTAAAACAACAACAAAACCCCCCTAAAAAACCACAAACCCCCCCCCTAAACCCCAAAGTAAGATCCCTGATCACTATTTACAGCATCTGTACACTGAATTCCAAGGCATTTGCTGAATCTAGAACACTATTATTCTGAGTGACCTGAAGTGTTATTATTGTCAAATAACAGCTTTTTGATTCAGTTGCAAAAGAAATTAAAATAAATAAATCCCACCGAAAAGTAGCGTTCACGTGGGACATACGGTGTGTTTGCGTATCACACACCAGAAAAAAAAAAAAAAACAACCCACCCAAACTCCTCCAGTGAACTGAACTAAAAAAATTAATCCGAAAGAAGTACAGATTAGGCCGTGTAATTTAAAAAAAAAAAAAAAAACAGCAACACACGCCGAACTCTATTCGCACAATGAAGGCAATTGTTCGTCGGCCCAAAAAAAGCCGTGGCTTCCCCCGGCGCGGCGGTCAGGAGGTCGGGGCCGCGGGCGGCCGCAGCCGCAACCCGGTGGCGGGGGCAGCGCGGGGCCGGGGCCGCGGGGCCGAGCGGAGCCCCCGGGGCCGAGCGGAGCCCCCTCCGCCGCCTCATCCGCGGCGCGCCCGGGCGAGCCAAGATGGAGCCCAGGTTTGATGTCAGCCCCAGGGGCGGGCGGAGGGCAGCGCCGGGGCGGGGGCGAGGGCAAGGTCAGCCGCCAGCCCGGCGCGGCCCCGCCGCCTCCGCCCGCCCCGAGAGCCCCCGCGGGGCTCCTGCCGAGCCGGTTCCCCCCCCACCTCCCTCCCCATCACCGCCCCTCCACGGCCGCGCACGGCCCTGCGCGCCCGGGCTTGGCCCCTGCCCCCGCCCGCCGCGCCGGGGCCGGGGCGCTGCAGAGGCGGGCGCCGAGCTCCCGCTGCCCCCCCCCGAGCCGAGCCGAGCCCAGCCGAGCCGTGCCAGCCGCGCTCTGCGCGGGGAATCGGCGTTACCGGCTCGGCTCCTCCGCCGAAGGGCTACGCGGGGGCAAACGGCAATAGGAAGGGATGGGGGAGACGGGGGAATAACCTCCCCGCCCAAAAACCCAAACATCAATCCCCCCACAAGCAAAGCCCACCGCAACTCAAGCCCTTTTGACTCGACTCGGGAGGAAAGGGAAAGGAGTGACAAATATCTGCGGGGCTGCAAGTGCCGCCCCCCCGCCTCGCCCCCAGCCCGGCGCCCCCCCTCGCCGACACCCCCATCCCGGCGCTGGAAGGGCGCTGGGAGCGCTGCCCCGGCCCCTCCGCCCGCAGAGCGGGGCGGGGGACGCGCCGCGCTCCGCCCGCAGCGGCGCCCCGCGGGCAGGGGCAGGAGCCGCCCCGGTGAACTCCCGGTGACCGAGCCCGGCTCCGGCACCGGCGGCTCAGCCCTCGCCCTGCCCCGAGCACGGCGCGGAAGGGCCGCAGGCACGCTCCGAGCAGATGTGCCGGGGACAGACAAACAGGCAAATGACCCCTCCATCCACCCCCCGCTCTCCTTAAACCAGCCCTGGGGCCACGCAGGGGCAGGGTATTTTTAGGTCTCTTCCCTTCCCCTCCGCCTCCCTCTCAATAGCTGCCGAGCGCTGAATACGAGGAGAGGGTGGAGAGCGAGCGGCAGAAAAGTTAACTGTTTTGCAAAGAGGGGAGAAAAGAGGCAGGGAGGGAGGAGGGAGCCAGCAGGGCAGGGTGAGCCGTGTCAGAGGATGTGTGTGTGTCTGTATGTGTGTGTGTGTGTCTGTGTGTGTGTAAGCGCAGGGGGTGCCCGCGGGCGGAGGATCGGATGCACTTTAGCCCTGTGCTCTGCTGCTCTCGTCTGGGGCAGCGCCGCCGGAGCCTGAGTCTCGCCTGGTTCGCCTGACCCTTCATTTCACTGCGGCCAGGAGGAGCCCGGAGCCCGCCGCCGCCTCCTCTCCCTGCTCTGCAGGGACCTCGCCTGCCACGGTCTGCCTCCCCGCCGCCCCCTCCCACGCCGCCGCCGGCGGCCGCGGCCCCCTCCGGAGTGGCCCCGGGGTCGGTGCGGGTGCCCCCGCCGGCCCCCTCCGCGGCCGCTGCCCGCCTGCGCCCCGCTCCCGGGCCGCCCAGCCCCGCCGCAACCTTTAGCCGGGGACGGACCTCTCGGCTGGTTCCGCACAAGACGCCAGCAGCCGCTTCCCCTCTCGCCGCCCTCCCCTCCGGTGTTTAGCCCCCCTCCCCACCCCAATAAAACAGACCCCCCCCTCCCTCCGGCCCCAAAGAGAAACCCACACCGCCCCCCCCGCCCCCCCACCCTCAGCACAAATGCACAATCACGGGCGAGGGGAGGGAGAGGGAGGAAAGGGCGAGAGACGCGAAGAAAGAAGGGGGGAAAGGAGAGAGAGGAAAAATTAAAAGGGCACAAGGCTGTTCATCACCAACATGGCTGCCTTAGCTCAGACCTAAAAGAGGAATAACCCAGGCTGTGTCTTTGTCAGTTTCACCTCTGTAACCCTAAACTAATGCACGAAACGACGGAGGCGGCTGCAGAGGGGAAGGAGACGGGGAGAGGAGGAAGGAGAAAATGGCAAAAAGAGGGGGCACTTACGTGAAGAGAGGCGCTTGGGCTGCTCCTGCTTCCTCCTGGGCATTTTCCCCCTTTTTTCACATTCTCCTCCTTGGTTTAACGGGAGATCAAATAAGACCGGGAGGGGGGGGCACGGACGGGCACAAAGCCGGGGCCCCCGGGGGAGCTGCTAACCGGGGCGGGTTTTCCCCTCTTCGCCGGGGGAAAGGGGGCTTGAAGCCGGTTTTCCCGGAGCCACCGCGAAGGGCTCCCTCTCCCCCTTCTCTCTCTTTCTTTTCCTCTCCCCCCCACCCCCCACCCCCCCTACCCACCCCCCCCCCCCCGCAACCCGGTCGTGCACCTGGCTTGTCCCCGGTCGCAGTATCCCTCAGCGGCCGGGGATGTGTTTCCCGGCGGGCGGGCGGGCGCCGTGCCGGGGCGAGGGGGCTGGCGCGGCGGTGCCGAGAGCTGCGCCCCGCGCTCCTGCCGGCCCCTAACTAACACTAACGCCGGGATCAAAGGGCAGCGGCGGCGGCGCTCCCGGCGCGCCCGCGGGCGGGCAGGGACACCCGCGCACACCCCCGCACAGCCCCGGCGGGCGGGCACACGCGCGGGCACACGCACCGACACACGCGCGCCCCGGCGGGGCAAGAGGGGACGGTGCCCCCGCTCCCCGCGGGCCCCGGGCGCGGCGCTGCGCGGCGCGGCGCGGCGGGCGGAGGATGCGCTGCCCCCGGTCCTGCACCCGCTGCTAATCCTCTCTTACCCAAAAAAAAAAAAAAAAAAAAAAAAAAAAAAAAAAAAAAAAAATTAAAAAAAAAAAAGGTGTATATGTAAATTTGTGGGTCTCGACCGTTCGCGCTGTGATTCCCTGGTTTGCGGTGGGAAAGAAAATAATAATGTCAAACATTTTTTCTTTTTTTTTTTTTCTTTTTTTTTAATTAAGACGTTTTGTCTTCCTGTGTGTTAGAAACTGAAAAAAAAATAATTGTAGTGGTGCAAAGCTCACCTCCATAAAATTTGTTGGATGTGATCAGCACAGGGGGCCCGAGGGGCTTTGCTGCAGCCGAACTTCAGTTCAGTGTAGGGAGGAGGAGAGAATGGTTTATATACGACCCCCTCCGTGCCAAAATAAGCACACAAAATAAGAAGGGAAGGTGGGCAAGTAGGTATTCTGACGATTTCTAATGCAGGTTTTAATAAGTGGGAAGAATGCAAGCAGCGTGAAAATCACAACTCCTTGAGAGTGTGTGTGTGTGTGTGTGTGTGTGTGTGTGTGTGTGGAGGGGGGAGGAAATCAAGATTAGGTCACCCCTAATGGTTGATTTAACTGCTACATGATACTTCTACAGTGCACACAGCAAACTGGACTTCTGAAATTTACTTTTTTTTTCCCCCTGCTATAATGCAGGTATATGAAGCTTTATCCTGAAGCGATTCCAGTGTGCACTATGAAGCCAGGATAGCAGTTTTCATTAACTGATACATACTTTCATTACTTCACAAATCACACATCTTTCTTCAAAGACAGACATGAAGGTGGGGAAAAAAAATAGAAGAGAGATTGGGTCTCACTAAAGCACAAAAGGTACTCCGTGAAAGAGAAGTGCTCTCTTTGTGACTTGCAGTCATTTGGATAAAAGTTAACACAGAGGTTCTTAATGGTTTAAACTCCAAAACCTGTTACTACAATTGAAGTAAAATGATTTGAAGCACGGTTGTTTCATATAGCTCTCTCTTTGTGTAAGAAAACTTTGAACTTAGCGGAATACATAATAGAAATCATGAGTCAGATGTTGCAAAACTTAAAAATATGCATTATTCTAGCATGTATACCTGTGAGAATTTTTTTGCTTTTGACAGCCTGACTCATCATTTTATCACACTATCCTCTATCCTAACTTCAAAAAATTTTTTTAAAATAAACAGTTGCCTAGGAAAACACAAACCAGCAAATTTGCAACCTAAATATTTTAGAACAGTCGACTTAAACTCTTAATCACCTCAATTTAGAATGGTTTCACATAATCTTATACCCATTTCACAGCCGCAATTATCCTTTCTACAGGAAAAAAATCTAAATAAGACTTAAAAGATTATATGTATGACAAGCTGAGGTCATGCGTGTGCAATTTCGAGTTTGAAAACCACATGTACACATCTGCTGAGACAAAACAGACTCCTCCTGACTTCAGCTGGTTTATCACTTCACAATACAGCTAAAATACTTCATTTTCATGGAGAAATTTGCTTATATTTAATCCGGAAGTAAAAACCAAGGTGTATAACTGACAGTACTAGAGATTTCTGGAGGGAAAGATGAGTCCAAACAGCTGCCTGACTCTTGCTCATGACCAAGAGTACCAGAGTCAGAATTCCTCAGAATATTCAGGTCCTGTCTTTTCCCTCAGTTCTCTGGTTTATACTGGTTTTGGAGATTTGTACAGCATTAGTAGTGATAACCAAAAATATCAGAGGCATTCTTTACCATTGCTCACTAACCTCAACTTTGATGTGCCTGGGACTAACAACAGAACTTTGTTCACTAATAAGAGTTGCAATGCTGAACCTACCTACTTATTTTTTAAATGCATTCTAATGTCAATTGTGCTAAACTAAGCCAACTTTGTGATCAGCATCTGAATGATCCTACCAGTGCAGGAGGCCACAAAGTAGCCATTTTGGAAAGGAAAAGAGTACTGGACCTGTGATATGATCCACAGCTGCTGTGGCAGCCCTTCTTCAGGTGCTCTAGGAGAACAGGACATAGGAAATACCATGTTCTGCACTGTCACTCTTTCCACCCTCTACTCCTCATACGTTTCTGGCACGTAAATTAATGTTGACATTGTCAGCATTAATTTACAATATGCTGTGCGAGTTTTTTTCCCCTCCATCATTTGAAAACCCCTCAAGGCGGGGTTGAGGTGGCTGCAGCAAAGACACTATGGGAACACAGCTCTCTGAAAGGGCCATGGGGACTGGCACAATATAGAGCAGCATTAAATCTCTCGAAGGGTGACCTTGGCTTCGATAGACACCCCAAAAGTTTGCCTGGGAGTTTAGTGGGCCAATACTTAAGCGTGTTCTGCAGTGAAAGAAATCCCAGTGGTTGAATGAATTATCAGGGAGAAACTTAATAAATTCAAGATTTGAAGGGTTTCTAACCCCACACCTGGAAATACTCCATTTGGGAATAACTTGCTTCCTCATATCTATCCTGGCTAATTGTATTACTCCACATATTGTCCTAGTCAATAGATAGTATCCAGCCATCACACTGAAATCATAGGTACATCAGTCCTAACTTTGAATTATTTTACACATTGGTTTAAGGAAGATGACTAAGGCCATAATGCCATTTAAAAAATAATCTTCCATTATGTGTTTGGTGATATAGTACAAAAAAGAATTAAGTGGGCTGACCACACTTTTGAACATTTTTAGTCCAAACACAAGAAAATAGTTGCAATTCTTCCACAGATAACATAATATAAATAATGCATCATTTCTGCAGGTCCTTCTATTAATAAGTAATGATTGTATGGCACCTTCCAAACACCAAATCTAGTTACACATATGAATTAAGTTCAGCTTCAGAATCCACTCTCGAACAAAGTAAATATTTTCTTCACTTACACATGAGAAAAATGAAACAAATTGAGTAAATAAGGTTTTAAACAGTAATAAATGATGTAACATTCTTAAAACCTTTGCAGGGTATCTAGCATCCAAACTGTCTTCACGCAGAGTAAAAAATACTTGAAAAGGTTTTCTAAACAGAAACTGAAAAATTAGCTGGCATCCTTGCTTTATTCTTTGAAACTTTAAGGAGTTCTGTTCCCAGGCTCAGATTTTTTTAAAGAAGTGTACTGAGTGGAAAAATGGGACCATTTTCACCAGTTCTTGAGCCCGCCAAACCAAACTATGCCCACCTCTACTTAAAGTATAGCCTACCAAAATGATGGTCAGGTCAAATGTGTGTGCCCCTGAGCATGCAGAGGAGAGTTTTTCAGGCTCCACGGGCTCTTTTTAATGGTACTCCTATCTTTGGATTAATTTCCTATTGAACACAGAAGGTATTTGCCTACAGCCTCTGTATCTTCAATGTGCAACATGAGGCCTTCTGGTTTTCATTGAAATTTCCATCTCTCTCTCACACCTGTTGCAGGATACCCTTAACAGTCTACTTCTCTTTTCTGTTTTAATTGATGTCAATCTTTCTATGCTTAGCAGTAACTATGATCCAATCCTGCAAACAAGATTTGGTTATAAACTTCTCTTTGCTCTGAAGCATTTAAAAGGCAAATGCAAAGGGATGAACAAATCCATAGGATAACAGCTCATGGATGCCATCAGCCACGTTTGCAAGTGCTCCGTAAGCAAATAACATTAACTAGTAGGTTTGCAATAATAATAAATAATGACAAGTGACTGGCAAGGCCACCAACCAACTCCTCAAAGGGCAATGACCAATGATCAGAAACCATTGCTGTCCGATGAGTATCATCTTGGAACTCATAAACCATTATAAGTGGGAGATGCATTTGCATAACCAGCAGATCCTAAATGACAGACATAGGGCTCTAGCTTTTGTAGAAGGCAATGAAGTTCTCCTTCTCCAAAATTTTTAACCTTTTTCTTCTTAAAATGAAAGGAAAATGAAAGTGTCACAGCCCATTCTAGGTAAAAACTCTTTTTGCAACCCTGGAAATCACTGGCAGTGCTCTCCCAACTCTTTAGCTCCCTATGCCATGCTTGTGAACATATTGAATCAGAAATGTCCTTAAAGACTAAGATTTTAATGAATTCCACTACAACCTCACAGCCTCAGAGTGGAAAGGCATCAGGGAGGAGGAGTTCGATATAACCCACCTAACCTCGCTAAACCACAACCAGCTTTCTCAGTATCTGGCCTAAATCTTGGTAAACCTACTGGCCATCATAACTTTAAGACAATTTCAACACAAAATGCTTCTAACTGAAATGCAAATTTAACATATTAATATTTCTTTAGAAGAACCATAGTTTTTATATTTTTCAGCTGTACTAACTGCATAAATGTGTAACACACTACCTAGGAAAGGTGATACAGCTCCTAATTTCAATTTAAAAAAAAAAAAAATCAACACTTAAAGCTGGCAGCCTTAAACCCATGCTGATATACAATACTAGACATTACAGGCCAGAAATGCATTGGATCACACATTAGTGTCCACATGCGTTAGTTGTTACTCAGATACTATAGGATGCTTCTTCAGATTTACCAAAGAGGTTTCATGATTCTTATCTTACCATAAGTGCAACTGGCTTTTCAGTTGCATAATTCACTATACCACCTCTTCACAGCCCTTTTCTGTAGGGCTGTTTCACAAAAAAACCCCACAACTAAACACCCCAACAAAAACCCACCAACCAACCAACCAGTCATGAGAGCCTAGGATTATTGGACTTAAGTCTACAGATACCTGAAATGCAGAAATTCTCCCCCAAATCCAAGCAAGCAACATCTTTCCAGTACAGATTAAATATAGAAAAAATAAATTAATATTTTACAACGTAAAGCACTAAGCAATTTCTGAAGTGATGAAAAGAATTTGTTTAGTCAACTGAGGACTGGAACACTCAGCTCAGGGCTATTATGGTTACAAATGTGGAAACAAAAAAGGATAAATATCTGGTCCAATCCTGATCTTTTTGCACCAGTTTATATTCTCCATTTAAATACATTGAAATCAATAACTTTATTCCACCTTAAGAATGGTCTAAGGTAAATCAGAGTGAGACCCAGAGAACTCTATCATTTTACTTCTTCTTAATAGTTTGTTAGTCACTGGTTAACTGAAAATTTAGGCACAGCCCCGTTAGCAAACACCTGCCATGGTGAAAGACGGTACCATCCTCCTGGAAAAACCACCACCAAACTGTCAAAACAGAATGCATTTGGCCTCCTATTTACTTCAATGTGAAATCTTGTAGCTTAGTTAAGTAACAAGGCAACAGCATTTTAAGCCACAGCTGTTTGCTAAATGAAAGTGTGTCGAAGTTTTTAAACATCTTGTTACGTGTACGTTGAGAGGCAGAGTCTCTGCTGCACCAGCAAGGTGGCAAATTCCTCAGGGAAATCAATTCTGGTTTCTCAATTAACTAGCTGGTTTTCTGTTGTTAAAACGCTAGAGTGATACTGAGACTGTGCTGGATCATGAGAACTAACAAGAACCCAAGGAGCCCATCTACCATCTAGGGCTGTGCATTCACCAAACTCCTCTCTCTCTCTCTGACAGCACCTTACCAGAAACACAGCAGGAGCAAGGCAGGCAAGAAGGGGATGTTAGTAGTACTGATGCCAGCTATGGAATACCTTTACAGCTTAAAGAGATAGAAGGGCAATTGGGAGACAAGGAAACACAGTGATGCCAAGATTTTACGTTTTCAGGGAAAAGAAATACGTTAAGGCAAGGGAGAGGAGGGGTATGTGGAGAGGAAGCTTCTAGCAGAGTTCGTCTGCCTGGTGTGATAAATTTCACAGGGCAGTCAGCTATACTCAACCATACTGCATGTCCTCAGTAATCAGACCTCACCCACTGGCAGGCAGAAGGGTTTGGGCTGCAAGTCAGCCTCCTGTCACCGCTGCCTGCTGAGCATGAAGTCATGCAGCCAGTCCCCTCCAGTAGGAAATATCTCCTTGCACTGGCACTTCCCCATCGGACTGTGCAACACAGAGGAAAAGGTTATTTGTCTTTTGAGACACTAGCAATAAAGTCTAGTTTCCTCAACCACTGCTAACACTATTTGATGCAAATACTGTTTCTAGCCCCTGCTTTTCAGCAACTCTAAGACCACCCAGTGTTTTCAAGACTGTAGTTTACAGTAAGAGGCAAAATATTTTTCCATAAGAAATAGACTAATAATAGTGAAAAATCACACAGAGTAGCACAAAATTCATGAGTAGGGAGAAAGGAAAAGACATAATACCTGGAGGGAAGCAGCTTACATTTCCACACAAAAAAGCTGATGATTGCATCCTCAATGAGAAAGCTGAGTGCACCATTAAACAGGTTTGCAGATGATATAAAACTGGAAGGAGTGGCTGATACAACAAGTGGTTGTGCCATCTTTCAGAAGTACTACCAGGCTGGGGAAGCAGTTAGAGAGGAATATAGTGAAGTTCAAAAGGGGAAATACAAAGTGTTTCATGTAGGAATAGCCCCAGGCACCAGCATATCCTTAGGCATCTACCAGCTAGACAGCAGCTTTGCTTGGGATCCTGGTAAACAGCAAGGTCATCACAAGCCAGCAATGCACCCTTGTAGCCAAGAAGGCCACCATTAGGAAGACTGTTGCCAGCAGGTCCAGGGAAGTGATCCTGCACCTCCACTCAGGGCCACAAAGATGATTAAGGGACAGGAGCACCTGCCATATGAGAAGAGGCTGAAAGAACTGAAACTGTCTGGTCTGGAGAAGGGAAGGCTCAGGGGGATCTCATCCATTTGTACAAATGTGTGATGGGCAGGAATGTAGTTGAACAGTCAGAATCTTCTCAGCAGTGTCCATTGCCATGATAAGAGGCAATGGGTACAAATGTGGAAAAAAAAAAAAAGACCAAGCCAAAACCCATCCCAAAACAAAACCAAACAACACCAGAGTTCCATTTGAACACAGGAAAAGAATTTTTTTTTTTACCATTAGGATGGTGAAACACTGGCACAGGCTGCTCAGAGAGGTTCCCTGAAGAACAGTAAATGCTCTAGCTCACCCTGTTTGAGTAGTGAGGCTGGACTAGATGATCTCAAGAGGACCCTCCCAGTCTAAATGGTCCTGTGAAAGTATTGTAGCATGAGCATTTACTGTTTCCTAAACATGGTATTCATGTCTGGTTTTATGGGAGTAGTTTACAGAATACAAGTATTCCACCAGGCTTTTTTAGACAGTACGACTCTTCACCAAAAACACCCTTACGATATCCAGAACCATTTAATGTCCAAATACTTATTCTTAAAATTTTTACTCCTTTATGAGCTACTTAGCAGAAAACATTCACTGATCATTCTGAAACCATGATTGGTGTTTTACTCCCTCACTCTTCCCTCAATATGGTTCCTAGCCTGAAGATTATACCAGCTAAATGAAGCTATAACTACAGAGCAGGTAGAAGAGTGACTGTGTTTTTAATACCTCTATAATGCAAGCACTGGAAGTCTGATGTCTTTTTCTTAGACATTTGCAAGGCATCATTACCTCCACCTTTTAGTTGGGGACATGCACTCTGCCTGTGGTGGTTCACCAACAAAGCTAGATGTAGAATTTTAAGGCTGCTGTTCCCAGCAAACCATTATCATCAACACATACCTGGCATATTACAGGTGCTGTGGCCACAGGATTTAATTGCTTTTCTTTCTAACCTGCAGCCATGTTTCCTTAGTGCAACTCTCTCCTTTTACCATTAAGCACACAAGCTTACTCATACAACTCCTCATATATGTTGGCTGTTTGCACTAAAGGTTCCCAGGTCACAGAAGTAAGATTCATGAGATACCTATATAATTTGACTTCTTATTGCTCTTACTCTTATTCTCATTTGGCTTTTGAGATGGATACAGATACTGCTGTACACTGAGGAACACCAGCTGATTTCAGCAATGTCACTCAAGAGGGTCCCGATGCTGCACAGAGGTCATGGTGGCTGTCGGCAGAGAGTAGCGTGCTCTTGCCTGCAGAGGGAGTCACGGTCCCGTGGAACATGCTCTCACACATCTCTTTCCCCCCCAAAACCATAACAACAAACAAAATGAAGGCGTTGTGGGGCAGGGGGTTTGCCCCTCTGTATGCTTCCCTCCTCGAAAAGCAACTGTATGAATGAAGAATTGAGGGTCTGAAAAATGGAAGAATAGACTTGAAAGCATTTGAGTGAATCTGTCTCTCCCTTTGTATATCCCCCTCCTCGCTGCCTCCAACAAATATTTCCACATTTTTTTGTATTAAAGAAGGAAAAGGGGAAGTGAGAAGATTAAATAGAGGAGTACTTTTTTCATATTTCCTACACAGTGGTGATTTTGCACAAGCCAGATCACTGGAAGCTGGTAGGAGCCTGAAGAGTAAATATTCCCTGCCTAGTCAGAGAAGGTATGGATCTCCCACATTGTCTTGGGGAAGTCATCAAGCAGGGGATAAAAGGGAAGAATCAAAATGAACAACTGTTAGAGAAGAGGTCCAGCAAGGACACAGACTTGTGCAAGATTTAAGACGTTTTTGTCCAGTTTTCTTGGAAATTCTTATTACATTTTGGAGGTTTTATTCATTCCAATATATTGAATGGCTACTAGTAAGAAAACAAGTAAGGCTTCCTGGTCTCAATAACCATTAAGTTAGATGATCTTTATCCCAAGGTGTCAAGAACAGTGTCCACCATAACCAAAACATTTTGATTGCCTTATGAACCTTTTCATTTACATGGGGAAAAAATCCCTGAAGTTGGTGGCTTTTAAATCATCATCTAAATAGCAAAACAACTGGGAAGAGGGCCAAGAAGGTACTCCAGTGCAGCTTTCCAAGAGAAAACAGCATTGGAGAAGGTACCACGATGGAGCAGAGATTAGGAAGAAAGAATGTGGAACGTCTTTCTCGTCTTCTAGTGTAAAAAAAGAAAGTCTGCACAGTGGAGAAGAGTAATGCAGAAAATATGATAGAAACTCTCCTTTTCAGGGTTTATTAAGTTTATATGATTCATACAACCCTCCAGTCCCCACAGCTGTGATATCATGTCAGATATAATTACTTCTGCTGCCCAACTGGGTACGCTAATCAAGGATGCTGGGTCAAGTCTGACCCCCCACCTGCTTCCCTCTCTTCTATAGCTTTTAACCAACTTACTAAAAATGTTGAGAACTCAAAACACTCTTCACTGGAGACTATAAAGGTATGAAGACTGTCATCCTCCATTGCTGACATTGCTGGAGATCTTTACAACATGTGGTCTTTTACCAAATATCCTGCTTTATGCTCTCAGTACCTCTGAGTTATTATAAAAGAACAAAGTCCGGCAAGTTACCTACAACTAGATATTCCAGGTTCCAAAATACAAAACAAACAAAAAAGGAAAACAAAACTAAAATACTATCCAAACCCACCCAAATTCCTCCAAAAGATGCTGAAAAGATGAAGACATTTTAGGTTACAAGGGAAGTCTGAAGACTTCTGGCTTGAGAGCTCAAATGTTTTAGCTGACAAATTATCACCCCATCATGTAATATCTAACTTATGAACCTTTTAAGCTTGGGGGCCCCCTTTTTCTTCCCCAAATTACCTCTGAACTATTGCCTCATCCAGTTCTTTGCATCTCCCTGTTTCTCCCATTTATCTTTACAATTGAGGCACATCCCTCCTCTTCATCCTGTCCCAGAACATTCTCCTAACCTACATGAACGCCTAAACTTTATATTCTTCTTCTGATTGACCATCCTATCTAATTCAAAGCTTATATCTTGATTCATTATTAAAAATCAACTATCCTTACCAAACTCCTTCCCATCTCCACCTTTGCCACACCTTCAACAAATTCCTGCAGCAGGAAGACTTCTCTGTCCAGTGTCCTTCAAAATGAGTTGACTATGCTTTTCAAACCGACCTTCCCTGACAAACTGCTCATCTCCAGGTCCTGTTAAAATCTCCAGTTACCTCAGTGGCACTATCCCCAGTGAGGCTTTCTACTCATTTCAGCTGCTCCTTGTACAACTGAGCCTCAGGTTTTTACTGGCACATTAAAACTGTCTTATAGACAAAGTGGCAACAAGTGATTTTGCCACAGCATTAGGAAAGAAAAAAAAATAAATTAAAGAAACCTCAAGGGCCCCTAGAGGTCTGTACTAAGGGACTGCACCTGCTCAGACCCCAGGCTGAGGCACCTATGCTAGCAGACACTTGGAAGGAAGGTGCTTCTTTCATGGCCCACATCCAAAAGCCAGGCAACTCTTCAGGCCTTGCTCACCAGTTCTTTAAGACCAGGAACATCCTAAGGCCTGTAGTCAAAAATCTACTCACAAAAGAGAGAAAGTCTGCTGAGGGAAAAGGCTGTGCCAATACAGAGAGGACAGCAAAGTCACCAGTGCAGAAAGGTTAGGTTACAGGCCAATACTTGTTTCCTAGTGATAACGTTAAGAATACTGAAGATAAGAGTGACTTACTTATGGGTGCAGGAATTAAAAATCCTGCATGATTTCAGTGATTTATGCCTCTTTCTAAGCAAGGACAAGCTCAATCAGCCCAAAACACGGCTGTGGGCTGAAACCCACCACACCCCCGTGATGAGCCTGAACAGAAGGAAACTGGCACCAGGTGAGCGGAGACAGCGTGCCCGGGGCAGTGCTGCTCTCCCTTGGCTCTGCGGGTCCCTTTTCCAGGAGGGAAATTCGGGAGGACTCCTGCCTTTGCCGTTGAGGGCGGGTAGGCGGCGACGGTGGGAGCTGCGGGCACCGCGGGGCATCGCTCCAGCCGCCCCCGGGCACATCCCCATCCCGGGCGGCCGTGCACCCTCCCAGAGCCGCCCTGGAGGATCGGGACAGGATGGGGATGGACGGAGGGGTCAAAGTCCATCATCTCTGGCACACACAGGGGGCAGCACCTTCAGAAGCAAGTTTAAGGATGTGTGTACCCCGCTCTGTTGCGATATTGGAGCCTACTGGGAGATTCTGGCCCTAACTTAAGCTTTTCTTGCTTCTGCCTTTATCTCGGATTCTTGCAGAGTGACTCTTAACAGGGTTTTGATGACAGCCAAACGAAACGCTTGGTTTCCTTTATGTTTAAAAAAAGTACCATTAAAAAGTCCCCAAAAACCCAGGTCACCTGGAAACAGGTACAGCAGTTTGTTACATTACTATTTCTGCTCCTCAAAGTTAAATATGCTGAATCATTAAAAATTAGATGATTAAAGCAAAATTTCAGGCAGGCCTTTAGCTACCATATAGTTGTGTCAGTTTTTGAGTAAATTAACATAAGAATTAGAGGGAAATCCTCCAACAAAAACCAACAAACCAGAAGATTCCATCAATGCCATCTTAAAACTAACCCAAGCTGGTTGGTAGTGGATTTGCATGGCTCAGTGTGCTTAAGGGTGTTCTGTTTAGCAGCCAGCTTTTCCCTTTTGCTTAATTAAAGCTACAACACAAGTAGCAATGTTTTAAAGAAAATGACACAGTAGAACAGCATGTCCACCTGCACTTTTTAAAGTCTCCTCACATACTCTACTAGATCGTTGGCGAGCCAAAACTGTTGTCTGTCTCTTGATGCCTTCTCACCTCACAAGCTTCCCGAGTCCAATATCGTGTCAGATCTGCTGCTTGAGCAGTAGCTTTCACTTGGGCCATTTTCATGTGGGTTTAGCTGTGGAATTGCTCGTTATTAATGCAGAAGATGTGAATTAGCAGAGAAGATGCAAATGAGACCCTGGAGAAGTTATGAATTTCACCCATTAATCTCAAACCAGTCAAATGTGTAAATGCTAATGTTGTTAACCATTCAACTGCCAAAACAAGTTTTCTGGCACTGCAATTTCTATCTGAGAGCTTTCTTCACAAGGTATTCCTCAGTGTTATTACCCACCAGGAAAGCAGAGAGAACAACTGCTGTAATAATGCACACACTCTATAGCAGCATCAGAGAAAGTTAGACACAAAAATTAGGATATAGATAAGTCCACGTGGTAAGTTATTGTGATTTAATAAGTTGCTGCCGATCAGCTGAGCTTCCCTACCTGCTCTTGTGCACCCTTCTTTGACTGTTGTAATGGCAAGTAAAATGTGTTAGCCTAAAATACCTTTCTTTCACTTCAAATGTGTCAGAAAGGGGAAAAAAATGCAGTCAGCTACCTCGTTGTGCTATTGTAACTCAGTACTCTCTGATAGTCAGTACAATCCTAAAACAGTAGGTTTTCAGAGTTCAGATTCGGAGGACACATACTGGAAATAAAGGAGTCGCTCTGCCAACTCATCCTGGATTTAGGAGCCAAGGTTCCAGTTGTTACTACTAGCCTTTTTTAGTTCTACCATTTTTATTATCTTTTTGATGACCATTTACTAAGCATCTAGAAAGTTGCTACTTTTACCACTGAAAACAGAGAATGATTTCTTCATGTCTTCTACTTGTTCATTTGATTTTACTAA
Source organism: Pipra filicauda (assembly GCF_003945595.2). Taxonomy (NCBI): domain Eukaryota; kingdom Metazoa; phylum Chordata; class Aves; order Passeriformes; family Pipridae; genus Pipra; species Pipra filicauda. Next base: position 3,609,928 of record NW_024105087.1, on the reverse strand, counting down.
GTTGGCCATAGTACTAGCACTGTTGATGCAGTCACATTTGAGTGTGAGAGAAAGCATCACACAGTGCATAAATACAGAAAAAAATGGTTAAAAAATTGATCTCTTTGTAGTCTTACCTTTAGGGCAGAATCCAGAATTGTGCTAGGCAACTGAAGTCCCCACATAGCTCATGACTGTAGATGCCTCAGAACTGAATGCGTGACCAACCCACACACTGAGAAGCTGCCTAGGGCTAGTATAAATGGATATTACTCTTACTAGTTGTTTGTGCATTTTCCTCAATGAGTTTCCCCATCTGACATACCCAAATACCAGGTAGTATGTGCACGCTTTCCTTCAAGAAAGAAAGAAATTGAATTTAGCTTACCTGTTTCCTGGAGCTCACTAAGAAGTGGCAGCAGTATGAAAGACTGTGTGTCATCAACCCTTCTTCTAGCTTCTTCTCTTCTCCTCTGCTCCTTTGATCTGGAAGAAAACAGTAATGACCAGTACCTTTACTAAGCAGCCCAAATTCTCATGACTGCCTTCAGAAATGGGGGCTGGTGGAGAAGTTTTTGATTCAGATTAGGCTAAACTACACTTACTGGTCAAACTGTGTGTTATGGGTCAGTCTCAGTTTGAATCTGGAGAACTTTAAACAATGAGTTTAATGAGTTTAAGTGCTTTCAGAGCTAAACAACACCTGAGACTTTTTTCCCCTATTTACAGTCTTAGATGTAGGTAAAGTTTAGGGGAGAGGAGGCTGGGTAGGTTTGGGGTTTTTTTTAAAAAAAACAAACAACCAAAACAAACCAACTGTTGAACTCTAACCCCTGAACACAGTTTTGGCCAGCAGAAGTGTGGGGCAACTCCTTGCATCTTGCTCACCACCACTTTCAGCTCAATTCGGTTTATTTTGTAGAAAATATTTTTGTTTGATGGAAACATCCTGTAAAGGTATAGGACGAATGTTAAGGAGCTAAAATAATGGGATTTTGCAATTAGTCTTCAGCTACCTTCCTGTCAGTCTGTTTTAGTCTGCTTCTTCAGTTCAGGGAAGTTCTCCCAGTGACCAGGCTCTCTGCCTCTCTATGCATAAGAGTTTCCTTCTGAAGGAAACCAGGCAGGTAAGAAGACATTCTGGGGCATTCCAAGATGGACTCAGGTGGCAGCCAGGCTGCTTATCCACTGATCAAGACTTACAGGTGCAGCTGATCAAAGTATTATGTTTCCTCCCTTTGGTGGAACATCCCAACAATTTTTATTTTTTTTCTTTCCCCTATGACCTCCCTGCTTTGGGAGGGGCTAGGGAAAAAGGTGGATCAGATCCTGATATTGAAATCCTACAAGTATGTTCGTGTTCTGCTTTAGAGGATGGGCCCATATATAGTTATATAGTACCTATATAACTTGGTTTGGGGTATTCTGCTGGTCAGCTAAGTGAACACTATTATAGAAAACTGACTCCTGATAAATCAAAAGTCCTCTGCACCCTTTTCTCAAATGGTATTTTTTTTCCAAGTGAAAAACAGCTGCTTCTCAGACTACTTAATAGGCATAACCTCAATTTTTAAGTTTCTTTCCAATTGTCTTAATGAAGCAGCCAGCTCTGTGAACTTGTTTTCTAGGCTTATGTATCTTTCACTGACTATCACAGGTCTCTGGAGACCAGCTAGACTGGGGACAGAAGAGATCTATTCTGAAAAAAAAAATTCTCCCCGAGAAGTATCTATAACCAGAAATGGCTGTCATGTCAACATGAGAAGAGAAGGCTTGTATTTATAACTGACATAATGCCAGCATTTATAGAAAGACCCTTTTCTGCTACAAGTTCTTTTTTTTTCTTTTTTTTAATAAGCTTTTTCTACTGTACCTGACTACATATCCACAAATACGTTATGCAGTTATTTAGTACACTTAGGTCAGCCTGAGAGCCTGAAGGGGAAATAACTCACCATTCATTTGCTTGAATAGCCCTTCCATGCATCGTCCTCATCAGCCAAATTCTACTTTTTAAGTTACACCCTTCAAAAGCAATTAGCAAAGGGATTTATGAGCCCTGCTTCCAATGCTGAAAAGCTAAGAAAACCCTATCCAGAAGTAAACAGTTCAGCTCTAAGCAGAAACCCAACTGTTGCACATTTGCCATAATTAGTAATTACAGTGAAATCCTGGTCCCAATTCAATCAATGACAAAATCCTCACTGATCTGCTCATAGCTGGGGTCTTGCTCATGGAGGCTAATGATTCTAGCTCTCGTGCATGAAAGAAAATTGTTCCAAGGTTTGAGCCATTTTACCGCCCCCAACTGCTCTTTCTATCCCTTTACCAGAAATCAATTTTCCCATAACAGAGTCAGCAGAATTAATCATATACCTTCACCTTAGCCACTACATTTTGCAGTCTAGGTGTTAAGACATAGTCAGGCCAACTCAGCTAGCTGTTCCTGATCCTGATTAAGTGGCTGCTGGCCCATTTCTGATGCCCTGGCACCCCCTCCTCCTTCTTTTCTTCTGTTGATTTCACTTTCTGCATTACCAATTTCCAGTTCAGATTTGAAATCTTATTGTATAAAGGCTTTTTGGTTAGTTAGTTTTTTAGCTTAAGAACACAAAAGGTTAGGTTGATACACTAAGCTTTTGCTGGGGACTGTGCTGTGTAGACTGCAGCCTGTACCCAAGGAACACAGGTCAGAGGTTGAGTGTCACCACACATTTCTCCCCTCTCAAACCAATTCCAGTTAATCTAGCCACTTTGCTGTTGAGAGAGTTTCAGACATTGTCAGGTTTTGTTTCAAAGCTTTTTGAAATTAATGGAAGATACCAGGCTTGGGGAGTTTTAAGCAGTAGATAACAAATACAAATTCTGCTAATCTTCAATATGATAGAGAGACAGTCATTTAATGTAACCTAGATTTCTAGGTTACCTGTTGTCAAAAGAGAGAATTAAGAAGTACCAGTTGGCAACTGTTCCCCATCCTGTGGAAGGTTGGATGAATTTCTCTGGACAAGCCTTGCTCTCCCCATGGACTACAGAGGGAACTGAAAGACTGGTTCAACTCAAAACATCAAATGTGTATGTTCCTAAACCCAGCCTAAAGGCAAACTACAACTTTTAAAAATCAATTATAATTCCTTTAACTAGAAGGAATGCCATTTAGCTAAAATGGATGGCATTTAACTACCAGGAGTGCTGTGTCCTAAGCCATCATACACAATCTGACACAGCCTAGTAACATGGTGTGGTTTGACATTCAGTGGCAGTACAGAGTGAGCAAATGTAAGCAATTGCCACCCACCTTGTCTATCATTCCTCCTTTTCTGCACCACACTAGCAAAAGCATTTGTGCAGCACACAGTGAACAAGATTGGACAACAGATGTTGCTAAAATTAACTCAGGAAAACAAAAACCCAAAGTCACTCATCATTCAGATGGGTCCCAAAGACCCCACAAACTGCACCTCTAAAGCTGCCTACGACTGAATGGCCATTAAAGCCACGCCAGCTCAGACCACACACTTTGCCTGCAGTCCCCTAGGCCATTGAACACTATTAAACATTTCACTCTATTCTCTTTCTCCACGCAGATCCTCATCTCTTAAGAAAAGACTAACACACCTCCTGCCTTACTGACTGTTGATCCTAAATATATTACACGTCATGAGCTGTTAATGTGTATGTTATTGCATAAGCTCTGCAAGCATGTACACAAGAAGAGCAACAGTATCAGAAGCCCACCCGCCAGTCTCTCTTCCCATTCCAAATCTGTCCCTTCCAATTGCTCAGCACACAAGGCAAGTAACACAAAGGTCTATTTGCTCACCGACAATTTATCAGAATTAGCTGTTACTGTGTTTCCTAATAACACTCTGGAAGGCTTCTGTCATAGGCCAGACTTCTACAAGGAGCGTACTAGACCCACCACAACCAGGAGGCCAGCACTATGGAAAGCAAAGATTTTCAGGACTGATGAATCCTAGTAAACACCATTGAAACAACCAGTTTCCTCAGAGAAGAAGTGTAGGAAAGTTTGCAAATATCCTAGTACAGTGACTTGAGCAATTTTTACTTTCATGTAAAATACCGATTTTTAGCCTGGCCCTGGAGGTCAGCACTGCTGAGGTTTATGGTTTCTCAGGCCATTTCTCAGCCTTTCCCCCTCCATCACCAGCAAGATGCGATTAGGTAACTTGCAGGTTTCTTGATCAGAATAAATCTGTCACAGACTTTTGCTGAAGAAACTTTTCACTGCAGCCATACTTCCTCCACTGCCATACTAGCAGGCTGCTTCCACCTCTGACAGAGATCAGGTAGCATGACTCCACCCATGAGTTTCTAGATTACAGATGAGATTATCTTATAAAAGAAAAAAAAACAAATCAAAACCAAACAAACACCCCCCCCCCCCCCAACTGAAATAAAAGAACAAGTACCAAGTGTTGCACAGGACAATGACTGGGACACTCAGCTATAGCAAACTCCTCTCAAACCCTGGCACTTTACAAACTTAGTTTGGCTGTGACAAGCCTTCTGACCCCCATCAGTGTCACTGCCACTTGGTGCCCCAGACATTCTGCACTGATCTGTCTCTTGCTGCCTGGTTTGCACAGCCACAGATCTCACCCTCTACTATAACCTGTTACGCCACCTCCTGCTTTAGCCCTCCCATAACACCTACACAAGCTCTACTACTCAGTCTTGCTCCCAATGAATGCAGTTTACTTCTTGCATCAGACCCTTACAAAGACAGCTTCTGCTCCATCATCCTCCCATGGGGCAGGAGAAGGATCTGGGTCAGCAGTTTCTAAACTGGAAGGTCACATGTCAGCTGAGTGATCTTGGACAAGTAGGAATGTAAAGAGTAGGATGTTCTGCGTCCGTCATACTGTATCTCCACTACAGCTTCTCTGAATTCAGTTTGCCACCTGATTAAATACATTCCTGAAAGTTGCTTTAGCAACCCTCTCTGCAAATTAAAATGATACTTGTCACCAGTAATGAAGCTGAAGATAACAGAAGAGAAAGTGAAGAGAAAAAAAAATCCCAGTATTTACATAGTAAAAATATTTTCCTGTCCCTTTCTCCCTCATTTGTGTTACTGATTGTTTTGCGCTGGATTATTTGGCAAAAATTCCAAAGGAACCTACACACCTTTCCCTGCTCTGATGATCTGAAACAAGCTGGAGGCCTTAATTTTCTGCTATGCAACATTCTTCACACTTTGGTGTAAGGCATATTTAGAGGAAACAGAAATAAGCTAATCAATACTTTATACCTCAGTCAAATTACCAGAAGTCAAAATGTGGTTCTGATTTGGAAACCCAATTAGTGAGGAAGCTTGGACCCAATTAATGAGGAAGTTCAGACAGAGGGGAAAAAGATTCGAGTTTTGAGTTTTTAAAATTATTGGTTTACATTTTTTTCCCCTTTTTTACAGTAAAGATTTAAAAAACAGAAGTTGGGGTTTTTTGCCACAATCTCTGGCTGATGTTTTGAAATGTTTAATTAACATGCTACACGAAACAATGTAAATCAGACTGACTTCATCTGTTTTTCAGTGGCTAAAGTAATGAAAAAAATGTAATGGTAAAGAAAATGAAGGTTGAGATTAAAGGGGCCTACAGTTAATGACAGGCTGGAGTTCAACTGTCATGTAATCGAATATGTTTGAGAATGGACAATAATTAAAGTCAAGCAAAGAATGAAGCCCAGATTATTATAATGAGATATGATATGTTCTTCAGACTATTTGGAGGTTAATGTTACTTGGTTTCATATGGTTACGGGTAAGTGAGTACTGTACTACTATATAGTAAAAATAATGTAACTGGATACAGTCTGCTTCACAGTGACCCAAGGTTAATGGTAGTTGCTCTTAGTATATTTAAAGGGTTTAAAAGAGATGTAACAACCTCAGCATTACAAATCTAGTGCAATGGCACTAGAAAATGGCACCAAACAGGTTAGAATAATACTGGTGTTCTTGGTTCCATGAAAGCAGCTCCCAGTGTAATGTATGTTGGCTGTTATCTCTATAATTATACTGGCTATGTCCGTGAATTCTTTCATTCTTGAATGGCACCACCTTTTGAGTAATAGATCATTGGTATGCATCACTCTGATAAGGTATTACACTAATATATCATTAAAGCAACAGATGTATTAGTGTAATACATCACTGGGACAAAGCACTCTGATGATGATGTATTCCTGAAAAGATGGCACCATGCAGAGAAGACGAGGCCCAGGAGAAGACTTTTGCTCAGTTTAATAGAATAAAAGGTATGCCTTCCTGGCACAAAAAATGTGATGCTCCCTATAAAGATAGGGCACTGCTATTAATTCTATTCCCATTTGTATTGGTAATTTGAGGATCATATGGCTTGGAAAAAATTTACTGTGGATGAGGAAAAGAAATAATTTAAAAACATAACCTATCAGACTATTTCACAGTCTTTTCCCATAATCTCTGATCTCCCCAGTCCTCCTAACACCTCATCAGAAACCTCCCTGTGTTGAAAGCCTCAAGACACCTATCCTGCCCTGCAGCAATGAGGCCATGGGAATGGTTCAGGGCAGTTGGTGATGACATGGCCTTGCAGAGTTCACCTGAGGAATGAGACTCAGCTAGACCAACAGGGAGAGGCCAGGGAAATCCACTAATATCGGCCTTGGACTTGCTGAGTCACTGCTTCTGAGAGCAGAGATTATGCCACAGCCCCCATGAGAGCCAGCATAGGGGTTGTGCTTAAATAGTTATAGAGCCACAGGTAGCCCAAGGCACAGACTGGCCAGTTCTGTCCCAGCCTCTGTGTGTCTGCCTCAAGACTTCCCCACAGGCAATGAATTGCCTTCAAGCTTATGTAAAGCCAAGGTACTTTTCGGGGTGAGTAAAATAAAAGAATATGGACTTTGAAAAAGGGTTTGAGAGCTAAATAGTAGCAGCCCAGTCAGTAGCACATACAAAAAAAACCTCTCTGGATTGCAGAAGTCCCAGGTTACCTCACTTACCAGGATGTGCTCCTGGACAGGTAGTTCAGGGATATACTCCTTGGCCTGTGCTATTTCAAAGGAATTTCATATATTTAATTACCAAAGGTGTATGCTGATGTATGAAACAAGGGGAAGGGTTGTGAATAATTAGCCCTCTATAACATTCTTTGTGTTTTATTCATTTTCAGTCCATAAAATTTCTCACACAAATTACAATTAATCTGAATTTATATGAAAAAAATTTAAAATAATTGTTTAAGCACAAAGGTACAGATTACAATACCTTTAGTCATGCAGAGTTGTGCTGTATTCCTCAGCCCTGGTAAGGCAAGGGAGTGTTCAGATTCAGTGGTGACCAAGCTGGGTCTTAAATGAAATCAATTTGAGATATAATAGTGAGCATATGGTCCAGTTTCAAAATTACTCTAAACAACTACAATGCTAAGTGGTAAGAGCAGGATAGCTATGGAGAAAGAAATAGGAAGAGAAAAATAAGCATAGAGAATAAAAATAAAAGTGGCGGAAAGAAAGGAAACAAAAGAGCTCAGAAAAGAGTTGGAGTGACAAGGACAGGAGAAAAAGGGGCAGAATTTCCCCCCTCTCCACAATTTACAATGTTGATTTTAGTATTCAAAAATTATAGGCATACACCACACACTCATGCACACACACACACCCCTTTTCAATATATAATAGAAACAAATGGGACCATGGGACCTAATTTTACCATCTGATTTTGGAGAGGACACTAATGCTTATACAAAGAAGGTATAATGATTATAAAATTTTTCAGGGCCAAAATGACTACAGAAGGGCTGAGACAGATGGGAATCAGGATCATATAGTTTTGGAAACTTTGATTCTAGCAGTGTGGTATTGTTTCACTTAGAAGGTTTTATTTTAAAAATTATAAAGTGATCAGACAGTAGTATGAAGATGAAAAAAATGGCCTAACCAGATCTCTCTTTCTTTGTCGCTTAAGAGGACTGATGGGACTGTATGTTAGTACTTTCACAATTAGACCTACGTGCTCCAATCAGGGGAAAGTGGGTGATGTAAACTAATTAATGTGTGGCATGTCTCTATGTAATTTAGCTTTAGAGTCAAATTATTATCTAATTCTTCTCTTTACCAAATGCTCTGCAGCAATCTTCTATTATTTTATTAGAAATATTTGCATAATTGCTGGATAGCAAAAGATACAGGGTTGATTTTCCTTTTTTATTTATTTTATTTTTAAATTTTTTTGTCTTTAACGAGGGCATTTACTTCTCACATACAAAATACAGAACCAAATTCTCACTCTCTGTAAATGAAATTTTCTTGACAGACCTATGTTGATTTATTGTAGCTGAAGATCTTTTTCACAATGTGACGTTTGATTGCTATCAGACAGAGAGAAACAGATTCAGTCATTATTTCAGGACACTAGCACCTAGGAACCACAAAGATGGAAAAGCACAGTGATCCTTACCAGGCCCTGAAGAAACAAAAAATACAAAACTACTTCTTGGCATGTAAGCGTCACAGTCTAGGATTTTGTTTCTGTTTGTGACCCACTTACCCACTTTCACAGATGATGACAACCCTTGCAAGTCTGAGTTGAGGAGATGCGCCATGGGGGGAGATCATAAGGAATATTTGGAGCCTTCTCTTTGCTTTTCTTAACAGATGAACATCTGCCAAAAAACTTAAGCCCCAAAGTCAGCTATGCATTGTACAATTACTCAGCTCTACAGAAAAAATATTACTACAGCAAGAACATTGGTTTCATAATCTGGTCAGTCTCCATGCAGATTTGCTCTTACTTTGCAGGAAGAATCTAGAAATAGGTAAATTCCAAGATGGTATCTTTTCTGCAGTTGTTATCAACCTGTGGTCCGCAAAACTCAGAGAGAACTAAAGGATATGCAAAAGGAAATTCAAAGAAGCAAATTTATTCTAAGTAGGTTAAATTTGTCATACACCTACACTGGAAATCAAAAAGGATTAAAAAGCACTGATTTATGTGAGATACAGATTTACATTCTTATATCCATCCTAAATATTTCCCTTACTAGTTTCTTCCCTGTCTTACTTGCCTTCTATCCAATACCCTAGAGTTTTCTATTTCAGTTGGAAACTGAGACTATGCTTTAAAGACTCTTTTTTAACACAGAAACAAATTATGCAGTAAGTCTCTGTAGAACCTGTCACAACTCTTTCCTTGAATTCCAGGATGACCAAGAATGCCTACAATAAAAGACCATTTAAACATAAGAAACATTCTCTGGGGTAAGGCCAACGATCCATCCAGCCTGATACTGTGTCTCTGACAGCAGGGAAAAGAATGGGGAGCAGGGGGTCCTCTGGCAACTCTTTCCATTTTTCCATCCCTGGAGGTCTACAGGGAGTGGTAGGCACACCTGGGTGCTTTTCTCTGTGTTTCCCTCCATTTCTGTATCTCTATATTATTTATGTTCTGACCCTTGTACCCCTTCCCTCTTTTTTTAGCTGTTGCACCTGGAGTTGTTTTTGCACCCTCAAATAGTAAGCTTCTTTCCTCCTTTTTTTTTTTTAAACTTTTTTCTTAGATCTTTCTCCCTGGGAAATTTGGAGGGGGAAGGAGGGGAAGGAAGGAGGAAGGGCTTGCTAGTGCCTGGTCCACAACAGAGAAGCCAGAGGGGATAACAACTAAAGGAAAAGCTATTTCAGGTAAGCATGTGATTTTGGCAACTATTGGTAATGCATTCCTCTTCTACTGCTCCAGCATCCACTGTTGTAGAGATTTTAGAGATTACTTTCCTGCACAATCATTCTAGTATCCTTTTGTGACCATTCTGTCCATGAAGTTGCCTAGTTCCTTTCTGAGTTTTCTGATACTAGGAAGGCTTAGCTAATCCACCACATCTCTGATTTTGTAAACGTTTATGACATCTCCCCTCACCCTTCTCTCCAAACTGAAGAATACCAGCTTTTCTGTCTCTCCTCACAAGGCTGTTGCTCCATCAACACAAGATTTTTAACTGACCTTCTCTGTATATTCTTTACTTCCACTTAATGTTTTCCTCCTTCTTGAGAGGTGGAAAACAGAACTGGCAGTACTGAATACATGGGTGCATCACGGGTTTGTATGGTGACAAACTGTTCATTCTCTTCTCTAGCTTTTTGATGATGATACTGAATGAAACTGGTCCCAGGCCCGTTTCCTGGGGGATTTTACTGCCAATTCTTCTCCATCCTGAGACATACCCATTAATCCTTACTCTTTCCTTTGTCCAGTTTTCAGTCCATGCAAGGACCTTTCTTCCAGTCTAGCAGCTTTACTTTCTTTAATAACCTTAGACAGCTGGACTAGCTGATGCATGTTGCTTTCCAACTGGAACTATTCTATTCTATTTGATTCTTTGGAACCTTGGCAAAGGCATTTTGAAAATCCAAATAAATTATGTCCAGTCCATCCACTTTATCCATATTCTTATTGTCACTATCAAAGAATTTCAGCCCAGTGAAGTAGGATTTCTCATTACTGAAGCCAACGTGAGCCCTTCTCAAGGAGTCAAATTTATCCATGTGCTTTACTATTATCATCATCATCACCATCATCATTATTAATATTATTGATGGTACTCCACTATTATGAAGGAATGACAGTAAGGCTCACTGGTGTGTAGTTCTCAAGATCCCATCCGGAGTCTTTTGGTAGATGGAGGCTGGCAATTTTGTAGATGGCCACACACCTGCCCTCCAGTACAGTGGCCCTTTGTTGTTATAGTACACATCACAGCCAGCAGTTCTGTAATTTCATATCTGAGTTCCTACAGAACTCTTGGGTGGAAGCTGTCCAGTCCTGATGGACTGGACTTACTGACTTCTGACTTGTTTATTTGGATAAATATATCCCATATAGTTACAGGTGCATGAATGTCAGGGGCAGACTCTGAAAGGAGACCCAGAAGAAAAACTAGGTCTGCCTTGATAAAAGACTGGGGTTAGGATGAGAAGCCTCATGTGTGTGCATGTGAGTTAGGGTTCAGCAGAAAGAACAGGAAAGGCCATGAAGGCCATTAATGGAAAAGTGACAAGATTGGAACAAGGACAATGTACAGAAGGTGAAACAAGCAGGGACTGAAGTTTGTTAAAGACAGGCAAGAGTACCTGTGTGCCCTTTGGAATGCTGCTGACCACTGCCCAGAGGTGAACTCAGGTTTCCACTGACATATCAGCATTCCTTTGCTGCATCCCACTGCAAAAATTAACAATCATATAATTGAAGATAAGGCATACATTCCCAAAGGACTGAGATAAGGAGCAGCACTGCTCTGGCACTTCCTAAATCCTGAAGGTTTCAATCCATAACTTAGTTGAACATGCTTTTAATACAGCTTTCTGCTTGTAGCAGACATGGAGGCTCCAGGAGGGTAAGGTTGTACTGCTCTGTCTACTGAAATGAGCCAGACCAAGCTGGTGATAAGGGACCAGCTCTGGTAGCTGTCAAGTAGTTTGCCCTTTGAAGACTGGGTTGCACTTGCTCTGAAAGGGTCATTCCTAATTTGGAAAGGAAGTAAAAATTTTAAGGAACAATTAGGCTTCCTGCCAAAGTTGCAGCATAACTAGTAGACTTAAAGAAGTCCCTGTAATTACACCAGTGCTTCCAATTTTGTTTGCTTTTTTTCCCTAGCTGTCCTGAGTTAGCTGTTTTCTGCATAGTCACCTGCATTTACTTATCTTTAATTATTAATATAATTTTTAAATTAAACTATATTATAAATATAAATCGAAGCTTTTTTCCCCTTTCTTTGGCATGATAAGTGAATATCTATGTGGATATGACATTTTTATGGAGATCTTAAGTAATCTGTTGGAGGGTTTTTCTTTTTTCTTTTTTTTTTTTAATTTTTGTATCAGAAGTGAATTAAAGTGAGAAAACTCCAGAGATAAGTTACATAATTTTGAAGATTCAGATACATGTACATACTACACTTTGTAAGTTCTGCTATAAATTCAGTGCATGCTAAAGATTCAGTGATATATATTTTACTGATATGTATAAATTTAAGGCAATGCGCATTAAAATGGGATGTCTCCTTGGTGAAGGCTTCAAAGAAATAAAGTAGCAGCAATGGTTCCTTGACCTTTTTTTCTTATTTAAAGATTAAATAGGAACTATATTGCTCTTTTGAAAGCCTTTCTGCATCTTTCCCAGTGGCATAAGAGGTCAGTACAATCACCAGGACCCTGACATCCTTTCCTCTGTTACGAAAAATCCTTAATAGTATGTATAGTTAATAAAATCTAATTGCAAAATTCAACTGTAGTCTCAGTCATGGTACTTGTCAGCATGTCAAGCACATCTTTCATAATATATGCTTCTGTGACATAAGGCCCCCGAACTCTCTTCAGCTTCCTCATGAGTAAGAATGTAGACTTTTAAATATTCAGTAATTGTAGCTTCTTGTCTAAACCCAACAAAATTTGGCACACTGTAATAAAGTGAAAGGTCATTTCTCAGTTCCTGCTTCTTTGAAGGTGACATTTCTTTGGTCGAGTTTCCTGACACTGTGTAATTCCTTTTTCTGTTTATTTTACCACCTGGTACCTCATTAGCCATTGCAGAAATGGGATTTCTTTGACTGTGGTTTGCACAGAGGACAGAATATATCAATATGCACTTAAAGAGTGTTAAAATGCAGACTATGTAAAAGCCAGTGTTTAGGGACAACCTGTAAATGTAACTTAATGAACCAATGGACCATAGCAGCTTCAAAGCACTGAAAATATAAGAACAGAATCAATACTGTGACACAGGATTGTTAGTAGGTTGATTTCACTCTTCTGCAAGGAACACAGTTGATGTCATTATGTCTAAATTCGTCTTACTAGAGAGATACCAAATCTCACCTCATCCATACCCAGGACAGCCATTTCCACACTCCCTGACAACCTCTTCTGGTTCTACAGAAAAACAGTGGGGCTGGAGTCAAGCTGTACCTGCTAGGCCTGGTGAAAACTGTTTCAATCTCCTGTGGATTCATAAGAACAAAAACCAGGTAATTAGATTTTGCTGGCTAGGGGTAACTTTGGGGTCATGGCTAGGCTTCGCGAATGAAGATTTGGGAAGGCACTATCCACATTTGCTACAGGCACGCTGGTGGCTTATGAGGCCAATACATGACAGACAAATCCGATTGCAAAAGGCACAGCAGAAAGACTCCTTAGATGGTGTATTCTGCAATATACGGTTTTTTCTGCGTTGCCTTTTTTCTTCGAGGGTGATCCTGCGAGTGTTCTCAAAGGAGACAGCAGCGTTATAGATGGTGTGTCTCCAGGCCTCCCGATTGGAGGCCAGAGTAGACCAGTTGTGGTGATCAATATGGCCAAGGCTGAGATGTTGTTTCAGGGAGTCCTTGTATCTTTTCTTCGGGGCTCCTCTCATGCGGCAGCCAGTGCAAGTTCACCGTAAAGCAGGATCTTAGGGAGGCAGTGGTCCTTCATCCTGGAGACATGCCCTGCCCAGCGCAGCTGTGTTCTCATCAACATGGCCTCAATACTTGTGACTGCTGCTTGCTCTAGAACAGATGTGTTGGTCACATAGTCTGACCAGTGGATGTTTAGGATTGTGCGGAGGCAGCGTTGATGGAAGCGTTCTAAGAGACGCAGGTGGTGGCGGTAGATGACCCATGATTCGGAGCCATATAAGAGAGTAGACAGCACTATGGCTCTGTAAACACTGATCTTGGTGCTTTTCTTCAGGTGTTTGTTACGCCATACTCTTTTGTGGAGTTTTCCAAAAGCACTATATGCCTTTGCTAATCTGTTGTCTATCTCTCCGTCGATCTTGCCATCTGAGGAGATGAGCCTACCGAGGTAATTAAACTGTTGGACTGATCTGAGCTCTGATTGGCCAATGGTGATGCTCTCCATTGCTCTCCATTGCTGGCAAAATCCTGGCAAGAATACTCCTGAACAGACTAATACCCACTATAGCAGAAGGTATCCTTCCTGAAAGTCAGTGTGGTTTCAGAGCCAACAGGAGCACCACAGACATGGTATTTGTCCTCAGACAACTGCAAGAGAAATGTAGGGAACAGAACAAAGGTCTCTATGTAACCTTTGTCGACCTCACCAAGGCTTTTGACACTGTGAGCAGAAAAGGTCTGTGGCAGATTTTGGAACGTTTAGGTTGTCCCCTCAAGTTCCTTAAAATGATCATCTCACTCCATGAGGATCAGCACGGCCAAGTCAGATATGGCAACACACTTTCTGAGCCCTTTAACCTTTGGGGTACCAGCACAAAAAATCCATGGCATGAGTGTTGTTGCCATCCTGCCCCACAACGTGAATTCCTGGTGTCCTCCTCTGCCTGCTTGAATTGATAGACAGAAGGTAACTGTCTGCTGCCAAAAAAGTCCTCACCCCAGCATCCAAGATTCTACTCGGTTTTCCCTGGCACAACCCTCAGATGGAGTCAGCTACATTTCACCTAAATCCACCGTTTAGACTGGACTTGTCTTTTTTTCTTCATTGGTAAATCTGAACCCTCTTTTCCTTATAACATCCCTTTTTAGCTATTTTTAAAATTATTATATCTCCCTTCAGCCTTGTTTTTAATAGCCAGACCATGTCAAAAGTTCTTAGACTGTTCTTCATAGGCCTAATTTTTTAACTTTTGGAATTTTTGTTGCTGTCAATTGAGCTCTTTCCAACATACTGTGGTAATTTTCAAACCTGGTCACCACAACTGAACTAAACCTTACAAATGAGGCTCGTACAGGACTGTCAAATAGAAAAATTACCTTGCTTGTCTCTGCACATAATTCATTATCAAAACTTGTACAATACTAAGCTTTTAACGTCTTGTTTTTCATTCATGGTTGGACTGTGGTATGTGTGCAGCAGACAAGTTGTTTAGTTTGCCTTTACTTGAGTAAAATTTTAAAAGCTGAAGAGGTAGCAGTAATAATTCCCTGTGAAAAGCAATGAATCTTAAGGTGTTGGAAAAGTGGGCCAGAATTAGATGTCACTGCCTGCTTCAGCAATATCAAGCTGGTCAAGGAATACACAGCTAAGTCAGTAAGCAATACCCAGGCCTAAGCTGTGAAGCTGGAGATGCCTAAATCCCAAGAGGAGAGGAGTCAGCAGGCCTGCAGGGAGGTCTGGCTGGACAGAACCACAGCTGTGGTGGCAGACAGCAAGAGCTTGGCACTCAGAGATGGGCTGAAAGGCTGTGAGGGTGCAGGGGATAGTTGGTAGGATCCCTGTGTAAGCAGCCATGAAGTGAATTAATTTGAAAGTTGGGATTCCCAGTTCCAACCCAGGCAACAGTTTGACCTCCATGAGATCTATGATAACTGGGAGACTGGGGCAGAGCAGTGCCCAGTGGGTATCCCACAGCCTCCTGTAGGAAAAGGCATAGTTCTTACACTAGGGGGTGTTGATTTCTAAAAAATACTCTTTCTTTTTGGATTTAGTGTATATTTGCATTTAATTTTATCCTGCATTTTTTGTCTCCATTTCTTTCCAAGACATGTCAAATAGCAACAAAACAATTATATCTCAAGGATTTTCTTTTCTTCTAACTTTACTCTCATCTGTTGCCCTCTGTTAAGCCTCCCACATATCTAACACTTAGTCTCTACATTAATTTCACCTCCTAACAAAGTGCAAGGTCACAGGTAATCTTCAGTGAAAAACGTTGAAGAGGGAAGGAAAGCACAGTGGACAGGGGTGAATAAAAATCACTATAATTTCCCTTAAATTTTCTGTAAAATGAAAACTTTCTTTTACATTTCAAAACTGAGTAGGAGGGATAATTGAAAAAAAAAAATATACTTTCTTTTACTTATACTTACTTTTATTCAGAAAAGCAGTCCCTTTATACTTCTCCAATGGGGAGAAAAAGCTAAAAAACCAAGCGAAACACAGAGCCATGATGTTAAAAAAAAATCTCTCATGCAAGAGAGATTGAAATCACAAATTTTAAAACTAGATACTAATAGCCTGATATTTTTTTAATTTTCACGTCATATTAGAAAGAAAATAAAAGGTTTTCGTCATGCACACCTCTTCCCTTTCAAAAAGGGCAAGGCACAAAAACCCAAACCACACAAAAAACAGACAAGAGTTCTCTTTAATTTAATAAAAAAAACTTTTGGTACTTCCTAAGAGAGACTTATTTAGAGTTTCTGGAGGGATGGAAATAAGAAAATGAAAAAAAGAAAAGAAAAGAAAAACAACAACAAAAAACACCCAACCCCCCACCCCATTATCCCAAAACCAAAGCAAAACGAAAAATCAACCCAAAATTTAACTTGGTAATTTAGAGCAACTACCTGCAGTCTTTAGTCATTTCACAGAATAGTTTCCAGTGAAATGGAACTGCTGAAGAATGACTGGATATTTATCTCATACCATTCCTACACAAAGCTGAAGACTACTGTGTATCATTGCCTTTAAAATAAAAACGGGGCCTGTAAATATGCGATGTAATTAGGAGGCTCAGCTGTCCCTATCTTGACTTCCATGACACATCTTTCATTGCAGACACCAGTGGAATGCTCAAATGAGACGTGCCACCTGAGAGGCTCTCCTATTGCTTTTTGTGCTTGGTAATAAGTAAAGGTTAATTGTGATCCTTGGTATTTCCCAAGAGAGACCGAAGAAGCCTAGAGAGGTTCAGGTGTCTGTAAACACAGAGACGTCTGGAAACCTGTGCCAAAGGTGGTTATTTTGCCGGCCTTACCCTTTGTGTCCTGTAGTTCTCAGCACTGTCCTTCTGACAACATCCCCTGAAGTATCCATAAAATTATTTCACAGGACAACGGAGTGTCACAAAGGCTAATTGACTTGTGCTGCTGCAACGATCCATGGCTGTATACACACAGACAGCGTGGTTTCCAGCCAAATGTATACACGCATCTGCAAGTGCAAACTGGGATTTGAATTCATAACCTTTAGCTCCCAAAATTCAGGTCTTTATCCAGGGAGTTAAAAGAGCAGCTGTAGTCACATAAAAATACTGCTATTCATGAGGGTGTTTACCCCGTTGAGCTAAAGAGTAGCAGTGTGTGCTCGCTTTGGCCAAAGCAATAAATTTCTCAGGGAAATCTACTTCTGGAAAAATGCCATGGTTCTTTTATGGTATTTTGGGTATCTGTGCCTGCCTACTACTGAACAGCACATACTGGAGTCAGACTGAACTTCTCAGTATCTTTTGCCTCTGTGCCTCAATTCCTGGTCTTCTCCTTGTACACCCTATTCTTTCCTTCCCCCATGTTGTGTCTGGCTTGTCTACTAGGCAGAAATACAGTTTACAAGTATATTAAAGCTGCTTAAATTTAAGTACGAGGTGCACTACTCACAGTACCATTACTGATATTTAGTTAATAAAGTGAACATGTTCATAATTGTTGTAATGTATCAGGCCTTAGTACAACTCATTTCTAAGCTCTCTATCTCATGTAATGCTCCAGTCTAAGGAGATCCCTTAGGATTTAAATATGTATTTAGAAGGATTTTCAATGCTTATACTTTTTAATTATATAATTAGGTATGTGGAGGATTTGTTTGCAAAAACTTTCTGAAGGATTATATTAACACACTCCCTGTTGAGGCAAGATAGCCTCACCTGCCACACCACCTGAATTAGAAAACCCCTGTAGCTACAGAAGCAACACTGGTTACCTTCATTAACTTTCTCAGGAACCAGGAGAGCTATTTGTACAGGGCAAAAAATATGCTAGAAGTGTTTCAAGCATCCTTTGAAGAACTATTCAAAGCATTTACTCTGGTTTTAACACATCTACTCTATGGTTTGGAGGAAAACAAAAAAACCTTACAGGACTAATTGGCTGACATCCAAGGATCCAGATCTCCATCACAGGAGAGAACAAGTGGCAACCTGCTTATACATTCACTCATTTCCACTCATTTTAACCTCTGTGCACAGCCCAGGAATCACACATGAAAACAAGACATCCCCATTTGTTTGTATGGAGGCCCAGAGATGCCTGCTTTCAGTGACCCGAATGACATCTGTTGTGGTGACATGACACAAGGTGAAACAAAATCCTACAGCCAGTGCAAGAGAGGTGGTGCCATTTCTTTCATGATGTCCTCAATATGGCAGTTAGAGACTTAGCGGGAAAGAAAAGGATTTAATGTGTCTTTCTGATGTGGAATACTGCATAGACAAACCAGAAGACAGGTTATGACACTGTAACATGACACAGAAATGTCAGAAATGAAACATGAATCCATATCTTACTAACACTGCTGATACAGCTAGAGCTGTGCAAGATTGCTGCTGAACAAAAGCAAGATAGAAGAAAATGAGAAAGGTAATAATCAGCATAAATGCAGACCTGCTCAAATAATCAAATCTTTTAAATATAAAAAATTTTGCAAACACAGAACAGCTACAGTTCTTCTAAAATCATTCAAGGACACGAGTCAGATTCCTTCAGTGTTGTTATTCCTATTTTTAATAAAAATGCCATAGTGTGAAGTGCACATATCTTAGTTCTGCTTTTGCATAGCATAAGCACAGAATAACAATCATAAAACCAAATGGTGCTTACTAGCTTTTATTGCCTTTCACATCTAAATAACCCAAAGCATTTTATACATCAGAAGGGTCAGTAAGACCAGGCACTCAGCAACTGTCAGTGTGAAGCTGCCTGTAGTGACATCAACATGCTCAGGACAGGAATCCAGATGATACTGAAATTTATGAAGACAGAATTTAATTACTTAAAAAGGCTTGAGAAGGGGTAGGACTGCTACTCTTTCAAAGAACCCTATCTGCCCAGAATGGCACCTCTAGCAGCACAACTCGTTTTCAGAGCTAAGACTGCCAGGTATTTGTTAACTCTTGTTTCCTGTTGCACATGTATATGTTGTGATGATTTACCATTCAAATACAACCCTCTTCTAGCTTAATGAAATCCAGATTGGTTACAGCATCAAGATGGCCAGCTCATAAAATATAACTCTGGTTCCTTTTTCTTCAAATACAGGACAAAAGGCTCTACTTGTACCACACACAAAATACTGTATTTGGTACTGCATCAATTACATTACTGAGGTATTTTCTGAATGCAATGCCTGTCCCCACTGCATAGTGATTTTGACTTTTGCCTGTCTGTTGTTTACAAGTAATGGCACTAACACATTGTATAGCTCTTATATAAGCACTGGAATGTAGCTAAATACCAGCATAAAGGATGTGACAAAAGAAGTTAGAAATGGAGAAAAGGAGTGGGGGGAAGAAATTGCAAAAAAAAAAAAAAAATCCATTTTAATAATAGCTTGACAATTACAATTAAATAATCCAACACTCAGGCTGAGCATTTTTGTTACACACCGCATGAATGATGTTTGTACTTTGGAATCTCTAAAATATTTAAGCAGAGAAGAAATGAAATGAACTGCAACCAGTTAAGGTCATCCATTTAGGACAAAATTGATAAAATATTAAAATGAAAGAAATAAATTTTCAAACAGAGATACTGAGTCTTCATAGAGATGTATTATTCAAAGCAGAGGAACATGTGTGACCTCTAGGCTATTACATAATGGAGAAAGGATATGACAGTTCAAATGAGCAGGAACTATAGGCACCAGAGACAGAGAGGGAAGATGGATTAACCATTCTGTAAGCCAGTGCTTTGCTTCCAGGGTACTTTAACTGGACCTCTGTGTTAAAGCTTTACATTCTCAGAGCCAGCTCTCGGACCCTACTATTATACTGGGCTTAACAAGCTTTGGGAAGATCATGGATTTTAACTAAAGATTGATTTTGTGTCTAGCTGAGCTTGTTTGTTCCCAGAGGCTGGCATTTAAAGCAGGGGTGGTCCTGGGCTGGCTGAGTTTCAGTGCCTCAGCTTCTTCAAAATTGTCACCCTGTCCTTACGCATCTTCCATACAATGGCCTGGAGTCAGGACAGCATGGGCTGGCCAAGGTATAATGCATCATCCTTCTCCCTTGCTGTGGTCAGCTTTGCTGGCTGAAAGCCAGCCTTCTCCTCATTCATCTCTGCCCTAACAGGCCTTGAAGATGCCCAGTTTATGCCTCGGGCATCTTCAAGGAAAGTAGTCAAATTCTAGCAATAAATTATTCCTTTTTAATTTAAGGCCAGAGTCAATATTTATTATACAGGTTTTACTATAAAATGGAGTTTTGCAAGGATCTCGACTCTTCTATACCTGAGGTTCTTGGGATAAATCTCCCCTAAATGAAGAAGTAGCTCCCTGAAACAAGAAGTATCTTTAAATCCCAGCAAAATCTGCGTAAGAGTAGAGACTTCGCTCCTTTGAAAAATTAATTTCCACCTAGCAGAGGGCTCTTGCCTTCCAGCTCAGTGTTCTGAGGGAGCTCGATTGCTCTCCTGTTGGCAAAAGTTATTCAATATTCACACAGTCGGAAGTGCTGTGCCTAACGAGGTTTGGAACTGCATGTCAGGGCCAGGCAACAAAAAGTTAGGGTACATAATGACAAAGCTTTTTCTGGGACATATATTAACCTCCCTAGAGGACATACAAAAGCCCTTAAAACATTAGGAAATCTAGTGTCACTGACGGTCATTTGTGATCCTGGGTCTTCCAAACGTTTTTGATCCTCTTCCCATTTTTTACTCAGTTGCAATCACTCCATGTGAAAAATAAATCTTTGCCTTTGCAGTGTAAGCATTTATTTCTAGCTCTCAAAGCTCCTTTCAAAGCTAAGTAAAAACATTATTAGCCTGGTTTTATAGCTGTCCTAAGTGGAAAGATAGGAACCGTTTACAAATGAGGCTCTATCAAGGATGTCGATGTAGCCTATGACACTTCTTTTCTGCTCCTGGCACTCCAGGAGGCTTCTCTAGTGACCTTTGGCAAGATGTCATGTTACCTCACTGGAAAATGGGAATAATGGAATGGGTCTGACCTTTTGGAAGTGGTATGAACACAGTCCTCATAAGGCCTAGAGAGGATGGAGAATTTCAGTGGAAGAACCGAAGCATGAGTCCTGGGCCTGGCCCTGTACCTCAGGAACATTTTGGAAGAGAATGGCCATCGATAATATCCTAGAGGTTTCTTTCAAGTTGCAAAGGTACTTTTGAAATAGGGGGGGTTGTGGTTTTGTTTTTGATTTTTTTTTTTAAAGGGATCAGCAGAGCTCAAAATCTCAATAACAAAACCCAATTTTTTTCACCAGTTTTGCAAAAATGATCAGATGCCTAGCTATAAAAATAATGACAATTTCTTAAAAAATCACTACCCTTGCCCTGTATGGATTCTTACATTTCAGTCTCTAGTGGTACAATTTTTAGGAATACAAAGAA
This sequence comes from Pipra filicauda, assembly GCF_003945595.2. Taxonomy (NCBI): domain Eukaryota; kingdom Metazoa; phylum Chordata; class Aves; order Passeriformes; family Pipridae; genus Pipra; species Pipra filicauda. The sequence continues at coordinate 3,588,653 of NW_024105087.1, read as the reverse complement.
ATAGGAAGTGCTTAGTAAACAAAGAAAACCAGCAATCTTCAGACTCTTATTCTGACAAAGTATTCCCTCAAATATTGCAAAAGTTTCAAATCACATCTTAGTTGTCCATATATTTTATCCCAGAAGCTGAAAATATGACCCTTTTCCTTATGATTATCAAAAGTGATCATAAAATACAATCCTTTGAGTCAAAGTTAATTTTTTGTTGACATACCTTGTTTGACTGTATTGATCAAATCAAAGGTCCAGGCCACCAGGTACTTTTCCTCCAGCAGAAGTCAATAGCAAATGCCTAAGGAAGTGAATAAGAAGTGTCAAACATGCAGTGACATAGTCTCAGTATAGTCCTATAGTCTCTAGTGATGTGAGATTCAGAGATTATTCTTTTTAAGTAGAATTACTGTCTGCATAGTTGAAAGTCCCTTATTGGTTTTTCTCTGATTAAGTTGCTTGAGTACATTTTCAATATATATAAAAAAGTGAGATTCACAAAATCCTGTAGCAATAAGTATCACAGTCTAATCACAGGTTGTGTGAAAAAAACCCTCTCATGATCTTTCTAGATTTCAGCTGGCATTCCTCTTTCTGCTAAATCCAGCACAAAAAAAAAAAATCCATTGATATTGGTGTGTGGGAGACTGGTCTCAGAATTACCTAGAATAAAAACAAAAAGTGTGTTTTAATTGAAGCCAATCTGTCTTCCTCAAAAATCTGGTAAAAGGGATTTATGTGGCAAGACTGCAGAATAAGTGAGCTTCTCTTTGCAGATAATAGAGGACCAAAACTACAGTCAGATAACTTGGGAAACTCACACTAACTTTATTGAAATTTTGCCTAAAAAATCTGCTATGCCTTCAGTGCAGACAGGAATTTTGTAGCCAACATAATTTTTAAAGCTAAGTATGTGTGTTGGGGGAGGGAATAATAAAGCTTTCTATTAATGGAAAGCAGTCCGGCTGCAGCCTGAACTGTAGTGTCTTCCTTCCCCATAATCATGGCTTTAATTACTTCATAGGTTAAATTATGTTTCTGTTTGAAAGAGTTTGGTGTCTACGTGAATCAGGGCATGCATATTTAGATCTACTGTATCCTCTAGCACAGGCTTTTATTCTTGTTTGATGCATGCGGGCTACTAATTTAGTTTTTCATTGAAGAGGGCTCTTTTTTTATCTCCTGCACAATGGCAGTCCAGTTCCAAAATATATAGAATCAGCACACATTAACTGAATCTGAGGGCAAGTATACTTCCTCCTTCAACCATATGGACAGGATTTTTCTTTAAAATAAAAAGGCCAAAAAGTGGCTGGAACAATGCCCAAAGGGGAGAACAGAGACAGACATTTAAAGGTGAGCTCACTAGATTTATAATAGCAGGGGACACTCTCATCCCTTCCAGCCAGCTACCCAGTTAGCAGCAATTCTTATATCACAAGAAAGGCCCGGGAGATTCTTCTTTAGAAAATAATGGCTACAGCTATTAATATATGGGGGAAGCTGTAGCAATCCACTTCAGATACTGATAATAAATTACATTGGTCAGATATAAGATTACATACTCCAGGCAGGCAAACAGAAAAGCATTTTTTGCGTATTAGTGTTGTTTAGAAGATCTCCTTGGAAAAGTTTTAAGCAGTTAGAGCAGTTATGCCCAAAAGGAATAGCCAAGAACTTTGAACAAAAATACTGCCCATCCCTAAAGCATTTGAAGAGCCTGGATGAAACAGTAGCTCAGGGCTCACAGGGAAGGTGCTGTTTCTCACATTAACCTGATCCCACTATTTGTGGGAAGAGCTTGTGAAATTATTTTGAATGTATCAGAAGACATACAGAAAACATCAAAATATTGTAACACATAGCAGAGTTTGCGTTATCCTTTCACAGTAGCTCTAGTACCCCCTTTAAGAGGGCCAGTAGTGACCCAGCAAGCTACCCACAAAAACCCCTATCAAGACAAGCAGTCTTGGTCTCAGAATTTTTAGAGGATTAGCTTGCTCCCATGTGCAAACAGACGTAGGAATTTTTTTGTCCAAAACATAAAATAAAAAACACGATGGGGGAACGGGAAATAAGTCTGACAATCTCAAGACTGATAACTCTAAACACGTAAAAAATACCATGAGCTTGTTTCAAGAATTACTGTATTTCAGAGTCCTGTGACATTTCAGTCCTCTGGCTGGTCTGCTGGTGTTGAGATAAATGGATTCAATGTTTTTACATTTTTCTCAGTCACAAAGGTTAGACACTTGTTTGTTTGTATAATGATAGCAAACATACTCATATTACCACAGCTATGGGACCTGAGAGTTGGAGAAGCCCTTTAAGATCATGACCTTGTGATAAGGTTGTGAGTGTTGTCATGAGTGAACTCCAAAGACATTTCTGAACTCTGTTCAAGCTCTCTCTCTTCTTCCGATTTCTGACTGAGCATACAGTACAAGAATTCCCAGTGAAGCCTACAGAAGTTAAAACCCCTTTTACTTGAGGAGCTCAGTGCTTTGTAGGATCAGAGCATAAGCAAGGCTTACAAATGAATACAATCAGAGAGTTTTTTTACTGTACCTTTTTAACTGTATCGCAATCTTTAACACCACCTTTTAAAAAAAAGACAGACTGTAAGAGGATAAGCATAATACAGCAAGTTTGAAAAATTCCCTGACTGCCTGGCACCACAGATTCAAGTCTCAGGGTCACTGAACCCTTCACCTTTCTCAGATAGATAAGATGACTACTGCAATATTTAATACAAGATAAGCCACACAAGCATTTGACTGGATTTGACCTCTCAAACAGCTTACAAACCCAAGAAGCTGGTGTAACCTGAACCTCTGCAAGAATATTCCCGCATTCTCCCATAACTCCGAGAACTGGGGACTCAGGAAACATCAAATATCTTGAGACATCTTGAGCTGAAGTTGTTAGCTAGAAACACTGCTGAAGACATTCCTTTGGCTGTATCCTCAAGTATCAATGGCCAAAGCTGCAGTTCACCCAGGCACGACCACCAGGCTGAGCTCTGGGTGTCCGTACATCTGCAAAGCTCTATTCCAGAAGCAGCTGCACATTGGAGATAAAAGGTAGGTACGTAAGAACACCAGACAGCTCTACTAGGTCAGACCAAGGGCCACCTTGCCCAGGGCAGTTGCCAAGGGCAGATGCCCAGAAAGCAGAGTAATGACTGAGCTGTCTGGTCCTTGTTACGGTGTGCATGCTGCCAGAGACTGACTGCTCTGGCCTCTGACAATTTATGGTTCAGCCTCCCCTGGAGCCAAGGGTGCTTTCTCCCTGTGTAACATGCACCATAGTGCAGTACCAAGCATGTGTTCAGAAATTACTTTGCATTCCCCACTTGCACTGTAACAGCTTCACCCATGACGCTTCTAACAATCCCTCATGTGTAATTTGCCTTCTCTTTTGTTTTTCATTTGTTGCTTGGCATTGAGCTGATATTTTCACTAATGACATATGATAACCCTGAGATCTTGCTCCTTAGTGACAACAGGTTGCTCAGAAACAGCTGTTTGTATGGGAAGCCTGGATGGGTTCCCTGTTGTCCCAGGTACACCACTTTTGTTTGCATATAACTCAGTGGTGTGGCAAACACCCTGCATGGTCAGACAGATATAAAAACATAAAGTTGTTTCCTTTGAAACAGAGGGGAAATCCAAGAGATAGCCAAGAACATCTGTCTCATGATTTTGCTGTCCAAGCATCGTCCTGGTGGTGTAAGCTCTGATACACCAGAGAAGTAGGGCAGGAGAAGGCATTTGCTGCAGGTGGGCAGCAAAGACAGCCACAGGCTTGGCCACACTCCACTAACTCTCCCATTTTCCCTCAACCAGTTGTCCAGGAGTCCTTAGATTTTTCATACAGCTTCTACACAAGTATTTCTATTCAAATGAAATACATACAGTTTCGGAGTATGTTAACCCTGTCTTCCTGTGTGACAAGGTTTCTTATGGTGGCTACTGTCACAAAAAAATCCAAGGCTTGAGGAGAGGTACTTACAGCTTGCCTTCCAGCTTAGCTGAGGCTCCAGCCCTTCTGATGTCCCAGCAGACATGGTCATTCATATTACTGTGCCACCCAAATCTGCTCTGAAAAAATTTGCTATCTGTTGGTAAGGACACAAATGACTTGTCTACAGCTGAGGCTCTAGCAGTGTTACATGCAGTCTAGTAATAGTGGAAAATTCCCAACTGCAGACAATCTAAGACAGACACAAATAATCCACCAAATGTCAACAAACTTACGCAAAACATTCCTGTTTCAGAGGCAGTAATTCCTTATGAAAGTATTTCCATTTCTTCTTTCATGCTCCAGAGTGCACTTCAAATGCCTCTGAAAGTCCAGGACAAAGATTTTTGTCTCAATCCAAATGTCCTCTAAATAGCAATGGAATTTTCAAATTGTCTGTAAAATGTCAGAAACCTGGGGATTTTTTCCCCTTTTATTATAACATCAGCAGAAACAATACATGGCAAAAATTCAAACTGCATAGTTGGAACTAACATTTTCCTCCTAAATGAGTTTTAAACAAGAAAGGTACATGTCTTGTTTAGCATGCTTTATGAAGGCTTCTGGGGATGCCAGGACCACCTCAAACCACTTTAACTAAGAAGAGAAAAACAAAATCACTGCAAAAAAAATTTAGGAAAAATTACTAAATGTAGGTTAATGAAGAATTTGGATATGTTCTTCACATTGTACTTATTTGGTAAAAAGAAAAAATAATCTGAAAATCTATAATTTCCACTATAATTGCATTTGCCTGCACAAATAAATTAGTTTCTGTTCCAATTTGGTCCTAATACAGCACTATTTGTACCAGCAAGTAGCAGGAAAATATATGTTACTGTTTGTGACTGAGGCTATCTAATCAAGGACATATTTTTGGTACTGAGAACAAGTACAGTAATAGAATTTTATCTAGCCCACAAATTTTTTTTTTTAAGAATAGAAACTATGGTAAACTATAGATCATCTGGTTATGATGAACTGAAATAAAATTCTATTCAGGTGTTTTTCTTTTTACTAAATGATTTCAATGTGGGTTATCTTTCTTCATTGTGACTGAAGTTGCATGAGCTCTTCCATGCGTTATTGCAAGTTGTTTCAAACTTTTTTGTCCAAACCACCTCATATTACACAATTCAACATTTAAAAAATCCGGGGTCAAACTAATGTATTGTTTTTGTAATATTAAACTTGATGCTAACCAGCACAGCCCCAAATGTGCCTTAAGTTATGCAAATAGTCAAAATTACTTCAGTAGGTCTACTGTCATATGTGTGGTTTCAGGTTCAGGACCCTGGTGAGTCTTTACCAGCTCTTTGCCTGTGCATCCTGCAGGTCTATATTGGCTGCAAAACACTCCTGCAGAGTAAGAGATGAGATCCACAGGCTGGGCAACTGCTTGCAAGATGGATAAATACAATCAGCTTGCCAGAGGTGCTTCTCTTGTGTCATATTGTTGTGGACAGAAAGACTTGACAATCTCTGCCTTCAAAAGCAAAGATTCAACGTGGCTAAGATCAGTTTCCTCGACCTGACAAATTCAGGTATTAGGTATTATTTTCATGACAGAGACAATGAGCTGACCTAGATTCAGATGCAAAGGTTTTTTATGTGTAAATGTTACATGTATTACTAAAGTTACAGAATGCTTTTAAAATTAAAATTAATATTGCATGTTAATGTTTCTAAGCGTGTGTAATGAACAGCACGTTGCCCATAAGATCTGCTGACCCTGGTGGCAGTGACAGTAAACGGCTGTTGCTATAGTCCAGGCTGACAAAGGGACAAATATAACATTGCTAGGAGCAAGTCAACTGCTCACTTTCTTCTTGTTAACTGTATGTCTGCACTAACTGGGTTTTACTGCTGAGTATGCAAATGCTGTGCTTTTAATATAATCACATACACAAATACATATATTTCATGTATATAATACACACACACTTAAATGAAAAAAATATTCTAGATGAGGCTTCCTTGGCCTTATAGAATTTGCAGAGACCTCTCATTGCCTTCTTCCAAAATGCACAGCTCTGAGTTTAATTGGTCTCATTAATTTCACCCAAGCAGAGCTTTTCTTTCTCTCCTGCTTGGGTCATTTTTTGAACTGAAGTTCTAGGTAAGCTTTGTTCTAGCCATGGATCAACCAGTTGCAGTTTAATGCTATTCTTTCCTTTGCTATGAGCTGCTATTATATGGATTACTCACCACATTGATTTGGTAGATAAAGTCCAGTAGGATGACCAAGTTCCTGTAATAGCAGAAGACAAGGCATTACTGAGTTAATTCCTACTGCACTCCCCTTTGGAGAGTGGTGAACTCATGTCTGAGCTGATGGTGGGACAGACTCCAGCTCTTCCTCCTGTAAACATTTTTCAAATGGCAAGAGAAGATGTTTCCAACCCTTGTGGTTGTGATGGGCCTCTTACACCAAGGTTTCATTTGGAAATCTTTCATGTTAACTCAGTGACTGACATATGAGACTTCTTATTGTGTGGCATTGGGACTTTGTATTCTGTGGTATCCTATATTATCTTTAACTTTTTTCCTTTTTTGAGCAAGTTGGTTATGGCAATATTTACAAGGTGACAACACCACAGAGCTGTGCTTCTTTTCCATATATTACTTAGTCTGCATGCAACAAATAGTATATATTAAAAATAAAGAAGAAATCCACTTTTAAATGTTGCCTTAGGATGTTCACCTAAAACAATGTTTGTTGGATAAATGGATGATATTAATTTTAATATAGTGGCAAGATATGAGGAAGTTAGTGATCATAGTAATTGAATATTTCAATGTAGATATGCTACATTTTAATGTAGACATTAGATAGACATGTTCTCTGTCCTAAGGTCATAAAACAGAGAAAGGAAAGATAACTATGAAGGAGATTTCAAAATTTTAGAGTGACATTCAGGTAAGCAGTTTTTGTGCATGTTTGGAATAATTTTGTACCTTTGGAAATTTTGCCTTCCATAAAATTAATGGTTTTTTTCAGATATCTTAATAATTATATAAATTAATTTTATTTGGGGTTTTCTTATTGAAAAATTAACATAATTTGTTCTGATATATTTAAGAATATGCTCTGGGGAATAAAACAAAGGGTATGTGCAAAAGATTCTTTAGGCCAAGCTGAATATAACCAGGGCTGAATACAGCTGCTTTTCATGAGTGAGTCCAGAATTTGGCTCAACTCTAGCTAAAGCATAATCTGACAGCTAGTCTCTTTTTATTACAATTCTTGCTGAATCATTTAGTTTGGGGAAGAAGCGTGGTTCTGGCATTATAACATAAATTATGATAATTATGAGACCATTCTTATGATGTAAAAGGGTAATATCAGGCTCATTTATTAGCCTCCACAGTTTGTCCAGGATAGTTTTGGTCTGAGAAACATACATGTTACAATGTTTAGCATCCTGTAAGACTTATAATAGTAGTAGTCTTATAGTTACCTTCTCAAAAAAAACCTTGCAGGGTTTATATAACCTTGCTATATTCCCTGGGGGTTTTTCCTCTTTGCAGACAGAAAAACTGAGAAGGGTTTTGTCATTGACAATATTGTAAAGTGTTCAAACTTGTCTGTCACAGAAATGAGTGGTTCCCAAACACTGATGTGTGTACAAGTAGTTGTATATAAAAAATTTCTCCGATGTATATGATGAGAAGTTGCCACTGCTAATGAATGGACTTCCTAAGAAAATGGTCTCCAAACTGGGGTGTACACAAGACAGCCCACTGGGATGCAGGAAGAAATTTTTTGTGTGTACCATTGGTAAATAACTTTTTAAAAATATAATTTAATCTATTTCATTTTTGACTCATCTTTTTTTAATTTCTATTTTGTGAATGTTTTATAATATATATATAATTTATTAGTACAGTAGTATACGTATATAATTTATAAATAAGTAAATAAATGATTATATGTATAGTGGGGTGTGTATTTTTTTGCTGAATGGGGTGTATGATCCAAAAATCTCGAATCCATCATTTAAGGATCAGTCCCTAAGTGACCTAAGTGAGACTCCCCTTATTTGACAATTCTTCTCTAAAAAGTTGGCAAGTGTCTCTTGGGACTTCTTGCAAAGTTCATTGAAACAAATGGAAGCCTTTTGTAAAAACTTCAAGTGGATTTGGATCAGGCCCATAAGAATTACAGCAGCAGAGGTAAGAATAGGTATCTGTCACTCCTGAATCCTGGTCATACAGTCCTGCTGATATTGCTTTCCATAAAGTATTCTACAGATGTAGGAGTAGGAAAAAGTGCCTACGTGCAATTCTGCATAGCAAAAGAGTAGTTTTATGGTGAACAAAGTACTGATATGGGGCAAGATAAACACTTCTTGGATCATAGTAAAGGTTACACTTAGCAAAACAAATTTAGCTGTCAGCTTTATGCTTTTTCTAGCATTGCACGACATAACCATAACAAGCAGAACACTTGACACTGCTGTTGTAAAATAACCAAACACACAGCCCCCTAGTTTTGATAAACAATTGCATTCTATCATCCTAAAAATGGAAGCCATCCCATTCATTAGCCCATGAGTTGTCCACTCAGGACACAGCATGGCTGCTGACAAGAGGCACCTTATGGTACGAGGCACAACCCTCTTCTGTCATGGATTTCTTTTATTATTGACAGCTCTGTCGGGGTGGCATCGATCAGCGCTAGTTCCTCACTGACCTCAGCCCCACAGCTTGAACAGGAGCTGTGCTTATACTTGATGGCAATCACGCTGTCCCTCAAGCAGTTCAAAAGCACATTCTTTTCTTGGACCTGAATGATTAAGAAGGGCAGCTGAAATATAGCTATTGCTGCCACTGCACTCTGGAAGTGTGGCGATGTAATGCAACACTTTTATGCACCAGAAATGATTCTATAACTACAAAAAAAAAGGTAGGTGCATTTATTCAAATGTCTAAAATCAATCATCAGCTACCAGGAATAGATCATGTCTGAAAAGCTATTGCTTATCCTCCTCAGTCTCAGTAGTGACTTCACTGTAGGTCTATCTCTAGCATGTGTAAGTAAATGGGAGGGTCAGAATAAAGAAGTTTAGAGCATCAGCATATTTTTCTTGCTGTGGACATCTGTCCACTAATTGAAACTTCTTTCAAGGCCTCTCAGCAGGCTTTTGGGCTCCATGTGGATCTGCTGCAGCCCTTTCCATTGTACCAAATGCAAAAAGATGACTGACACTTCCAGCACATTTTTAATTTAATAAAGCACATGGTTCTTAATAATATTTAATTGTAGAGAATATAATTGAAATTACATTAGATCTAGAAAAATGCACAAATATAAAACCAGGGCAACATTTTAGCAATTATATGCTGCTACTCCCCTTCTGTTAGTATGATCAATAGGACACTGACTGATGGGCCTGCACTGGACTGTTCTCTAGGTACCAGCACACTTGTGCTGTGGCTGCTGTTGCAATTTCGATCTATACACAAGGGAGAGACTCAAATGATTTTAGAGGGTGCAGAGGGGCTCATTCATTAGTCTGGCCTCATAAAAGCTTTCTCTACTGCAAACATGTAACTCGCTACACCTATTTTAATGCAATTAAAAGACTGCATAAATCAATGTCACCACAAGTATTCCCCTTTAGATACCCACTAATGATCTTAGCTCTTAGGAGAGAGCTTTGCTTTCCCTTCCTTACTGTCAGGTCACTACATCTTGTTGGCCTTCCAGAGGCAGCAGAAGTCCAGCATTCTGGATAGCCCAGTGGCTACAGGTATTCTCTGGCATCACCAAGCTTTTGTTGCCTTGGCTGCCACTCAACAGACTTGCTTGTCTCCACACTCCTGCAGAGCAGGTGTGCTGGATTTGGCTTGGGTGGATTTAATTTTTTTCTTATGGATCTATGTTCTGGATTTGTGCTGGAAACAGTGTTGATAACACAGAGCTTGATTACTGCAGAGCAGGGCTTACACAGAGTCAAGGCTTCTGCCTCACCCCACTCCACCAGAGAGGAAGCTGGGGGGGCTCAAGGAGGGGACACAGCTGGGACAACTGACCTCAAGTGACCCGAGGGATATCCCATACCATATGGTGTCATGGTCAGCATATAAACCTGGGGAAAGAAGAAGGAAGGGGGAGATGTTCAGAGTGACCACATTTGTCTTCCCAAGCCACCGATAACACATGATGGAGGCCTGCTTTCCTAGGGATGGCCCAACACCTGCCTGCCCATGGGAAGTGTTGAATGAATTCCCTGTTTTGTTCTCCTTGCACATGGGGATTTTGCTTTACCTATTAAACTGCTTTTATCTGAACCAATGAATTTTCTCACTCTTACCCTTCCAATTCTCTCTCCCCTCCCACCAGCAGGGGGTGAGTGGCTCTGTGGGGCTTGGTTGGTGGCAGGGGTTAAACCATGACAACAGACAATGCTGACACACCTGCAACTCGCTGCTGTCCTGCCTTAAAGATCACTGCTACTGTTGGTGTAGCAAAGAGGCCCTGTCCCTGCCTCCAAGCGGTTCACAGTGACAATATAAGTCCCATTTTCCACATTTTATAAAAGGGGAAGCTGAGTCACAAAATGTTTATGTGGCTTATCCAGGATTCAAAGCAGCATCAAAGTGGTAATTCTTATGTAACTCTTGGGGAAAGCAGCATATTTCACTGAATCATGCTGCCTTCCAACCATAAATAATGATACTTGGATTCATCACTTTCAGATCCATGAGCTGTTTTGCCCTGACTGATGGCTAATGAAATCAACGACTTTTATCCTCCAAAACCTGAAAAGAAATAGGGTATATTTCAAGCTTATTTTATGAGTGAACCCATTGTGGAACAGATAACAAGGTGGCGGTTCCTGGGAAACTTTTCATTATAATGTTACATAGGTAATTTTCTGGACACGTGCATATAATATTTAAAAATAGAAACTCCAGGGGAACACAGACTGACAGAATCACACCATGCAGAAAAGGACGAGGTCAAACTCATATATCCCTGTCCAGAACGAACAGCCCCCCTCGAAAACCCCGTGGGTTTGCACGTAGGCAGGGCAAAGTTGCAGAGGCTTTTGAAGGTGGTCTGTCAGACACAGACAGGTGGACGCCAAAGTGCACTCCAGGTTTCATCCCTTACCTCTTCACCAACAGCACCCCATTCTGCAGTTCACAGAGGTGAACAAGTGGAAAGGAACAAAGCCCATTGTACACCTTCATAAGGTTTATATTAATCTGAGCATGGTTTCTATTATTGTTTTATAGTCTGGAGCATGTCAACAGGAGATAAAGAGGAAAGATGACTGAGGAATTGAATTATCTGCAGTGCTGAGCAAGCCTTTTCCAGCCTACTGTGGTTCAAATTTGCCACCTGACATGATAAGGTAGAAAAGGTTATGTTCCTCTTCAGCTCAAGATGCACCTGTTTGTGAAGTCCTAACATCCCTTATTAAAGGAGGTAGTGTGTGACCTAGCATTGAGGTTAATACTAATGTGTTCCTCTGGAGCCATGACTGCAGCTCCTCATTACCATCATCCTCTGGATGTTGTTCTAAACACGGGCACCTTAAATGATAAACAGAATCAGCCAGTTATAGACCTCAGAGATAAGTGGCCAGAATTTGAGACAGCTATCCTTTGAGATACGCAAGGAGGGCAACTTTTATTTTTTTTCTTTTGCATTAAGTGTCAGCAGAACTTTAATCAATCTTCGTGTGATGCCTATAGTTCACAGATAAAGCTACAGTGCTTGAAGGAAATAGGTTATCTTTTCCCATTGTGAGCTGCTGTTTCTGAGGAGTGTTTGATGCAAGTCTGAACTGACCATGCAATCTGAATTTGAAAGGACCATTAACCAGGAAAAATTAACAAAATACTTAGGAATTACTCAGCTTGGATGGCCAGTTTTCCAGCTATAACCTTTAATTCTCCATAAGTAGAAGGTGCTTTAAAAAGTCAAACATTCTCACCAATCTGGTTAACTAAACAGAATGGTGAATGATGCCGCACGTGTGGAAGGATTCCAAAAACAGTTTGGGTGAAAGAAAAAAAAATTACAGTTATAATCCAACCCTATTTAAAGAAAAAAATAAATATTTAAGTATATGGTCTATTATTTCATATACCTTATCCTGTGAGAGTAATGGAAATGTGTAATTGTGCAGAATGCACATATAAATAAAAGGAAATTGTGAATTAAATATATCTGTTTTTTCTAAAAAAGTCTATTAGAATACTCAGCATATACCTACACATATTTAGGGAGAAAGTATAAGCATGCTAGCCAAGTCTTGTAACTTGTAAGCCATATTAAGTTACTTATATAAGACTCAGACTGATTAGTGCAGATTAGTTGGCCACATCTGACTGTCCTGGTCCAGCAAGGATGTTGTCTGACTGTGCAGGCCAAGAACAAATGAAACAATAGGCACTGCCAAGTTAAGATGTCGGCATCAGATTCTCTTGGTATCTTGCTGTCTCTAGAGGTGCAATTTGGGAATGAAATATTAAAAAAAATGAAACTTTTGTACAGGCAAACCATGTAGTTCATGTTGAAAATAAGCGGCTGCCATCCTATTGATCCTACTGATCAATTATAGGCTCAGGTATAAATTGACTGCCCCTTTCCCTTACTGTCTAACAGCTGAAGGATAACGGGAATACAGGGATTGAAATTGGCCTATCTCCAGTCACTGCCCTTAAACCTGACAGCAATCTGGAGGTCCTGTGACAAATCAGAAATCTGTAAGTTGTTACATCAGTCAGCTGTATTCTGTAGTATCCAAACCGTGGCTAGGGTTATTAAATAATAAGTTTTGTTTGTGGAATGTAATTTCTATTAAGACTATTTAAGCAACCTCACAATAGCTTTCATAACTTCACACAGCACATGACCTACTCCTGAGCCATAAAAAGTAAGTCCTGCTCCTGACTGTACCCTCATGCTGTCATGGCATCATTCTACTAATACTTCCAATGCTAAATCCAAGTTTAGGCTTGAAGAATTATGTCATACTTCCTAAGTCTAGTTACACTGGAAGGTGTGTCTTGCTTGCCTAAGTACTTGGTTAGACATCTCCTGGCTGTTCAACAAGGGCAGTTGGCAAAGGGATGTAGCCATTAACGTTTCCTTTCATCAGAAGGAAATTATGAGTTCCTGGTCCAAAATACAATTATTTAAAAATTGTATTATCATAGCATCTCATGATCCCAGTCATAGACCACTCTCTTGCACTTGGCACTGGATAAGCACACACAGAGGCAAAGCTCATTCCCCAGATAGTTTACAATTCAGTTATGAACAAAGATATAATAGAGGGATACAGAATGGAAAGCACAAACAATGATATTGGTTGATGTAATGCAGTAGATTGAAAAATATTGCTTTGATGGGGCTCTTCTTACATATTTCTGCCTTCCAAGAGCTGTTAAAAATAGCTAAAATCCCTTAATTTCTTCCCTAATAATACTTTCCCAGGTGACCATATGCCACAGGGATGCTGCACGATCACAAATGGGAAAAATACCAAAGATCATAAGGGGAATGAGTCATGAAGCAGCGAGACATGTTCTAAAAATATTTACAAATCCCTAGTTAGAAGGAAAAAAAAAAAAGGCTGCTGCAAATAGCATTTCTTGGGCAACAGGATTCTTTGTGTGGACAAACGACACAAGTAACATAACAAATGGCAAGCTTTTCATGCAAGACCAATTTTCAAAGAGCTTGTGAATGTCTCTCTCCTGAATTTCTTCTTCAATTTTCGCTTAAACTACCCTGAGCCTCACATATGGAGAAAGAACAAGCTTAATCAGGGCAACTGTAAGCCTTTCATCAATTCAATTATCCGTTAAAGGACTCACTCGTTGAACTTAGCCATAAAATGTTAGAGTTGCAGTGCTGCTCCTGTCTATCAGCTTGTGTCCCTGAATTCTTTGTACCCTCAGGGATGTTTCATCTTTTGAGAAATGTGACAGTCTGCCTTTAGAGACTGGCCTCAGCACAGCTCCATAACCAATATATTGACAGATATAAGGTAGCGTGGAAAGTGAAGCAGTTCACAACTTGTGTCTGTCGAGCTGCTTTCCTCTCCAAACACAGGATCCCTAAAAACTATTACAGGACCTTTCAAACCATTACCTTACATTAATGGCATCAGATATTTTTTTTTTCAGGGATCTATGGATCTACAGCAGTATCACATTGTATCTCATTTCCAAAAAGTATTTTTACTTTTTGGAAAATATAATTAAAATATTATCATGTCTTTAAGCATACACAGGGCTTATCTTTGAAACGTCCCTTTGCTGTCAGAAGAACAGGCTCAAAGCAGGGAGAAGAATTCATTGATATTGCCAGTATTTCTCACATTTTCTACAGAAATTTCAGTGGATTATTTCTAAACGTAAACCTCAATTCGCAGTTTCTCTGCCCTCCCTTTTGAGGAGGGATGAAGAAAGATATCTATTTCAAAGTGAATTAAAACCAATCACATCACCATTAAGAATATACTAATTTATAAAAATTTTATTCAAACCAATGCAGGACTAGCTGTGAAATGTTACAGGCATCTTCAAGAGGTCAGCCATGATTTCTGATTTTGTAAGACACACAGACATGCAGCTGTATTGACATTTATGCTTCATTTTGGGGATAACACTATACAGATTGGCCAACACTATGATTTTCTCCTTGTTTTACCTTACCTGAACATCACTGCTTCTGTGCCTCAGCACCCCAACTAGGAGAATATGATGGTTTGGATCCTCCTGAAAATCACTTTCATTTAAAATTCAGACTTCTGAAAAAATAATAGAAAACAACAGAATTACTTGTTGTGTTGTTCTTTTCCTCCTTATTACAGTCTCTTCAAGATCAAACTGTCAAAATACCAAAAGACATGGTATCCAAAGTCAATTTTCTGAAATCTTAGTTCAGAGGAAGCAACTCTCTTGAAGAGATATCTATATCTATATCTATATATGTGACCACATTTTAATTTCCTGTCTTTAACCAAAGTCACCAGCCTAATGCTAACACAATGTACAAGTTGGACTTTGAGATTTCTTGCTATTTATTGACCTTTTAATTTAATGTTCTTTAATCTAATGTTTAAGAACGGTGCATCTGCAGAATGAAGTGATAAAATCCTTCAGTTAGGGGCTGGAAGCTCATTTAAAAAGGACTTAAGAAATTTTAAATCAGCTTTTAAAATCACTGGCAAATATTTCCTAGACAAAGTAGTGAATTCATTGGTCTAATGTAGACCGAAATACTTAGGTTTTGGTACTGGGTTCCTGTCTTTTCTCTCAGTGAAATAATCATGTGTCCAGTTAATGGTGGACTATATTGCTGTCAATATCACTTTCAAGTTATTAGGTCCAATCAATGATGGATAAAAGAAAAAAAGGTGGTCAACAGGCAATCTAGCTTTCAGTTTAACACTCCCTTGAGGATTTTCATTATCCTTTCCTTTTCTGTTCTCAAGGTTAGCTCTAGCTAGACTATTTGTAGCTTCAACTTCCTGGAGATAATGCACATCCACAATAGCCTTGCTCCTCCAACACCAGTGTGCCCTTCCACCTGAGTAAGCAGAGTCCTGTCTTTTTTCTATTATTTGTGACCTTTTCCTGGGTTAAAAGGTGACTCCTGAAGCAGACAGGTTTCACTTCTTATGGTGATTGCGGTGCAAAAAGCACGCTTCTACCTTGTTAGAAGTGACATCACTGTACATTAAAGACATCATATCTCCTTTCATATTAAAATGCCTGTCAGTTCTGCTGCTCACAGGCTGTAAATCTGCCACAGTATCCTGTGCTTGGGAGATTTCATTATGAAAATATGGAAGATAAGCACTCTGCTCTACTGTCAAAAGGAAAAAGTAGTCTGGTAGTAATGAGGTTACTTTAAAAATAAATACACGATTTCTTAAACATGGATTACTTGATGTGGGGCAATTTTTGAGAGCAATCTTTATTTTTTTATTTTAATTCCTAAAAAAATTTAAGCTTAAAAAAATAATATGAGTAAAGCATGAATATACAGTCCTGTAGAATTTATTTATGCATAGATTTTGCACATGTTCATGCAGTAAATCATTAGATTTTCCCTTTGACTTTGGTACTCCAGCCTTGAGAGGAATGACATACTGGAACTTAACCTGTTTTTCATCTTTATATCATATAGATACAAAAAAAACTTGCATGTTCTGCAAGAATGGGACAACATTCAGCTGTTGTGCATGTGACTTTAGGAAATATAGTCAGTAGATAAATACCTCCTGAACAGTGAAGAAAATATAAATAATTATTGATCATTTTCTCTCCTGGCATTATTAGGATGTTAATAATACCTTGCTATTACATAAAGTTTTCATCCATTGATCTGACAGCACTTTAGATATATCATTCTTCTTGTTTTACGGAGGAGGAAGTGAGACACAGAGAGATGAGATGACTTGTCTTAACATTTGAGAGCAGTTCAGCAACAGAAGTGAGAAGAGATCTCTGGACTAGGCTGTCCAACACTTGAACTTCCTCATTTAAAACTGGAAATTTGCATTGTTTGCTGGTGTAACCCTCAGTTGTTTACACAGCATGTGATTATTCATTTATTATTCATTATTCAATAATGGGCTAAAATTATCACAGATATTTCTTTATTTAAAAAAAACAAATTAAAATTCTCCTTATCCATTTTGTGCAAAAATACTAACCCACTGCTACTCCTCATTTCCATTAGAATTCCCTCCAATCAAGGAAACTTCAGCACGTGAGCATAGCACGTGTGTTTTCAAATTTCATCTTCCAAATGCCATACTCCATTGTTGATACTCTGTTAGAGGAGCCGAAATGAGTGGCTCAGGAATTATTTATGGACAATGAAGCCTTTCACCTCCAAGGCATTGATTTTAATGACTGAACCCTATATCCTAAGACTGAAATATATATTTAGGCTGTCCTCTGTTATGTGAAATCAATTGGTAATGTCAGTTCCAAGTAGACTAGCACCCAGGTGAAAGCCATGGGGCAAAAAACCAAACCAAAACAACCCCCTCCCAAGAAAACAGAAACAAACCCAAGAAAATTATTTGGATGAGGGAGGTGAATGCATAGGAAAAACATAGCAGCTGAGGAGGCGACATGGTTGGGATATGGTCTGATGAGGCGAGACCAGAGGATTGCACATATGTCAAAGAAGAAGCCAAGAACATGTGTCACTCAGTGGAGCTGGAAATGAAATGAAACAGGAAACTGAAGAAAAGCGATGCGCGGTATGAGCACAGCTTGCTTCTTCACCTTCCCGTTTCTCCTGAATGCAGAGGGGATTTTCTTCCTCTGCTTTGTAGTGTGTAGTCTGTTGATGTAGAGCAGAGCAGAGTAGAGAGAAGTAATGAGAGCTGTAGTTCTTTAATGATCCAAGTCATAAGGATTTATAATCCATTTTACAGCAATGTTGCCAACACCTTCCTAGCCACACTGACCAGGCTTTTGTATCATCTGTCATTTTGCTCAGAAGAGCCTTTTGAACCTTTGCAGTTCCACAGTCACAAACCTTGTCTATGCTGAGTGCTTTCTTAGCATTCTCCACTGTCAACATCCATGCAGGGCCAGCAGCAGCAGCAAGGGGGCGATTTTTACTGACAGGTGGTCTGGATTGCTACGGGCACTTTATGCTACTGGCCTCTAAATTTTCTAGGTAGTACCAGGTGAGTGAGAAAAGGAGGGTGTTGGTTTTGCCTAAAGCTCATACAATTCCTAGGACTAGTGGAGCTGCACTGATGGCACAGATGGCAGTTTTGCCTGAAAGGTGTAAACCAGGCTGTGGAACTGTGAGTCAGTTGCTCTGCATCATTCCCCTCTCCTAGAAGATAATATTCCTTCATATCTGTTATTGCAGATCTGGAAGAGTTAGTACCTAACCTTCAGTATTGTTTTATATAATCTTTCCAGTAATATATTTTTTCTTGTAGAAGCAGGTGAGACTAAAGTATATTAGGAATATTTTCTTGCATGTGTGAACACCAGGGAATCAGATCTGAACACTATGTTTGAGGTTATGCTACCTCTGAAACTGCAGGCCCCGGGGACTGGGTCATGGGCAGTCACGCCAAATTGACAGATCTATATTTATAGATAGCATCTTTATGTTCACTAGCGTATCCACTGAATTTATAATAAAGTTAAAAAGATAAGAGAGCTGTAAAATGTAGTCCGTTAAAAATTAACTTTTGACTTAATATGAAACTTTATGCTTTTGTTCTATTCTTAACAAAACTGATCATTTCATATATATACAGATTCTAGTCCTCCCTTTTGATTTTACCCATTTTTGTTTTTACATTACAAAAGAATCACATTATATTTCATCCCCTTAACCTCAGAAATAATGATTTTTTAGTCAATGGCCAAAAATTGGGGCCCATTGGAAAATACCAGCTCACAAATGCTCTAGGAGTGACCTAACATTGACATCAAATTGCATTTTATTTCTAAAGAAACTGAGCTCTCCTATTAGTAAAGGCACAGAAAGAAGACAGTGATTATACCATAATCTCCATTATTTTAAATACTTAATTGTTTCACACCACGGATTATCAGTAGATTAAATACTTAATATCACTGAAACTAGGAATATTTGAGATTTTTCTGCATATGTCTTCCCTATTTTCCCTCCGCTTCAAAAATAATTTATACTAATAAAAATAGCTCTTCCATCTAATCAAATTTCTCTTAATTGAGTGTGGGAACCAAGCCACTGACGATGTGATTCACCCAAGGTCACGCTGGAAGCCTCTGGCAGAGGCATATGAGAACCTAGGTATTTTGAATTACAACAGGCACTATTTTTGCCTGTTTCCAGTATTCACACAACAGTAATGTGTATCAGCAGAGTAAGCACAGATTGGTAACCTCCACACATGTCTTCCAGTCTGGCTAATATCCAGGAAGGTGCTCCTTGCAGAGACAAACTGAATTATCTTTATATACTTATTTTCTCTCTAACATTTGATTATTATTTCTTTACTTGCATTTCCGTAATGTCCAAGGAGGTTCTACATACTGGACAAATATATCATAGCAACAAAACCAAAGATTTGCAAGTCCAGAGCTTGAAAACTTGATTTCTTTTTTCATGTCTTCATTTTCCAGTATTTTTTCTTGGTTTGTGTCAGCAAATGCTTTGGATTTCCCAGTTATTTACACTTCTTTTTTATATATGTTGTGGTCTGTGTCACTAAAACTCAATTTGCTCCTATTGCAACTATTACTTAAACTGTGCTAGCTGCTCCATAAGGGGAAGAGGCACTGCTGGGTTCAGGCTTACATCTTAAAATTTCTGGAAGAGTGAAATGTGTGGATGGAAAAAAACCTGCTCAATTTATTTTAGGCTTGATCCTTGATCCACTGCCTGCGGAAATCCACAGAAAGGCTCTCGGGATTTTTCTGGGGAGAGGCAAACACAAATTTCCCCCATATATGAAATAATTGTGGAGGGTCAGAAAAATGGAAAAATTGAGTTGAGAGGTCAGAAAAAGTTGGGTGATGGCAGATCCAGCCACTTCCCAAGAAGAGACTTAATTATCCTATGAATCAGATGATACTTCTTCCCCAGAGTATCAACTGGGTCCTTAAGTGGAAAGGGTCAGAGATAGGGACAGCAAGGTGTCTGAACACTTTTTAATCTTCCCTCTTCACTGAATTTCAGGACATGGTATGGATTGTTTTTACCACACTACAAATTAGAGTTGCCTCATGTTTACTTCATATCCCCAGGTCAGAAGCATTCCTGGGGAGCTGGGGACTAACCTTACAGATGGCTTTACACCAGCAGGTCAATTTAAAGTAACCACTTCAGCTCCTGTCTGTGCTTAAACTTGACACCAGAGTTTTCAACCTGAGGTACTGAATTAACATCGAACTGGCTATGGAAAAGTTTACGTTGAAACGTCTTCTGGAATTGATATTTCACAATGGAAAAAAACAGAACGTGTATTTACTTTGATATAAATATTTTAGAAAGTCTAAGCACAAAAGGCTTTGCTTCATTTCCACCATATTTTAGGAAAAACATCTAGCTAAGTGGTGCAAAAAGAACCAAGTGGAGCTTCCAGCCTTTACTTAATAGAAAGCACAATTTTGACAGGATCTGTCAAACTGTATTTTAACAGGACAGAAAGTAGAAGAGACAAACATGTGACAAAAGGTCATCACGTCACTTAATCCATATAGGAGGAGATGAACGTCCCAAGGTGGTGATCACAGTGCAAGAACCTCAAGAAGACAAAATTTTGTTAGGCTGTTCTGTCTAAGATCTGTAGCACAAACCCAACACTTTGATTAAGGTTCAATTTAAAAATGCATTAAATTTTTAATTGAGAACATGGCAGGAAATCAGCAGTTCTGATGATCTAAGCATGGCATGGAAAACAATGTTGGCTCACTAAGCCTTCATTTATGGGGAAAACCCTGTCTGGTCTTTTACTGCATAGGCACGATAGACTATCATTCAAATGCTGAAAGGCTTGAACTCTCCCATCCAAATGCAAGCAAAGGGGAATATCAAACCTCTTAAAGCTGGTCCCTTTGGGAAGCCAAAGAGTGCACTCCCAGGAACTCAGAGGAAGTTGAAGTAGAACTCTGAAAGCTTCTAAGGATCTTCCCTTTCTTTTGTAGAGAACTGAAAGTTTAGGAGACAGAGAGAAAGCCTCAGGCTGAGTTCTCACGTTATTCTCCCCAGCTCCCTGAAGACCTGCTGACAGTTCCTTGCTCACCAGGAAATTTGCAGAGGAGGAAAAAGAGAGAGGTCCCAATCCTTCCTTTCTGTTGCACTTCTGTTCCCTTTTCTCAGCACCCTTCAATTCCTTAATGTCCTATTCCTCACCCTCAGAGCATCAGAAGACGAAAGTGAAAGAACACAGCTCCAGAAGGAAAAAGAAAGGGAGAGAGGGCATGGGGACTACGACAGCTCCTGAAGTCAGCTTCAGCAGTCCTGTGTCAAAGTGCAAATCCAGCATGGATCTATGCCCTGCACACAGCACAGCCTCTGACAGTGACGAGTCACAGCCCTCAGCCAGCCATGCCCACTAGCCTGCTACAGCCTGGAGGACCACAGCAATGAGGGGGAAGCCAATCCCTGCTCTTCTGGAACAGGAGTTGTTTCAGGACTGAAAAACAAAAGCTTTCTTGCCACAAGGTTCTCCCTTAGGAATCCCATGGGATAGGTGTGGAGAAAGCTTGTACTGTGCTTTCTTGATCCAAAGTAGGCAGAAAGGATCTGCAGCCTGAGTGTTTTATCTCAAATCCACTGGAGGAGTTTTGAATCAGGACAGTGGGCTGGCTGATTGTCCAGCCACCGGAATCAATTGCTGAGAAGCTCCTAAAGCCAAGCAGTGACAACTGTCAGTCTAACAGTCATATTTTTGATGCCAGCTGGTCGACATAGATTACTTTTGAGATCTCAGCAGTATTTTCAATAACTTACAGAGGCATCCTGAGTACAGAAAAGTAATTAGCAAAATTTCTATTGGCTTCAGTGGGAGCAGAATCTCTCCTTCCACCTCTCAAACCCCAAACATACTATTGTGTTTACTTCAGGGCCCTCAGGAAACCCTGCAATAACAGTGCTAATCTTGAATTGTAGAGTTTCTCTACCTTGACACTATTTCATGGAGCCTGATATCTCCTTCTGCTCTCTCACTCTCAGAGTTACAGGAAAAGCTTCCCTGGATTTGGAACTCAACCTCTTATTTTATCGCATAATTTTCAATAATTTTTTTCTTTTTTCTAATCTAAGAAGGCACTGAAGTTGATTGTTAAATTCATGGGGCGTGCTGGGATTGTAGCCAGAATGGGTTTGTCCTCTCTGACGCAAGTTTCAGGTGAGGACTGTTTAAAGACTGTGACTTTTTTCCATCTATTGGTGGTAGCTGGGGATTGTTTAGGCTGAATTCAAAACGTCCCACAGACATTCTTTTGTCATCTGGATTGTTTTTCATCTGCATTTAACTTACATAAACGATGTACAACTCACAAGAAATAGAAAAATTGGACACTCCTGACATATTTTGTGTTCTGTAGCCACCTTGAGAGAGAGAGAGAGAGAGAGAGAGAGAGAGAGAGAGAGAGAGAGAGAGAGACCGTAAAATCCCATTTCACTTTTAAAGTTAACTGTAAAGTTTTAATTAAGTCCTCTGAACAAGGATTCCGTGATGCTTTATGTTTAAGACTTAGCAGTAGTACACGAACCACTGACTTCTATCATTAGGTTCAGTTGACAAAGGCCAACACAACTCTTTTCTTTGTAACTTTGTAACCATTTATGTTTGAGGTGAAGATGTTAATATGGAAATTTTGTGAGCTGGGAATGGCTATGAACTCTATCATTGTAATTTATGACCTTTCATCTGAGGCCAAATGTAAAGGCAATTGCAATTGTTCTATATCTCAAGGCCAGCACATAGCAGATGTGTGAAATTTGGAGTGCTAGACATAAACTTTTATTACCAAATTATAAATAATTTCTACCACTTACAACGTTCACCTTTCAAGTTCATCTTGATTAAAATGCAAGGGCAGCATCTCACTGATTTCCATGAGTTACAGAGCTGAAAAAGTTCTATCATAGTACACTAGGAAAGGATAAAGCAATGCAGTGTTTAAAAGAATCTACTGACAGCCAGGTATGCAATGGTTTAGATCAAAATCCTTTTTCATCTAGATGACAAAAAGCAAAAGATAATTATTAGCCAATGATATCTGAATTCTATTTTCACTCTTGAAGCTGTGGAATCCTTAAGGAGTCCTCTGAGTACAGATTACTTAAATCCTTTGAAGACCACCTAAGTGAGGTCACTGGGGTTTTGTCACTCAGGAAATAACACATTCTCTAGGTTGCCTAATAACTGATGTGATGACATAATATTCCTGAATGTACAAGGTGGGAATTGTCTTTTCGGGTGCAAATCACGCTACCCTGAATGCTCAGCAATATATACCTTCCTGCAGGAAGGTTAATTTACCTCTAGGAACTGCTTCAAGACCTATGACAAATAAAGGAAAATTAACGAAGATTTAGGTTCATGACCTGGTCTCAAACTATGAAAAAGGGGAGCTAAGGATAGAAAATTTGCCAATCTTATTGTCTGTGATAGAAATTAGATTTGTTTGTGAGGTTAATAGGGTATGAAGCAGGAAAGTACAAAAATTTTGTTGACTGACAGCAGACGACCAAAGTATCCGTAATTAAGGACATGCCTCAGCTGGTTAGAAAGCGGGCTATTGAGCAGAAAGCAAAATAGCTTATCAGGTTATAATGGCTCAAAAAAAAAAAAAAAAAGAAATACTAGCTCTGAAGACAAACTCATAAGAAATAAAACAATAAGGAAGGCTTGGAAAACATAAAACGTTCCTGTTTGGATTTGTGAAATTGCCATGAAAGTTTACCAGCCCAGGCATGAAAATTCTATTTGCCCAATCTTTATACTGGAGATCAATAACAATGAAAACCAGGATATTTCCTTATCAGGACATTAAGCACTGAAGCCAGACAGCCAAATAAAACTTTGCAAGCCTGCTCCCCAGAGTAACTATTTTATGTTCCTTTTCTGCTTCAAGTACTAGATATAATCAAACACAGTTGGATGCTCCTGATTAACATGACGGTTGCCTGGAAACACGGGCACAATACGGCCCAACTTTCCTGTCCGTGCCTGTGCTTGAACTCTGGGACAGGCAGGTGAATGAGGTTGGGCTTGCAGTCCTTGCCTCTTAAAGCCCTTTAATCTAAGCTTCGAGGAAAAAAAATTGTTACTGGACATGTGTTCAAAAAGAGAAGATAAACAACTTTGGAAGGAAGCGAGAATACCAATCCGTATTCTGAAAAGCCACGGTACGTTTTCTTCATATCATGAGAATTGAGAGTTTCAGCAAGATACTAAATCAATAAAGGAATAATAATAAAAAAAAAAAATCTGGTCCAGAAGGTTTCACAGATGATTAACTCCTGTCACAGTATACCACATCCCTTAAAAAAAAAAAAAATAGCTGCAGGAAAGGAGAAAAGGACAGGTGAGAAGATGGGGAGAAATAGAAGATGAGTTCAGCTGCTTCTTGTACCACATTCTTCCCAGGTGACACTTGAAAAAAAAACCACCAAAAAACAAAAACCAAACAACCTTAGTTTCTATCTTCAGTAATCCCCCTTGTGAAGCAAATTGAGCAGCACCTTTCTGTCTGGTCCTGGACAGGACACCTGAGAGGTAGTCACTGAATCTCTGATAAGGCCCAAATAAGACAAGATCATTTGGGAATTAATAGGATCCCATTAGAGCAGAATACGATTATATACTGGATCGTATTGGACATTAAGAGGAATTTCTTCAGGGAAAGGGTGGGCTGTGGAGGGAGGTGGAGGAGTCACTGTCCCTAGAGGTGTGTAAGGAAAGACTGGATGTTGCACTTAGCGCCAATGGTCTAGTTGACACGGTGGTGTTCAAAGGTTGGACTCGATGATCTCAGAGGTCTTTTCCAACCTAACTGATTCCATTATTTTTTTCCACAAGAAATCTTTTTTCCTATAGGATTTTTCTCCCTGTGAAACCGACAGGGCGTTATTTCGCTTGGAACCGCAAGTCAAGACGTAAGAAAACGCATCTCGGCGAAGAGACCAGCGGCTCAGCCGCCTGGCGGGGGGAGGGCGGGGTGTCCCAGGGCGAGCCCCTCGCAGCCCGGCCCGGCGGGTTTGGGGCAGTGAGGCGAAGCATCACCTGCACGCCCCAAAACCCAGAGGCCCCGCCCCGCCATGCGCGTTCCGGCGCGGACTGTCCCGCCCGGCGCGCCGTAGCGGGGCGGGGCCACGCGGGCGGTGAGCGCCGGGAAGGGGCGCGGGAAGCGCCGCGAAGGGAAGAGCCGGGAAGGGGCCCGGGAAGCGGCGGGCGGTGAGTGCGGGGGAAGGAGGAGGGGGCTCCGGTGCGGTGCCGTGTTTCCCCCCCTGCCTCCGCGTCCGGCCCTCGTTTCGGCTTCGTCCTGGGTGTTCATGGAGCCGCGGTCTCGCTCCATCCAGGATCTTCCCTGGGACACGTTTGGTCCGGGAAAGGTTCGGCTGTGGGACGCGGGTGGCGGTGGGTAGTGGTGGGAAAACCAGCGAGGATCCCTGGATTCGCGGCTGGAATCGCCCGGTGCGATTTGCCGAAGGAAGCAGCGACGAGAAGTGGGCACCGCACTGGGGTTTTCTGCCATCGGCTGGAAATGCAGAACAAATGTTCCCTGGGCCAAGAGACACTGGAGCAGAAGTTGAGCGAATGCTGACTGGGGGGGGGGGATGTCTCTGCGCTGGATTTTTAAATCACATCATCATTTCAGGTCTCTGATTTAATCAAAGCCTTAACTTATTCTGCTTTAACAGATTCAGTTGAAGGCATCCTTTCAAATTTTTTCTTTGCTTGTATTTGCGAGCCGAGATCAAAATGCCCTTGCTGTTCCTGTGTATGGAGCAGGTTCTGACTTCTCCCTCCACCCCCTGAAGACATTAAACACTTATGGCTTAGCTCTCTAAATTTAGTAAAAATAATTTTAGCAAAAGGTGCTAGAGATGATGAGGCCTTTGGCACTGTTGGAAGTTTAAAAGATGCACAGCATGGCAAACAAGGATCCTTAATGTTAATTTCAGAAGTTATAAAAATGCCAGAGGGAAGGTTTAATGCAGTGGCTTTAGGAGCTTTGTCTCTCCACCTCCACCCTTAAGATTTTGCTTTTATCTCCTTTGATATTCTCTCCTACTGAAAGTATTAAGAATCAGGGGTCTGCCTGTCTTTACCGAGTATTTAGGACAATATGGGATTGTTTCTCATCCAAATGTTTTCTCTTAACTTCTCAGCTTACCAGAGAAGACCAAGATGAGTCTACGGAAGCAAACCCCAAGTGACTTCCTAAAACAAATCATCGGAAGGCCAGTTGTTGTAAAATTAAATTCTGGAGTTGATTATCGAGGTATGCTCTCTGTCTGTCTCTCACTGAGTAAAGTAATTGACTGGGGAAGCTGGAATAGATGCACTGATTTTGAAAAGCAAAACAGTGTGATCCAGAATCTTGGAGTATGCGAATACAGATCTCAGAATGGTGACATTAAAAATAGAAAATCAGCCCTGGAGAAACAAAGGAGGTGAACAGTGGATTTAGAGGTTAAAATTACTGATCTAAATCATTAGACTCTTTAGTGACAGATGATTCAACAGGAGTCTTGGGGTGATTCAGAGTTTCTAAACTGACATTTATAAAGATCATCTGGCATTACAACTCCTGAAATGGCCAGGCAGCCCCCTTTTCAGTGCTCTGACAGCAACCCTTGTTGGAACTATCCTTTTCTTTACCTTTCTGTTCTCTAATTCCTAGTATGGATCTTGGTCCAGAAAAGCTTCCAAGTTAACTCTGCTGTCAGTCATAAGGTGGCTCTTACACAAGGGATGAAAGAGTTACTGACATTCGTGGTTAAACAACTGCCTACACCTGTGTTGGACCAAGACTCGCAGAGATAGAGGAGAAAGCATAGTGTGGCTTTGCTGCTGTATGCCCTCTTCATTTTAACACAGTCCAGCAGATTTATTCCAGAACTCTTTAGCCTATCTGTATCCCTTCATGTACTTTATGTAGGATTGTAGATGGTTTTGACCAGTAAATTAAAAACTTTTCTGTGCAGTGAAATGTCCTGGTCCTACTCCCATTATTGACCTGTCCAAGGAGTATCCAGACTTAATTAAAACTTCTGTTGTGCACAATTTAGAGATTTCATTCTGTAGTAACTTAAACATTGTGGTTCTGCTACAGATCACTGCTTCAGATAGGTTTACTTCAATTGGCTTAGCCTGGCACTTGTGAGAGGAGACTCGTTTGTGCTGTGACAAGGAATCTTTGTGTTATGACAGTCCTAAACTGTAATTGTTCACTGACAGAGCAAGCAGCGCCTCCTTATCCCTTCCTGTTTCTCTTTAGTGTCGCTCAGATGACAGAATTTTCAGTCTCAATTCTTTGAGAACCACATTTTCTGAGCGCTTCAGGCCGGGTTGGTGTCTTAAAAACTTCACTGCATCTCTGTTGTTCTTTCTCGCAGGAGAATGTAGGGAGAGCTCATTAAAGTCACTTAAAGCAAGCCATCATTTACCTGAAGGTGCACACAAGGCAGGGCCAAACCGGATTTGTTTTTCTGATGCACTTCCTATTTTCTTTGAGGCCATTGCTATCTCCTGCTTTGTAAGGTCCATTTGTAAATGCTGTAAATGAACTACTCAGCTTTTCCCTCCACAAAGCTAGTTTAGCATGCCTACAGTCAGACCTACGAGGAGTTGAACCATAGTTCCTTGAATACCCTTATTTGTTACTGGATTTTTTTCCCCACCTTCCCTTCCTTATTTCCTTGTGCTCTCCATCCTTCTCACTTGATGTGACCTTGTGGTTGAAAATCTGTATATTGGTTTCATTTGAGAAAATAGGCACCGTTTTGTTTTCTGCAGAAATGTGACCAACACTTGGAAAAGCCTTAAGAAACAGCACGTCAGGCTTTTTGTTGCAGATCCGTTTAGATTCTCCCCCAGGCTGTGTTGCTAATTTTATGTCTGTACCTCTACCCTCTGAGCCACCATGCACACAAAACGTGGCCTAATGCAAATGTTGATGTGTAACTGTGAAATGCCTTGATTCATTGCCCAGTGCTGCACATGCCCTGGGCAATGAAAAGTCATCAGTGGTATATTAATGTACCACTTCTGTGTGTGGATATGGATTTGTACATTGCAACATCTCTACATACAGATAAACCAGATAAAACGCTGGCCAGGATGGGCAGTGATAATATTTGATGCCATTAGTGGCCTTAGAGTAAACACAAAGAAAAGGAGGAAGAGAATGAAACAGCCGTGAAACAGAGAGTTTGAAAATACTGCCTAGGGGCCTTGGTAAATCCACACGGTCCGACTTTAATTTTGGACAAACATATTTTTGTTTTCTATTGTTGCATGGAGCACTCAGGATTACTGGAATGGAAGAGAGTTTTGACCCTTGTTTGGTTTAGGTTTTTTGGTGCATTCCATGATATTTTGTGAGCAGTTTTTCCTATGTCTGTGGAAAGAGAGGAAGGAAAAACAGAGAGGAAAATAATAGTCTTTAAACCATGAGAAGCTGGCAGAAGAACTTCAATTCCTAATTACTACATGGAAGATACTACAGTAACACTTCTGAAAAATGAGAATGTGTCCTAGAGGGGGATTCTCAGTTTTCTCCCTCTCCCCAAGTACAGCCAATATACTGTATTTCAAGTTTCACTGCCAGGTAAATGAGTGTTTTTCAAACAGAGGAAAAAATAATTTTAGTAGTATTGTCTGCACATGCAAGGATGAAGTCAGGGAAACAAAAATCCAAAAGGGAGATAAAACAACTTGTAAAAAGCTGTATTTATTATGAGCATGATTAATAAATCAAGTTGCATTCTCTGAGCCATTCTTTACATCTGTTAATCCTCACATTCAGTTCTGTTGATCAGGTGAGTTAAATTTGTAGATGGCCATGGTTCTGGGCATAGACAGAGAGGAGGGGCTTTGAATGAAAAAATACCACCATGCTGCCAGCACTTAGGAAGTACTGGGTGAACAGGGTACAGCCTTCAACAGGTGCTATTAGAAGTGAGAACATAAATACTTGTCTAAAATAAGTGCTACTAAAATGCATATTTTCCTGATCAAAAGAACACCTAATATTACAGACATTTTTTCTTTAGTTGCACTAAACACTAAACAGTGTAATTTTATTTTTGTGGGAACGTTTCAGTGCCATTTGAAAGCCCTTTGCCAAAACATATGTACAATTTTGTTTACATCAAAGCAGAGACTTTCAGCTAATGTTCTTCTAGATCTGTAAGCATGAAGATAAATATGACTAAAAGTGTGTATGGTGTCCTGTATGAAAAGGGTTGTTTTTCAGCTATGTCCTTCACAAGGTTTGGTGATAACTCAATTTACCTAGCCTTGTCCTTAGCTTATCCATTTATTCCTAATGTCACAAGCTCTTAAAACACAAGTGAGAGGGGACAACTTAAACTTTCAAAGTGAAAATTGTCCATCTTTTCAAAGTCATGCCTTAATGACTTTTTTTACCCCCACAACCCTTACATTAATTGACAATGTCACTACCAGATTGATCACCTGAGATTCCTGTTTCCCAGCTGAATTATTTGAAGAATACATCTGGCCAAGCTTGGGCTTTTGGTTTGTTATAAAGATACAGATTTGGTTTTTTTCCTGTACTATTCAAACACAATGCATTTTTGTTTATTTTAAAATAAGTTTCAGCTGATTCTCTCGTAAACTGTCACTTTTCAGGTGTCCTGGCTTGCCTGGATGGGTATATGAATATAGCTCTGGAACAGACTGAAGAATATGTAAATGGACAATTAAAGAACAAGTATGGGGATGCATTTATCCGAGGAAATAATGGTAATTCCTACTGCTTCTGTTATTGCTCATTAGGAAATTGTGTTTTGATATTTACTTCTGAATTTCAGGGGTGGCTGAGGTATAAGCGAGCTACCTATAAGAATATTAGTTTTAGGCCCTCTTGGAAGCCTTACCACATTTACTTTTTTACAATTTCACTTTCTACAGTCTGTGCTTTTCTGCATTCCTGTGGCCTTTTTTGCCTCTGAACTTGAAGTTCATTTTAGAGAAGCACATTCTTTTCTAGCCTTCCTCAGAGCTTATTTTCTGTCATTTGACAGGCTTACTCTTTGCACTTGCTGCTTATTTAGATGGCCTCTGCACCACAGAAGTTTGTGTTTTGCTAGGCAAGCTACTGCATAAATTTATGAAACAGTGCAGATATTACAGTGACACACTAATATTTTCTGGTGAGAGGCAGTTGTCCAGAACTGAATGAATGCTACTTATTAGTACTGGAGGCTATTTTCATCTCTAAGTAAAGATTTTACCACCAGTCAAGGAAATCACTCATGTTTTACTGCTGAGCCTTTGAACATCCCCAGTGCAGTAGGTGGATTTTTGTGCACTTCAAGGACAATCCCAGGCTCCTGGAATGACTCTCTGGTATCAGTTAGGCTGTAATAGCAGGGCATGCCAGGGAGAAGAGTATCTAAAAATAGAAAAGGTTCACAAGTCAGATGTGAAGAGACTTGTAGAGAAGGTAAATGAAGCAGAGTTTGACTAAGTTACTTGAGAAGAAAATGGAGGTCAGCAAGGAGGGAGGGAATAAAAAGATAGAAGGACTGAATTCCATATTATGAAAAGAGTCAAAGAGAATGTAGCACCAGTGTAAAAGAGCGTTTTGGGTGGAGAAGTAATCCTTGAAATGAGGCCAAATGCTTTTTGCAATGCATTTGGACTGTTATGCTAAGAAGCAGAGTGGTTATTACAGCTGGAGAACCAATTAAGGAAATAATTTATTATGAAAGTTCTAACAAACGGATGAGAGGCAGAAGGCTGAAGAACAGGCTGAGGAGAGGGCTGAAGACATCCCAGGTTTAGGAGCACTATCCTTCAGTGCTGTGATTGGATCTGTTCTGGGGATATCACAAGCCATGCAGGTGGAAGATTGCTGCTTCAGAGCTTATCATTAGCTTTGCCTTAAGTACTTGGGATTTACAGCTTTTGTTGAAAGATCACAGCATTAGTGTCTGACACCTGTAATTTTGCTGCTTGGGAAATCTCTCATGCTCCCCTTGGTAATACTGCAGGGTACTGGCTTTGTTCTTCCTCTCTTCAGTCTCCATCTCTTGGATTGTGTTTTGGCTACAAGCCATAATGTCTAAATTTGATAGCATTTTTTGCAACCTGGACTTAAAAGTTAGCTGACTTTGTTCATGCTGAACGAGATTCATTACAGTGTCAATTTACAAGCCTGGAAATAAGATGTTTTAAATAAAAAGGCTTCTGCACCTTATTTACCAGGGCCATCTTATGCATGCCACTTTCTCTTTTTCACAGTGTTGTACATAAGCACTCAGAAGAGGAGGATGTGAAGATGCCAGAAGGAGGCTGTTTTGTACCTGTGAACCTCTTTGAAGTGATGAGCCCTATTTGATTTGTAGTTCATAATCCACAGGTGAAATACAGAAGTGTCTAAATATTTTTTTTAAATAAATGTAAACCAGTGTAAACTTCCTGGATGTTTTTTTGTCAAAGCATTGCTTTGTTCCACTGTACAGAATAAAATAAAAGAGAAGCATGCAGTAGTGCCACAAGTCTAACTCAAAGCAACAACTTGTTTAATTATGCTAACACTTACAAAAATACTGATTGGAAGGTAAGCAGGCGTGGAATAACTGCAAATCACAGCCTTGCACTGATGGCAAAACAATAGTTTGACTGATGCTGGGAAGGGAAATGCTAATGTTTTGGTGACAATGACCTGTCCCTTTTGGAAAACACAGGGTCAGCTTTAAATGCCAGTCTAGTAAGAGTCATCGGGTAAAAAGTTCAGCTGTCCAAAAAATCTTGAATTGTGGATTGAATCAAGGGATGTAACAGTGACACTTCAACAGTTAGGGGTGGAGAAAGAATTGAATCAAATGGAAGAAAAGCCTTAAGGGTGAAAAGAAAGCTCTGTGCCAGCTGGGGAGTCAGTCAGAGGTGAAGAGCTCTCAGTTGGTGTGTCAGTACAGCGAGTAGCTGCTTCACCTCCTGCCTGTGTACCCCCCACCCTACCTCTGCTTGCAGTGACCTTTTTTCGTGCTTCTCTACCAAACACAATGGACTTCTTCAGTAAAAAGCAATTTTAACTAATACCTAAAGCTACTCTGAAAACAGACTAGGAATCTAAAAGTTTTTGTAAACATGCCATATGTATCCTCTTCAGACAGTTCAGTCTTTCTCCCATCCACTCCCCTCCAGACCTAGTACTATCTATATATTCTCTTTTCTAATGTGCTAGCCAGAAATGAGAACAAATGCATTAAGCTTGTAGTATGGGGTATGCATTAAGGAGGGGAAACCTCTGAGTAAACAATGGAGTCGAACTTGTTTGTGTGTATTTTTCAACAATGTTCCCAGATAATCAAAGCACAGTGAGTAAATCCAGCTCAATTTTACATGCATACTTATTCCAATTTATAAAATACGTTTTGTCCTTTTACATGCAGTCAGCCAAGAAAAAAAAACACAAGCCTCTGAACATTCATATGTTTCTTTGCTTGAGTGTTCCTGCACTTAATATCCACATAAACAGAATTTCTTGTTCTTCATGACAAAGTAGTAAGTTTGGGTAATGTACCTCATGGTAAGGTTATTGAGCCAATCTTTTAAATTGAGTTTTCTGAAGTCCTGCTTTATTCTTTGGGCAGTTTATAGTGCCTCCAGGAACAAAAATACTTGTAGTTGTGGATGGATCAACATAAGAGAGTTGTGTGAATGTAACATTGGCCCATTCTTCCCAAGTACCAGTAGCTCTAATGCAGCAGTGAATAATAACATCTCAGTTATCAAAGGGAGAGAATATACACTGCAAATTTTTAATTTTACTGTTTTTTAAGATCAGTAAATAATTCTAAATTATTTTTCAGTCAGTAGTTAACCTTTCCACACAAAGCACTTCAGAAGCCGTGACAGAACACACAAATGGAGTTGCTACTGTACAATATGCTTCAACAATTTATCATTTTCTGACAAGGGTTGAAAAAGGTCCAGGATGTAAGACAAATCACCAACTTGCTCTTCTGTAAGTGAATTCTTTTTTTAAAATGAAGATGTACCTCCAAGTGGGGCATGCAATTTCTCATTTGCTTTGTCATCTATATGTAGCTGGCAGGTTATTGTCTGCTTTCAGTCCCAGAGACTGTCTGGGTTTGGTTATTTTTAGAGTTTTTAGAATTTTATTTTAATACATGTTTAAATTTTTTCCCCTTCTTCCTTCTCCACCTTTCTCTCTCCACACACCCCTACCCACCTATAGCAACACATTTTGCACAGACTTTGATTTACTCTCAAGAGTTTGCATTGCTAACTTTTCAAATGCAGTTCTGTTTCTACAAGTCTAGCTATACAACATGTTTCAGTGTAATCTGCTACTTCTGATGGTCTAATCACATACTAAACTCTGAACACAGAAAATACTATGTAGCTTGCCTGCCAAAGGGTTTTTTAATGTATTCTAGATCATGAAGTCACTATTTACTATGGGAGGTAGACAGGAAAATTTGCATTGAAGATCAGCTGTTGTAATTCATATTTGAATTTCAAAAGTAGTAAAAGAAATAAAGCATTTAATTCCTACACTCACTGCCCTTTAGTATAACTTACACTGTTTTATCCCCTTTAATTCAATTTTTAACCCCTGTGTTTAAATCAAGTAGACATTTAAGCTTGACTTCAATCAGGTAGTCCAGCGTTCGGATGTAGTCTGGTTTTAGTTGGATAAAACATTCATATTGGATTTATTCTGCCTATCTTTTAGATTTTGACTTATATATTCTGTAGGACAACATTCTATTTGCAAGTAAATCAACAGCTTTCAGAATGGGACATGGAATGCTATCCGGAGTTGCATCACATTATATATATGTACGTAAACATCAAAGTAGAATGATATATTTCCCAAACTCTCAACCTAATGTGTAAGATCGTTATCCCATTGGGAGATACAAAGGCACTCCTACAAAAGCAATGTATCTTCATACACAAAAGACAGTATGAGATACTAGCACTCATATCCTTCATGTCACCTCATTTACCACGTCCTGATGCTCTTGCACTGGTACCTGTGTATAAAAACAGCTTTGCTTGGGGACCAAACTCAACTAGATCAGAACTGACAATGAAACACTCTTTCAACAACTTAAAAGCATTTGTCCATCACTTTCCTTAGAAGAATGTACCCAAAATTAAGTAACCCAAAACTAACGAACAGAAATGACTGAAATTCAAGACTAAAGCTGCATCATGTAGATAGTCAGTACTTTTATGCATATCATGAAGCAAAGGCCATTTAATCACTACCCCACCCTCAGCTACACATGCAGTTGACAGACAGACCCCAGGAAGAGCAGTAGCTGTGAATTTGCTACATCCCCTCATCCAGCATAAATTTCTTGCTCTTGAAGAGACAAACTGAGCCACATTTCCTTAAAACAACAGCCTGGCTGGGAGCAGCAGCATAGCATATCCTGTGAAAACTAGAGAAAGCAAGTCTGGAAGAAGGAGGTAAGTAAGTACTCACTGTGTGTGGTGAGGCAGCCAAAACCCAGGTTACTACTAGAACCTGCAGTGCCCTCGAGTGCCCCTATATAAAGAGAGCAGAGCATGCTAGGAAGGTTTTGCCTTAAAGGTATACACTGATGACCGATTTGTTGGCACCTGATTACAAATTGTTGCCACCTGGTTCCTAGGTCAAAGGGAATCTAATGCAACCCATCCTGAACATCATTCATTTCAGTTCTTTCTATCTCTTTCTTGATGTTACAATGACAGAACAGCTACTCAGAGCCCTTCTGGGTATGACTTGCCCATTACTTCCTAAGGCTTTTTCCCAGCTCTGAAAGCCAGCTGTGCCTCACAGCTGCAGGTTTCAGCTGTGTTGTCCATGGTAGGCAAGAAAGCATGGAAATGTTTGCAAAGTGACAGCCTTCCTGCATTTGACTGATGGTACCGAAGCAATGCCTGATCTTTAATATCCCAGCTCACACCCGTGGCCAGCTCCAGCCCTTTGTGGGCTTTGAAAACAAGCAGACTGTGGAGTCAGCAGTTTCAAAGCTTCATATCCCTGTGCCAAACTGTTCTCTAAGGCCTGAAATCAGATGGGAGGGGGCATTTCCTGAGCTACTGCACTGCCCCGGACCCTTGAATGTTTGGGAGTCAGTGACCCACATGGCAGCTGCGGGTTGGGCTGGGCTGCATGTCCGGCACAGCTTTCAGGTCTGCACACACCTCTTGGCTGCAGGATATCTCTGCCAGCTCACCCGAACAGCAGAGCTCACGGGCAGCTCCCACCTGCCTGGCCTTGCCTTTATCTAACAGAGCAGCAACAAGTTCTCATGAGAACATCCTATAGAGTAGAGGGTTGTTCTGGTGTACAGAAATTATAAACTAGGTCAAGTGATGGGAAGGGAGAGCATCTCTCTGTGGATGGGTTTGCATTTGCTCTGCACAGCACACTGTGGGAAAATCCATCTGGGTTCTGACTGATGCTACATGAATGTGGGGTGCCCAGCATCTGAAGGGATGTTCATTTTACTTGCTGTCTGTATTCATCATCTTACTCTCTTATTAAAGCAATCGTTAAGCTATTCATTGCTAGACCTTTCTTACTGAGACTCACAAAGGGCCCAGTACTCTCTCTCTCTCTCCTCCTCCTCTCCTCAACCCCCTTCTCTAGTGCAGAACAGCTTCCCAGGTTGCAGTAGTTATCAAATAAAATAAAGGTTTTTTTTTTTAATAAATACTTCAACCTCGTTTTTTCTCTAGGCTGAATTTGTAAGGGAAAGAGTCTCACGTTACATGTTGCATGCATGTGTATGTATCAGTTCATTCCCAGTAGCAACATTTTAATCACTGTTACACTTCACTAAGTGTGATAGAGGAACAGCAAGAGTAGTCATCTGGATAAAAGGGGAAGAACTTGCCAGTACTTCTGCCAACCCTCCATCTAACTAGTATCAGAAAAGCATCCTCTTTTCCCTGTTTGCCCCAAATACAGAGCCGCAGACATGCCCAGGTCAACCCTGAGATGCCAGTTTGTAGACACTGTTCTCCATTTTCCCTGTGGGACTACTCACAGGTTTTCACCACACTCCTACTGTGGATTTTTAATGACTCATCTTGCAGTTGGCCACTGCTCTTTGTTTCAAAGATGACCTGAAATATTCTTAAATAAGGTGGTGCTGCCAACTTTGTTAGTTTAATGATCAGTGCCTTGTGATCTGGACCCAACTGTTGCCACCTTCAAGCTCTCTACTTGTTCAACTTGCCCATTCTTCTCTAAGCACTCTCAAACTTTGTTCACAGGACTCAAGTGGCCGCTAGTTGAACAGGAGGGACTTCTAACTTTTTAAAACCATTATTATCTTGCAGTAGCAAAGCATTTCTCAACCTGTCAAACAACCAGCTTGGTTACATCCATGTCCATATTACATCTCCACTGCACCTGCTCCACATCTGCCACCCCTGTTGTGCCCCTGTGATGTGGAGATGTGGAGATGTAGAAGCAATCTGCAAAAATGATAAAGATTCTGCATCAAAGAGCCTGGGATGTTACTGGGTTTATAATCCTTCTGAGCATATCATCAGTGAAACTTCAAGTTATATATTTTATAGTCTATCTTAATTATCAAGCTATTACAGAACATGCACTGTTTCCCCAGTGCTATTTTAAATTCCCAACTGTGGATTTCTTTTTCTTATTTTTGTTTCTAGAAATCCATCACATGAATGCTGCTGAGAAAACAACACGCAGGGGTTAAGTTGTCTTACGTCCCCTTCTCCCTGCCAGCTTCCTACTAACAGAGACATTTATGCCAGGAAAAAGGCAAAGCTCTCTAGTTTCAGCAGTGCCATGTGGTCTCTCTGGGCCCCATCGTCAGAGCCATGTGCAGAGCCCGGCTGAGCTCAAGTGACTCCTGCAGGTCAAAGCTCTGGCCAGAGGAGGCTGAGGCAATGCTGTCCTGGTGGGTGATGCAACCAGAGGCTCTGAGAGGGCTGTATTTCTTACTGCAAACATCTGCCTGTCACTTGGCATTTGAACGTGCAGTTGGAGGCTGCTGGTAGGTGCCTGTGTCACGGTAATGACTGCGACGGGCTTTTTCCATCCCTGAGCAGGAGATGGTTCTGACATTTGGTTTGAGAGCAGCTTTGAAGCCACCGAGTTCCTCTGCTTGAGAGCAGGCAGTGAGGATGAATGCTGCATAAGGCTGTGTTTCAGAGCAGCCCAGCAATTAACCAGGCAGCGTTGTGCAGCTCTGCTGACTAGTGCTGCTAAAGCTGCGTAGGGCAGCACACCCTGCCCTGCCAGAGGCTGCTGCAGCCTCGGAAGTGAGCAGAGACAGTTCAGCACCACCCTGCATGCTGTGCTGCTACAGAGGGGTTGGATTTGGGCCTCATTTCTTTGAGCCTCTTCTCCCTTCTGCCCACAGCTTCACATGGAGCCCAGGGAACACCCAACACTGCTATTTCAGTGTCTGCTCTTTGCTGCTTTCCCCCTCTTTTCAGGTGGAAGCTAGTGGAGAAATGGTTCTCACTGGAGCTGGCATAAAGAAAATGTGTGCCATATCCAGGGCAGCAGCTGAAGAAGACAATGCAATGCTGTAACACTGTGCCATGATGCAAAGACCCACACTCACATGGAATACTGTTTTCAGACCTGAACACTGTGCCAGAATGGCTGTAATGTCTTTGGCATTTCTCCTGCAAATTGTCAGAGGTCTGGAGCTACTGCTTTGTTATAAGCAAGGGATGGTTTAGCCTAGGAATAGGTTAGTAAGGAAAAGCATAAGACAGCATTAGTCAATGATGCAGCATAAAGGTATTCTCTTCTGTATATGAAGAATTACAAACTAGAACAGAAGTAATAAACTTTTCCTCCCTTCCCTGAACTACACTCTCCTTCCACTGACAAAAGGAAAAAAACCTACAAGAATCACATTGTATCTTGAAATTCTTTGGTAACTTTAAGGCCTCTTTCCAACACAGAGGAGAGCTGACTAATGAGAGCCCAGTACCACCAGTTCCCATATTTTCTAACCAGTTAAACAGCTGAGAGCTGGGCTGTCAGCAGCAGTAGCTCAGTGCCAGCCCAGAGTCTTGTGACACTTCCAAAGGACAGGCTGTAGAGCAGGACAGGCTGATGGGAAAAGCGCTAATAAGAGGGGCATCTGCAAGCTTGCCTCCAGTTTCTGGGGAGTGCCCTAGGCAGTCACCAGGATGTCCACTCTGGACAGACTCCCACACTGGTCAGACTGTATTCAAGATTAAATTTAAGGCACTGCTGGAGCTGCAGAAACAAAACCCAGTAGTGTTGCCTGTGTGTTGGTGCATCCTCTTTAGTCACGGCACAGGAGAGAGCAGTGGTGTCCTGCTGGGACAGCGGCCCAATCACCAGCATGAACTCATTCAGCCATCAGACACATATTTATCCAAGGAGGAGGAGGAGGAGGACTAAAGGGCCCCAAGCACTCCTTTGCTCACCTATCTTAAATAACTTTCTTGCATCACAGGGCCAGCCCTCCTCCCAGTGGCCCTGGGACACTTGATGATGCCTCCTAAGGGTCTGTCGGCTGAAGAAAGGGCAGACAGCTGATGGGTTTGTTATTCCATTCATCCAGCCCTACTTGGAGCCACATGCTGCCAGCAGTTTGTTCAGCATCTCCTGATGGTAGCACTGATGATTAACTGGACCCTAATTTCCATTTGTTGCGAGCAATAAGATACTGTCAGGGAGTGAGGTGGGCCTGGTGACAGTGGCTGGGTTTGGCCGGGAGTCCCAATCACCAGATCA
Source organism: Pipra filicauda (assembly GCF_003945595.2). NCBI lineage: Eukaryota > Metazoa > Chordata > Aves > Passeriformes > Pipridae > Pipra > Pipra filicauda. The sequence goes on along the minus strand of NW_024105087.1, from coordinate 3,550,181 downwards.
CCAGAGCAGTCTGCAGTGATGAGGTGGATCTGAGGAGGAGCTGGGAAGCCCAGGGACAGGATCAGCTCCACAGTCGATTGCCAGGACAGCTGCAGCGTAGCTCAAGCAAGGAGCAGGGCTCACAGCCTGGACTTAAATACAGCTCTTGTGTCGGGGTACAGTCACACCTAGCAGATGTTTAGTCCCCTGTGCCGGCTTTGGCGATCTGTGGGGTGTTGATGGCTCCTTCTGCAAGGGCTGGCGCATGGGATGTGCCTTCCCAGCCTTTCTAGCAAAAATCTGCTTTTACTGCCAAAATTAATCCCATGTAAGCGTGAGAGACAGGGCACACTGCCTGGGGTCATGGAGGGAGCTGAGGTGGCTTTGCTTTGCTTCAGCACAGAAGGGGGGATATGTGTGTGGGGAGGGTAACAGGGAAGCAAAAGTCCAACCAAAGGAGTTCCAGAGTGTCCCACACAAACCCCATGACTTGCTGTGCCCCCCCCCACCCCGGTTGCCTTTGTTTTCATTGCAGAAGCTTGGAGATTTATAAAAAAAAAAAAAAAGGGGTGGGATGTGAAGAGAAAAACTAATATGATTAAGGCAGGATTTGGGCACTGGCAGAGAGCTGCTGTGGGTGGTGGGTATTAGGAGTAACAGCTGCTGCACTTCCCATTAGAGGAGGGAGAGAAGAAGATCTCTGAAAGGATGGGTCTCCAGCGGGCTGGGAGGGCAGTAGCGGCAGCGAGCCCGGCAGCGCTCGTGTCCCAAGGTAAGCGATGGCGGCACCGGGCAGCCCTGGGGAGCAGAGCATTGCTCCCCTGCCGTGATGGGCACAGGAGGGCAGCTGGGGGTGGGATAGGGAAAGGTGGCACGGCCTGGGAAACACTGGAGGGAAAGAGCTGAAGCTCAGGGGTACTTCTATAAGCTCCTGTGAGAAATCTTATCCAGCAAGTGAGGTTTATGTGTGCCCGGAGGAGAGGCTGGCTCTGGGAGGAGGAGGCATCCTGCCGCTGGTCCAACAGGGGCTGGAATAGTTAGCAAAGGCTCCTGTGACTCCCACAAGCATCTTCTGGCATGTAACTGGTTGGAGTGGCAGGATGCTTGGCTATGGAAGGTTAAACTGCTTGCTGCTTCAGTCCAGGCACGAACAATTTCATGTGCTGTGGTGGTTTGTTAGTCAGCTGGCAAGTTTCAGAAGTGCTAAAGAGGGAGGTGTAACTAGACCTCCTCAGCCTCTGGTTTCCTCTGATTCATTTACATCTATCTATTGACTAAGTGTAACGAAATCTAAGGCACAAAAAGCTGCATGTTGGAAAGAACATGTTAGAAAGCACTATATTAAAATATGAACCACCTGCCTTACGATATCCATTACAACAAATACCCCACACTCATCCTTCAGCTTCACTTTCAAAAGTGCATTTTGAAAAATCAGAATAACACAATACTCTAGTTAATCTGGAAATGTGTCTTACGCCAGCCACCAAAGCCGTGAGGTACTGATGACACAGCATACCAAATATTAAACTTGAACTGTGTTGAGAAAAAAATGCTAGTTTGGATTAAAAACTTGAGAATAAGGAGAAATCCTGGTAATAGCCAAAACTGCCACCAAGTTATCTCAGGGTTCCAACTGACTTCACAGACAGCATCATTATTGTGTCGTCAGCTACAGCAAGCCCTGATTGAGAAGGACAAGCCTAAATGCTGCTGGGTGGCCAGACAGGGGTCCAGTGGTCACAACCAGCCCAGTGTGAGGGGCAGCCACGTGCTGTCAGTGCAGGGACATGGCTCTGAGACGACAGGCAGGGAGAGGCTCTGCTCTGGGCACCAGCCCCACATGCAATGGAGGTCTGCAGCAGCTCTGTAGGTCTAAGGAGAGATGTTTTCCCCATTGATCAGGTTGTACGTTTGGGCTGGGAATGGTGCTGTGTGCTGAGCGTGGCCGTACAGAGCCTTCTCCTCCTCCTAAAGCCCATAAGACTTTTCAGAGTAAATCTTCCTTGACTGCTCCCTCCACGGGCAACTTCACAAGAAATACATCCTCCTGTGAGGCCTCTTCCCTTCCAGCCGCAACAATTACTTCAGAATGTGAATACTGTGGATTCAAAAGTGTCTCCAGGTGCCTCAAAGATAATCTATTTTCCTTTGTTTAAACCCTGTGGGAACGGTGGTTCTGCAGATCAGCTAAATCAATGGCTCCAGACGGGCTCACAGGCTGCTGAAGCCACTGCTTTGAAGTGAACCTCCACATTGTTTTCTGCTGTAGGATGGAGGATGGCAGGAGAGCCCACACTGCCATTGTTGGCTGGGCATGTACCACCCTGTGCTTGGTCTCTTGCGCGGCCGCCTTCTCGCACGGCGCGAGCCTTTCTGCCTGTGCCGACATGATGCCCAGGCACCTCAGAGTGCAGCTGCACAGCCCCAACAGCAACTACGTCACTGTCCACACCAACATGTCCTTCTACTTCCCAGGTGACAAGGTTCCAGGTAAGGAACAGCTTCCTTCATCTGAAAAATACATGATAACTCATCTCAAGTGATGGCATGAATCTTTGTGAGGTCAGGGAAGAGGGATAACTGGTCTGAGTGAGCAACACCACCTCTCTCGTCATGAGGAAATGAATGTATTTACAGAGGAATTCTGTTTGCAGCACTTGGCCTAAGGTTTCTCAGGTGATGGTTGACTCCAGGTTTTCACCGTGTTGCAAACCAACTGTTGGCTGGAGGCAGCTGGTAGGTTTGGGTGCTTTGGAGGGGATTTATTTATCTCAATTGTGTCTTAACCATAGCAGACCTCATTACATGCAATGGCATGAGAGGCACTTCCAGAGGGTAAAGTCACCTTCACTGCTCCTCTGCACCACACAAAGCGGTCTGGGTGACTCACCTGACTCTTAGGCACAGTTGGCAGCATGTCCTGGTCCCATCATCACTGGTCCTGAAGTGTTTTCAGTGTTGTTGCCCAAGGTTTTCTTTTGGTTACAGTGCTATCACTGGAAAATCCATTGCAGACAATTAACTCCATAACTATTAGACAAATCCCTTCTGTCCCATGTTTTGTCTTCCAGTGACAGTGAGGAGCACCCGGGACTATATGGGCTTTATGCTCCAAGCTCGCAAAGTGTCCAACAACGAAATCGCTGGCACATTCATCTTCATGCCTCCTGGTTCCAAGCTGCTGACTTGTTTTGAAGATGGGGACACTGTTACCCACTCGGACAAGTCACTGAAAAGAAACCTGTCCTTTGTATGGAAAGCACCAGACCAACCCATTGGAGACATCAAGTTTTTGTAAGGATGTGCTGGTTCCTAACCAGAATTTGTGTCCTCTCAGTTTAAAGGCTTGGCTTTATTTTTCCATCATACTTGTCCAGCAAAGTTGTTTATATATCTTGAACCCAATACAGCTAAATACTTACCAAATGGTGCAACAGTATCCCAGCTGGCACGTAAATCACCATTAATGTCTGCTAGGTAGTGCTGCTTTTTATTTACATGGTCACTATTTTCTCAGAACAAACACACTGAAAGATGACAGCCTGGGCATTTAGGAAATAGAAATATTAAGGCATAAAGACAGAACTGTGATTATATTGCCTGTCTTTGTAAATAACACAACCCATAGGACTTCCCTGCCCACAGGATAATCTTGTATACAACCTCTTAAAAAATAATTAAAAATTAGTAGTTTTAAAAAAAGTAAAATGTAAATAGAACTATTCACATTAAAAAGAGAGCAAGCACTGTGTCAAAACTTGACGTCTCTGTTTTGTACCAAAGTCCCAAACTCTTCAAGTAGTTTGGTTCTGACTTGGAATGAAATAAAAAGTCTTCTAACTGACTGTCTTAGAGGAAGCACAGCAGCTTTTCATTTTGAAAGAGATTAAATTGTTATTTTTTGACTTTACAAAACCACTTAGAAGCTGCTTGGCCAGATCCTTGGCTGCTTCCCAAAACATAAGCATCCTGGTGAGTGCTGTGGCTTGTGCACCTCATCGTAATTCAATAAAAATTCATTGAAACAGAAATATTGCTGCTTGGAATTTCCAATTTTTGGCCATTGTTTTAAATCAGGAAATACTATTTAAGCCACATAAAGCTCAAGCAACCAAATAAACTCAAACAATACCCAACAACACCTAGTCCTAGACATCCGCTCTGATATTTCCTTTGCCCTCTGGCTTTTGACCCTCCAAGATGACTTCTGATAGCTTCTCCCTTTTTGCCCTAACACAGCATCTGGAAAAACTCCTTGTTAGGCTTAAAAATACCTTGTAAGAATCATCTGGCACAGGAAAACCCAAACTGGTTTCCCCTTAGCTAACTCTCAGAAGTAGCTGAGCAATCTGAGCTGAAATTCTCCCAAAATCTCCAGCTTAAATAAGGCTCTCTGGGTGAACAGTTAAAGGTTGGCCAATGCAGTTTTGGCACCTGACAAAAAGCAGAGGATTAGGCAGGCTCAAATATCAGAGGACTGAGAAGAGAGACTTTTTTTGCCCTTACCTATTCTGCTGTTTGTACAAGTTACACTGACTTGTTTTAATTAGTAAATACCACTGTTGTTTCCCTGCCTACGGAAGATTATAAACTGAGCTAGTCCAAGTTTTACAAATGTACTTCTATTAACATGGTGAATGTAATAGAGCTTTTCTTATTTCTTTTTATTTAAGTTCCCACACATTTTTGGCTGATCTTAATTATGGGTGGTGATTCTTCACCCCGAATCTTTCTTATGAGACCGGGTATCTTTCATTTGTAATAGAAAATGTATGACAGGCTAATCCTTTAAAATACTTTTGCATCCGTTCTCTCTTCAGATTAAAGCAGTCTTTGTGTTTTATCAATGCTACAGAGCAAATAAATTCTTGCCTAATTATGTTTTAACAGCATCTCCATAGTCCAGTCATACTTTGTTTACTGGGCAAAGATTGAATCTGCCATCGTGGCTCAGGGGGGGCAAAACAAGACGCTTGCTGGCAGTAGCAAGAAGCCCTACACTGCAGCCCCTGTGCCCTCGCAGGGACCAGATGACACACACTCCACAGGAACGGTGAGCAAAGGTAAGGGTTGGCTTCCTGCAGAGTAGTTTTACAGCTTATTCTGGGCAAGCATTCGACACAAGTGACCCAAACAAGCTGGGGGGACCTGTTTTAACTCCTGTGACCACCAAGGAGACCAGTGATGGCTCTGGTGAGCTCCTTGAAGTGAGGGCATGGGCCAGCACTTGAAGTGATGGAGCCAGTTCCAAGGAGGGTACCGGAAAGTTAAACAGGGTTGCCAGATCTTATGATTCAATGCAAACCCTAACATAAAACATACTTTACCTAAAATCCCAGCTTTTGAAGATAAGGAAGTGCAATTAGCAATGTTGTCTAAGCAGAGGAACATATTTGTCTCTTAAATGTGACTATTGCTCCTCAGGTATATATTTAGTTGTACTTATGCAGCCTTTGGTTAGTAAGGAGCTCCATGAATTTACTTATACCCAAAGCAGATGTATTTCTCAGCATTTTTGTCATGGCAACAAGACTGAGTTTTAGTTATTTTACTTGACCATAACATAGGCAGAGAGCTTTGCTGCTTTAATTTTCATCTGGGTTCCCTCTTAAAAACAAGTGACATGAAAATAAAAGACTCGCTATTACAAACCTTCCTGGCAAGCGTTGGCACCGAGTGGGATTTGAAATAAACAAACCCAAGACAAGAGACTTCTGCTCCTCTCTCCCTGCTCTTTGCTTTGTCTCCCTGTTGGACAAGGTCCCACCTCTCCTGCAGGCTCCCCCCTGCGCACTCCGGCACCGCCTGCCAGCCCCACTGGCAACATGGCAACACCAGCACCAGAGCCAGGTTTTGGAGTCGGGTCAGATGCCCGTCCCATTGCTGAGCCAAAGCAGCCGGCACGGACTTCACGGGCTGTGTCCGGTGGGAACGTCAGGTCCAGAGGCCGGGCACTGGAGCCATCCTTTCCCACCCAAGAAGCAAGCACGGTGGATGCCTTGCAAGGTTTCCTCTCCCAGAACAATGCCTCCAGCTTCAGCACCTCCAATGGGTAAACTCGGTGGTGGGAAGAGCTATTTCTCCAGTCCTTATAGGGAAGGAAAATAGTACTAGTTTCCCTGCAGATGAACAAGGGTCTATGTAGGAAGGTGTCTGTGGCTGGGGGGGAGGCAAGATGGTGTTTGCTTGCTGGGATTTTGAAACATAATCCTTTGGAGATTGCACATGACAGACAGTGACAGGGAGAAAATCCAAAACTCATAAGAACCCAATGCTACACTGTTCAGCCCAGTGGAGGACTGGTCAAGTGGCAGAAAAATGTGATGAAAACCATTGGCTGCCAGAATATTTCCTTGAAAGTGCATGCAGATATTCAATGAAACAGTGAACTCAGCAGACCTATTTCTCCATCTGCAGGGAAAAGGAAAAAAGGATGCAAAGCAATTATGAAATTTGGGGTTGAGGTTGTCTGCTCAGAAGTCTTAGGGGGTTTGGACTACTTGAACTTTCATGCCACATTTCATCCTGGGGGTGAAAATGATGGGGATAGGAATAAATGATCAGGCACTATTAAAAATACAGCCCATGTGGTCTGTGTTGACCGCATGTGTTCCGAAAATGCTCTAAGGAGTGGCACACTTCTTGGTGGTGTGAGAAACAGGGATTCCCATGTGAGCCATGGTGACAGGTCTCACTTACTAACCCTGCCTTTCCTCTATCCATATCTCAGAGCAGGAAGCAATGCCAGCACTGCCACCCCACGCTTGTGTTTGACGTGTACAGACCACAGGCAGGTAAGCAGTGCGGTCAGGGAGGACGCCTCCTCCAAGGACAGAAAGGTCTAAGAGAAGATTGAGGATAAAACCTCTCTACTGCATCACAGCACCAAGCAGCCCACATAGCTAAGTGGCTAAAACTACGTTGAGCCTGTTAAAAGTTTTAATTTTTTTACTTTCACTGGAAACTAGTTTTCATATCTCTTTTTAGGCATTTTTTTTTTGAGCCAGTTGCCTGGGTTTTTAACAGTCTCACTGTAAAACCAATCTAAACCAGCTTTCCTGTATGTGGACATGACTACTGGGTGTTACTGGGCTGGAAATGTGTGTTTTATTCCTGTGGAAGGCTGAGATGTTCCTTTCCAGGGCTGCTGGATAGATACCACCCAAGAAATCCACCAGAGGTCGAAGACTTAATTTTTCCCAGGGATGCCCAAAGAAGGTCTGTACTTTCTGAGGCTGGATGGGTCAGAAAGGCAGACGTGGTGCTGGTGGGGTTAGCCACAGGCATGGGGTGCACTCGTCAGAGACTGCTGGAAGAGCAGGAGCTGGCAGGCAGGATGAGTGGGTGAAAGTACCTTTCAGGAAGGGGTGATCTCAGGACAGGAAGCCCAGAAAGGGGTGAAAGGACTGCAGTCTCAGGGCAGTGGGGCAGCTGTACGTATGGAAGGAGATGTGGGAACTAGGAGGGCATCTGAGGAATTAAGTGGAGAACAGAGGAGGGAGAGAAACCAGAGAATACCAGGGCTGCAGAGACAGATAAAGATGCTCACATGGGAACTAGTGGAGAAGCTGGAAAGCAGGGACAGCTTAGAGACAGAGGGTACAGTGTTAACAGTGGAAGTCCGCAGAGGATGGAGAGAAGAAAAATACAAAGAAAATAAAGAATTAGATCTGGATTGCAGGATGCCACAGGAGGAAGAGAAATAACCTCACAGAAGAAAAAAGGGGAAAGGGTCATACAGCAAAGAATGAGGCAGAAATATTTAGGAAGGAGCAGAGGACAGGGTACAAGTAAAGGAAAGATATGTATCATGAGCACCTGGCATAGCCACAGAGAGAAGTGGAGAAATGGCAGAAGATTGAAACAAAGGAAAGGAAGAGTTATTGCACAAGGCAAGACAAGAAGAGCATAATGAAATAAAAATATTGGGAAATTAGGCAAGAATGGAGAGAAGGAGTATGAAAAGAAAGGAGAAATGAGGTGAGATAGGGCAAGGACTTGCGAGGAAATTCCATTTTCTATCCCAAAGTCCCAAGTCCTGCAGTATATCCTTACAGTATGCTGTTTGCATTTTGAGGGCAAGTGATCCATACACATGCAATCCTAACTTCACCAGTCAGCTACTTTACAGTTTGGAGTTCAGCCACTGAAAGTCTTCTATTTACTACTGCACTTTACTAGCACCTTCAGAAACTGTCTCTTCCACAAAGGATGCTTTGACCCTCCACTACTTTGCTTCACAGCTTGCCAGGGCTCCTACCTCAGCTTTGTGCTCCTGTCACACTGTCTTCCCAGGAAGCCTTAGAAATCGCTAATGATGGTAGAGGGTGAGAGTTTCTCTGGTGTAATTAATGGAAGTGTGAAAAAGCCTGCTGGGCTGGACAGGCTGGAGAGGTGCCAGTTACTGAGGGCCAGATTCAAGTCTCACTGGAGCCAAAGGAAAAACTCCAGTACGTTTTGCAGGTTTTGGATGGGGGCTCAGATGCACAGTGGGAATGGAAAAATTCAAATAAATTGTATGATTGTTTCCCAGTTGGTCTTGGATAACACCTGCAGCAAAGCCTGGGCTGCAGAACTGGCATGGAGCTGCTGTCATTTTGTGACAGATAAAATAAGGTGCATGGAACCAGACAGTGCCCACAAACAGGAGCAGGCAAGAACAGTCATTCCCACTAAAATGGGTGGTTAAGCAACACAGAGAGGCAGACGATTTCAAACCAGCTGTGTATGCTTAGATAGCAAGGCAGGCTTTGGGAAGAGTTCATAGGTTGTATGTGACTGCCCCAAAACCACTGATGTCAAAGGCCATCCCAAGTCTCCTGTGTCCCTCTGCTCCACAGCTCTATAAAGCCCCAGAAGGGTGATACCGAATCCCAGTAGGCCCACGTGACTAAACATGAAGCTGGGCTGGGAAGGTCACAGCTGCTCTTTCAGCATGACCCTGGCATCACTCAAAGTGGGAATTGTTTATTAAGTGATTTTTTTTTCTGTGATAACTATGACTGTGAAAAATACTACCACAACAACGGGAACTACAGACCTTTACTTAGGCAAAGCAGTGACTTTCCTCTCCACCTTTGCCCTTCACCCTTGCCCCTTCAACCCACTCTGCCTTTGCCCCTGGGACCAGCTCCAGTACATTGTCCCTCCCATGGGAATTGATATGGATGGAGCAGGGTTTCATCTGGCTCATTTTCTAAAAGGTACTGAGTAACCAGGGAATGGAGAAGGGTTATTTTAAGGGCAAAGGGACATGTGGGTGTCAAGAGTTGAACTGTACTATGATGTAGGTAGTGAGAACATAATCACCCCCCTTTCTCTTCCTTCCTCAAACACATTTTGGTGTGTTTTTGCTTTCAAAGGCCAGTACCAAGAGCGAGGCAGTCTCGAAAGACTCCCTGCATGTGACAGCGTCTCCCTCTGCCCTGCACGTACACACTCACCTGGGTGATGCTGCTGCAACCACAGCCTGGTTTGGGGATGCCAGCACTGCTGGCAATTTGTCCTTGGCTTCAAGGCAAATGGCAGAAAGAGAGTTGGCACCGCTGCCAGAGGAGACCGGCACCCGGGGTGAGGAAGAGAAAGAGGAGGAGGCAGGTGGGAATACCCTGGCATGGGTGACCAGACCAGCTCCCAAATCTGCTGTTCCTGGGAAAGGGGAAGACCTTGGCAGAGGAAGCCGACTCCTTGCAGCCCAACTTGGCATCCTGCTGGTCTGCACGGCCGCCCTGGGCCTGGCGCTGGCAGCCGCCGTGCGCTGTGTCTGTGCCCAGCACTGCCACAAGCGGACGGAGGTGTCCTTCGGCGAGCCGGACCCCGGCATCGCCGCCAGGGAAAACGGGGAGGCGGTGCACTTCCGAAGGATCCGGGAAAACAGCTTCGTGCTGGTGCAAGCCGAGTACAACTGGGTCAGCCCCCAGAGCAGAGGGAAGAAGACAATCATCTGAACATCTGCAACGCTGAAAGCAGCGCTACAGCGGCCAGTGCGGGTGCAAATAGCCCGGGCTGCACGGCACAGGTTATAGGAGGTGGTGGTTTAGTTTCTCTGTGTGCTGCCATGTAGGTAAACAAACTCAAAGCAGCCAGTTCAGACACAGGTGTTAGTCAAAAGTATTTAAGCTACAGCTGTTGAGAAAATAGAAGTTGATAGATTGTTCAGTGTGTTACACTTACTGCAATTAATATTGTATATCTGCTCATTAGCTGTCACTTCAGCCATGACATACACTTCCTCTGCTGCCTTAAGGGTGTAGCCAAAAATAGAAATTCTTCCTCTGCACTGTAGTATTGACTCCTGTTTAATCTCAGCAAAAGTTTCTAGTGTTATATTTCTCTCTAGGAACTACAAACCCGTGATATAAACCCAATAATTCTCATTTAGGAGCTTACAGGTTTGATTCTGTGCACCTGGTATCTCTTGGATGACAAAATATTTGCCGGTAGATTTTAAGTTTCAATTCGAAAATAAAAAAGCAATAACTCATTAGTGGAGAACATTGATTCGAAGGACGCTGAATTGATCCATGGGAGTGAAACACAGGGTGGCAGATACCAGCTTTTGGGGGAGAAACATGCCTCCTCATCAGGTGCAAATGGAAGAAAATCTTTCCTGTCCATTTGCACCTGACGAGGAAGCTTGTTGCAGCCTGACAGGCGGCATTTACTGAGTCTTTTACTTTACCGAGTCAGCTCGGTAACACTCTGTGCAGAGACACGGACTGAGAAGTACCCTTCCCAGGTCACTTTGGAGCAGCAAAGGCTGCATGGGAAGTTAACAGCATCCTTGTGCTCTGAGTTTGTATAAACTTTTCTCCAACCGTGTGGTTTTCTGCAGGATGCCGCTAAAACAGCCCTTGGAAAACATCACAATCCTGGACACCTCCTAAGAGACAAGTGATAACAGCAAGGGTAAAGGTTTATTTTGTTGCAGCTTTAAAATAGTCAGAAACAGTCCTGATAATGATCCTCTTGAGATACACATTTTAGAGCCTTTCAGAGAGCAGGAATTGGCCCTTCTGGTGTCCTTGTCTAGGGTGGATCAGCTCAGATGGTTCCCAAGCTGTGTAATGGGGGACACATTTTGGTGCTGCAGCTTAATGCACAACCCACAGCAGTTCCCCCTGAGCTAAGCAGATAATGACGGGACCCTGATGGCTCACACAGCCTTCCTAGTGACAATTTACCCCTCTGTCAGGGGGAATCTCCAACTAGTTGGCCATCTTCATGCTGGATAGTCAGTCAAAGCCCTGCTCTCATGTCCTCCCTTAAAAGATCATTGACTTCAGAGGAGACAGGTGGGACATAGCTGAGTTCTCTGCTCCAACCCCCGTTTGATGAACACAGTGCATCTTTTGCTAATAGTGCCTTCTATTAGTGTTCAACTATGTGTTTCTGACCATACTACTGTACTGTGATCAGGGACATAATGTTTTGTGCTACACACATGGACAAATTTCTGTCAAGTTAACTTCTAGGCCTAGTGAACCTGGGGCAAAAAAATGAGTAAGAAAAGAAGTGTACTCACAAATGCAGCTTGTAGAGATGAGCTTGATGGTCTTAACCATTGCACTTTGAAGAGAAGGGCAACTGCACCATGGCCCTTCTGCTGCAGAAAAACCAAGGGTAGCACTGTAATTGAAAAGACATTTGTTTTAGGACTCAAAAGGATGTTAGGTGAATGGTTTTATATTCAATAAGTTGAGCTTATGCCCTAGCTACTAGTAAGTCTACAGGTTTTTAAGTACAAGTCCAGACACAATGGCATTCATCTCCTGTGTCATGTGCCTCAGAAAGAAATCATGTTTCTGTAACCCAGTGTAGCTGAACTGTGTAGCAACTAAAGCAGACTGCATTCAAGTCATTGTTAATGCAGCCAAAAAAAAAAATCCTAATTAACTGAGAAAATAGGTCAACAAACTCTTAAAATATTTAAGAACTATCACTTATTATTTTAAAAAGTTTCTTATGATGGCATAGCTGTTTATGAATAAATTACAAATACCTATGGCCTCCTCCACTGTCTCTCTAGGTTTAATGTTACCAGATTGCTCTAGCTATAAAACCATAACCTTCCCCTCCCCAGCTCTTTCCCCACAATCCAGCACGGCTTCTTGCCAGGCTGACTGGAGCAAGTGAAGGCCTCATGGAGGTGTTTGATTAGGACAGTGGCACTTCAACACCATGCCAAACTCTGCCTTCTGTTAAATTTATGCTGCTCCAGTATTATTACTAGTAAAACCAGTAATGGTGAGCTCTGAGGGACACAGCTCCTTTGAATTAGTAATGAGTTTTGCTACTTTGCAGACTTGGCTGAGACCTAAAGTGCTTGTGTTTTTTCCTTGACTTCTGAATGATGCTTCGTTTATTGTAGTTGCCATGACGAGGAATGGAGGTTTTATCTCTTCTTAAGGCTGTTAAAAACATGAGCACTGATTAATTTATTAAAAGGTAAACCATTCACCCCTTCCCCATTGTTAAGTGACTTGTCTTATATGGAAATTAATCTGTGCTCACACTTAGAACAGATTTTGGAGGGAAAAAATATTACAAAATTAGGAAAAGAAAGACACAAACCATTCTAATATTTACTGAAGAGTCAAGTGAAAGACTTGCCTTGTTTCCCTCTCTAGGTGCACAACTGTGTTGGTTACATATGTTCTGCTGGAACCGGGGATCTCCGTTCCTCCAGTGCAGGTTAGCCTGCAGCTGTCTGTGGCCCATGTCAGGTTGCCATTCCTCAGCAAAGTGATGTGGTTTTGCATCAGAATTACTGACCAAGGCTGTGGAAAGCAGCTAATGAACACCTGATCCTAAGCCTATCTCCCCACCAGTCAAACAGGCATCAAACAATGCCAGTTATTTATGGCTTAAATCCATTTTATTGATGCCATTACAATGCTTGAGCTATCCTAACTAAAAATAATAATAATAAAAAAAAGAAATAACTTGCATATAGTAATGCCCATTCACCACACCCTTACTTGAATACTTATTTTCCCATCTCGTGTCACCATGATTCCCGCTTTCCCTCTGCTGTACCAAAAATGTAAACCGCTGCCCCATAGCCACCAGACCTGCATGTTGAGCACATAACACCATCACTAATTCTTGCTGCTTTTCCATGGTATCTGAAACCGGTTAGGTTTTGCCCATCCTCAAGCCTGTCCATAAATCTCTTCCCCCTCTGCATCAGAGAGGATGTTGCCTCACTAAGTGCTGCACCTGCTCTATTACAGATGCCCACTCTGACAGCAGTTAGCAGAGGACAGCAGCCCTCCAACACATTAGTGGCACTAAATGTAATGCAGAGAGGCTGCATTAAGCAACACGGTTAAGTCATCGTGGACATTTTCTGCGTTGGTTGGATTGTCACTAATATGCCAAAAAAGCCAAACATGCGCTGATTTGGTCAGCTCCAAAATGAGTGACAAGACTCACAGAAGAAGCCATAGGGCCCTGTGGGCCCAGCTGTTATGGTCAGCAGGGATGTGTGAGCTCAGGCTCTCTCTTGGCAGAGGCAGTGCTCACCCAGAGCCACGCGGGACCAGCCCCAGGCATTGCGGAGATCTGGCTGGGTGGCTTGGCCAGCCCTTTTGGCACAGTTTCTGCAACTACTTAAGACCACACAAATCAAGGGAGGCAAAGCAGCAGGACCAGGAACCCAGAGAATAAAAAAAATTTCAGCACATGCCCCAGCAAACTGAGCATGGGGAGATGATGGGGCTGCCTTCCTGAGGGGTGAGGGTTTGTCCTCTCCCTCACCCCTGAGAGTTTGCCCCTGCTTCAGCCAGTTCCTTGGCAGAGCTAAGGATGCATGTGTTATTTATTCACTTAGATTTAAATAACAATGAGAAATGCCTGTAAGAAAGGAGATGCTCTAACAATTCCTGCAACATTCAGCTGCAAAAAGAGCTGCTTAGCAGCAAAAACAAATGACAAAGTGGCGACCCGACCCACAAAGTTCGTGAGCAGCAGAACAAACCCCTCACTCCTCCTGGCAAGTCAGACTCCTCCACTAACCCTTCCAGGGTCTCAAGGCTCATTGTCCCTGGACAGCTCTGCAGGGCTCCCTTCCTTCCTTTCCCTTCCCTTCTCTCCTGCCAGCTCCTCCAAGACACCACATCAGCTATGGGAGAGCAGAGAAGGACTTGGTGAGTCACAACTGCCCTTGGACCAGGAGCTGCTCAGGGACCTCTCCTGGTTCCCTCCTGCCACAGAATCGCTTCCCCTTCGCAGGTCTCATCTCAGTAGCCCTCTTTCCTCATTACTGTATATGTGACTCTCTCAATAAAGCATTTTGTTATATGATGTATGAAGGACCGTGTCTCAAACCACATTTTACTGTATATTTAAGTGCATGTTTTGCTGATTTACTGCTGTTCCAGAGAACATCTCCCTTCCTGAGCAGGGCAGGCCTGTAACGGATATATCAGCTCTGACTAATGATTATTAGTACATCCCAAGGTTATGTCCCACAATCAAATAACGTGTAGGAGGGAAGAGAGACTCCAGCTTACTCGGCTGAGGACAAAGATCACAGATAGTCTCTTTCAATCTTCAGATTGCAATATCCATTACAGATTGCCACCTTCTAATGTCAAAGTATAATTTGTTGTTGAGAAAATGTGTCGCTGTTTCAGAGGCGAGTCAAAGATCAGCCTGGCTGTATATCAGTGCATGTTGATGTACATTAAGAACCGGTGGCCAGGTACCAAGGACATCAGGCTGCCAGCGCGGAGGGAATGGAAGCAGACGTGACTTGCTGATCTTTACTGTGCAAACACAGGGCCCGAAGTGGAAAAAAAATATTTAACCCAGTCAAGCGAGGTGAGACCCGTAATTCCCAGCGTCTGAGGCAGCACCAACGCGACGTGTCAGGCGAGTGGCCGGAGGCAGCCGCTGCTCGGCTGCGGGAAGGGCAGGGCCGCCCGCGCGGCACCGGGCAGGAATGGCCCTGTTAAGTGCGTTCCTGGGCAGATGCAGGCGGGCGGCACGCCAAAGCAATCCCTCTGCATTCCCGAAGGGCAGCGCAGAGCGACCCGCGCCGGCCGCGAGGGGGCAGCGTTGTCCCGGCGATGGGGCCCGGGCCGGGCCGGGCAGGGCGGGGAGCTCTGGGTGAGAAGGGGTCGGAGCCCTCCCCATTGCCCCGGCACCCACATCCTCTCATGGCAGCGCAGGTGCGACTTCACCGCCGTCTGCAAGAAGGCAGAAGTTTCTGCATCAAAGAGCCTGGGACGTTAACTCTGTTTTTATAATCCTGTGCACTTCGTCAATGAAATTTTAAGTTATATGGTTTACGGTCCATCTTAATTATCAAGATATTATTACAGAGCATGCAGTTTCCCCTAGTGCTGTTTTACATTCCTAAGTGTGGCTTTTTTTTAATTTTTATTTCTATAAATCCACCACACGAATGCTGCTGAGAAAACAACACGCAGGGGTTGTCTTATGTCCCCTTCTCCTTGCCAGCTTCCTACTAACAGAGACATTTATGCCAGGAAAAAGGCAAAGCTCTCTAGTTTCAGCAGTGCCATGCGGTCTGTCTGGGCCCCATCGTCAGAGCCATGTGCAGAGCCCGGCTGAGCTCAAGTGACTCCTGCAGGTCAAAGCTCTGGCCAGAGGAGGCTGAGGCAATGCTGTCCTGGTGGGTGATGCAACCAGAGGCTCTGAGAGGGCTGTATTTCTTACTGCAAACATCTGCCTGTCACTTGGCATTTGAACGTGCAGTTGGAGGCTGCTGGCAGGTGCCTGTGTCACGGTAATGACTGCGACGGGCTTTTTCCATCCCTGAGCAGGAGATGGTTCTGACATTTGGTTTGAGAGCAGTTTTGAAGCCACTGAGTTCCTCTACTTGAGAAGAATTTCTTCCTAAGATCTATTTTGAACCTACCACTTTAAAGCCATCCCCCCTTGTCCTATCACTGCTTGCCCTTCTAAAAAGTCCCTCTCCATCTTTCTTGTAGCCCCTCTGCTTGCGCGATGAGGGTGTGCACTGCCTGCTAACAGCTCACCGGAAAACACCCCTTGTAGCATCACCGCCTCTTTTGGAAGTTCACTGCCACTCTGCTCTCTGCACCCATTTGCCACCAGCTTCTTCCCCAAGAAACACACACCAGAGCACATGGCTCCTGCAGGCAGCATGTGCGTGTCGGGGTGTGGAGGAGCTGATCTGGTTACAGCCCTGGTGGGTCAGCAGTGAAGGACAAGCCCAATAAGCCAAACATATCCAAGCAACACCACCCTTCCCGCGCAAAGCACAGGGAAATGCAGAGGCAGCACAGTCCACACTGGCCACACCAGCCACAGCAACCCCCTCTGACAGGCTCCCTGTCCTTGCTGCCTGTGAGACCTACTGCTGTTCCGCATGGGCAAGGGCAGCTGTGACACTCGGAATGCTTGGCCAAAGACATGCAGCAATTGGAAGCTGTAGACAGAGAAGGATGCTTCTGCTCTCAGCCCCACATGCCATTCTCTAGGAATTGGACCTCTGAATATAAGAAGAAAGGAGTTACATTAGACTGTTCAAATTAACGTGGTATTACTCTGCTCTCCATTGCTGGCAAAATCCTGGCAAGAATACTTTTGAACAGATTAATACCCGCTATAGCAGAAGGAATTCTACCTGAAAGCCAATGTGGTTTCAGAGCCAACTGGAGTACCACAGACATGGGATTTGTTCTCAGACAACTGCAAGAGAAGCGTAGGGAACAGAATAAAGGTCTCTATGTAACCTTTGTTGATCTCACCAAGGCTTTCGATACTGTGAGCAGAAAAGGTCTATGGTAGATTTTGGAACGTTTAGGTTG
Source organism: Pipra filicauda (assembly GCF_003945595.2). Classification (NCBI taxonomy): domain Eukaryota; kingdom Metazoa; phylum Chordata; class Aves; order Passeriformes; family Pipridae; genus Pipra; species Pipra filicauda. Next base: position 3,533,394 of record NW_024105087.1, on the reverse strand, counting down.
TCCCCCCAAGTTCCTTAAAATGATCATCTCACTTCGTGAGCATCAGCGCGGCCAAGTCAGATACGGTGATGCACTTTCTGAGCCCTTTCTAATAACCAATGATGTGAAACAAGGCTGCGTTCTCGCTCCTACCCTATTCACAATCTTTTTCAGCATGATGCTCCAGAGGGCCACGGCAGACCTTGATGATCAGGATGGTATCTACATTCGATACTGTACTGATGGAAGCCTATTCAACCTAAGGCAACTGAAGGCCCACACCAAGACCTTAAACCATCTTGTCCGGGAACTGCTTTATGCTGATGACGCCGCCCTTGTTGCCCACACAGAAGCAGCTCTGCAGCATTAACATCCTGCTTTGCAGATGCTGTTGAGCTCTTTGGGCTGGAAGTCAGCTTAAAGAAGACAGAAGTTCTCAATCAACCTGCACCTCAGGAAGTCTTCCATCATCCCCATATCACCATTGGCCAATCAGAGCTCTAATCAGTCCAGCAGTTTAATTACCTAGGTAGCCTCATCTCGTCGGATGGTAAGATTGACGGAGAGATAGACAACAGGTTATCAAAGGCATATAGTGCTTTTGGAAAACTCCATAATAAACTCTGTAATAAAAACTTGAAGAAAAGCACCAAGATCAGTGTTTACAGAGCCATAGTGCTGTCTACTCTCTTGTATGGTTCCGAATCATGGGTCGTCTACCGCCACCACCTGCGTCTCCTAGAACGCTTCCATCAACGCTGCCTCCATACAATCTTAGACATCCACTGGTCAGATTATGTGACCAATACATCTGTTCTAGAACAAGCAGCAGTCACAAGTATAGAAGCCATGTCGCTGAGAACACAGCTGCGTTGGGCAGGACACGTCTCAAGGATGAAGGACCACCACCTCCCTAAGATCTTGCTCTATGGTGAACTTGCCACTGGCTGCCGCAAGAGAGGAGCCCTGAAGAGAAGATACAAGGACTCCCTGAAACAACATCTCAGCCTTGGCCATATTGATCACCATAATGGTCTACTCTGGCCTCAAATCAGGAGGCCTGGAGACACACCATCTATAACGCTGCTGATGCTTTTGAGAACGCATGCAGGATCACTCTCGAGGAGAAAAGACAACGCAGAAAGAATTGTGTCTTGCAGAATATACCATCTAAGGAGTCCTTCTGCTGTGCCTTTTGCAATTGGACCTGTCTATCTCGTATTGGCCTCATTAGCCACCAGCGTGCTTGTAACAAATGTGGATAGAGCCTTTCCCAAATCTTCATTCGCAAAGCCTAGCTGTGATGATGATATATTGGACCTCTGAAATTCTGCTGCAGGAAGCCTAGGGCAAAGAATCTTCTTCCCCATCCTGTGGTGATCAGGGGCAGGGCTCAAACCAGCAAATGAATCAGCAGCTTGCATCTGTGCAACGGCTTCCTTGATCCTTCCTTCTCTCCATTTGCCATGTTCATACAACTCCTTCATCTTCCTCCACTCCTCCCCTTCTCTTCCCTTGTTGCCTCCCAAACAGGGGACCCACCCCTCCTATTTTTCCACCCTGGCTCCAAGGTTTGCCCCACCTGTGAACAGACTTGGTGTTGCAGGTGCTGTTAGCTAGCTCACCTTGGCCTTCCATGGCACTACTGATGCAGTTTCCTGGGTCCCACTGGTCTGCCAGGTTCTTCTCCCCAAAATGACCCCACCTCATGCTTCGAGCATCTGTGAAGTGTGGCCATCTCACACATCAATCCCCCTTCGCTACCTGTGAAATCTGGCTCTTCCTTAGGGCATTGTAGCTCCTGTCAGCTTCTCCCTCTCTTTGTGACAGTCAGCAATTTTGCTTGTCATGCTCAGGAGTTTCCTAGGCCTGTTCCATTAGCTAAGGCTTAGGCCAGGCCCTAGTCACCAGCTTGTGTGCCTTAATGCATCCCCCATAAGGTGTCTGCGTGTGGCATTATTTTTTCCTCTTTCCTCTTTCTAGACTTGATGTGCCAATCTTCTCCATCCCATGGTGGCTCTGAGCACCCTCCTCTCTGACCAGGTACAGTTCCAGCACTTTGCAGTGACTCTTTCCCTTTGTGCCCAAGTGGTCTGCCCAGAGTCTCACTTTGAAGGTCCTGGGCAAGGAAGCCCTTGCCTTGTCCAGGAGGCAGAATTGGTCTGAAAACATGGTTAACTGTGAAAAAAGGTAATTTTATTTCAGCAACTAAGTCAACATTAGCATTCGTGTACATGCAGAGGAGCAGTGTGGGCAGGACAGAGCAGGCCTTTGGCACCGAGGCTGCCTTTGGATCAGCAGGCATCACCTTAGCAGGAAATGGTCATGGTCCCATGCAGCCTGAACTGGATCCTGTTCATCATGCTGCTCAAGCTGTTTTTCCCTGCAGGGCCTGCAGGAGCTTCTCCATCTGAGTGAAGAATTTCACCAGCTTCGTGACTGGATATGGGCAGGACTTGTCCACTGGTGTTGGTGGTGGCTTTGGCTTCGGAACGGGGGTTGGTGGTGGTGGTGGTGGTGGCGGTGGTGGTGGTGGCGGCTTTGGTATCAGAGTGGTGGGTGGTCTTGTCCATGGTGGCTGTGTGGTGGGTGGTCTTGGCCATGGTGGCTGTGTGGTGGGTGGTCTTGGCCATGGTGGTTGTGTGGTGGGTGGTCTTGGCCATGGTGGCTGTGTGGTAGGTGGTCTTGGCCATGGTGGCTGTGTGGTGGGTGGTCTTGGCCATGGTGGCTGTGTGGCGGGTGGTCTTGGCCGTGGTGGCTGTGTGGCGGGTGGTCTTGGCCGTGGTGGCTGGGTGGCAGGTGGTCTTGGCCATGGTGGCTGTGTGGCAGGTGGTCTTGGCCATGGATTCTGAGTGGGCCATGCAGCGGTCGGAAACGGACCCCAGGGTTGTGTGGCAGTTGGATAATAACCCCACGTCCGTGCTGTCGTAGGAGCGCCTACATCTGGGAGCAGGCCCATCTGGCCGACAATCCAGTCATAGAAGTGCTGAGTGGAGGTATAGATTCCAGGCCGTTTTGCTCTTGCACAGCCTTTTCCCCAGCTGGTCACTCCAACAACCCAGAAGTAGTCAGCGTCATTGTCTTTGCACATGAGAGGACCACCGCTGTCACCCTGCAGCGGAGCAGAGAGGATTAAGGTGGTGATGGGTGGCCCCTGTCAGCACTAGGGCTGTCTCCTCTCTCAGAGCCCCTATCAGAGCTGTATTCCCAGCACAGAACTGGGGCTCTGAACTGGTGCTGGAGCCTCCGGAAGCTTGGCTGGGAGTGGGTTGGGGGCCTGTGAGGTTGGGCTCTCTCTTATCTCTGCACAATGATCCTGGATGCGCAAAGGATGGATGTTTCAGGGTCAGGATCTGGACCTCTGGGCTGCCAAGAGCATTAGCTGGGCTTTCTGGGCAGAGTGCCAGACCTCTGGGACAAGGAGGGCACTGGGCAAGGCCCCACAGATGGGAAAAGAGAGGGAAGCTACAGCAGCAGTGGGGAACCAGGGCCAGATCAAGCCCACACTGGGCTGTGTTTGGGTGGTGGTGATGGGGCTGCCTGTGCTGCTGGGGGCCAAGTGGCTCATCACATACTCCTACCTGGCAGGTGTCAATGCCTCCCTCTGGATGGCCAGCACACAAGTTGTGGGTGTGGACATCCCCAGCGTACCAATCGCTGCTGTTACAGAGCTGGACATTGATGAGGTGGACCTGGGCCTCCTGCAGGATATCACTTGATTTTTGAGCTGTGAGCACAGAAAGAATATCCAGCAGCTTTCTGCCAGTTCTCCTCCTATGACTGTGGGTGATCCCCCTCCCTAGGGCCTGGTTTTGCCTCTGGAGAGGCACTGGAGCACTATGTCCCTTCTGTCCACCCTTAGGGAGTGGGCAGCCTGATTCTGGCTTTGGGCTCTGCTGTTGGGAAGCCCAACCCATCTCCCCAGTGTGTTGAGCTTGCCCTGCCTTTTTGGGGGACCTACCTCTTGCAGTGGTGGCACCCCAGCCAGCGACATAGCAGGTCTCCAGCTCTGACACATCCACCGTGGCATTGGGCACACAGCCCAGCTGGACGTAGAGGTTGCACTCGGCAGGCCGGTCCAGTTCCAGCAGCGCAATGTCGTTGCTCTGGTCGGCAGCATTGTAGTTCTCGTGAACCAGCAGCCGCTGGATCTGGCGCACTTCGGCCCCAGGGCCCAGCTCGGTCAGCTGGGTGGCCCCGATCACCACGCGCATAGTGCTGATGTTTCTAGAGGGCAAATGGAAGGAGGGTGAGAGCGAGCAGAGCCTTGAGCTGCGGCAGCTCAGCAGCTGACAGGCTTCTGTTTCTCAAGGCAGAGAGGAAAGCAGCACTGCGGAGTCTGTGACTGCTTTAACAGTCTAACAGGCTGCTCTAGCATGCCTTAGGCTCTGGAAATGTCAGCTGGAGGCTGCTAGGAAGCAGTGGCATGAGCTCAGCCTTCTCCTGAGCAATCTCAGCTGAGGTCTGCAGTGCCCAGGCACTGGGCACACTGCAAGGAAACGAGGTGGGAGCAGCACGTGGTGCTGCCAACAGGGCACCTACTGGTGGTGTGGGGATATCCCTGGTCCCTAGTCCTCCTTACCTGGCATCGACGAAGCAGTGGGCCGCTGTGAGGACCCACTGCGTGCTGATGAGGGAACCTCCGCACAGATGCCCCGTGCCTGATATCTCGGGATCCTGGATGCTGACGAGCCAGGGCCAGGCCCCTTCCTCGGCACTTGTGCCACCCACAACACGGGTCTTGCCTTGGTCCTCATCAGAAGTCATGGACCGGACCCCACAGATCCCCCTGTAAGCAGAAAGTCATTATGCCCTGCTCCGTGGCTTGCTGCTGCTTGGGCTGAAGCTCAGCCGTCTGCCCTCCCCACAAGGCATTGCACGGAGCAGGCCAGGGAAGCCTGTGGGCTGTGTGTCTGTCCACCCCAGCACCTGGCCGCTGGCAAGGAACTGAGGCTCCCCCGTGGGGTTTGGAAAGCTGCGGTGTGGCCACAGGGGACAAGGGAGCCCCCTCCAGGGGACCCCCAAGACGTTGCCCAAACTCCCTCCCAGAGCCCAGGGCTCTGTACCCGCAGGTGTTCCACGTGCCCAGTGCAGGCCTGCAGGCGGCCAGCAGGACGAGGAGGCAGAGCAGAAGCATAGTTGCCAGCAGCACACATCAGCTGCCAGAAGTGAGGGTTCCTCGCAGCAGCGCGGCCACCAACGCGGTGCCCATAGCGCTCGCGGCCCTGGGGCTGATGTCACAGAGCGGCCTGATCCGTGCTCTGGGCACTGGGGCCTCTGGCATGGGGGAGGGAGCAGGAGCAACACAGAACCACAGAACCATAGAATGGTTTTGGTCGGAAGGGACCTTAGTGATCACCCAGTTCCAACCCCCCTGCCATGGGCAGGAACACCTTGCACTAGACCAGGTTGCTCAAAGCCCTGTCCAATCTGGCCTTGAACAATGCCAGGGATGGGGCATCCACAACTTCTCTGGGCAACCTGTTCCAGTGCCTCACAGTAAAGAATTTCTTTCTAATATTTAATCTAAACCTACCCTCTTTCACTTTAAAGCCATTCCCCCTTGATAGGTGAGTCCTATCAATACTCACCCTTATAAAAAGTCCCTCTCCAGCTTTCTTGTAGGCAGCGCTGCTTGCAGGATGAGGGTGCACAGGCCCTGGGGCAGAGGAAAGCACAGATCAATTAACTGACAAGATGGACAATTTTGCTTTTATTCTTTAAAGTATGAAAATTTGACTGACTTGTCCTATCATGTAGTACCTGAGTATAAGTTCATTCAGTCATGTACGTGTGGCATTTGGGCCCGAGTATCTAAAACGGAAGATATCTGTTTCACTGCTCTCTAGGATTACTCCTCAGCTGCAGTCAGCACTCTCTCTGAAGGACTATCAACTTCTAAGTACTGCTTACAAAGAACAAGGCATAGAGAAAACACTGATGAAAGCATGTTATTAAGAAGCATTGAGATATATCTGACAAAATCTAGCTTTGCTTTCCATGCCTGTTGCACATAATAAACAGATGAAATTAGGCTGCACTCAGCTCTACGTGGCCACACCAGGGTGCTCCTGATACCCAAGCTGTTTGTTTAAAGGTAGCTCAGAAATTTCCACAGCTTATTGCAGTTTTCAGTCTGCAGGGCTGTCCCACAGACTGATAACATCGTCCCTGTGAATAAATCCACTTGCAATCCCTGCTCTTCACTACAGTAAGATAAAGAGTATGAAAATGTCAAAGATCTCTTTCCCAGCTGCTTCAATGTGCCTTCCAACACAGCTCTTGGAAAACAACACAATCTCTTGATACCTTAGTTGCATCCTACTTTCCATGTAATTTCCATTTTGAATTTTGTAGACTATGCAAGTCAAGGCATAGGCTTTTCAATGGACTGTCTGCATAAGACACACTCTGCTGCTGGAAAGTACAGAGCTAGGCAAAATTTGCAAAAAATATGGTGCAAAATCCTCTCTTTCCATCATCCAGGATATTCTTGGCCATTTTTAATGCCCATCCAGCTACCCAGAGCTCTAAGTCCTCCTACAGCCATCTTTCAGCCTTCCTGAAGCCAAAAACATAACAAGATCCAATGCTGGGAGATGTGGACTAGAAATAAAGTTATGGCTTTCTCCACTGAAAAGCATGTTTTCATTTCACTACTGCCTCTCTCACCAGAGCAAAATGAAGCATTTTGGTATGTGGCCAGAAGAATAGGGCAGAATCAAAGTTGCATTTTCCACTCACAGTCTCTCTGCTGTGTGTAAAGTATATTTTAAAAACCTCTGGAAAACCTTTAACCAACCAACCAAAGAAAAGAAAAGATGTAATCAAAACAGCATCTAAAAATTAACCTGCTGACTGATAAGGAAATATACAACTAATATGTGAATATACCCATTATTCTAGTCCAATTGGGGTTTTTACCCCCTTTTTTCTGGTTTCAGACAGAGCAAGGAAGAAAAGCCACAAAGAAGAAAGAATGAGACTTGAGAAAAAGGCAAAATCCGTAGCTGCAAACCAAATTAATTTTTGGGCACCTCAGTGTTTGAGTGTTCTTTTTTCAATCTTTTCAAAAATGAATAGTTTCCAGAGAGCACCTGTCCTCCCAGAGTGATGGTTACCTGATGTGTCAGCGCCAGCTGAGCATCTGTCACCATTTCTTATTTTGGGAAATGTAGGCCCCATGTGTTTACACTTCAGATCTCTTTCAAGGAGTTGGCAAAAGGTTTGCATTTGCATTGGTCTTACTTGGCTGAATAGTATTTCCATTCTTATGATCACCTTTTTTCTCAGTGAGAGGTTGAATTTCTGGTGTTGTAATACCCATCCACATAAAAATAAGAGCTCAATATATTTTAAAAGGAAGAGACATTTAATAATTTATGAAGGTACAATATTCTGAGTAAAAAAACCACCAAAGGCCACAAACGGATTTCTCCCCTCCTCCTCTCTCCTACTTTTTTTTGTTTGTTTGTTTGTTTTCTGGTGCCTGTACAGCTGGATTTTTGATATTAAGAAGTAGCTAAACTTCATGGATGGAAGATACTGAAAGATAACAACAATTAATGTTCAAACAGCCCTAGTGTTTGTAAACACATTTTTTCCTGTGAAAATTTACAGTGTGCCCATGAAACAAAATGGTGCTGGTTTGCATGACTTGGTGAATTTATAATACGTCATTTTAATGACAAACAGGAGAAATTAAAAGGATGTGGTCAAAGCATTTGGAGAAATACCTCACGCTGAATGTTAATTGAGTAGTACAACCACAACTTCTACTGGCATAAGGGTCATCTAGAAAGTCCTGTTGTTGGTGAAGATGCTGAACAGTTTGAATGGGATGTATGCCTCATGCTGAACTGAATTTTACTAGAGAAATATTGACTTGGATAAACTACATTGTTGCTGCTTCTAATTTCAGCCTGTAGCAGCATCCTTTGTGTGTTTGTATAAACACTGGTATCTAGGATACATGCTAAGTACATACTAGTATTTGTTAATTCATACGGTTTTGTGGTATTATGTCTCACAGTTAGCTGACACATGTTCCCACTCTAAATCAATTCCCAAACAAAAAAATAATTGAGGGTACTTAAAAACTAGTTGGAAGTGGGTGATCAGACTCTTCAATTAATTAGGAAAAAACCAAAGAGATGATGAAGCGTGTGCTGCAGAATCACAAGTGACTGTACCAACTAAGCTCAAATCAACAAACAGCTAATAATATCACATAATTACCTACAAGGTACTCTTGAAAGACAAGAGGAGCACAAAGTATCTACTACTTTCAAAACAGAAGGAACTGAAACTGTGGAAGATACTTGAATACTTCAGGACCTGGACTGGGCGCTGGACTGTGACACACAGACACATGGACACGCACTGGCAAAGGTGATGTGAAAGAGTTCAACTCTGCTAGTGGTTTCTGGCTTCTCAGAAGACTCGGGGCTCTCCATAATACTGGTCAGGGATAAATAACTGAACCATTCATTAACACACACCAGTTACCTCCAGTCTCCACGTGTGGTCGAGTTTCCTAGAAGCCAAGAATCCACACTCACCAAGAACCTGTGCTCACCAGCCCTCTCATTTTCCAAACTGCAAAAAACCAAAAAATAGTCAGGCCCAAGACAACCATCAGTCCAAATTTTTTACTTCAAGTCAAAGGACTTATTCGACTTTTGATTTTTAAAGGACAACTATCATGGCTTTTAAGTAATAATCTGCAGAAGAGATGAATAGCACACTTAGTGATCTGCATGATTTATTTGGCAAAGCCTATTAGTTCTTTTTGGAGCAAATTAATAATAATTCTCATCTGTTTGTCAGTGGGGATTTAATGTAGGCTAAAAAGTCATTGAGAGTTTTCTTCAGATGGAAGTCTGCTCAAAACAGAACAAAAAAGATGAATTTGAGAAAAAAGCTTAATAAAGTCTTCTTTAAATGAAAACCACTCAAGGCTTGACTGTTAATCAAAAGAACATTACTTACCTTACTCAGCATCGCTGAAACCAGAATCTGGCAGCAAGTTTTAAAAAGGACCACTTTTCTCTTTCTTTACAGTCATAATTTATAACAGCTGAATTATTGGCTATAAATACTGTTTTCCTTCTGCTAATGTATTATGCTTCTGGGATTGTTCAGAGCTAGTATTTTGTTACTAAGACAATAAACTCCTAAACTGGGGCTTCTGACAAAAAGTTCCAAGCACATCCAAAGCAGCAGCTTTTCAAAGAATACCACTGTGCCATCTTAACAGACTAAATTTTATTTTCACTAGTATTGGAAAATATTGAAATTTCTCATTAAATTTATTTTTTAAACATAGAAAGCTGCTGCTGGCAATACACTGAAGCATATTTTTACATCTACCAAAGCTAAAAATTCAAATGGGATGAGAGTTAGCAGATAAGCAGATAAGCAATAGCAGTTTGCTATTGGAAGTGGAGTGTTAGATAAGAAAATACATTCCTAAATATTTGTAAAATATTAGATTATAGAGCACAGAAAGTAATGGTTTAACATACATTGTGATACACATGGAAAAGAGTTTTTCTACGTGTACTATGCGCCTTACTTTAAAAACAACTATCTAAAAATCTTTCAAAAAACTGATACCAGCAAGATTTGAGTTTACTTGTTTTTTGAAGAATGTCCCAATAGATCCTTAAAATGGGACTATTTGGGAACACTGATGTGTGATAGTATAGCTCTACACAGCTCTTTATGCTCTTTGTAATCAGAGAGGTTACATGTTAATGTTTCATGTCACAAATACGTGTTACCTGAACAGAAACATGATAACAGTCAGGCTCCGCAGACCACAACACTTCTGTTCTGTTCCCCTGGCTCGCACAAAATTTCACGTATCACAATTCCACTGTGTTTTTACATTTGGAGAGGCCAGCAAGCGGGGAGTTTGTGAGCACAGGGTGGCACGGCACTGCTCCCACGCTGCTGCTCACGCCGCTGTGGGATTTGGCTCCGGCTCGTGGAGAGATCCATGCGCGATGCTCCCAGGCAGCCGAGCTGGAAAGATACAGGCTTCTCACATTAACACTCCGTGAGCTGCATCAAAGAGAGTTACCATATTAGCTGGCTGAAATTGTGTCATACTCTTATTTTAGTATGCTATTATGCCTCTGGGTTATATTTTATTTATCAGAGAACTGGACCTAAACAGATGTTGTAGCTGTTTTCTAAAAAGGGCTTTAGGCAACTCACTGTGAGGTACTTGAAAGTGAGGTTTGGGGAAGGGGCAGAGTGAACGTATGAGTCAAATAGAGTACATGCATCTTTTTTAGTGCTAAGCCACTATTTGGAAATTACAGCTAATTTTTCAGACAAAAAGTGACCTAAAATAGAGTAAAAAAAATTGTTTTTTGCAATTTTTATACAGAAAAATAGAGGTTCTCCCAAAATGTCTCTAATTTAAAACAATATTGTGAAACGGAACAAGCAAGAATTTGCTGGAGAACTTGGCAAAACGTATCAACAATTGTATGGGATTGCCCAAAGGACTGACAGTGACTACAATGGATACAGCAGTGAGCTGCAGGCCAATGTGCATGCGGGTGTTTCCTTCCACGGGAGCTGCAAGTCCTAACGAAGAACACAGGAATGATAATTTGCATGGGCAAAGTTCCTGTTCTTCAGTGTCAGCACAAAAAGCCGAGTTCTGCTTCCCCAAGCAGCATCTTGGAAAGCTTCCCTGGTTTCTTGGCTACAGGATGGAGTCTCTAAGAGAGCTCGGAGAGCAGATGAGAGCATCATCTTGGTGAGACACAAGGAGGTTCAGTTAGGGACAGCTAACTGGGAGAAGTTAAAAAAAAAGGGGGGGGGACTTAGATTGATGATAGGTAAAAAGACATTTTATCACGTGTTTCATCAAACAGTGTTGACAAGAAGTGGCAAAACTACACAGGGAAGGTACCAGGAAATAAAATAATTTTGTAACATCTTGGGGATGGGCAGTGCAGCAGACAAAGGACACCAACAGGGAAGGACTGCAGTCAGGGTGCTAAGAAACAGCGGGAGCACAGAACTGCAAAAGCTTTTGTCAATAGAATTTCATACCCAGTTATTGTCACAGGACTCTCAAATTTTATTTCCTGCATTTATTTTGGCAAAAGGCCAGCTCTCACATGACCTCTATAATTTTTTTAATCCTATCAATGAAATTGTCTTTCCTTCAAGGAAGGCCATTTTCTTCCCTTTCAAGGCAGCTGATTTCCCTTAGAATTTTGAATCGCTTCATAAGAAAACTGACCACAAATATTAAGTTTTCTCTTACAGAGATGAACCAACCCCACCATGCTAACATCTGCAAGACTTTGATTTTGTGACTATTACATTAGATGGTGCCCACTCACAGAGGAGACCACCCAGAGGCTTTTTTCCTTCTTCCTAACTGGGTGAAAAATGGTTGCACCACGCAGCAATTTTGAACACAGGTAAAGAGTGGGCAATAAATACGCACCAGCACAGGATCCTCAGGAGATGTGTGGCCTCTTCTGTGTGCTACAGCTGCTGGGTGTTGGCTGCCTCTCTGAGCAGGGATCACAACCAATTTCTTAATCTCATGCCTGCTTCTGCGGGGCAAGCTACACAGTCAGGGCTCATTTGAACCTACCAGATAGTTTAAAAATTCACAGGTTATTTTGTTTCTCAACAAATCCAGGTGTTGCGATCAGCTCAGCAGGGCTCTTTTCTGCATAGCAATTCCGAAGGCCTTTGATTTACCTTCCCTCCCTGACCAAAACTGTGGTCAGTAGGGTAAGTGGCAGGGAGTAGAGGCTGATTCAGCAGCAGCTATTGCTAATTTTCTTGTCACTCTATAGGTCACTGGCTCGCAGAAATCTCTGCGGAAATGCATCTAAAAGCATTTTGAAAACTTGGCCTCCACTGATGAGCAAATTAAGTGGTGACTCATGCTCCGATCAGCTCCAGACTTGATTACTGCAATTTGATGGACTGAGAAGCTGATATTCCACCAAGACTGCAATTTGCTAAGGGGAGGAGCTGAGAGACCTCATTGGTACCAGTTGTTTCCAACACATGCATCTCTCTTGTCCTTTTGATCACCAACAAATTTGATTTCACTTCTCACTGAAGACCTCACTCTCCACCCTTCTCTCAAGAGAACAATTCAGAGGCTGTTTCCATGACCTCTGCTACACCTAGAATCCAGCAGGAAGCAGACCTGCCTGGAGCAACGTCTCACATCTGCACTTCTCAGCATTGCTTTCTCTTGCTTTCTCTAGTCCTTCACAGCTAAAGCCATCGGTAAGTCCTTGTCCATGTGATTGCAGAAGATTACTTACCATCCTGCAGGGTGCCCTCTGTTGAATGAGAGAATTTTACAGGAACCATTCACGTAAACTTTGAAGAGTTGAAGTCAAAATGCCTCCTCAAAGAAGGCACGGTCTAATTATCACAAGGGATAACGTGGTTGAAGCAAGAAAATGGCAAAGAGGAGACAACATCCCTTGTCTGACACTGTCCTGACAGGATGCTTGGGAGATTGAGGCTATCCATGGAAATAGGCAGCCAGAAATAGAGATTCAGTTTGCAAGATGCCGGAGAGGGCAGGCCACCAAATCTAAAGTAAAGTACTCTTCATTTACTCTCGTCATGTGCTACATTATCCCTGAGCTTTGTTAGAACAATGGCAGGGCTCTTCAAACGGCTTCCCTGGGGAGACTGCTCTGCAGCTTAACAACCTTGCACTGGAGATGTACAAGTGTAACCAAGGGCAGAATTTAGTCTCTTGTCTATTTAACGTGTTTGCGAGGGACTGCCTGTGTTTCTGGCACTTTATAATAATAGTAATAAAAATGCTTTTGGATTATAACGAAATGGAGAAACTATGATTTAGCCCTTTACTGTGCTGTAATTCCCAAATGCATTAACATCTATTTAAGTGCAAAATAGTCTAGTTTACAAATACAAAGCTGCGATTGTCTGCGGTAAAGCTTCTGTATGAGATTATGATTCAACACAAAACACAATTCAGTGTCTGAAATTTTACTTTTAATGGCAGAATAACATCAAAAAAAAGTAGCTCTTTCTCCATATGCAGTCTTGCAAAAAAATGTATACCAGGGACTTGGTCCTTTCTAGTCATTTCTACATATATAACTGCTCATCTCTTATGCACGTATGCACTTGCACATAAATCAATGTGCTTGCAGACAGACCATATTTCATCTTGCCTTCTAACCTCCTGCTGTCAAGATATTTCCACAGAAAACCGTACACAAATAAAACTAACAGCTCCTTTTTCCCTGACTGCCAGAGTAACATAGGGGACTACTTCTGTAAAACCAAGCTGCTGGATTACTCTCCTTCTGCTCTGTGAACAAGCACAACTGTGCAGCTTCTGCTGAGACTGCCTTTCTGTCATATAACCTATTCACACTAACTAGAGGATCTATAAGAAAAAACACAGCCACACTTTTGATTTTAAGTACATTAAAAATTATTTATCTTGGTAAGATAAATTACTGGAGTCATCAAAAGCTTTTCAGTTTAGCGCACAAAAGAGGGAAATAACATGTTTGAGTAACTCAACACAAAGTGCTAACATTCCCTGTGACCTCTGAAGTGCTGTTTTCTTGTTTGGGTGGGTTTTTTTACCTCTGCTATCATTAGATGGGATTGTAGAGATGCAGAAATAAGAAATGTTGATGCTCAAGAAAATCCTCATGTTTTAACATGGGCAAAGCTCTCGTTTTGCCTGATTATGTTTAATAACGGTTAAATTTAAAGCCAAGAAGTGGAAAATACTTCAGAACTGTTCTAATTCTTTCCTGAAAAATTGTTCGGGTTCAATGAATTAATTTTCAGTTGATGACAACTGGCAATATTCTGAGGACTTTCTTTCCCCAAGTTCATAAAATATTTCCATACAGTTCATGGATTTTTTTTTTTTAAACAAGCCAACAGTTTAAAAGCTCACCCAGAAAAGAATGAAGCATAGATAACAGAGGTAAAATTTGACCTAGAGGATCAGTAATTTTATCTTGTTTTCCTATTAACAAAATTAAATTCAAAACCATTCTGTTTATTAAAGACATATAACAAGTCATAAAACAAACGTATCAACAGTCTTTAAACATAACAAAATTGATGTGCATATTTAAGTTTAAGTATGGATTTAAAATACATATTTCAGTTTTGCTTTATATTCCCTTTAGACCAACACCTCCAACGCTCATACACAATATTCAGGCTGCTCCGAGCAATCAAAAAGGACTTTGTAAAGACTCCAACAAAGCTACACCATAAAACAGTTTGAAATATTCTTAAATGTGGAAAAAAAATTAACAAAAAACAAAGGATGTGTTCAGTGGAAAATAAGCAAGTTGTTGGATGTACTGAAAGTCAGAGATTCAGTACGCAGAGGTAGCTCAGTAGGGGTACCTGCAGTGTTCTGACTATTCAGCATTGACACAGCCACAGTCAGTTACTGTCTGCTTGAACTCTTCCCATATATTTTGAAGAAGTGAACACTCTTTCTGGGCCTGTTGTTCTGCCTTTCATAACCAACAGAAAGAATCATCAATTTCAGTGGGACTGGGATTGAATCTTTATATACTCTGGAAATTCAGGTTTATGGAAACAGAACAAAAGGAAACTGTCCTGAGTCTGGAAGCAGTCCCCTGCTGCAAGCAGGGTTTTTAAGCCCAAAGGAATTTTTTCCCATATGGAGCCAGTAACCACTTAACATGCTTAGGGAAGGGGAACCTTCAATTTGGCCCAAGCACATGCATGCTTTTCTCTCCAGTTCCCCACAGGTGGATCTGCCTGTGCTATCTAGGGATGCACTGATCAAATCCACAAGCTCACTGCCCACTGCCCATCTCCTCACTGGCCAGTGAGCAGAGAGCACAGCCCTGGGGGACATGGGCGCTGGACAGCGTCCTTCAGCCCTCTCGCCTGCTCAGCGGGGAGAGTTTGATCCCCCTCCAGGGAATGAAAGAATTCCGCATGCTGCCACCTCCCACACCTTTGTCACATGGTCGTTTTATTGGTGATGACAATTCTGAACAGGGTGATGCTGTCAGCACACCCTGTAGATTCTCACACAGACGGCAACAGAGACTGACCGTCTGGTAAAGCACCGAGGATTGGTATCAGATTACTTTCCTGTTCTTCACAGGAATAACAGACTAGAAATGACAGACTGGGTAAACCAAGCACAATATTTTTTCACTAAGGCAAAAGGATCTGAATTTCACATGCCTATTGTCACACAAAAGATCTTTAGCTCGTGTAAGCGGCTACAGCCGTATCAGAGCTACAGTAATTTATATTTGCTAAAGATCTGCTCCAAGGTGTTTGCACTCAGTTGCACCATTAGCTGCAGTGTTAACCATGACACACGTGGAACTTCTGCATTTATATCGATCCAAGTTTGACCTATTTCTTTAATTACTTTTAATACTTTAATGCACCATTGCCAGCACACTTTTTGCACATGGGTACAGCTCCCAGTCTGGACTATGTACGTTTCTGAAATCTATCCAGACAAGAGGCATTGCTGGCTATATGTTTAAATACATGCCTGGGTTCCTTTCTCTTCAACACTTCTCCTATAAATAGTATTTCATATTCTTTTGTTATATAAGTTTATTAAAAAGAGTAATATAATTTTTAAAAAGTTGTGGTTGATTGTCAAATGAGCTAAGATAGCATTTCTGTTACTCTAAGGATCCTTTTAATTACCAAAAAAAAAATTGTCAAGTTTCTTGTCCTCACAAGGTATTATTCATTACCAATGCAGCAATAAAGAAAACATAGCTTGGCATACTACAATAAAGGCTCTGTTTCAATATTACAATCCTAAATTCTGTCACTGCAGGTCTCCATGCATTGTACCAGGGGAAGGAAAAGGAAAAAAAGGAAACCAAAAATTTGTTTTCTTCAGGGATAAATTACAAAAAGATCTCCTAGCTGCAAACACAAATACTTCACTCAGATCCCAAGCACCAGACCATTTCTTTGAAGAAGCTTATGAGGCATTTAAGACATACAATGGCACAATATCATACAATGGAATTAAAAGAATTTTCTTGAGAAACCATTAACTTTGAAGGAATGTCTAGACAACTGTGTCAACAAATGCAAATGATTCATGCTTCTCAGCTTCTATCCAATGGATGGCCCCATGCTGAGTATACACAAACTCAGAAGAAAAAGGCATGTCACAGTCATATGACTAGGGAGTGTAACAGAGTCACACAGAAATTCAAGTCAATCTCAGAAAAAAACCTTCAGAAAGCTCTTCCCCATGGTAAGCCAGCAGCGGGATAGGCTTCTGGTCATTTTGGCTAGTTTAAAACAGAGACTTACAGCTGGTGCACCTTGGCTTCACAGCAGGGGCAACGGAAGAAACAGCTGTCAGTCATGACCATTCACTTGGTTAGAAAAATAAAAAACTAAAGACTCCAAAATACTGTACAACCTCTTGCAGTAACCAACGCAGTGGCTTCTGGAAACAATGTTTTTGCCAAAAATGCATCTGTAAGGCACTTAACAGGTATCTTTTAATATATATATATATATATAAAAATAAAATATGCACTGAAGCAACATTCACAAAACCCAGTTGTCTCAATTGTCCATGTGTACAGTATAGTACATATATACATTCACTGTGACACAGGCCATCTCCACAATTATACCTTCACGGGTGCTTTGGGCTGCCTGGTTAACTTCAGTGCCTGCGAACAGCAAACAAAACAGTCACTCTTTATATTTTTAGAAGACAACCAACAGCACAAGATAAGATTTTCATTTACAAGGGGCGACAAAATGCTGCATGTACTTCTGGGAGGCTGAGAGAGGAGTCAGCTGATGGGCCACTATGGGTTCTGTGATGATGTTTCTGTCTCTGATAGCCCATCCCAACCTCCACATACACAGACAGCCTTCAGAGAGGAACCACAAGGGCTATGCCTATAGCACCAGAGATGGAAGAGGAGATGGGTCTCAGATGCCTTTTAGAAAGCAACTATTTGGAGCCCACTCAAACTACTTGCAGCACAGACAGAAGAGCTTCTGACCCGTTTAGGGAAAGTGTGCAAAGAAAATTTCTGCCAACACCTTTGTGTTCCCTGGCTTCCTTCCACATGGCTCGAAGCCTGCTCAAAGGATAGTCACTGCTGCAGTGGTGGATGCCATGCACCTCGATGTTTATACCTTCCTTCCTGAGGAATAAGCCAAGATCCACCAGTCCAGAGGTGATCTTATGCCAGGGGACACCTGATGATTTTGTACCTGTAGTCTACTGCTGCTGAAGAAGAGAAAAACCCCATGTCTTTATTTGATGGCAGGGTCCAGCTGTTTTCCCCACAGAGTTGGCTAACTACGGTAGCTAAGCTATTTATTCAGTGTGAAAAAGAAGTTCAACTCAATGACAGATGATCGTGCTTCCAGTTTGGAGGAAGCAGCCTCTCTAACTTAGGAGAGAAATGTGACAGGCTTAAAAGGTGTTAGGTTTTCAGCTGCTCCTGTATACCAATGTGGTCACTCTGAAGGATGCTGACTGTTGGTGTGCTCTGCAACAAAAAACCTTGGTGCTTCCTTGTGCAGGATGAATTGGTCTGAGTGAGAGGGAAATCAGTGACATTTGCAAATTCCTAAAATTTAGGACCTCCATTTTCCTTAAGTCTGTTGGGTGAAAAGCCCTGACAAACTGGCATTTGTCTGTCGAGGGCGAGACTTCTCATCTCCAGTGGGTTGGCTAAACAAGCAATTTTCAGTCTGAGAGATGTCTGATGGGGATTCTTATTGTAAATATTAACCTTTAATATTGTACATTCAAAGCTTGTAAGCACTGCTTGAAAATCACTCCAGCAAAATGTAAACCCTTAAAAAAAATCCAAACCTTTAAAAATAAATAGGCTATGTTCCCCTCAGAAACACCAGCATTTAACTATTGTGAAATCCAGCCACTTAAGATTAGTCTTTTGGATATTATTCAGCAAGAGACTTTGGAGAGAGACATCATTCCACATTTTGTTTGGGGAAACAATTTTTTAACTTTGTAGTTTGGCAGATTCTGCTGCCATATTTACAAACTAGAAATACCTTAGTGTAGATGAACTTCTAAATATTTAAATTCAATTTCATACAACCAGATCACATGTACTATCATAATTAAGTAAGAATGTCACTGCAGTTGAGTACTGTGACTGGATAACCGTCTCCCCCTGCAAGAGAGATGCCAAAATGAAGCCAAGGTGTTTGTAGAAAATAAACATCAAGGGTGATGATGACATGTTTATTTTCAAAGCGGGAGACCATTATCCAGTCAAAACATTCACTTCTATTATACTTATTGCAACTGTACCAGACCCAACCTCATTGATTTTTTTCAAAGAGTAATTAAAATAACATTTGAGAATAATACAGAAGACCAACTGAAGAAACTGCTGCAACAGAACAACAATCCCCCAAAGTGGTTCTACAGTAGCATTACAGTCTGATTAGCACAGGAGGTTTATTTGATGCTTAATGAATAAGAAACTAGTGCTGGTGAACTGTAAATCTCTCCAGTGCTAGTTGACTGTTCTGATGCTCTGTTTAAAGGCTGTTTTAACTTGTAGCAGCTGACAGCAGCCCCTAAAGGCCATTACTGCCCTGAGGACCAGGGAGGTCTGGATGAACTCCAGCTCCACTCCTGGTCTTAGCAGTAGAGAGCAGTGACATGCTGAAGAGAAGTCAGCATTGCAGGGATTGTTCTGTCATTGAATCAACTTTAGGTTATCTTTCTGCAGGAATAGCATGGAGTTTTCTTTATACAACCTGAAATGTCTCCTGATAATTTCTGATTAAAAGAAAACCCATGACTTTCAGACAGTTGGATAAATGATATTTGACTCTCAAATTTCCATTTTTGGAGGCTAAGATCAGTATATCTAAAAAAAGGTCTGATTTCTGAACTCAGCTCCTGAAAACTGAGTTTTCCTGCTTTGTACAGTTCGGGTAACACATGAAAATCACTGATTTTTAGAATTTTAGCATTCAGGTTAGCAAGGTTACTTTAGTGGAGTGAAGCTAGTAAAATGACAGCCTGTTGGGTTTTGCTGAAAATTGGAAATATGAGAGTTATAAATAAAATTTCTACACTGGTAAGTGGAGAATGTGGGGTACTGGTGACGCTGGGCTTCCCACACTATGAAGCATCACTGAAACTGGCTGTCAAGGCTGCTTCAGTTGCCACGGTTTGATCTTTATTAAAAAGACAGCATTAAAATCTATTCCATGGACTAGCTTTTTGCAAGGTAGTTACTACTATTCTGAGAATCCAACTAAAACCACTCCAATTATTTCATATAAATCACAGAATGGCTGTCAGATATCAATGCCTTCAATTTGTACTGAAATAAGCATAATTTGAATCAGTGATGTTGGTGCCAAACCCTCTAGGTTATAGTCTATAATCCTACAAGCTATCCCATGTCATAATTTTGGCATGAAATGTGATGCACTAGACTGCTGTAGACTTCTTGCTATTGCAAAAGGGTGACCCAAGTTAAAAGGTGTTTTCATCCTACTTCAGTCCAGTTCAGAAAGTGCCCTCATTTTATCTGATTTGCCCAGCTCCCATTCCAGTGGACACCTCTTTGTCACTTCTCCATAAAGGAGATCTAAAGCTGTGACAATTAGCTCAAGGTGGATCCATTTTTATGGGGCGCATTCTGAATTCATAATTTGAATGAATTTTTTATTTGAATTAAGTGTAGAGGTCTAACTTCAAACTTTGAACTTTTTCAGAGTCTTTTCAGCCCCCTTTTCAAAGGGGGATAAAGTTCAGCACTTTTAATTTGATACTGCTCTGACTATCACTGTCACAGGGGAAGCAAAGAAACAGAAAAATCCCTACCACAGGATCACCAAGAAGGAACCTGAGGAGTTTAGGACTTGTGTTCAGGTATTTTTTTTCCCCACAGCACAATTTCCATTATAAATGAAATCCAGGAATTCTTACCTTTTGCCTAGAAACCATCCAGGATTTTATCGTTGGTACCAACAGGCTGCCAAGAAGAATCTGAGCAGGATGATAGATGAGCAAGGGGACAGAAATTAAGGACAGGTGCTCATAACCTGCAAATACAATCTTCAGCATGGGAATCCCTGCAGGCAGAAAAACAGGAGACAGACTCTCAGCTCTGTCTTTGAGCTCCAGATAAAAGCAAAGCATTTTATGTTACCTTGACATTTCACCAAAAAAAGAAAGAAACCCAAAAGAAACCAAATGAAGACTCAGAAGTTTGATATATTAAAAAATCCAACCTAAACCAGCAAGAACATGAACACAAAAAATACACAGCAGAGAAAGTTCTGTGGCAGAAAGGGAGGAGTAGGGAATGCCATAAAAGATCTTTTCTAACTATGCTAATAGTTGTCAAACTGCTGCTGCAGGCTTCACACACAACACATTCTGCTATAGCATGACTGTTCAGTTGCTGAGCATAGTTCCCTACTGCTTATTTACTACTTCCTCACACTGTGCTGTTTTGTGTTTGCATGACTGTCCTCCATCCAACCTGCCCGACTCCTGCTTGTGACCTTTCTTCAGTCTGTTCACCATTGGAGAAGGGTCATGTTTTCCTGGCACGCTCCCTGCCAGCTGGTGAGCACCCAAATGACAGCCTTCCCTGCTTTGACTGATTCATGCAGTCAAGGAAGAGTCAAGCATTCTGCAGGTGAGTGCTCACATCTCTGCTCTACCTGTGTGTTTCAGAAGAGAGAGAGCACAAGAGAGAAGAGGTTTAGTGAACTGAGTGAGCAATAAGTGCTCATGCCTGGGAAGAGTTAGGCAGCAGCTGCAGTATGAAGCTGGCAGATGCAGAAGAAAGTGTGTTGAGAGCTAAAGATGGGCCATTTTTCCTCAGAGCTTGATTTTGCACTCCACAGTGCTAATTTTTTTAGATAACTCCATGCATAATCTTCCCATTTGATGATATGATAAGTAAAATTAAATGTCATTCAGTTTTCCAGTAATGAAACCGATTAGGTTTATTTTGAACACTGTATCGTTCAAAATTATCTGTTTAAATCTTAGAACTTTGCTACCATGCTCCACAAAGTGCAGGTGTGGGCAAAACCTGCAACCAGCTCTGTCTTGCCTGACCAGATATTTGCATCGTCACCAAGAAGAGCAGCTAGAATTCCTCAGGAGCCTCCTGAGAACATACCTTATTTTCTCCCTCATCCTAAACGTCATTCTCGGAATTTTCTGCCAGCATCAACCTTGCAGTGAAGCAGACTAAATACCACTTCCACAGAGCTCATCTGAATGTCCCATAGAATGACAGAACAGTTTGGGTTGGAAGAGACCTTAAAGACTATACAGTTCCAAAACCCCTGCCAAGGGGACAACCTTCCTCTAGACAAGGTTGCTCAAATCCCCATCTAACCTGGCTCCTTTCTCAGCAGTGGCAAAAAGCTGAGCTTTGTGCCACATGCCCCTCCATTTCCCCATTAGCAGATGTTTCAGCCAAAGTTCCCACATTCATGTTAACTTTTCTTTATATATTGGATAGATTCCCGTCCTCAACACCCTTTCGGGTTTCCCTTCATGAAAGTTGCCTCCTCCCTATGTGAGCAAACAGCTTATTTGTTGAATATTCCCACTTGACTAGTGCCCCACTATTGCTGACACATGACTAGGCTTGCTGAAATCTTCATGTTTCCACAGCACCATTTCTTGTAACTATTTTTATTAGCTTCATCACATTACACCACTAAAAATCTCATCCCCATGCTAGTAGCCTTTACTTATGGGGGTATTTCCAGGGAACGACCAAATCAAATCAATAAGGGCTTGCATGCTTAATTTCAGTATTATAATTACCTTCAAAACATCATGAACCTATCACACCATAGGGGTGCTTATTATTAACAGTAATTTCTGGGGCTTGGGAATAGATAGTATTTGGATAGAAATTAAATGGGCATTTTCATTATACCAAGACACATAATTTACTTCATATGCCCATCATTCTGTTTTTTTCAAACAGATAAAGGTTTTATTGCCTGTTTCCAAGTCTCAACTTGACCCTTGTGGGTCCTTTCCCATTCTCTAATCTCAGAAAAATATATGAGAGTCTCAAGCTATGAACTTGCTATATTTATGTGTGTAAGACAGTACCTGGTGTTTTGGCAGTGCAATTTCATCCACAGATCCAAAACCACTTTACTAAGCTGAATGGGGCTCCTACAGAGAGTCAGAAGCACTACAATGACCAGCCTAAGATCACACAGAAAGCTAATGGCAGAGACATGAACAGAATGGACCCAAAGTGACTGAGACACGTTTTAGATTACTGTACGTTTTCTGAAAGAAGAGATAAGAAATTCCAGCCTAAAAGGTAAATTCTCTAGAGAAAAGCTATTTCAGTAAACTAGGAAAAGAAAATTAAAGTTGTCAAATATAAATACAAAATACTATAATTAGTGTGACAATATAATTAGATCACTGGGTGGAAAGAGGTTCTTAATTCACAGCTTGTTTAAATACATGTCACAACAATAGGTTCCTGTAAGCTACTAAATGTGCAATTAAAGTTCCTGTTATTTACCAGGAAATGCTAACTGGGGAAAAGAAGAAATAATAATCATTTCTGCATGTAAGGAATAGTTCAATGGAAGTTGAAAAAGCCCTGTTGCCTTATTAGGCACTTTCTGATTTTTTAATTCCAACTCAGCCAGTCTGCAACTCTCTCAGAAAATATTTCATGACAGAGATCCGCATGGTATAGTCACAAATGCTTGTGTCAGTAACGTTATCATAAAGCTAAAACAAAACAGCATGGATTTTATTTATTTTTTAAAATGTTGTTTAAACTTTTTAGTAGCAATATGTAGTAACTGAAAGCATCAGTATAACTGCTAATATTTTCCAAATATATAAAACTCACGCAAACATCCAACTAGGAAAAACATGCTTTAATAGTTACTTTCCCTTCTCTTAGAAAACCTCAAACCTATATTTTTCTTTTATATATGAAACACATGGGAAAGAAACGAAACACCAAACAACAAGAAAACCCAAACCAAAGGAAAATCAAATCCCAGCCAAAGGAAGAAAAGTGACATTGTAATGCTTGGGCTGATGTTGTATGCTGAATCTTAGCCCATTATGCATTTTCAAGCTGAGATTATGAACTAGCACTAGGAGTAGCTATAACAAAAACACTGACTGGAACAGGAGTAACATGAGCAGGCGTGGCTATGACAGAACTAACAGAATAAATGAAATTTGTTTAAATCTTTCAGGAATGAAGGTGCTAAGCAAAATGGTTATCTTTATTTTGGTCTGTTCACTGCTCTTTTCCTCATCTTTTATAGCATATTGCTTCCAGTGCCAATGGAGCGTGATAGCTACACTGAGTCCAAGGCAAGTAAAATTCTGCACAAGATCAAGTTACATATATTAAAAAACCCAGACCACTACTTTAGGCTTCAGCTTCCTCAAAAGTACATGGCAGCTACTCCCTCTCCCCACGCCCCAATATTACTCAGGTATTTATTTGCCATCTGGAGCATTAAGGCTGCATTCACATGTATAAAGAACAATGCCTGTAAGGATTTTGTTTTCACTTATCTGCATTTCAGGGTAAGTGGACTGACTTCTGTGGGTCTTCATCTTGATTGGCACTGGAGGAGGAACACTGGCATTATCAGTTTCCAGATAATCATTTCCTTAAGTTTAGGACTGCTGCCATGGTCTGAAGGCTCATGCCACAAACACCCATTCATGCTGCTGTGGTTTAGGAAGTTTCAGGCTTCCAGCAGCCTAATTCAACTCCTCTGCCAAAGACTCTCACAACATATCATGAGACCTGAATGACGAAGTTTTTTTCTATGGTTTGGTGCCAAGTTGGGCAGCTTTGCTCAAATTGGGGTTTAACAAGCTATTGAGTTGCCAAAATCTTTTAAAGAGCTTTATTGCATGAATGTGTGTCCATCTCTTGGATCAGAGCTGACCAAACATCATGACAGGCATGAGTAAGGTTTGTATTCCATCCTCCTCCAAAGAAAGAAGGAATGTGGTATCCAGATGGATTAGAAAGCAGCACCTCACCTGACCAGGAATACAGACAGCTGTAGCAGAAGGGAGGAAACATAGAGATCATTCCATAGATATCCCTTTCAAACAAAAGCATTTTTAACCCAAATTTCCCTCTTCCCCTTTGCCTGGCTGTTTCTCCTACCAGTGCATGTTCCCATCTTCCTCATTGCTCTTTGGCTCTTTTTCCATTTGTATTTTCTTCCTTCCTCCTTTTCCCTCCTGTTCTCCACTCCCATGTTTCCAGCCTCCTCGAGTTTGCTTCCCAAGACCTTTGATTCAGATCATTGCAGCAGTGTAAATTTTGGGTGCTTCCACTAAAATCACTAAGCTCCACTAAAGGCAGCGGGCACTGACATCACAGTCCCACTGCAGCCAAGAGAAGATACAGAGTACATTTCATTTTTCTCCCTGTTTGCATAGTCACTCAGCTCTTTCTTTCACATAAGCACTTTGCAAACCTGAGGAACAACTAGCAAGAGAAACACTGTGTACCCGTGACCTTCAGCCAGGGCAAGGAAGAGTGAGAGGACTGTTCTTACAGTCCAGTACAGGAAAGCCCTCTTTGTTCTCCATTGCTCCAGGGTGTTCCAGTTTGGCTCCAAGGCTGTGGTGTATCAGCCCTGGCCAAAGGCCACTGTTTCTTTAGTAGCCTGCACAACTGAGAGCCATTTAATCCTTCCTCCAGCTTTGCACACAGTATAGCCTCCCACATCCACCCCTTTCCCCTTTGCTACTTTCCCATTTCGTAGTCACCTTCTTAAAAGGCCCATGAAAATATTATGCTGCACTTCACTACATTTAGTTAACTGTAAAATAATAATAATAAAAAACCCTAAAATATTTGAAGGTATTTTTAAGATAATTTAAATATAGGACTCTTTTCATCTAGCTATCACTGCAGTAATATAAATGAAGCAAATTAATTTTAATGCTCCAAGGTACTGATTCTGTGTCACTGTCACTGACAGGATCCAACTAGACTTTATGAGATGGCATTTGACTTTATGGAAGTGAGCACTATGCACGCATTTACAATTTTACAGGGACTTTAAGCTGTCATGCTGAAAAATGTTTATAAAACATTAATCAAAAAATGCCTCTTTAATACAATGCATTGTCTGAAAGATGTTAGAAGGCACATATTGTAAATGGATTCTTTTTCTGACTAAAGTAATTTCTACCAAAAGCCTTTCCCCACTGCTATACAAGTACACAGTGTGGAGAGATAAAGAGCACTTTCTCAGCACATTACTACCTGATCCAAACACTTGGGAAATCACTAATGTACAGCATGCCATATTTCCATGTCACACATGACACATTTGTCTAAAATTACCCAACAGAGTTTGACATTGCAGCATATTCCTTAGCAGAGCTTTCAACTGACATCTGCCAAGTAAGAACTTCAAGTAGGAGCTTTCTTCTTCTAACAAGCAAGTAAGAGTTTTCTTTTATCCTATACCCATGATGGAAGCGATAAAACAATAAGTACTGGAAATCAGGGGTTTTTTTTTCTATTTTAATATGTTTATTTTATGCTCACTGGATGTGTAAGCTCCCCTTAAAGCACTGTTTCATCATTTGCTGTTTTCTATCACATTGCAATGGGTTCAGAGAACTTAATAGAACATTTTTATTACCACTGAAACACAGGCCATTATCTCTCACACCCAAAGCAGAATTATTGCTAGATGCTCTACTTACATACTTCACTGTATAGGTTTTTTCTCTTCAGTGTCTTCATAACAATTTATCCTAAAACTTTACTGCTTACATTACTGACACACATTCCACAACACAAAATGCTGCAGCATTTGTTCTCAGGAAAAGAGATTTGGGGCAAAGCAAAGAGGTCATCACTAGGGCTGTGGAACCACCCAGCATTCAGGAATCAGAACGCCAAAGAACCCTCACAGAGAGGCAGTGGAAACACTTGGAAGAAAAGCCTTAGCCTCTGGATTTTTACCTCTTCCTTCTACTCATCTATGCATTTCAGAACTCTCAATTGCCACAATCTTCAAGTGCAATATACAAAATGAATCAAGTGTATGATGGCAGCTTCTCTGATGCTCTCCATGCTACTCTGTTTCTGGAGGATCCTCTCAGGGGTAGATGTGAAGAAAACGTTATTGGTCAAATAGCTCTTTCTTTTTTCAACTAAGAAAAGGCCTGTAAAGAGGGGCATATATTGCATTAAACTGCCTCTGAGCTGCCAGAGCAGGGGGGTTCTGAACTTAGGATGCAAAGAGAGTGCCAAATAAGCACCTGAAATTTTACTGTCAAGTTTCAGAATAGCACTGCATGCAGCCCAGTGACTGCATGGTGGGAAAGCGTGGTGAGGTTCAGGCAAAGTCCAGTTTAGAGGATCAGAAAAAAGTTGTTCATGCAGAGAGCTACCAGAACAGCAAGTTGCTGCTAATCTCATTCTAACACTTTCTTAAGGGCTTTCCTGTTTCTTCCCAGACGAATCATTGCTATGGTTAGTTTTAAGAAGACAGAAGTTCATACACTATTCCTGCCCTCAGTGAAGGCTAAAGAGGGATAGATGATGTTCCTTGCCCCCATTCAGACTCTGTTACGACATACTGAGATCATGACAGGAGAAGATGCTTTTGACAGATTAACTTATTATGGATTCTTTTTCCTTCATCTATGCCCTCCCCAAGGCATGCCCTGAATTCAAGTTGAATGTGCTTCCCTCAGGACCAGTTTCTTTCAGGTATGGGAATAGCTGAATAATATTTGATAACACATAACAATACAAGTATTTGCTTGCTACTGAGTATTCCCATTTCAACCAAAGAAAGTACCTTCCAATGTAACAGGAAATCCATTACAGTAGAGGGAAAACTGTGTCTTTTTGCCCTCATACATGCTGTAGGAAGACTTGTGCTTAAAATGTTTTCAGGGAATAAAGAGTTTTTTTTTCAGTACATTTTCATATTTCAGGTCAGTGACAAGTGTAATGGAAAGCAAAAAACACGCTCACAAAGTGGTAAAAACAAACGTCTGAGGGGGAGATTTCACAAGGGACTGTGAGACATTAAGGGAGTCTGGAAGAAATGCAGGGGAAAACTGCAAAATGGAGGCTTGTCCCAGCTCAGTCTGAAGGTCTGCATGGACCCTGATCTTCAAAAACATTTTCACCTTCATCCTTCTCCTTGGGAAAGAATAATGATTTATCTGAATATCCATCATGGCCTCGCATTACATTAAGTGATTTACCTCTTTTGCAGGACTAGAATTATTGGGAAGGCTCTGCACCGAATCAGTGATGTGGTCATATATTGGCCATAGTTATGCTGGGATGCAAGAATTTACACTATGTTATACGAAACTGGACTGGTCTAACATTCAAGTGAAGAAGGAGAACCTAATATGCTTTGAATGCTTTCACTAATTCTTTTTCTTCGGGTAACTGGCTCACTATATTCATCACAGAGATCAGTAATTCAAGTGCAACTTCCCTAGTACAGTTACTAGGGAACAGCACATCTTGATACTATCAAAGTTTTAAGTAAATAAAATTGTAAAAGCTGGGAGGAAAAGAAAGAAGGTAGAGTTTGTCTATTTCTGGGTTTTCAAAGGCTGCACTCAGATTGGAAGTGATGTTTAATGAACAACATAGGCAATCTTACCAGCTGCTAACAATGAAACATTTAACACCAACAACTGAAGACTAGTGCCTCAGACTCCAAACACCTCCACCTGTCTGACAATATGATGGTAGTAGCAAATAGTTAACAGGGAATTCAAGAATTATTTGAAACATTGTAAGTCATATTTTATATGTGACTTACCCTTAATTTGGCATCACAATGTGGGCATAGCAATGTTGCAAGCTGATACTTCAATGCTTTTATTACTGGTTGGATATCAGCTCACTCTTCATACACATCACTTACTCAAGGCACAAGGTAAATTACAAATTGACTATCAAAGTTCAAATGAACAGAATTTAAACACTTCCTTCCTTTCTCTCTATAATTCTTGTAGCCAACATTTTTTGAAGGTTTAATAGGTGAGAACTACTAATGAAAGGAATTCTGGACAAAGATTGACAAGTGTCCTAAAAACATGAAGTTGAGATAACATTAATTTGATTATTTCCTTGAACATTACTGCCCTCTCCACACAGAGCTGAGGCTAAGATTTCTCAGCATTAAAGTTTTGGTTGTATGGATTTTATTTAAACATATTGTTAAAAAAGCCAGTAAAAACATGCTTTATAGTTGTTCTTATTATATTTGTAAGCAGGGACAACCTGTTTCATAGTATCTTGTAATTACATTTTTTTAAAGCTTTTTTCCACCTGAAACCTTGATGCAAAGGAAAACATGAAACACAAATTCATTATAAATGATAAACAGGGAAAACATTTCTTTTCCTAAAGAAAAAAACATTTGTTAGGAATACCAGCATAATTTTTCCTTTCTTCATCTGATTTCTGTGGCCAAGAAAAGGAGATAAGAGGCCAGAAAAGCTTAATGCTCCATTAGGGAAGGCGTTTTGGGAAAACAGCTCCCTACCTAAAAACACTGAGGGATATTATTTCCTATTCTAAAACTCTGCAGACAAGTGTTACATGCTTGCAGTGGTCATGGCAGCTTTTAGAGGTGGATCCCTCTTGCAGACTACCAAACTGTCCTGTAACAGGAGATTTCTAAATTTTGCCCCTGCTGTTGATTTTTCACATCTTCGCACCCACTGCTTTGGAAGTGTCTGGAGTCAGCAGCTCAGACTGGTTGCCAGAAGGTGCACTGAGAGCAGCAAATGTAGATGCAACTCTCTCAGGGAGACTCAACATCATCTTCAATACTCGGCAGCTTTAGTATGGGTGACACTTGTAGCCTCTGCCAGCTTGAGGTAAAAAAAAAATATCTTGAGTCATGTCCAAACATGGATCTTCCCAAGGGTAACCTGTCAGCTGTCTGCTGAATATAATGTAGTTTCTTAAAGTAGATAAATTAACTTTAACTGGTTTTGGTAGGGAGGGAGAGCTCTTGTGTCATTATCATTTTACAGATGGATATGTGTGTTTATTTTTTTTTATTTCATTATAAAGAGGTATGAGCTTGCTGTCATTAAAAACCTGCAATCTGGTTTTTAGTGTCTGATCCAATTATGTGTACATCTGGAAAGACACACAACCAAATAAATAATTGGAGAGGTGCAACTCTGAAACGACAATTGTTATTCATCGATCTCTTTCTGCAAGTCGAGATTGAGAGATGTAAACTTCAAGTGAATGAGATCTCCTGGGTGAGATTCTTCAGTTCAAACACAGTAAACAACTGTTGTCCTCTGATGCACATTTTAGTACTGCTGGAGGCAAACTTTCTAAATATTAATAAAAAACCTATACAGATGAAAAGGAAGCCCTGGGAGCTGGTACAGAATTTCTTGCCACATTCTAAGTCTAATCAAAGAAACATATGTTTCAGGTCAGAAAAGAAAGGAGATTCCCTAATTTACTCCAGTATTTCCCCTTCTTGAATCACAGAGAGGTCAAAATTGAGTAAACTGCAACAGATTAGATATACTAGACTGTGATATTTGTGGTTAAAAACCAAAGGAGAGTCAGGTATTCTATGCCACTATAACTCACTGGACTATGCCATTTCCTGCTTCCAGACTGGCCTGCCAGCACATTTCCCTCCTGAAAGTACAGCCTCTAGGGATGCTCTGGTCTGAAAGAGGCAAATGTCATGTGGGGCCAGCCACGTATAAGTAATAAAGGAAAATATTAGAGATGCTCTGGCACAGAGCATCTACCCCAGCAACCCCAGCCTACTCCAAATGGCCAGTTTGACTTCTTGTGAAAACAGCCCCCTCCAAGTAAGTGGTGGATTAAGTATTACAGAAATGTTTACACATGAAGATGGTATCTCAGCTCAGAGCAGATTTGTCTGTGCAGAACACTCACCCTATTCCAAGTTACAGAAATCCTCTGTATGTATTTCAGTTTGCTTATATTCTGATATATATACAAACATTTCTATATATATTGAGTAAACTATATATATAAAACCATGGGTTTGCAGCTGTATTGAAAAAAGGTAATAACATTTCCCAGGTATTATTTGGGGTCTACTGAGAAAGAAGACATAGCAATTACTTGGTAATAACCTAAATAATAATACTGTTTGGTAATAACCAAATGTTGGTTCTAGAAGACTGCTGAGCTAGGAAATGTGATCCACCTGTCCTCAAGCTGTCCTGCAAAAGAAAGAGAGAGAAAGTGCAGTAGATCCAGGTGCTTTTGCTTTTGCTCTCTCCACTGTATATCTCATGTAACACAAATCCCTGGGTTCTTATATTCCAGAGACAGAGAGGGGAATTACAGAGCTGAGGAAAAAGCCCAGCCAATCACTTGCTGCTCCTCACAGGCAAATGCTGGGCAAAGACTGAAGTGATGACAAAAAGTTTTCATATTGGCCCAAAGAATCCCTGTATCAAAACTAAGTCACTAAGCCCAATTCTGCGGGATCCCAGAAGCAGGAATGGGAGAATATCTCTCTGGCAGTGGTGAGGGGTACAGACACAGCCTTCAGAAGACACTAATTTTTTGAAGCATATCCCTCCCATCAGCCTCCCTTCTGCCCCAAGGGCCAGCACCCACCAGTTCTAGGCAGAGGAGTAGCCGGATCATTTTTACATACAACACCCTATCAGACATCTGGGGAAGCAATGAGACTAAAAGTCTGTAAAAGATACAATATGCAAACTCAAGCACTAGTAACACCAAGAAATACAACAGGATGCCAGCAATAATGTCTGCTGTTCAACACTCATAGGAAAGCTCTGAAAGTAAAAGACAGCATCAAGAGTCTTACTCTTGAAAACTTTCAGAGAGCAATAACCGTGACTATTTTCTATAGCTTTATGTAAAAGTCAGAGGAACTATTCACACTTTTATAGCTTGTCACAATTAGTACCTTGATGAATAACTGCCTTAGAGGACAGTTCTCTGCCAAGAGCAGAGAAAAACTGCCATATTTCAAGAATACCAGAGAATAGCCTGAATACTCAGGGCAATGTATCCGATCTGCCAACTCACTTTTTATTACAGAATTATTAAGAGATGCCTCCTTTTTAAAATCAACATTATCCACCTTTTATCTTAACATGAGTTAGAACATTTTGGCATTTTTCTATTTAAAGGTGAAAGGTGATTATCACAACACAATAAGAAGAGCCCACACTTGATTAGTACAGCATTTCAATATATTATTTATCCTGAAAAATTTTATACGGAGCTATCTGTAGAAAGCATGAGCAAACTACAGGTAACTGTGAGCAGATTGGAGCTATATGTGAGCATGATGCACCCTGTCACACTGTGCAGCTGGGGAGCCTGGGGGAAGGTACGGGCTGTAAACTCCTCACAGACAATTGAGTTGTCTCTGAACCTACTTGTGCACTACACCAGGTCTTTTAAGAGTTGTTCAAATACTACCAGTTGTCTACTCATGCAGTAAGAAGCTGAGTATTTAAAAAAATCAATCTGAATTAAATTAAAACAACACAAAAGAAAGTTAGTGTTTTGGCTTTTATTTCTAAAATGAACTCTATTCTTTCCTGAAAGTATTTCGTAGCCTAGAAACTTTGATTGCATCACTTTCAGAATTCCAAGGTGAAAGAACTGCTACTTCGTTAAATCCAAATGAGGAAAAATACACTCTCCATCACAAACAATACCCTGATCTTATTATAAGGTGGGGTTATTATTCTTGTTCTGTTTTGTTTTACCAATCTGCTGTTCATCATATCTACTGTATTAATATTTGCCCTTGTGATAGCCAAAATAGGTAGCAATACTCTGATTTTTGCTGATAAACTAATTTTACATAGTAAATACCAAGAATTAAAGTGAATACATTTTTGACAATCCTGTATTTTAGAGTTGTAACTTCTAGCCAGAAATTCACTCTCTGAAAAAAAATAAAATAATGTTCTGTATTTGGCTGCAACTTTTGTGTAAGTGCAAGCAACAACTGCAGTATTTTTTAAATGAGCCACAGTGATAGCTTTGCACTTCCTTGAGGCCTCTTCTTTTCTCACTGAATGAACTCCAGGGAATGGCATCATGTCGGGCTTTCCAGATGGATTATGTGAAGCCATAGCTCAATGTCATTTTCAATAGCAAGGCTCATAATTAAAGGTCAAATAGTCACTTCATCTGCAATCAATCAATAGAAGAAGTACTAATACTAAGTACTAATCAATCAATGGCAAATGCACTAATAAAAGCCATGCATCAAATGTCCGCATATGTGTGTGCTCACATGTACTGTGCATATATGTGAGCAGGGAGAGGGAGAGAAAGAGAACAAAGTGTGGGTGAAAATGCCAGAGGGCATTGTGGATACTGTATTTATCCTCGCTCCTTTTAAGTTTATATCCTGCTCGACTCATTAGGTGAAATACAAATAAACATCAGTTTTTCTGCATATGCGATGCCCTGTGTTCAAAAACCTGCCAAAGCACCCACCTCCACACAGAAATACGGCTTATGTTCCTAACTAAGGAACACAAAGGCACCTACCCTGTGTAATTTGTCCTTACACAAACACGCCCTGCACTCTGATCTTTGAGACAAAAAGTGTGTCAACTCTTCTGTCTACAAAATAAAACCCAGCATATGGGAACAGCACTCATCTCCGTGCAGAGCAAGCACTTATTCATGGATTCAACAGTGGAAGTGGCAGTTGGCCTCATGAGCATGCACTGCATGGGAATTAGTTGGTTTCATAATATGGTGTGGGAGAAAGTGACTTACAAAAGTCTTCTCGTGCCTCTCCTATTACCACTTCTAAAGCTTTAAAGCTGTCAGCTCTTCTCCCACTTTAGTCTGTGCCATTCTAAGCTCCCCAGGGAATGGGCCAGACGTACCTATTGGAGTTTCACCTGCCAAGCTGAGAGAAATCAGTTTCAAAGCGAAAGAAGGAGTGTTGGGCGGTCACTTAGACACTACCACGCTCCACAACGGATGTGAAATGAGACCCTGAGCCGTGTTTGTGCTTTCAAGCATTGCAGTGACAGAGGGAGAGGGAAAAGCTCCCTCCACTATAAGCAAACAGAACATCTCTTGTTGCATGGTTTATAGTAAACACCTAGGGACAAGTAGAAATGTGCCAGAACAACAAAAGAGTAAGGGCCAAAATGCCTATGTCTGTCTTGTTGCTGCTAAGATCAGGGTGGACAAGAGTGTTCTGTGGAAAGATTTAAGTGCCATTCAGAAATGGCTAAG
The DNA here is from genome assembly GCF_003945595.2 of Pipra filicauda. Lineage (NCBI taxonomy): Eukaryota > Metazoa > Chordata > Aves > Passeriformes > Pipridae > Pipra > Pipra filicauda. Next base: position 3,500,074 of record NW_024105087.1, on the reverse strand, counting down.
CCTTAAAAACAAATTAGATCTACTCTGCTTCCACCCTTCAGTGAAGGAAAAAATGCTACCTCTGCTTTGATTAACATTCCTGTTCACATCATCAGCTCGGGGGCACATCGCATCACTCTGCAGCTTTGTAAAACTCGATCCTCCTTATTTTCCTACAAATGTGTCCTCATACAGCTCTACCTTATCTGGAACTGGTACTAACACCAAACAGAGTAAAATATCAATGGTCCCAAAACCAGTCAGCTCGAATCCGATACACAGTGGGCACACCTACGTAGCACACACGTGGTGTAGGGGTGCATACAAGAGTGGCAGGGACCTCAGGTTTACCAAGGATGGGCTCCTAGATACTGCCAAAAGGAGCATTTCCCCATCCCTCTTCCAGGATGACTGTAAAGCAGTCTATCCTGAAGCTGACAAACAGAACGGTCTGTAGCCAAGAAACAGCCCCGCAGTGCTGCGTTCCAACATCTACCTGTTTCACTTCAACTTGCACACTTAGTCATGAGACATCTGTATTAGGGAAAAAAGCATGTATGGCTGGGGAGAAGCTGCAGGACGCCTTGAAGTCAAGGTGGCCAAAGTATTTTTGCTGGTGTACTTGGGCAAAGAAAGGTGCAAAATACAAAACCTGACTCATGGGGCTATGCTAATGAGAGCAGTAGCTCGGAATTGGGGAAATGTGAGCCAGAAAGTCAAGGGAGATAGGAATCATGAACTAAGTTCTTCTAAAGGAATAAAAAAACATAAAAAATGGAGCATAATGACAGAAGAAAAGTGAAATGACTCAGCTGTGTGCATAGAGTTCAGGTCAAGACAGGCTGCATGAGAATGCTTGGTAGGGTGAGTAAAAGAAATGAACAGTCCTCATCTTTTTCGGGGTGATGGCAAGCCTCCTCCAGGACTTGAATTTTTAAAAAAGGTTTTCTGCTTATTTTCTTAGTGTCATGACAAGTTACAGTAATATTCAACAGAGCATATATATAACTGTTTTCACTGGGGAGGGAAGGGGAAATTTAAACATGTGTGCTGTTAAACACAACCAGCATCTCCAGTCTTTGTTCTGTAGTATCACAGTTGTGTCCTAGGTTTATATAAACCTCCAAATACCAAGCATAGTAGCACATTATGACTTACATGTGCAGCTGCTTTCTACAAATATAAGTGTAACTGTCCTGAATACAAGCTCATTTATTAGTGGAAGCTTCAGTTTGGCTGAAAAAGATCTAATGTCATTTAATCTGTGTTCTGCTCCAAGGCAGGATTGACTCTAACTATTTAATTTCTGTCTGAGGCTTCTCTACAATGATAGGAGACTGAAGACATCAATAGGCAACACATTCCAAAGCTAAACTGTTTTGCATTAGACAGGTTTCCCTGATGGTTAACTTAAATCACCATCATTTTAACCAAGTCACTCCCTTTACAAAGTCTACTGTGACAGAGTTACTTTCTTCCTTCTTTGCATTAACCTTTAATGCATTTGAAGATCACTACTGTATTTCAGCTGTCTTCTCTCAACAATCCCAATTGTTTCAATCTTCCTCTGGGTTCACATTTTTGAGGCCTACGATCATTCACGGCACTCTCCTCTGATCTCTTTCCAGTTATTCCACATAATTTTTGTATTGTGGAGCCCAAAACATTGTGCAAATGTCAAAAGCTGTAACACTCTCAAGTCATACAACTTTTGCTACTTCTCTACAACCCACAGAGTGGGTTCCTGTGTGACAGGAAATTAGGTTAGTTTAGTATGATATGCATTTGACAAAGCTATGGGGCTGCTACTCATTTTCCTGTTCTTCCTATACTGGTATAATAATTATTTAATTATTTGGTTCAGCAGTTTTCTACACAATGAAGTTAAACTCACTGATCTATACTTCCTCATCCCCTCCTTGTTTCCATCGTGAAAAAAGAGGCATTATGTTTGACTTGTCTTCCAGGAACTCCTTCACTTCTCACAGACTTTCAAAGGCACTTGCTAACAGTTCTGCAGCTCAGGCCTGGTTGAAGCAAAGAACCCTGAGGCGAGTTTCGCTATATCAAACTGGCTTGGAAAACATCTCGCCTAAGTCCCAGCTTGTTCTCCCTCTGCTTCAGGCTGAGTTCTTACCTTTGTTATCGACACTAGGTGTGTTCCTCTTTGACAGATACAGTCTTGAAAAGGCATGTATTGAGTCATATATGCTTTACCAAATGTTTGTTTTCGTATTTTGAAAAATAGTCCAGTTGTTTCACTGACTGAACATAATGGATGAACCAGTAGCAAGTGGCTGTAAGTGTACCTGATTTAACAGTGTTCTGTGAATATACATCAGAACATCTTATTATCACTAAGGGGTCATAAGTGACAAATATCTCAGTGATGTTTTGAGAAATGAATTCTAAGAAATACAACTATCCAAAATATCTGCAGACTTAAACACATACATTTTGCTCATGTTAAGCAAGAGTATTGTCTATTTGTGATTTGTGATTTACACTATATCCTTTGATATTCACTTACACATCTCAGGTTTAAGGTGTAAGATGTTGTTGTGAAACTGGGCAGATAAACCTTACAGTCTTTTCAGTAACAAATCTGAAATTTTATCAGTATTGGATTAGGCAACAGAACAGAATAAAAACAGAATGAAAAATCCACCTTTCACAAATAAGATGGTCTTACTCCATTACCACTAAAATCTCAGCTGAGAAGACTGTTCTCTGCCCTGTAATAAGCAGTTATTTTATCTGTGCAAGAATATTATCCTACTATTAGTATCATACTGTTAGCATTACTTGTCACACTAAAACCAAAACCATTTAAGCAGAAAAAACAGCAATTAAAACCTTATTTTTTTCAACAAAGCAAGGTATGAATGTTATTGATGTTTTGCTCATAAGCTTATCTCCTGACTTACCCAGGGTGAGGGATTTGTGTGTGGAACAGAAGACGATAGCCACTGTGTCTGCTGGTGTGAAAGTAGAGTTATTCCTAGAAAATAAAAGAGTTTTAATAACCTCTGATAACAAAAACCTTCTTAAAACAACATCGATCAAATATATTACTTTGAGGATTTATATACATGTTCACATCACTTTGATCAGGTCTAGTGACAGAAATAATTCTACTCATAAATGAACTGTAATGTTTGATTTATTTTTTTAAAGCAGAATTGTTTCTCAGTTGTGGTAAACTCTCTAATGAATACACTCCCATATGAAGGAATGGAATTCTGAACACATGGTGTGTAGGACACAACTTTATTCGAGCCAAGGTTATGCTGTATCACAGCAATAGCCAGCTTGACTCCATAGAAAAAAAAAAAAGAGAGAGAATGACTTACAATTTCTTCTCCTAGTATGTGATATTTAAAAAATGCTCAGTTTAGATAGCATATTGAGTCTACACTACGAGCACTGCTTAGAATATGGAGTTAGCTTCTACTTCAGAGAAAAATTGCATCTAAGAGTTAACTCATTGGGACTAAGGCCAGGAAGGGTGGGAAAATGACATAGTGAGAGAGATATATAACTAGTCAATGGATCACCCTTTGGTCCACATTAGGAGTAATTTTGTGAGATTCTAAATATCTCCCATACTGACTTGGTTACTACTTATGACAATTTAGATTTCACAGATCGGACATAACTTCCCCCTAGGTTAGGTCTAGCAGTTCAAAGGTTACTTAAAAATGCCTTTTAAGGCCAGGATATGATCTTGCCACAGAAAAATTTTCTTGTGGCACTAAAAAAGCCCAAATAGCTTAAAGACATCATACTCTTCTTTGTGATTCTCCCTTACAGATATTGTGTAATTTATATAAAGCATATGTCTGGATTGTGGCACTTTCCATTCATCAGAGTGCAGCTAAGACAAATACTTCAGTAAGTCTAAGTGAGAGAACAATGGTGGAGACTCCAAACAGCCCAAGTGATGCACTGAGCCACTGGCTAATATCATTCTCACAGTACTATTTTTTGAGAAGTGAATGTACAACAGTCTTTCCTTATTGATATTTAAAAAGGAAAAAAAAATAGCTCTACCAAACATTAGCTCAGGACAACTGTCTTTTAAGAATCACCACATAAATGTAACAAATTTGACATATACAGAGAAGAGTGAATTGCCAGCCCAGCAAATGTATCTTGAGATGTAAAAAGTCAAACTGAGTTCTCTCTCTCATATGTCATCAGCATGTCTGCAGGGCAAATTATACCTTCAGTGACATCTGTGCAAATCCATTTTTTTCAGTGGATGAGGTATAGCAGTGATTGATTGAGATTTAACAACTCTGTAATTAACACATGAGAAAGGACAGAATTCAGGTCCTGCTCTCTTAGCCTACGAAAGTCTAACAGAGAAAATGCAGTAAGAACAATATGAAATACCAAAATGAGGTCACCCCTATTCAGAAACCTGCCTTTACATATTTGCATAGACTGTATCACCCAAACTAAAGATATTACACAAAAGAAATATTCAAGGGTTGTTATTCAGCTCATTCAATTACCTTGTGGAGAAGAGGAAAGTCAAAAACATGAAGCTCATCTGAACAGAAAATACTGAAAGAGAAACAAGTTAAAATTAGAGCACAACTGCAATTGCTGTGTACATGCCTTTTGTCCCCATAGTACAGGTCAGAAGCAAGGCTGGACCAAGTCTATCCAGAGAAATCCAATGACAGACAACCTTTAAAAACTGTCTGGAAGAACAATATGTATCATTACGTGGAGGAAAACCAGAGCTAATGTTGTTCTTCCTGGGCTAACTCCTCTGAATCAAGTTTTTTTGATGGCAGGAAAGGTCACTAGTGCAATGCTGCACATCTCTTTGCACTAGCTTTGCTTAATTGGTTGACATCATAAAATCTGTCAGACATGCTCTGGATGCTGGTTATTTAGACTTTCTATCTTACAGCAGGAAGTACAGTGTGTAAATGCGATCAAAATAAATACTCTCAACCCTGGGTATATTAATCATGATCCATGGCGAGGGTAAGAGAAGATCATCACAGACATTTTAATTCTCTCTGAGACAAAGGCTAATTCCTGAACTGGGCAGTGCACATCAAACAAAGCAGCTTTCGTTCAAGCTCAGTCAGCTTTGTAAGTGCGGATAGTTCTGAGTGTTGTGAGGGGGGCTCTCCTCTCTGCCAGCTCTCCTGACACCCACAAGTGCTGTGGGATGCACAGAGCCCACCCTGGGACTGCAGAGACGTGGGGAGAAGCCGGTGGCTTCCCCGCTGTGCAGCTGGGACTGCAGAGGCTGAGCGTCACGCCAGAGCACAGGAACTCCCACGGAACTGGAGGAGAAACCCTGTGACCTGCACAACCTTTTCTGTGTGTTTGTGGGTTATGGGGGAAGGGCTTTTACTTGCAGCAGAATCTAGAGTGGGTCCTCTCCCTTTCCCTTGCAAAACTTGTGAATGCAATAAGGCTAAGGTATCCCATAACATAGCGCAAGTCAGGACAATACATTTGATTTTGACCCCAGTTTACAACTGGGAAACGTGGCAGGGATTTTAGCTATTACCAGTGACATTTTCTATTCTCTTAAATACATTTCCTAGAATGTATAAATGTCACCTCAGCATGCACTTAATTCTTCCTTCAAGAACTAAGGAAGCAAACCATTGTTCCTGAATTACAATTTTTCTGCAACTAAGTACATTAGTTTAACAGGCACAGAAAAAACCAATCCCTTAATACATATAATTCTGTAAAACAATAAACATGTTTTGCTACCAATTAGTCCTTGTGCATACATGCCGTGGCTAGAATAGTAATATAAAAATTACACAAAAACATTAATCAGCAGACTAAAAAATTTCATCTCAAACTCCTCATGCTAATTTCACTTCCTGGTGTAACACAATACATGCATCCAGCCAACACATCCAAAGGCAATACAGAAACTTTTTCTAGAATACAATGTGCATATCCATCTCCAAAACTTCCTCGGTTTTTGGTTTTATAAATATTTTAGGGAAAAAAAACCAATTGTCTAATATCTTCCAAATAGATTCAATGCTTATGTTAATATTCTTACTAAGAAATTCCAGTTATGCAAAATGGCAATGTAAATGTATACATAGTGATTTTCAGAGCATTGCATGACAAATGGTACATATAATTACACATGGCACAAACGCAGAGTTGTCTTGAAAAGCAATAAAGACCAAAAAGGGCAATGGAAGCAACACTCTACACCAACTTTTCAAGAAAGAACACATCTTTTTAACTAAAAAAGAATAATTCTTTCCAAAGTAGTGGTCAGCACAGTAACATAAAATTACTTAGTTTTGAATTTCTCTGCATGTTAAGTCAGAGTTGAAAATTTCTCTGTCATCCTTTTTTGCTGACAACTCTGCACCAATTTAAGTGCATCTGGGATGTGTACTTCTCAGGTGCCTGTTCAAAGTAGTATTTCATCCATTTTGAAAAAAAGCTCCATAGCATTGCTTCCTACTTCTTCACTTTCAGAATAAAGTATTTATATAACACCATTTATAATCCCATGTACTATTTTACACATGTATAGTGTTTTATAATCAAAAAAAACTGCCAAAATGAGGAGAGAATTAAGACCTGATGCACAAAGGGCAAATTTTCTACTGACTTCAGTGGAAGTCGGATTTGTAGCAATAAATTATTTTTATTAGGTAGAAGCATGTGCAAACAAACACGCTTCAGAGTAGGTGATGCACTGATTTCTTGAAATCTAACAGTTTTAGAGTATGAGATGTGATTTATACTGAAGTATACTGTAGTTACCTCTCCTCCATGCAAATTGAAACTCCTGTCTCTGGACAGTCTAAAGCGAGATGGGAATTCCCTACTGGGAGAGGAGGCAGTGGCTGTATACCACTGCCTTTCCCTGGGAGGTGGTGATCTGCAAGTGTATTTTTAACTGATGGCAAGGATACCAGCAGGCTATTCTCATGTGTATGTTATTTAAGGCTGAATGACTAGAGTGCTTCTAAAACAAGCTCTGTAAGCAATGCGTTCATCCACAGAAACAGAAACATATCAACACATTCAGGCTTGCAACTAGTTTCTAGGTTTATAGTATACTAGGGAAGAACTGTTTGAAAATTATAACAGTGCTTCAGAGTAATAGCTCAAACCCAAATCTTTCCAAAGTAATGCTTTACCTGTTTAGAAAGGAAGGACCACTGGGCAATCTCAGGCACACCTAAATAGCAGGGTTCATCCTTTTCTGAATGCTTACTTGATCCCCTAAAAGCATCCAGCCCCTCAGAAGTCTGGTAATCTGGTTTACTAGATGCTTTAAAAGGACAAGCTCTATGCCCATGACAGTAGCCCCACAGCTCCACATGGGCACACAGCTCATTACAAACCCGAAACACAGACAGAAGAGATGCTTTAAGGCTGAACTTACTTATGAACACTATTATGATCAAGCTAAATTTATCCAGGTCGATATTTGGATTGGCAAAAGTATCACAGAACGTTGTGTAGATGATCATCAGGAGCACACAGCTGCTGATAGCACCAAATGGAGGCTTCTTCCTTTCAAGCCAGTCCTTGATGTATCTTCGGACAATCTGAAACACAGAAACCAACAGGTTGCCTCTTTTCAAAGATGCAGGGAGCCAAGTTGGGCATCACAAAGTGAATCTGACAGCGGAAAGACACAAAGAGAAGAGAGTAATTTGGATGACGGCCACAGTGGATTTCAAAGCTTCCCTGCCACACAACTCTTCTTCTGGGGAATTTAACATTTGTAGTGCAACTTCCACTGGGCGTCCATAATGAGAGTATATTTTCAAGTACATTCAAATCCATCCTTAATCATGCCAAATGTTCTTTGCTAGCTGTCACTGAGACATGCCCATTAAGCCTCCCCAAAGTTTATCTCCTCTGCTGATACTAATGGATGTATGTAATTATCACAGTCCCCTTTGCATCAACAGACAATTCCAAGTGCAACTTTGGGAATCTTAAAAATCTGACATCTTCAGGAATTTCATGACGGTAGATAATCGAAAGTGATCCATGGAACATTTTAATATTTAAATAGCTAGCGATGCACCAGAAGTTTTTAATTAAATTATAACTCAAGCTTGAAAAGCAAAAGTGCATGTGTTGTGGGAGTTTAAATAATTCAAACTCTGAATATCTAGAGTTTTTGTAAATCCAAAGACAAATGCCATTTGCACGCTTTTAGAATACCAGAATTAACACATGAAAACAAGGAAACCTACTGTACTTAGCAGAACTTTTGCACTTTCAGGAAACAGAATCTGAAGGTATTTTTCAAGAATTTTTTAGAAACAACTATAAATTTTAAAGTAACTTTCAAATTATGCTGAATAACACAGCACTAAACTCAGCAGATACAATGCATCTATTTCAGTCCTGCCTGGGGAGTTGCTTTTAGTTTTTCTGTTTACTTTATATGGTTTGGAGAAACTTTTTAAAGCTTTTATCATACAGCTGCAACTTGTGTTAATTTTTCAGCAATCACATTATCTTGCCTAATTTCTCCTGAGACCTCCTGATGTTCTCTGTTACCATGCTCTTTCGGAAATAACAGCATGAGATCCCGAAGCCCTCTACCAGAGGGCTCCAAAGGTGTCTCGTTACCTTCCCTTAGCAGTACCATTAATAAACATCACCACCATCACTTTAATAATACAGAACGTCTTAGAAGTATTCAAGATTACTATCAAAGCATCATCACCAATGCTACCACAGGACCCTTTCACACGCTGACTGCCAGAGCTGCGGGATTGACCTCATGGCTGTCATTTTTTCCTCACTGCCTTCCCAGCTTGTTTGCAAGTCTCTCAGTAGGGAAGTTCTGGAAGCAGCTATCCCAGTCACCACAGCAAACAGACTTCATCGACCACAGGGCACACACTACAAATTTGGCACATGGGGTTCACACAAAGCTAAGCAGGCTGAAGACCAGCACTTACGTCCCAGCATTTCTGCTGGTGAAAAATAACAGATTTGCAGGAAACCGTGTAAGGGAATACTCAACGCCCCAGTGAAAACACTGAACTTCAAAATTTCACACTTGCCAGATGTTAAAGAGAGAACATAACTCAAAATATAAGGCAAAACTTCTGAAAGAGTTCAGTGGAGCTCCTTCAGCCATTTCCTGCAAGTCATTGGGTAGGAATAAGACACTGCATTGACAGAAGAGAGGCAAGAAAGCTGAGTGAAGACATGTAATGAGCAGTGTGAAAGACATCAAATGGGAAGTCCAGATTAGTCTAATCTGGGACTCTAATTATCAGAAGCAAAAAGCAAAGTCTTTCACTTCTAAAGTGAGTGTTTTTTTTAAGAAAGCTAAAAAAAAAAAATCTTATTATCCCTTAAATTGTCACATTGAGGTAAAAGAAAAGCTACTTAAGACCAGCTATTAATTTATGGTCCTTCCAGAAGATTTATACTGAAAGTAATGAGATGTTGAAAAAGAAAAGTGATGGTTCATTATGCCACAGTACAACTTATATTAGAGGTATTTATTGAGAAACCTTGTGCCCGTACAAGGTGTAATAATAACAACAGACATGAAAATAATAACATTATACACATAATTATCATGGACTGACATATAAGGAAAAAACACATTTAAAAAATGAAACTGCAAGTATTTCCTAAAAATCTTCAATTGAGTGATAGCTTCTTTAAATATCCACCACTATCTAGTCTGGAATTACCGTGAATCGACAACGATAAATACCAGCACAGCTTCTTACTGCACATGGTATTTTTAAAAAAAAAATTCCATAGTCAGACCCTGAAGAACTAAATTGTGGCTTCAGGAAATCATCTAATCAATCCAGTGTCATGCTAAATATGTACAAATCACAGACAAAACACATCCTCTCTAACACAGAATCTCGCATATTTTGATCTTCTCACAAGGTTCAACAGGATCTGTAATTTCAGAGGTCAATTCAGCCTATAATCACTGATTTGAAGTAACCTAAATTCTTGTATAACTTGGACGGGAGAAATATAACCTTACAGAAGCTCCTGTCAGCTGATTCATTTTGACCGAAAAACAATCGCTTTGTTATTCATGCCCAGCAGAGTTGCTTCAGGACAAGGATACTTTGAAAGCCTCTTAATTCTTAACCCAATTCTACAACTTTTCAGAGTAAACACGGAACTAAAAAAAATTTGTAGCGAAATAACAATAAATCCGACAAATACAATAAAGACAACACACACTCAGAGCCTGGGCTGAAATGTTAAAGCAAAAGCTAACATAATCATTTTTGGATGGTAAGGCCTGTACGAAGGATGTCAGACTCAGGCACCACAATGTGTGACACCTCTCAGCTGAAATCATGAAGTCCAGTAGTTTGAGATACATATCAGTACAACGGGGCATAAGGGAGGGAAAGCACCAGAGAAACAAGCAGTTGATAAAACATCTGAACTAATGATCCTGTGGAAAGATGAACTTACAGCCTGAAGTAGAAATATGAACAACTGTCATCCAAACTAGATGTATCACACTGATGGAAAAGAGTAAAAAGGGGATGTATTGTGTTTGTGTGGCAATGTTCTGGTAACAGAGGGGAAACAGGGATGACCTCCATGAGAAGGTGCCAGAAGCTTCCCTTATGTCTGATGGAGCCAATGCCACTGGGCTCAAAGACAGACCCACTGCTGGTCAAGGCTGAGCCCATCAACAATGGTGATAATGTCCCTGGGATAATATTTAAGTTCTTTACTCAGAGGGTGGTAAGACACTGGCACAGGTTTCCCAGAGAAGTTGTGGATGCCCCATCCCCGGAGGTGTTCAAGGTCTATTGGGTGGGGCAACCTGAGCAACATGATCTAGTGGGTGGCGTCACTGCCCACAGCAGGGCAGTTGGAACTAGACAGTCTTTAAAGTCCCTTCTAACCCAAACCATACTATCATTCTATGAATATTCAGTATGTGAAACATAAAAGCATTTTAAAAGGTACTCTAGTGGGGAGACGCTGCAGGCTGCTATCATGCTGCAGATCAATGCACAATTTTTAAGGTACAAAGTCCTTGCAACCTGTACCCCTGCTGAGGCTCCTGCAGAATTATTTCTGTGAGGACGACTTCAGACATCTGGTCTTATACTAGTGATGACATTAGGTACGATGAACTGTAAAGATTTTTGTGCAGATTCAAATGCCAGCCCCAAAGAGCACTGAATGACTGACCCAGAGGTTACACATGAAAGAACCTTCTCTCAAACTGTGGTTTATCGGAGAGAAGAGTGCAAGAAGAAAGTGGAAGAGAAGCAAAACTTTGTAGTAGGGGATATTTGATAAATAACCTGCATGATGAAAGATGCTGATAAAGTCACAGAAAAACTAGACAATAAAAGAACATAAACATGTCCATCAGGCAACCACCTCCTGGTGACTACATTCTGGCAATCTCCAAAGGTTTTGCAAAGGCATCAGCTCAAATTTGCTTCAAAACACAGTTTCAGGCTCAAACTTTCCTATTGGCCAGGATTTAATTTTTAACAACAAAGAAATGTAATTACACATGAATTAACAGTAGTGTCCCCATTTCAATTTAGTTCTTCTACCAGAATAGTTACATCCACAGTATTTTTCCTCCAGACTGCTCCGTATCCTGCCATAACCTCCTTGTCTAAACACCAGCCTCCCTAAGCAAACAGGTTTACTGATCATATGCTTAATTCACTTAACATTCCTGTACAAAGAAACACAATCTGCTGTTCCAGGAAAGCAGGTAAACAATGCTCATCTGTTATAAGATCACACATGAAAATAGCAGTAGATATATTATAGAAAAACAATTCATTTATCTAATTGTACCTTCATAACAGTCACACTGTATATGCAGAGAAATTTGTCAGTAAAATACAGCTAGACTGTTTCCACCTGTCTGCTCAAGTGCTGGACATACAAAATAAAAAATGCAATAAACAAGGTAATTCATTAATGTTCATTATTAGTTGAACTATACAGGGCAAGGAGCTCCCTTCCCTTATATGGAACGAAATAATTTCCGACATTTGTAATACAGTACATCTTTTAAAAATTATCTAGATCTTCAACTTAATTTTTTTAATATTTTTTAAACTCATGAAAAGAAAAAAAAAAAAACAACAACAACAACCAAACCAGAGGAAATGGTTAGGAAGTCACTTTTTCTGTTTCCATTATACACACACGCATGTCTCTTAGTATTTACACCATTACGTAAAATAGATTCTTCCTGTTTTTATCAACCCTTTTGGACTGATTTAATCTTTAACAGAATTTACAATGTTTTTACTGTACTTCTGCTCCTCTGGTTTATTATGTATTGGTGTGTACTTCTAAATACCTGGGAACAACACCTGGGGGTTTACCATTTAAACAAAGAAACACAAGTCACTTTTTCCTTGTATTGAAACACACAAGGAAACAATCTGAAACCATGCTGGATTATCACCATACCTAAATGCAGTATACCTTATTTACTTTGTTTCCTAAGGTAAGATTGCTAATTCATCCTAAATTAATATTATTACTACTTACAGCAACAGACTTTTGCAATGAACTCTAAAATGTTAAATTTTCTTTTGAAAATCTTTGACTCTGATTAGATATTTTCAACAGTTCAATAATTTCTCAATACCTCTTCTTACATAGTGATGGTAAAACAAAACAGACAACTGTGTGGAATATTGAGAACTACATCAGTGAAGCCTGGAAGACACGAAAGGTGGGAAAACTGAAATAAAATCAATTAAGATGACAGTGATTGTGAAAACTAGTAGAAAGAATCAGATACTAGAATTAAAGGGAGATTAATTTGGTTGTAGAAATGAAATAAGGTGATAAGATGGAACATCCTTCACAGATTTCTATACAGCACAGATACCCACCAAATATACAAGGTCTGCATCGCAGTTCAAATGTACCAACCTTTTTCCAAAGTAGAACTTGTATCACTTCAGCCAGACCTTGTCCTAATAATTTTAGAGGGACAGTACCTATGTGAAGGCATGAATTCTCACCTGTTCCTGAATATTGCTATAAAGTTTCAAACTTTGTGATGGTTCATCCACTTTTCTATACCTTCTAGGACATCAAAAAATGTCAAATCTCTCCTTATGCTATGGACTGTGCAATCTAATGTTTCCTTTCTGAAGATGGAATGAAAAAAAATATTTTTGCAATCTGGGGTAAAAAAAATAATCTTCTTTTACAAGCATCTTGTTTTCTTCCCTCAGCTTACCAAACTTCCCTAAAAGCTATCTTACTCCATTATGTCAGTCAGTTTATCCCCAAAAGACAGCTCCTGACACAGAAACGCCTTTAAAGCAAGCTTTATAAAAACACACGAGGCCATTTTCAAAATTAACTTTCACTTGTTGGGGCAATTTAAAAGTGTTGCTTTAAAACCTTATGAACAGGTGCAACATGGCAAAAATGTAAAGGGTGCCTGTAGCAGGGGTACATGTTTTGTATTTCATGGAGATTAGGTTCTGTTCCCTGTTTGAGTTAAGCATCAGAAGGGAGTGAACTGTTGTCTGAGGGCTGTTTATCTGCCTTCTCAGTCTTCTGCAACAAGATCCTAGAACTCCTCATCTCCCAGGATACCACTCCTCCCTGCAGCTCACCTGGACTTTGAAGAGAAAGTAGGGCTACTTCCACGTAGATTTAATTTACAAGAACAAAAAGATTTGACACTGTTGCCCTTTTGAGAACAGTTTCATTAACTGTTGTTTCCCCCACCACTATAAACCAGCATTAGGCTTAGTTGCATAGTACCTACTACTCCCTATCAACTGCCACCTAACTTTCCCTTTCCATTTCTTATTCTTTAAAAATAAATACCTTATTAAGCTTTTTAGTTTCAATTTCACTGACAACTTGTACTGCAACATAGCACCCTTTCAGACTCATGTTTATAAGCACACCTCTCAAATGCTGATAGGGTTCCTCTGGAACATTCTGCGCAATGATGCACAAGGCACTTAAAATCCTTTACTTGTAGGACACTGAGATTTTCTCTGTGTGTGACTAGATTCAGTGAGGATTTCTATACAACTGGCTTCCTTTTATAGATTTGGGAAGAAGAACTACATAGAATCATAACATTAATTTTAGTTTTAGTTAAGATCTGTTTAATGTGAAGTGCCCACTTTACGCTGGCAGACAAATTACCAATGGGGCAACTAGAGAATGCATGAATGATAATGTACAGACAAGCTTTTTATTATTTATTCATAGAAAACAGTGGGTTTTGGTGTGCTGCTTTGAAAAATGTTCAAACTAGTAGAATATAATGAAAGCACAGTGAAAATTCTATTTCATTAACATTTAATCATAAATCGCTCTTTAATATAAAACATAAAATAAAAGTCTGTCATAAGCACTTAGGTGTAGGGAATGGAGGAAGTCTGCAAAAAGGGGAAAGGAAACATTGCAGTGGGTTTCACTGTTCCTGTTATCTGTCACTTCAGAAGAAAAAAAAATAAGCAAAGAAACAACAGTCTTCAGCTAAATCTCACAACTGGTCATGAAGAAACTGCTTAGATATTTCTCAAAACCTTACATTTTGCTGGCTGAAAGTATTACCAACATCTATAGACAGGGAAGCAATGATTTTAGCAAAATCACAACAGCTCAAGAGCAGCAGTGTTTACCGGGACTCTGCTACCCAGATAAAAAATAATCACAACTTCAAGCTGCCAGAGCAAATTCAAAAATCTTTTCCATGAAATATCTATTACCATGTTTATCGTATAACAAGTATTCTCAAATTCCCCTTAGAGGTATACAAGAGCGATGCACAAATAACAAGCTCTTACTCGCTAAAGATCTTCAAGGCTTATAGAAAATTAGATCTTCATAAAATACTATAGATTATGTCTCTTTTTGAGACCTCTTGTCAGAGAGGTCTTATTTGTTACTCTGTAAATACAAATGCAATATTATACTATCAATACTGATTTGAGTAACATACTGTCAATTAGCAAAACACATCTGTAGACACAGAGGACACAGGCTACAACATTTTTTAAGTTTAGACAACCTGCACATATCTGACAAGGAACAGAGTAATTCTCCTTATTGAAGACCATCTATCAGTCACTGCTATCTGTAAGATTCCGTGCCTCTCTGATGACATAATATTTTCCTCCTCCTTTAACAGTTCGTTCTTTCCCTAACAAATGGCAGCCACCACCTGAGAAGAGCCTGTACCTGCAGTCCCTTACACACTTCACTGTCAGCAGCTAGAAACACTTGTTTGACTCCTGTCAATAGAACTCTTGCAACACTGGAAAAAATTGTTCAAGAAATAGTAGGAAAATAAGCATCAATTACACTGCTGTGACTTCTTTGTCCCAGCCATCATTAAAAATTCTGACAAGTCAGCCAAGAAACCAAAATTCTTGATACACTTTGCCATAAAGCAAACAAAAAAAACCAAACAAAACAAATCTAAAAGCACCTTCTCATCTGCTCTGCTTATACCCCAGGGGCTGCTCAGTCAGCTCTGCAGCCTGCTCAGGAAATGAGCATTTAGGCAACACAGGTTTTCCCAGAGGCAAGATTTTTTTTAAAGGAAAATAAAGCCCTTGGAGAATGCTTCCTTTAAGGAGCCTTCTCTCTTTTACAGTGCTGTGGTTTGAGTACAAAGCCTCCGTTGATCACAGATGAGTTAGGAAGGCTGAAGAGAGGCAGTCCTCCAAGCAGGCAGGTTTCAAGCATGTTTTTTTCCCCCAATCAAGCTCTTTGCCACCAGGTAACCTTACCAGGCATTCTTCCACTGACTTTTCTGCTGAACAGTATGACTGTGCATGGTAAGGAATTGACATTGTGGGCAGGAAATGATAAATTAGAAGTAATTGCTGAAGCTGTCATTCATGAATTGTAAGCCATTATCTCTTAACACATCTGGAATCCCAGAGCGAGCAACCTGTGATCCACAAAGCAGCATTAGGCTCCTGTGCCTCAGGAACTGTGCAACAGTTCAGTAATGAGTGCACAGCGGTCTATGAACAAAGGGGAGAACGTCCCATTTAATTGGAACAGATCCATGCCACCTCCAGATGAAGGGCAAGCAGACCTATCACTGGATCTCTCGGTATCCTTTTCTTGCTTATTGTTTTTCCCCTTTCTACTGCCCATTACTTTTGGATATCCACCTTCAAATACTACTCCTATTCCCATCTGGGCAGGTTGGTTTACCTTTGTACAGCTCTACCTAATGAAGAGAATCAATGTAAACTACCCCTGGCATTTCTGATTTGTAGTTATTATTAGCATTTCCTCTCTTTCAGATCCTCTGAACAGATATAGACAAGTGCAAAAATTTTAGAAACAAAGTCTTTATGCTTAGAGGAATGTGAGCTATTTCGGTTGACCATTCATTTCCAGAAACTGCATCAAACACTTTTAAAGAAGAATCATCCTCTTTCTTGTTGAAGTGTATTTATAAAAAAACAAACTCTTAATTTGTCATCAGGTTACACAAGTTCTAAGATTCTCTATTTTTTCTTTCAGTCTTTATCAGAACTCCTAAATCACATCTCAATTAAGTCTTGTCACAATTCTGATTTTGAACTTGTGATCATACACTGCATTTATTTCATATGCCTCCTGCTCAATTCATAATACTTACCCTTATCATTTCATACAGCTGAAAGAATACCCAACTGAACGAGTTAGCTCACATATCAATTTCTTTAACATTTTTCCAGAGTAACATTCCATTATATACACAGAAGAAAGTCCACATGAAATTTTGCAATCACTTTGTCTAGCAATCTACCATCATTTTCAGGCTTATTGCATTGCAGTTCAGATGCTGACACTCCATCGCTATAGTTTACTTCATTGCTAGATCTGCTGCCATGCTATTTGTTTCCTAGAAATTTCCAACTAAGTTTTCCAACTAATAGCTTCCAGTTTTTGGACCTTTCAGGACAAGAAGATTCAAGTACTTTTGCTTATCTGCTTTTGGTGGACACTTGATTTTGATGAGGTAAGAATGAGATACATCAGCAACCCTTTGTCCTAATTCATAAGGTATTAAATACTCTAAGGTATTTAATTCAAAGCATGTGAGCAATTCATCAACCTTCAGGGACACAGAGGTAATGTCCATTTTCTACATGATATGTGGAAATATCACGACAGCCAGGTTACACAGGTACTGATGCTGGCGGCTACTGCCATGTTTATCATGCTTATCCTCTTAATTAGATTTCAATGAGTTTTTTTGCTCAAAAGAAACAAACTTCACCAGGAATTTGGTGAGTTACAGCACATGCCAGTTTTGAAATGTGCAATTATAGTTTGATGCAAGAATGACTGACTATTCTACATAGCACAGGCAATAACAGATACTCTTAACCTTGTCCAGGGTGCTCCTTTACAGACTCTGCTGTCATTTGCTTTTTAACCACGCTTTTCATTTCAAAGTCTGCTTTAAGCTGACAAAATTCTAAAGTTCCAGCTGAACCCAGAGTTAAACTGGATGCTAGAATGGACTGCAAATCCCACTGATATTCCCTTTGTGCATTCTCAATGTCTGAGAACAACAAGCATGTAGGAATTAGACTTAAGATGTTTTAGTGTCCAAGTATGATGGATACTTCTGACAACTTTTGGTCTTACTATTCTGACATGGGAGAAAAAATAACTGATATTAACATTTGTGAAAAAAAAAAAAAAAAAGACACTACAGAGACAAGGGTCATAGAAAACCCCATATAAGCAATTAGTATTTTTACATTCAGTGGAAGTTTTCTATCATAAGTCACGGAAAAAACCAAGGCTTTGTGTTACAATATAAACAATGAGTGTAGAATTAAATATTGAACAACTGCTCATTCCACAAATATCTTCCACCCACTGTAACATGATAGAGGAGTCATGCAGAAAGAATAGTTTGCAATCATGCAACTAAATCCCTTATTTTAAAACATATGCAAAATGGCTCGTGCAGCCTTATGATTTCTTAACTTCTGACTGCTTAGCCTTTATATGTTTATTAACGTTGAGAATTTTTTTATTCCTGTAATTTCTAGTAGACACTACACGGGGAGAACTTCCTCCATCACCCAGGCAAAGGGCATGGGACAAAAGGACCATATAGTATTCTCAAAGCTCATTTGTATGGGGCTGGAATTTCTTACAGCCTGGGCTGCCATTTTTCCCACTTTATGTTCACAAACTCCCTCCTCGATATGCAGTAGCGTATGTTTGTGGTAGTGAGGGACAGCTGCTCAATCTCAACAAAGATCAATGTGACTCCAGGGAGCACTGTAGCATCTTTTCTCTGATATTAGACTTCACTATCCTGAGGCTGTTCCTATGTGGCAGCTTATCAGGTTGCCAGTCTGTCTTTAAGATAGCTCTCTTTATCTTATTTTTTAAAATAAGAATGTATATTTAAAAGACATACCTGTCCAATAATAAGAGGGACTACAACAGTCATAAACAGCTGCGAGAATATAGATGTAAAAGGCACAGAGGAGGATGATCCAAGCTGCAAAACAAAAATATACCATGAACATTGTACTTTTTCTTAGTATCTGCAAATTTCATACACAGATATCACACTTGGTATGCATTTTATTTTACACATAAAAACTTGGAAGTATGTGCCCTAACTTGGAAGTAGGTGCACACGTGTTTAATGGTTAAGTCACAATAAAGCATTTGGCATCACACAAGAACAAAACTAAACCAATCTCTGATTGATTATTTTATAACCTAAGGTAATATTTCCATCAATATTCATTTAATGGAAAACCTGCTACACATATATGCCAAGTAAATTATATAAGCATTTGTAGGATGATAGTCTAAAGAGACAGAGAGTGAATCTTCCTAAGTAAATAGTTAGCTCAACTTACTTAACCACTTAAACATGAAGTAACAAAAATCAGTGTAGTTATTTCAATAAATAAATGAAAAAAATAAAATAGTGAAGACATTCACGTTTTATTTCAATGCTGTTAAAAAAGAGATCTACTGAAAGTATATCACTATTCTTTAAGACAACTGAACTGCGACAGGCTTAGTCTTCAAATAGGTGATTTCTTTTAATTATGACCGTAAATGCTAAAAGTATTTCTTTTAAGATGCAGGTAGAAAATGTGAACAACCAGTCAGTGGGATTTTTGCAACCTACTTTAGAATGCTTAGGAAAATATCAGGTTTTTTTACATTCTGATTGGACTTGCTTTAGGCTAGGTCAATGAAAAGCTCCATTTAATGTAAGTTAACATCTCTTTAACAGCAATAGAATATGCATTAAGAATATATATTAAGAAGACTGAATAGCATTGTCAAAGCTTCCATAGACAACCATTTGCTTCATGAAGAGGTACATGACACACCATTGAGGATTTCACAGATCCACATTATTTTATATTTTTTACTTCACTTTAAAGATCCTCAGAATGATGACAGAATTCAGAATCTCTTCAGCTCCATCTAAATGGTGCTGATTTCCTAAATATCCTGATTTTTCACATACATCATTCTCATAAATTAGACTCACATTACATTATAGTTTTGACACTTATCTTCCTTTCAAAGCCACCTGCAGGCATGACAGACAAGGTGATCACGCAATCTAGTAGCTTTCTATAACTCTGCCCTGAAAAATCAACATATGCCCATAAAACTGGGTTTGGCATAAAACAGGTTTCTTCATAAATTCAAAAAACAGAATATCAGAGATTTCATATACTGAAGTACGCAGAAATATACAAGTGCAACCTTTACCTACAGAAAACAATCTGATGAGAAAACACCAATTATACATACCCCTTTTGAAGCGGTCTACTTGTATAAGCACCGCTTTCTGTACATGCACTGCTTGGGAAATCGGTGAACACGTCTTTCTGAATCGACTCTAGGTAAAGAGTCTTGGAAGAAGGAATGTACAGGATATGGCTGTTTCCTATGTATTACCTTAACTGGCAACATCTGATATGACTCAGTCTGGACACTTAATAAATTACTTCATCTCGACACCATCACCTTCGATTTTAACAACATGGGCACAGAAGACGATTGGAGGGGACCTGAACGTGAGGTCACAGCTGAGTATTTTGGTCTGCAAGTAAGGTGCAAGTGAGAGCACTGAGATTAAGGAGCCTGAATTTCCCATGGAGTCAAGAAGGAGAAGCAAAAAGCTTGCAGGGTAAGACTCAAGTCACCCACATGAGTACTCAAAGTCAGGCAGTGAAGCTACATTCTCCAGGGACACGGGGCTCTCTGCGTGATTCCTTGCAGAAAGCACAGAACTCCATCATAACACTCATGGTCTCCTTGTTTTAATTCTTGTAAGGAGCTTCTGAAATTTTAAAAGATTCATATTTTTTCAAATTGTATTTGGATTTATTTTTTGTTATGTGCTGAGGAGCTAAAAGCATTACTTACTATGTATTCAAGGAAGTCTCTTCAAGTGAAAGTGAAGATTTTTAAACTTTAAAATCTGCCTGGGCCACAGAGGAATGAATCTAACCAAGCAGTCTGCATGCCAGCATGCTCTGCATAGCTTCACAAAACTATGACACTTTGGCAGTGGCTCCTGTGCATTTTTATAAAAACATTGATTGGACTTTGCTCACTACTTTTAAGTTTTACGCTCAGTGGATGCATAATCAGCTTCTAAGTCAGGAATGAAAAACTGTTCAACAACATAACACACTGCTGAAAAAGGCATAGTTTTGCCAGCTTTTTAAAATATTACTTCAAGTGTAGTGTCTTCAAACTGTTGTGGATTTTTAAGCACTTCTTGTATACATAAGGATATGTTCTGTTTTGGGTAGTGGGGTTTTTTGGGTTTTGTTTTGTTGTGATTTTTACATAATTAGAAACTGAATTAGAGGTACTGTTTTTGGGATACTAAACCAATTTACCTCAGAAATGTAAAATTATTTTATTTTAAAAAACACTTCTCTATATCAGGATATCAGCCTATGGTTCTTCACCCTGTTAACTCCACCCATTCAGTGTTATCTGGGCCACAAAAAGGCAGACATTTCAGGTAACTCTCTCACCCTGATTACATTTTAAATGAAACAGAAATCCACATATCAGTCCAAAATGTCATAATTAATAACTAAAAAAGAAAATGATTCAACTTTCCTTTTGCCCAGAGGAAATGAGTTCTTCAACTACATCTGGTTTGTAGGGAAAAACCCTCTCCTTTTTGTAAAAAAAGACAAGTTTTTCTGCTTATAATATGAATCCTCCCATGCATGATTCTATGACCATCTGTGTATTTTTGACCCTCTTTCAGTTGATACTTGAGAATCATATTCTTCTGCCAGTCTCCAGCACCTCCCATTACTTCGTATAGAACAGCATGGATCTTTGTACAGCATAGCTTTTTTTCTGGGGTCCTTAGGAGGTCCTGACACTCTGCTATAACTCACTTGGACACAGAGGTTTGGAGCATAGTGTTTGCTCTGCCCTCCCTTCATGCACTGTAGTGTGTTAGACTTCCTTATCCCACCTGTGGCACTGAGATTACTTCTTCAAACAGACTTCACAGCTTGGTTTCCCTGCTGTATATTTTGACAATAACTTCAGTGGACTGGTTTTCATTAGAATCTATCTGTCAGATAATGTCTATCAAGTCTTGTATCATCTTAACCCTAATCTATTCCCTGGGAAAGACACAGAAGATAAGATAAAGGCTGAAGAAAAGGCAGGAGCTTCTCAATCACACAGAAGAACAAAACTTTTTAACCCAGACTCTGGACACAGAGTGGCCAATGATGAAAAATCAAAAGGCTAAAGGATGCACAGCTAATGGAAGCATAATTTGATCAGGATCTTCTCAACATCTGTAGCATGTGAAATCATCAGGCTCACAACCCTAAGCTGTCCCATGGACTCTCAGGCATTGCCTGTCCGAATGAACAAAAATGCTTTTCACAGAATCACAGAATATGATGAGTTGGAAGGGACCCATCAGGATCACTGAGTTCAACTCCTGGCACTGCACAGGACCATCGCCAAGAGTCACACCATGTACCTAAAAACATTGTACAAATGCTTCTTGAACTCAGACAGGCTTGGTGCTTGTGACCACTTCCCTGGGGAGCCTGTTCCAATGCTCAGGTTTTAACTGGATCAAACTAAGTTTGTGCTCCATTTGCTGTCATGAAACAATTTTTTTTTTTTAAAAGAATGCCACCTAAATCTGCACTGCACTAAAATTAGCACTGTGTTAAAATGGTTGATTATATTTGGCTGCCATCCTTGTTATAATAATATCCAGGCCTAAAAATGAACCTTTTTTCATTGGCAAACAGAAGTACTATAAGAACTGGGGTAAAAACATCATAGAATCAAACTGCTGATTTATAGCTGAAAAAAACCAAAACAAACACCTGATTGGGATGACTTATGGAAGATAAAATGCACCATTTAATTAAACAGGAATCACAAATTTTCATGCTGCCTCCATATTGTCTATGCTTACTTTAAAACATTTTTTAAAAAGAAGTTTGATATTGTAAAGAGATCGTTATGTGCTGTTCTGGATAGCAGCATTTCAGTAAAAGGTTTATTAATAAGCCAATAGACTCACTATTGAAAAAAAAGACCCTGAAAATTCTTGCTTGGGGAAAGGTGCTTTTCACTTAAATAATCAGAGTGATATCAACAGGACAACCCAGTAAGCAGAAAGAGAATTCCAGGCAAATCTTCCCAAACAATTCTGTCACCATGCAGTACTTCAAACCTGACCTGCAGCTTTCTTGCTAATCTAGTCCTAGACCTTTCTTCTCGAGAGAAAAAAAACCCTGACAAATTATTTAGTGGGTTTCTTTATGAGTTTGTGGCAGAAACATTGGCTTGTCCTTAATTGAAAGGCTATATTTAACTGGATATGGTAAAAAACAAAGGGCAAAACCCAATCTTCCTTGCATAAAAATGAGACAATTCCATCTCCCAAGCCTAGATTGCCTCCACAAGCCAGATGTTCCATTCTTATCTTTCTGGCAGACCAGGCAGGTATCACATAGAGTGTTCCTGTGTCTACGCTGCCACTGACTCAGAAGAAACACACGTCCTACCAGTCACACCAAATTACAGACCAGTGACACGCTGAGTCCACTTTGGAGGCAGTTGTCCTTTGGGGGTGGCTTTTACTCTTCCAGTGTTCTCCTGCAATTAACAGGCTTCCTCAGGCTGTGTCTTTGTGCTCTTCACACACCATCAGCCAGGTTCAGACTCCTCGGCTGTTGAGCACCGAGGAGGAAGTGAGGCAGGGGTGAAAACAGGGCAGAACCAGTGGGGAGGGGCACTGGCTCCTCTCTGACGGGAGGTATTCACCTTAAGCTTTTCTTTTCCACCTTCGGGTCTGGCTACTCTGACAACCGTCTTGAAAGTTGGCGTTCAGTTCTGTATTGTCACTGCTTCTGGTTACTCTCATCCAGTCCAGATCCAGCTGCCTTGTGCCTTCACAACAAACAAGAGTGACCAGCTGAACTGTGACCTCCCTTGCTTTGGACTCTTTGCCAAGCCCTTATTCTGACCCAGTCACTGCAGCATGCTATGCTACAGCAGAAAAATACGCAGTAACCCAGGTATGTGGCACATGGAAATGCTTTGCAGTGAATACTTTGCCATGGGCAGTAATGATGCTGAGGCTCTGGGAAGTTGGAAGCAGTGGGAAGGGCACTGATGTACTCCTACAAGTTCCACAGTGCCCAGCTCCCAGTTCCAAGTACGAGGTCAAAAGAGATGAAGCGGTCCCTCCTACAGAACATTTCCCATCAGTCTAAACAAAGCTGATCACTGGGATGTTCCTCCTACCCCACTGCTTTAAAGGCAATCACATGCAGAGCATTCCAATATCTCGGTAAGGCAGAGAAGCTGTGTAAAAGATGCTGACCAAGAGCTGCCATCCCAGCCCCTGACCAGGAGTCACTGGTACTGAAATAGTTCACCTCGAATAGGTGGAGAGGGGAAGGGAAGGGGAAACATATCACTGAGAATGGAGTTTCTACAGAATGGGTTTAAATTTTAAAACAAAGCTTTTAATTATGCCTATGAAAAAACTGCAAGTTATCTCTTCTCTCAAAAGGGGGCTAACGTACAACAGAGATCACACCCAATGGTTTGGCAGCCATGTATTTTAACAAATAGACCTTTCATTGTTATTCTTAAAAATTAAACATAAATACCTCGTTCTGCTAAAGAGCTAGGTATATTCTTCAAATTCTTGCATATTCTATATGCTTGTGCAGCTGCAGGAATTGATTTGGCACAAATATAAAAGAATCTAGCTGCCTACATATACCCTGCAGTTCTGTTTCCAAATTAAAAAAAAAAAAATAAACTAAAAAAATCAAAGTTTCACAATCAGAAGTACAGAAAAGGAAAAGCTGACAATCTGACTTTTTTTCCCCCCCAGCTTGGGCAATGAGACTGTATATTTTGGGGTTCCCTTGTTAAAGTGCTCACAGATGCCTGATCCTGCCTGGGTTCCCCAGTGACACATTAAATACCAATCCAATCCAAACATAGCTGTCGATTTTAAAGCCTTTTATAGAGCTGTAAAAATAACCATTCTTCATCTGAAATACGCCAGAGCTGCTCTTCCACTTTACCATGGTACAATAATCTTGAGGGCTAATGCAAAGAAACAAGATCAAGTTTACAACCCAAAAGCACCTAAATGGGAATTAGATGAGTAATACCCTTGGAGAGCTGGGACTTAGGGACTAGCATCTGAAAATTCTGCTGAAAGCAAGGGGATGACTAACTGGAAAGACACAGATTAGTAAATAAATGGTAATTAAGAACCATGAATACTGTGATGTACCAGAAGAAATAAATCAGTCGAGGTAGGGGATACTTGTGACATTGCACAAGGCCTAGAAAACACCTTGTGAAGAACATTGGGCAACTGTGCAGGATTTGTATTACCTGGGCCGAAGAAGGAATTAAAACTGGAGCAGGTGCACAAAATACCTCAGAAAAAGGGATTTGTTTTAGCAATGTTCTTTGTATTTACACTTTAAAGACTAGAAATGCATGACTTGTTCAGCCTAGCTGATTGAAGACTGGGAAAGAGAAAGCCTGAGCCAGGGTGATAAATTTCAGAGAAGTGCTATTCAGGTGTCTGATAACATTGACAGCAAAGAAAAATGTATAAAACACCTACCACCAATACTTACTGGAAATTAATTTTCTGTTGGTCAGAGACACAAGTTTCTAGTATTGCAAGGGGGGAGGGAGAACAAAAATCCTTACTTTTAAGTTAGCTAATGTTCAGGTTTGAGTGAATTGCACAGCATGGAAAAGAGGTGGACTGGCTGAGTTAGGATGGGATCCTCCTGGTAGCCTGGTTCTATGGTCCTGCTAAGATGTGTGGTTAGCTTCTGCTGTGTTGAAGCAGGTTGTGTACTCGAAAGGCTCCTCTAGCACTCTACAGATGAAAATTTCAAGAGTAGTAACAAGTAGAAGAGCAAGTCCTCCACAGAAACATTACATATTTAGAGTTTTCTACCTAGACAAATTTACAGTATTTTGTGTGTGTGTCAGGAACAGGGAGGGTCCCTATTATTCTCTCTTATTTGTTTCCAATTTAAATAACAAAGCCATAAAAGGTGAATGTGAAAAAAGGAATAAAATGATTACACAAATATTTCACAGCAGTCATTAAAAAGTTTTGGTTAATTGTAAAAATTTTGGATCAGATAAAAGAATTTTGTTTTCCCAATGATTAAAGAAGAAAGGAAGCTGTGAGATAATTAACCAGGTAGAAATAATGACGCATTTTCAATCTTCTACATGAATGAGTTGATCTGTTAACAGCTAATGCACTGTGCTGCTTCCCCTCCCTTTCCCCCTCACTGTAATCAGCCTTTTGTCACATACCAGTGAAATCCATTAGCTGCAACTTCCTTATCAACTTCCAAGGCTTTTCAAATACTAAAATATTTGCATATTTAATGATTCATTTGACTGGTATCAACTCTCATTTACCAAGTGCTTGAGAGGAAAAAAACAAGGCATAGTGTGTAGAAACCCAGTTTAAAAACAAAAAAGTACTGACAGTGCCTTTCAATAAAGAGATTAATCCGAATTACATGGGATTACAAGAGAAGACTTGGCAAAAATTTGGGGAGTATCAACAACTTTTAAACTCGTGTGTTAATTTAAAGATTGCGAGTACAGGGGAAAGCTTTTCAGTATTTCTATCAGCTTCTAATTTGACTCACGTCCTTATTCACCACTCACTTTCTTTCACTTTTCTCTGTGACACTTGCACTGAATTTCCTTCACTTGTCTACTCTTGAATTCTTTCAGCAGTGCTACTTGCTAGTACTTACAGCATCACCACTACAATGCCAACATAAAAATACCCACTATAAAATTCAGGAATTTGAGAGGATATCAGAAAAGAAAACATAACTGAATAAATCAAGAGCAGGAGCAAGCTGATAAAGCCTTGGGAAGATTCCATTTTGACACAAATGTCATGGTAGTCTTCACTGGTAAAACAGCTAAGAGGGGAGTAATGCCTGACAGTTACATGGAGGCTTTGCCAAGTGTATTTTTAAAAATACATATGAATTTTGCATTGGCTCTTTAACACTCCACATTAAATGGTATGCTTCTGAAGAATGTAAAGTACATAAAAATGTAAAATACTGACTTATCTCTAACACTTTTTTAAGTCTTTCGATAAAAATACACAGATTCACACACTTGGATGTTCGTTAATTTGATAGCTAACTGGCTGTGCTTCCAGCAACTGAAGAGACCACATCTGTCAAGCACTGAGTGTCATCAGAAGGGTAATACCAAGAAGGTGGCAGAGCTGGGATACTGTGCCGTAAAAACCACAGCATCACATTTGGCTCCAACAGGTGCAGATGACTGATTGCTTCTATTTTTATACCTGTTACATTCAACAAAATCATAAGTTTGTGTAGCTTGGTAAAATTGCCAGTCCATGTGCTCAGCTTTAAGGACAGACAGGGTAACTTTATCCCAGCATGGCTGGAAAGTAGCAAGAAAGGTAACTGCATTATTCCCTTAGGTGTTAGTACAGTATCTGTGCTCATGCTGCTTCCAAGGCAAATCCAAGAGACGTTACCTTGCTGAGGCATCAGGCTGGCCTCCATCCTGTGCAATACAAAGGCATGTGAAATCCCACAATGAAAATAAACCTCCACTCATACGTATTCATGTTTTACATGACTAAAGTTACAGTCTAAGGGCATGTTAGTGACATGATACAGCTGCCACTGTTGCAGAGTTCAGTGCTCCTGAAATAGTGTATTGCAAATGAGACTTCATAAAAAGGTGTTGACATCTTGAGGTTATCAAAGAGATTACAGCACTATTATCTTCACAGTACGATGATACCTTTCATTTAACTGTCTTTTAGTAACATAAATGGGCCCAAATGCAGCATACTTATGAATTCAAATCATAAACTGTTATTAGGAATCATACAATGTTGGAATGTAGTATGTAGGAATCATACAAATACTGAAGGAAATAATTAAACTGAACACAGAGAACAAGTTATATGATAAGCTAAGATGGGCAGTCATACCCAAGTGCCTTACTCCCTTGGCCATAACTTAACCGATTCATAGTCATTATTTATTGATAGCAATATAGTTATTTTCAAAAGCAAAATTTAGTCTACACATTCTAGTTGGTGGGCTTTTTTTTCCCCCCAGATGCCTTTGATAAAATGAAACTTATTTCTCTACTTTAAGCAATTCCATGATCGATGTGTCACCTCTGGCTTCAGCTAAGTATACGACCTGACAAGAGGAAGACAGACAGCATCCTTCTCTGAATGCTTTGGTACACAGCCTCCTAACCATCATTAATGAAACATTGCAGAATGTTGCAAAGAAATGTGAACAGCGTAACCTCATGTTAACTTGAAACTGATGTAACTTACAGCACTTTGCTTCAACATTCCAGCTCACCACATATATGAACTCTAATCAATTATATATAGTTTACGGGACATTGCCCATTTGTAACATCTTTGCTGGGAATATGACATATTAACTGTTAATAACAAGGGTTAACATGAGGATGATGATATTGCTGATTAAAGTAGCTGGAAGCCAGATTCAATAGCTTCTTACCAGGCAAAATGTTAATCAGAGGTATCTGTGGCAAAGTCAGTTGCTTCTTCATAAACTTTAGCTAAGCATCCTCACAAAGATACAGTCCAGTAATTACATGCACAGTACTTAAGGTTTCATTAAATTAATCAGAACCTGTTAATTTTGAGTAAGCTTTACACCAGAAATTCCATGGTAGAAATACACTTTTCCAAAATGTAACTGATGATCTTGTGTTCAACACCATCCATGTAAGATAATAAATTATTTGTATTAATGCATTATTTATTATAGCTTCAATATGCCTTTATCAATGTTGTTTAGACAGTTTATATTTACATTACTAGGCAATTACGAACAGGAAAGGCAGTTCAGAACATTATATTCTCTGGTGCATATAAGGCAAAATATAAACGATAACTACTACCTCAGTTATATAACAAAAGCTAAGTTATATAACAAAACCAACTTAATAGACAACAATGTATTTAATTTCTGGCAGCACTAAGGTTATTTTATGTACTGTAAACAGGGAGACTAACAAATATGATCACTAATGCAACATAGCATTCAGACTATCATAGCATGACTCTGTGGAAGAGTTAGTGCTCGTGAGTACCAGACCAAGGAATTAAAATTCATTGATGACATTGACTTCAAAGGTCTATGAATAGTATTCAGAAGCCCAGCTCAGTTATTGTTGAAGTAAAAAGGAATTTTGAAACTTGAAAATTCCACCCTTTATTAATTAAGCACTAAGGCTAAGTTGCATAACTAATGAATGGTCCAGAAAAGATAACCAGGAAATTACTAGTCATTGTCATTCTGCAGTAACTCCACAATACCACATGAAATGATCAAACTGCAGGTTGTAAGCAAGGAAACAGAAACCTGTGAACTGTGTGCTTGAATCCACTACATGTCAGCCAGGCCAGATGCACCAAGGAAACTCAAATGAAAACTAGAGAGGTTCATGAGAGAAGAAAGGTTTCAGCAGTCCAAACCACAGACTGTTAGGGTACAAGAACAGTGCATCAGGGTATGCACATTTAGTTTGCTCTCCCAAATACATACCACTGGATAAACTGAACCTTCAGAAAAGGCAGATCTCATCTAAGCAAGATGTGCTGTTTGGCTGACCTGAATGCTGCTCTTCATGTCTGAAACCCTCAGCAAAGACCTCAAGAAGTTTTAAATATTTATAAACCCCAAGAGAAGTGCTCAAGTTCTGGGCCTTGTGACAAAAAAATGCAGTTTTTGTAACTCCCCTCATCCCCAGACTAGTTTGTTTATCACTCTGATGAAAAAATAATTCATGTGCATATCTTCCTCAAGAAAAACAACTCCCGAGTCATGTTACAAACCGCCCAACAATTATTGTGCATTTTACACACTTCTCATACAAATGTCTCCAGGGTTGGTAGGAAGAACAGACACATATGCTTTGCCTTCCTGTTCTTACACAAATGAAGTTTTACCACCTCTTCTGAGAAGTAACAGTGAAAACTGCAATTTATGGGACAGGATATCTTGTTATCTGTCTATAAAGACACCAAAGGAGTCTTGCTTGAAGAGATGTACAGATCTTTCCTTAACATTTCAGTTTCTACAGAAAATACCCCTTTTGACTACTAAAACTCTATAAGGTATAACAGGGTGAAAGCTGCCAGTGAACAAAAGCAAAAAACAGCTGAAGTTTCAGTCACTGAGAAACAAAGGTACAGGTCTCTGGATGAATGCCCATGGAAAAACCCCATTCCATACAAGAGGGAAGAAAACTGGAAAACAGTGAGGTAGACCATCCAGAATCAATGTATTCAGTGGAAGAACAACAAAACACCCATTTTTTTTAAGAGCAGTTATCTTTTTCAACCTACTGTAGGTCTATGGTCCCAGGTATATCTGAAAGCTTTGCTGGTGTGTATTGATATATATATGATACAGTCAAAGCAGTTTGTGTATAAACACAGCTACGTCAGATAAATCCCAATTTGTTGTAGTAAAATAAAAATCTTCCCACACAGTTTTACTGAAGCAGTAGTTGATAATCTTACAGCCACTCTCACAGTACTATTTATCCCAGTTTACATTGCTATATTTGTATACACTACATATGCTGCTTAAGCATCCCTACCATAAACAGTGCACCACTTGCGTGCCACTTACAAATTGTTTCTCTCCTTTCCAGTGTTCTGGTTGACATACAAAGCCATTAGTAAGATAAACATAAAAGACAATGTATACCTCCCCTGAAATCCTTTAAGTGCTTCAGCTTATTTTCCCTGCTCTTCACAAAGCCACAGTCAGTAACTTGCACCACACCACACTGCGCCAGCAAATCCCCAAGTACCAAGACTTCCTAACTGACAAGAGATTTACTAAAGCACCACTACCTGTGAAAGCCTCTTCATCATATGCTGACTAATATCCATTCTTTTATAAGCACGAAGACAAAACTTGGTTTTCTCCCTTTTCTTCTACCGTGAACTGTCAGGATCCAAGGCCCTGACTACAGACTAATGATTGAAAAAGAAATCTTGAACTAACAGGAATGAAGCAGCATCACACGTAGTGATGCACAGGAGCTTCAGTAATTTGTCTTGCTTACCTCTAGCACAAATATACCCATGGGCTTAGTTGCCCAACAGCAAGTCTTTGTTTATCTGAATTGCTTTTACAATTGGCCTGTCATACATGTCATACAGTATGATTTTGTCCAGCTCCTACATGTGGAAGCTCTCCAAGAGATCTCCTAATCGAGTTATCATCCTACCTGGCACGTGTTTGATTTTATACAGACTGACTAATATCATATGGTTTTGCAATTCTGCAAGAACAATGGGTTTTGGTCCTCTTAGAATAAGGTGCAAGTAATGTTTGCATTCATTGTGATACACTTTGATGGCCTTCCTGGGAGACAGCTTATTTCAAATACTGACCAGAAAAAACTTCTTCATTTTTTAAGCAGAGTGAAAATCACCCAAATTTGTATCTTAAATATACTGCCTAATAGGTGCAAGATTACCCAGTAAGAAGATGTATTAAGATCACAATACTTACAAAAAGCAAAAGCAGAAGTGGAGTTATAACAATGCCCTGGAAGAAACAAACAAAAACAGTTGGTTAGTCAGGGAAGCAGAACAGGCTTTACTTCCTTGTACCTTAGTACATGGAAACCCACAAACATCACCCAACATCACAGTAATTAAGTAATAAGAAGTTCAACTTCGCTCTTCACTGTGTATGTTCTTTAACATTTGTATGCCAATCATTTTATAAATTACACTCAGTACAAAGTGCCTTTTTTCACCTCTAGCTTTCTCCATTTTACACCAAATCCCCTCTATTCTAAAAAGATCTGATACATAGATATATAGATCATTTATTTTAAAAAATACATTAAACCTCTTCGCTCACTGTGCTGTATCTTAACTTCACTAAGCTGCTCCTCCTGAGGGGGAGACTTGTGATCAAGTCCCCTGCTACCCAGTCCCAGGTCCTCTTCTGAGCAAAAGCTGCATCAACTGTGATGAATTAGGTGTCGTGACTGTGTAATGTAAGCAGATATTCCCCAAGGAAATGAGCTGAGATCTCAAAACTCATTTCACTTGATTAGACTTCATGTCTCACTGGTAGAAGGCAAGTCTTTCATCTAATTTAATCACACAGGACCACCTCAGCTTTCCACATCCCCCAGGCAGATGCAAGCAAAAAGATTTGTTGTCTTCACTGACAAGGAACAGGTTTAAAGCTGATGATTGGACAAAACAGAGGATTTTAAGTTTTATGAGAGCAAATCTTAGAATGAGTTGTTTGGATTGGGAGTTAACATGACATGCATCACTTTCATAGCTGCAAATAGCAATTCCCCATCATCCTTCCATCTGACTTCAATATTTTATTATTGCTCAATAAAATGATTCTATCATTTAATGCATGCTAATTCACAGAGCTTGCTTGGAACTTCTCTAAGCCAAGACTATTCTTCATCCAGATAGGTCTCAAGAATAGCTAGTTTTTCAGCTATTCACAAGCTTTATTTTTAAAGGACAAAGGTCCAAAACTTGCTCACATTTATCTAAAAGGATGCTTATTTTATGGTTTTTTTAGCTATGAGTAGAAAAACAATTGAATGAAAAAAGCAGTTGTCTCCTACTTTTCTTTTAACCTTGAGTAACATAGCTTTACTTCAATCTTTTGGAAGCTAATATTAAGAAAACCTTAAATCACTAGTTTTGTATTTGCTTTCTGGGTTCACAAAAAATCACAGATCCAGACAGACCATTAGCCACAGAGAGTTCCTATTGTGCTCCTAAAACAAAATGCAACAAATAAATGCCACAAATTACAGCAGACAGGAAGGATCAAGGAGGCAACAGTTAAGCTGTGCAACTTGAAGGCTCTGCAGAATTTAAAAACATATTTTGAAATAAATAATATATACCATATCTGACTGCCCCACAGCCTAGCTATCCATAATAATTTATCTTTTTACAAATGTCACAACTGAGATAGATCATAAGAGACTAAAAAGAGAAGAAGTAGAAGCAGTAAGAATTGCTTCAGGGAGTCACTTTCTGTTACAGGAGGACTAGACCAAAATGCAGATAACAGATATGAAGAAATATAGGTGTTTAAGAATACCAGTAGGAGAGGAAGAAACAAAAGTTAAGGAAGGGAGGAAGCACCAAGAGCTGAACTGACACTTGTGTACAGCAGCATCTGTGATGCTTTTATGGACTACTACTAAAAATACATGAGCCAGACCTTCCTCTTCTTCCCCTTTCCCCATTAACAACTAAACTGTACACCTCTAATATTACCAAGTGCCTGAGTATTCCCTTAGCCTTCTGTAATTTTGGGATGGCAGAACGCCACTGCAGCAGGGTTCCACCTCCAGCCTTCTGCATGAGCCAAGAAGAGCACGGATGGAGCGGGAGGTGAAACACCAGAAGCATTCCATACTCCAACTGAGCATCGAGTGTAGGGAGAAGAGAGTACACTGCCAGCTGGTGAGTACAGCCAGCTCTCCTCTACATCTGAAGGAACTCATTGATTCAGCACCATCAGTAATTTCTTACATGCTTCACACCTCAGTGCACTTTTATACACTACCAAAAAAAATGCAAAGGTAAAAAGCCAAAGTAAACCAAACCAAACCTCCCCTTTATTTTGTTGATAAATAGTGTCCTTACTCTTTAGGATGGGAGCTGTGACCTGCTGTATATACTCTAGAAGCTTGGTGATATTATCACAATGAGCAACAGCCACTGCTAATTCAAAGAATGTGTCACAAAAGGAAGTGGCACCTCTGTGACAGTAACACTTCTTCATAATTCTGTAAGTGGAGAGGAAGAGAATCCTGCTAGACATCATAAAGAGATTCCTGACTGAGCATGTTGAAAATCTAGCGTTCAAAAGGTCAATTCTAGCAATTTGTTGCTAAATTTTGCTATTAAACCTGGTGATTTTAATAATCAGAAGCGAGTTTCCTGTTGCCTCACCACAGAAAGGATTTACAAGGCTGAACTTTCCCATTCGCAACACATACACAATTCCCTGGGAAGCGAAACAATTACCTGACAGAACAGACAAGTTCATATTAAAAAACAGATGCTGTTGCTGAATCAGAGTAATTTGATGGTAATGTTTTATTTTGATAAGGGGTGCCAGTTTGAAAAACCACAGGGATTACATTAAAACCAAAGGGTTTTTTTTCACTCAGTAGTGCTGTGGTGACTGTGCTGTGGTGATGGGTGCAGGCAAAGCAGGATTTATTAGAGGCAGGAACCTCTGTTACCCAACTGACTGATGGAGCTGCTAAAGAACAAACTTTGGGCATGTAAAGCCCACTTATATGTTACCTAAAAATACTGACCCGCTTTTATGTGCAAAAGCCCTTCCCTTCAGGTTTCTGCCTCACATTTGAAGAAGGGTTTACATACTATGGTGTATTTGTCCAGCAAAAGGTATAACCCTTCCCCTGCACACACACCACTCTGCTTCAACACATTACCTCTTCATTAGAAACATGCTCCTCAATATGCTCGTAAGCATTATGTAATGCATCTCAATTCATGCCTACTAAAGAATAATAAATAGAGTCTAAAGCCTACTGACAGAAAATACGGGTGACAATTTACATTTTGAAGGTAAAGCCAAAGTCTGATTCACTAAGTATAAAGAAAAGGTGGGAGAGAACAGTTATTCCACACAGTGCATTTCATGCTCCAGCAGAGGTTTCACAAAGACAAGCATATCCTGACAGTGGCAGTGTGGCTGCTTTCTAAAACTGTGACTGGCTGAGAAGCACAAAGGAAGCTAAAAATTAAAATAAAGACTATGGTTTCTAAGTCCATTGGACACTAACACCATCAGAGAGGAAAAAGTAACTAAATTTGACGATCCTTTTCCCTGCCTTGCTTTCCAGGCAAGTGCTGTCAAATACACAGTGTATGGAGATAAACAGATTGTAGATTAGCACTTCCAGCAGAAGCTGAGCATCTGCCCTTGAGAATGCAAGGTCACTACACAGTTTTAGCATCTTCAAAGTTTGGGTGGAGTGTTAAGCTTTCCGACTGCTGCCCACAATGGAGTCAAAGTTGTAAAGTGACTGCTGTTTGCTATCTGCAGAAAAACTTTCAAGAAATCCATTTACACCTCTGATGTGAAAGACTGACTGAATATATTTCAATGATTTTAGTGGAAAGGGCAGATAAAATCTCCGCCTGACCTGAGACACTGATACAACATAGGAATCTGAATAGTCAGATACCTGTAAACACATCTCTCTTTACAGTAAGGATAATGAAACCTATCTTAATTAAGAGAGTTTAAATACAGGTTTGTGTGTGGAAGCATGTACATAAACACACATATTAACAGTAAGGATGTACTTGGAGATCCATTTAATTGTTATTTGCCTTGTAAAGACAAAGACCTTAAGAGATTTTCTATAAGTTTCATCCAGTATAACATTGCTATAGAGAAGATATTAAGAGGCGTCTGTTCTCCAAAAAATATACAGAATCAATACATGGAATTGGTTGCCAAATCAGACAGCAAGGGGAAGTCACATAATTAATTTGAAACTATGATGGCAAATCATTAAGAATGAAATTATGCAAATAGGAAGAGGAAGGTGGGCACAGATCCAGAGGGACACATGGTAGAAGACAAGTAGGGATTATTGTAATGAGGCATGAAATACATGTGAACTTTCCTTCGTTTCCCTTACCCATAAATTTCCCACACAATTTTTCTTCATTCTTACAGGTCATCAGTATGACACACATGTGGCAATTACTAGTGAGAAAAACCTTAACCAAAGTCACATCTGATTTGTCTTAAGAAGTAGTGTAGAAGAAGTAGAAAAAAAAAAGGGTTTTGTAATTAAGGCTTGAACAAATGTGTATTTTTTTGAAGTCAATTATCTACTCATGCTTAATGCTATAGATGCTCTTGAATGCTTTATCAGAGCAGGATACAAAAGAAGTAAAAGTGTAAGCCATGTTATGTGATAAGGCCAATAAAGGTTAGCAAAAAGTTAACTGGGCAGCATTTCCATAGTTATTAATAGAGTAAGGTGAGAACAAAATGGCTCTGAACTCTGGATAATTTCATCAGAAGATAAGCATATATGAAAACTCAAACTCAGTCCTCATTTGCGTACAGCACTATTTCTCATGGTTTTATTTCAAGAGTTTCTAGCATTTTTTGAAAAAGAAAGAGCAACCAAAAAATCCCAGCCTGCACTGCATGCTCCACCCTACCCACAAACAAACAAACATACAAGAACCCCAAACGCAAACCTGTAGTTTTTATGATTACAATATAAGAGAGAGACTTCACCTCAAAACATGTATTATTTCTATTTCTTATGTCTTTGGTTTCCTTGGTTTTGTGCTTGGAAGTGTGTTTTAATTTTTTTTTCAAGACGTTTGCAGACAACTTCATAATGTTTTACATTTCAAAAAGAGAACCCTGCCTCTGGAAAAGTGCTTCTAGGTCTCCATTAGGTATGTTTGTGAGCACTAAGACAGCTAGTGCCAAAGTTCTGACAGAATACAGATAAAGGGATGTTCTCAAAAAGTCTGGTACCACCACAAAGAAAAAAAGTGGGCACTCCTAAAGGTCAAAAAGCTTACTGTTCAATGTTTCTAAGAACATGATGGAGAATGTAAAGACCATGGTAGCACTCAAAGCCAACTCCCAGTCTATTCAAATGAAGGAGCACAAGACTCTCATTATCCTCACCCTTCAGACTGGTCCCAGCTCCACAATTCCACTTCACGGCATCACATCTGACTAAAACATTGCTTATGAGCTGTGATACCACATTATTCATCCTCTTGAATAAACCAATTTAAAGTATAGTCCCAGGCTGAACTGCTTTGCAGTAATCCTAATTTTAGAAAATACATACAGAATTACTCCTTTTTCTGAAATATGGCTTTCACATACCAAAATCCTCAAAAGTAGTTGCCTTCTCCCCTTTTCCACCTGTTCCCACATAACTCTGGAACTATGCAGAATTTCCTGACAGACTCCATAGAACAAGATAAAAGCCCCTATGCTAAATATACACACTTGGTTCCAAAGCAGAAGGGCAAAACCACTACAAGTCAGGTTTGGACTAGGCAAGTTCTTGCGAAAGGCACTGAACACAGAGGGGGTAAAACAGAAAAGGGCCTGATAATAGGGTTGCAGAGGCAACTGTGAATTTTTCATGTCTCCATTTTCAAGTAGTAAACCATTTGAACATGACAATTTCAAGACTGTAAGAGAAATTATTTCAAAAGCATTTCAGTTCCTTAGTATTTGGATCCAGTGGCTGCAGAAGCCTCCTTGAGACAACCTTTTTATGGGTTCTTTAAACAGCTTTTGTAAGCATGGCTATACAAACTATGCTATTAATTTGACCTACTTAAAGATAATAGTGGAGACGACAATTTTTTGTTGAATAAAATGTTAAAATTGATTTCCACAATAAAACTTATGTTTCCCCTGTGCTTTCAAACTTCATGTTTGCATAAATGACATAAATGTTTGAGTTTATCTTTTGCAATCTCAGAGATTAAGTTAGAACTTTCTGGTGTGCTTCTAATTTCAGTCATTGCCCCATGATGCAACTTCGGGGTCCCTGTGTTGCTTCCCCATGGACACCATAGAAGCTCCTGGTGCCAAATAATCGCTTACCTTTTGTTTTCCAATTTAATTATTTTAGAAATAATTTCAAGTGTAAAACTCCTTCTATACATCCCTTTTCTGTCAGCTACTCCAATGACATTGTTGGTTCTGAGGAGGTTTATACAACTGCAGGACTTCAAAATAAAATATGTAACTTGGCTATTTATTGTCCTGTTATATACCAAATGACTGTTCTGAAAGCTGGGAAGAACAGAGGCTTATGAATTGATGTTTTTTAGGATTTTAAATACACCCATCCTCCCCATAATAAATAACCAGAAAATCTGAAAAGATATTGAAAAGAGCATGAAGTTAAGTTCACATATTTTTGTTAAATTGATAAACACTGTACAACACCAAGACAACATACTACAATACAAAATTGAAAACGCAATTCCACATAACCCTAATTCAACTTTAATCAAAAATAAATACCACAACAATAGCGGCAACTCATCCAATTAGGCCAATATTGGATTTTAATAACAAAGCTGTAAAATTAGAAGCACTATGTTAAAATGGCTTTTGATTTATCAGAGGGGACAAAATAAACCAGATTTCATATCAACTATGAGATGATGCATAGAGCTTTGTGAATTGTTCCAGACACTGTAGCACCTTTGTTCTGTTGTATCAACCTAGTGGCCTCTACTGTGGGAAAGGATGTTAATTTAAACAAAAAAAAGAAAAATGAGATAACAGTAAAAAGATTACTAGCATCAGATAATAGTAGAAATCAAAAGCACTTCCACGATTTATTAATAATTACTTTTGCAGATGTTCCTCTTGCATACATTTTATGCAAGCATGAAAAAACATGATTTAAAAGGATTTGATTTAAAAGGAATGCAAGCAGCCAGAATTCGGTTCTTTCAACAAAACAGAACACAGAAACAACAAATACAGTGATCTGAACTACTGGCAGTAACACTAATACGTTTGTCACAGGTGGAGTGTAAAGAATAAAAGCAAAAAGAGAAAGCATTTTTTTAAGTAAGGTTAAGGGGTGAGTTTCTGGTATCATATTAAGAGTTAAACCCAAAGTGTGAAAAGAGTATTTTAGAAAGGTAAAACTCGAGATAAGCCCAGTTTGCCTGGCTTCCCAGCAGAGGGCATCTTCAACACATTAGAAATTTGCTTCTTGAGCAGCAACAGAACAGTTCAGAACGCAGTAGTAAGGACCCTGAAGTTTTAAAGGAATTCTGAAAACTTCTTGGTGCTTCGCAGATGATACAGGAATAGTATCTGGAATGATGCACAAAATATATAACACAAGTCAGAATCAGAAATGAATGCTTCCATCAAAGATCCTGAAACCATCAGTTAGATGGGAGCTGGCTAGCAGAGCATGGAATAGCTCCTATAAAAGGTAGGAGGGTGCTGCTGGGGGCAATGCTTCTGGCCATGCTTCCCAAGTGCTGCAACCTCTCACTGCTGCAGCAGCTCCGCAGCACAGTGTGTGACCAAAGGTTTCTGTGGGCCTTTGTTCACATATCTGGAACAGGATCAAGCCATATTCACCGAACTTGTAACACCCTACTGCAACTTTTTGCTGTCTCTTGTGCAACACATTAAACTCAGCTATCTGGCTAACATCTCCAGTGTATTCAATGATCCTGTTGAGCCTGTTGGAGCTACGTTTTCCTCTTACCATTTCCTCTTCAGTTGCTTTTGCTGACATTCATTCCTGGCCTCAAAGACCTGTTTCCTCTCCTTTACTTCCCACCTGAATGAAACCTTCTAAAACTTCCTCATATGCAAACCCTTTTCCTTACTCCAGCTCATTAAACCCCTGTCTGTTCCTATTCAAATTTAATTCTCATGTGGTGTCAGCAGAGAACAAGACCACTATAATTCTGTGTGTCAGCATAGTTTATACACTGGTGTTAGGTGGGCCTTTGCTAGAGGAGGCATAAAAGGGAGAAAG
This sequence comes from Pipra filicauda, assembly GCF_003945595.2. Lineage (NCBI taxonomy): Eukaryota > Metazoa > Chordata > Aves > Passeriformes > Pipridae > Pipra > Pipra filicauda. The sequence goes on along the minus strand of NW_024105087.1, from coordinate 3,460,882 downwards.
AAACTTCTCAACCATCCACACCCATACACTTTTTAGAGAGATCCCCTTGTCTTTGCAAAAATCACTTGGACACAATCCTGTAATTTCTATGATGCAAGCAGGTTCCCAGACCTATAGCATGATCTCAGTGGGACTGAGGAGAAAAGGCACATCATTTGTAGGACTAGGGTGTCTACAGGTGTAAGCATGGCACTTTCTTGAAAAAGAGTTTAATGTGTTATAAGGATACAATAAACTTAGTTCCATGTCTCGGTGTATGTTAAGTACGTTAGTACAGTGTTAAGGATGCACCACAATTTCTCCTTTGTTTTTTACACAGAAAACAAAAATGCAGTTACATATATGTTTTACAAGAAAAGTTGTTTTTCAACTTAATTTTTAAGTCTGTTTTCTTGCAAAAGAAATTTTAAGAGGATCTAAATTTCTCCTGTATTTGGCTCTATGCCAAGTAATCAGCAAATCCTAATTTAAGTTACTAAGAAGCCATTCCCAGCAAAGCATGCCAGCCTCAGCACCTCTGCTCCCACAAACCCATGTGACAGTAGGACAGGATGGCACACTAGATGGTGCTGTGGGACCTTCCAGGGAAAACAATCTCCTAAAACAGAAGTAGTTGTATTGTTCAATTAGCCAGATAGTTGATTCCATATTTTGAGACACATTAAAGAGCACTAAGTTCCAACAAGGGAAACCAGGACCACAGAAATGGAAGGAATACACTAAGGAAACATTCTGCTTTGACTGACGCTGATTTTTGGAGTAGCTTAGTGTCCTTCTTCCACTGGAATGGCTTCTTGCCTCTCCTTCCCAAAGCAAGACAATGCAGTTTTTATGCTCTACACCAGTCTTACTTTAAAGAGTTCTACATGTAAAACAGAATTAAAAGAGTCTGAAGTCAGAGATCCAACAGAGCAAAGTCCCTACAAGCCTTTTCTGTCCTTCATTTTATTCTGTTCAATGTTTAAAAAAATATTTTAACAGAATAGGCTTTGAATTAACTAAACTGTGAATTCATTTTTCTTGTCTTGATGACCAGTTGAGTGAAAGAAAACATAAGGGAAAAATTACAGAACCTGAGAGAAAAGCTATCAGAAATTCTACAGAAAAGAGAAGTTATAAGCAGTTATCAAAACTGATTCTACTTATTTCCTTCTATAGCTATCCACGTAACAGAAAATTATTTAAGCAGAACAATTTCTGTATAAAGACGCCATCAATACATGAACCAAAGTATGTTACACCTTGTTAACATAAACACTATGTTTAAATTAACTGCTGTCTCCCTACTTCTTCAAGCCAAGAACCTCAAACAGTGCAAGAATAAAACACTGAACACTTCTTTGACTTAAACAAGAAAATAAAAACTTTATATAATGGCAGGAGCACTGTGCCAATAAAAACCTATATGGATTAATTATGCATCAGTAGTACTAAAACACTTAGCATTGCAAAAGTCTCTTGGTGACCTGCTATTCAGAAATACCACTTAAAAATGTATCATTAGAGCGCTGGCATAATTGTCATGCTCACCCAAACTGTAGGCTTGGTCTGTGGCATCCATCAAATGAGATACTATCCCCCCCACCCCATATCAAACCAACAGCATAGTCTCTCTATAATTATTGTTATTAATTAGACAGATTACATTGGTTTTGTCAGGAAAAAGTCTCATCAGCCAAGGTGCTAACTGCACTCTGTAAGGTGAGAAATGACCTCCAAATCCCCCACGATTTTTCAGGATCGTTTCCAAGTCCACTGGAAAGTTAAGCTATTATTAATTAGTTTGAGAGTGAGCTCACTCACATTCCTTTTTTTATCTTTAGTCTAAGTGCCCTGAATTGTTTTAGCAAGATGTATCACAACACTCATTCAATCTGTTTCCACTATTATTCTCAGATATGATTTCCACTCAGAATTGAGTATTTCAAAGGCCAAACCCAGCCAAAATGCACACAGGCACATGTGTATACACAAACCCCAAAACCCAGCCCCCAATATGGTAATCTATATTGCCTGTGTTCTGTGCTGCCTGCCTGGCCCCAAGTCATCAATAATGAATAGAAATGTACAGCTACAGCAGTAGCCTGTGTCATGGGCTTGTCAGGGATTTTTGAAAAGGAACAAAAACACAAGTTTGCCATTTGATTGTGTCTTCTTTTGCAAACCCAGGAAGGGCAAAACAAAGTGGTATTTTAAAAAGGGTAATATGATTAACCCTTTTTGTACTAATTGGACAGTTTCTTCCACCATACAGAATGGAAAATTATTTGCTGGCAATGCAACCAGTATTCTCCTAGGCCTGGGAATTCAACAATAATGTTGATTCTGAGCACAGGGAGGAGAGGTTGTTTCTATTTTAAGATAATGAATACATACTCAAGAGGAGTCAAATACCATGGTTTACATACAGGGAGAAAAAGGATTTGTTTTCCTAGGAATCCAGCAAGTTCAGTCTCAAGTAAAATTTTTTCTTGAAGAAGAATCTTAATGCATGCAAACACATATACACATAGCCATGAAAGCAACGGCATTATTGAAAATACGCAGATGCCCATAAATGAGTTAGACAATAGGGAAAAAAAAAGGTGATTCTTATATCTATTATTTCTTTTCAATGTTCCCAAATACATTTCTAGAGACACCAGGACTGTAGTCTTACAGGAATGATCATCTCACATTTTACAAACAGAACACACCAGCTGGTACACCACCAATCCACTCCCTGGGGACGGTGGGTGGCAGACTACAAAATGTCTACAGGACACACACAAACTAAGGTGATTGAAAACCCAGTTGTAAAGCCAAATCTTTCTTGCTTTCTACATCTGCACAAATTCCAGAATATATAAAGTCCGGCATTAATATATTTAATCAGTAAAAACATTAACTTCCACAGTAACTTCTATAGTAGATGGGTAAATATTCTCCTCTTTGGAAGATGCAACTGAAGATGCACACTTGTCTTTAAAAAGACTGGAACTAGATAATTTGAGATAATTTGTATAAGAAATGAAACTATATAAGCATAAACTTCCAACTGGCATCAAAAGAAAGACATCTCAATTCAAATTATGTTGTCAGGCCTTCTTTTCAAGAAGGCAGTAGCAAATAAAAGGACATGGTTTAAACACAACTCAGGAAAATCTTCAGAAAGCAGCAATCAATAATACAATTTAAACAGCCTACTCTGTGTTTTGACCTAATGTTATCTTGTGATAACTGTTTTTAATGGTTAGAGTGGGATATTACTATATTCAGCTGAACTGCACTGTGCATAAATTGCTGAATGTTCATGAGTTGAATATGTTATTAATGACTGTGAATACAGAAAAAGGACCATAAAAAAACACCTTTCTCGGGCAGATAATAAAAAACTGCCTCAAAATCACAAGTACACACTCTAGCACACTAAGGTTAAAAAAACCCAAATCATAGAAATGTGATTCTATTTAAATTAACTGACTGAGACCATTTACTTACATAAGAAACTAAATCCTTAAAGAATTCCAAAATTATTTTATAGTAGAAAATTTGCTTCTCAGTTCTAACTCCATATATACTTCAGCATGACTACATTGATTATCTTTCATTTTGTGAATACTATACAATCAGTAAAAACTTCTTTTCTCCTGCTGACACGTTTTTGTGGTTTTGCAAGTGCTCAGACACCCCTCCTCCAGCCTCCTGCCCAAACACAGGGTTGGCAGCACAAAACTTCTGCCTTCTTTTTGAATATCCTCATAGAGTACACAATCTATTTAATACACGTTTGAATGTACTGAATACACACATCTGCAACAAGAAAATGCAGGGGTTTGTTTACATGTAGTAGAATGGGCCAAAACCCCATTCTCGTTATTGATGCCATATGACCCTTGGAGTATCTTGCAACATTTTTTTTCCATCCATCTGCTTCAAAGATTTATTTTTTTTTTTGTATGTTATTCACTGTACACAGATCTCACATTCAAGACAAAAGACTAGTGAATTTGTTCAGTATCACACTATTGCTCAAGTCACAGGTGACCAACAGGGCCAAGGTACTGCTTGTAACAGCCTGTCCCTCAGCACAGCATCCTAAATCGCTCATTCCACCTGCTGAAGCGACTGACAATCACTTTGAAGCACGCAGGAAACTGGCTGAATCTACAGTGCTGTGACATCAAAAGAGCTCTGTCTACTCTGATTTTGAGATGGCAGGTCTGAGGAAAATTCACCTACTTGAAACCCAGCTCCACAAATCCATACTGCCTGGCTCACATCTACCATCTGCCCTTGCAAGGAGCCAGGAGTGCCACCTAGGAAGGCTCTCCGGCTGCCCAGCGCTGCCACATCACCCAGGACAGCGAGAGGTAGGGCACTGCTGGGAGCTTGAGCCCTGAAGCCCACATCCACTGCATGGAGCTTTTTGTGGGCTATCCTCTGACAAAGATGGCATATCACAGTTTACCTGGGAATGACAACATCGGTGCACTCTGGGCATACTGGCGCAAGTAGATTGTAGAAAGGTAAAAACACAGGCAGAAGCACCCTAAAGAACTAACTGCTTTACATAAAAACAACAACAACAAAACAAAAACCAGAAAAGAAAAAAGAAAAGGGGAGGGGGGTAGCAAACAAAACTTGGCTTTGTACTTAAATTTCCTATACGGGTTATGCTGCTCTAACTTGCCGTCAGGAGGAGCCTGCTTTTCCCCTGTCTTATATGAATACCGGTTTTGCATTTAAATCATCTGCCCCGAAATGTGGGTCTTTGATTCAGTAACATAACAGAATATTTCCAGAGGGGGAAAATTGTTTCTGAAAACAAAACAGTCCTAGACTAGCAGAGACTGTCTAGGCAGGGAAGGGAGCTGGTATGTGAGACTGGAACCAAATGAAGAGAAAATATTTTCCTCACAGCCCCTACAAGAAAGGCTTTTTCTTGATTTCACCTCCCAGGAGCTCAAATGGCACGATAGTGTTAAATTGGAAGGTGTTCTCTATTTCTCAGGAGGTAAAACAAGAGAATAACTAAAAGATGTTATCCAAGAATTCTACCTTCCCCTTTTCAGAGCAAGAGTCTTCAGCCTACTCTGTCCTCAGGCAGCCAAGCTCCAGAGGTGGTTTCTTTCTGACTCCTCCTCAGGCTTTGCCCCAGCTTTTCCCTAAGAACCACTGCAGGGCTGGAAGTTCGTATTACGGGATTAGACCATTTGTGTATTTAAATTTACAAAGGCTCCAGTCCTCTGAGTCCAGAATAATTCTCATTCTACAAGTAGAACATATTCCTCTTAAAAGTGAAATCCCTTGTAATTACTCAGTTAAATGACATGCCACATATATTCACAGAAACTCATTAGCTGAAGGGACAAAACATACCCCTAAGGTCTTTGATTTTTACTGAGGGCTTCTAGGATTTTCTAACCAACAAGAGATTTGTTTGTGCCTATTTTGTGTGCCTAACACTTTTCTTAAACTGTTTCACCTGGTGGATAGCAGACAGGACTTCTCCACAGAAGCTGTAGAACAACCAAATCACCTGCTACCCCTACCCTGAACATGGGAATTGCAGAGAGAGCAGCAAGATCTAACACATCCTAAGACTGTCAACTGACCTGATTTTCAAAGTAGTTCTCAGATGCATTGTTTGCCTCATTGATCTAACATCAATCAACAATATGCAGCCTAATAATTAGCATTACACATCACTACAATCTACCTGCTCTAACCATTCTGAAAATCACAAAAACCAACCCATCACCCAGCTCAGTATTAGCTGTTAATAACTAAGAGTTACCCATTACAGGGCAGTTTCAACATCCTTAACATGGAAGGGTTAAACAGCCTCATCTTGGTGTTTAAATACAGGTTCTGCTCCCAAATGAGAAATATAGCACCTCCTGTCTGCCTAAGTATGAAAAGTATGTTTCTTCAGAGAGCAAATCCTTACTCAGTTTACTGACTAGCAGCTTATTATCAGCCCTTTTCATTTTAAATGTAATTTCCATGTGAAAAATACGCAATTTCCTAGGTTTTTTTCCCCCTGAACTTTTACTGCATACTCTCATACAGGTAATAAATTCAAAAAATAACTCCTTTGGTTATCTACAATTACACCAAATCATTTCCTTTAAGAAACAGTTTCAGGCAATGCAAGCGCACATAATAGGCAAATCAAGGCCCTATGACTAAAAGGCAACAATGCCATCATTCCTCTTATTTCTGGATAAAAAGGACATCAGCCTAGCTCATACGAAGAGCAAAAATAACCATCCTGTAGGTCAAAAGTAACAATAACTTGGGATAGTTGTTCCGAAGCCGCAAGCTATCTAAAGGCTTCAAAAAAAATTTTTAACCACACTGTTTTACTGAGAGGGTACATGAAATTCAGTACATGAACAGGATTCCTTTCCAGATGCCTACAAGAACTTTACACACACACACAAGACATGAAACTGCTGAGTTATTTTTTTATATATTTTATGTAAGAGGGCTTTTAATGTAAATATTGTATTTAAATTAGCATTTCTGGTTTGTCTACATCAAAAGCCCCTAACATCACAAATCGTGACAGCGAGGTGGCCTAGCAACCTAGACAGACAGACACAGGAAGTTCAGTCATTCAGTAATAAAAAGCTTTAGCTGTCTGGCTTCAGGGAGAAGAAAATTGCTTGGATGATCACTTCAGTACTCTACTAGGTGCTGCACTGTTTTATTCTTTCTGATAGCTGCAGTTTAAAAGAACTCAAAACAGGAGAATGTACATGTAAAGGCTGAGCAAAGATGTGGACTGAAGCTTTATTTTGTTTTGTTTCAGATTCACACTTTTGATAGAGCCTAGGGAGCCAGAGAGAGAAGAAAGGAAACTGTCCCCAGCGCCTGACAGTGACAAAAGTGAAAACAGCTGCTTAAGTTGTAAGCTACCTGTGGAGTGGGTCTAGGAGCAAGGGGCTCTGCTGGGGGGGGTGGGGTTTGCAATGTTAGCAGGTGTCACTGCAGTGTATTTGCCAGCAAAACATGTTTACCAAGACACGGTCACAATTTAATTTCTTACCAAGATACAAGACAATAGACTGTCATTCTGCTCACCAGCAAATCTGTGGTAAATTTACATGCTGCTCCATGATGGACCCAAGCCTGACAGTGCTGAGCATTTACAGGTAGTCCCAAAGACAGAACACATTCTGCACCTTGCGGAAAAGTTTGTTTTAAAAAAGAGGCGATGACAGAGCTGACGACTGGTTCTCCATCCTTTTCACTCTAATTACATCTAGGCAAGGACAGTGCTAAACTCTATGCTACTGAGAAGCTTTAAATTCTTCTGTCAACATGACTGGCTTTTCTCTTCCCTAGTCTTCTTGAGGCTCTTTCTGTTCCTCTCCTTTCTTTTTCTCCTGTCCTCAAAATCTTTTCCAAAAGATTTTGGAATGTACACTTCCAAAAGACGTACACTTAAGCCTGTACCCAGCAGGACATGGAGGCTCTCTGCATTTTTTTGTCATATGTATATTTTTTAAAGAACTCTTGCTTAACGATGAGACCAAGAAATACCTTCTAATTCCATTACTAGTATCAACACTGAAATAACTCCAAACACTAGCTTGTCTTCAGTCCCTCACAACTACTGGCAACTTGCTCAGACAATGGGCAAATAAATCTGATTTGGTCATTTATCCAGCAAACAGAGCATCAAGATGAACATTTCCAGATTTGACAAGTAATTGCTGTATTAAATACCACAGGAGTACATTTCTCAGAAGTTGATGGCCCATCCATAGAATACTTATTATTAGCAGCAATAACCATTCTGGGTAAGTGACTATTCTCTTCCAAGGGTAATAGCATCTGCTTACATAAAGGGATATTTTTGGCACATTCTCAAGGTCTTCTTTCTTCTGCCCTGCTGTCAGAACTCTAATCAGATATGCACAGCACCTACAGTGCTCCTGCATACTCCAGGTAATTAGCCTTTCCACTAATCAGAGAGCATCTCTCATCGCTGCAAACACACAGTACACTGCTTGTTCCTTAACCCTCGGGTTTCCTTTGCTCATTTCTTAGAGAGCTGACTGAACACCAGTTACCCCGAACTACTCTTCCAATGCACACCATTTAGAGCTCTCCAAATAAAATCATTTCTGAGCGTTTTGCTGGGAGCTGAATTTAAAGACATGAATTATCGATGTTTCAGCTAAAATGTGTCCCTGATCTTTCCCTTTTCTTCTAATAGTTAAGAAAATAAAAGCTCACAATGTGTTTCCCCATGACCATCTCCACATGCCTTTCTGCTTGAAAAATTGATCACCTTGGATAAAAACTAATTCACACCTGTGATTTATTAAGACAAGAAATTCGTGTTTAGAAGGAAAAAGGCTGCAGTAAGTGTCTATGCTCTGACAAATGGCAAAAAAATACAGCTGATTTAACAAATGAGTGCTCAATCAATGATGCACTGAGGCACATGACAAAGGGAAGTCAAAATCCATTACATTCAAGAACCTCCTTTAAATTCCACTTCAGTGCACTGACCCTGTTGCTCAATGCTAAAGACTTTACAAGGTTTTCGGAAACATTTAGAAGAGCTTTTGTTTTGGCATTCACTCAGCTGCACCTCACAATTAACACTGCCAGACTCCTTTCTAATCAATTATTCATTAAGATTACTAGCATATCTTTTGAGCGCCTTAACTCCACATCAGAAGTGCGCGAGGGATGATACAGCCATGTGTACTTTGCAGAATAAAAGGCAGACTCTAAGCAGGTTTTAACGTTAAATGAGAACAAGGCTAAAAGAAGCGAAATCAACACTTTTAGTCAAAGTTGAGCTTCAGGCGAGCTGCAGGCAGCGCACAGCGTGAGAGAATTTGGCTCCAGAAAGTGCCCATGTGTTGACAGCTGAATGAGAGTTTGAAGGCTTAATGGTAAGAAATGTTCCGTCAGTGGTAATGTTACACACTACTTACTCAGTTAACTACTCATCTTCTGCAGCCCTGACAGCTGATGACACAAACCCCATTCAGTGGAAGTTTTGCCATTTGCTGTACAAACATGTTTCTTGTGGTTACCACGGCTAGTGTTTTTTCCAGGCAAACAAAAAGCAGGAAACAATTCCCAGGAAATAGCTATCAAACACAACTGTGCTCAGAAATCAAGAACGCAGAAAAAAATCTGGAAGGCTGCTCAAACTATAGAAAATATACAAATTCATTTGAGCCTATTTCTACAACTCTAATTATGTGTGAAATAAATTATTATCAATTCATATTATGGTAGATCCTATTCTATTAAATACTGTGTGCTGGCAGGGAAGATATTTGACCCTTTTAACATAACTCAAACATACAGGTTAGGAAGGTTTTGTATTTGAAGTCCAGAAGAGCTCTAACTTGGGCTCTGAAGTTAAATGGTATATATGGTTCTCCCCACAGCATACAGAAAACCCCTATTACCACAGAATCATTTAGGTTGGAAAAGACCTTCCAGATCATCGAGTCCAACTGTGAAGTCATGAAGTTTTCAGTCCTGTTTGAATTCACCTGTTTTACCTGGGTCAGAACAAACAGCCAACTAGGCTAGATGAGCCTAGCTGGTGTAACACAGACAGGGTATGCAGAAGCACTGATTCTGCAAGACATAGGTACAGAGGTCTAATGTATTCTTGGAATGGGGGTTTTGTGTTCAACTGCCTCCCAGGTAGCATTATGCAAGGTACATGCATGCACAGATCTTCAGACAAATATGGCCTAGTTGCCCAGAATTTGTGCATTTTCTAAACATCCCAGTATGAGCAAAGTCTAAAGAAAAAAAAAAAGAGAACTAATAAAATGACCAAAGATGATCAAATGGTAGAGCCATAACTGTTCAAGTGCCCACAGTGCTACTAGAGTAGAATTGAGTTTCCTGAATTTGAAGTTGTATTTGATAAAATCTCATAATCTAAGTGTGAACAAGTCTGTAGATGCCAAACAGCATGTCAGTAAAATGACAGAGGTGCCTAATATTCTTCTGTTCTGCATACCCACAGCTGCTGCCATCTTGACTGAGAAAAGCAGCTCTGTGTTTACTTTCTACACACAGTGATGAGCACTTGTCTTATCAGGTCATTTACCAAAGGCTGGATATCATGTTCTGGAACCTGATCTTACCTTACAGAAACAATAAAAAAAAATAATCAGCAGTTGGAAGTAAGAGCCAGGCAATGTCTTTGAACATCTGTCACAGATCCAAGCACTTCAAAACGAAGTGAAATGATGCTCATCGTGACCACACCTTGCTCCTTAGATTATCAAGCGGCTTAGATGCATAAGTCCCACCAACTGGATTTTTTAAAACTGCCCAATTCCCTAAGGACAGGTAGAGGTGCCTAGAAATATTTAAAACAAACAAACAAAAAATTAAAAATAGAGTAAGGAGCTTAGAAGTGAAACTCCCATTGAAATCAAATTAGGTACTTTGAAAAGTTTTACCTGCCATGACTTTACAAAGCATAAAAAAGCTACTAATGCATACTTTAACAGACAACTGTATTCCTGAAATAATATTCATTACCTCACATGCTGCAAATATCTGCAAAAAGTCTCAGTGTATCAAGAAGTATGATTGAAATCTTGACAGCAAAAGAACTTATTGTTATCAGACCAGCATTACTGTACCCAAGCCAGCAATAAAGAGATTTAAATTGTCCTTGGAAGAACCAACACTTTACAGAATTATTTAACTGTTCAGATCATTTTGAATGTACTTCAGAAATAGAAGTAAACAATTAAAAGCCACATTTTGCCCTGGAATTACTATTTGAGTCTCTCTCTGGAGTCAGTAGGCACCATTCTTACAAAGCTATGGGCAAGCAAATGAAAAGATATGTTTCACTGTTGTGATGGCCCAGCTCTATACCAGTGTAAATACACTGATTCCAGTGGACCTAGAAAAGGACTGTATTTGAATCACGAAGTGCTGAAGTCAGGCTGGTACACCGGCTGTACCAGTCTACAAAAAGTTATGTATTCACAGTACACAATGCCAGTTTTTAAAATATCTTTTGTTCCTGTTAAGCTTTCAGTTATTTCACAGGATTCGGTGACTCAGAAATAACTGTTTCAAGCAGAAATAAAATATTATGATATCTCCCAGCAAACAGACTGGTATTTCAGTTGAAGTACAGTCTAAATCCTTCGAGGATTTCCTTTACTATCTTGATTTATTCTTATCATTCAGAGATAGCACTTGCCTGTTATCTCTGCTTTTCAAAGTAATCATTTAGATTCATATGTAAATTCCATGTTCCTTCATGAATCTTCATAGCAATACTGTACAGTATTATGAACGAAAATATTGTATCTTAAACTAAAAAAAAGAGAACACGACAGAAAAAAAAACACCTCATAAAAGCATTATTAATTTTCTGTTTAGCATCAGAGAACTGAACACAAACTACAGCTCTGCAATGTAAAGCAACCAACTGACAACCCTTTTGGACAGTTGGGTGCCATGAATTTCTGCTGTAACACAGAGGTCTGTTGCAGTGACCAGTTTAACAAATGCTTATTGTCGAGTTCATCATCATTGGTAAAACACATCAAAGGACATCACCAAACACGCCCCCCACCCTGTTTATAACTGTGTGTGCAACCCTGTCCTTGGGGTGTATATGAACAATGTTTAAAAGAAAGCAATATGCACAGCTGATCAGACCAGCAGCTGATCAGTATTTAATCACCAAATCCAATAAGGAAACAAATGAGGCAGAGCATAGGGGTGGAAAACAAAGGTAGGTGGAAAATGTTAAATGAGCCACCAATTTATGGAAGATAAAAACACTCTCAGAAACAATTTACAAAACAATTTTCTTTTTACACATTTAATAAATATTCTGTCAGAGTAAACGAAATCTCAGAAGCTGGAAGTTTAAAAAAAAAATCAATTAAAATGAAGTCACGGGGAATGGTGGGGAATTGTTCCTGGCAGTTATTTGATATAGTGTGGTTAATATTTCTAGTCAGGCAAATTAACAGTTTTGTTGCTGTAGACTTGCACTCACACAATACATAACCTCTGAGGGTTTGTTCTAAAAGTTACAGAAATATAGGCATAAATATTGTTATATAGCTACATTTGAGATGTACAGTACCAGTCGTTTACTCTACAGGCTAATATGGAGGAATTGCTAAAACCGGCTGAAAAGAATAACTGCACCTAAAAAAGAAGTAACAAAATACACAATTTATTTCATGGGGTCCCATTTCACTCGTAAACAATACTTTGAAAGCTCTTAAACAGAAATCTGTTTCTCTAGCCAACTGTTTCAACAGATAAGCTTCTCTTTAATACTATTCTACTGTATAATTTGTAGTGTGCCACACTATATTGATTGAAGAAAATTCAAGCAAGGGAGTGTCAGTTTCTGTTTCTACAGGGAAACCACTGAGCTGAACAGTGAGGCACGTAAGGTCAAATCAGGATGCAACTTGCTGTGTTGCTACCTTACATTATATAGGCCTAAGGAAGAAGACAATGGTAAGTTTGCAGACACAGTATAAACATCACCTTTTCATTACCCTATTAATGCATTTTGAATAACAATTTAAGGTTTTTACTTTTCACATCCTTTCATGTATTAAGTGATTTAAGTTTGCAAGCAGAAGCTGTATATTCTTCATATGTTTCAAGTTAACTTTGCTTTCTAAACTGCGATGTGGCCGCAGAAAGTTCAAGTTTAGTTAGTTCCCATCTTATCTTGACTGTCTGCTCGGGAGAAGCTGCTGTTCCTTCTGCTTCTGAAGCTCATGTTTGCATTAGAGATTTACCCACCTGGACTTCAGGTGCAGCATGGAAGGGAGAAAGCAGCTTATCTTTATCACTGTGTGCTTTGCAAACACATTCCGCTGCACATGGACGGTGAAATTAGAAACAGGGAACTTGATGCAACCTTGCCTTGCTGAGAGGAATGAAAAGGGAAAGAAACACAAGTGTTTCACATGCGGAGTTCACATTCATCTGTTTGGGATGTATAAGCTGAGTAACTTATTCTCAGCTGCCATGGGCACCTGCCTGCAGACACCAGGAAGTGGAACAGAAAGTACTTCTACCTTATGTATTTGGACACCTGCATGAGCCAAAAAGTAACGGGAGTTTTAGTCCTGCCCATTCTTCAGAAATAAAGACTACCCTTGTGTTGAACCTTGGGGCCCTGGAGCCACAGCTCAACTCTAATGCTTGGACACCTCTTCATCCCAGTTCCTAACCTGACTGCACAGATGCCAGGCACCTACTCTTCTGGACCAAAACACTGTGCTGGTATCACGCTACGGGCTTTGCCCGTATTTCCTGAGCCTGGCACTGCCTATCAGTGACACTCTTCCCTTAACCTGCAAAGACCTCAGCGTTGCACACAGGTTTGTAACATATAACTCAGAGCCAGCCAGCCAACACCAGCTTCCTGGAAAGCTTCCTCCCTCAGAGCAGTAGCGGATCACACCTCTGCTTACACACCTTCAGGCTTTCAAGGTCTAGCGTAATGTTATGAAAATTGTGCTGACAATATAATGATACAAAGGAAATACATAAATAAAACCAGTTGCATTTGAACTATAGATTGTGCAGACTAAACAAACTTTATGTTGGTGTGAGGTTATTTCAGATATGTCGTAATTCCCCCCTCCAGAGATCACAAAGATATGGGTCCTGTTAGCACACACATGCTCAAAATACGGAGCACAGACTCAAAGGATCAGCAATGATTTTTATAAGCACCATGCTTACTTTTTTTAGTGATAACTAGATGAAAAGCAAAAGAAAAAACCCTCACCTATTATCTCAGCTCGCTCATAGTGCCCCAGAAAGACTAAATAAGCACGAAACTGAAAGGCATCTCCCAGCCCAACAACAGCATGAAGAATGTCAGAAGTAATGCAATTAAAAGAAGGTCCACCTGTTAAAATAAAGCCATCTCTCAACTAGTTAACTTTGATTTAGAAGAGCAAAATAATTTGGTAGAGAAAAATGCACACTTGCTAACCTCTCCTACCGTGTTAACAGGTGGCAGTGCATTTTTCTTTGATGTTTGTTGTGAAGTCAGATTCAAAGAGCCTGTTCAGTTATTCTTTGTTACATTTGTATTCCCCTCTGCTATCAATAGCTACATTAAAAAAACAAAAGAAACCCCCCACATATTTTTAACCTTATGAGATAAGCCTGTCAGTGCACACAAGCATCATGTGACTTTTTAAAAAGTTATTATTGAAATTACATGCTTTTGACTACTGAAAGATACTCTTTTGCACACAGGTTTTGTTTGAAAAATCAAGATATACAGCTGAAATTATCAGAAGGGATACAGTCAAAGCAACAAAGAGAAAAGGCAGAGTAAGGTCAGGTTACATACAGAAGGCTTTGCTCAAACAGTTCCTGTTTGTTCCTTATTCCGAAAGCCAAACTTTAGACCAGTTTCCTGAAGTGAGTGATCTCCTCCATGAATGACAGTCCTAGCAAGAGAGGAGCCTCGAAGAGAAGATACAAGGACTCCCTGAAACATCTCAGCCTTGGCCATATTGATCACCATAACTGGTCACTCTGGCCTCCAATCGGGAGGCCTGGAGACACACCATCTATAACGCTGCTGATGCCTTTGAGAACACACGCAGGATCACCCTTGAGGAGAAAAGACAACGCAGAAAGAATCGTGCCTTGCAGCAAACAAATGCAAGTTTTTCTGATGCCCACCTCCATCGAGTTAGTACAGCTGTGCCTTTATCCTCCAGGTAGTATTCTTTTATTTCCAAAGATTTGCATTCAAAGAGTTACCTATTTTCCATTTAGCCATGATGAGTATTCTTTTATTTCCAAAGATTTGCATTCAAAGAGTTATCTATTTTCCATTTAGTGTGTGTGTGTGTCACTGAGGTATCAATGCCCTACTATTTTCATAAAATACTGAAAGTAGCAGCTAGTAAGCACAGTCAACATATGGAGAAATGGCAGAAACTTCTGGTTCACCCTATTAGAAGAACCCTCATCCCAGACATTTCTTTCCTTAAAACTATTTTTCTTTTACAATCGGATGCATATCTGTGGGTTGAAAAGAAAACAGGACAAGCTCACAGAAGATAAATCTGTTGAAATTTATTACAAATGAAGAAGTTATAACTAGTTTAGGAAACAGAGAGCTGAAGAGTAGGAGAACTTTGGGGGAAAGTAACATATGGGAATTCTCTGAACTTTAAATCAGTGTTCCTTAACTATCTGCTCTTGGCCACTGATAGAAAAGGAATATTCAGTCAGTTCCAGTACAGCAGATTTTACGTTTGCTGCAATACAGTCGCAGCCAACCATGTATAAACCTATTTTCATCAAAAGAATATATTCGTTTCCACCCAGACTCATAATACAGCTGAGCAGGCACAGAATCTCTCCCTGTTGTTTTATTACCTACAGACTAGGAGAACTTTAGGAATTAAGAAGACAGATTAATTACACTGTACAATTTAATTAAGTCTTTGAAGAATAATGGATCCAACAGAAAGCTCCCTAATAGCCTGCAGATAGAACTGTTAAAGAACAGTGGGTTCAAAAAAATAGCCTAAAAGGCCAACTTGGCACAAAATCTCCCTTTCCACTGAAGTTCTCTTCTGAGTGACTCAGGTACAGGGTCTAGAAAAAAACACCTCACCTCCACAGTACAAGCCTCTGCGAGCACACCTGCAGCTACAGCTTCTGGTCAGAGTGAATATGATTTGAGAGATGTTGTCTCTATTAGCAATTAAGACGCTTTCCGCGGATCCACAGCACAGCCCAGACACCACAACAGGCACAGAGCGAACGCTCCCAGGCTACAGAGGAAACAAAGCCTACCCATTCACTGTGTTCTAATGAATCAAGATGTACTGCTGGTGGCTGAGGGATGTAAAGTGTCCAACAGTTGGGAGAATAGCCCCAAGCTCTTGCCAAATTATGCACTCCAGTATTACAGACCTGCTAGCAAAATGCACCAGATTCTCCTGCAACATGATAGTTATTCTTTTGGACAAAGAGGACAGATAAAAATAAATTGTCGAATGAAATCTGATACCCAATGGAATAATAAGGTGTTCAATGGGGAAAGGCTTTCAGGCACTGCAAAATTCTGCGGAATCACAGATGACCAGGACACGTGCTCAATAAATGCAAATTCACTTTCATAAAGAAGTGTGGAAAACTTGGAAAAAGAAAATTTATTAATATAAACATAACATCTTTTTCCAGTTGGCCTGAAAAGCTAACTGTGTAGTTAATGGGTATATACAAAGGAAAAAACATAAACTGACATAATTTTCGAAATTGGCCTTGTGAATGAGACATGATAAAAAGTATATTTTGAAACTGTATGACCATCCATGGTCAACAAGATACAAAGAACTTGGCCATCTGTATATTTAATTTGTTTATCCCCACCCTGGGACATGTTAGTCTTAAAATTAAAGAGAATAATAACTTCTTGTTTGGTGTTTTTTTTTTTAATCCAAACAACCCCAGTAGATGAATTATGGTATCAATTAGTTCTGCATTAGGGCATATGGATTAGGTGAAATTCTGCAGATGGATGGATGTGCATTTACCTTAGTGGTATAAAGGCATTCCCATCCGAAAATAGGGTTTCACTTATCATATACCTGCAATCTTTTTGAAGGGAAAACCTGTGGAGAGTTCTCTAGTAGCCATCTGTCCTTCTTATGCCAATACAGTGTAGACAATTATAGTAGTATTCCTTTCAACCTCTTCAACAAAGTACACTAAAAAGGTTTGATCAAATTCTCTTTATGCAATATATGTCACATTCAGTGAATACAAATTGATGACCTCACCCTTTACCCTGGCAAACTCTCTTTGTCTTTCCTCTGTGAAATGGAATATTTGATAACAGTATTTCCTTAAATGTTGCCTTGACTGCATATGGAGAGAGCACAGGCAACTAAATGTTAATGAAACAAATGAATGAGGTTTCTTAAATGCGCTTCTTGTACACAATTTTAATACTCTCATCCACCTCAAATATTATCTGTATAATGAAATGCCAGATAGGAATATTATGCAAGTAGGTTAAAAAAAAAATTAAAATGGCACAAGCTCAAATTATTTAACAGTACAGTGAAAACATAAATCCTCCTTTTTGTACCACAACACCAACACATTATCTTTAAAGGGAATACAATAAACTCTTTTAAAAAAGCTCAAGCACAAATTATGTTTAATAACTTACATAGCTATGGACAATTCATTAGGCTGCTGTGACTGAAACAGACTAAAGAGCACCTCTCCTTTTTGTTCAGGTTAGTATGCAAATGGTTGTCAAACTGCCAGAGTAGCTGGTTGCACTGATTTTTCTACACTGCCAGTTAATCAGTCTCCTATTTCATCTGTATGCAACCTTCATACACACATACAGGAGAAACAAAACCTGAAAAAGGAAGATATAAGTGCTTACCCACAAATTAGCAGGGGACTCTCAGCACTAGAACAGAGTTATTTACATTATTTGTTTTACAATAGCACTAAACGGTTAGATGACTCAATGTGCAGTGGACTGTATGTATTTATCAGGCAGTCTCTTCCTCCAAAAGTCTATAACCTGGTTTATGAGACACACATTAAAAAATCCCAGAGGAAGGAAAAGGAAGCCAAGAGACAGATAGATATATGATGGGGTTTGTCTGGTTTCGTTTGCGCCCCCCTCCCCCTGCTTTTTTTTTTTTTTAATCTGGATTTTTAACAAAATTCCCTAAAGAGTCACAGAAGTTCACAGTGATAGCACAAAGTGAACAAGCACACCTATCTGTTCATGCACTCCAGAGCAGAATGGATGAATAAGTATTTCTACAGTGAGTTCAAGTACAACGTATTGAGATATAGCACAAGACAACACTTTGCAAAGTGCACACCCAGAGCATTCAAAATATTTAACATAAAATTATGTGTAACAGGCTGGCAAAGATGATGGATTAAAAAGAAGCGTTAAATATAAAGTATTATTTTTGTGCTGACTGCCACTGCTTGATCAGTAGGAAGGCAAGAGGTGGTATTTGATAAAGCTGGTTACTAGAAACAAAGAACACTCCTCTGTGTCACATGTATGCCACAGTTTGTATTAACAATTAAAAATACAGAAAAGATCGTTTCTTTATTCACCTTCTGGGAACAAGAAGACCTGACCATAAATAAATAAGGACTGAAGATTCCGCCACTTTGCTTCATTAAGCAGCAGATAAGGCAGATAAGAGGTCCCCTCTAGAGCAGTGTAGCCCACACTCAAGTGATACATCACTGGTACCCATAAAGGGCATTTCTCCCCTGATTTCTTACACAAACTGCAGAAGAGTTCAGGTGCCATCTGACTGGGGTACTCTAGCAGGCTTTTGTCCACTTTTCTAACCACAGTCAGATCTCAAGGCTGGAAAGTAGTATCATGGAATCATTTCGTTTGGAAAAGACCTTTAAGATAATCAAGTCCAACCGTTAACCCAGCACTGTCAAGTCCACCACTAAACCACGTCCCCAAGTGCCACATCTACATATCTTTTAAATACCTCCAGGGATGGTGACTCCACCACTTCCTTTGGCAGCCTGTTCCAATACCCAACCATACTTTCCATGAAGAAATTTCCCCCTAATATCCAATCTAAACCTTCCCTGACACAATTTAAGGCCATTTCTTCTCATTCTGTCACTAGTTACCTGGGAGAAGAGACTGACCCCCACCTTGCTCCAGCCTCCTTTTAGGTAGTTGTAGAGGGAGATAAGGTCGATAAGAGAGCAATATGAAGCATGTTTGATTGTTTTTTTCTGACTATAGCTTGGAGCACTTCAATACTTGACAAGATAAACTTCAAAATACACTACCAAAAAAAACCCCCAAAAGAACAATTCCACCAAAAAAAGCAACTGCTCCCTCTAATCCTTCTGTTTTGTAGCAGGACACTAATTAAAGAAACATTGCACTTTGACACCAGAACAGCCTTTCCCATTGATTTTCATCAGGGCAGAAATCTACCTTTTAAGTTTACACAAGGCACAACTTCACTTCAATCTCCTCTAGCAAAAATTGTTATCCTTAGCCTCCTCTCCTTTGGCCACAGTGAACCACCTCCTCTTCTTGAGGCATACACAAGACCATTTCTACAGTGGATCACACACATGATCAAGTGAGAAAAATAAACCCCTGGTTTTTGTTTTAAAACTCAGCTCATTTCACTGTTCTGGTCTGAAACACAGCCCTAGAAACCAACATGTTGGCACCTTTTTTTTTTTTTTTGCAGCATGAAAGGAGTAGAAAGCAGGGTTGTCACCTCTTAAACTGACTTTGTCACCAGAAAAGTCAGTGAGGAATTGCACCTCAGATTAAAAATAAAGAAAAATAAGAAAAAAATATTCTATTTTGCTGGATCACACTTCCCTTTCGAAAGTGCTGTAAAAAAAAAGCCAAAAGTGTCTGTAAAAAAACTCTGACAGTTGCTGGACAAGAACATTTGTCATTCTGAGCAGCCTACCCGTCTACCAAAAGAACCCTCAAAACCAGGTTAACTTGAAGCACACCAATAATCACAGTTAGGGAAATATACCCTTTATTTGTAGCATGTAGTACAATCCCACACAACTGCAGCATTTAAAGCAACATTACTTGCTCAGTCAAAGCAGAGGAAGCAAAGGAAGATGTTTAGTGATCTTCAGTGTTGTCAGGCATCAGCAATGAACTGTGACCTGCTGGGATGTCCTCACTGAAACAGAGAGCTGCCAAATAACATTTCTTTTAAAGGGTCAAGTTTGTTTTTTGACCTGCTTGATGTTTTTTCACTTGTAGAACCTAGAACAACCTATCGAAATCAATGCATTTCTAATGATCCCAAATTCATCTTAAAGTGACTCTGGTTTGACTATCCAAAGCATCCCATGAAATGCCCCTCTCCCAGTCATTTCATCATTGTTCAGGGCTGTACAAAATAAAACATGGACCACTCAAGTCTCCTGCAGGACCCCAGTGAAAGATCTTACTGTGGCAGGCACCATAAAAACCAACAATATCTGACCTAACAGCCTCCAGTTATACCGATAAGCAAAGGATAAACCCTCAAACCTGCTCACCAACCTGTTTCCCAGAAAGGTTACCATATCTTTGTTAGATAAAACCAACTTTTAATCATTCCACAGTTACAGGTGAAAGTTTGACAGCTTACTAAAGAAGACATAAGACATCCAAGATGTCATTTCCAGCAGTTTACTGATTCCACTTAAGACTGCTCTGAAAGTGTTTCTGGTCACAGAGCAAATCCCTGTATACTTTTCACATTCAGTTTTACTTTTTCAGACATATTTTCAGTGGTCCTTAAGAGGAAAAGCATCTGTGAACTAAGAAAAAAAAAGAACAGTTCAAGCATCTAAGCTTCAAAATTATATTTTCTCCCAAATATGATGTTGTCATATACAATAATTCTCCCAGTGGTTCTGTAGTCCTTGTGATACAGGTTTTTTGCCTGTTAATTAGGGATAAGCTTCAGTTCATGATCCACAGTGCTGATCCCCCACCTTCTGCCAACACAATCAGAAACCTCCCTGTGCTACAGAGGCCCAACACCATGTGAACAGTGTGGCCACAGAGCAAATAAGACACACCAGTGCAGAAGGACTCCTCTCCGGTACACCAGCATATTTACCACTAATTGTGCCATGGACTTTGAATTACACAGATGTGGAAGACTTGAGAAGAGAATACTGGAAATGAAGAGACCTGGGGTGGAAGCTGAAATCACCAGTCCATTTATAGCACATAAAGAGACTTGAGAACCAGTCAGTTTTGATGGTTCTTCTGTAAGCAAGAGAAGTCGAACGATGCCAAAAATATGGCCACTGAGCCATGAAAGCAGGAGAAATGGCTTGGCACGAATGCAAGACTCATAAAAGCAGTGATAGAAGAACAAAGGAACTGCAGTCTGCAATTTTTTCCAGGGGTAACTGTCTTGTTGCATAAGACTTTTGAAAAAGAAACTAATTTCCTGGAGTGCATGATTCTTTGCTTTCCTAATGAGTGGTTCCTGATAAGAATAATCAGAAAATGAAAGCCTTGATTCATCACAAGATAAGGGAAGGAAGTATTTGTGAGAGATAAACTAAAAATGATCACCATACAGAACAGGTTGGCTAAGCCTGGGCCAAAATCCTTGTTCTCTCAGGCTGCATTTCCACTTAAGAAACCAGAGGCTAAGTTTGCTTGCAGAGATACAAGTCTATTCAGAAATGAAGCAGCCCAGTTCTGTCCCTTTCCTACTTTTGTATAAGGTTCTTGCAATTTCAACTGATTGTGAGTGTTACTGGGAGACAGAAAGTGGGAGATGACACTTTTCCCAGATGTCGTGCACTTGACCTTGTGTGTGCCACTCACATTCTTCTCCAGCACCCGTGCTGTATATTGTTGCTCTCTGGACTAAGATTCTGGTTCCATGGCTGAGGGCCCAGGTTTCCTCTGCTTAAGAAGATCAAACATAACCTAACGTGTAACTGAGACATCCTCTGCCAGGAAGCAAAACCACAGTCTACACCCAGGGGTATGTAAGCCTGTGGGATTCAGGGACTGGATCCAATCATGGCAGGCTGGTGTCCGCCTATGGTCACTGCAGCCCAGACCTGTTCCATTTTAGTCCTGGGCACAGGTCAAACTGCCCAGGACTACAGCAAAACACAACACACGCTGTATGCCAGTCACACAAGTGTTCATGAACCAGTGCCAGAACACAGGGAAACAGGGTTTGCGCTTTCTATTACCAGTCCTAGCAGACAATTGTTTTTTTTATGTTTAACCAGGCTGTTTGTATCAGTTATTCTCTGTGTACTTTTGGTTGTCCAAGTCCAAAGGTGTGAACTCAATTAACAGACATCAGTGTCTGCAATGCTTCAGTCATAAAGCATCTGCATTTACTCAGTGCTTTGAGGAAGCAATGATACATCATGCTAACAGTGACAGATAAAGCCTCTAATTTCACAGACTCCTGAAAACCATGTACCACACTGGAACAATTGGCTCCTTCTACTGAAGACCTGAACCAGCTTCATAAAAGCCTTTTGTTACCATATTAGCAGAATTAGTAAATAAATGTGAAGTACATATAAATATTATTAGTAAACTACTGAGGTCAGACTTAAGGCCTCAGGGTTTGTAAACCACAGAAATGAAGTAGTATACTGACAATCTTTCTTATGGTATGATTACATAAGTGCTGTCTTCACTTATAAATGAATTCTAGAAGCTGCCATTATCTTTTCTCTTCCATCCAACCTTTTACTTCTGTTCCCACATCCTAGAACACCATCTTCTCACTAAGACAGCTGTAAAATAAACAAGATTACTGCCATGGTCAGGATTTAAAACAGAACAAAGCACAAGAAAGCCATGCAAACATGGAAAGGGTGACTTAAATACTGAGACCAGGTCTGTCTTCCAGCCCAGTCCCACTGCTAGCTGTGTTAGGACAACAGAAGGCACAACAAGCTGTGTGGGATGAACAGCCACCAGCACTGCTAAGGAGAAAAGGCAATTCTGTTCTCTTCTTTTGCTTCCCTGGAAGCACAAGAAGGCTTCACTTCCCATATCAAAACAAGACTGCCAGCAGCAGAAATCCAAGCAAAGAAAGATATCCCTACACTCCCCAAAAAACTAGCAAGTGAAAGTTAAAGGGAAACAAACAACAAACAAAATCTTTAAACTATCTCTTCCTCACAACTGTTAAACTGATCTTTCAATTATTTATATGTCCCTTTCCCAAGTGACTACTAAACTGGAAGCTGACCAAATCTTTATTTATATTTCAAGACAACAGTCAATGAGAGGCACACTCACAGCCCTACTTAAAAAAATGAGCAGGCCCTGTGTACAGCAACTTTGCACTCTGGGACTGCAAGTGGAATCACTGTTTTTCACAAGAATTAATCTAATTGAAATCTGGACCAAAGATAAAACCCACTCCTATTTAAAATTGACATCCTCATATTAAAATGTCATTTATACCAGCACATTAAGAGAAAATGAATCTTTTGAAAATGGGCTTACTTAACATGGCAGTGAAATATTCAGTGGGAAGTGGAGTTTTATCTTGTTATATAAAACAAATGCAACTTGTATAACATCACTCCAAATACTAAATTGCTATGAAAAAGAACATGTGAGCGTGCCTATTTGAATTCAGAAATAAAAAAAAAGAGTGAAAAATGATATCTCCTGAAGTGAAATTAACTGAACAAAAATTCTCTGTGGCAATACTTCAGCAGCTTCACCAGTCAGCCTATCAGTTGTGAAGGCTGGGGGGGAGGAAGGAGAGATATTGCATAAAGTGAAAATAAAAGTCTTCTCTTATGAAAGTCAATACATCATCTTAAGCCAGAAAAAAATGGTCCCTAAACATCAGTAACTACAATCAGTAATTGTCATTAAAAGCTCTCATTATATAGAGTAAGTGTAATTAGAGCATCTTGCCCGCACAGGGTGCAGCACACAGAGAATGCTAGAAGGATTCATAAATTAGTGCCAAATCAGTCTCATTCTCAGCTACCACACAATCTCCTGTAAAACAAAAAAATTGTATTTACACACATTAAGGCAAAGCCCATTGGCCTCTACAAAATTAGCCTAAACAGGAAATGCAGTTATTTGAGGGACTCCCTATTTCATTATGTGTCTTAGGAATAAAGGGATAAAGTTTGCCATCAATAACACTGAACATATCTGCTGAACCCCGCAGATTCCAGGGCATTAATAATTTAAACTCTTATGGGAATTTTGTCATGGTGGAGATAGGACTTGTCTGCAAACGGAGCTCAGGGGATGTTCAATATGATCTATTCTAGTATACACATACAATTGCTACATTTATCACGATGCAAAGGAAAAGAACGGTTCTTTCTTAAGGACTCCAGGAATGTTTCTTCTGTAATTTACACAACAAAACCTCTGAGCATCTCTAATAAAAAAAAAAATCCCAAGCTCTAAAAAGATATTATTGTAAGAATTATACTGATAAGGTTTCTTCTCTCTCTATTAGTTGTGTCTGTACAGTGGTGTTCAACACATTATAAAATGGGATGGCAAGTCAGCAATGCAGCTCCTGATAGTGGTGGTGTCTCTGCAAGATGCTACTGCCAGCACAGATACTGTATGAGGTTATGGCCTAAGCAGATAAAGCTGTATGCTACACTGAAATATTTATACTCTCAAGTGCAAATCTAACAGTTCTGTATGTAAAATAGTCAGTTATGTGCACAACTACTGGATCACAGTGTAAAAATCCCCTTTTGTACATGTCAATGGAAAGCACAGAAAGAACACATCCTTTTGAGACATTCATGGTATTTGCCTAATACACAGTAGATGTAGTTATTTATGCAATAGCTAATCTAAGGTAACTCTAGGTATGGACACAGTCACACCGTATTTGTGTTCTAGTGTAGCAAAGTGATTTTCCACACTTTCGTTCTAGAATGAAAGTAAGCTCAAACAGAGTTCAAAAAAAATTAACACAAAAAACCCCTTCCTTTCATAACCAAGCCCTAATTCTTAGAATAACATTTTCAGAAAAAAAAAATTAAAAACGTCCACATGCTTTTAATGTGCCCACATTGTACTTCACTATGCCAAGCATGCACAACCTAATCTGCACCACAGTTCCTGAGTGGCAGAAGGACCAATAGTCCCCCCCTACAAAGCTCAAGCACGAGGGAAGATAATTCACTACTTATAAATTCATGAAAATACCTCAAAATAGTTCTTTAATTTACTAAATATCCATTGAAATAATATAAATACATAGGTGATCAGAAAGAATCTTAGTGGTACAAGGCATGCCTCAGCATCTCAGTCCAGCTGATTAGCTGTTCACCATGATTTAAGCTATTCCCTGTAAAACCTGGAGGAGAGAGTCCAAAGCCTCTACAAGATTACTGCCTGACTATCCATGAAAACTGAACTCTGAGTTCAGTTCAAGAACTTCATCACATCGAGTCATAAAGCAATTACTTTTCTATTGGGATATTTGTGAACAGAATCAGTCTGAAAAATGTAATTCGGAAGTTTATCGCTACAGTAGCTTTTATTGATGTTAACACCCTGAAGAGCCATGTTCCCATCTCAGCATAAACATGTTACGTTAGTGCTATTTCTTAAATGATTACTTGAACAAAGCCTCCTGTATTTCTGATGTCAAGAAGAAACCATGGTAGAGAGAACAACAGATAGACAGAAGATGCCCAGCAATCGTGCCTGGGGAATGCACAGGACAGTTGTGGTGTGTTCACCTTCCTCCTGACACAGGAGCTTCCAAGTAGGGGCTGCCTCAGGACAACCCCAGTCCAGTCTGAGCCAAAACCTGCTGTTCTTCCTTCTGCACGGAAGCCAGCACAAACCAGGCACTCCCCAGGGATCTGCCGATCCTCTCTCGCTTATCCAGTATATCATCTTAATTTAGACCTCTCACTCTCCAGGGCTCTCCTGTCCCAAAACCCTGCTCTGTCACAAACCTCTTTTTAATCTGCTTCGACATGTCAGTGCTTGACTGAACTCTGACGACTGATGGATGTCCCCCTTGCTAGTTCTCCAAAGAGGAAGAAACTTCTTACTCTGACAGGGCTTTAAGAAATCCATGCACCAAGTATATAACAAAAAAATTAACTGGATAGCCTAGGGACAGTAACTACCCCTGTAGAAAAACACACCTAGACGTCTTAAATCTACATCTCACTATTCCAGGGTGTTTGAACAGCTTTATGAAACAGATTGATAAGATCGCAGTGTTTCTTCTATCACCAATGTTCTTTCCTGCTCCTAAAAGAAAGCACAATAATTGGAAGAGGCTGTTGAGGGGTTTTAACAGTCTATAAAATAATTCAAACAGCAAATAAAACAAATTATACCTCTTCCCATATATTACAGACTATACAGTTTCCTGTATAATATTTGATAACGCTGGCTTGGGATGTTCTCAATACAAGTTCAGCTGGCACTGGACTGTGCAGTTGTCTGAATTAGCATAATAATTTTAATCCCAAGAGTTAAGAGAAATCAGATTGAAAAATCAAAAAGGAGCCAGCATAATGCTTTGTAAGCATTTATGGTGCAATAATTATGCCACAGCTTGATGTAGTAGGACTCTCATAATATATTTTTCCAAATGTCTTTGGAGTGACATATTCCATTTTGACAGACCTTTATGAATGAGGGGAAGAACAGCTCTCTACTAACTCCACTTCAGGGTAAGCAAACTGAGATAGTAACAAGGAAATTCTATTTTAGTTCTCTGACTTGAATATATAACACATTGATCAGATTTTGAAACTGGAAGACAAAATGGCAGACAGACCAGCTTTGCTGGGAAGCCCACACTGTAATTAGAAGCGTGAATGAGGGAGAGGAAAAAAAAAAGCATGCAGCAAAACCATTCTTATACTTTTATTAATTGAGTGACTAAGCTAAGCAATAAGGCAGTACTCTATAAATATTAGGCCTCATCTAGATTTTATTATTTTGCAAGTTGTTTGTGTTACATTGATGCTCTTAGCTTGTATTTTAACTACCTACTAAAAATATGGAAAGCAATAGTAATAAATATATTTTATACATGAGTTCACGTAACAGTTTTTTGTTGGGGACTCTATAAAATTAATCTGTTCTATGTTAATTGGCCTGCAAAGTAAGGAAGAGGGATAGAAGCTGTTTTTCAAAGTCAATGACCAGAAAAACCTTACTGAAATGCTATACACGAGTTAAGGCTGGAGTAAAATTGACACTTATTTTGCTAACTGCTTCATTATAGTGCATTAATCTGTATTATGAATGCACCAAGTGGTCTTTCTGGAGACGTTATACTTCATATGATTTTGCACTCACTGTGGGGAACTTAATTCTGTAGCACAGGGAAAGATACAATGATTGTCGCTGAAGGAACACAAGTGTGTGTCTCTAAGCACCAGTTATCAGAAGTAAGAGAAAAACTGAGCTAAGTCTAGGTGCCTGTGGGTAGAGCTGCATGGAAAACAGTGAAACATCTGGGATTTATTTGTTCTTAAGGAAAAAAAATAAAGTAGATGCATGTAAAACACAACCATTTGTAGCCCTTTCAAATTTCAAAAGACTGGTTTGCTAGCTGTATGCTTCCCAGGATGCACTGAACAGACAGCTGAATATCTGATCCACTTATTACAACCAAGCTTTCATGACCATATACAGAATATTTACGGACCATAGACCTCCAGCAAGAGCAGAACTGCTGCCAATATAAATACCATGCCCTGTGAGCTGATGGACAAAACAGTATTGTCTATTTAAAAAAAAAAAAAGAAAAAAGGCAGTTCTTGTACAA
The DNA here is from genome assembly GCF_003945595.2 of Pipra filicauda. Taxonomy (NCBI): domain Eukaryota; kingdom Metazoa; phylum Chordata; class Aves; order Passeriformes; family Pipridae; genus Pipra; species Pipra filicauda. Next base: position 3,433,541 of record NW_024105087.1, on the reverse strand, counting down.
CAACATATTTTTAGAACTAGCAGATGCAGGAACTACTTACTAAGAAAAAAATCCTGCAAAAGCTATCCTTCCTTTGCAGTCATTCTAGGTGATGGAGAATAGCACCATATCCCTGTTACTTGTCTCCCCCACCAGCCAGTGTTGGGCTACTGTGGGGATCCTACCAACCTCTTCTAACGACAGTCCAGAGCAAGAACAACACTGGCTGCCTCTCATGCTGAGCAAGGTACTCAGTAGTGCTCCTCACTTTCTTTAAGAGACTCCATCTTCCAATCCACTTCCAGTTCTAATTTATCTGAGAATTAGACCTCCTACAGATTGATTACTAGCTCCAGGCACCTGATAAGTCATGACAAAATTAAATTCACAGGCTAGTACAGTTTATTAGCAGGTTACTGAGTTGTTGAAAGAAAACACCCTCAACCCTCTCCCAGTGCCTTCTTCCCAAGCTTCACACCAGCCAAACAAGTGAGGGACCTGTACATCTTGGAGCATAATATCCACAAAAAGCCTATGAAGTCCAGAAGAGACCAAAAATTACCACCTTATACTACTTTGACAGGAGCGTGCTGAAAGACCAACCACAGACGTTCCAGCGTCTGCACATTTGTACAGCAACACTACTAACATTTGATCTTCTTCATTTATAGAAACTGTATTTACCCACAATTGTGTGTTTGCACTGCATGTGCCTGTAAAACACCTAATTGGCAAATAAATTTACACTGTGGATATATCTACCTACATTACATATTTTCTTTCCACAGAAAAACTCACACAATGCAGCAAATTCTGTCAGCTGCTCATCACATACCGATAAAGAGATTACAGGAAGAGAAAAAAAAGTCATAAATGCCCAAGGACCTTCTCCCTAACTGCTGCACTATCTCACACAATAAAATTAATAATTTAGCTATCTGAAACTTCACATGTGCAGGGCACTGCAAGTAGACCAGTGGCATTTTCACTTCAAATTTATATACTCTTTAGTCAGTGTACTTAATCTGCATTTCTAACACCTGCTTCAGTCAGCTGTGAAGTGCAATCTTATCTATAAAATTTTCTTTCATCTTTGCACTGTCCATCTAACAAAAAAAAATTTATGATGGTGGATAATTATTTGACTTTTAAAAGGATATGAAACTTTTCACATGTTTTTTGATCATTGCTTGAAAGACATAGTCGTATATTTGACACTCCATTTTATTAAAAGGTTTGAGTTTTTTAGAACCCCTGGCTTTCACATTATTCATGTTATCTAATCCTATGTAATATAGTTCTCCTTCAAACAGTTAGCATTCAGTAGTAAAATACAGTAGTAAAAATGTGGGAAAGAAAGTAGACCACAATTAAGCAATGAGGCATGACAAGATGTGCATTTTCAGGCTATTAGCACTTGCCTCAAATGCACCAGGAGGAAGAAGTTGAAGTTGGAATTTTCCACTCAGGTGGGCATCAATGCTACCACCTATATCATACCATAGTACAAGGTGATATACGAAGAGTATGCAGAGGGAGTGAAACCACATGCAGCTTTCATCCTGTGGATTTATGTTCGGCAAAAAAGCTGTTCCCAGTCATGCATGGTCTCGGTCAGGTTAAACACCTGAAGAATAAAGTTATCTAATGAAAGTGTCCAGTGTTGAGCTTTCAGTATATTGGCTGAAAGACAGAGGATCATATGAACATCTCGTCTTCATATATTAACACACAAAGTTTTCTATTTGACATGATCACCCAATTCGGATACAAGTAAAAATAATTCTTTTCATTGGGAAGTGGAAAATAGCAAAGTTTCAAACGTTTCACCCTGTCAGAGCTCACATACAGTCTTTTTGGGGTGTGACCTCACTTTGTACAGCATACTGAGTTTGTCATAGATAAGTCAGATGATCATCTAGTCTGATCTTCCACCAGCTAAAGGGAAAGGACATCACATAACCAACTCTTCTTGTAACAAGACCTTACACTGGAGGTAACCAAGATGATACCTTCAGAAAATATTTTAGAAAAGGATACAATCCTTTGTGATACAATCTCTTTTAGAAAGTAGAAGCAACAAATAAACTATTTACTTATTGCAGGATAGTAACCAGAGGTAGGTGGGTGGAAAACTGGAATGAAGGTGGAGCAAACAGGATGCTGGGAGGTGCATTTGCTCACATGTCATGGCAGAAAGGTGATAAACTGCGTAAGCAAGCCTGAGCCTCAGGGAATTATCTCCAAGATTGTTTGGATTTTGTTGGGGTGGGGTTTTGAAGTGCTTTGTTGTTGTTTTTTGTTTGTTTATACATGAAATTAAAATGACAAATTTAAGTCACTGACAGAACAGTGCTACAAGAAGCCAGGTAATGACAGATCATAAACTAAAACATTTCCCTCCCTCCTTCACAGTAACTGGTCTTTCCAAATTTGTGCCACTAAGGACGAAAGCTGAGGGTTGTTCGGAAAGAAAATAAAGCAAAATAATAATGAAGGGAGCCTCTCAGCAACAACCCAAGTACAGCTATTAAAAAGAAATCCTGATCTATTCCTGTCTCATACTGAAGGATCATGACGGTTTCCCAAAACTGACTTTTAAAAGGCCAACAATAAATAATAAACACAAATTTCCAAAGGAAGTTCCAGTTTTATAACCATGCCTTACTTGCAAAGACTTCTTGAAAGCTTTTGACCTAACCTCTGGCACTTCCATGAAGACAGTATTTGTCACCCTGACAGCAAGGGGAATGATTTCCAGCCCCACAACTTACAGTAATAATGACATCCCTCTTATTTTCACCCCTAGAGACTGAGGACTGCCTATTCATGGACTGCTGAGTTTCGAACAGGCGTTGTTAGGTCAGATGGAGAAGAAGCACAGAAAAAAATCCAGGAAGAGCTTTAACCTGTTCTGGGCCAAAAATCAAGCAGCTTAATAACTTAATGTGTTTAGGATATTTTTGCTCTCCCAAAGAGGCAACTTAAGGTAAAAGGGGCTTAAGCATCCTTATGTCAAGGAATGGATGATTTCTCCTCAGTTCCCCCCACCCTCCCACCCCCCCCACCTCCCGCTCACCTCAACACACATTTTTCTCATGCAGGTGACTAAAAGCTGCAGCACAGAGGAAAGAACATCGTTCCCTTTCAGTCAGCAGCTAAAACTTTGGGGGAGAACATTAACAGCAGATTCTAAAAACATTTTCATTTCCTTTTGATGAATTTTTTAAAAGTGAGGGAGAAAATTATATATTTTGTGCATTTCCAAATCTGTCTGCAGGGAACATTTACCCTTAAATCAGGCCAAATGACTACATGTTTGTGTACAACCACAACCCTAGAGAAATGCAGAGGAATGCATCTTCCAGTATTAAAAGATACTACAGAGAGGGCAAAATAAAAAGCAAATTGTCTTTCATACTGCCTCCCTTCTCAATTTCTCCTTCATGCACCAACCTCCCTAACATAAAGGACCGATAAAGTCAAACATTTAGTTCCCACAGACAAAACTAAGTACTTGCAAGAACTTTAAATCTTGTTTTACAAATAAATTGTTCAAAGTTTCGCAGTGTAAATTTTCACCTTTTTAAACAAGGCGCACAAATATATCTCCAAGTATTTGTCAGAACCAAACAAAGCAGCATTTCGATGTAAACCTTTTTTAAAACTAATTTCAAGTGATATGACACCGTTCCATGACACAAGGTTCAGTGATCTAACTACAGGTCAGACATCCTGATCTCACTTTATAAAAGAACAAGTGACATTTCTTCCTGTTAACTTCAGTTTCTCTGATTTGGAGGGAAAACACAGGAAACTGTTGCAAAACAGAAGACAAGAAAACATCACAAACTAGTACTAGAATCTTTCAACTTTATGATCTGCACACAAGTTCCACCCTGGGGCAATTGTTGGTGGGTTTTTTTAAGTCATGACCATTAACAACAGTAAGTAGAACCAGAAAAAATAGCCCAAAACAAGTATATTCTTTTGACAAAAATATTATATTTTCACAGTAAAGAGGACCATGATTTTTGGTAATTATGACATAAGTAATCTTAGACAACAAACTGATTTTATGCTAAAACTGTGTATCAGCACAGATTTGATTTACATACTAATCCAACAAATTTAATATCTGATTATTTAATATTAAACACTTATATTTCCTTCTCTAGATGTTCTCCAAATGATAGTTACCAAAATGTAAATCTCTTTTGGTTCTGTAATTCATAAGCTTTCATTTAAAATGGAATCAAGCTTGTTATAAATTTCCAGTATTCAATCTCAATTAACGAGATGACTGTACCATAGTCACATAGGCACTTTCATTTCCAGTTTCCCCACACTGTGATCAGAAGAAAAGTGCCAGATCATAAAATTTAAGGTACTTTGAGTACCCAGTCTCAGCTCCTGAAACTTCGCTCCCTTGTACTTTGCAATTCACAGGTGACAAACAGACTGGAAGAATAAAGTTGCTTCAGTTCTCACTCTCTCTTTTCAAATTGCAACTAACACCCTGAATTCTGCCTCCAAATTTCCTCCAGCAACTTCTACTTTTGCTGCTTGTTTTACTAACTCAAGAAATGCCACTGGCACATACACCCTCAGCTCTTTCTTACCCTAACAGCCTGTTAATCCATAAAAACAGCAATGATGAGTTAGGATTCAATGTACTTTCCGGAAAACTATCACCAAGTACCACGTCAAGCAAGAGCACCAGATGGGGTTGCTGACCCAAAAAGTAGGTGCAAGAAAAAAATTCTATTTACTGACAGTTGTCATAAGGGGAAGTGGAAAAAGCAGAAAAGTGGAAAAAGCAGCATACCCAAATATATTTATCTTTAGGGACATAGTAATTCATTATTTTTGGGCTGCAAAGATAATACGACGAGATACATTTAATGGCCTACTTATTGCTACCTTTAAACAAACTTTTTTTGGCAGAACTGGCTGCTTGGTCCCATAAGACCAAGCAAGATGAATTAAATGATCAGCAGCAAAAGCTAATGGGAAAACTAAGAAAGCCCTAAGCCCAGCTACAGCCCACATAATTTATATATATTCGACAGCTAATGGTTTTATTTTTTGTTACTATGTAGATTTCAATGCATTTTCCTCTTAGCCACTGGAAAAAAAATTCAGGGACTAATCACCGGCCTTCTAGAGGACACACTTTTTTGAGTACCTGACAGCACATTTTCTTTCCTCCTGGTTACTGTTACCTAGCCTCCTTCTCCCTAACATTTCAAAGAAAACCACCAGCAGTGTTGTTATTTGTTTACTGGCTCTCAGTCTGCTCTGGCTGACCGTGTAAATCCCTACTGACTTAATTGGTCTTTTCAAATCGACTGTGGCAGAGAGATCACACAGTAGGTGTTACAATACTCAGATTTCCAGTTATCCTCCCTACCCAATTTCTCTCAATCCCTTGAGAGCAAGATCTCATTTACTTCTCTTTGAGTGTCACACTTTTACACTTACTCTGTTTTTTGGTTTTGTTTTTTTTTTTAATTTTAAAGGCGTTCAGCATTCCTCATAGACAAGCAAGGTTTTGTTTACTTAGCAAAAAATTCTGTATCTTATTCTAACTGCCACCCACTCTGTCAATTTGGCTTAGAGAAAGAGAGAGAAGATCCATGAACAAATATTGGGATAGGTGCACATGCCTGGCAAAACAAGTATCCGTGTCAAGGTCTTTTTTTAAGCTCATGCTAAGGGGTCTCTTCCACAGTGAGCTTTGTTACTCTCCCTTGCTTGCACCAAAATACTACAAACTAATTCAAACTCAGGTATTAAACCAAGCATGCTACAAACTGGAAGCACAAGTACACAAGGCCTTTGTGTTTTGAAAAGTAAACAGACAACAATGCCCAACCTTAGACTGAGATTTAGGATCGAGATGCAGAAATCAGAATGAGGATGTTAAATAATGACGAGAGAACCAAGCATCAGCCACAAAATAAGAAAAAGTTACAGTAAGGCAACACAAGTGGCTCCCAAGATTATTTAAATTCCATGGAATATAAACTATCCCAGCCAGGTTCATAATATCTGGTCCAAAGGCTTGCTCCTGCTGAGATGTGCCACTCCCACTCAGGCAAAAACCCATCCTTCAAGGATGAGGTGGCTTCCCAAGTGGCTGATTAAGGGAGAACTTGCTCAGGACTTTGAGAACTACCCAAAACAAATTCAGAGCACAGACCAGCAGCACCACTATACTGCTTCACGGAGGAAGAGGAGACCACTTCCAAGAGTGAGGTGGCACACCATAAAGCAGCTCCACTTTGAAATTAAACAAGACTGAATTTAGAATTCAGCACCTGTTGTGAACAGACTTCCTGGCAATATTTTCTTGTAAACAGCTAGCACAGTAAAAAGGGAATCCCAGATGACTGTTCTGCCCCTTTTCCTACTGCAAAGACACAATTAAGAGGTAACAAAGGGGTATACAAACATTTGCCTGATTTTAGAATAATATTTACAATGTTTGTGCTAGAAATAATTAAATCAGATAAGAATATTTATCCTTGAAATATCTAAAATAAAAAAGTGATAATAAAAAAAAAAAAAAAAAAAACAAAACCTAAGCCATTCAACATCCATTAAGGTAAAATAAAGTAAATAAATTCAGCCAATTGGTTATTTCCATATGGTTGGATTTCTTTAAATAGTAATGAAATCATTGCTAAAAAATCCATTGTTATTAAAATAAAAAAGTTGGCTCAGCCTACCAAAATTAGATTTGTAAGTTGCTGGTCATTCCCATAATTAAATCTGTGTCACAAATTTGCAAGAAAAATGGACACTATGACTAATGCATTTACTTGCTGCACTAGTGCTGTCAGGCTGTGTAAATCATTATGCCTGCTAAAGCAGACTAGATAAGAATTCCATACATTTTCATTAACTGACTAAGCTTTGTGTATATGTGAGAAGCTAACATTCCTATTCTCTGCTTGCTTTAGCTTTCATTTGGAAGACAAGGTAAATAAAAACACTAGCCTTGATCTGATTAGCCACGTGGCTGCTCCAAAAATTGAGGTTTTTTAACAATATGAATCAGCTCTATCCTCTTTGAAACACAGTAAGATAAAAGAACAAACCCACATATACTTAGTTTGGACAAAGGAGATTAATGGAATGATGGGCACCTGAAACAGGTTTCTCCCTTCAGACTGAGTTAATATAGGCTGGACACATACCTTATTTCATCTAATATATTTCAACAGCGAAAGCAAAGCTAACCCAAGACAGCACTGGAGGAAGTTTCAACCAACACTTTGATTTTTCAGCTGCCCTTTGTGCTGTTTGCTCAGGAGTGCAATGGTCACCAGAGCAAGTCCCCCAAATCCTCTCTTCTCCTCTTGATTTCCTGTCACCACAGACCTTTAGATCTTGGTTACAGTTCTTTGCTTAAGGTCAAACTGATGGCTGTTCCTTTCACACTTACTGTTTGTAACCTCAAGGCACCAAAGAATCAGATAACACTGACTCACATCACAAGCTGGATATTCTCATAGATTTCCAAGCCCGCTGTCTCAAGGAAAAAGGAGATTAACGACAGGTAGAAAGAGATTAGACAAGACTAGTCTAGTCTAGTAGTGCAGAGCATTTTGTGAGGACATACTGTTCTGGACTTCAGGTCCTCTCCTTCCTCCATGCACCTGGCATCGTATTGTCACTACAAACTCATAGTAGCTCTCAACCAAGAAAGCAGCTCCACTTCAATGCAAGAACAGCCTCAATGACAGGTTACGCCTTGGTGAACAAAGTCACAGTTGCTGCCACTCAGGCAAACACCACGGAACAACCATCAGCACAGCATGTTTTGCAGTCTCCTGCCTATTGCTCTGTGGTTTGGACAATAACAAGCATTTGTTTTTATCTTTTAGAAGCAGAACAGAAATGCTTAGGAAGCATGATAATGCACACAATGTTAAGAATCTCAGCAGACTTATACTTAACATCCCAGGTAATTTCTTTAGCTTTTAGGTGCAAAAGCATCCTCTCCTACAAATGGAAGCAGTTACCTCAGTGCTCTCTATCTCAGCAGATCTAAGCACGCATTTGTGTGCAACCTTGTGATAACCAGCCAGCCAGTATTAGTAAAACTCTATCAGATTTTATTAAAACATCATTAAGAGGAAAAGCTGAAATCACTTATTATGTTACACAATTATTGTAAACCAAACTGTTTAAACGAGGGGAGGAGATAATGATATTAACTACCCAACTCCAAGCAATCCTCTGCGGTATGAGTCTAAATATTCTCTTGGCTGAAATTTATGTAAATTGAATTCATCTATCGTTAGTTATTACTAATCTAGCTATATAAAAACACTTTTCTGTAACAATTAGTTCATTCAAACACTGTGTTTTAATTAGACCTGGGACATTATTAAGCTAAGTCAATAAAATAAATATGTACAGTATCATTCCATGCATTGTTTTGTCTGCATATTTATATGAATATGGGCTTTGGTGGAGTTTAAAAGGAATTAATTTAGGGTTGGTTGGTAGTTTTTGTAAATCTCTGTACTGGTGAAAACACCTCCAGATGCTTAATCTAAGTGTATTTCTGCTCATTAAGACATATTTGGCATTTCTACATTTTGCATATCACAATGTGTGCCATTTCATCTGAATAAGTTCATCCCAGTATAATTGTAACATTATGCTGAGTCTTTTCCTGCAGACATTTTGTTCTACAACTCAATTTAACTTCTCAAGGACCATTTCCTACTCTTAAGGGGAAAAAAAAAAAGGGGGCAGGGGGGGCAGGAAGAGTAAACAGCATAGCACATCTTTCAGCCCCTTTAAATCAGCCTCTTTCACACTGTCATACACAGGCACTGCCCCACAGGGCATAGTCTGAAAACAGACAATACACTACCTGGCTTTGTCAGGGCTGCCCCCAAGTGCAGCAACCTGTCCGTGTGCTACACATTGTAAACAGGAACATAAGAAATAGTTCAGCCTTGCCAGGATCACAGCCTTCCAAATTCTCTCCAGGACACGTATAACTGTAAGGGTATGGTCACAAAGCTATATAACTGCATCTAAGCCTATCCACATGCTGCTCATCATCAGACACTGGTTGAAAAAATGCAAATGTGATTTAGATTCATCATGAATTACAGATGTAAGAAACAAGGGTTTGGCTACAGGTGGTGAACCTAAGTTAGGTACCAATATAAACTGATGGATTTTCAACACCACCACCACAACTAGGACTTTCTGTTATCTCCTCAGAAACAAGCCAATTATTTTTACATTTTATAGAACACTTTTGACTTCAAACCAGTGTGTGTGTATGTACATACACAGGCACACACACACATATATTTTTAATGCTTTGCCAGTTTTTCAACAGAAAACTTACTTTGTAAGTGACCACATGCTAGTGTTCCACATCTGGAGCCACTCAATTAAAGGCCATGTAGACCTACAGCACTGTGAAACTGATAAACAACTCTGACTACTTATTACAGTCTCATTGCATTTTCAGTCATAAGGTTTATCCTTTCGTAGTTGAAAAAGTTTCTAAGAACAAAGCCTTCAGTAAACATATTTGTGATCTGTTTTCTGTCATAAATACATATTCCCTACATAACCATGATTTCAAACTAGAATACCACAACAAGCATTTAAGTGTGCAGACATATTTGTAACTTAATGGTGGCCAGTGTCTGTACAATTTTATTTTTAAAAAATCAGAAACTAGAAAAAGATGAGCCAGTACTGTGGTTTCATTCTATCTGATATTTCATATTTTTGAAAAGTCTTGCCTGGAAATTTTTTTAAGAAGAATGTTTACTGTAATGCTGCTTTCCAAACGCAGGACTTCCAAAAAGATATGAAGTGAATGAAAAGTGAAGTGAGGTAATTACATGTAAGCAGAACTTTCTAATAATTGTGAACTAAGATCAAAATCAGAAGTATTGCATGAACACATGAACTAGCTCAGCTTCTTTCACTGAGATTTCTTCAAAGAGCTAAAAACAGGTACTTGAAATTAAAAACCTATCTCTGTTGCTTTACTAGGAGCCAGTACTGTAGTCAGATGCAGTGCAGCCTACACTCTTTTTTTAAGTCAAAAGGCATCTCCTAAATGTCAGCTGAACTGAGCCTTTGGGTATTCACGCAAACCTCTTGAACTGAAAGCCAAGGACAGCAGAGAAACTGGAGCTCATGCCAAGCAACGAGGGAAAATATCACGCACACACACAGACTCAAGAGCTGCTCCAACACTGGGATTCCACAGTTTGAGGCAGAAAAAGCCTTCTTCCCACTGGAGGAGGAGATTATAGGTGACAAAAAGGACAAGTACTTGGGAATTGATATTTTAAAAATGTGAATGGTCACCTATACCAAAAAAAACTTACATCCACCCTCCTAAATTTAACCTGGTTCCTCAAAAAAGCAGCAGTACAATAACTTCAAAATATCACATGACTTTCTCTCTTGGCAGTACAGCTTTTCATACTTAAAATCCTAAATGCCAATTTTTCATTAAAAAAAAAAAATTAGTTATTTTGTACTTGCAGTTTTGATTTTAATCTCCTAATTTGAATTCTTTTGTCATTATTCATTTTATACATCACAATCCTCCTTCTAGGGACACAAGACTGGAATCCCAAACAGACACTTCTAAACGTGTAAATTTTAGTAAATAAGAACAAATTCAATTATTAGCTGCCTAAATAAATTAAAAAATCAATCATAGTAGCTTGCCAACATATAAAATAATTTTTTATTTAATATTCATGAGTATCTCTCTAAACAACACATCAATAAAAGAAATCTATTCTTTCTTTCTTCATAGATACATTTAGTGTTCTTTACAGTGTCCTTCCTAAATGTTTGTAGACCATGAGGACCGCAAGTACTGCTTTCGCTTTTTAAAGAAACAGCTATATTTCCAGCTGGATTGATTGCTTTCCCATATCCAGCTATTTTAGTGTGTTCCTCAGAGACACTGAGTAGCTCCACTGACAGTAAAATATGCTAAACAAATGACAAGTCACTGAGTAAATTAGCATCTACTCTCTGATCAGCTGGGTCATGTTTTCTTTTCAAAATCCATGGCCTCTTGATAGAAAATAATGAGTATTTGATGGGCCTTATTAGAAAAATCAATATATTGATGCCCATGTCTGAAACATCTGCATAATAATAGATACTGTTAACCCATTAAGGAGAAAATTAAGATGTGTTTACACATTATTAATTTACCATGAGCAGAGACAATTTATTCACTACTTTTCTCAAGAAAAGAAATTGTAATATCTGTATTTAATGGCATGGTGACATAAACTGAAAGATGTTTCAAATTTTTTTTGCCATTTGAATGGTAGAATTCCACCAACAACCATGTGAGAAAAATACAAACACACCAATAATACTGTTAAAATAAGACTATTAAAGCACTTCTGTAAATACTGTATTACTTACCAAAAAACTTCCAAAAGCGGAATTAAATATAGCAGCTGCCTGAAGAATAAAAAAAAAAAAAAAAGATAAATATCACCACTGGTAAAATAGCTACAGTACAAGAACAAAATGTTATTCCCCCGCCCAACAAGCTATCAGATTCTCCAAATACACACACACAGAGACCATTAGGCAGTTAGCCACTGCTTAAAAAATTGCCAGTGGCCTGTAACTTATGAAGACTGATAGGTTCTAGTTTATGCATTCATAAATAATGTGCTGAAATGGACAAAAGCAGGAGGAGAAGAAAATCCTTGCTGATAGACTGAAGAGGAATATCCACAAGAACTAAGAATATTACAGAGAAGCTTGGTCTCACTGCTTTTGCTCTAATTTGCCAGGAACATTTTTATATGTTGACATATTGATTGAAATAAGCATAATCTGATTGAACTAAAATGCTGCATTTTCATACACTTTTAACAATCTTAATGAGGCAAACAAACTAATTTAATAGTTCATCATTAAAGTATTCACAGAGATAGAGAAGTTTTTGTACTTTGACCGACAAATTTAAAATAGAAACACCAAAAAACCCAACAAAAAAACCCACAACCGCAATGACCCCATATTTCTGAGGCCAAAATGTCACTACTTTTTAACACTAGAGTCTTTTAAAATAAGAAAATAAACAATTTTGATACTGACTTTATAAGTGTTTGTGCTTACCTAAATATCCAGGAAATATATGGTAGCAGTATTATTTCTTAATACGAATTCATTAAATTCCAGGAAGTTAAAACTTGAGTCTTGCATAGCTTTCCCCAATTACCAAGAAAGAACAGAAACTCTTGTATGGCAGCCAGTCTGATGATGAAAAGCCACATAGCAAAGATAAGAGGAAAGGGAGGAGGGAAATGTACCATTTACGTGCCGACTTAGAGCAGAGTCAAATTAATCACCCTGGACACTTCCAGCCACAGATTAATAACAAGTGGATGCTAGTGAGTTTAGCAAGTTTGAATAAAGTCCAAAATCAGGGTAGGAGCCGTAGCTGAACCTGCCTTCTGCTCCATAAGAGGATGCAATGAAAATGAATGGGTAATGAGATCCTTGGCTCTAGAGAGCTTAGTTTTCTTATTCAAGTTCATAATTAATTCAAAGCTTTGATAATTTCATTAGATTCCTCCTCTGTTGGCCCTATCAATAAAAGATGGCACTGGACCACGGCTCCTCAGTGGCCCAAATACAAAAACAAATGCAGACTGGGAAACCTTCGCTGACTTGCTTACTGACAGGGACAATGGCATATGGCACCCCATGTTGCGGAGGGAGCATCTGAATAGATACAGCTAAATAAAACATCATAGTTGACAGTTGTAAACTACAGTAACATATTTTAACACTTCCTTCTCATCAGCATTTCTTTTTTGAACATAAAAAAAAGAGGCACAAGTCCAAACAGCTTCTCTTGCCAGAGATCATAGCTTTAAGGAAGAGTGAGTAGTTTAAACAACAATTCTTCAACAAGTGTGAATTAAATCAGGATTTTCTACCTGTATTTGAAGCTGTGCAGCTGATACTTTCATGTAGCAAGGCAGAGACACATTACAATCATCCACACAAACCTAGAGCATGGCTACCAATCCTGATTTGAGATACATCTAGAGAGATGACATTTTTTACTTAAAACAGGCTGCGATTCCACTTCCAGGAGAATTTCTGTACCTGGAAAGGTGTTAAGGAGAGATACTAGATGGTTCTACAGTGGTGATACGAGATGGTGATATTTTGGCCATCATCAACCTTTTTCTTTCTTCCTTCCTGATCCATCTAGAATATTTCTGGAATTTTTAAGTATTCTCAAGCATGTAACACATACTAAGACAACAACCTTGGACAAATTTTATGCTTCAGTTATTCAGCCAGTCATGTGCAAAAGTTCATGACTGGTTCAGGGGTAAACTAGTTTGCAATTTCTAATTCCTTTTCTCTAAAGTGTCAGAAATTATCCATAGCAGATGATTAAGTGCTCATTACAGGCAAAAGAAAAGAAAAAAAAAATCAGGAAGACTGCAAAATAAGCTATAGCCATTTATTTGGCTCAGTGAGGGTGGACTTAACACATCATGTACTCTATCTGCAGTTCTCTTTATGAACATTTCCCCTGCAAAATAAACTTAGAAGTAAATTTTTCTCATAATCACAAACCTGGGGCTTATATCTGTGATTCTGGTTCAGCTTAAACAAACTGGTAGTAAACTGAATCAACTGCTCCAATTTGTAATTAAACATACCTAGTAGCACGACCCTGTAGAATTTAAACACTTTTGTGCTTCCAACTCCCTTCTATCAAGAGGGATACATACCTCACAGGGCATTGTCAAAATTAATTCACTCTTTAAAAAGCACTCTAAAATCCTTAGAGGGATGATACAAGTAAACATTAATGCTGACACATGATACAGCCAAGCTCTTAATTTTCTATTTGAAACATTTATTAGTCACTATTATTGTAAACTTTTTTTTTAGTGTTTGCTCTTTTTGTGCTTCAACAGATATCAGGTTATCTGCAGTCTGCTTAAATGAAACAATGAAACATGAAAACATTTACGTGTCTTTATAATACTCCAAGTTCAGATTTGCATATGTTTGCAAACCATTCACTGCAGTTACCACTAATAAGAGGGAGAGTTCTTTACAAAATCAATAGCAAGATCCTTTCAAAAGGTAAACGCACAGCCATGTATTGAAATGTAAGGTCAGATCGCATTCAAAAGCAGCAGTACTAATAACTCGACAAATTATTCAAGCTTTTATCAACTCAGAGGCGTGGCTGGGAGTCAGTGCCAGTATTCCTAACAGGGCAAGTGCAGAAGAGCATGTACAGCCCCACTTGAGCTTACAGTAGTACACAACTAGCTCCACTAAACAACAAACTTACTTATCATTAGGCAGGTACAATTTCAGTCAACTCTGTTTTCTCAAGCCCAGTGCCACCCACACATTCTCATGGTGTCTATTTCCAGAAAGGACTGGCTGTCACTTCCTGGAGCACTTCCAAGTAGGAAGTGACCAGGCCACCTCTGAAGGACACTTCTGGCAGTACTTGGCAGCAACTTTCCTTCTCTCACACCCAGGTCTAACACAAAGCTTCAGCCCTCTCTCTCATCTTATCCTGGAATACATATGTATGGAAAACACTGTTAAGATTTGTAACAGTGACAGCAAAAAGATCCAAGACAGTCCCCACAGCAACAACGGCCAGGAAGAGATGAAAAAAAGGCAAAGCCACAACCAAGAGGCTGAGCACTTCCCCTCAGCTGTGTACCCAAATGCAGCAGAAGTACACACATGTGACTGGACAGCAAATCAAACAAGCATGTCTAGGTTTTGATAGCATTAAATACAGAATACATTCTGAACTCTGTTCCTTTGCCTTTTACTTAGTATCAAACTAAAATATCTTGGAATTTATTAGACTAGAATATCTTTTGATAATAATGCAGCCTGACTACTTTAAAGAAAATATACACTGGCAGCATTTGGAATACCTGGGTCAAACCCCAACATTTTATCATTATCAGCAGGATTTGAATGAAATTGTTGAGTTGATACTCAACTGGAATTTCCTCTGCTGCAGAGTACAGAGAAACAACAGTGCCTCCCTCATAGCTTTGTATGTGGACCATATTAAAAGAAGTAAAAGACTTTTCTGCCAATATGTATATATTGCTTTACCACTAAAACATTTGGTTCTAGAGCGTCACCTGGCAGCCTTTAGGGAGACAACTGTCCCCACACTTCCCCCCAGGAACCCCATGGTTGGGGGAGCACATGCTATGGACAGTAGGGTCTATCTGGCCCTGAATGGTCCCTGCTCTATGGAAAGGTTATTTCAGGGCCAAGGCCAAAGAGGCAGAGTAATGAAGCTAATTATTGTAAAATTTAATGCAACTACTTCTCATATTTGACAGGGAGAAGAAAGAAAAGCAAGAAAGAAAAGCAAGAAAGAAAAGCAAGAAAGAAAAGCAAGAAAGAAAAGCAAGAAAGAAAAGCAAGAAAGAAAAGCAAGAAAGAAAAGCAAGAAAGAAAAGCAAGAAAGAAAAGCAAGAAAGAAAAGCAAGAAAGAAAAGCAAGAAAGAAAAGCAAGAAAGAAAAGCAAGAAAGAAAAGCAAGAAAGAAAAGCAAGAAAGAAAAGCAAGAAAGAAAAGCAAGAAAGAAAAGCAAGAAAGAAAAGCAAGAAAGAAAAGCAAGAAAGAAAAGCAAGAAAGAAAAGCAAGAAAGAAAAGCAAGAACAAACCTAAGAAAATGATGGAAATGGTTTGACTGAACAGTACAGAAACAGAAATTTTATCTACCCAAAGAGATCAGTGTAGTTCAAGAAGGTGGAAGAAGAAGGCAGGACATCAGCAGTAGCTTGAATGAGTTGGCAGAGTCCCTTTAAACAACTCCTTCAATCTCCTATTTAAAAATAAAATCTCATGTGAGTGTTACCACAGCTCATGTCTTAACTGCTGTTTCCAATAATAAGATGTTACAGCTCTGTAGAAAGCTATTTGCCACAGCACTGTTACTGCAAACAGAATATAAATATACCTAATAAGGTTTAATCTGTGTTGCTGTTCATAACTATTCATCTGAGTTCAGACAGGGAAAAAAAATATATATATATTCAAGTTCCTGGTTTCGAGCACTAAATTGAATCAGGTGTCCTCTTCTCTTAAGAAAATTAAGTTGCTTTTGTGCAAGAGTGTTTTAATGAGAACAGAGCCTGCCGACATTGATAAATGGGAATGACACCAGAGAGAGCATGTAAGCAGGACAATATGTGCATGTTACAGTCTTACAGGCTATTTTTCACTGACTATCCTGAATGACTTCGCTGTTTCTTAAGGGGCCTATTAATCTCAAATTTAGTTATTACACAACGTTTATTTGAACATATATTCTGTGGATGATGACAGTTAATAAAGGAAATCTTTTACAAGCTGTATTTTTACATATTGTTCCAACTGCAGCTCCCAGTCATTCCACTGTATTGATGGAATAACCTAGTTATGATGCAGCTTTAAAAAAGGCACATATATTCAGATTCCTTTCTAAGCATATTGGGACTCTTAAATAACTGTTAAAATGCATATAAAAATCCTGCTACAGCATGGCAAAAATGAAAGAGGCAGTGTTAACTGCTCAACAAAATCTCTAGCTGCCCAATTGTCCCCTCAAAGGCAAAGCACATGCCTTTTTAACAATCCAACATCATCTTTGAGAAACAAATAGGGTCTAGTTTTGACTCTTGGAGATGTATATACGCTCCTTATTGAATTCAGCAGAAGTTGAAGTATGCATCTTACACATGAATCTGGCCCATGTGTATATGTGATAGGGCACCTCAACAGCGGTATTTCATTTAAAACAAACCAAACCAAACCAAAAAAGAAAAAAAAACACAAACCCACCAAAAAAACCCCAAACCAACAACCAATCATACACATCCCAAACCAAAACCACAAAAAACCAATCCCTCCAAAACCCAACAAAACCAAGAAAAACCCCACAAAACAACCAAAAACTCCCAGATTTTGATAACAACTGAATTTTGACTCCAAATAAATTTTATAAAAAAATGTAAGCTGATGTTCAGAAAGTCTCTTATAAAAATATTGACTTATTTTAGTGGCATACAAATGTAAATAACCTTATCCTCTTAAAAAACAAAACTATGACAAAATCCACACCACACACACAAAAAACCTACACCCACCAACCAAGGAACTTCCAAAACACCAACAAAAAAAATGATCAAAGCATGGAGGGGATTATGATTTTATCCATTACCATGTCACCCGTGGCCCAACACAATTTGTTGACTGGGAAAAAGATATCACCTAATTCCCAACTCACCTCTAGAGCTGTGCTGACAAAACGAAAACATTTCCGTATTTCAACCATGTTCAGTAACCATCAGTTTTATGGAAATGGCACAGAAAAGGCACCAGAAGATAAAAACAGAATAACTAATACATTGTTTGCATTTCAGCAGGGGAACATCATCCAGAGAATGATGCCCTCTAAAAAGCTCGTTGAGCCACCCAAAGCTGCGCACGCTACGGATTTGTTCGGGGCTGGCAGATGTTGCCATGGCCTGAGTAGAAGTTCATGCTGCTTCAGCCAGGAACAGAATTCTGACACAAGCAGTGCATGGAAACAAGTTGGAGCCTCCACTGGCAGAGAGTTATTGCCTCCTACGCCTTACTAGCCAAGTTCTTTCTGTTGAAAATCAGCCTTTCACTACCCCATTTTTGTAGTTCCTCATACCCATCACTGCCTGTTGGTAATAATATTCATAAATACAAAAACATCTATCAAGGGGATGTCAAAAGAAAAGCTTTTTGAACACACTTATTTAGTTTATTTAGTGGTGCTTTCCATTGAAGGATTTCTCTGTTTCACCGACAGTGCCAGCAATATTGAGACAGAGAAAGAAAACTACCCTGGCTTGCCTTCCTTTGGTCAGAAATGGTACCTTCTCTCTACTGAGAGCAACTGGAATAACTCCAGGGAATTCTGGAGTGTCAGCATGGTATTTCTCACTCAGAGGCAGTAGGAGATGAAGACTAAGAACTAGGAAAGTATACACATTCTTTTTTTTTTTCAGAGAGTAAAACTAGAGTGCAAACATTTGCTAACAATTCAAATGGAAAAGATGAGTCACATTCAGATCTCAGGAACATTTACGTGTCGCTACAAATTTCCACCAATACTAATATAGAGATTAGTAACAGAAAATGCATGTTGAACAAAGGTTGGAAAGCAACACTTTGTTGCTTTGTATGGCTGGATCATTTTACTTGAAATTACTTATATAACTGAGCTGAATGAAAACAAAAGTCTTTGTTATCGGTATCAGAAAGATCACAAGAACGAAGCCAAGAAGAAAGAACCTCTTAAGTGTTGGAATGTCCATTTTCACATTGAAAGAGCCAAGATTTGGTCTCAGGTACAGAAGAGACGAGGTGATTCATGGGACATAATGCACTGTGCCTGACTAGCCCAGATCACCAGCTGTTCAGTGCTGTTGCTTTTGTTCATAGTTTCTTTGCTTTATCCTAAATGGCACAGATCTACCCATACCAGACGCTTATGTGGCTGTGTAGCATACAAAACTTGTGCAATGCTCAAAAGACTTAGCAGGGGTAAAGGCCTATGCAGGCTATATTCAGAAACACAAATGTAGGCAACACAAGTTTTGCAAACTCTCATTTATTCCTTCAGGATGCCAAGGGGAAAAGAGATAACTTTTTTCAATCAACCACGGTCCATTTCCTTTTGATGATGAGAAGGGCTGTAAGCAGAGACAGCCACCAATACTCTCACCTTGTCCTTGTGTGACAGTCCTTCACCAGCCATACCCCAAGCCCAGCAGTACCCTGAAGCTGATGTTCCTGTCCCCCCATCCAGCTGCAGTACAAAAACACAAAATCACACTCACAAGACACAGTGCCTTCCACTGTTGGTTCCAACATCACACACCCCAATAGGCCAGCAACCTGAGCATCTACAGTGCACTTTTGAATACCAGCATGAATAAACAGAGTCAGTTCCTCCTTTTTCTCCTCTACTTAAAAATTATAAATGCAAACATTAAGATTAGTGCCCAGTGCCAGCGTAAACATTCTCACAAGCAGCAATTTAAAGCTGGCAGACTTGATACAACACATGCTTTCTCATACCGGTACCTATGCACATAAAAACCATGCTCCAGCATCTGACCTACTCCTCCACGGAATTCATACAGTTCTGACATGCCAGAAATCTCTGAGTTCCTGGGAAGGCATACAGCCAAAATTTTTGTATTTTTCCCCAAATGTGAAGTCCATTTCCATCATTTTCCTAAACAGGGGAAAACAAGGTAAATTCCCCCTTCTACCTACATATTCTAAAGTACAAGCCTCAGCAAGCCATACATTTGGGTTGTGGAACATGACTAGAGGGCAAAAAGGAAAGAATCTAACCAGACACTGACACTTTGGTAGGAAAACTACCCACAAACCTCATGGACATCATGCATTTCTTAGAGACTCCAGGTTTATTACCTCAGCAGTGAAGACACTGGCTCTTGCACCAGAACAAATGGACTGCTGAACAATGATTTAATAAAGGAGGCTCAGCTGAATGGTGCTATACAAGTACTGCCAACTTGTTCCTCTCCTATGGTCAAACACTTCATAACTGTAAGTGACTTTCTCTCTAAAAAAAAAAAAAAAAAAAAATTACTGTGGAAGGTATCCTCAAAAGGATACAGAGCAATAACAACCTCCCAAACATACTTTTATTTAAGTTCACATTTTCTGAGATCTTAAGCTGTGATAAAAACACTTAAAGGTCTTGTCCCCTGATTCTCCTGGAGACACATCATCCATAACATGATTAGAGGTCTAGTTAAACAATGCATCCCACAACTCCAAAGAGTATTACTTCCCTTTTGAAGTGAAATGAAAGCACAAGGCCACTTTTTAAAAGGTGCCCTTTGCATTAACTGTAAGGCTGTGCCTGCACCAGTATTTTTCTATAAATATCCCACTGTCATATTGCTTTCTGGGCAGTTAGTAGCAGAACCAGACATTTTAACTGCTCTGCCATCAAAACCAGCTCAGAGTAGCATTGTTATGAAAGTCACTGTCACAACTGCCACTGGTAACGTCTTCACCATTTGTTGTGCAATGCCAGGAGATGAGAAGTATAACAGTAGTGCAAGCCAGGTGCGTGGGAAGCCTAGCTCAAGCATTTGTAAAATAAAAATTAGCTCTGGAGCTCATGTCAGAATCACAGGTCACAGTGAAAAGATAAGGAGATTTTATCTCATCAACACATCTCTGTCCATATCTCAAAGAAGAACAATTTCTTTTTTCCTTTTTTTTTAATCTCTTTTTTTTTTTTTTTAACCTAGCCCAAAGATTAGGCTTTACATTAAGCCAGTATTATATGGTACTGGAAATTCCCTTTTTATGAGCCCAGGCAAATCTCTGCACGCTGCAATATTGTGGCAGAGGTAGAAAGAGGAGTGAAAGAAAAGTTATACACTATATGAAAGAGACCAGCATAACAGCCACTGCCTGAAGGTGAAAAAGGAACAATTTTGATGCATGCAACTGCATTCTTTTAAATGCTGCTCACTTACTTTCATCCTCTATATTAGCAATTCATATAACCGGAACTTACACATACACAGAGTGAGAAAGTGCCTAAATGTGCATCTTTATATATTACATATCCCTAAAATATGCCTAAGGAATTCAGCAGTGGATGAGTAACAACTGAAGGTCCAAGCTTTCTTCCTCTGAAAACAAATTAATTACAATGTCAGTATTTACCACCACCCTTCTTTTGAAACATGCCCCAAACATCTCTAAATTCTAATCAGTTAGTTGTCCCCATTTTCCAAGTGGATCCCCAAAGGGGGTAGGATGGAGGAGGCTAGTCCTCTATACAGTGCAAGGATTAATGCCAATCAAGTCTAGGGACTTGGTTTCACAGCTGTTTGGCCATCTGCAGGAGTACATCATGAACTACAAAAATGCTGAAACTGTTCTTTGGAATTTTCATTCATATATGTATATATTCATTATGTAAACAAATATATAAAATATATAGCAACTCAAGGTATTTTTATTACTTCCTTGAAGTAATTTACTTTATTCTAATGGGGCAGAATGCTATATAGCCATTACTTCTCTAAAGAAAAGGTGGAGAGAAAACATTAAAATCTATAGGTTTCATGTGTAGAATTCTATTCACGCTCACCAAAAGCTGTGCTGGTTGTTAAGACCACAAAATGCACAAGCTTATTAGCTTATTTTACCACCAAAAGTCACAAACTTGCTGTTCACGTCAACCGTGTACTTTGTGGCACTGTACACTGACCTTTTCATTGGCATCCACAGTTGGCTGGAAATTGGAATACCCAGCATAAGGAATATTCCAGTATTGAAACATCTACTTTAAACCTAAGTTGTCCCTGCCTCTAGAATCACCACTTTTCACCTCATGTTTGAAATTTTCCTTTTAACCATTTCATCTTGGTATTTTGCTGCTTTCAGCTGAATTTCTCCCATGCCTTGCAGAAGATGTGATTGTTGCCACACAAAGCTTTTCAGCTGGTCCACAATGCAGCACTGTTACTAAACTCTTACAATGCATTGAGAAGATACAGCCAGGGAGCACCTAAGTTACACTGAAAACTGTGGACTGAGTGAAAATGATTTGTTTGCAAAACTGACCCAGGTTAACCTGACCTGAAACAAAATGTTTACATACAGATTTTCCTGAGAGAAAGTGGAAACATTTCTACAAATTGCATATTCAGGGGGAATAAAAAAAAAGAAAATGGAAGCTTTCCCAATTTGAAATAGTTTGTAGCCCAAGTTTCCTACTCCTAGAGCAGTTACTAAAGAATATGTGCAGATATACTAAGTGAAAGAAAAATAAAAATGAAATTTTTGAAAAAGCACTCCTTCAACAAGAAAGCACTTACTTTATAACAATGCACCTGTTTTCCAGCATTTTGTGGTTCAAACTATCTTCTCACCTTACTGATAAACTGTCAAGATAAGGACAACGTGTTCTGATTTGCCCACAAAGAACTTCAAGGAGAACTTGACAAAGAAATCAATAATTTTGTTTGAAGTACAAAGGCTCCAGCAGAACGCAGACACTGCTGCTACCCGTGCTGTGATGGTTATTCACCATGGGCACCCAACAAGGCAAGGGTTATAGAAGCAAAATTGTCTCTGCCATGCCCAGAACATCTTGTATCTGCACAGTCAGACCAAATTAAGTGTGCAGAAGCAATCAAGACCCAGAGTTGTTTTCACCACGTAGTACTTCAGTAACATAAGATGCCCTATGATACAGAAGTGGACAATACTGTGTAAGAAGTGCATTCACGACTGCCAGGTCAAAAGTGTGAGAGATGCCAAATTTGCTGCACAGCAGGAGGTACTGATGCCAAGAGAGACATACCTTCTTAATAGCAATACAGAGTAGCAATAATGTGAACACAAAGGCAAGGAGCAGAATTGGGATATGCAAACATGGGAAGAGCAGAAAAAATCATCTCAAACACTAGAAGCAATCAGAAATAACATCTTCAACAAAAAGCAAGTACCAGCTAATGCACAAGCACATCACTTATCAAACAACTTTATATCTGACACATTAGCTGCATTTTGTAAAAACAGGTCTCACTTTAAAAAGTTTAATTTAGGTTAACAGCAATTTCTTTGACTAGTCTGTGATCAGTACTTTGGGGAGTAAAATAGACAAATAAGCATGTTACAAATCACGTCTGGCTGGTATTTCGAGTCAAGTTTTGCCACTAATAGAAGCTTGATAAAAGGCAGAGAAAGACTCAGTATATCAGGTCATATCATCATCAAAAAGAAAAAAACAACCCAGCAAACATCAAAAACCCCCATACCTGTTTATGGAACAGATTTTCATCTCTCACATACATTCATTCTAAAACCCAGTCTCTGTTTAGCCAATTCTACTTCAGGAAAGACCTCAGAAAAATATCACAACGTCGCCATCATCTCGTTGAATCAAAG
Source organism: Pipra filicauda (assembly GCF_003945595.2). Lineage (NCBI taxonomy): Eukaryota > Metazoa > Chordata > Aves > Passeriformes > Pipridae > Pipra > Pipra filicauda. Next base: position 3,410,514 of record NW_024105087.1, on the reverse strand, counting down.
TTCAATTTGCTCTAATACCATAACAAATATATTCTTATAATCTGTATCTCTCTTGTAGAAGTATCAACAAAATTCAGAGTGATATACTTATCTACAATATATAAAAGAATCATATCACCGCTATAAGCTGTAGTGTAGCAATATAGTGGCAGAGCACGAAACAGTAATCAAAGTCCTGAAAAATACACCATTGTCAGCACTGTACACTGGTACCAGTGTATTATAGCACCTCTGTCTGAAATAAATCAACCTAAGTGCCTGCTTTGGTAAGCACTTCGAATTCACTGTACATCAGCATTAGAGGGGGGTAATGCACAAAGAAACAAATCAGGAAATGGGACTTGTAAATAACAATTCAATTAGCAGATTTATATTACTCATTTCCTAATAAACTTTCTACCCACACCTACACACAAACCCTCCTACAGCCTTCCCCCCTTCATTTACATATCTGTGCAGGCCTGCTCTTTTTTCTTGCGAGCCCCTTTGGCCTTTCAATCATGAAGTATATTACTCCACTGTCAGAGCAAAGCAGTTCCTAACAACAGGGAGCCCAGCTGGGATAGGAAGAGGGCAGCAGGCTCAGGCATTAACATAATAATCCAACTGTGTTCCCCCAGGCCCTTAGGGCACACAGCATATTAGGCAGCCCTCCTGTGCCGCCGGGGCGGAGGCTGCCGGATCACCTGCCCATCAACCTGTGGCAGTCGCTCCACCTCAGCCGATCCAGCTCCTGCCAAGCCCCCATGCCCAATTACCTTCCCACAAAGGACACACATTCGTTTTCCATGTCTGCTTAACGCACCTGCTGCACATCCTTATTTACTACTGGAACTTGCCTTGCCGTGTCATTTCCAGCAGACTTGCTCCCTGCCTTTTAACTTCTGGAAAGTCTAGGGTTTGTAACAGGACCTACTGCTGCTTCCAGCAGGATCCAGGCCTTGAAACAAGATTTCAAATACAAAGTACTACTCTCCAGGTGCAACTTTCAGTCCTACCTATCCTCTGGATTCTTCCCTGAAAGGAGCAGGAAAAAACAAAAAGGCAGACACATGCCTTTGCTATCTCTGTGCCATGCCATCCAAGGAAACCAGTTTAGGGTGGGCTTGCTTATTCTTGCTACAGGTTTGTAATGCTGGAGGATTTTCAGCAGCAAAACTATTTCACAGTCTTTGATACAAGGCCTGCCACCACACAGGACATGGCTACTGATTAAGGAACAGAGCCTGTGACAAGGTTTCAGCTGTACAAATACACACGTTAGATATTTCCAAAGAAACACTATAATGATGATTTCAGATGCAAGACCTATGAAACTGTCCAATTTAAAGAAGGCTTAGAATTGTACTACTCTTCCCAACAAACATTTCTTAATACCTGAAAAATATTCCCACATTTCAAATGCTTTCGGTAGCAAACTACAACTCAGAACACTAACTTGTATGTTCTCTCTATTAAGTCCTTAAAAAAAAAAGCTTACATTTATTACACAGTGTATTTCAATGCAGTTCTCTTACAAGCCGTTTTATTTACAGTAGAGATGCTGCTTGTACCAGGTACTTAACAAGAAGAATAATAAACACACTTGCCAGTAAAAGACAGTATTTTCTTCATATTATACATGACAATCTCAAAGACTACTAGGAGAAGAGCTTTTGGTTCTAATATAACTTTTATTCTCATTAAAACATACATATTCTCTAATTACCCTTAACAAGGGAAGGCACAACAGAAATGTAATACAGTCTTGTTAAAATAATGCTTTACAGACTGTACAAAGCCTGATTTACTTGATCACTTGTGGTCACTTCGTGAAGCAAAATTTCCCTAACCTCATTAATTTTCATTTATCCAGCCCCCTCAAAGAAGGAAACATTCAGAAGCAATTCTGTATTTTATTTTAAATGCTTGGTTTTTACATTATCAGTACAAAGAAGAGTAATCCATGTCACAATGGCCTGTCAGAGAAAGACCACGTAAAGTAACATTAGCTACAGAATTTAAATATTTTAGAAAGCAATCGTTACACAAGCTCTGCCTATTACCATTCCTCGAATCCATAATGGTAACAAAAAGTATACATTATGAAAATTGTGTCACATTTTGAAAACATTTGCTTACAAGCAATTAATTTTCACAACATAGACATTCTTGTCTGCCACTACGGTGATAACTTAATAGCAGCACATCCCTCTGAACTGGGAAGGGGATGCAGTTAAAAGCCCCTTGCATTGAATTTATTCTGGGTCACGAGGTCACCAATAAAACACTACAATAACCTAGGGAGTTTACAAAATATTTCAATATAGTCAAGAGTCTACTTACAAAACCACAAGCTCGTATATTACTATGAGCTGATTTAGATTTTTAGGATCTGCAATTTAGAGAGGAAGAGCTTTGTCAACTGTCTCCTGATCGTTCCACCATCATTGCTGGCATAAAACTGAACAGCACTTTGAACATTAACTACAGCTTTTGTCCTTCAACACCTCTAAATATAAATGAATTTGGTTATCAAAAAAAAAGGAAAACGAGCTGACATTTTTAATTACAAGAGATTATTAAAAAAAAACCTTGAACACTGGTAACTTTCTAGAGTTTGTTCTAATTAAATTCCTTTCTTCTCCAAATTATAGGTCAAAAACTCCACAAACTGAAGTAACAGAAGTTGTACCTAGCATGCTGGAAAAACAGATATTCAACAGCAAGAATTCTCTACCGAGAACTTGAGTATAATCAAGTCATCAAGCAGCTTTTGCTGTTGGTGGTGAATGATTTGTGCATACAGACATGCTGCCATATGCTGCCATGTAGAAAGCTACAGTGTTAAATTCTTCCTCTGATGAATTCCAATGTTGTGAATGGAACATGTGACCGGAAATAAACTCATGAATGGAAATGCAGATTTTTCTATTTATTTCATTACACGATCAGACCTATGACTCAATTAAGTCAAATTTTTTTTTATTTCACACAGCCCAAGGTCAGAACATTGTAACGGCTCAGGTAAGTAAAAGGGAAGCTGTGGCTTAAGCTTCTGATACAGTTTGGGTTGTGAGGGGCTGTTTAAAACAGTGAGCACTTCTGAAAGTACTAAATATAAAAGTCGCAGTATGGAGAAAAATATATACAGATTGTTCAAATTATATTTCATATGGCAGCACCCACTATAAAACCCCCACATATTTCCTTGAAGCAACAAACTATCCATGTGGACGATGTATTTTAATTTCCTTCATAATTTATCCTTCAATTCAATCACAGTTTTCTTTTCTTTTACAACACTCACCCTTCCTGACTGCTTGTGGAGCCCTTGCTCTTTCATAGCACAGTTCCTATAGCTTTATTTTTAAATACCAGAAAGGAGAACAACTATTTTCTTCCATACATAGCTGTGCCAGCAGAACATCCCTGTCATCCCTAGATGCCCATTAGCCCTAACTAAAGAACACTGTTCCCACAGATTTCTAGGGGGCAGTCTCTTTACTTCCTATGGTTTTTTCCTTCACAAAAGTTATTTCAAATTCATAAAGACCCTCTTGTAATAAAGTACCCAGAATGAAGCATTATTCATTAATATGCAATATAACACCTTAATGTACTCAAATTTATTCAGCTTGTTGTGGTGGGTTGACCTTTGCTAGATGCCAGGGTCTCACCAAAGCTGCTCTATCACTGCCCTCCTCAGCAGGACAGGGGAGAGAAAATATCTCAACACTGATGGGTTGAGATCAGGACAGGGAGAGATCACTCATCCATTACTGCTATGGGCAAAACAGACCCGACTTGGGGAAAAAAGATAATTTAATTTATTACCAATCAAATCGGAGTAGGATAATAAGAAATAAAAATAAATCTTAAAAACACCTTCCCCTCACCCCTCCTTTCTTTCTAGGCTTAACTATACTCCCAAATTCTCTACCTCCTCCCCACCAGAGGCACAGGGGGATGAGGAATAGGGCTTGGGCAGCCCGTTCATCGCATGTTGCCTCTGCTTCCTCATACTCTTTTCCTCCTCCAGTGTAGGGTTCCTCCTACAGGAGACAGTCTTCCACGAACTTATGAGTCCTTCTCACAGGCTGTAGTTCTTCACAAACGGCTCCAGCATGGGTCCCTTTCCATGGGGTACAATACTTCAGGAACAGGCTGCTCCAGTGTTGGTCCCCCACAGGGCCACAAGTCCTGCCATCAAACCTCCTTCAGTGTGGGCTCCTCTCTCCACAAGTCCACAGGTCCTGCCAGGAGCCTGCTCCAGTGCAGGCTTCCCACAGGGTCACAGCCTCCTTTGGGCATCCACTTGCTCTGATGTGGGGTCCTACACAGGCAGATCTCTGCTCCACCATGGACCTTCACTGGTGAGGGGCACAGCTGCTTCACTGTGGTCTTCATGGGCTGCAGAGGAATCTCTGCTCCGGCACCTGAAGCATCTCCTCCCCCTCCTTCTTCCCTGGCCTGGATGTCTGCAGAGCTCTTTCTCTCACATATTCTCACTCCTCTCTCCTGGCTCCCATTGTGCAGCAACTTTTCCCAAGCTGGTCCATCTTGGAGCCGGCTGGCATTGCCTCTGTCAGACACAGGGAAAACTTCCAGCAGCTTCTCACAGAATCCACTCCAGCTTTGTCAAGCAAACCCAATATACTTGTACAAGGTGTTTACACCTATTTCTGAGTCTACTCAAGCACCCACATTGCTTTAAAGCATGTTTTCCTGTAAATCAAAATAAAGAACTGTTTTTTGGGTCCTTATAACTTTTCATGGTTCAGAAATGTGCTACATGAACAAGAAAGTGGGGGACAACCTAATTACAGAAGATATCAGTAATTTCACCGGTTCCAAGCTCCAGTTACTGGTTTAATAACAACTAGTGTCTCATAACTTCATCTTTCAACATAAAAAGTAGCTGACACCTGTCAGGGAGAAGTAGTTCTGCAGTGCTTTTCTCTGCAGATGCACTGCATTTGAATCTGCTGCATCACCTCTGACCCAGTCACCTTTTACGTAAACTAGAGAGGTGGTATTAGTGAGCAAAAAAAAAAAAAAAAAATATATATATATATATGAGTTTTACCATCTTGAAAACACAGGAAGATGTCAGTGCTTCTACTTTTATACACTCATCTAGTATTTGCTGACTATGTCACATTCTTGCTTGTCAGCAGTAGCTGTGGAGTGGCTTCCAAGAGCTCTAGGCAGCAAACAAAAGAGAATGAAGGGAAAGGCATTTCTATTTCAGATATGCTGCAAATCCATCTGGTAGAGCTCTCCCAAAACCTCAGCTAGGGATTCCACACATTCCTGGGAAGCACTCTGCTGCCTGTGTGAGGTAACTCCAAGGAAGGTCATATGGGCCTCTGCAGACACAACTTCATATGCACTCAGTTCTCACCATGACCTTCAAGAGAGCAGTGCAGACAACCGAAACCGCTGCAATGCCTCCCAAGGGAACAAATGAGAAGGAAAAAACCCAATCCACAAGGGTTGTGCAAACCAGAATTAAAACATTACAAAGACCTTCTTTCTTCACGTTAGGATAACCAGGTAAAAGCTTTGAGCAACATGCGGCTCCCAAGCAGTCACAGTGAGGCCCTTGTGCCTGGATTATGGCACATGAATGGCAATAAATGATGCAAAGTCCAGGATGCCAACACTCATATGGAAACAGCTACCACCTGGGAACCACTCCTATGCAGCTCTCCCTCCCCTTGTACCTCTGAGAAGCACAGTACCTGTCTCTATCCTATTACAATTATGACTCTCATTAAAATTTTCATAAGATCATCAGCTATACCTGCTGACAGCCATAGGTTAAATAACCCTGCTTCACCAGAAACTTTGCCCTCACATTTCTTTAGATGCTGATTTGTTTTAAACACAGCTTTGGGTGTAGAGCAAGACTGATGAGGTGTGCAGCTGAAAAGGAATGAGGACAATAGAGCAGCAGTCATGGCTGTGCTGGAAGATGCAAACAGCAGGCACACCTGTGACAAAAGTGGAAGTGGAAAAAACACAAAAGACTCTCAGGCAGCTCAGCTTTTGGGGCTTCTTGCTCCACTAAAATGTTCTGAAGTGAGATTGTCAAGACTGGAACAGATAAATCAATTCAATCCTTTAAATCACTCCAGGGATCTTTTCTTCACTCACTACTCACTGAAAAATGCCACTAGAATTGTTAAACACTTATAATATAGACAATAAACTGCAAATAAATTTAGTGTGACCAGAAATTCACCCTGCCACTCAAACATGTACATGCAGTATTTACCACACATAGTATTATATCACCTTAAAGAAAGTGAAATTGCAGTGATCATAACAAACCACAGGTATCTCCAATATGATTCAAAAGTTAGGGAAAATTGTTCAGCCTTCAATACTACAGCAGCACAGAATGTTATTATTTAGTAAAACAGATATTCCACTCACCCTTGCTATTTTCATCTGAGGATAAAAAAAAAAAAAAAAAAAAAGCACAGAAGGCTGCAATCAGGTTTTTCTCTCTCTCCAGGAGCCACTCATTCCTAAAGCACTATACGAATTCGGAGTCAGCACTTCCAATCTTAGTTTGTTATTTCAGAGTGTAAAATAAAAAAAAAAAGCACCGATCACTAAAAATATTAATTAGCATTTAATTAGAAACAGCAATATGAGGAAAAGCAGTGATAGGCAGACATCCCCTCTCTGGAATTAGATACTACTTCTTTTTAGATTAGGAAGCAAGGAACTAAAACCACTACCTTGCAAAGTTAACTATTCTTATTGACACAGTTCTGGATAGGAATGACACCAGCCCAAGGGATGGCACAGTAAACAAAAAGAAATCATGCTAATTTCTGACATTTACAAATGACCATGATAAAAAGGATCTGAAGGAGCTACGTAACTTTGCTACTATGAGAATATTGCACCTTTTTTTGTGTTGTTTTTTTTTTTAAACTAATGTGTACTTATGTAACAGTATCAAAAAGAACAAATAGTTACTACAGACAGGACTGTACTGGCAAAAAAATTTAACCAACAAAAGGGTTAATTAGGGATACAAATTTTCTCAGACTGTTAATAATGGGAATGACACACAGTATGTGCCCATAAGTAATTCTCAGGTATCTTTGATCTTCAGCCCCCAGCGATTACTGTCGCCTACTATACCCTGGCCTCTGGGACTCTCTCAGAACCAGACATCTGGCTACTTTGTTGTTTTAGACTAATCTCATCCCAGGAGAGCTCAAGAAATGACACCAGGCAAGGAGGGTCCTGGCAAGGGAAAAAACATTAGAGTATCAGCAGATTTTTGAGTGGACTAGAGTATCAAAATTGTCTTCAAATTTCTATAGGGATCCCACAGCTTCTCTGCTCTCGAGCACCACTTTCACACAGAACATCAGAATGCACATGATCCCCTTTTAAGGAACTGTTAATCTCTTTGAAGAAGCTAATGAATGATAATCCAAGAAAGAGCATGTGACAAAGGCAAACGGAAGTAAAAAAGAAATTGTAATGAATGGGTGGATTTAATGAAGATTTTATTGAAAGGCCAACACACCGCATGATCAAACAATGCTTTTAAAAGCCTACAAAAATTACTCCAACCCCTCAAACACTATATTTTACTAATCCACAGGGTTTAGCTGCCAGCAGTGTTATCCCTGAAGCAGGACCCTCTGACAAATGCAACAGATTCAGTGGGGTGCCTGACTGGCTGCTCCAGGCTCAGACACTGGGTATGATGCTCTGAGCCCAGAGGGGTCAAATGTGCTGCAAACACGGAGAAAAGAAGGTTTAACTCTAAGGCCAGGCCTTTTCACCATCAGAGGCTACCTGGGGTTTGCCACAACCTCTAGTCCACTGGACTCCCATCCAATAGGTTACATCAGATCCACCACTGGCAGCTGGACAAGAACTGCTACAGGCAGCCCCACAGAAGGCTCTTGTCCTATACCAGTGCTCCTACATCCTTCCTACAGCAGAGCTCCTACATGCCAGGTGTTCCCTGTGCCACTTACTGCCTGCACTTGGCAATAGAAGGAACCAGAGCAGTCAGACCTGGAAGGAATAAAAATCTCACATGTATTTTTCTGAGGAAAGTAAGCATGCCCATACTACTAACATAATCTGAGACACATACCTCCAAGCAGCATAATTTCTAAAATCCAGGGGTGGCACATAGCAATAAGGAAGAAATCACTTCTGTGTGGGTATCTTTTTTGTTTCAAATCAGCCACCACGCCTTCCCTTCCACTGGCTAGAGCAAGCTAAAAAGAACGGACACTTAATAAAGTCAGATTCTAATGCTTTTCTAAGGGCAGGCCCATATGATTTCACTTTGCCTCATTTCGGGATATTTTCAAAATGTTCAGAACAAAGCTATGGAGAAAGCTCTAAATAATCTGTAATATCACACCAGCTCCCAAAGAAAACCTTTAGCAAGTGCTACAGACAGAAGCAGTTTGAAAATCATGTGCTAAACTTCATATTTCTCACACCACATCTATCCTGCTTTCTTCCAGCCAGAACATTCCCCTCTCAGTGGGAGAAACAATACTAAAAAGTTACCCTAAAGTATTTTAGCAGTTTCCTAATGCACTGTAACAGCTGAACCAGTAAGAAAAGAACCTGTGCAACACTGGCTTTAGTTGCATCATATCAACAGTAAAAAACTCCTGAAAAATTCAGCATTCTTGAGAGGTATTCAGAAAGACGTGATGCAATTTCTTTCTGACTACGAATCAAGCAAATTTTCCTTTCCTTTCTCACCAATCAGGTCTGTTGTTAGAGTGAGTGTGGATTAGCCCAAATAATTAAATTTTAAAATACTGGCAGCACCAGGACAACAAACTTTTGTGTGCTCTCTATATACAACATGTGCTCAAAAAATGTTTGTCTTAAAAGCTTTGTTATGATATCAGCCTCTTGGAGTTTAATTGATGACTTCTGTGACTGCTATAGTAGCTATGACACTGTACACAACAGAAACAAGAATAAGTCACAAAGTATTCCATACCATCACAGTAAAAACTTATATTGTACTTATTAATACATTGTCTACTGCAGAACAATCCAGACTGCAGTGTAATAAGAAAAGCATTGTAAGGCAGAACAGGTCAAACTAATGTGTTTAAAAAATAGCATGTGATTGTATACAAGTAACAAAAAAATGAAGACTAAGTAGAATTTTAATTTCAGTATTTCATGTACTGTAGATGCCTAATACCCTCTGTCTTCACCTGCCATAGAACTTGAATGGTGCATCCACACACTTACCTCTCCCCCTCCTCCTTTTAAATCAGCAACAAACAATACTCCACAAAAGAACACATAGGACCTACTTCACAAAAATACACAGAAAATAGGCAGTCAAAAAAGCAAAAAAAATCTCACCCAAATTCTACATATTAAAGATAGAAAAATAAAAATTATATAGATACACATTCTAACAAACATTTGTCACCATGTCTAAAAGCATATTTTTGTAGGACCGTCTTAATCTCACAGTTACATCCTGGACACAGGTGTTACAGATTCTCAAAGCCATACACCATCACCAGGACTCCAACAGCAAATAAGCAAATGCTTCGGAACGTAAATACTCCTCTGTTTACTCAAAGTATTGATTTACGTTCTATGGGTATCCAAACATTGGTAGCTAATGCTGCCTTGCACTATCTATTACGAAATTACAGCTATCCAGTGAGGTTTTCTAATAGTAAATAAAACTCCCACAGCCGCTCTCCAAAAGCTCAACAGCTGTGAGCAGAAAGCACTGTAGCATGACAGGAATGCCAAGATATCCATACAAAGGCAAATCAAATAGGAAAACAAACTCCAGAGAAAAAAGGTCTTCAAACAAAATCCACGTTAACACTTCTCCTAATTTGGAAATAAAATAGAGTGGCTCCCATTTATCTGTCATTACAGTGGAACAGAGAGAGGAAAAGACATTTTGGACATTAGCAACGCTACCATGAACAGTATCTGTGATTCATACAGTCAGTCTATACCAAAAAAGGTTAATGAATAGTGGTTTTAATGGCATATAGTTCAAGTATTGATCTCACAGCAGATCCACTAATTCTGCCCAAGTACTAAATTCTAACTAGGATTCCTGATTTCAAAATACATTTACAAAAGGTTGTATATACAACTGTTATGTTTTCTTTCCTATTTCCTAATCTATCATTTAACAGTACAGCTCTATAGTTTACTGCTGACTGTATGCATAATATGCAGTTCTTCACGATTTAGGTATTTTATTTCTGTATTTTATTTCTGTCTGTATGAACAAACTTAGGAGAAAACATCCACAAACCACTTTGATTAAATTCTCCTGGGTTTTGGAGGCTGCCTTTGCCTGCAACGAAAGCTGAAGGAAATAGGCTCTTCTGAATGTAGACAGAAGAACATGTTTCCTCCTCTGAGCAAAGCTCTGTTTCTTATCTTGTAATCAAGCAATTTGACAGCTAATAAAATTACTTTATACTCCTCTAATACCTGCATAAGGAGATAGTAGAGGGAAAGCTTAGTGATGTTTCCTGACAAACACACTTCCTAGAGATAAGCATGACTACTCTAACTTCAAGATAATGACACAAATAAAGCTTCATCTTTAGAAGTATTTACAGCACAAACAATACCAATACCTACTTTTACTTCTCTATTTTAAATTTACAGGCAGTTTCATTTATTTGAAACAAAGACCATATTTTCAAAAAGACAGTAATTACCATGAGAATTCAGTGGACAAAAATGCAGTACTCTCCTTTTATGTATCTACTTAGTACTTATGTCAACTGCACACCTCTGCATAAGGACACCACTAAAGACCAGTTACCACCTCTGGAATCCACCTACTACAAATCATATAGACCTAGTTTTCATTTGTAACTCTTACCTACACTGACCCTGTCCACAGCTTTGATTTCAACAGAAGAATATTTGATTTATGCCAGGATAAAGAAGAAGAATCAGGCCCAAGTTCCCAGGTACCCTCACTAGAAGCACAGGTGTTCTTTTGCTGGTAGCAGCTGGCACGTACTAATTAGAAAGAAAACTGAATTCAACTATTTCTAGTTTTGTAAAAACATCTGAGAAATGAGATGGCTAAGAGTAAAGTCTCAGCATATTACAATATGCTCTACAGGAGGAAATAACTTGACAAAATGAAATTTTCCATTGCCTTATATCACACAATTTAGAAGGAACTTGAAGCCTGAAAGACAGGAAATCTCTTTAAAATTTGCTTGTATGGCAGATCTGCATTAGGGTTGCAAAAAAATTATTAGAGTATGAAAAGACATTCTTGCCTCCCACAGCTCACAAACTAAAGGAAAAAACCCAAAAGTTGATAAAGAAATCATCAATGTAACCTGCTGAAAGTGTTGCTAAATGAGCCATCCACCTCACAAGATAGTGTATGATAAGTTAGTATGACAAGTGATTTGTCTGTGTAAAAAAAGCTCTTGTGAGTTGGGAGCACTGACTGCTATTAAGACCAGGGAGGCAGGGAAACAAAATACTACTACAGATTTACACTGTGGTTTTATACTAGAAAGGAAGATGCCAAAGAACACACCACGACTGGCTAATGATTTGAAAGACAAGGGAAATTAAAGTCAGTGTGATTACTTAGAGATATGACAGAATTCTTAAAATGGGCAAAATGATTTACATTATGCAAAAATACCAAGGGGGCAAAGACATGCTAAGACATGGAGGAAAATTTTACATGTTCTAAAGACAAACACATACATCTGAATCCCGATCATAGCTCAGAGAACACAGCTGTCAGACTCACAAAGTACTTGATTTAAGAAGTAACTAGGATTTCATATGTAAAACAGAACTAGTGCAGAGACTACTGTTCCGAATTCGTATACATGTAAAAGAGAGAAACTGCTACCTATAAAACTGAACTAATTTCGACGCAATACTCTAAATTTCAAGAAAATTGAAAAAGAAAATGTTAAGGAATCAACTAAAACAAAGAAATCAAGCTTACAAGGCAGGTATTTTGTTGTTATTTGCAGAAGGTGAGATAAAAGTCTGAGTTTTATCTGGCAGGAGTTTCAGGAAGGTTCAAAAAACCAAATGTAGCAATAGATGCATTTGTTACTCAAGGGGTCATGACAGCAGACCCCTTATGAAGCAGAGATGCCTCGGAGTGACTCACTTTCAGAAGGGATTTGAGGACAGCACTTTACAATGCCGTGTATTTTTCTGTGTATTTTCTACTTACAAACAACATCTATTGTTCTGAGTGTCTCAGATCACACGCTGCAGAGAACCAAGCCATGCAGAAGTCATCGACATGGGTGGTACGAACAGCAGAAACGTCCCAGCATCAATAGGTCACAGACATTTGTGACTATGCCCAGAAATAGAAATCCCTCACAACTGCACAAAAGAGGTTGCACTGCTGGTTGAAAAGGTATGAGAGAGGACATTGACTACAGTATTATACACCTTAGAGAACATAACCTATATAGAAAGTCTCACTCAATACTGACATTCTAGGCCATTTGGATAATCAAAGTACAGCAAGTATTTTTGAGATAACATATACGACATTAATATCACAGAAAAAAAAATGTGAGTGGATATATTTTCTAAAATGGCATGATCATGTTGTTTTAAAATGGAAGCATAAAACAAATGCGTAGATCAGAACTGAAATTTTACCTCCAATTTTAATGTGGTCTTTTCTCCAATTACAGGTAAGTTATCAACCCAGCTTAGGCTTCCTCATCTTAAAAGACTTCAAGGAAACCTTTCATATATTCAATATATATAAGATTTCTCAAAAACACATTCATTTTGAAACAAAGTACTTTACTTAAGCAGAACATAACCTGATAGCCACTCTTAGGACTGACTTCCTGTAGTTCCAGTTATAAAATCTTCTTACTGTAGAATTACTTTATATTTTTTATATTTTCAAAGAAATTAAAATATCACTTGCCAAAAACATATATGTACCTTTTATCTGTAGTTGTAATTTGGGGAACAAATGCACCTTTTAACAAATACCTCTTCTTAAAGCAGATGGAAGGACTTAAGACAACAAAAGACCAAAACTTCGAATTTTAACCCAGAAGTGAAATGGCAGGAAAACAGGACTAAACAGACTCTTCTAAATAAAACTGCAACAGCTGAAACTTTCCTGTAAATGTAATAACCTGCATGACAGTGAAAGTACAAATACAAAGGGATTCATTTTTGGCAGTGGCTGTTTAATACTCTACTTTTAAATGCAGCACATAGCCAGCAAATTTCAACACTTCTACAAGCAAACAGACCGAGCACTGTTAAGTCTATGAGCAAGTGAGTGCTGTTATTGGCAGAGATATTTGCAAAACCATTCCCAAGACACAGGCCCGGAGTTCATACTCTCTCCTCTTGAGCAGGTTTCTACTGCTCGTTGGTACCACCGAAATCCATGCACATACATATGCAAAGTCTAGCAAAATAGAGAAGTCTGCTGAATAAATAGACAAATGAATATCCATTTCCACTGACAGGATAAAAATCTGGGTCACTAAAAACCTTAGGTTTACTTGCGCTTTTCTGCCCTGTTTCCCTTCAACATTTGTTCTTTCTGGTTTAGGTGAACTATAAGCAAATAAGGACAGAGATCATATCACTGCATGCACACGTGCTTTGATGGATTCATTAAGATCATTCAGGTTTATTAAATAATCTTCCCATAGAAGGATTATTGTTTTTATCTAAGGAAGGTAACCTGCGCACTATGACAGACTGACACAGCTGAAAAGCTAGGAAATTTTTCCAGAATTCTTTACAATACTACCAAAAGAAAAAAAAAAAAAAAAAGGAGCTGGTTTTTTCCTCTCCACTGAAAAAGGTTGAAATAAAGCCACAATGGATAGCAATTATTAGAACCATTTTGATCTTCAGTATCCGGATTAGAGGCTGTAAACTCTCCATCAATAATGTGAAAGCCTCAGTGAATGTTTCATGTCCTAGTATTATGTCTCAGAAATAACTTTTCAGACTCCATTATGTCCGCCATGAACTTGATCTTTCACCTCTAGTGAAAATCCTCTTATAACTATAATTCTAAAGTTAATGATGAGAGATTTCATTTGCTTTCCAAGCACAGATAAAACCTTTTTGAAATACACTCTCACTGCCATGACCTTGGTCTATGACTTAAGAGTTCACCACATGTAATAATTTACTTTGCCCCATGGGGCTCATTGAGATTTCCTTTTAAAAGGTTTTGGATATGCAGTTGGAGCTGAAACACTTACACAGTAAGTATCAAAGTATACATCCCCACATACGTTGCAAACATTTTGCAACAGTATCCACAAACAAAATTTAGATCACTACTAAACATAACAATAAAAAGGCCTAACTAACTAAGCAAAGTCATCCACACACTAGAAATCCAACATTTTGGGAATCCTGTTGCAATAATCCACAATAAATGCTAGAACAGAGAGTTTCAAAACTCCATGGAAATAATACATGCAAATTGGCAAGCTAATTCAGGAAATACACTGTATGGCTGCTGACTTCTTTGCTGATAAGTAATGCACTACCTACTTTGTCTGCTCATGTAGTTCTTACCAGACATGTCTTTAGTGTTAAAAATAAATAGATAAAGTCAGAACTACTGTACTCACCCCAACATAAGGCAAGTTTTTTTGTTCCTCTGAATTCTGGGGAAAATTCCTTTATAAACATAATTTACCTTAAATTCAAGCACTGTCTTGCAGCCCTAGCCAAAAAGCACATAGTTACTGCCTCACAGTGTTGAGTTCACATCAGTGAATGGTAACACACCAGCAGGCGCGGCCGTGGTTCCAACCAGTTCCCACTTTGCCTCTGGCTCCCAATGTCTCGCAGAGCAGCCAGGCAGCTGGTGCTAACTCCCTGGGGATGTGTACGAGGGCTTGGGGCAGGGCAGGATTCCCCAGGGCAGCATCTGGAGGCAGACAGCACAGACCTTGAGAGGTCAGGCTGAGGGTGGCGAGGGGACCCGAAACGTCAGAGTAGAAAACAGTCTGGAAATGCAGCTTGTATTGATGATGAGGTACTGAATGGGTTGGTAAAGTTATATTTAATGGCAAAACTTATTCATCCCCATGACATAGATGAATAATCAGGGGCTGTTGTGCTTTCAGGGCACCTATAGTCGAGTGAACACACTCCTTCACCAGTCTCCTGCCCCTCAAAATTTCCTAAACATTACCATCTTCTCATAGGGGTTTCCCATGTGAATACAAGAGCTGAAGTCTCTGCTACAGATACTCCACGTGCTGTTGTTTCCCCTCCCTCCTTGTTAATGTAGAAGTGGCAGCAAAGCACTGGATTTCAGACAGAAAAGGGCATATGCACAAAGGGACACACACAAAAATCTTAGGTGAGCAGGTGTGGAGACTGCACGTCTGAAAAAGGGTTCCCAGGAAACACGTGGCTTTACTTCAACAGTTTATCAGCAGCTTTGCAGTTTTCAGACTCCATCATGGGGCCAATATTTTCCAGAAACTGAAGCCTAAATAATGCTTTGAAATCAGAGAAAATTTGCTGCTCTACTGCTCTCCACGTTTTTTTGCCAAATGCTCTAACTAACAAATGACCAAATAATCAGTCTAACAGAAAAGTACAAACTGGAAGCGCTTCTAAAATACCCTGTCTTCTCCTAAAAAAACATTTTAAATAAATTTGTTCTTATTTAGTTGTATATGAAGTAATCTAGGAATTTGTTCTGTCTCTTCACACAGATGAGGTTTCCCTCATAGAATCTAAGACACTTGCTCATAACACACATTGAATAATTTGACAGACAATTTAGAAGACAAAAGTTCATAACATTCTTTCATAATAATAGTGGTAAAAAAGGATAATAAAATAAATTTAATTTCCTTGAAAAGTAAATGAAATTTAAAGATAATAGTAATTTTAACTGAAAATCCTGCTTCATGTTTTACAGCTTAGATTTCCACAAATCAGGACTTAATACTGCACACCCAAAAAGAGAGTTAAAGAAATTACGGAAATATTCAATCTGCAAGCCTGATGGTTTTCTTTCCTATATATTCTTATTATCCACTAAGCAAAAATATTTCATGACAGCTAAAAAAGTGCTTGGATAGAAAAAAAAAATTCCCAAGTGAAATACCCTGAAGCTTTGATATTAACACAAAAAGGACCAAAATTAAGAACAGAGAAACAATGTACGATTATGTCTTTACAAGCCAGTGTTCAGAACCTGAAGTGCTCTCCATGACTAAATCCACTAAAAATATTTCTAAAGGGCTATTTGCCTTCTCAATAGATTTGAAAGTTTAATTTTGATTTATCTGCAGTGAGCTGCAAATAGTCATATGTAAAAGGTATTTTCAGATTTCAAAATGTTACCAATACTCTACACATTATCACTCCAAATGTTCTTTTCATTCAGAAAGAAATACCGAATTAATTCCATTTCTTCACATTCAGCAAGAAATACTGAGTTAATTCCATTTCTGACAATCAATACTGCTGCATACTAGCTTTTAGGTACATGCTTTTATTCCCAGTCACAATGCTGAGGCCACCAACAGCCATGCTAAACCATTGGCAATGGTATCCCTTCATCCAAGAGGATCCAGGTCTGAAGATTCAGGTGAATACATGAACAGATGTCAAAGGAACCATCTTTATTGTTCATGGTAAAACAATAAAGCACGTGGTTTATTAGCCACCTACACGCAACAGACAAGGCTGAATAGTTTCTGTTCTGCACTATCAACGATTTAACGCCAATTGTATTAACATTAAATTAGTGTTTGCTTTGTAAGCCAACAGGAGAGGGACAGCAGAACACAGTGTGCTGCTGGGTTCCAGTGCCAGCAAACAACTGCACTGCTCTGCTGAAAAAAAAGGTTTTCATTAGAAAACCACCCTCACACAGGGAATGCTGGTACCGTGCACGAGCTCAAGGGAATTATGGCTGCATAAAACACTCCACTGGAAAAAAAAAAAATCACCTGTAACTTTTTGGATAATATTGCCAGTCTTCACTGCTCTCTGAAAGACAAACTTTTATTTTCAAATGCTGAGGTAGGGAGACTGTGTAACACTTTCCTCGCTAGCAAAATATCTGCTATCTCTCAAATAGCCATAAAATTACATAGCAAAGAACACAGAGCCTGGATTATAGGGCACTGGACCTCACTCTCTGCAAATACTTTAATATAAGTATTATTGATTTGTTCAAACTGTCAAAAATGCTTGCTTTGCATAGGCAGTGCATTTCATACAGCACTCCCTGCTAAATAAAGGAAGCTCTTGCACAATATAATTTCACACTGAATTAACCTGCAGACCAAGACAAATACAAAACCACCTTGCTTGAAAAGGCCACTTTTGTCAAGCGTGAGAGCAAGACTCTTCTTCTGTCCTGGCTTCTTTATGCCACAAACAGCTTTCAGGGTCAGTGAACGTGCCATAGCAGACAAAAAACTGATATTCCCAGCCAAGCACTGCAGAATAGCAGCAGTAAAGCCTCTGAAAACACTCTTCTTACAAAGTCAGATCTAGGACAGTTGGACAAACACAGCTGCAGAAACACAAGCCTATGATGATTCCCAGTAGTTTCCAGCCACAGCCCAAGTAGTTTAGTGCAATTTAAACAGGAAATTTTATAACTCTCTAGATTACAGCAGAACTGCTACAAGCACTCCAGAGTGAAAACGCTGAACACGCACAAGGCTGCAAGTTCTGTGTCATACATCTTAACTGCACAACTTCATGTACTCTGAGAGATTTAACATATTTTCTTGCACCTCCTTAATCTCTTACACTCCAGGAGTGCAGGAGAGGGGCTTTTTCCACTGGACACCTTATGAGCCATATTAAAGACCCTGAGTTAGAGGTAATGGCAACCAGGGACAAAATCAAATCTTATCATAAGCCTAACTCAACCACTGACGCCTTAGGTTAGTAAATGAGCTGCTTTATAAAGGTGTTGGGAGAATCTGAAACTTCTCACAAACTAAGTGAAGAGTCTGGAGGTGAAGTGCTTGACTAGGGATTTCAGAAGCCTCATTGTTTGCCTGAATTTGCTGCCACTGAACTAAGATCAGAGCTGAACGCCTTTGAAAATCCCCTCCACTCTGAACAGTTTTACTAGTGGATCTGTATTAGAACTACTAGTGATACGTGAAAAGAAAACAGCAAGAGAAGGAAAAAAACCCAGAAGATTCACAATTGCTTTGGGTTACAGAAGACTTGAGAAGACGATGAGAACTGTAGAGATATCTAATGGAGCTGCATGACTGGAACACATTATAGTGATGAAATCCACATTGTAAGCAATAATTTGGGCTACTCCTATGCATTGATGGATATAAAATACACACACCACTGCAGGAAGGAAAAAAACCCTAAGTATCAATAAATAGTTCAATAAAAACCATCTGCTCAAAGCACAGTAACAATAAAAGAAAAGTAAACTCTTAGGATACATAAAAAATTAGACTGCAATACTAGAATAGAGTGGGTGAATTTAATAGCACAACAGCTCCTATGTACATACCAGGCTTATGCTGACACAGTTAATTCTTTATATTTGTACATGTGAAGTACAGACGTCTTGCCTAAATTTGTCCTCCAACACCCACACATTTCCCAGAGACTTCAGTGTAGTATCTAATGGTAGAATTAGTTATATTTTAGTTTAGAATTATTTAATCTGTTTGGGCAGAAAAAAATTATTACTTAGGAAAGAAAAAAAAATTCATGAGTTTTTTTTTTTTCCTTTTACAGTGTCACGTTTAAAATACAGTAGAACTTAATACCTACCCTTTCATAAACAAAACCTACATATATGAATATTTTAGAGTGCAATCTGGAAATCAAGTTTTAGACAACACTAATGACATATTTAGAGAAGAAAAACTGTATTATAGAAGACAACTAAACATCATGACACACATAGTTTATTTGAAGATCTTGGACTATTTTGTTTCATAATGTTCATGTGTTACCTTCCAAGGGTAAACACTCATGGTACACTGGAGCATCAGTGTATGAATCACAAACCATTAGAGCTTGTACTTCTTTTTATTCATTTTATTTTGTTTTCTAAAAGGTTAATGTACATGTATACACAGTTCAAAGAACTTCGGATATTTTTAGAGAAATCAATATCTTTCCTGTGACTTTACAGTAGTGTTAGGATTCACTTTTTTTATCTTTACTTAAGAAAACACATCACTCACAAAGAGAGGAATTTTCCAGTCTTCATTTCTCAGTAAATACTCATATGTTATGTATTTTAAAATATCAGTTAAAACTATTGTATATCATTCGTTGGGAAAATGTTGCTGCTCTCACTTGATTCTTTTCCAGAAAGACTATAGCTGTGGACGTTGTAAATTTATAATCAGTTTTATCTTCTACATCTGCTTCAAAAAACAAATCTAAAAATCAATAATAGAACTCTTTCTTTATATCTTATTTCATAAACGTCTTTCTAGCTTTTTTCATTGTAGCTTATTCTATATTTCAAAATCTTGCATCGCATATGCAACACCTTGTTTTACAAAAAGGAATAGCAGAGCCACATAAAAGTTGCAAAAAAACAGAACAGCACATTGATTAAGAGGTTTTGTACAAACTATAGCTTAACTGAACAACAAAAAAAACCCTCAATGGTTTTGTTGTGTATGAGATAGCAAAATAGCCAAAGTATTCAACAAAATGAACTGTCTACCACGATTTATCTGTACAATTCCATCACAGCTCTTGCCTGTTATGTTACACTTTTCAAAAGTATGTCATTAAGCTGCCATAAAAGTCATCACAAATTGCTTTTTCTCCCAAACTGATAGTAGACTTATAGATCTAATTTTCAATCTCTTTTCTTCATTACTTTGATTCTTAAGTAGGGTATGACATTTCCTGTCTGAATACTTTGTAGTAATATCTGGCATCTCTACAACACTTCTGTCTGAGTACGTCTGAGTTTTTAATAGGTTTGTCTTTACAGCACCTTGAAATGATGACATATTTATTTCTCTGTCTTGCAGACTCTTAAATACACTTTTTTTTATAATTTCACTGAAAAACTACAAGCCTTGTTGAAAGAAAATGACACAACAAAGCCTTCTGTGCCGTCAGATGCTATGTCATTAAAATCCTGACCCTTTCACAGTTCAACAAGAGCAAAGAGCAAATGTAAGGCCTCTGTTTTCCATTCCAATTTTTTTAACTTTGTGGACTCTCCTTTTCACAAATCAAGAGACTGACTGACAGAAACAACTAAGTAATTGAGAAAATACCCACAAATTAAAAATTAGATTTTGATTCTCATGGCGACCTCTCCTCATTTTTTGCCAGTCAACATACGCACGTTCATTTGGGCTTCATACGCATCAAACTGAAACCAGTGCTTGAAACTTGCTGTGCTAATGACCTAAGTGTATTTGTGAAAAAAGCTAGGAATAGGCTGGTTTAGAAAATTGCTTGCAGGGTTAATTAAAGTAACATATAGGAAGCGATCACAAGAGGAATGATGGAAAATCAGGGTGAAGAAGGAGAAACAGCAAAGAAAGAAGAGTTGAAAGACAGCTGAGAGAACAAACCACACATCAGACCTGAGAGAGGACTTCAAGAAACCTATGAACGGGTCACAGAGTGAAATTTTAGTCCTATCAGACAAGTTGTATTTCTGCTCAACACATCAAGAACAGCTACTTCCACCAAAATAACAGGCAGAATAGCCATAAATCATCTTCCTCTCCTCCAAAATCCAAGATTTCCAGAGCACCCAAGAGATTTCCTCCCCACTGCTTGCATCTCTCATTTGCCCATGCTTCTCTGGATAGAATACTAGCTCCTGGATAGTCTGAATTAGATCTTTTAATTTCTTCCTTATAAAGCTACAGAGATCTTTTTTCCCCTATAATCCCTATGAATTGTGAAGAAAGCTCTTTCCAATTCCCTAAAACAACTCACCAAACCACTCCTATATCAGAGCTAAGTGAAGATGATAAATTTTCACCCTCCGACACCAAAAGACTTGGAAGACTTTTGGCTTCTAAATGTAATGGCTTCTCCCCACCATAATGCCACAGACACAGGAAGCAAAGGTGATAACTGGCTTGATTGTCTTCCCTTATTATGACAAGGGAGTTTTGATAACGAGTTCCTCTGGAATGGCCCAATCATCAAAACTATCCCCCACTTGCTCATCTACCAGGCACGCTGCAAAATAATACAAAAGGATAATACAAAAGGATAACGTGGTAGAGTTTTAAAGGCACACCTAACAGCTACTAAAACTAGTAATTTCAAAGTGGTATAGATCACAGGCTGAGTGATGAAATGGTGTATAGGAAGAAATATTTTTCATTTGGACAATTTTACATTTGCACTCTTGAGCAACTGTTCAGCCAATGCACCCTTACACAGATCAAGAGAACTTAAAGTTTAGGTACACTTTTTTGATATACCATATGTTTTAACCATCAGGGGGAAAAAAACCCAGAAAATTGCATGGTTGTTATTAAACACTGACAATTAAATGATACGGATTTTTTGCTTACCTGGGTTTGTACTTACAATCCCAGAACATTAACTTTTTCAATGATGAACACAGTTTAATCTTAGAATTGTAGAATTCCTAGTATCAGATTGGGTAACCACATCTTCCTTAGCCAACAAAAGCAGGACATTTATTTTATGTCCTTGGGCATGTATCAATAAAAAACCAGATTCTTGTAAAGGATAATAAAAATGTCTCCTTTTCATTATCTCACAACCAAATTCTCAAATTAATATGCAGCAAGATCCACCACATAAGTAGCTTCTAATGACATAGATTCTCTTTCTAAGCACTTGACCAAATACTTCATCACCTTGTCCCAGACAAATAAAACACAGGTCTTACATAAGGTTTTTCAGCATTCATCAACAGTTCACAAAGTTGCCATGGTCCATCACAGCTGACCCCAGACACATGATACCTCACTCTGTTTTACCCAAAAGGTTAACAACAGAGCTAGAACTAGAGTTCATTTTTCCTCAGTCTCAGATGTACCACATCCACCATGGCACAGTGCCTGACGTGTCTTTGAGAATAACCCAAGTCCAAACTGACATCCAACAGTCACTCCTACCTAGACAAAGAAAACCCCAAACCCTCTATACTGTCATAACACAGTCAACTGCCACAGCTCTTATGTGCTGTGTTTTGAGGCAACCAAAGAGGTCTCCAGAGCACTTATGGAGGGTGTGCCTGTACTCTGTAGCAGCAGGACACTTCTCAGATTAATTAGTTCATGGGGAGCTTCCTCACTGCATTACTTCTGAGCAAGCTCATTTATCTTCATATTACATTATGCAGTGTAGATACACCCTCAGACAAATCAATTTCTCTAGCTAAGGGATACACGAGGCAAAAGAAGTTTAAGAAACATTATTATGAACAAATACTCTCAGTACAATCACTTATATTACCAGTTGACTCCCAGGTTTAAATTCTTTGTGTATCAGAATGGATTCAAATTAAAATGAGAAAAAATGCATTGTTCTACTCATGTCAGAAAGATAAATACATCCATAACAGCTTAGGTGAAGTTTGGTAAGGAGACATGCAAGACTGTTTTCTCCCCTAGCATAAGGGATGTGATTTGCTGTTCTTCAGAAGAAAAATTAGTCTGAATGACAGAGAAGCATCAAATCTCAAAAATACATTTCCATTGGAAACTGGTTCAAATTTGGCAGTAAGTCTGCCACACACTTTGTGTACGCTGAGTGTGTTTGTATTTTATGTACCTTCTTAGAGCCTGACTGAGAACTCTCAATTCCCAAGACCCGATTCTTGATTCGCTCTGTCTCTCTGCTGTCAGCAGCTATCTGTAAAAGTCACTACAAGGTATGCATTTTTACATTCCTCCAATATCAGAGTGGCACAAAAGAATTTGAGGTTCAAGCTTACCTTGTCAGTGATTTATACAATTACTTACACAAGCCTCACATAATAGAAAGCATCTATTTTGCCGCTGGTATAAAACACACACACCCTCAACCACCCCAGAAGAACGTTACCATAAAAAAGTACATTCTAATGGTCAAGAAATTAGAGCACCCCTCTCTCTCCTGCACAGAAATATTGCGTTATGTTGCTTTCAACTAACCAATCATACTGTAGTTTTTTTTCCACAGGAGCTTTTCCAGGTTTTAAGGATAGTACAGACAGTGCTAACACAGAATGAACACTCACTCCATACTTCACTTAATCCTCACTGTTTACTACATGGCATCTTTGTACAATTTACAGCATCTACATCTAGAATCATAACTAAAAACATTCTCATTTTTCTGTTGATCACTATTATGTACCTGAATTATTTCCTTATAGGAACTACTCCACAGCACCTCCATCAGACAGTTTTATGATCCTTGTTTCAAGGTAGCAAACTAGGAGACAGTGATATGCATCAGGATTGCCCGTAATTAGAGATGGTTGACTTGAAATACTTTGGGTCTCTCTTCAGAGGATAGAGCAATTAAACAGCACTTTGTCAGTACAAAGTACAACCTCAATCTATTTCATGTGTTTTCAAAGCTGACATTAATCGGTCCCAAGAGTCTGAACTCAGAAAATGAGAAGTTCACAACTAATGGCCATATTTAAAACACATGGTTGAAGTGACTCACTCAACCTCACACAGGAGTTCTATAGCTGAATTAAGATTTTTCTTTAATCCTTCAGAATGGCATCCCAACAGCCATGGCCTTTAAAACCCAGTCTCAGTGTTAATTCTCTCCCTTCCTCACCTACTAGGTCTCATCCACCTTCACTAGTTATGAGGAAGCAGATCTAAAGGAAACAACCTCATTAATTAGCACAGCTGGATTAATTTCCCAAATGCCATTTACCTGGCCTTCCTGAAAATAGCAAGTGCTTTGTGGATAAAGAAAGAGTCTGAAATTACATCAGCATATAACATTTTAAGGCAAAAATTTAACAAGACCAAACTGAGGTTACACCAACAACTTCAATTCCAACATTTCCTACCTATTGAGAACTTTGCATTGCATCACTGTCTGAGAACTCCACGTTCCCTGAATTTTCACTTCATGCAGTCTCAAATAAAATAAAGGATTTAAATCAATGTTTGTATCTCCATCTCGCTACAGTTGCAGCTTCGAGCGTGAATTCCTACTACAGGGTCTCTTAATACCATCCAAACAATCTCTGCAAGGGCAGATCTTCAACAAAAAGCTAATGGTCTATGAGATAACCAGTACACAGTACAGGAACATTATATGGTTAGGAATTACAGTGCAGGAACAAGCAGAAATCTCCTAACGTTAATTTCTATCAGAAACCTTTCTATCATCTCAGAAAACTGAGCTGCTTTCAGTTTGACCAATGCCAGTAGATAACATCACTATTTCCCGTTTGACACCAACACAATAACCAGCTTTAATTCTAGGATTTTTTACAAACCACAACAGCATCACATTGTAGTCTGTGCTTTGCCACATGAGCTCATCGGAAATAAATAATTGTTCAAACTTCTTTTCAAAAAAAGCATTCAAAGACAAAATGAAAACTCACCTCATTTCCACCAACAGCTTTGGTTAAAATTACAGCAGAAGACACAGGAGGTGGCATGCAGCCTACTGTCTGCAAGCTGAAAACAACAAAAAGAATGTTACAGTCCTTACACGGCACAAACACTAAGCAACATAAAACCCTAAAATACCAAATAGCTGAGTAGAAAGTCTTATCACCAGCACAATGCAACCAGTTTGTAGCCAGTTCAGCCCTGCACTAGCTGGCAGGACTTCTACAGAGGATTTTCTCTTACCAACCAGCAGTGAAGAGTCATGTCACCATTTAAAAAAGCACAAATGCTTAATATCTCTGTGACTCCATTTCCCCAATTAAGTACTGTATCTACCATTCACAAAGATCTCTATACATCTATCACAGACAACTGCATTCTTGTTCTGATGTAGTAAAGTTGGTAGTGTGTTAGCTATTTGGAAAAAAAAATTAGAAATAAGGATGTAAACTCCTATTTTCTTGAAAAGCTGTTCAGTGATAAAAACATTTACTGCAAAGTAGAAGAGCCAGATAACCAGGCTTGCTATTTCAGGTTCTCTCTACACTTTTTTTTTATCAACCCCTTTTAAAAAAAAATAAAAAAATCACAATTAAGCTCTCTATACCTGAACATTAAAAGGCCATCAAATGTTTAATTTTATGCACTTGATAAAATCACCTGACTGCCATCAAAACATCACCACGTTTCTCCTGCACTTTAGAAATCTAAGATATACTATTATTATTGTCACTTTTTTGCACTGTTTGTGCAGCAAAGTTATTGATGTAGATAGCAAATGGTTTTACAAAGTAAGAAAAAGAGTGGTGAGCTTTCCTTTGTTTTCAAAGACAGTCCATAAAAACTGGTTATTACAAAAATTAGCTCTATCAAGTGTATTTAGAAACAACAAGAACATCCCACAATAGATTGCAATTAATTTGGGGGGAAAAACTAAAATAGGGCTTCTGAAGAAAAACTGTGTTGACTTAGAAGGAACAGCAAAGCATGGAATAGGACACTTTGCAAAAGCCCCAACAGCATGGAACCTACGTATGGTTTCAAGTATTGGAGCTTGAAATGGTATTCCAGTTCAGAACAATGAATTACTGGTGGTGAACTACTCTGCACTTGTAACCGTGTCACTCCATTCCCGAGAAACAGAGTGTAGAAAAGCTGTGGCAAACAGAAGTATTAAATCCAGGCAACAGGGAGCATATTACAGTGCAATTGATACTCTGCAAATATACAAAAAGCTTAAAGAGAAGAAACAAGTAAGTGACACTGACGGTATTCAGTTTGTCAGCTACAGGCACTGTGGAAAAGGAAAGAGGTAACCAATGTAAACATTATATAAATCCAATCACAAAGTGCCAAGCATCACCTTGGAAGTATATAATAGCTTCAGTTTACAGTGAAATAAGCTATGGCAGCAGAGAGTTGTCAGCACTTAGCAGAATAAGCTCATGTTGAAAAGAAATGAAATACAGGCAAAAGAAATGGTGTGGAAGAATTCGGAAACGTATGAAAATACACAGCAGACAAACACATGGCAACTGACATCCATCCCCTACACTGGTTGTGATAGTTATCCCTCTTCTGTGAGGCAGCCAGCTCCTTGAACTTCTCACCTGCACTAGTAAGGGGTGGATTAAGCTCAAAGTTATCCAGAGAGGTACAAAATGTGTGCAAGGGCATTCATCTCAGCTGGCAGGGATTTTCCACACTACAAGGGAAAGATTTAATAATACAATCTCTGTTAACCCTCTCAAATTTAAAATAACACTTTTGGAATTAAAAATAAAAATCAGTATCAAACAATGGTTTAAATATTCTTTACATAAAAATATTAATCCAAAAAAACCTGGTACACACTAAATGGAAATACTTTAAAACATGCACCTGTGAATTTTTTCTTGCTTTGCATCAACTGCACACAATACTACCAACATATAAAGAGATTCCTCCAATGGCCAACTACAGATTAGTACAGATAAAAACCAACCAACTGCAACATTCCACTGTTTCAGGCCATGCTATAAGTACTAACATCAGGGGTCCAAACACTGTTCTGCTGATAACACTACAGACAACTGAGCAGTAGGGTCTGAAGTCACACACTGTAGATATGGAAGCTTCAAATCCATATCTTATACCCAGTCTTTGCATCTCGTGCCTTACCCCTTCTACTGCAAATGCTATATGCTAAAAGTGGCAGAGGAGGTGCAAACATTAATAACTGCTTCATGCTCCTTTTCAAAGGGATGCTGTCAATGCAAAATCTAGTCAGCTAATCAAAAAATTAACTTGGGATGATGCTTGGGATCATCCTCAGTTTCTCCTCAAATTTATGTATTTCCAGTAATTATAAAGCAACAAACCTCCTAATATCATCCCAGATGGGGGAGGGGGGCAAAAAAACCCCTGAGCTGTAGAAACACAGATGAAAAAGTGGTACCATCTGAATCTGCCTCTCAAATAACACAGCAAAACAGATCATCGCAGAGGATGGGAGAATCTACCATACATTCTGAAGCAAGATGGGAAAAGTACTGTGGGCTGTGCCCTGCAGGCATAACCTTGTACAGAGAGTAGTGGAGAACTCCAGTCCCCAAGGGAGCCACCCTGCCAAAGGGTGCTCCATGCCCTTGGGAGCATACGCCTATTTTTCCAGGCCTTTGTGACAGCTATCAACCAACTTCCACTACAAGCTGTGCTAAACATGTGATAACTTTGCCAAAACCTGTCTTGTTCCATTCCTGTTTTCATCAGTGTTTCTAAGGGAATAAAAATTACAAATGTGGGGCATTAGGATGAACTTTTGGTTACACAGAGTGGCCACAGCACAAGCAGTTCCTCAAATCTGCTCCTCACACTTATACAGGGACCTGCTTTAAAATGTTTTTCTAGAGTTAGGACAGAGCTCAGTATCTTCTGCACCTGCATCACACTGAAGGTACAGCTCCCATCAGTGCCTTCATCAGTGCCATCAACATCCCTTTGCAGTGCCTGCTGCTCTAAGCGTGTCCTGAACAACAATATTTATCAAGAAAGTAGTCTTAAAAACATTAAAAAACCCCAATCAAGCTACCTTCACTAAACTCCTCAGCCTGACCATTCTTTGAATGAAGCCTCAATACAACAGAGTTAATGCACTAAAATATAAAACACAGCCAAATCAGAAATAGTACTCAAGGAACAAGTGCTTGAAAGGTAGCTTGAAACATGCAGAAGTATACAAGCTCACTGGTAAGACACAGACACACCTTCATGAAAAATGAGGATGGTTTTGGCTCCACATTTAGGGAGATAAACACAAAATTTTGGGGGGTTTTGTGGGTTTTTTCTTTTTTACAAAATTACATACAATGTCTAGTTCTACACACAGTTTCACAGGTGTGTATGTATATATATATACAGCTGTATTTGTGCATGTAACAGATCACGTCCCTTAAGTACTAAGAACACAAGTGGCATAAGAGTCATCAGAAAGGAGGGATAAGAATTGCTTCAAGGAACCAAAAACCCCACAAAAACCTCTTTCACCTTGCACTTTAGCAATTGAAACTCCCCTGGATTTTTAGCAACTGGGGAAAATCATGTCTCCGTTCTAGCTGAGAAAAAATTTCACAACTGTTTTACTTTAAAGAATACCCTTTACTGCGAATAGCTAAATGAAAAGGAACATTGTACAGCAATCTTGTTATTTCCTTGATTTACTAAGGCTGTTAAGCAAAACAGTGTCAACTTTTAAATGATGTCATCTCAATTTCACCTTCTCACTATCACTGGGACCACTTCACACTTGGTAGAACACCTGGAGAAGCCACTTAAAACAAAACAAAATGCTCTTTCAGTTTTAGGCCTTGTAAAAACAAACACGAGCAGCTTTTTCATTAAACTTTTAAGACAAGGAACTCCCCAAGCAATGTTTCACCAAGCAGTAAGAAACAATGGGTAGTTTTCTAAAATAATTGATTTTTACTTTCCAGTATAGCTGCATGGTGCTAAGTATTGACCTTCCATTCTAAAAAAAAACCAAAAAACAAAAAACAAAAAACAAAAAACACCTTTTTATTTTTTTTATTTTACATAAAATCTATCACAAGTACACCATCAATGCAGTTGTGGAAGCACACATTGGCAGAGTATACCTAGCATTTAAAATTCACTCTTTTCATAGTAACTAACTTAGTTTCTGCTCATCTCAAGGTTCTTCTCCTACAAAAACTTTACTTCTCCCCCCATATTTAGCTAGGAGCAGATACTAGAGACGTGCAAGAAATGCTCAATACAGACTATTTAAAAGCAGAAGAACAGTATGTGGCATACACAATACCTGTTCAATGACTTCTGTTTTTCCTTCACCATTCCTTTTCTTCCCTCCACATCACTCTTAAGACCCATCACTTCAGCTGTGCTTCATGACAGAGAAAGCCAACCTGTTGCAAGCTCCCTACATATGAGACTAACTGATCAGACTTTCTAAAAACAAGACTAAGTTCCTGAAAGGATAATCTTGTGCACATACTTTGTTTTAGACAGCAAAGTGCTGAAGCATAAAATGAACCAGCAAAATCTGTTTAAAATACAACAAAACATCCATTGCAGGACAAGCAGCAGCCCTTAAAGACGACAGCTACAAACATATTTCGCTCCATTATGCTTAAACATACCCTTTTAAAAGCCATTCATTTATGGGTGTGATTGATAATAGCTGAAGAAAGACCCATATTGCTGTTGGGAAGAACACAAGTGTAAAAATCTGGACAAAAAGGTGTAGTTTCACATGCATCAAAGCACTTGTCAGCTCCTGCAAAAGAAAAAGAAGAGAGGAAGTTGCAGTCATAACAGCTGAAGTAAGATCACGTTTGTGCTTTTAAAACTAGGATCACCTTTATAATACAAAGAGAGTGCATGTCAAAAAGGCACCTTTAGGGATCATCTGATCTTCCTCTTTAATAATGAAGTACATCCAGACAACATAAAAGCTCTATCTGCTCCTGGGCATTTTTCCAAAAGAGTTGTCCACCACTTCAATAATAGTGTAGCTCTCACAACAGCAGCTTTTCAGCAGGCAGCCTTAGCACTTTGTCACTGCTTCAAAACCTGTGTTAACTACACTGGCAGCTGTTTACTTAACTGACTGCTGATATCAAGAGGCATGAAAACTTGTAGTGCACACATGATTTCAGGTTCTTCTAGTCTAAACAGGGCCACAAACTGTGATTCTCATTTATACTGTTAAAAAAAAAAATAAAAAAAAAAAGAGATGTTTACATTACCAAGCATTCACTTGTGGTGGTTTTTTTTAAGAAAGAATAACAAACATAAAAAGAAAAGTATTTGGTTGCAAACTCATTATTTATTGTATCAACAGGTAGGAAATTTACAGAAAAAAAAAAAAATCAGGCTGACGACAAATAGCAAAGAAAGAACACCAAGACCATAACAAGCTAACAACAGCTAAGCCATAAATTTCAGAGAAATAAAGTGCAAAACACCACTGGAGACTCAGAAAACAACAAAGAAAAATTTACTTTTAAATAGTGTAAGAGTACAGAGGTTTTTGAGTACGAGGAAAGAGCCTTGCACATTTCAGCTCATTTCAACTCTCACAGACTGAGAATAAAATTTCCTTTTCTCTCTCTCAAAGTAACTGGCACTCGTTTCAAGTAAACAACGCAAAAGAACTGATGGCACTTTTATTCAAAACCTAATTTGCTAGGATTCTCCAGCTATCTGACACTCCAGATGCATTAAATATATATATATGTATGTTTTAAAAAGTGTAGTTTCATACACAGTAAGGCAGCAGCCAATCTTCAAATGCCACCCTGTCTCAGCTTCAAAACAGTTGAACTTTCATGAAACACAATAAAATACTGCATTTTTGACCATCCAAATACCCACGAATGTTAACTATACATCTGGAAGTACAAACAATTCAGCACTGTGTCCTTGTTATTTTACTTTTCATAATAAAATTAAGTCCCAAATTTGGATTGGGGAAAAAAAAAAGAAAAAGAAAATACACATCCATACATATCCTATTCTTGAGGTTATACAAAACATGGAACTGAAACATTCATCTTGACCAAATTTTACTTAGAAAGTATTGTTACATCCAGTGCTTGGTTAACTGAACAAAACAGCATTTTTTTTTTAAGCAGGCAGTAACACTCTGCACAAAAAAATAGGCCTTCTTCACACACAGCCTGTCACAGCACCTGTGGTGTTTTGAACAGTTTCACTGTAGTACTGTTTCATTTTATCTCAATAAGAAAGCAAAAATGAAACATCTACAGGTATAAACGCATTCTGTACAGGAACAAAAGACACCTGGAAATACCTATATAAAAGTGGCCATTTTAGAAGTAAATAACACAATTGGAAGAAAACAAAGTAAGTGACTTCTTCCAGCAAAGCTGCCAAGTCGCCTCCAGTCCTGGATTTTGTAGTGGATTGGGGGTACCCATGAAGGTACCCCCAGTCCAGGCACTGTCACAAATACAGAAGTGCTCTTTTAATTTCATATTTCTACTGTTGGAAAATGCCTTAAAAACAGATGGTTTTAAGAAGATTCTGTGATACTTCCAAAAGCAAAATCCACACCAAATACTTGGGAAAGCCTCACTGGAACTTCCAGGGAGCAAGGAAGGTGATACAACACAACCAACCCACTGCATGAAGGAATGCTGTATTAGTGGAACAGGTCCTTGCAGATCCAAATTAACAGTCTAGAAAACATCTCTAGTGATTACCTTTGAGGATATAGTTATTTAAAATAGTTATTATTTTAATAGTATACCTTAGACTGCATGATCACAGAACAAATGCTGAGGCAAACAGCCTTCATCCTCTTAAGCAATCCACAAGGGCTCTCAAAAAAGCAGAAGTCTCAAAAACGTTACTGGAAGCTGTTAGTTATAACTCCGTTTCTTCACACCAGATAGAACAGGTTACCTTGTCTTCCCCGTATTTCAGACCCTTTGGGGAGCTTATCTTATCCCCTGACTGGTCAGTGTGGGTCCATACTGCCCTCCAGCCATGCTTAGGATGGTCATAGCTAGACTGCTCTGAGCAAATACCCACACAGAGCAAACAGTGTTTTCAGTGGCTTGCCAAATTCCTCATTGAAATGGATAACTCAAGTATGTGACTTAATTTCTGGGGCCCTATGGGAGGTATCTGCTTTAAAAGAGCAAGCTATCCAGTCCCTGAAAACTGAAATAGCCTTATATTAAGGTGGAATCAAATGTTCTTGTCATTCCTAAACACAGACTATTTCCACGAGTGTAAGAGGACCTCAGTCACCTCTAGTTCTGAAAACATAACAAGGCCATGCACAGACAGGCTCTACTTGAATGTTGGAAATTATTTTGTAAAATGCTTTCTGAACACATTAGCAAACTTTTTGAGCACACACTTTCACAGCAGATAACACCAGAAGTGTAACCTTAAAAGAGCATCAGTTATTTCTCATTTTGTCAGATTTATCAGAAGGTCTCTGTTCACACTTCTACAACTCTTTATCCTTTCGTAAAGCATATCAAACACTTGTTTCCATCTAACTGATACATTATCCAAAGTTGAACAGCCAGCACAAGATCAAGAATAAATAAAGACAAAGGCAGAAACTATTTAATTTGCAATACAGTAAAAAACTGTATTAACTGACTAATAATACCAACTTTAAGTTGTGCCTTAAACAATTAAAACATGCCCCAAAAGTATTTTAATAAGATCACGACTTGGCCTGCTAACACATTTAAGGATTGGTTTTAACGTACACTTCAGGAAGTAACAGCACAAGGCACAATGAGTGAAATGGTTTTCTTCCTCTCTGTCTTCTACCCCCACAGCAGAAATTGAGGAAAGGCTTAGCTTTTTCCTGAAACATAAAGCTGGATGTACAGCACCAGCCCTAACTGCTGCTCCCAAAAGAATCTGAGATCTGGACCTGGACACAAACATCCACCCCTGTAAAAGCTTCATTTACATCAATATATTGCTTTTTTTAGTACCGCAGATGAAAAGAAGTTATGCAAGTTCAAAGTAGGACATGACATATTGCCCAGCAAACTGTCAGTCACGTCCCCTTAACTGGAAAAAGTTAGAGGTACACTAGTATTGAGAATCTAATCAAGACTTTGATAATGCTATTGATTTCTCTCACAGTTGCTTTACAAATACAAAGTTTCAAGGACACAAACTAGTGAAAGGGAAAGAAATGTTACTTTTTTTTTTTCCTCCACACACAGATTCCTAAATCTGAAAGTAGAAAACTCCACTCATTAATTCTAGTCAGGTTTGTATTTCGGGTCCTCTTCTCTGTGGAAGAAAGTGCCTCTCCACAGTCTATTTCCTTTAGGATTAATTACCATCCCAGGCAAACAGATAACATGGTTCTTCCTGCATCCCCATAGGACCACAAGGCTCTAAATAACTGCTGCAGAATTGACTAAAGTTACTCATTTCACTAACACTGTGTCCCAGCAGAGCTAGAGGTCCTAGTGCCAGAACTGCCAGCAGAGCACGGAGGAGAGGGCAGCCATCAATTCAAACACCACTATAACCACAGTACAGGTTTAGAAACATCTTTGTTGAGTGCACACTGCTCACCCAAATCCCATTTCACCAGGAGATAACTGGACAACATTGTGATGAGCCTTTCAGGCACTAGTATCATGCAACATATGAGTAACATCACCTGTTAGCACAGCCAACAGCATAAAAGGAACCAAAACACTAGACTAGCAGAGACATGCAGTGTTTCACTTCAGCTCTGGCTGCTCCTTCTCTTCTTGGCATATAGCCATCATTTCCTTTCTCCATGCCTCCTTTATACAGCACTAAGAGGTTCTCCCCTTCGTCTCTTCTGACTCACAGATTGTTCCTCTTTGAAAAAGCACGTGACACAAAATTTTAAACAAATCTCAGTGCCTGTGATATGTAGCAGAGCATAGGTACTTCAAATCCTCCTGCCCACAACTATATCCTATAGGAAAAGATTGCCAAGACTTTGTTCCTGTGTATTGGTGTTGCACCTGCAGAGGAACCCTTTTGTGCTGATCCTGGCTGCTGTCCTGTCCCTACAAAATGTGGAAACTTAAAGCCATCAGGTCTTTGCTTCTATCAATCCAGTAGTGACCAGCTTAAACAGTTTTACCTGGACAACACACCAGCAGGCGAGCTGAGGCACAGTGAGCTCACACTTTCCCTTCGTGTCCTAGAGAGGCATGGAGAGTTCACATAGTCCCTCTCTACTTGCTGCCCTACTAAGTTCTCCCCTAGGACTCAAAAGCTTTCTGGCCTGTTTCTCAGCTAAGAAGTAGGGAAGCCAAAGTGCAGAAGGGTTGGCAGAAGGCAGGTGCTAGTGCACTCCTGGACCTCACCCTAATTTGGGTTTGGGACACATCCAAGGTGTAGATCCAGTCTCAAAAGTTTGCTCATCATTTCCATTTAGGTAAAGCCCTGCCAAATCAAACAACCCCCTCCTCTATGGATGCGTGAAATTTATTCACACTCTCCTTCTCACCATCTTCATTACTTTGTGAAGAACTTTCTGAAATCAAGGAGAGTTATTCCGTAAATTTCTAAAATTTATCTTCTCTTATTAGCCATCCCCCTAGCACCACCACCAACAGCACAGTCATTCAATATTCCAATTACATTCAAACCTGATCAAAAGGAACATAAAACTTTTTAAAGCATAACAAGACTGAAGCAATGAGAAATTACAGTACCTCAGTTTTTAAGGAGAGTCCACTGTTAAAGAATATAGCTGAAACGGCAATGTAAGTTATGGTAATTTCTGGTTTCAAGGGTCCTAAAAAATATAGACATAGAGAACAAAGTGAATTATAGTCAAAGAGATAATGATATGCTTATACTGTATCAAAGTAAATGAGAATACTTAGAAAAATATATGGAGAAAATATAACCATTAAAGTCTCTAATAAAAAGAATGGGGTTTCTATTAAGTTAAAGAAAGTATGCTGTTCATTTTTAAATAAAAGCAAACCAGTGAGGGGAGAGTGAGTTATGATTCATAAAAATTTGGCTACTGTGATTAGAGGTCATAGATAACTAACAGGTAAATTCTGGAAATTTGAAAATGGGGAATTTTTCACAGCTCTGTCATCAGAGTATCTGCATCTGCAAACTCAAACCATACACTCGAATAAAAATATTAGCTGCTACCTGCACAAGGCCATTGATATCATTCACATATTTACCTCTCACTTCTTGCCCTACAACACACACACCTGTCTGGCTGCCTGCACAGAGGAAACCAAATCATATGTTGCAATGATTTCCTCGGGGCGATACAGTTCTGCACTATTCCCTAACAACAGGGCTGTGGCAAAATGGATCATGTCAGCCCTACAATAAAACATTTCAGACGCTGCTGCAGTGAGATCAGCAAGGGCAGATGCCTGCACCTCCAAGGGTTCCACTATATTAAAGGCTTACATTTGTATATATTTATATACTTTTTTCAGGGACATTAAAATATAATATTTTTTACACTCCTACAAAAATGATGAATTCTCTTAATACACTTTGCCTTCAGAGGCCACCGAAATGTATATACTTGGTTTTTCATGAGCATTCAACCAGATGCTATATTAGAAAGGAAATATTAGCAGTCTACTTAGAACTAAAGTAATATCCTAACTCTACAAGTGACCAGAAGGTGTCATGAGCAAAACTGCAGGAGCAAACAAGCAACCCTTTACTCGACACTCCAGAAGAGAAGAACCTTTCTGCTTTCTCGGATGAATGATACATTGATGGTCACACTGGAGTCACGTCAAGGATCCTTAAACTAGGGGGATTTGATTGTACAAATCAAATTTGCATCCCAAGTCATTTAAACCTAAATCCTACTCTCAGTGAGAACTCTGCTGATGAGACACTAAAGTTATATGTGTCAAATACAAAAACCAAAAAATTACCCAAAAAACATATGTGAAGTGTAAGGAAAAAACCACGACAGGAAATGCAGGAGTTAAAGTTGCAACCAAGCACGTGGCTAGTTGCAAAATTATGGCATGTTACCTGAATAGATGTAGGGGGAAAAAACCAGAAAGATTGCATAAATATATGTAGCTATACAGAAAACTGTATTTTATATACACAATTCCATGTTTTTTCTAATCTTATTGAAGATTAGAGCATATATGAACATGCACATACACACTGGGCAGACAGGCAGTGGGTTAGTCTGGCTAAAGTAGGGGTTCTTCCAGGACTCAGGGTTTTTTTTTAGGGTTTTTCACTGGGCTACCTGAACTCCTTTCACAGGAGAAACCTCTATCACTCGAGCAGCCACACACTCATGGAGCACAGGGAACTCTGGTCACAACAGATCCCCTTCATCTCTGGTCATTTCCTGGTCAGAAAAGTTCTTTTAACAAAGGAACTAAATGGGCTCATTTATCAAATAAGAAAGCACACAAAAAGGGCTTGGCTTATGTCCTGAAGGTGACAACAACACAAATCTTTGTTATTTATGGCACAGTGTTCCACTGGTAGGAATGCTGGGCTATCCATACCATTCAGTAA
Organism: Pipra filicauda; assembly: GCF_003945595.2. Classification (NCBI taxonomy): domain Eukaryota; kingdom Metazoa; phylum Chordata; class Aves; order Passeriformes; family Pipridae; genus Pipra; species Pipra filicauda. Next base: position 3,374,374 of record NW_024105087.1, on the reverse strand, counting down.
GGTCCTGCAAATTACAGTGCATGGTTACATCAGCTGGAAGAAGACAAACTAAGGTTTCTTCATACATGGATATTTCCCATCCCCCAACTCTTCCTGGTTTTAAAAAGAAATTTTTTTTTCCTCAGAATCCTCAGAACACTGGGATCACACAGCTCCAGAAGAGGTATAACCACTTTGGGGAACACGTGCTCACTAGTTTCAATCAACGCTCACAAGACTTTTAAAGCAAGCTGTCCCAGGAACAATGCTGTGTCAAAGCCTGACACATCTTTGCAGTAGAATAATTAAATGAAGTGCTCCATCATAGTGCTTCCATGCAGGAAGTTAGCCGAGGAAAAATTATTTCCTATTCTAGTTAAAAAGGACCTCCCACACTGCTGTTAACAATCAGCATGACAGTCAAACCAGAAATGGACAAAACACCTCTTATCAATTTAAAGTTGTCTTTAAGGTCTGCTGAAAACAAAGCATGGATCCTGCAAGATCCCCACGTGGGTCCTATTCATCTATGCAAAACAGCACACACATGTTAGAAGGAATCCCTGCACAGCAGGAATTTGCCTACCCTGAACTCCATGAAGTACCGGAGCCTTAGTTGACACAGCAAGTGTTCAGAGCCATATTTTTTTAAGTCAACTTTCTTTTTTTCCCAGAAGGTAAGAGAGGGAAAAAAGGCTGGCTCCTCAGTAAGAAGCTGTCTATCCTCAGACTTCTGCTCTGTTAAGGAAAAAAAAAATATCTATGCATATAAAAGCCCAGCTAGATTCTTCCTCCCCTCACATAACACAGAATTACTTAAGGAATTCTGTTCAAGTGTTCTACATTCCTTTTCTTAAATCTTCAGAGAACAATTAGGGGAAAAAAATATAAAATTTAACTTGTCTTTGAAAACTGTAAACACGTGGAACTGTAAGTTCCAATGAAAACTGACCAGAAGATGCTGCCAGCATTTATCCTTAAAGATACACTGTTTACATTCAAATAACACTGCATATTTCATCAGCTCCTGTTACACGAAACACACAGGACCTCCCTGCTTAGCAATGGGCAGATCTTTCTTCTGCTTTGCTCTCTGTAAGATGCTCTCTGTAAGCATCTGACACCACTTCGCATAGGATCGCTTTCACTGTTTGCCCTCATCTTTCGTGAAGAAGTAAGAGGGAACAACGAAAGGAAAAATAAAATCCAAAACTTTAAAATACAAGCGTGTTACTATAAAGTAAAAGTCTGGCACCTCAGAATTTACAAGTTACATCTCCGGGGAAGCTCACGGGTGGCAGAATTCCACACACTGAACTGCGAGGACTTTTATGCCCAGAGCTCTGGAAGTTACGACATAGTTTAAGCAGGGGCACATCCACAGCAAGTCACTCCTCACCTCCCACCACCACGAACCCAAAAAAGAGCAGGACGCTACTCCAGCGACCGGCACAGCGCCGGGAAAACACCCACGGGGACAACACACCTGGAAACACTTCCCGGGTGCCCGCGGAGCAGTGGCCGAGGGGCAGGCGGGGAGAGGGAGCTGCTGAAGGGGCAGGGACCCCGCACGGGCGGGGCGGGGGAGGCAGGAGCCAAAGTACCGCGGGGCTCCCGGGGGGGGTCCCGAGGGGTCCCGGGCTGCGGCGGCTCCGGTGCCCCCGCCGGGTCGCAACGCCCGCACTCACCGCCTTTGACGCCGACGCCGGGCTCCAGCCGCGCCACCGCGATCACCAGCACAATCCCCAGGATGAACCACTCCTTCCGCAGCCGCTCCAGCAGTCCCATGGCGCTGCCCGCCGCCCGGCGCGGCTGGGCTGGGCTGGGGTGGGCTCGGCTCGGTGCGGCGCGGAGCTGCGCTCGGGGCGGGGCGCGGCCCCACCGCCCGCCGGCAGGGCCAGCCGGATCCGCTCACAGGAAAAGTCTCACCCACCGCCGCCATCGCTACCACGCACCTCCTAATAGGCGCGCACACCCCGCGCTGCCGCTCGCCCGCCCGACTGCGCGCAGCGCCTGCCCCCCCCCCACGCCTCCGCCGGCTTCGGCCGCCCCCTCGCCGCCCCGCACCCCCGCGCCGAGGCAGGGGCGGCCACTGCACGCCGCGGCGGCGCAAACGGGACGGGCGCCGTGGCGGCCGCTGCCGGCCGGGCGGGCTGGGGGGAGCTCGGCGCGCACAGTCGGTCCCGGCGGGCGGGCGCGGGGCTGGGCGTGCGCGGCGGGGCGGGACGGGCGCGGCGGGTGCGTGCGCGCTGCTTTGGTACATTACAACGCCCGCGTGACGCCCGGCGCTTGACGCGCGGGAGGGCGGGCGCGAGCCGGGAACCGCCGGGATCGGGATCCGGGAATGTCGCCAGGAGGGCGGGCGCGGGCTGGGGCTGGCAGTGCAAATACCCACAGCCGGGCTCACCGCCAGCCCGTGTCGCGGGAGCGGGGAGCGCCGGGCGGGCGGGGGCGGCCCCCGTGTCACGCACCTGTCCCCAGAGCGCGCACACGCCCGCCCGTCCCGTCTCCCGGGCGGCCACGGACTCGTGGATCAGGATCGCACGGGAGTTCACGGGAGCGGACGGGGACGCCTGTCTGTCCGCTCGGGGCAGACCCAAAGGCAGCTGCCCTGCCCGCGGGAGAAGCCCCTGTCGCGACATGCCGACAGCATCGCCCGCGGTGTATCCCGCGGAGCGCCCGCCGGGCCAGCGGCGGGCGGTTCCCTGGCTTATCTCGACGCTAAACACATTCCCATTAAAACAGAGTGTCGTAAAAACTCATTCCGGTGCTCGACCCGCGCTCTCCATTCCCTGTTCCCCTCTGGTCGCGCTTACCCTACGGATTCATTAGCCCAGCCCCTGCCCGGCCACGACCCCCGCCCTCCAAACCGCAATAAAGAGGAAATGATAAAGCGGGAGACGCTCTATCATCCAGCTGCTCCCATCAGCGGCTGTTAGTCCCGCAGGTCCCACGCACACGGCAGCCCTCCCGCGGGATTCCCAAATATTTAGGCAAGTTTATACTGGACAGCCCCTGTGCATGTGTTCAGGCTTTAAGGAATAGCCCAGCCACAGGCTTTCTGCTCTCTGCTACCGAGGAGATAAATGTGTACAGCTTAAAAGCTCAGCTGCGATCTCCAAGAGGTGCATATTTCTGTGTGTCCTGTGAGGTTCACTTGTGTAAACGTGGATACATCATAGCTGGAATTTTGGAATACGGAGGGAACATGCCTTCTCCCACCCCCAAGTGGATCCAAAACGTGCGGTTTAAAATGATTGCTCATTTCACTGCTTGACTAAAGTTTACTGGAGCACATGCAGGTCCTTGCTCCCTTCTCAGATAGAAGGGCCAGATTGCAAAGCCTCACTGCATCTGCCTCTGCAACCTCAGTGGGTTGGCTGTTTTGGGAGAAAACAAATGCATAATGGGTGTTTGTCTAGAGCAAGCTGCAATTATAACGAGCGGAGGATTTGATTACTGCACAGAAAAGATAAATCAGATGAAGATGTAAAGTTAATGTTTACCATATAAATTACATTAAATCCCTCTGTGGGTACTCCCTCACAGGTGAGGTGGCCCTAGTTCTGCACCATCCATAGATCGGAGGCTTACATCTTTGTGGCTCTGAAAGCACACTAGCAAGAGCGTAGGCCCCCTGATCTGAACACAGCAGAGAACCAGAGAGATGTCCAGTGTTTCCCAGCTGGGTTTTTTGTGAATTTGTACACAGTCGTGGAGGCCCTAACAGAGATAGGAAGGAGATTTTGCACCCTCTTCCTGATGGTTCCAGCCAGGTGGATGCCTTACAAGATGCAGAGGCCTCGCTCTGCACCAGCAGGGCTAAAAGGCACAAGCAGCTTCAGCACAATTCGGGAAAAACATAATAATAAACAATCTGTTGAGGCCAAAAGTTATACACTCACAAGTTAGAAGCAGCTGAAATTTATAGTGAATGAAGTTGCTGGAAAGTCAATTGCTGCAGAAGCTGCAGATGGATGCAAAGAATGGACAGGTATGGAGGATGCTCAGTCTGGCAATAAAATTCAATCGTGCAGTAAAGACAGCAGTCTCACCCTGCTTTTGCATCATAGTTTTTACATGGTACTAATCCAGCCCCTCACTCTTTGTAGGTGGATACTACTTACGAATTTCTAATCTTGACCACTGTTCAAGTTAATTCTAGGTTCATCTTGCCAACAGGTTTCAGATATTTGCTCACGGCAGATCTAACTGGCAAAAGTTAGAAACCACAGGTTCAGTTCTAGGCTCTGGAAGATGCATCTCAATTTCCCTTCCAAAGAGGGGGGAGGATCTTGTGCACAGTCCCAAGCCTGTCTCTCCTTCTCTAAAGAAGGATGAGATACCTCACTGTGTATTAGATTTAGAATAGTTAAGAAAAAATGAAAACAAACAAACTCCCAAACAAACCAACCAAACAAACAAAACCCCCACCAACCCAAATGGTCATCAGATATAACAGAAACAGTTTAAATTTTGTCTATACTTAAAATTAAAAGATAAGCTTTAACAAGGCTCTGTTGCTTTGAGTGGATGCTTTGCCTATAAATTTGTTTCCAAGGGATCTGAAGTTTGTAATAAACATCTTTTGCCAACTGAATTACAAAATACGTGGGTTCATGGGGCTCTCTTCCTCTGTAATCTTTAAAATCATATGCAGATCTTTACTCATATGCATAATCTTTAAAATCATCAGCTGTGTTTAAAAGATGTTCTGCTATTATTGTGGTAAGCATGTAGGTCTCTTAGATTAAGTAGATGAAATTGTTCCTGCTTTTAAATTACAGAGCACTCTGAAAGCCCTGCTGTGTCCTACCAGAGGAGAGCAGGAAGAAAGAATTTTATAATTGGCAGGACTCTCACACATCCTAAATCTGTCTACAAGACAGCATCACTGTTGCTATAAGAGAATTTATCATCCATTCTGAGGCATTTGCTCAGTATTAGAGAGGGACAATTCAGTGTCATCCAAAACTATATCCTGCAACATTTCACATTCCTCATCAGGTTCCCATACAGAAAATATACATATCCTAATTAGCCACTGGGACTCAAACAGATCCTGGAATGGCCTGGCACATGTGTATGTGTATTCTCCATTAAATTGAACAAAAACATTTTGGGGTATATTTAGCTGTGGCTTAAGACATAGTACAGGAATGAGAATTTAGCTTCCCTCTGATTTCACATGATCAAGTTTTCATTTCTGTTCAACTGCAAACATACCTCAGGGCTTCCAGATGCTTTCCTGCCTCCAAAGGCCCTTGTGCTTCCTTCTGCATAATACAAAAGCTGCATGACACGCGTAGCTACGTGACACCAAATCCTCAGTGCTCACAGGTAATCTGTTGAAACCAACGGGGCTGTTTATGTGAGCAGCGACTGGTTTTCATGTCTGCAAAGATGCAGAAGTGGACTGGACTTTTCTGGGCTTCACAGAAATGAATAATCAGTCTGGTGTAGTTTGTAAGCGACGCCGAGACATTGTCTCCCCTTTGTGTCATATGGAGCCCATTTTTATTGTGTACCCAGCCTCTTACCTGCACAATGTACCTTGCTGCCTAATAACTGCACAGTTATTTTAGGGAATGTGCTAGGATTTTAAAATTCCCTAGTAGCAGATGTCATCTGATTATGCATTTAGACAGAAGAGATTTTAATATAAAGGAGAGGGGATCACGAGATAAAGGGAGCTTAAACGAGAGGAAGAGATAGTGTTAAATAATTTAACTTGAAAAGAACAAAGATATTCAGAATGAACAAGATAAAGAGAGGTGTTAATTATAAATAGGAAAGTTGAGGAGAAAAAGTGGAAATATATGGGAGACGGTTTACAACACATTTATATTTCTCACAAGCACTTAGTGGCATGATCTCAGATTTTCTCAGGCGCTTGAAGAGATTGCTAAACCGACCCCATTAGCTGGATTTCCTTATGGGAGAGGAGTTCACAGGTCTTTATTCTGTCTTGACCTGGGTGCTTATACTGCTTCAGGCACCTGAAAGAGATCTTTTGGTTGTTGCTACTGAATATTACTGAATGCCTTTGAGTGCTTGGGTATTGCCAGCTGCAGGACTCACCGCCATTAACACAATGCAGTAGTAGGAATTACGGACAAGTTCAATTTAGAACAGCACTTAATGGGTTTTAAACGCACCTATAGGTATGCCATTCTAAATAGAAGCCATGAGACAATAAAAGGTTTTGTGAATGTTTGGGTTTATCTCTATAATGGTATGATTATTTTTTTTCCCAGAGACTTTAAATGCTTTTTTTTTTCTCAGTTCTTAAATACATAATACTTTTTTTTAAAACTTGTAATAAAGGGTCCTCTTATATATTTAGGTATTCAACAAATAAACAATTTTTCTTCCTTAAGAGCCCAGTGTGAAATTTTCATGCGATAATCTTAGGCATTAAGAAGAAAATTTAAAAAACAACAAATGGGGACCTTGCTGCTCCCTTTCCTAGAATTTTGCTTGTTCTTACAGAGAAATGGAACCCGGTTTACTGATGCTCCACTCGTGATATTCTCTTGCCTTCTCCCCCTAGACTGCCAAGAGACCACATAGATCTAGGGAAACGTTCATGTTTTACACTTTTTTTGCAGAAATATGGTTTCCCAGTAGACAGCAAGGCCATAATGTACTCAGAAGGTTGCATTAAAAAAAAAAAGGCGATTGGCACAATAAAGCTGTGCACTTGATACAAATTACAGGCTTCTTTAACTGCAATTCAAAAACATAAGAGGAAAAAATTATTTTCTAAAACCATGAAAAGCTGTACATATTTAAACCTGAAAAATGAAAGCGAGAACAGGAAATAGCTTCTCTGAATGATTTTATGGTGAACAACTGGATTTAACCTGTTAAATAAGAGACGTCAGAGATAACATGGGGATACTTTTACATATTTTTCTCTTTCCACTTACAAAAATAACCTTCTTATATTACAGTAATCATACAAAACACCTACAACGTGAGCAGTTTCAGTGCAAAAACCTCTGCTGTATTTTTACAGGGGAGAAGCAGCAGATTTATTCCTGGGTGTGTATGCACACGTGTGCAGATGCAAACTTTTTACGATGATTGCAGAGTAATTAACCACTCCTAATGGGGGAAGCACGCAAATCACAGAAAACAAAAAGAGGAGAGCAGTCATCCCAGCTGTGATACCTGTCACAAAGGTCGAGTTTGCAAGGAGCAGCCACCAGAGAAATCAGTTACTAGAAGGTTTGTCTTAAGGTTGCTGAAAGCTGGGTTTTAAAAATCTTAAGCTTTGTTTTCTAGAAGAAGGGGTAGCAGGCCATGTCCAAGAGAAAGGACACCCCATGCTCCAAATTTTATATTCTCCAGATGGAAGGTAGAGCCCTGTTTCTCTTGTGTGTGTCCCATCTGATTTCAATATTACCAAAGAGTTTAAAGGTTCAAAGAAACAGGGCAAATTCAGTAGCTTCCCTGAGGGGGAATGCCAGAGAAGACTTTGGACTTTCTCAGATTTGTTGGTTTGACTTAAATACTGTGGCACCTGTTGCTTCATACCTCTTGCATCTTTGCATGTTGATGCTGTGTCCTGTCTTCACCACAGGCCAGGACCCAGCTCTGCATCAGTCTGGAGAAAAGCAAAGTGCATTCCACAGACAGAGCTCTGAATAGTTTGGTCAGTTAGGAGACTACAGTCTCAGAATCAGCATGATGTGCAGTAGAAAAGCACAAGTGTAGACACATCCTTTGTGCTTAGCCCAGCACATTGACTTCTGGTGACTATTTTGCACATCAAAACTTGTTCATTACTTAAAGCCTGACCATTCAGTCTCTCCCAGCCATCCCAATTTCCCCTGTGGGATGGAGACCAACCTTCATATTATACATACTAGGGTACCAATTTAGAAACGTTTTGCCTACTCTTCCCTCAGTTAAGCCAGACCTTTCCAAAAATGCAGGGAAATAGGGGATCTTAAAATCATATAACTTGACAGTGCCATCATTTACCTGCATTGAAGTAAATTCCACAATATTTACAAATCTAGTTTTTGATCCCAGCCTGTCTGGCCTCTCGATTTAAAATGGAGTAGGAAGTGCTCCTGCAGGAACAGAAGCATTTCCAAGTGCTGCATATGTCAGTCTTGAGAGGAAGGTACATGTTCCCACCCATCCTTGTGGCACTAGGCCCCTTTACAGTGCTGGAATCAGGATATTCTTCTTTTATTCTTTTTTCTTGAATTGTTTATACCAGTGCAGAATTCAGAGATCTTGATCAGACTGCAAGGCTTCTTCGCACCAGGCACTGTGCAAGCATAAACCTTGGCACGTTTACACTGCAATCCAGTAACCTTAGTGCATATACATATAATGGACCTCACTTTAATGTGGCCCTCATTAGTACCAGCTGCTGTGATTAAAACCATTGGTGAGTGAGTACAAATGGGGCCCACCAGGCCAAAGCTGTCAGGAGATTCCTGCTGGCAGAATTGAGTCAAACTCCTCCTCCATCTCCTGCTGACATCCTCACAAGTCCTCTCGTAGAGAGGCATAAGATGGGGTCTGATATGTCTGATGTTGATCAGGTTCACATTTAAGTGAAAAAATGTCAAATGTGAAAGCAGATCCAAAAGAAAGAAAAAAAGCAAAGCCAGGAAGAGAGATAAGCTGTTGGGAAATATACTAAATAATTCGGTAAAATATAGTCAGAGAGGAATAAATCCTTTAAAAGCAATCTAATAACAAATCAGATATTATATCTGTCAATACATAAAAAACCGAGGATGCTGACAACTCTTCATCCCACAATCTGCAGCATTAATAAGTGATGAAGTATTAAAAAAACTGGGACGCTTTGTGCCTAAAACAGTATCACACAAGGACAAGGGAATAAAGCTGAACTAAAACAAAAGACACAATTGTGTTTTGCTGGCAAATAACGACATAAATGAAAAACAAAACTACGGAAACAAATACAGCCCCTCCAACCATCAAACAGAAGGAAAACATGACTACCTCAGTTTTTTGGGAGTAATCAAATACAAATCATGAAGTCAGCACTATCTTATGAAAGTTTTGGATGCAGTTGTTATTCCAGAAGCATCCAGCCCAAATGGCTTATTTAAACAAAGAGAAAGGAGATGGCACAGGAGCGGAGGATTAAAGTGATGCTGAGATAAGAGTTTTGGGGTACATACTATCCCAAGGTAAACAGCATCACGAGGAACATAGCCTGAAGAGAAAGCCTGTTCCATCCAAGCCTACTGTCATGCTACTCTTCTTCCACTGTGAATTCATCTCCCTTACTACTGCCTCACTAACCAGGAGGTAAGACTTTTGCACCTCTGTCACACCCAGCATTCAAATACCCACCACTTGCTTTTTTTGGCACAGCCAACACAGTTGCTAAACCCTCTTGCTCCTTCCTTCTCTCCTGTTGAGCATCTGCCCCTTGCCTTTACGGGGACATTCTGCCTTCTCTTTCCTATTCCAGGGGAAAGCAAAGAGTTATCCTTTTGTGAAATATTCCTACCACATAATCACGTTTCACAAAGGTTTCCAAGCAGCACTGTTCCCTGCCTGCCATCTATATCCAGCTCATACCACACAAGTCATCCTAGAGCAATTTTGTATTGTTCACTTCACAGGTCTCATCCCATCTCCCCCATTTCATTCCATCTGAGTGGCTTTAATGCCAGAGCCTTGAGCTGTAGTAAATGAGGGAAGGAACTAAATTTTCTTTTTTCTTTTTTTTTTTTTACATACAAGTCAGTCAGCAAGCGCAATAGGGAAGTTAAAAACAGAGCAGAGATGGGGAGGGATCATCTGGTTGAGGTTTTTTTCAGCAGAACCTAAAGAGGCTGTATTAGGTAGGGCCTTATATTTCCTTAAGAGGATGTGCATTAAGCAGAGTTCTACCCTGATCCCTTTAGGAAGTGGGAGAGTTACGATGGTGCCTTTTCCCTAAGAGCATTTGAAAGCTTTCCTCATAGGAAGCTTTCCTTGTGGTGCATTCTTAAGTAGATCAAATGTAAAGGAAAATCCCAATTCAGAATTAATTGGCATACATTTTTTCAGGAGCTGGAGGGATTTTGAATTTCTTCCTTCTAGATGAACTTACAACACTCCTGCAATCCTGGATTTGAAGTTGTACCTGTCTGTGGAAGCATGCAATCCTGCAGCAAAACACATCTGTCTTATTTTACCTCTCCACCCTGTTACTCAGATGCTTTCCAGAGCAGTGTCCATGGCCCGTGTTTACTCCAGCTTGTTCTTGCAGTCTTTGCTTCCTGAGGTGCTATTCTCACTGTGGACACAGTAGCTTGGAAAGCAAGCCATGTTTGGAATTAACCATTTCCAGCATGCCTGCACACTCAGAATCAGCAGTTGAACCAGATGCTTCAGTGATGTAAAAAGACTCCTTGTTTAAGGGGGTCCAGAACAATACTTGGCTTGGAAATGCTTAGTACCTTTGGCTCCAGGATCACCAACACCATGTACTTGCCTTCTACTGTTTTTTGAAAGCAAGCAGAGGTGCTTCTGCCATGACAGACCACTGTCTCCTTGAGTCATCCTTCTGCTCTGGAAGAATAGCTTTCTTCTAAACATGACTGACCAGCTGGCACATTCACTTTTTAAGTACCACCACTCTTTATCCAGAGATAATCACTTTTTTTATTCCAGAGATATTTATTCACTTTTCACCTTCCGTCCAGCAGCTATCTGTGTGTATAGCAAGCCCCATCTGAGTCACGCAGTAATAATCATTTCTTATATACAAGATCCCTTGTGTACTGTATATTAATGTCTGGCTGGTAATTTAATGGCACCTCTAGGCATAAACAAAAGTTTATTAAAACAGTAAGTAAAATGTTCCTGAAGACTGGCCTGCATTTTTAATTTTCTATTCAGCATTCCAAAATACAGAGCCAGCCTTCTTATGCAAAAGGAAAGCTACAGAGTTAACACCAAGTAACATCATTTTGCACAAGTCAGACATAGCAGAGTCTAAACCGAAATTTAGTCTCACAAATCCCTTCTTCTCTGATCATCTTTAACAATAACAGCCAAACAGAATTTTGAATTGATTATTAGGAAATGTGTACAGCTCCAGGAAGCAGCAGCATATGGATTACTACTCAATTCTTAGCTAGGAAGCCACACAGAAGATAAAACCTTAAACCCTAGTCTATAGTTGGCAGTGCTCTCCATAGTTAAGACTGAGTCATGCTCTGAACGCTGGGCACATAGAAGGGACATAATTCCTTCCCTGCGCTTATCTCTTCATTCACAAGGCGCTTATTTTACAAATGATTTAGTGCTCTAAAGCCCACCAGGTTACTTCCATCATAAACTAATTTCTTGAGCTCAGTAAAATGTATATAGTACATGTGTCAGCTGGTACATATATTATTACACATTTACAGTGGGAAAGTAGGTGGACACATTTTTTTGACAATATTTTAAGCAGAAACTTGAACTTATCTTCACGTTTTAGATTGAAATAATGGAGACATGAAAAATTTCAGTAGAAAATTTATCCACTGAGAAAATCCACTGTGGAGACACCGATGAACAGGCGAGTAGCTGTGCTTTTAGCAAGCCTCATTTCAAATCCCAGCCACATTTCCAGGCTGCAGTGACATTCCCCCTCCACTCCTCTGCTGTAATTTAGCATACACTAAGGACTGTGAAGCATTTTCCAGCTCCCAGGGCACATTACCACCTATCTCCATATTGAAACACAACCCAGTAGTGCTCGACTGGCCACTTGGTTTCCACAGAAAGACAACAGAAGGAGCATTCAGACTGAAGAGAAGGTAGAAACACATACTCCAACAGGCCCCATCAATGTGAGCTTCCACAGCACTGTGACTTTGGGAGCCTGGAGCTCCCAGCTCTTTGCCTGGAATCTCAATATGTTTGTCATAACCTAGAATATTTTTCTACTTGCCACCCTCTACAAATACCTGAAAGGAGGTTGTAACAAGGTGGGGGTCAGTCTCTTCTCCCAAGTAGCAAGATAAGAGGAAATGGCCTCAGGCTGTGTCAAGGGAGCTTTAGGTTGGGTATTAGGAAAAATTTCTTCGCCAAAAGCATTGGAACAGGGTGCCCAGGGAAGTGGTAGAGTCACCATCCCTGGAGATACTTAAAAGACATGTAGAGCTGGCACCTGGGGACTTGGTTTAGTGGTGGACTTGGCAGTGCTGGGTTAACAGATGGACTCGATGATCTTAGAGGTCTTTTCCAACCTAAATGATTCTATGATCAAGGGGCTCAAGCAGCTGAGAAGTCACTTGGAAACAGCACCAGCAAGAGTTAGCAAGGAGGAAAAAGACTACAAATATCTTGGAAGAAAACGCGGAGAATAAATCCTTTAGTGCCTGTACTGAATAAAAACCTGGCTTGTAAAAGATAAAAGCATTAATTGCACATCAACTGCCTTTTTTTTTAGTGGCATTCTTCAGTGTTATACACAGTGCAGCTTTTTATTTTTAAAACATGTTTTTCTTGTATTTAACAGACAATCTAAAGTAAACAGATTTATTATTGACCTGTTAGCCTTAACCTGCAGAGACTGGTGTCCTTTATTTATAGAAACATGATCTTAGCTTTTTTAAAAAAGGACTCTTAGTTTTTACTGTCTCATTCAAGATCAGATGTCAAAGCTTTGAAGCATTCATCAGTAAGCACGAGATCCCAAGTCATGCTCAAATATCTCAGGGTTCTTTTGTCTATCAGTATTTGGTGGCACTGCTCATGTGAGAAAAAGCAAAAGATAAGGGTCAGGCAACAATGCCAGTGTAACTGTGATGTGCACTTTGTGGTATTTCAGTTAAAACATCAGGGCTGATGATGTTATCTGTCCTAAAATGCTGCCACGAATTATTCAGATATAATGGGCTATATATGAAAACAAGAGCTTGCTAGATCTGGCTCAGAACTTAAAATTAGGCAAATTAACACTGCCTTTGCAGCCTTCAGACTCAACCTGGCAGAAAGTCCCTGAAATCCTCACGGAGGTCAAGGGGTCTTCCACATGGGATAGCAATTCTTATTCAAACCATTCCCTCATATAAGACATTCATTGTAAGTCTCTCTTTTATATGTCTTCTCTTCTAGAGATGAGGATAACTGTTTAGGATCCTTACCATTAAAGGCAAGGATTCATTCTCGTTTTAATACTTCAATCTCCACAGTTGCGATTTAATAAATTCTTAATATTGCACTGTCTATGCAAGGTCCAACTTTTATCTCCTCTGCATAACAGCTGTGAAGATATAAGAGCTGAAATTTTAGCCCCAGTTCAACAGAGCACTTGCACACGTATTTAAGGGGCTGCAGCTGGTGAAGAGGCTGATTTACTTAAATGCTCTGCTGAGTTAGAGACCTATGACCTTTTATCATATGCAACTTTAAATTGAGTTAATAGCAGTTATATATATGCAATGACATAAACCACTGGCTTTTCATTCCAAGAATAGAAAAGAATGAGAAAAATGTTGGTCAGAGTCTGGAAGCTTTGCATATTCATACTTCTCACAGTTGTTAAGTGTTTGAAAATTCAGGTAATGAGCATACAATACTCAGGCTGCCTTTGTATTGCTTGGGGGTTTGCTATTCTAGTAATATCTCTACAGAAACCATTCTATCAAGACAGGGGTTTTTTGCCCTCAAATTGAATTAGCACTTGTACATTGAAGTTTTCAACATCACCCATAAGATTTTTCAACTTGTCAAAAGAATCTGCATGGTCTCTAACCATGAATAAAAATGATTTCAGATATCATCTTTATTTCAAGTTTTATTTCCTGGGATTAATCTAATTGATTGTGCTGGTGGCTTGTTAAGCAGCTGCTGAAATAAACAGACCATTTGTCTTTCTATGTAAACATATGGGTACCTGGTTTAATTACAGTTCATACCAGTGTTGAGTAGAAAAAATAAATAAACAAACAAACAAACAAAAATACCCTGTTTTCTAAACTGACACCATAGATCTGAAATTGTTATTGTAGCAAAAAAAACTTGGTTAATTTTCCTCTTGCTTATTTTAATAAATCTTTTATCATATAGACAAAAAAATAAAGTTCAGTAGATAATATATAACCTCGTAACTTTTTTTTTATATACATATCCACATACTTACATGAGATGTGTATGGTTTTCTCCTTGCCTAGTATAACTAGGAGTAGCCCCATAAACTTTTTGTTCAATATAATTCTCATTTTTTTGCTTAGCAGACCTAACCTTGTTTTGCATTTCTTATTGCAGTCACATTAACCCTGTTTTATGGTTTCATAACAGACCAGGGTCTAAACCAAAGACTGTAGATAAAATGCAGTGAAATGTACAATCCTTTGGCTTTAACATGCATTTTTACTTCCCCTAGACATCTCTAGTGAAGAAAAGAGCATTGCCAACAGGAAATAAAGGGAATAAATAGATCCAAATACTTCTCCTTAAACTCTTTTGTAAGAATTATTTAATTGCTCTAAGATTCTTAAACATCTTGATTTTCTTAGCTATTCTAACTACATAATCAAAAAATCATAGGCTGACATGGAGATAAAATAAGCATAAGCAGGTGGAGCCTCTAGCACTGGAGTGAAATTGGGCAAAAAAGAACCACTTCTGTAATAAGATTCTGGAAACTTGTAGCTACACACAGGATCAGTTATTAATGCCTTTTTATGAATAGATAAGCACCATTCTTAGCAGTGTGCATGTGCAATACAAATGAAACATTCATAAGCAGCACACAGTCGTGTCCAAACAGAAGGAAAGCTGCATAGATAAAACTTAGAATCATAGAATCTTTTAGGTTGGAAAAGACCTTTAAGATCATCTAGGCCAACTGTTAACCCAGCACCACCAAGACCACCACTAAACCATGTCCATCCACACCAGCTGGATTTATCTCCATTCACCACGACTCTCTGGGCTTAGCCATCCAGCCAGTTTTTCATCAGCAAAGAGGACACCCATCCAAGCCATGAGCAGCCAGTTTCTCTGGAAGAGCATTGTGGGAAACACTGTCAAAGGCTTTACTAAAATCCAGGTAGACAACATCCACAGCCTTTCCCTCATCCACTAAGCAGATCATCTTGTCACAGAAAGAGGTCATGTTCCATTACAGAAGATCACTTGTTCCACTATACAGAGCCTTAGCTTCTCCCTCTCTACTATCCCTCTCCAGCCAGGCTCCTTCACCAGTTTGCTGCCCCAAGATTTCAGTGAACTGAAGCAACACATACACATGATGCACTACAGCAAGGAGGGGAGCAAAGCTGAGACAGCTGCCATCAAGCACCAAACAAGAGCAGCAAAGAGCAAGTGACAAAGTGAATACTCTACTTTTGAGGCTGTTTGACAACCTCGGAAAGAGAAGAACAATGTCAATGTAAGGTATGTGAGGTGTGAAGAGCCTTTGGGAACCAGACCAGAAGAAAATCAATCCTTGTCCCCACACCACCAAATGGACAGGTATCTCAGAGCTAGGAAACCAAGGTCCAGAGTCATCTATGCACAGCCACCACTGCTTAGATGATGTAATTTACTGGTGGGAAAGCAGAAGGACTCCAGCAATGCAAACCAGCCTTGCAAGTTCTCAACAGTGGGGAAAAAAGAAAACAAAAAGAATAGGAGCCCTGCAATTTCATTATACATAGAATATCTGGTCACCAACAACCACCCTGAGCTTGAAATCAATAAATATTCACTCTGTCCTACAGTACCCTGGTCCATCATTTTTTCTAAAAGCAAAAACCATGCCCTAAAGGCTGAAAAGACTTGTATCTACCCAGACACATTCAGTCAGCCAAACTTCATTCCCATCTCTTCACTGAGTTCAAGCTCTGCTCCTTGGGAGGACTGCAGAGGAAATTAGGATAGCAACATCTCTCTGCTGTTCTCTGTCGCATACTAGATACAGAGAGCAAACCGAAGATTTGCTTTGTAATGACATGTGGATGAATACACCACTTCAAGTAAATAGAATCTGGCGCTGGTAAATTTATCACTAAACTGCTAAAATATTTCAGAAAGACAACAAAATTTCAGAAGAGGCACAGCCAGGTCATTGGCATTGGTTGATGGAAGTAGTTATTCATTTAATGACAAAAGTAAGCTATTCCCATTTCTCAGATCAGTATATAATTTGGGGGGCTGTCTATCTTGGGATAGTCTATTTTTACCCTTAATGAAGGAACATAAAAATTCTAATCAGCTTTCAAATCTCAGGAGTCCAAAGAGAATTTGCATTTCTGCATAAAGAAGGACCTGGTACAGAAGAATAAAACAGGAATCATTTAGATTATATAAACTCAGGTAGGATGCTGCTATGGTCAGTTCCTCAACAGGATTTACCACAGTTGGCAAGACCTACCTTCTTTCAACTCCTCCTCTGGAATGATGCCAGCTATAATTATACATTATAATGAGCAAGAATCTTGAATTCACAGCAGAACAAAGTTGTTTCTCCTCACCTTCAGTAATGTATTTCTGCCCTCCTTCTTCATCTTTCCTGTGTTGTTTTGTAGTTTATGTCAAGCAAGTCTCATTCTTCTCATTACAGACAAAAATCTCTGCTTGCTGAAGTGCTGAGAGAGCTAATTCTTGTTGTTCTCACTTGTTACAGAAAACCTCCTGCCAAAGGAACCGTTTGGCTTAAAATATTGTAAACAACCTCTCCTCTTTTACCCGCCACCACAGCTTGCTTTCAAGAAGTCTGTTTTCATAAACAGTACGTCTTGTCTGTTCAAAACAACATAACTAGGAGTTGCCATATCAAATACGTTTATAGAAGATCGCAATAAAGAAACACCTTGACAGACTAATGATGACCTCCTGCAAGTCAGGCACTTAAAAGGCTCATTTTCTTGGTTAGCAGATTAAAAAGTAATAACTGAGTGGCACTGTTTCCACTCACTTGTCAAGTGTAATTCCTGCCCTATGGGCTACTGTGAAAATAAAACTCAAACTCGCCACAGAGGTGACTACCAAATAAGTCAGTCTGACTGTGGGATATGAAATACACAAGTTAGTGTCACCTTCCAGCAGACACCAGAAGAGACTGAAGGCAGAAAAAAAACAAAAACACCACAACAAAAAATAACACACACCTGCTTTTTCCATTGCTTACCTTGCTTATGGATTTGTATAGCATTTCCTCCAGGTTAAAACCAGGGTGAGAAGAGTGAGCTTCATTAAGGGGGAAGGGCTGGCTTTATATTAATATGGGTATTTTGCCTGTCCTAAGCATTAGTCTTTTGCACACAGTTTCCTATTTGAGTAGCAGAGACAAGTCTAGAGACAAAAATGTAAAAAAAGAGTAGTATACTTTTAGCAAGAACAGAAATTAAAATTTAAGCAGTAAGAAAGGCTAACTCGGACAGAGCTTTGCAGAATTGCAGCTAGAACTTGGCCACCAGCTTCACTGGATTTGTGACAAAGTGTAAGTCCTGCAGAGTTTTTTGGGTGGGCAAACACTGGTCTGCTCACACTGGTGTCTCTTTGCAGGAGGGAGCAGCTGCACACTGACCGCAGCCAGAGTTACAAGCAGTGCCTGGCAGTCACCCATCAGGTCCAGTTCAAGCCTTGTCATTTTTCTTCGAGAGCTCATTTGCTGCCAAGCTAAGCCTGGGAGGATTAGGTGTAATGCTATCTCCTTCCACTTATCAGCTGCAACTTCTCATTTCACCGTGTGTTCTATTCTGCAGAGATCTCACTGCATTTCACATCACCTTGCACGCAAATAGAGAACAGTGGTTTGAATAATGCAGCATATTCCTTTAAAATTATTTGACAAGCACAAAAAATACAACTTCAAGTTAGTTAAGCACTAGTCTCTTAATATACAAATGCACACAAGTGTTAAAGCTATTTGAAAAAAAAAACAACCCTGTAGTAGATATTTAAATGGTCTGTGTGATTCCTAATGTAAGTAGAAGGGGCAGAAAATGCCTCATACATATGACTTAGAAATTCAGTGACCTGTGGTCTTGCACTTAGATTACCACCATTCAGCCCAAACATTTGAACTGGAGGCAAAACGAAGTTCACACTTAGAATTTGATTTATTCTTCCAGGCTTCAAAGCTGGGCAGAAAGCCTTGGTAGAAAAGGTGAAGAGTGAAATCTTGATTCTGTTCAGGTTAATAGAGAAAGTGCTCTAAACAACTGAACTTAATCCTTGCTATAGTTTCCAAATTCAAAGTCCTGACCTCACTGAAGTCCAATTAGCATTTCTGAAAGTAGCAGAGACTGACACTCTTCTGCTAAAATAACCTCTGCATTTGAGTGCATGGGTTTCTCATCTGAGTTCCTCACACACCAGCCAGCACTGGGTTATGTTGAGACTGAAATGAATTCTTTGTTGGACAAAACTCACACTGAAGCCCACTGAGCTGCTCCTCCAGGTGGGAATGAGCAAAGCCATATAAGAGGTGGAGCTTGTCCCCAGAGATCAGGATTAGTGTTTGAAAATGGGAGAGCAGAAGTAATTGCCCAAAAAAGCAAAATGTTTTTCCACATAAACAGGAAAAAAATCCCAATGAAATAAACAGCAAACCTAAACCAACTGCAATGATGCTAAACCAAACCATGATTAAACCAGTGATGTGCTTGGTATCTAAGACATTTGCAATATCATTAGCTTCCAGATACATAATTTTCATTAGGATTTGTGCATGTTGTTTACTAACAAGATCAAAGTTTTTGTCACTTTTAAGTGAGACTACATGGGCACCACAGAACGGTTTAAGTGGAAAGGGGACCTTGAAGATCATCTGGTTCCAACCACTCTGCCACAGGCAGGGACGTGTATGGTAGGGTATGTCCTAGAGGTTGCTTTTGGGGGGATTTCTTTCTCACACACACACACCAGAGTGTTTTGAGAATTTACCACCTTCGTTTTCTATTTTACCTGCCATATTACCCTCTGCCTTCTGAAGTTACATGGGCTACTATTTCTTCATCACTTTGTTTTATTAAGATGCAGTTCAGGTTTTCGCCTGTGTTGTATGTTTTGCAACCACAAAATAAGGATCTAAAAATTCAAAAGACATGAGAGTCATTGAACCTCTCAGACACCTTCTTCTTTCTGAAGAAACCTCAGCAGATACCACAGTTCAGCAGTGCAGTGCTCTTACCTGTGACCTAATATAGCTTCTAATACCCCAAATTATTTTAGATATCAACACTGTTATGCCGGAATAAACGTAGAGCTCTTTCTACATTTTTGTCATGTTCTGATAAAAATCCCAGGTCTGACAGTATATCTTGACGAAAGAGTCCACATGAAATATGTTGCTAATTATTTATACACCTCTTCAAAGGCTCAGTGCTGCTACTTGTACTTCTCACTACTCTTACCTACCCAGGCCCTAAAGCTGTTTTTCAATCACTGAACTGAAACCCCTTAGAGTAACAAGTTTATAATAGAGGTTCATAAACCTGGCAGTGATTAACAGCACAGGTTAATCAAGTGGGTGCAGAACAGGCTTTTCCCCCCTTTTCTTTAACGGAAACTGGCCCCAAGTGTTTTTCCCTTATTGCTACGTGGAAATAAATTTGCAATTAACTTTTACTTATTGGTGTCGTAGTGGCCTCTGAAGACCCCAGCCAGAAGCAAGCACTGTTGTGCTTCTCAGCACATAAACGTGTACCAGAGGACAGCAGCCACTCTGAGGAGCTCACAACACAGCACCATCCCACGCTGAGCCCCTGCGATGCCCAGGGACCAGGAGTGGGCAGAGCCTGGCTCTGCCAGGACCCACTCCTGCCCGGAAAAGAGCAGGCAGCCTTGTGTTCATGTGCCATCCTGGTTACTAAACAAGCAGCTCATTGATTTAAAATAACTAAGAGAGATTGTCCTGCACGGATATGGGTTGGTCAGCTTTTCACAAAAATAAAAATGATCAAGTCCACCTCCTGCCAAATCTCCTGTATTCAATTTACTCCAAGACCAACAGGACACAAAGCTCCAGCATACCCTACACAGAGAATTAGTATCTGATCTCAGCTGTTTGCAATCAAACTCTCACTGAACATGTACTAAAGATGGACTAACAACAGGAAAGGTGAGTTTGTGCTGGTTGCCAGGCTGGATGGCAGCTGAGCCTACATAGCCTGAACTTCCCAAAACCTGGACCCAGCAAGAAACTTCAAACTCCAGTTAGCTGTCAGTGGCTGCTTTCTAAGACCTGAATACATTGTTTGTCAGTTGCTAACCACGGCATCTTTGTTTAGGGTTTTCTGAAGCATGATCTTGAAATAAATGGGATTAAAATCTTGATTCAATTCAATTCCGATTGGAGAAAAAAGGAAATTCCTGTACTGCATTAGGTAAGTGCAGGGATGAAAAATAACTTTTGAGTAAGTACTGAAATGTGTATTTGCTTCACCTCACTGAGTCAGTGCTTTGTTTTGTTGTGCTAATGGTTTCCAGAAATTGCAAACCCAAACCACCCACAGTCACTGTGGCTGACAGACTGAGCCTGAACACCCACCACCTTCTCTCAGGACTCTCCCTTGCAGTTATGAAAAGCCATGCTTGCCTCAGACTTCCTCTGTTACCAGCTGAGTTTATGGTAATAAAACCACCACGTTTACCCTGAGCAAACTCATACTCCTTCTTGACAGCTTGCCCTTCTCCGAGCTCCTGGCAGGACACAAGAAGAGCACACACCCCCTCACCTCCTGTCCATATCCATGGCTTGGTGGGACCTCTCCTTTCTCTTTGGGTGCTCAGTGCTGGAGCATGCAGGTGCCTCTATAGGGGGTACATAAAGCAGTGCAAGAAAAGAGAACCATGGGGTCACTGCGCTCACTTACTCTCATCCCAACCACTCAGGAGATTTTTATTTTCCCTCCTGCCTAGATTTTCATGTTTCTACAGCTCTCTCCTTTTTCGCTTTTGTTACAGCAGTGGACATGAGATTAGATGCTTTGGCTTATCAGCAAGTCAGAAAAGCGATTGGGGCCTGAGGTAGAAGGTAGTAAGTATCAATCCTCAGTTCTTGGGCACGTTTGTTCCATGCATTGGACCAGTCCTAAAAGGAATATTTTCCTTCTGCAGTGGCAAGGATTCGTGAAAAGTTTAAAACCCCCCATCTCCCAAAGCACTAGCTCTCACCACACCAGACAAGCAAAAGCCTTCATCCTGAAGACAAAGTTGTCTATTTTTTCCCACCTCTCTAGCACGAAATACTTGCTCTCCTCTACTGCTTTTCCTATGAGAACATAGGCCTTCCTAAATAACAAAAGTTACCCTCACAAGGCATCTGCTTCCTGCTCGCATCCTGCACTGCCATCACCTGCTTTAAAATGTTGTTCCTGCTTTTCTCTTCATGACAGATTATAGCAATCAGGGGCAGATTAAAAAAAAAAAAAGAAAGAAAAAAAAAGGTTACTTGCACATGAGCCTAAACTATCAGTAGACTTCAAGCAAGTTCTGAACAGCAGAATTTTAGCAATCTGAAGTAGACATAGACAACTCAGCCTGAAGTTGCTTCTCTTTCAGCTAATCACAGAAATCATACTTGCATGTGTTTTGGAAACATCATTCAAATACTATAAGCAGTTAAAGACCAAATTTCTCATTTATGCTCTGTCCAAAACTGTTGGGGGAGTTTTATCCAAAAGGTGATGTCCCCCTTTCCTTGCTTCTACTTAGATGAGCTATCAAAGAGGGGAAGGAAGCAAACTTGAGGACCTTACACCAGAGGAGTTGGAAAGAACATCACAATACCTGAAGTAATTTCTTTGTTGATTTATAGTTGGGGGTTGAGTTTTTTTACTTCTGGAAAGAGTTCAAGAACTGATGTTATAGCCCTGACCTGAGTAATGCTATAACCTGAAATCTTACTATTCTGATGTGGGCCAGTATAGGATTTCAGGTCCAATTCATACAAACATTTGATAACAAACTAGAGAAGTGCTAACATATGTAAGAATTTCTCCTTGCATAATATAAAGGGGGATGATGATTTGAAAAGGTAACTGTGTCTATACAATAAAGGACTAAGTTTTTATAGTCCCTGGTTTGTCAGTAATTTCTTTACCGGAAAAACAAACAAAAAAAACCCTAGGAAAACCTCCACCAAAACAAGATTGAAAATTGCACTTTGCAGTTTCTTAGTTTTCGTTTACTCGTACAGCCTAAGTCACTCCTCTAGATGCACATGAAACTCTGACTTGATGGCTGGTCTTTGACTTGGCTGGAGCTTTGCCTACCAAAAAGGCACCAGCCTAGCTTTCATTTGTCGTTTCCATGGCTTTTGCTTTGCAGATGCCTTTAGAACTTTAAGTGCACAAAATCCCTGACTTAGAGGAGAACCAGCCACTGTCCATTCAGATATATGGAGATTTGTTGTTTTCCACCGCTTTGCGTGGAAACCTTGATTTATGAGAAGGAGAAAAGATGATGATTACAGTGAAATCTTACCTTACAGCAGGTAAGGCAATACTACACAGAATCAAATAGTGAATTACAGTCTGTTTTGAAAACAGATGTAACATTGGACTGCCTCTTTAAATAGACAGTCTTGCCAAACAGCAGCACAGGGGGTGGTCTATCTCAGCTCTCGGAAGAGAGCTACCCAGCTATTCCCAAGCTGGTTGAATTTTTAAAGAACATTGAAATGTTTGGAGCATTCACACATGTATTAATTCAGCAACGATGCTTCCAATTCACTTTTTTCTGACTTAAAGTGGAATAAATAAAAGCAAAATCTAGCCATGTACCTTTGCTGAATGTGTGTTTTTCTCCTCCCTCCTTGACCAGCTTAGCTTCTTTATGCAAGCATAGTGGTTTTAATAAGGTCAAGGTTGACACAGCAACTCCTTCCATTGCCTGATGCACTGTCACCACATCTCACATCACTATAATGCACGTGTAAAATCATTATCAAAATGTTACCAAAGAGATATATTGTGTAGGTACAGGAGCAAGTCTGCTATCCCCTCAAACATCATCCATTTTTATTATGCCACATTATAAATTACATTTTTCATCATGTATCTTAGGCATAGAAAATAAATACACTAACCCCCTAAAAATAAGATTTCTCACTAAAACCCTCTACGGAAGATATCGGTCCAGAGCATACATTTACAGCTACATCATAAATCTTTGGTAAAAATGGGATTTATAAAGGCTGTGCTGACACAGCTTATCTACAAGATTGTGAAAACGGCATCCGTGTATAGAGAGCTCACCCCTGCTAAAACACAACAATATGAATACTGAATATCAAACCCTACACAAGTCTTCTGACTTCTGCAGAAGGTCCCAAAACAGCAGGGTTGCAAACCAGCCCTGCCTCCTTCCCTTCCCAAGCCAGGCTTCACCCAGCCCACAGAGAACAGGCTGCCACCCACAGCTGGAGCGCAGTTTTGAATGAAGTAGAGCAAAACTCTTTTCACCATTTTCTTTCCCTCACTTGTCTGCAACAAGATATTCTTTCTACCCACCTGTTTTGCATTTGTTTCCCACCAACCTCCTTTTAGTATCTAAAGCAGCTGATGAACTTCAAGTTTCCCTGGCCTCCAAGGAGGCCTCACTTGTCAGCTTCCTGAACTTTTCTGGTCTTCTAGCTCATTTTTAAGTATTCTGAGGAATTAATGAGCACAGACTAAACCATCTTCTTTCTCAGTTGACATGTGTCCTGCCTTTGGGGAGTTTGTCCTTTTTTTTTGTAAAATAACATGCCCATTATTACATACAAATCACAATACAGTACACTGCAACTATACTATGACATGCCATGAAATGTCCTACTAGGGACATGGAAGGGCATCAGGTGTTAAAGAAAGACGAAGTTGGGAACTAAAGCACATTTCATTCCAAAGACGTACCTCTTGAACGATCCTCACACCGGGTGGGTCACTTCACTCTGCTGGGCACCACGAGGAGGGCTGGCTTTCTGCTGTAGTTGAGGAGAAGAATTTCCCCATTCCCTAGAAACAGGGCAGCAGAGGCCAGGCAGCCGGGAAACACCAGCCCCGCGGCACCCGGCCCAGCCCCGACCCTCTGGAAGCATTTCCTGGAGTCATCCCTCCCGGAGCAAACTTTCTGGGCTCCCCAGGGCCTGAACGCGGTGTTACCCACGGGAAAACAGATGAGCTCCGGCTGTCCCCGGCCCCCACCACCCTAAAGCATCATCCAGGACCACAGAGAGAGAAGAGGGTGAGAGAAAAGGGCCGGGGGAATCCTGGTCCTGAGCCCATCTCTCCAGAGCCTGGGCTGCCTCGACCTCACGGGGAAAAATAGCAAACAAAAAAAAGCTGCCAACAAAACAAAAAACCCAAACAGGGAGCATCCACTCACTGCCACAAGCCGCCCTTAATTTCTTCTCGTGCACTCCCGGCGTGCCCCGGCTGTACTGAAATGGATGGGGCGGCAGTAATTAAGCCCCCTACGCTCCACCCCACCTTTCCCCTTTTCCTTTCCTCTCCTCTCCTGTCTCGACCCTGCCGTGGGAACAACTCACGGGACCCCACCGATCTCCAGCGTGCACGGACCGACTCCAGGCGGGGCACTTCTCAGTGCCTCCCTCCTCGTTAAGAGCCACTCCACAGCTGTCAGCACTTAAAGCAGACAACTTTTAATGGTTGTAAAAGCTTTGTCAGATCCAACCTCCTCAATCGAAAATATGCACGAACATTATTAAAAACGATATCAAGCTAAAAATAAAAACAACCTCTAAAAAAGTATCCCTCAAAAAACATAACAAACTAAAACCCACAACAAAAGCCAAAAAACCTCCCCACCATTTTGGCCTGCTTTGAGCTACAATGGCCGGACCCAGCAGGAACATTTTTCAGAGGCAGGCAAGCACGTGGGCAGCCCAGGTCACTGGGAAAGACAGGGATATTGGGACCTGTTAGAAAGTGTTTCCCTGTCTCACGGGTGGGCAGCAACAAATTCAGTTATCCAAGGAAACCTGCTGGCCTAAACAAGAAAAACAAAATGCATTTTACTCAAGTAAGTTCACTGTGTCAGGGTACGCAGCAGGCAACATAACTGTTAAGGGATTAACAAGTAAAAATATGATTTGATAATATATTTCCTATATATACACAGCAACAGGCACATAGTCAGTCATAAGCAGCTCGGCGATTTGAAAGGTTTCAAGTTACAGCCTCTTTGTGTTCATCCCAATTTGACAAAATATTTAAAGCAGGATGTGTGGATAAGAGTTCTTCTGAATAAATGCTTCTACAGAAGTTTCTGTTACCGGCTATACAGTGAGCTGTCTGCATTTTAAACTCAGTTTGGATTGGCTGTATATACAGCCAGTCAATTATTAATCTCCTGCTTTTTTTTTTTTTTCCTGGGCATCATTTCTTTCTGCAATTTTTCTTTATCTTCATAGTTCCATTTTCTGATCTGTCCTCTTTTCTGTGTGTTTATTTGCAGTTCTTAACACAGAACCATTTAATCAGGTTTGATGTTACTGGCAAAACTCCCATTGATCATCTTGATTGCCTTTGTAAGAGATTTCACTGGAATTCGATGGCTGTCTCAGGACTGCAAAAGATATGTGATAACTTAGTCCTAACCCGCTGTTTCCAATAGGAAGTGTTGATACAAGCTGCAGATGCATTTCACAATTTGATTTCATTACACTAACAATCTTCAAGATGTACAATATTTCATCTATAAAAAGGGATAGGGGAACACAGGGGGATACCTGCCCATGCTGCGTGTGTGAAGGGAAGGGCTTTGATGTGTGCCCAGAGGTTGTACAAAATGTGGAATGCATTTCTGCTGAATTTCAATGAACAAAGAAGAAGAGGATCTGTGATTACCTTTCAATAAAACTTACACAAGTGTCTATGCCCACATATAAGGTGGACAGCTACCAACATGGTCATTGCTGTTATGCACTGATACATCTTCTGAGAATTAAAGCCTGGTTTACAAGGAGGATGAGCCTGCAGACGACGTCTGAGCTCAGCATGCCTGGTCTTGTAGGAACTGAAGCTTCAGCACGTGTCTAATATTTCCAGGAGATGCTGGTCCTAGTGGGCCTTCCCCAGCAGTCAGGTTTGAGTCCCATCATGCTCTGATTGTGTGAACATTGAATCAAAGGGAGAAAACAAAATCATTCACAGACGTTTCCCACGACCCATTCACAAAGCGTGATGAGTCCATGTAAGACCTTGCCAAAACTATGGAGACTATGGAAAGCTCAGCCCATGGCACGGCACACACCAAGTACCACAGCTGTACACTATACACCTCTCACGTGGGGCTGCAGGACTCTGTCCACCTAAATAAGTATTCTAGCCCACTATTTAATGACTCCGAGGTGCAAACACCAACCCAGTGACACAACTGTTAAAACATTCTTTTTAAATTGTGTCTATCCATTTGTGACAACCTCAGAAATACAAAGTTTTTGTCACCTTTTTCAATGCATATCAGCTGTCAGAGTTTTTCTTCCTGGCTGAAAAGGGAAGGCTGCCTTGCAGTTCCTGGTGAATCCTGAGGACCTGTAAAGAGATCAGTCAACACCTCACATGGTGGAAAGGGGACAAAAGGAACTTAGATTTACCTTGAAAACACTGCAGAAGAAGATGGAACACTGAAAATTTGCAAGGGCCAAGAGCTCTGAGCTCTGAACGTGCCCATGTCGGTGATCAAATGAAAAGTCAAAATATTTTCTGTAAGTTAGAGTCCTGTAAGATATCTGATATGCAAGCACCATCTTTTGTGGCACTGCCTGCCTGCCACCAGCCTCCAGGCTGAACACACGCGCTCTCATTGCTCCATTTAAATGGCATACGGAGGTAGAGAGGAATTTAGTGCTTAATTAGGGAATGTGTTTGGAATATGATTTGTGATAATACATCTATAACAAGGGAAATTAATGAAAATAATTAATGAAGGCTAATCTAAGATACCAGGATTTTGTCTAAATCAGCAAGAGTAGAGTCCCAAGGACATTCGCAGTGTGATTTATAGGATTTTTTTTTTAATGATCCATGAGATCTTAATGTTTTCAGTGCAAGGAGCTGTTGGGGAAGCAGTTAGGGAGGGATCCCACCTATGAGGCTATTTGTAAGGTGGGTTCCTGTGAGAGTTAGATCTGAATTTCTTATCTGCTTTGTATTACCCAATATTTCTTTTCCTTTAGAAGCCACTTTATGTCTGTGAATTTCCCTCTTTACATTTTTATCTTGATTTGTAAGGAAGAACAGTGAAGTTTGCTGCATATCCAGCTGCTTTGATATTTCAGTGTTTGGACAGCAGGTATATCTCAAAAAAAAACCCCAAAACCAAAACACAAATGAACAGAAACACAGGCAAAATCACAGCCCTACAGGGTGCTCAAGACCTTTGAGCTATAAAGCATACAATGGGAACTTGAATTAAAATGAGTGCATTAAAAATAAGTTTTGCACAGAGCCATGGCAAGCCAAGTAGGTGATGTCAGCTGATATCAGCTAAATGGCACGGCACAGCATGAGGCAGGAGAGTCACCAGTGCCACTGGTGTTAGCCGAGGCTACGGATGGAAAAGGCCTTTCCCGAGGCCTCCAAGGCTGGCAGAGCCTAGAGAGAGCCTGACGAGGTGTGAGAGCATTCTTGGTCTCCACTGCCACAATGGGCCCACCTCAAACAGCAGCTCCAGCAAAGAGGAGGGGTTGAAATCTATGCCTCATGCCCGCCAAAAAGCCCTGTACAAAGACAGGGTCTGCCTCCACCTTCACCCTCCCTTTTGGAAAAGCAGTTCTGGGATGTTGTCCCGGGTGCTGTAGGGGATATGCAATATATGTGAGCAGAGAAGAGGCAGTGCGAGCTGGATGGCTCCTGCTTAGCAGTCTGTTCACATCTTTCTCCCAAGAAGAATATTCAGCTTTCTTTGTCTAAAATGTTGAGTGGTTATGAATAGTAAGGATAGACTATCTGTAATTATTTTTAAATTATTAATGGTTTTGTTAGATCCTTTCACTTCTACATTAGGTTTCTGTTAATGTAAGTTAAATCAAAATGTACTTCAGTTTCCAGGCAGCTCCCAAATGTATTTTTCATTCTTTCATAACATTACTTCAACTTCTCGATGAGGTGTCTATGATAAAGTTTGCTCCCGAGCCAGCAGACTCACAGTCCTAATGAATTCAGTGAAAAGCTCACCAGGCAAGGCTCTCATCAGCCAGGCTGGATGGCAAATGAGGAGGCCGTGGCTGCGTTGCCGGCTAATGCACAACCCCCAGCTAGCAGGTGTCACACCCTATTCATGAGAAGGGCTTTGGGGGCCACGGGGGAATCGTCAAAGACAAGATGGGGAGTTTGTCAGAATAACCGAGTTACTTTATTGGCACTTTCCATCACGCTTAGGAGACTCAGGTTGTTACGCCAGACACTCCTGATCAGAAAATATCTGCCGAGTGCCTCGCTCAGGGCTCAGACCTCGCAGGCGGGGAGGAGAGGTTTCACACACGCCACCCTGCCCTCAGCCCTGCCCCGGGGGATGCTCTCAGCGGGAGAAAGGGAGGGTGTTCATCGGAGGCAAGAACGAGGTCTTCTAAGGAGACCCCCCTCCCCTCTTCTCCCCTCGGCCGGGCGGGGTGCGGGGATGCGGGGTTGGGGGGGGGTCCGCCGGGCCGTCCTCGCCCGCCCGTCTCCCCGCGCCTGCCGAGGGGGGCGGCGCTGGGGAGGGAGAGAGGAGCGTGTGGAGTCAAACGCGTGCGTTCAACACAAACGCCACGAAAAAATGCCTGGATAAATTATGCAGAGGGATTTCTGGATTTCTTTCAAGTAATTAAGTTTCGATTTCTTGCATTTATTTTAGTGCCAGGAAGCACGAGGCGCCACGGACGGCAAAACTCTTCATTGATCGTTCCCGGGCTTGAAGTTTGACTTCGTGACTTGACTCGGTTCGCGGCGGCAGCCCGGCCCCGGATTCCGAGCGGGGAGAGGAGGAGCAGAAGCCGGTGCGGGAAGCGATGCCGGGCTGGCGGGGAGCAGGGGTGCTCCGGGTGCGGAGGCACCGCTCGGTGCGGGGCTGCCCCGACGGGGCGTCCCGGTGCGATGGTGCCGCGGCTCCGCGGGATGCAGCTGCAGGTGTCCGCAGCCGCGGTGCCCCCGCAGCGGCGGGGACAGGTCGCCCCCCCCCATCCCCGGAGCCTCGGGGGAGCGGCCCGGAGGCGAAGAGGGCCGGGAGCGGTGCGGGGCACCGGGGCCACCCCTCCGGCAGGGCCGGGGCCAACGCTGCCCTGCCCTCAAAACAAAGGTAGAGTTTGCTCAAAGTGTAGCCCGCATCTTAATGGATTAAAAATTCATAGGGCGCATTAGGTTCGGTAAAATATGAATGCGCGTCTTTAAATTTTAATCGTAAATCAGAACATGGATACATGAGAGGCGACAGTGATTTCTCCCCAGATGTCTGCGTGGGTCAGGGTGTGGGCGTGGGTAAGTTGGAGGGGGGGGCTCTCCTTTTATTTAGGCAGCCCACTGGTGCGCAGAGCCGGCTGCGGGGCCCGCGGGGCCGCCGAGGTGCCGGGGGGTGGCGGGGGCTCCGCGTCTGCTGCGGCTCCCCCCGGCATCCCCCACGACACCGAGAGGTGGCTGCAAGAAAAAAAAAACCCCAACACCCAAACACAAACAAATAACAAAAAGAATCACAAAAAAAAAAAAAAAAAAAAAAAAAAAAGGAGGGAAAGGGGAAGGCAGGGTTTGCTGGGAGGCAGTGCCGCGGGCAAGGCGCTGCCGGCAGCGGGCACAGCGGCAGCCCGGCCAGAGCCCCGGCGAGTCCCTGCGGCGCGCAGAGACACCGCGGGGACCCCCGGGGCCCGCAGGGGTCACCTCCGGGCCCGACACCGAGGAAAGTTTGCCCAGCAGTGTGGCCGCGCCGCCCCGCATCCCGGTGGCGGCCGATCGGAGCGGCGAGGAACGCTCAGCGTTTTGGAGATCGGTTGTCAGTTGCTATTAAAATCAAGATTAATTCATATTAACGATATGCGTTCTCAATTCTCCCGTGTGACAGCATACATTAGAACAACTATTGCGAATAATTAAACTCAGTGCGGGAGGGGTTAAATGTATAGCGGGGGGCGTGGGGGGGTGGAGGGGGGTTCCTCCTCGCGTTTCTCTCCAGCAAAGTTGAGCCGGAGAGCCGGGCGGGCAGAGCCCCTTCCCCGGCTCTGCGCACCCGGCAGGCTGGCTGCCCTCGGACCTCCCCGCGCCAACGAGGTATTTTCTTCTTCTTCTCTTTTCTTTTTTTTTCCGCCCAGGAAGCGGGATCCTTCCCTTGTTCTCCCGCACACCTCCCGGCACGCCCGCGCTGGAGCGCGCAGGGCTGCGGCCGCTGCCGGGGAGGCGGAGGCGGGGGCGCAGGAGCGGCCGGGAGCGCTGCGGGGACCCCGGCGGAGGGAGGCGGGGGGACAGATGCCCTCCCTGCCAGCCCTGCCCGCCACGGGTGGGCCGCGCCCCGCGTGGGCTCTGCCCGCGACCGCCTCAAAACGCGCAAAATATTACTGATGGCTCTTTTCTTGGGCGTTGGAGGTGCTAGATGCTTTAGACTAATTAGACAAGCCAAAAGCCTTTTGAAGATTAAGCAAATTGGACAACCCTTGTTAATTAGAACATAATTTAAAGTTTGAAATTATATCACTCATGAAGTAGCCTAATTAGTATGACGATATGTTAATAGCCTACCGAGACACGAAGCGCGGAGGTTTGGCATGAACTCCTTAAAGGCTTGCAAGAAAATCCTCTTTCCTATGTTGTCATTAATAAAAGATTTCTATAGACTTCAGCCTTTCAACGGTGACATACAATTTATAGTACACACAATGCATTAGCCCATAGTGCTGCTCAATTTTTTTACTATTATGAAAACTAATAAATTCGTCAAGCTGAATTAAGCATACAAATCAGATGAGGCATAACAGATTACATATTGAAGCGCTGTGTCTCCCGAGCCTAAATGAAATTTCAATCTAATAATTCCTTCCTGGCCCGGCCATAATTTGTTTAGAGATGTTGTTCTACTTCTTTCCAAGCGCTATTCGCGCCATAATTAAATGATACTCAAGCTTTTAACTTTGATTTATTTCATTTCTCCGAGCTGGCGACAGTGAGAGCTGATACAATGTAATTTTTTTTTATTTCCCTTAAAATTACCAAGTCTGCTGTTTAGGTGAGAAATTAAACACCTAAGCACTTATTTTAACCTTTCTGCTGCAAAGTGAAATTCATGGAAATAAACTCGGCCACATCCAGGAAAACTGACTTTCCCAGATTTCTTTTCTCTCTCTTTTAGTTTTTCTTTTCCTTTTCTTCTTTTTATAATAGAAAGGCGGGGGAAGTTAGCGGGATAGCGGTGCGCTTTTGCAGGAGGATCCCTCTGGCTCCCCACCGATGGGGGACGCCGGTGGGGGCAGACCCCGGCCGCCGCTCCCGGCCTTTCCCTCCCCTGCCCCGAGCAGTGCCCGGCTCCCAGCGCATCCCGCCGCCTCTGCCGCTCCCCCCGGAGCGATGCCAGGGCAGCGGCGGGACACTCTGGCTGGGGATTCCTGGTGAGGCCGGACGCGGGACTTTTCCTTTTTTTTTTTTTTAATTTTTCCTTCATGGAGAGTGGATTTGAGGCGGGGGTGTGTGTGTGTGAGTGTCGCTTTCCCCTCCCTTTTTTTTTTTTTTTCTTTTTTTTGGCTTTTTCCCTCCCCTTTCCGGGAGGCGGCGGGGCGCGGCGCGGCGGTGAGTGCGGGAGCACGCGTGGGCGTGGGAGCGGCGGGGGGCGGGCAGGGAGCGGCGGAGGAGGGGGCCAGGGCCGAGGAGGCAGGCGCGGAGGGCCCTTCCCGAGGAGTTGGGCTGTAGTGACAGGCGAGAGGGGAGGGGAGGGAGGGGAGAGAGTAAAACCCACCGGCGCGGCGGCGGGGAGGGCACTTCGCGAGAGGCGAGGGCCGGCGCCGGAGCGGAGGCGGCGGCGGACGGCGGCGAGCGCCCGGGCGGAGGGGCGGCCGGGCGGGAGGCATCCCGCGCATCTCCCGCGCATCCTCGGCTTGTCAGAGCCGCCTCTCCCTCTCGTCTCCGGCGGGACTCGGGCGGCCGGCTGAGGGGGGGCCGAGTGGGATTTTTTTTTTAATTTTTTTTTTTTTTAAATTTTTCGGGGGGTGGGGGCGCAGGGCTCCTGTGGCTTTTCCGGGGGGTCCGGGCCCCCGGCCCCGCGCCCCTGCCCTCCTCCAGCGGCCGGCTGCCGGCGGGCCGGGCCGCGGCGGCGGCGAGAACGATGATGATGTCCCTGAGCAGCAAGCAGCCTTTCGGCCTCCCCCACGGCGGCGGCAGCGGCGGCGGCCTCCACGAAACCAAGTACTCGGCCCTGCACAGCGCCTCGCCCTGCCCCTCCGCCGGCGCCGCCGCCCCCGCCGCCAGCTCCCCCAGCAGCACCGGCACCGGCGGCTCCGCCGGACGCGGCTCCGGCTCCGGCTCCGGCCCCGGCGGCAGCGGCGGCTCCGGCTCCGGTTCGGGCTCCGGCAGCGGCGGCGGCGCGGAGGCGATGCGGCGGGCCTGCCTGCCCGCCCCTCCGGTAGGTGCCCGCCGCCCGCCGCCCCGCTTTAAGGGGAGCCCCTCGGCGGCCCCCCGGATCCGCCTGATGATTTTTTCATGGCCGTGCAGCAAATCATCCGGCGCCGCCGGGCTCTCGCCCAACTTATGCATGCGGCGGCTCTTGCCGCTCGTATTAATTTTTATGACCTGGGATGCTGCGTGCGGCTGGTGCGTGTGTGTCCGTCCGTCCGTCCGTCCGCCCGCCCGCCCGCCTGCCTGCCGCGGCTCCTCTGTGCGAGCGGCTGCGCGCCGCGCCCGCTCCCTCGCCCCGCTCGCTCCCTCTTCTCCTCTCCTCCCCCCCACCCCCCCTCCCTTCTCCAGGATTTCTCTTTTAACATGCTGGGAAGGTTTTAGTGGCACGGCGGAGTGCGCGGGGAGGCGAATTCCCTGCTGAGCGTTATGTGTGCCTTCTATTTGCAATTGCAGAGCAATATATTCGGCGGTCTGGACGAGAGCCTGCTGGCCCGCGCCGAAGCCCTGGCAGCGGTGGACATCGTCTCCCCGAGCAAGAGCCACCACCACCACCCGCCGCA
This sequence comes from Pipra filicauda, assembly GCF_003945595.2. NCBI lineage: Eukaryota > Metazoa > Chordata > Aves > Passeriformes > Pipridae > Pipra > Pipra filicauda. Next base: position 3,341,322 of record NW_024105087.1, on the reverse strand, counting down.
CCACAGCCCCTTCAAGCCGGACGCCACGTACCACACCATGAACACCATCCCCTGCACCTCGGCCGCCTCCTCCTCCTCCGTGCCCATCTCCCACCCGTCCGCCCTGTCGGGCACCCACCACCACCACCACCATCACCACCACCACCACCACCAGCCCCACCAAGCGCTGGAGGGGGAACTCTTGGAGCACCTGACGCCGGGTCTGGCGCTGGGGGCCATGGCGGCCCCCGACGGCGCCGTGGTCTCCACGCCGGGCCACGCTCCGCACATGGCCGGCATGAACCCCATGCACCCGGCGGCGCTGGGCATGGCCCACGCCCACGGGCTGCCGGCCCACATGGGCTGCATGAGCGACGTGGACGCCGACCCCCGCGACTTGGAGGCCTTCGCCGAGCGCTTCAAGCAGCGCCGCATCAAGCTGGGGGTGACCCAGGCCGACGTGGGCTCGGCGCTGGCCAACCTGAAGATCCCCGGGGTGGGCTCCCTCAGCCAGAGCACCATCTGCCGCTTCGAGTCCCTCACCCTCTCCCACAACAACATGATCGCCCTCAAACCCATCCTGCAGGCGTGGCTGGAGGAGGCCGAGAAGTCCCACCGCGAGAAGCTGGCCAAGCCCGAGCTCTTCAGCGGCGCGGAGAAGAAGCGCAAGCGGACCTCCATCGCCGCCCCCGAGAAGCGGTCGCTGGAGGCCTATTTCGCCCTCCAGCCCCGGCCCTCCTCCGAGAAGATCGCCGCCATCGCCGAAAAACTGGACCTCAAGAAGAACGTGGTCCGCGTCTGGTTCTGCAACCAGCGCCAGAAGCAGAAGCGCATGAAGTACTCGGCGGGCATCTGAGCCGGCCGCGGAGGAGCATCGACAGCATCAGCATCACCGTCATCAACAAAAAATTAATTAAACAACAACAACAACAGCAAAAAGGAAAGGAGACAAAAAAACCAAACAAAAAACAACAAACAAAACAAACAACACCAGCCCACCCCATCGCCCGCCCCGCGCCCAACTTTCGGGGGGAACTTCCCCGCGGAGCCGCGCCCGGACCCGCCCCGGCAAGTACCGCTGGTTTTTATTCCTAACAGACCTCGCCCGGGTGGCAGCAGGGTGGCCACGATGTCATGGCTTTCTCGGGACCCAAACTTGAATCTAGAGTTGAGGCTTCGCGCCGCGAGAGACGTCTCAAAAGTATTTTGATTTAAATAATAATAATAATAATAATGATTTAAAAAAAAAAAAACAGATGGCAGGTTTTTCTGCATTTACACTGCGTACTATAAATATATAAATATATATATATTTTTACTGTGGTTATTATCCTTTTCCTTCTCTGAAGTTATAACGCTTAGGGAAAGAGCTGATCCTGCTGTGTTCACTGGTCTTCAAAAGCTATTATTAGATTACTGCCAAACAACCCCTTGTAAATTATTAATTTATCTCTCTAGCAACTTCATTTTGTGCTCATTCTAATTAATTACACCTCTTTAATCTAAGTCTTGATAAAAGTAAAAAAAAAATTGTTAGTGAGAATCAAATATTTTGTGTTGGTAGGATTTATGAATGTGAGCTTTTCTTCTGAACGTCCCTTTTGGCCATTTGTAAATTGCCACCTGAACCTAAGGTATTTCTCTGGCGAGTATTCCTATTCGTACGGCGTCGGCACCCTATAGTAGATGTTCTACATTATTTGTGTAGCCTGATTCACTGTCCGAGGTATTTGTTTACCGTGTTACATATTTAATGGGGATTCCCATATTGTCCCCACCACACGCTGCTCCCGAAGCGAGAAAGGACGTGGCCGCGTAGGTGACAGCGTGGGGCAGGGGGGTTGTCGCTTCGGGTTTCTTGCCAGCACAATATCCGTCTTTCTCGATTTTAAAGCTGTATCGCGACGGCATTCAGACCGGCTCGGTTATTTATTTATCTATCCGATTGCTTATTTATTTATTTATTTATTTATTTATTTATTTATTTATTTATTTGGTCGGTCGGTTATTTATTACCTTTAATCGCAATACTTTTCCACGGAGAAAAGTCCCTTTTTGGAAGTCTGTTTGTAGAAAAGCCAAATTAAAATTTGTAGGAAAGGGGAGCGAGCGAGCGAGACTGCACTGCTTGTAAATTCACAACCGATTTGGTACATTTCTTTTTGGAACAACGACAATAAACTGAGGGTACTCGGTTGGGTACCTGTATGTGTTGTAAATATTTCATTGGCGTTGACGCACATATAGATATATTCTTACAGATTTCGCTGTATTGCTGTTCTATCCGAGACTGTTTGAAGTCTTAAGTTCTGTACATGATTTCGTTGGGTTTTGTTTGAGGGATTTTTTTTGTTTTGTTCTGTTAATAGGAGGTTTATTTATCCTAGTAATGTACTAATTTATTTTTAAATGTTGTTAAACTGTCTTTCATTAAAAAAAGGAAAAAAGGATTTTAACGTTTTATTGGCAAAAAAAAAAAAAAAAAAAAAAAAAAAGCGCGTTTGGCTGCTTCTTGTTTTCCACCGCCAACATCTGCCCGAGTTCAACGCCGCCTCCGGGCAGGGGTGGTTTGCGCCCCCGGACCCCGCAACGGGGCAGCCCGGGGTTGGGGAGTGGCCCGGAGAGCGCCGGTGGTGCAGCGGCAGCACCACGGACAGCTCCGCTCCGCGCCCCGCGGGTGAGCGGCTGCGATTGTAAGTGGGGAGGGGGCAGACCGGGGTGTGGGAGGGTGCCCCGGCAGAGCTCCCACTCCCCGAGCCTCTCTGCCTTCCAGCGCCAAGAGGGAGGCAAAGGTGCCACGCACGCACCACGCGCGAAAATAATAAAAAAAAAAAAAAAAAAAAAAAAGGGAAGAAAAGAGTAATTTCCCTGCGTGGCGCTTACAAAAGCCGGGAAAAACAAAACAAAACAAAAAAAAAACAACTGACGGCGGTGGGTGAGGGGGGGAGGGAGATCATACACGAGCCGCTATTAAATATTCATATTTCCGCCCAGCCACCAGCTCCAGCTGCATCTTCAAAGCCGCCCGGGCACGCCGAGGGTGCCGCCGGCTCCGCGGGCGCGGAAGGAGGGCCTCGTGCCCCAGGGTCCGGCCGGCACAGGCGCTGTGTCGCCGTCGGTATCCACACGACCCCCGCCCTCCCCGCGGCCCCGGCCGGCCCTTGTCGCTGTCGTCGCCGTCGTTGCCACCGCAGCGTTGCGGTTCAGCCCCGCGGGCCCCCGCAGGGCTCCCGCGGGCGCGCAGCGTGGGTTGCCTTCTCCTGCAGCCGCGGCCGGGGCTGCCAGCTTTTTTTGGGAAGGGGTGGCGCTGTCCTCCTGCGCACTCCTGCGCGCCCCGCCGAGCCCCCCACCCTGCCCCCTCCCCGTGGGCTGGGCTGCCGCGCAACCTCCGCGGGGGTCGTTCTGAAGAGGGGAAGTGGGGCAGAAGGAAGCAGGAAAGCTGCGGGTCAGGGGGTCGGGGTGAGCCAGCCCGGCGGGGGCAGGGGCCAGTAGGACCCCCGAAAGCAGCAAAGAGCCCCCCCAAGAGCGTCAGTAGGCGCAGGCAGCAAGAGGCGAACAGCCCCTGAACCACCGCTTCGCCCTCTTAAATGAGCCATTCACTTAAAGGCTATTACGGGCGAATTAATAAATTACACAGCGAATTATTAAATCCAGATAATTACAAGGAATAAGTAAGTAATCATTAGTTATCTCAGCTAATTACTGTGGGTCAGAGCGAGCGAGAATGTGAAATCCTCCTCGGGAATTGAAATTAACTTTGCACAGTGAGTCTCTCTGCTTGACATCCCCAGTCTGTAGGCACATGGCAGCTCCCCTGTGAGCTCGGCTTTCTATTTAACTTGGAGAGAATGGAAATAAAATTAAGTGGCGATGTGATAATAGGAAGCTGCTTAGAAAGCAAACGCGGTGGGTTTTATATTTTACCTTTTACTGCCTGGAGATAGATCGCTCTCTAGTTTCCCAAATTAAAAACCTGAGGCAATTAGTCGACTTCCCCCATTACCTGCCTGTCCCACGCTTGCACACTATTAACAAACGAAAAGGCATGGAAGAGCCATGGGGTCGTGCGGTATGTGGGGGTGCAGAGGTGCCTGGGATCCGAGAGAACCGGGGCGGGCGCCAGGGCAGCCCCTCCGCTGCCCGGGCAGGGAAAGACCGAGGCACTGGCGGGCTTTGTTTTGGGAGACAATAAGCTGACGAGCTCTAATGAGAGGGTTCCTGTCTCTTCCGTTGATCTTTCGCCAGCTTCTCCAAGAGCTAATGCACCCCCCCTTCCCCCCAACACCCATCTATAGCATCACTTCCCGGCTTTCCTTCACGTGCATCTTTTGTAAACAGCAGATCTATAGGTGGAGGTGCTCACGCTGCACTCGCCGGGCTTTGCCCGCATTAAAACAACAACAACAACAAAAACAAGTGCTGTGCGTGCACGGCAAGGAAAAATATCTCGGCTTCTTTGCCTTTATCAATTGCAATTAGGTGGACAGTCTTCCCCCTCTTTCCTTGCTCCAGTCTGGGATGATAATTAAAATTTAATGAAGCCTGGGAGTAGCAGAGCTCTGTCTGGGGACTGTGGAATAGAATATTTTAACTGTACATTTACACCAAGTGTCTGGCTTCAAAGACGTGACTGCTTTTAATCTCGAATTAGAAAACCACAGACCTGAAATTAAATATTAGCCACCCTCGGCTCCCCTTCCTTCCCGCCACACTGTCAAGCCTGTGTTTGCCTGCCTTGCCCCACGACACGCACACACCCACGTCCCGGGTCTCCAATTACCCTCGTGTTAATAATAGATGGCTTTGCCAGGGTGCGGGTTTTCCCCTTTCCTTTCCTTCTTTTTTTTTTCTTTCTTTCTTTCTTTTTTTTTTTTAATAGGGTTAATGCAATATTAATTGCTCCTAGCTGCTATAAGAATGCGCCGCGTTTTTCCAGGAACAAATCGATGGATCGGGGCGGCGAGCACAGAGCAGGAGGCGCAGCCCCGGGGCCGCCCGGGTGAGTACGGCCCTCCGCACCCGCGCAACCCCCGCGCCCCTTCCTGCCCCCGATCCCTGCACTGCTAAGGGTGAGAGCGAGTCGTCGTTTGTTGCTTCCCAAATCCTGTCTCGGGGCAGACCCCAGCAGCCGCGGATTCTCAGGGCAGCCCGATTGGTTTGTGGTCCCGGCGCGGTAACCGGGCCGGGGAGGACGAGGGGGCAACGTTTCCCTCCCTCCTTTATTGTTATTGTTGTTTTGGCAGGTGAGACCTCCGAGCCCTCCCGGAGGAGGGAGCCCGGCGGCGCAGGAGGGGATAGCGGCATAGGGGCGGCTCAGCGCGCCCGCAAAGGTAAACGAGAGTTTTGGAGGGAAGAGGAGGACACCCCGCAAGTCAGCGGGGCGGGCAGGTGGGGGATATAACATGAATCACAGCCGAAAAATCCCCAAGGAAAATCCGCGGGTTCCCCCAGACAGCCGGGACCCCCTTCCCACGACAGGGGCGTTGCTGACCTGCTGACACGTCTCTTCCGTGCGGGAGCATCCTGGGGGACGGGCAAGGCCGGGAGTGGGCGGTCTGGATCCGCGGCCCCTGCGCGGGGTAGGTCACGCCTTCCCTGGCCCGGGGCCGGGTCCCCAGCTGGCACTTGTTGACAAAAAAAAAAAAAAAAAATTAAAAGCAAGAAATAGGAAAAAACCCCCCAAACAACCCAAAGAAACAACCTGCCCCAAAACTCGCCACAACCCCCCCGAACCAAAACAACGAAGGAAGAAAAGAGGCGCTCGCAGCGCTCCGGGCGGCAGCTGGGACAGCCCCGGGAGCTTGTGTGTGTGAGGGATGCGGCTCCGCAGATGGGCCCCCACCCCTGCCCCTGTCCCAGCCCTCCACAGGGACAGCGCTGCCCGGCCGGGCCTCCGCGGGCGCTGGGCACTGTTCCCCCCCCCGCGACCAGCCCCAGAGCGGGACGAGCATTGGGCCTCCTGCTCCTCCTTCTCCCCCCCCCCAGGAAACGAGGGCGGCGGCGGTGCGGGCGCGGATGCCCCGCGCTGTTTGCGCGGCGGTGGGGGGGGGGGGGGTTGTGCGCCCCGTCGGGCTGCGGCACCGCTCTCCGGCGCGGCGGGGCTGGGCTGGGCTCGCCTCCCCGTTTATACAGAACAGGATCATTTACATAAAGTCCTTAAGGCAAATAACTGTTGGGGCTCTAATTTATATCTGATCGAAAATTAGCCGTCATTATGCGCTCCATTAGCAGCGTCTTTAATGTGCTTCTAAGCACCATTTGTCAAGCGGCTTGTTAATATCCTTCAAGTCTTTAAAGTTGAGAGCTCATTAAAGAGTGCGCTCTGTTATTGATGTAATTTAGATGAGTTTGGAAGAGCGAGCGCGCCGCGGACAACCTGGATGAGCGGGGAGAGGTTGGGGCTCCCCCCGGGGCTGTGGGAACAGCACCCCCGGCACGGTGGCCCCTCACCGTGGCGCAGGGCCCTGGCCCGGGACGAGCCTCCTTGGTGGAGCCGGGGGGGGGGGGGGGAACTTCTTTTGGCTGAGGGGGAGTAAACCCGTTTAATGATGTGCAGACACGATTCCACCACCTCTCCCCCACTCCATCGGAAGAGCATAAAGACCAATAAATTACCTCCGCTGCTTATCTGAAAATCCATCTATCCTGTCGCTTTTTTTCCCCTCCGTTGGTGCACCACGCCAGAGCCGCCCCTCGAAGGCGGGCTGTGGGGCAGCGCCCTCCGCCACCCCCCCCCAGAGGGCATCCCGGCCGCCTCCCGAGCCCTGCTCGGCCCCTCCCCTCCCGAAATCCTGCCAGAACCAGGTGTTTGAGGGGGCAGCCCGGCTGAGCTCTGCGTCCTCCCCCTTCCCCCGGGCGGTGCGGTGCGGAGCGGGGGCTGGCGGGGAGGGTCCTCCCCTGTGCCGCCGTCCCCGGGCTTCCCCCGGGCGAAAGCAATAAAGCGGGTAATTAGACTGCTAAAGACGGATGTAAATAACGTGGAGGAGGCGGCGGTGACAGGCGTGCGACGGGGCCGGTGCCCCCCAGGGATGAGACACGGAGACCCGCAGCGCCCGCCCTGAGGCTCTGGTGAGGGCTGCCCGGACAGCGGTGGGGAGTGCGCTGGCAATTCGGGAAGGGATTCACCACCCATCCGAAAGGCCTCTTTGCTCTCGGAACCCCCAGAGTGTCCAGGTCAAGGGCCAGGGCAGAGGGGGTTGTTGCAAAGGGGACTGGTGCAGGTATCAGTAGCCTTTCAAACCCCACTGCAGCCTAACACAACACCCCCCACCCCCCCTCCCGCAGAGGCTCCAAGTGGCCTTTTGCCTGTGTCAAACGGGTATTTAGCTCCCTGCACGGTCCCAGAGACACGCTGACACCCGTGGGAACGTTTGCCAGGAGTGTGATGTATAAGCAGGCACACGGCCACATCCAACCCTCCTTAGCTCTTGGGCACTGAGCCCGGGGAGGGCCCCATCAGTGCAGTGTGGGTGCTTACAGCCCTGGCCCCCACATGAGAGAGGGCTGCTCCTGAAGAGCTGGATACACCTTCTGCACGTTGCAGGGTCATTGCCTGCAACATGAGACCTGTCCTAGGGCCACCACCACTGTATTGGTCCCTGATGCCCTCAGGACAATGAGCAAAACCACCACCCTGGGTGGGCAAAAATATGAAGAGCCACCAGACAGCCTGAGGTCGACATGTTGAATTGTACTTGCAGATGTGCCCATAGTTATTACCACCAGGAGCATACAGGACATGTCACTTGCTGTCCCGCACGTGGCTGGCCTGTGTTTGCCTTGTGCTTTTGCACGTGGCATTTGGGGATGGAGTCCTCTCGGGGTGTGCGTGGCCTGCTGGATTTGAGAAAGGCTTACTGCATGGTGGAAAGCCCTTTCTTACCCATCTTCTCGTTCAGAACCATCACAGCTTTTCTCTTGCCTGTGTCACCACATTACTTTGGAGGGAAAGCTGTGAAAGTAGGTGGGATAAACTTAACATTGAGTACATACACTTTTTGGGGAGGGCATTTTACAAGGAGATAGCTTTGTCTGTGTTTAATAAAACCATTAAAAACATGGTGTCAAAGATAGGCTTGCCCATGCCAGCTGGGGGGGGGGAAGCCGTGGAAAATCATGTTATGACAATGACAACATTTTATGGCAGTAGTGATGGCAGCTTTTAAGAAAGTGAAAAGCAGTTCCATTTCTTGCTATATTTTGTGGGCAGAACTTGTGCATGTGCATCAGTGAATGAACCATGTCCTGTGTGCACCCTGCTCATGGTTGTGACTCTTGGGGGCCTTCTGGCAGTGACAAGTGTGGCAACAGCCAGCAGGCAGCAGCATGAAGGGCCACGGGCCAAAGAAAAGTGTGATGAGGAGGGCTTGTGCAAACCTCAGCATAATAAAAGCCTCCATCCCACAGATGCACACATACACACACTCTTACACACAGCAGATACTGTGTAAAAAGAAAGGGAAAAGATATCACATTTTGAAATAGTTTTTACAATCCTGAGTTGTAAAATTTCTTTCCTGATTGCTCTTCATTTTAGAAATACAGATTTTTTAAGAATATATTCTCAAAACACAGCGTGTTTAAAAATGACTGTGTATGTATATGCCTGGTGCTTGATAGCAACTCTCCCAAGTTTCTTGTACTTTAATACATTATGCAAAGATGCCCACAAACTGTTCCTACTGGCCCTTCTTCACAGAGAAGAGGCATCACTCCCTGGGGGAGGCTCAGCTAGGATCCCCTTGCTAATGGATGCTGTGATGGCTGGGGTGGCTGCCTGTTACCTTCTCACCTGGTTGCAATGTAAACCACTCTTCCTTTCAGCTTCCATTGGCAGGCAGACTTGAGGTGGATGTCAGTGGTGGGCTGGGGCTGGTGGAGCAGTGATCTATCTGGTCCCTATCTCTTTGTCCAGGTTAATCCCTTGTCTGCTCACAAAGGCTGGGGAAATACCTCCCATGGTTGGGGTGTTGGAGAGTGGTGACAGCTGATACAGCCCAGATGGTGCCCTGCTGAGGACACCATTAACACCCAGTGTTGGGGCTTGTGGCAACTTTTGCACTACAAGAAGTGTCACCATCCTCCCAGTGTAGTTGAGGGCATGGGATCCCTGGGAAGCCACCTAGTACAGCCCTCCCAGACCCCGGGCTAGCCTCACAGGTCAGCACCTCCTGGCTGTGCCTACTCCAGGGAACGAAGCAGGACAGGACACCAGCCTGGCCACGCACGGATGGCTCTGCCTTCACAGTGCTGTCTGGAGCCAATGCAATGCTTGGCCATGGGCTGGGGACATTATCTGCTCCAAACAGGCCGTTTGGTTGTGCCCACACAGCTTCGGAGAGGCAGGGGAAGAGAGGAAGGGAATTAGCAGTCACGCAGTGCTGCTTGGCCCCAGGCTGGAGAATGGCTCCCAGCTGGTTCTGCGGACTGGCAGGGATACAGCCACCAGAGACCACCCACCACTTACCTAAAGCTTTCTCTCTTCAATAAAGCCTCTTCCCTGCTGGGGAGGTCGGGCTGTGTTTGGCCTGGATATGAAAACCGGTGCCTCTTCCCTCAACCTGCTGAGCCGCTTTGTGCCCCTGAACCAGCCAGCATTACTTTTAACTCATTGAATAGCCTGGATTAGAGCCAGGCTGCCCATGGGCTCTTGCCCACACGCGGGTTTGCCAGTCAATGGCACCAGGGCTCAGTGAGGTTCAGACCTTGCCAAGGATCTTATTTCTTGTCCTTTGGATGATCCCAGAGCAGCCCTGTATGCCCGGCGGCCCCCACACGGGTGCCAATGAGCAGGGACAGGGCAGGTACAGGATGGAGCCAAGTGGCTGCTCTCCCGGGCAGCCCATGGGGATGGTGCACGAGGCAGCCCCGGGAAGATGGGGAGAGGATTTTACTTCTTTAAACAGCTGTTAAAATGTTTTCATTTAATCAGCCACAGCATGTACGCCTCAGTTAAACAGCTGGCACCCGAGCTGATACGCAGGGATGTGTAATTTTGATTCCTACCTTTCTGTTTCAAAGCTGTGTCGTTTTGAGCACTTTGATCCAAAGACTAAACTTATTGTGGCATATTTATGTATATGACATTTTCATTCGCTCCTTTATTTATTTATTTATCTTTGCAAAACACATCACTGACAAGGTTTCTAGTGCCAGTGGTGCTCTCTGAAGGAAAACACATGGTCCAAGATCCAAGGCTTATGTGTGCTGCAATAGTCCCGTTTCATACATGTCACAGTTTCAAACAGCAGTAGCAGTGGCAACCAGTGGAAGAGAGCAAGGAGAAAAGGGAAAATCCAGGCTGGGGGAGGAGTGACAGTGTATTTAATGCTGTATCCCAATGGACTGACTTTTTTTGGTTTTATAAGATGAACACAAACAGCCCTGTTACCCACAGAAAAATGAGACACCTCATTTCTGTTGCAACATTTTAAACATCCTTACCCATAGTTTTAGAAGGTCTTGGACTTCACATCAAGAGAGCTCTGACTGGTGTTAAAATTTAACTGGGAAAAGTGAAAAGGTTAAATTGAAAAAATAAAGTCACTCCTTAAAAAGCAACAGGGGCACTGCTGGGGCTGTTTGTTTCTCATCTTAAGAAAAAAACCCTTTGACTCATGCACCTCCAAACCCTGAATCCCTGTGAAGGAAGCACTGACACCAAACCTCCCTTCACCCCTCCAGATCTCTTCTTCTGTTTTTTGCCCTTATGGGTGTTTGCAGACAAGTTTTCTTGCCCAGAGGAAATCAGCAGCTGACTGGGCTGCTCTGTTAGGTTTTGTGTCAAACCTCACCCAGTGAGATTTCAACTGGGTGCATGTTTTAGGCATGACAATCTTTAAACAGTCCCTGGTTGAGTAGAGAAAAATCAGAAGCCATTGATCACATAATGGTACCTGCATATCTGAAGGAGGAAAAATCACCTGCAATTATGGGAGAAAGGACTGTTATAACAATGAATGTGGTTCATTTTCAGTCCAGGATTTCTAGGAAGAAGACGTTGCTCCACCTTTCGCATCACTTCAAAATTACAAGCCTCCCCTTGATCTGGGAAAGCGCTGTGCTCAGATTAAGGGCAAATACGATAAACTAACATCTCAGAACATGTGTAGTTCTTTATTTCGAGGTACCTGTAGGCATTTTTGGCTGGCATTTCATCACACTTCAATCTTCTTTCTACTGAGGCAGAATCACTCTCATACACTGTAAAAACACATTGCTACCTTACACCCTAGGCAGTAAGCTGTAACTAAAACACGCACGTGCAACTGGATTTTTTTTGTGCCAAATACCTCTGCAAAGCCAGCTGCATAACAGTGTCACATAACAAGTCATTGTATTGCCCTGCTGACAACCCCTGGTTAGAGGTACCCCACTTTGCTGCAGCTGGAAATACTCCTGGAGTACAAAACTGCCAGGAGAACGTAAATTGCAATTACAAATCTTAACTAAATATGCAGCATTGTGGCCTTTTCAATATCACATTTCTGTGGCAAGTTTTTCCATTGTGCATTGTTCAGTCACATTGGGACAATTTCTTAAATAATGTAGAGGCACTTCATCATGGAACAACATTTGAGGTGATTTACAGTTCCATCTTTTAGCAGCACACCTGTAAATCGCTATAAATAATGCTAACCCCTATTAAGGAGACATCAGGGTGCTTCCAGGCAGAGAGCATTAATGGGGAGGCAGTTGTGGATGATACTGGGTAAAAGCACTACCAGTTTACAACTGTTTGGGTTGCTGTGATCCACAGATCCACTAGCACAGCCCACAGCCAGGCCTGAAGATGAAGGTCCAAGTTTCAGAAGGGCAGAGTTTGGAAGGCATTTAGCAGCAGCTGGTGTACAGAGATCAGTGATATTATAGGCTCGAGTACCTTCATTCTTCTTGAGGTTGTGATGGGATTTTTACAAATCAGATGTTTGCAGCAAAGTTTAATTTGAAATAGCTCATCATCTTCTCATCTGAATCAAGTCTTCATTTGGCAGGCAAGGATAAAACAAAGGAAAGCTATGAAGCAAACTAGACAGACCAAAATCCAGGCTATAGCAATACAGAGCAAATCCTGCTGTCTCAAATGTTGCTGACACCTGCAAACAGGGGAACACAGTTGTAAAGTTAAGAATAAACACAGATAAAGAGAACTTATCCACTTTTCCTGTGCAGAAAGCCAAGTTCTGCATTCGCTTTTCAGCAGCACAGAACAGTTTCATTTTTCCTCACAGTGCAAACAAACCCACTATCATTCTGGTGGCTCACCTTTGGTCAGTCAGTGGTTTCAGGTGGTCAGAGAAAGGAGATGGTGGCTCCTCATAAAGAGGAAACTGCACATGACAATATTTTGGCAGGAGAAATGAGGAGTGGGTGAATTGAGTTCTGCAGAACCAAATGTTAATTGAAATTGTGAAGACAGAGGGGAGACTTTGAATGAAGTAGAAGAAGGAAGCAAACAGGTCTAAGGAAAGTGGGGAAGAAAGTGCAAATGAGAAAAGAACACAGCAGGCTCAGAAATCTCAGATTTACTGTAATTTGTATTTGGGTCTCAACCCAAAGCCTTTCTGCTGGGGAGTCAGATTCTGACTGAGTTCTGGTGTGAACATCCACCTACCTGAAAACAGATTTTTTTTAAAATGCTGCAATGCTGTATGTGGAAAATGACAAGAAAAGAGAATCAGGCTCCCAACCATGGAACTGGTCATGGCAAACCAGGCAAAATCACAGAAAGTACTTACCCCCAGATGGGTTATCACCATGCAGGGATGCAAAAGAACAGCTAAAGATGGCAGGATCGCTTTAAACTATGAAATAAACTTTTTCAGCTCATGGCACCACTACAAACACTTGTGTTTCAAAGGTGTTGAAGATGATTTACAGGTAAAAATTCAAAAGGCAGTACAGTCATCAGGAAGCAGTGGTGTCATGACACATAATTCAGGGCTGCCACATGCAGATTTTTAGTTCAGCTTGCAATACCTTGGAGACTTTTAAGCCTTTGCTTCAGGAGTCAAGAGCTGACCTGTCCTTCTGTTACAGGAAAGCTGTTGCAGGAAGGAGCTTTAGCATACACCTTGAACAGTCTTCAAAGGCTCAGAAACCAGAGGGAAAAGTAAAAGAGCTTCGTCTTGTCTTCATTGAACACAGTTCTCAGAAGGACTAAGTCTTGACCTATGCAATAGTTTGAGACAATGCACATGATGACTTCATTTAAAGCAGACTATGTGCAAGCGCTGGTCTCATAGGAGAGAAACCCTAAACTATTACATGAAGCTTTTCATCCACTCATGTTGTGGAGGATGAATTCATGCAGCACACAGCACAGCCTTGTAGCTGGTGTAGGCCTTCTCCTCTGTGGGGGTGTGGCTGTCACTCACCAGGTGTGGCCACTTCCAGGCAGCTGTGTGCTGGGACAGATGCTCTGAGATGAGACTGAAGTGAGACTGAACCAAACTGACTCTGCTTTAGAGGTGCAAAGGCCTCACTTAGTGAGCCTCTGGCTTACTTATTCAATACCATGACATGACTCTGGGTTTGGTTTCACAGAGTCTTTCAGACGTGATGAAGACTACCTATATATTTCTGCACCTTTTTCCTTTGAAAAAATAGTTAACTCCAGTCTCACAGTCCTGAAGATATTTCACTCGTCTGATATTAAGAAACGTACAACAGGGACTGCAGAAATGAATCACAGCATCTGATGGTGAGATTAAACCCAGCAGCTTTCAAGGGAAAAGTACATTGTCTCACTGATGGAAATACTCCAGCTCCCTACAGTGGGACGTGGGATCTGGGAGAAACAGTGCAGGTGACTCAGGCAAGCATGCTTTTTGCAAATACATTAGTTTAGTTTTTTTATTCTTCTACTTTCCTCACCATTACAGCTTGTTTTTTTATTTACTTTGTATAAACTACCAAGTTTTCTGGCACAGATGGTCTCACTAATTTTCTAGGCAGGTTCCACTGTCCTGAATTTTCTAATCAGGAACACAGAGGAAAAAAACCTAGACCATGAGTTATATGAGTGACCACAACCAGCAACACTGATTGAACATCACCTACTCTGAGGTGGTTTGGTGTGTGTGGATGTGCACAGCTTGTGCCAGCACAGCACTCCTGGTCCCTTATGACTGTGCCAAGCCTTGTACACATAAGTTATCTTACAGACAGTTCCCATGTCTTATGGTTCAAGTGGCTCCTACTGCACTTAAAATATTCACACTGATCCTTGACATGTGTCCTGCTCCTGACACGGTCACCTTTGCCAGCCTGCAGGTTTGTGTTTCAGGAGATTGGACTGGCTTGGTCCAGGCTGGTTTCACACACGAGTTATGAACTGTCTGGCTGATGAGAGCCTTCCCCACAGACACATCAGTAAGCTTTGGTGGGGTGTTGCCCCTCAGTTATTCAGAGTATGCAGTGCCAACACTGATGGAATTGTTTTTGTAGGGCCCCGAGCTCTGCTACCGTTTAAGAAAGAAAGCATTTCCCACCGAAGGGAGCTGCCGACTGCGTTAGAGCCTCGCGCAACCTGCACGGGAGCAGTCACATTTCACAGGCCCACACTGCAAGGCCAGAGTCACCCCTCCCTCCATCTCACATGAACAGGATTCAGTGTGACAGGAGGAATTCTAAGTGCCTTAAATCCTCCCCCCTTTCTGCTTAACTGTCCCCACCTCGAGCAGTTGTTTGGCCATTTCTGCCAAATGCGCTGCAGAGTGTGAATGCGTCGGTGATATTGCTCTTCCAGAACAGAGGTTTGTAGAGGTGAAGTAAAAGCAAAGGCTCTAATTCATCAAAATATTCTAATATCTCAGAGCTCCTCTGAGAGTATCAGGGCTCAGCAGACGTGAAAGCTCATTGCAATTCAGAATGTAAAAGTTAAAGGGGTTGCTGTGAGAGAGAAGCAACCAGGGGCCTGGAGACAGAAGCCAGGTAATCCCGAACTTCCCTTATCATAAATAAATTTTGTTTTAATCTGTACTGTGAGCTTGGCAAGAGCCCACTCTGCCCAGAAAGCAGTCAGCAATGCCAGGGAAACTGATTTCCTGGTACTCATGTGGAAAGGGAGAGTGTCTAATTTTCTCAGCCAACTGATGCTGAGGAGCCAGAAGGCAGATAGCTCTTATGAAAGAAAACAGGAGAAAATAACAGTGACCACCATGTTTCAGGGAGGGCTCTTTGAAAATGTTTTTAAGGGCACTGCTGTGGTTAAGTTCAGATTTAAGTCACTACAATTACAAACTGTGAACTTGTGGCCAGATGGGACAGTGTTTTCTGAAACAGTCCAGGAAGACCCGGGAGCAATGTTGCCAGGGATAGAATTGCTCAGTGTAGGAGGTAAGAGCCTTTCAAAGCTGATTTACCTCTGTATATGGATAAGTATGTCCCAGATCAGGAAGTGGGACAGTTACAAGAGCTGGTGTTGGAGGAACCTGCCTCCCAGAGACAAGGCTTACCTCTCATCCATCTGTCTGGTGCAGGAGATAGCAATCCTAGATGGATTTGGAGCTGAGTGGGAGCCAGCAGCTATTGCCACTCCCAGACACTCCCAGAATGCTCAAACTCCCAGTTCCCCAGTTGTCCATGTGCTACTGAAAATCTGTTGTCTACTGGTTTTCTGTCCCATGTCATCCCTGCTGCAGGTGACCAAGCTGCAGAACAGAGCAGGAGAATGTGTAGCTGCTGGGACAACTTGAGATTTCCCCACCCACCCCGGGATCCTACATAGAGCCTGAGTAATTCTTCAGGGGCTGCAGACCCTCAGCTCCCAGAGAGGCAGGGTCATGGCCAGCACGTCCCATCTCACACAGGTCAGCTGTGCTGGAAAGTTGTCTGTCTGCCTTTCATGTGGTAACAAAACACACATTGTTAACCTTGGTGAGACAAACCTACTCATTTGGCAGGGATGGGGTCGGGATTGTAGTTACTCAATTGCCTTCTCACCTACCGAGATTAATCCCTCCAAGCCAGCATTGCAGCAAGTGGCTATGAATCTGGGGCTCACTTTGTCCATCCCACAGATGAGTTAAGGTTAAACAGTAGGCTTTCAACTGAAGGAATCTCCTTCTCCTTCTCTACTTGAGAGCTTGCTTCACCAACAGCCATTCTGAGCTTTTATTCTGTACTTTTAAAAACTAAACCTTTAATGTTTAGAAAGAGAAGTCTATCTCCATCACAGCTCCTGGGCTCCTCTGTGCTCAGCGTCACTCTTCAGTGATATGCCTGCGTCAAAAGAAGACTCACACATGGGAATATTCATTAACATGTTTATCTTCAAAGACAGCACATGCATTCTATCTACCTGTAAGCATTTGTGTGGCAAATATAGAGATGCTATGAAGTTATGCTGTCAAACAAGACACATAGTTGTTTAAAAAACCCCAAGAAGTCCTCATTCTCTTCTTTGTAGGAGCTGTCTTCAGAAATACCTGACCAAATCTCAGGACAAAGTCCTTCATGTGCACCATTTCTGAAGGCTGATGAGTTCTCACCTCATATATAATAGCTGAACCTCACATAACTGCTCAAGACTTTAACCTATTTCTTGCATTTTTACATGTATATTATTGTTTCTTGCAGTTACGATCTACTTTTTCCTAGTAGGAAACTAAAGTGTGGCTTTAGTAATACCTATCATCAATCTTATTTATTCCATCTATTTCTAGGTAATTATATATAGTGTATTTCTTAGTCTATATTTGGATGGCCTATTTAGAGATGAATGGATTCCTTCCAGAAGGGCAATAACCTTTCTGTGACTCAAAACATTAATTTTCTAAATGGCATCATAGGTGAAACACCTTATATATCATCATAATTAACAAGATATACCCTATTAATGGTCAGAAAACATGCTTTTCATAATTATAAACAGAATCCTTCCTCTCTGTTATGAATTGGTAGCCAATACTACCTGATATATCCACAGTGAAACCTACTAAAACCCTATTCAAAAAGCAATCTTAATTGCCAGCCTTGCATACCTTAGGCACCCACAAAATGTAGATTTTAGAGACATCAGTATTACAGTTCAGGACTACTCAGATTTGCCTGATATAATATGTTTGACAAGTTCTTTTGTTTGAATCAGACAATTGGCGTTATAGGCTAAATTGATTTGCCTGCTTTCCTAACTTCATTAAAGTCAACTATGCCTGTAATTTCTCAGAGCACAGAAAAACTTGTAACTGCAATTCTTATGCTTGAGTCCTCCTTTCTGATTGCAAAGTCTTAAGGGTCAGAGGATTAGATGCTTTCTGGGAAAACTTGGAGGAAGGATTGCAATGATAAAGAACGAGGCAGAGTGGAGAATAACACTGTTCCCTATGAGGAGCCCCTTAAAAGAATTAGAGTACCTCTCATGTAAAGAGACAAAAGTTCTATTATACTAATTTGAGTTCTGATCTCAGCAGATCTTATAAGCAGGACTATGTCTGACATGAGATCACCAAAGGAAAAATGTTGGGAGAGCACTGGTAATTCAGAAAGTGGTGATTTTTCTTCTGAAGTAGCAGTGGGTCGATACCACAGCTGAGTACCAGTGAGCACTGAGCTTTCAGCTGGAGCATGTGAGGTGTTACACGGGGGCCTGCCATGACCCACGGAGCTCTGACAGTTTCTAACAGCTGAGAGGTTTATTCCAGGATCCTGCCCTAAGTATAATGTATGGATCAACATCCTGCCTAACCTCCTTGCCCCCTTAATTTGAAGGGGGAAGCAGAGCCATAATTTTCCCACTGAAAAAAGTCTGTAAGGAGCAGAGCAATGCCTGCACTCTGCTAGACTGAGGGTTACTCGTCAGACAAATAGTTACTGGGATGGGAGGCAAGTACATTTAGCTCCATAAACATAATTTGCTCCCAAAGCTTCCTGCCTCTGAAGAACAGAACTCACATTTACATTATTATAAGATGATGCATTTCCCCTTATTTTTATTAAAAGCTTTATGACAAAAAAGTGTTGTTAAAAAGTATGGGAGAGTTAATGCTCTAGAGGATTGATGCATGACCATTTTTTTCACAAGCATACAAGAGTTATCACGTAGTAACAAGTTAAGATTGGCAAAAAATAGTGATGATCATAGGTGCTATTTAATATGACTACACAATAACTTTGGGGACACATACACAGAATGTTCAGTTGCTGCAGAAATCTATGTGAGGTTAAAAGCCCTTAAGAGTTTAGAAACTTGTCCTTGACAAATTGCTAATTGTCTTTTCTAGAATGTCTGCATGGTTCATGTTATAATTTTTTTTTTACTATGAAGGCCAGATTCAAATATGTCATTTCTCTCAACAATATTCTGCTAAAAGAAATTCCAAATATCTAAAAATAGTAATCTCTTACAAGCAGTCATGCTATACTTCTCAAGATTAGAAGAGCTTGTAGATTAATGTGATTTTTAAGATATTATTTACAAAATTGTGTTGGTTTTATCATGTTTTTCTTATTTCATATCAATAGCATTAAAATAAAAGGGATAAACTTAAGGGGTAAACAACATAGATGGCTTTTATATTTAATTCATAGTCCTGTTTCTCTTCCTGGTTTTCATAAAATGTTTAGCTCTTTTTAACACTCTAGTAAAGAGATTTGTATGCCTATGTGTGTGCATAATTGCATGTAGGAACATTTCTATACAACTTTTCAGCCTTGCAAAAGCACTCTGAATTGCCACTGCTATAATAAGCTTGGTGTTCAGACAATAAAGATCTCTAAATAAAATAATAAAATTATTGAGGTATTTGTAACCACTTTGCATGCATACAGCATTTTGATCAAAAATAGTCTAATAAGAGCTGGTTAATGATACATTTTTACCATTCCTTAACAGGGAGAAATCCTACTGTCACATGTCAACCAGTTACTCAGCTTGCAATCCTGAAGAAAACTGTGAATTGAGTTATTGCTATGGCAAAAGCTATTGCTTGCTCAAAGACTGTCATAAAAACTGATTACAGGTCTAATGGACCTTGCTTCAAACTCTGAATCTGGACAGCTCCGTTTAAAGGAAGGAATGGTTGGCTATTGGGAGTCAGAAAGCTCTGCTTATATAATTAAAAGAAGGGGTTTTCTAATACATGAAATTATGAAAGCTTGCATCAATTTTCCTAAATAAAATTCAAAGGTTTCAATCCTGTTTTTATGTATATTTTGCAATGTGATATCTGCCATCTTCTGTCCTCTAACTCTTTTTCAGGCCAGAAGTGATGGCAGCAGGCAAATGTCCTCTGAGGACTGTGAAGACCACAGGAGTCAGATGCTGCAGGTCATGTGGGGAACCCACTGTCAGAATGTCATCAGCTCAAAATGGGAAATTCTCCACACTGAGTCCAACCTCAGTGCTTCAGATTATTTATCAGAAAGAATCAAGCAGAATTTTAGTTTACCTTGATGGTGTGAAACACAGGATCACAGAATGGGTCAGACTGAAAGGGACCACAGTGGGTCATCTAATCCAACCTCCCTGCTCAAGCAGGTCACCCCAGAGCACATGGCAGAGGATTGTGTCCAGATGATTCTTGAGTATCTCCAGTGAGGGAGACTCCACAGCCTTTCTGGGCAATCTGTTCCAGTGCATGGTCACCCACACAGTAAAGAAGTTCTTCTTCAGGTTCAGGTGGAACTTCCTGTGCATCAGTTTCTGCCTCTTGTCCTACTGCTTGGCACCACTGAGAAGAGCCTGGATCCATCCTCTTGGCACCCTCCCTTCAGATACTTACCAGCATTGATGAGGACCTCTCTCAGTTGTCTCTTTTCAAAGCTGAACAGGCCCAACTCCTTCAGTCTTCCCTCATATGAGAGATGCTCCAGTCCCTCAACCGTCCTCACAGCCCTTCACACCAACTCCAGGAGCTCCATGTGTCTCTTGTACTGAGGAGCCCAGAACTGGACATAGAACTCCAGATGTGGCCTCACCAGGGCTGAGCAGAGGGGCAGGATCACCTCCCTTGGCCTGCTGGCAATGCTTTTCCTAATGCCCCACAGGATACCATGGGCCTTCTTGGCCCCCAGGGCACACAGCTGGCTCATGGACAGCCTGTTGTTCACTAGGACCTCCAGGTCCTTCTCCACAGAGCTGCTTTCCAGCACCTGAACTGGTGTCTGGGTTTATTCCTCCCCAGATGCAGGCCCCTGCATTTGCCTTTGTTGAATCTCAGACAATTCTTCTCTGCCCACAGGTCTTGTTAAAAGGGGAGTTTTGGCTTCAGTTCTGAAAATGCGATGTACAGGTATTTCACCAGATGCACTTTCATTGCTAAATACAGTTGTTTCAGCTGTGAATATAGACTGATATTGCACTTGAGACAGTTAATAGCATTCCAAATGCTTTGATTGTACAGGCTTCCAACAGTTTCATGAGTATACCCAATCATACTTTAAACAAACTTAGTTGTGTTTTGGGTCCAACCTATGTTGTAGATTAGATCAAAATTGCACCATAGTGTGCCACCCAGGCTGGATCTATTCTAAGCTACAGTTGAACCCCAGCCATTGAGCACACATGATAAAATCACTGGTAGTCCTATGAATAAGTTTTTCTGAAAGGGAGAGTTATATGGCCTTTAAAGAAAATTCTCTGGACACATTTGGAAACTGACCTTACAAGTTATTGAGTGGCTTGGATTCCAATTCCATAGGCATAAATGATGTTTAATATCTTAATGGGAGCATATTGACACTTTGGAAGACATTAAGCATTAGGGGCACAAAGTATAAACGTTCTGTTCTACTACTCTTTTTCTTTGTTTTTATTTATTTCAACAACACCAGCTATTTTTGATGAAAACATGTAATACACATTGAAGCCACATTTCAGTCATAATATATCTTAGAGCTCTCAGATATTTGTACTGCAACACTGTGCTCCCATTTTAACGACAAAATCCCTACTGAAATTCCTACTTTGTTGCATGTCTCCTCAAGGATTTTCCTGTACTCATTATACATCTGTCAGCTCCTCTGTCAGTAAGGAGGCATCCTCTAGAATGAAAAACAGCAAATAGAAAAATAGTAAAATGTCATAAGTTTATGTGTATATATATCAATATCTACATATTTTATACTTGGGTTCAGCATCTGATTAATAGATTTTTTCTGTCTCAAAGGCTTATGTCTGTAAATTAAAAGCAATTACATGATCAAAGGCAGTTAAATTCTAAAACACATCTAAAAAATCTGAGGGAAGTGTGAATTCATTCATTTATGAGCAGTAAAAATATTGTTATTTGGACAAAGTAAAATAGAGGTGATGTGCGATTTCCTGTCAAAATCAGGTTAAGTGTTGATAGCAATGACAACTTGCAAAAATCAGCATATTGGTATAAAGACTACGAATTAAGAACAAATACTATACCAGGAAGGAACGAGAACTCGTGTCTTGGACAGAGGCTCACAGAGGCTTTGAGGCACTTGTTTCTTTATCAAGTTCTGTTATTTAAAAAAAAAAAAGTGCATTAGTATTTTAGACTCACAAGACTCTTAATGGAAAAAAGCCATAGAAGGTTTATTAGAAAAACATGTAACACAGTAAAAAGTCACAAGAGAAAGAAATCTAAGACAACACAAAGGTGAGACACATAAGATGTAATCCCAGAAATACAAAACTGACAGGGATTTCTGCTTTTATTTCTTGCACTCCTGTGCAGTGGTTCTCCAACGGGCTGATTTTACAGGACAGGTCCAGGTGGGACCAGCTGGGGAGCCAACAAGGGAGACGCATTTGGGAGAAGATGATGGCAAAGAGAGCACTGAAAGATGGCAGGCAGTAAGAAGACCATGCAGGGGAAGAAGTGAGCAGTGCAGGAAGCAAGAGTAGGGTGAGGAGGTTGAATAGGAAAGGCTGTCACCTCTCAGGGGATGTGATCTAAAGAACAGGTGGCTGGGAGGCCATGGCATAACTCTGCAGTTCTTGACAGCCATAAGCTTCTTTTGCTCCCATGATCTGTGATGCTCCCCCTTGTTCCTTCCTCACTCCATTTTCATACCAAATTCCCACCTCCTTGCTGCGCTTTCTGTTCCGTTCCCAGTGACTCTTCGGCAGTACACCTCCCTCTGCCTCATTACAGCCACACCATCCCTGGGGGATTGTTTCTTATTTTGGGAACCACTGATCTGGTTCACCTCCTCAAATGGAGAAAGTGCACATATATCTAGTCCATCCTGACATCTATTCTCAAAGGTTTCTGATGAAGGCTGTTTCACAACATCCCTAATCTCTCTGTTCCAGTGCTTCACAATCTTATTGCTCAGTTTCTTCCCTAATACTTAAGATAAATATTTATTGCAAATTAAACTGATTTCTTTTTCTTGTTTTACCTTTGGTAGACATGAAAAGCAATGGAACATTGTTCTCTCTTATAATAACTCATAACTTGAGAGACTATTTTCCTTTCTCTAATCTTCTCTTTCTGAGGCTGTGCAAATGCAGTCTCTTCAATATTTGAAAGGAACTCATGTTTTCTGACCTCTGTATAATCCTTAACTGGATCCTCCTCAGTTTGTCACTACCTCTCTGTACTGTGATCCCTAAACTAGACTTGGTCTTTTAGTCTCAGCAATACCTGTGGTGCTTATACGGCATGCATTCATATCCAAAGTAAATATATTAACACAGTTCTGGTGGGGATGAAAAATAATGTTCAAAGCAGTGTCTCCGCTAGTGCAATATTTGGAACAGATTAAAGCTACTGGACCACTCAAGACTCAATAAGATTTCTGTTTCATCATATCATAGGCTTTTATTAAGTAAAGTATAATTGCTGACTATCACTTCATCCACCGTATACAAGTAAGAGTAGGATAAGCAAATCTATGAAGAATATCTGAGAATTAGTGTTAAGTTGTATATGAAGTCTCATTTTGTATGAGGGCACTGTGTACGTTAGTGGTTTACTCTGTATTTAACAATGTAATTATTCCAGGTAACATGTTCTGAAACCAGACCTAAACTATATCAATGGAAACTCCTTTTCCTAGCAGACCTTGTCTAAATGAAAAAAAATCTAATAAAACCCAATTGAATACAAGGGGCTGTGCTCGGTTTGGTTTAGGCACTCAAACAGTGTGAAGCAGCCGAGACCCCCAGGCAGTTCAGAGGTGCCAACAGGGGTCAGAACTACATTGTCCCACCCCAGCTTTACACCAGCACAGCTGGTTATTGCTCTTTCTAGAGGAGTCTCTTTGTTTAAAAAGTGGTGCCGGACAAGTGGGTGATTCAAGCCCAAAATGTGACCAGGTACAGTAACATGTATTTCCAAGTAAATTCACATAAAAGCGTCTCTGACTGTGACGTATCTTGCACGTGCAAAAGACTGTGGGGATGTGTATGTGACAGATGGGGAGTTAGAGCATAAATTGCTTTTCTCATGCACCTTTTGGCCTTTTGCCTTCACACTTGGACACCAAGCTATTATTGCCTGATTAACAGTTCTGCCCTCCCAGCATATAATAAGCGTATCAAGGATAACTGATGGAATACTGAGCCATAAATGTTTTCTTGGCATTCGTTTGGCCTATGCTATTTGGGAACAATAAAAGCATCTCATATTCATAATGATAATACATATATACCATCACAGATCACACCATCAAGCATTCTCCTCCCATCTTATTGTGTTGCGCAAAATGTGGAGATAAACATTAATATGTATTAATAGCATGTAAATACAATTAATCATAATAGAATGTTCCTGACATGTTACCACTGCTGTTGATAAAATATAATTAAAATTGTCTGACCGAATTTTCAGTGTGGCTAGAATTGGCATCTCTATTCTTGCTGTTTACTTGTGCCTATCTAAAGAATGTTACACTTCTAAAAATCGCGTTATTTCATTATGTTCCTGGGAAAAAGCAATGCAGGGCTGTGAGACCTTTACACAATATAATTAATGAAAAGTCATATAAAAGAATGAAAGCCTGCAAAACGTACACCTACAAAGACTGAAGCTACAACTAACTCCTGAGAGGACAGGAATTTTAGGCACCATTCTCTCAAAAGATTATAAAGAAAATGAAAGAGGCAACACCTGTGTTCCTGAACTTGCATGCCCATTCAATGGGAGAGCATTCAAATCCAAGTTTTGCATTGTTCAGAGACTGTTGGAATCTATTAAACAAGAATTTCACTGAAAGCTCCACGAAGTGATGAAGTCATAAGAGCACTATTGTTTTGGGCAGCAGAAACTGCTTTGGAAAAAAAATAGGCAATATTCCGAGGAGATGACAAAAGCAAGAATGAGGGTAGCATGCAGAAGGTGACCTAGAAACCATTTTTTACTGTCTCTTCCAATGAAAGAATGAGGTGGGATATACTGAAAGCAGCAGGTGGTGGCCTTGGATACAAAGGAAGGGCTTCTTTGTGCGTTGTCAACTCATCCTTGGAACTCCCTGCTGCAGGATGCTGAGGATGCACAAGTTTTGTGCTGGCTCAAGAAGTGACATGGCAAAGAAACAGGAGAAAAGCCCGTAGCCTGTCCTACTCTTGCACGATAGCCAACTTATTCAAGTGGCATGTAATCCCATAACACATAACACAACACCTCAAACAAAATATGATAACAGTGCCGTTATGTTTTTACATATTTTCAGGTGCACACAGGCAAACAAGGCCACATCTGCAACTGCTGTTAATGGGAGCAAACTCTTGCTATATTGTACATACAAAAGTAGTAATACAAGGCAACACAGTGTTTTCATTACATATATTTTCCTCTAACAGAATTAATTCCACATATTCAGATCCACTATTAGCCAATACTGCATCTTTGTCACAAAAGGGAGAGAAAGCAAGACTATCTCAACATATTATCACGTTGGTGTAATGAGCTGATGAGATATAAGCCATTACTGTAATTTAAAAATTACTTGCATTTTTAAAGGTCATGCAGCTGTTTTCAGTTATGTAATCCGTAGAATGATGGAGGAGGAACAAAGATAGAGCATAAAATAATATTACTGCCAACAATATGCACATCACACACTTGTAGACAATCTTCCTACTTTTTTTTCTGTCTTGATAAATGAAAATTGATGCATTGCATTTTTAAAAGTAGGTTGGGCCAACCTGTTTAACCATGTATCCTGACTAGGTTCACTTGGAATGGAGGCAGTTGTACTTGGAGGTTTTATGAATATAAAGATTAATGAATTTGTACAATTTGGGCATGCAAACCATTTTTATTAGGCATATTCCATTTAGAATAAGCAGTAAACCATATATAAGGGTTGTGTCAAAGTTTACTGAATAGGGCCCTTGGTAGCTAATGTAACATTTCTCCAACAAATCAAAGGTATTGTTCTATGCTCACATGAATATACAGTAGCCATTACCTTAAATTTAAAACTCACTGTGAGCAGCAAACACACTGTGGGGATATGAAGGCCATATTGTATCAGTGGAGTCTGCAGAGATTTTCTTCATACGGCTTTGCCCGGTTGAAATATATGTTGCAGTTGAAAGCTAAAGGGATTACTTTTGAATAGTCATCACAAAGGTTGATTATATTCGTATATCATTTAGCTGGACCCTGCAGGCTATTATTCCATTAGCTGTGCTGGCCCTGCACTGTCAAAAAGTTGATCATATAATGTAAAAAGGTTACATGCTCTGTTAAGGTATGTGAAGTAACTTGAAACAGTAATCTTTTAAGAGCAGTACAGCTGTGTACTTGAAGGTAGATTGCATTTAAAATAAATACCCGCAAAATGGAATAAATACAATAAACCTACTACCTCTGTTCCCTATTTTTCCTTCTTTGAATAGGTCATATACAATTTGAGTCAGTTAATTGCACCAGGTAAGATATTGGCTAGAGAGTATTTTTTCATCCCCACGTCCCAAGAACTATACCTCAAAATAGCTGCGTCTTTACACGAAACCCTCACGGAAATTATGTTTCTGGTGAAACAGATTTGCTGATTATATTCCCCTTGCACATGCAAACACACACACACACACACATTTTCTTCCAGTGCTTAATAAAATGGATCTTCAGACGGTTCCATTATGTGGATGCCTTAATATTATTTTATGCTAAAACATGGACAGCGCATTAGATTGAAAGCATCTTGCTGTTCCATAAGGCAGAGTAATCATGGGCTATCCCTAGATGGCAAATGCTCCCATTGGGGAAACAATACCAACAACACAGGCTAATGAATCACAGCAGTTATTAATCATGGGCATTTGTAAGAGCCACATATAATAGAGATGAACTCTCAAGATTAGAAAGGTTAGAAGGTGGGACTGACAAAAAGACAGGAGATCATCCAACTGCATTTCAGAATAAGTTTATGGACAAGTATTTGCTTCAGTACAGTCATGCCCATGCTGGCCTCAGTCTTTCTGAGAGGGCAGAGAAAGAGAAACAATTCAGTCCCCTCGGTTCACTCAGCTTTCAGATCTTTGTAGGACAATTTGGCAAAAATAAATAAATAAATAATCACACACATACAAGGCCCTTAGGGCTTATGGCCTAGTTAGAAGTGAGACAGTGCTTCTTTTATTAAACAAAGTTGTTTAATTTAGATTGTAACAGCAAGAGTTGGTTCTCTTTCAGTACATTGTATATATTATTCAGAGCAATGAATGAGTCTTTATGAGTACAAATGGGAGACTTTAATGAACTACAGCAAGCACTTGAGCAGGTAGGTTTCTCTGAATAAAGGCTTCACAGATGGGTAAGTTTATGAATGAGAAGAATTTATTTCATATGCTTTGAAGAGCCTACTTGGATTATGGCACTATAAAGAAAGTGCCAGGTTTTTCTGGTTTGGGTGAGAAAACCTAATGGGAATATGAATTTTTCCCTGACTAATAACTTCCATTGTTTACTTATTCATATTCAACAGTCCTCAGACAAATTAATCTTCCTCCCTTACATAGTTTGGGCGTGTTCCAGACATTTGTACAACAGTGGAAATCTCTCTTGATCTTACATTTTTCAGTTCTGTTTGTTGTTACTCTTGTTTGGGACAGTATAGTATAGCAACAGTTTTACACAAACTATTTGTTGAATATTAATTTTAAATAAGAGATCATATTTTTGACTGTAGGTAGGAAACCAAGGATTTTTCTCAAGGTCAAAATATGACACTGTGTCTTTTGTACACCTGGAAGTTAGAGATCAGAAAAATTCTACACAATTCTACACAAATATTGCTGACAGAGTATTCAGCTTTGAAAAACAATCATCAAGAAGATCACTTCAAACATGAAGAAACACAAACAAAATAGTTGCCAGTTTTTAGTTTATAGTTTTACCTTTACTATCAACAAATTCTACATAAAATCCAAACTACTAGCTTAAAATTTCAATACAGCATCTCATCTCTGGGTCTACTCCAACCCAAGGTAGGGAGAAATTAAGGAAACAATATTTCCAGTTCAGTGTCTTTAAACTTTCTCAGTCAAAGGCACTTTTCCAGCAACATGAAGCAGGCGAGCATCTGTCCAGCTGGTTGTTTAAAGTTTCCACAGAGCACAGGAGAATTCCCAGATGGCCCAGAGAAGGGTTTCTTTTCTTTTACTACCACCCCTCCCCAGTCCAGATTCGGAATGAAGATCACAACTGGAACCTACTTGCTCTCTCCTAAAGACAGGACAAGTCCCAGAGGGACCTGCTGAGAAAGCAAACTTCCGAGCAAAGGCTCTTGGAGAAGCTAGACTTGCCCTTGGCTACCCTGAGGAGCTGGTGAGGGGAGAACATACAAGCAGTACAAAAACACTTCTACTACCTCTGTCTCTACTGAGAGCATGAGCTATCACTAAAGATTGAGCCCAAAAGCTACTCAGAAATCCTTATGAAAGGAAACCCTTATCTTGCTCACAGAAGAGCTATTTTATAGTCTCAGAGAACTTTTGCCAGTATTTTCAGAGATATTCCTACAGACTTTTACAGAAATGTGTCTACCTCGGTGATATATGCACAGAAGTTTTAACATATATGTTTGGAGTTATAAACGAAATTTATTCTCATTGTAAAGGGCAAAGAAACACTAAGTGGACTGATGTTTCTGACAACATACTGATCATAACAGAAGCAGCATATTTGTTGCCAATTCGTGAGCAGAATTATCATTTTATCATTTATTCACTTTAAAACAAAGCAAAGCTAGGTATTTCAGGTGCTCTGGAATAATTACAATACAGTAGATGTGAAAACACAGATTTCAGACATAGTGATGATTCTGACACCAATTCATACCAAAGCCACTACACTGAAAAATTCTTGCTGGTTTCCCCCAAATCACTGCAATCCTTGTCCTGTAAAACTTTTCAGTACTCTGCTTGAGAATGTACTTTTTGCACTTACTATGCAACTTTCTTGCATGACTACACACAAAACTTTATCCTTTATCCTTTACTCATATAGACATAGTGCATTTTGTCTGTTAAGTACTTGGTGTAAAGGCACAATTAGAACCTGCAAGACAGGACAGCAGGACATACATTCATGCCTGTATTTTGTAAACACCATCTCCTACCCCTGGAGGAAAACATGCCACTGAACAGAGGAGCTCAGTACTACACACTGGCAGTGTGTAATATTTATTTCTGAATATGCAGCTTGGTGTGTCTTCAAAGGACATGGCTGTCAGAGTGCTTAGCACCCCTTTCTCTGAAATTCAGGTTCCTCACAA
This sequence comes from Pipra filicauda, assembly GCF_003945595.2. Taxonomy (NCBI): domain Eukaryota; kingdom Metazoa; phylum Chordata; class Aves; order Passeriformes; family Pipridae; genus Pipra; species Pipra filicauda. The sequence continues at coordinate 3,312,696 of NW_024105087.1, read as the reverse complement.
GTGCCCCAAGGGAGGGAAAGCTGAGAGCACAGATTACTTAAACATGTCCTCTTGCTTAACTTCATGCCATTAGGATACTGAGGTTCAAATACAGTATCAGGCTGCTCTGACTACAAGTATCTCTGATTTTAGTTCTTTTTACTTTATCTCCCTATTTTGACATGAGCATTCTATGTAGTTTTGTTAAGAGTTTCTTGTTCTGCAGATCTCATTCTTTATGTTCTGGTTTGGCTCTGTGTTTTCTGGCCTCTAAAGGTATACCTACTCTTCTGTAATTAGATGTAAGAGGACCTCCTCACAGTTGAGACTTTCAGCATGTCCAGTGACTACTCTGCCTGGTGGCTCACAAATCTGAGGTCTCTATAACGTGGGGGTTTTTGTCTGGAAAACCGTCTTCCAAGAGCTTAGCCAAAGGTATCATCTAGGTACAGAAATGGAAGCCAGTGAGGCAGAGAAAATCCAGCAATGCATCTGCTAAAGACAAAAAGAAAAGAATGCCAGGGAGATTTTTTTTCTCCTTACTTGAGTTTAGCTTTACATCTTCTAGTGCACCTTAGGCATGAGTGCATTTTCTCTGGCTAAGGAGATGTAGGGAAGTGCCTGGAAGATTATGTTCTTTAAAAAGAAGATACGGACTCCATTATGGAAGTATCAGTTTTCTTGTGACTGAAGCTGTCTGGGGAGAATATTGTTCCCTGTAGCAGCTGAAGTCCCCTTCTAAGACCGATACAAAGTGCTCCTACTTATCTCTTAAAAATAACCAGCAAAAAAACAGTTGCTGGAAATAAAGGTCCTGATTTATGCAGGGTCCTTGCAGTCACATGTGGTGTCACGGATATAATGCTATGGGAGATACCTCTCCCACAGACACTTTGGAGAAGGTCCTTTGTCTCAGCCTTCCTCACTGAGATCATACAGTCATAGATCAGACCTACTTCTCTTCACTAGGGATTGGGAACAATATTTTCACTGGTCAGAGAAATGTAGAGTGTTTGGTTTCTCCCTCTTAGTTTTTGAATTTATGGCCACGTTCTTCCAGACAACATGGGACAACTTGAAAGGCCACTACTTGTCTTCTGTCTTCACAGATAAGTAGAGAACTCCAGCTTTCACGCCAGTCAACCACTTCTTTTGATGAGAAATAGATTCGCATGAAAAAAAGATTACACTGAAAAATGGAAATGGATTTTCTGTTTTATTAGCAGTCAGCATAAGACTTGTGAGCTGCTTTAGAAAGTTATAGAACTACAGAGACTTTCAAGAACATGCCAGTAGAAGCTAAAATTTAAAAATAAATGCTCTGGCTACTCTGGGCCCAATTCTCAAGTGATGCAACCAGTGCAGTTCACTGAAGTTAGCATGGCTATGTCAGCTTTGCCAAATTGCTTCAAAACAGATCTTTTTAGAAAACATTTGACTTCAGGAATTTTAAATTCACTTTGAATTATGCCATACCAATCACACTGTTTTGCTCTAGGTACAGTAGAGCTTAGAAGAATCCACCAGGCAAAAAAATGTCCTCCTAAAGTAAAAGATGTTGCCCTTGCCACTCCACTCCTCGACCACATCGACAAGGCTGTGATGAGAGTCACCACCAGGCACTCTCAGTGTGGCAGACACTTAATGAGGCTGAGGGGAGGCACATACTTTTAAGCACAAGGGACTGAGAGCAGCAGTGGGTGATCTGGTTTCTTTTGGATCTTTTCCACAACCACAATGTAAGGGGAGAAAAGGAAACAGGGTTATTTACGTGTTGCTGCTCAGTTCTGTCTCTCACAAAGGCATCAGTGGAAGCAGAAGCAGACACCATTTTGGTTACAGCTGCTGCTGGTTTGAAGTCCCTTCCTAAAATGAGGTAAATCATGTGAAGTCACCAGCTGAGAAATAAAGAAAGATTTTTTTCCCCAGGACACAAGTCTGATAGAGATTCCGGCAGAATTTTTAAAAAAAACCAAACAAACCCTGTTCCCACAATCCAGGAAATCCATTTTGAAATGATCTTAGGTTTGAAAATATCCTAATTTCCCCAAATTTATAAAGCGAATGTAGAACTTAAGATGAATTAGCTATTTGAACATATTGGGGACCCCTTGACTGTGCCATGATGCCTTTCATGGGAGGATATGAGTATCTCTTTGGAAGCTGGATAAGTTCCAAGAATTAGGCAGAAGATTCTTGGTAACAGTAATTTGATAATTTAACACCAGTCTGTACTCAGATGAATGTTTGGTGCTTTGATAGGACAGCAGGTCTTCGTGGTAAAAACAGTACTGTAGCTTTCTCCTTAAAATCCATGTTGGAATTTGTGTGTTCTGATCAAATCACAGTCCTACCTCATAGCAAACCTCATGAGGTATAATAGACAAAATTTATGGCTATAAATTAGAATAAGACATCTCTACTTGGAGGTTTCAGAATCTCCAAGTAAAGCCTTGTTCCAACAGAAGGAACATTTCACAGGCACAGATCTTGATCGCCCTTCTCTACAGCAGAGCCCTGGTTTGATCCTGCTGCGCAAGTTCATTTACTAGGCACAAAACTAGAAACTGTACTTTGGCTTCTTCTGGGTTCTGCTAGGATTGTACCTATTATATGATGAGCCAGCTGAGAAGGATTTTTGTAATGGGAAGGAATAAAAATGCCAACCTCTCTCAGAAGCTTCGTTTGAGCTGCGCCTGGACTCGTGGTGAACTCTCCAGGCTGTGCCGGAGCAGCGCTCCCGGTAACACGAGCCACGCATCCTCGGCGCCCGCGGGAACCCGGAGTGCACACAGGGAGCACGGCGGGTCACAGGCGAGCCTGCCAGGCTGATGGCAGCGGGATAACAGCCTTGGGAAGGTTTGCTTGCCTGCCTGCAAATCTCTCCGGTGAACTGCTCGCTGTGGTTCTATTTATTTCTTAATCTCTGCACCTCTGTTTAATTCCTCGCTGCTTTAGGGACCTGTTGTAACACAGCAGTTAAAAAAAATATTCACATGTACTGTCGGGCCTCCCCAAAGAGCACTAACCTGACACGCAGGCCGTGACAGCTGGGCTTGGACTACTAAGAAATCTAATCCAGGGTTTCCATCATCTCAGTTGTTGCCTTTCTTTCATTACAGTTTGACTCAGCCCCTAATGGATTCAGCTTTATAAAATCAGAAAAAGAGGAAAAGAAAGCAATTTATTCATGTTTCACTAGAGCTCACAGAAGACATGAATCTTCTCTAAAAATGCAAATTATTTTGTGCCACACAAGTGAGACTGGGCAGCTAAAGCTCTTAGAGGAAGGGCCTTTCCCAGGGCTAATGTTTTTATACCCAGTGATTGAATAAATCGATCCCTTTATTATCACATCTCTTTTACTCTCCTTTTTCTTCAGAAGAATGTAACCAGAGGTACCAAAGCACCCTTTCTAATTCTAAGAAGACTGATTATGCGTGTTAATTTTGTTTTTAATCCCAGACATATCAAAACAAACACCATAGTCATGCGTAGCAGAAATCAATATCTCTTAAGCATCAAGTTGGTAAAAACAAGGATTTAGTTAGAATCCAAGATGTAAAAGACTAATGTAAAAACTAAGCCCTTATTTATGTAATGTGCCTTTATACAAGCTCAATATAAACCTGAAAGAAACTATTGCAGAAGAGCAGAAATGGTTTACTTGCACTGCATCAAAAATGACCCCATAAGACCTCCTTTACTGAGATAGCCCAGATATTTAATGTGAACATATGTTTTTAAAGGATTTCTTGTCTTATGTCCAGTCATTCTTGTTAATTCATGGGACAGCATACTGCAGATGTGCTCTTTTCTATGTTATATAAAGCAAAAATTACATTTAACAAGTGTAAGGTTGGTCATAAAAAATAAATAAAAATAGACTCTTAAAAGCTGGGAAATCACAAAGTGAAGCTATCAGTCATTCTTATTGAGAAGGGTGAGGACAATGTGAAATAAAACTTGCACATCTATGAAGAGGCATTCCTAATATGCCACCACATGGTTGTTATTTCACATTCTGTATAGGTTACTTTCATCAGCCCAATATTTCTTTCTTTAGGATAAGCTGCAATGCACATTTTCACTACATGCCCTTTCTAGTCACTGACTTCAACTTTAACAGTAATTAAATTAAACATTTTGAACCCGTTTAATATCTGCAAGTCCATTTTCTTGAAAGAACAGACAACAAAGTCAGTGTTAGTTTTTGTGCGTTCTACTTCCAGGTAAGAACTTCAAACTACATGTTTGTTTAACAGATTTGTTGATGCAATTGTTTAATATGCAAATAAAACAACTTTCAGATTAGTTTCCTAATACTAGTACAAATCTAAGTACCAATTTGTGCACAATATTCACATGTAAACTAACCATACCATTATGATTGGTATTTAATTCTGTATGGTTTTACTCCTTCCTGAGTGCAGAGGAGATAAGCAATACCTTAAAAGGAATATTCTCTTCTACTTTTTTGCTGACACTAAAGATCTTCATCTTTCCTAATGGCATTTGTAGCCAAGTAATTGTTCTTTCAAAAAGTTGGTATAAGATGGCATATTCAAATACTTTATACAAGGAATTTCTGACTAGAAACTACTCTTACAGATTTGGTACAGCATGAATTCAAGCCAAGACATGGAACCAAAACTGGCTTATGAGGTACTGAGGTCAGATTTGTCAACGCATAGAAGACAGACAGAAAAGTTGCTCTTCAAAAAGATGGATGGGGTCCACAGTAATTCATCAGTGAGACTTCAACAGTTTAAATCTTTCCCAAAAGTGGGCATTTCTTGAGTAACAGTCTCACCACCTCAGACTTGGAAAATTCCACCAGGCTTAAGTCTAAGTTTAGTTCTTTGTAATACCTGGGTACAGCTGTGAAGGGGAGGGATCAGATTAGACAAAGCAACATGTGAGTGACTTGCACAGACCATGAGACTTTGATTTGAAGCACAACTGAGGGTCTCATTTTGATGTGTTATGTTACTGAAAATGTTACCCGATTCAGACCAGAATGACTACGTCCATGAAGGTACATCTGTAAAACAGTTAATCACTTCTGAATTTTGGTCAGTCTTTCTTGCTATTCATTGTTCTGGACATCTAAGTGGAATTCAGAGAGAGGAATCATTCTATGGTCTCCTAGGACATTGTTAATTTAGAGATGGCCAAGTTCACCTATAATAAAAGCATAGACATCTCAAATACACATCTCTTTTATATACTTACATTAATATTATTGTTTGTAATGGCAAAATAGCTTCACAATTAGCAACTATATGAAAAGGCAAATTTAGTATGAAATTTGTTTTCCTGTTTTATAGGAAAAACATGTCACAGAGAGAAATAGTTACAACCCAGTTCCCCATGAGCTTTTAAGTAATGCTGTAACAAAACAAAGTATTTTATTATAACTTAGTCTAAAGTTTAATCACACATGCACACACAAAAATGATTTATAAATAAATAAACACTATAGCTACTGGTATTTTAAAAGCAGTTTTAGTAGAGAAGTTTAAATTATGAAATGAGAGATTTATTTGAAGAGTTCTGGATCTCTTTATGTACAACTAAATTCAGTAAGACAACGTTAACTAATTATTTTGTATATAATATGTTTCCTAAGGACATACCTATTCACCAAAAGTAAGGGTAAACAAACAACCTAATATAAACTGCAGCACTGCTAAATTACTGGTTCAGGTCTGGACTGAATCCTGACTTTCTACAACTTCACAAGTCTCTTTATTAACCACTGGGGAAATTGGTACTAGATGGCTGTAATTTTAATAACCTGAACTGAATTCTTCCACTACTGGCAAGTGAAACATGGTCATTCTAATGAAACATTTTTTACACAGCTAGATATTTTCAGTAAAACATTGGATCGAAGCTTCTACCTTGCACTCAAGTCAGCAACTCAAGTCGCAGACTCACAGAATCATGGAATTGTTAGGTTTGGAAGGGACCTCTGGAGATCATCTAGTCCAACTCCTCTGCCAAGGCAGAGTCACCTAAAGCAAGTCACAAAGGAACACATCCATGTGGGCCTGGAATGTCTCCAGAGAGCGGGACTCCACGACCTCCCTGGGCAGCCTGTTCCAGAGCTCTGCCACTCTCAGCATAAAGAAGTTCTTCCTCATGTTGAGGTGAAACTCCTTATGTTTTAGTCTATGGACATTGCTCCTCATCCTGTCTCTGGGCATGATGTGCACTGATGAGATCCCTTCTCTGTCTTCTCCAGACCAAACAGGCCCAGCTCCTGCAGTCTCTCCCCATAAGAGAGATGTTCCAGACTCCTCATCATCTTTGTGGCCCTCTCCAGTGGCTCATCTTAAAACAACTAATCTTAAGATTAAAATCTTAATGATAAAAAATTTAAAAACTTAATCTTAAAACTGTATTTGTATTTCCTCTCTCCCCAGCTATACTAAATTATGGTTGAACCTCACTTCTAAAGATGTGATAAAAATTAGGAAAAGGGGGGAGAGAAATGAAAAACGCACTAACTAGGATCCTCAATAGTCTTTAAACAGACCATAAAGAATTATCTTGAATACAAAGGAGCCATAAAGAGCATCATATGCTACTCTCCCAAAACTGAGTCACTGAATCACAGGCATCAAGGAGTGCCTGAGGATCTCAGTTTTTCAGTTTACAAGCTTGAATCAATACCTTTAGAATTTTATAGTCCAACTGTAGCATTTATATAATATAATCTTCTTTGTTGAAATATTAACGCCCCCCTTAAGAAAAGTCCCTAATGTTTATTTTTAACACAAAAAGGTTATATAATATCAATCAAAGGTTACATTTTTACCTACATGCTTCTACGTATTGTTCTTTTAAATGCAAGTCTTGACTATATAAAGAGAATAAATAGAAAAACCAGTAGTCTTAGGACACTGTAAAGTAAAAGATCGAAAGTTAAGCTTTGAAAAAAGGACATGAATTTTTTGTCATTTTTCATTCTTTCTTTTTTTCAGACATTTAAACAAATCATGACATCTTAATTCAAGAATACATCATACACTGGTGAGAAAATGTGATTTGGCAAAAATGTAACATGCCAGCTCTTAAAGATAACTTTGAAAGCTTGCCCAACATACCACAGAGCACACGCTCTGCATCTTCTGACATTTCCAGAACAAGTTAGCAAGCCTAGAACCTTTAGGGACTCCTTTACAAACAGAAGATCAGGCAAAAATTAGCCACAAAGGACCGCAAATTGCATTTTTTTGTTTCTTTCAAATCCCTGCTCCCACTTTTTGGGTGACCAGGTAAAACTTAAAGAAGATACAGATCTTTCCTTCTTTGAGTGCTGGTGCTTTCTACTGTTTCACTACGCCTACGCATTACAAATCCTTTCTCTCTCTCTCCCTTTATCTCAAGTATCCAAAGTCTTCTAGGACAGCTTCACTGAACTCTTCTCTCCATTTTTTTCCCCAAGGAGGTTAAAAGTTTTCTTCAAATATCTAATGCAGTGCTATTTGCCTAATTCTGCAGACAACTTAAAGCAATATCCCTTGAGTAAGCCTCTTTTTCCAGTCTCAATTCAATTAGGTTGTTATCTTTAAATTCAAACAACGTCACTTTGCTATTGAACCAAACTTCATCTCTGATTATTTAGCCAACGCTGTGAGGAGAGAATAAGAAGCCCCTATCAGGAAAGAATTGCAAGAAAAAGGTGGAAGAAATTCCTGAAGACATCAAAAATGTGAAAAGAAGGATGAAGGAAAAAAGAGCAGAAATTGTCATGAACAATACAGTAATATTATTTTTTTCAAACAATTAAGGAACAAGACAATACAGGGGAAAACCATAAGTCACTAAAAGTTTAGTTACCACATAAGGTTGTATTCTGACACTGCTTACTGTGGAAGCTTCCCCTGAACTTTTCAACATGCAAGAAGGAAGGTACAGATGCCTCTAATATATTGCTCTTAATTAAAAGTAGAATCAGGGCCTCTGTAGTTTGACAGGCCTGTCAGAAATTCCCTTGGATAGCCAGGAGAACTTAGCTGTTTTGCAGTCACTTCGTATCCTGCTCATTTGCCACTGAGACAGAAACCTGCTCTCTGCTACAACCCAGGAACATCAACTTGACACCCACTGCACCTCTGAATAGCTGATGACTACCTGGATTTAAACTGAACTCTAACACTGATTTTCATGATGCCCAGATACTGGAGAGAATTTTGTAAAATATAAAAGCTGAAAGTTTTCAGGGTATAGGCAGAAAAATACAACTTAGTCCACTTTATTTTATGACGACCACACAAAGACAACAGAGCACCGATGTCAGGTACCACATCTCTGTAAATTGTATTGTTCTCCTCTTTCTCTTAGTGTCCTTACAATAAAATAGTGGGAAATAGCATCATTAAATCATTACACGTCTCTTCTTAAATTTTTTTTTTCTCAGTAAAACAAACACACAGACAAAAAAGAAAAAGTTGAAAGAGAACTCAAGGAATAAAAGATAACAGCAGAAAGGTGAAATGTATTCTTGGGATGGTGGTCACTAAGGAAGACCTCCAGCAGAGATCCACATCAGCGTTTCTATTTTTTAGATAAGAGAGGAACAGTCCCAAACTGAAATACCCTTGGAGGATTAGAGCAAACTGACAAATAAATCAGGCAAGAAAAGGGTATTTGCTCAAGAGGTTTAAAGGACACATACACATGTATTGCTTAAATCAGTCTCAATACAAAAATAATATGAAGTGCCAAACAAGACATTAATTAAAAGCAAGAATGTGCCATGGTAGGAGAGTCCAGTAAAAATCTAACTTTCATACCAGGCAAATTAGCTACAACTCTAATATAGGATATAATGATAGATAAGTAAATTAAAATGCTATAAGGAGGAAAAGAAATCAAGATAGTTTTTGTAGAGATCTCATGAGGTTATTTTCTTTTGAGGAAAACATGAGATCTGGATGAATATTACCTGGTTGATTAGATTTCCAGACTGCTTCAGATACCTTCTCTGGATTAACAACTAGTTAAAGATAGAAACTAAAGGTAAGAATAGATGGATTGATTTTCATTAGGAGGACACACCAGCAGTGAATTCAACAGGGATCTAAGGCTGAACTTGTATAGTAAATGTTTTAAAAAACCCCAAACAACACCACAAAATGTTAGTGAACAGCAAAGTGATAGAACCTACTGCTGATACAAAATTACACAGGGTAATCAAAACGAAAACTTTAAAGAACTTCAAAAAGATTTTGTGACCGGGCAATAAAGCATCAGATAAAATTCAGTTTTGATAAATGCAAATTAATGCACATATGGAAAATGTCTCTTATGCACCGGAAGATTGCAAGCTTCAGCTTGATAGAAAGATGACTGATGGGGGGATATAAAGAGATGTACCTATTTTCATGAGTGCCATGAAGAAAAAGAGTGAGAAATGATAATTCACTCTTTCTTATAGAGCCAAAGTTGAGGGTCAACAACTGAAGCTGCAAAACAGTGAGCTAAGGGCAGATTCAAGGATGTTGTATTTCAGTTGTGAAATTCAATGAGGTGTCTTGGCTGCCAAAGTCATGCAACAGTAAGAAACACACTGGAGAAGTGAATGGACAAAGACAGAAAAGCCTATGAAGTATAGTGGGATCCAGATTCAAATTCTTCTTCAGAAAGTCCCTAACTTGCAGGCTGCTTAAGATGTGGAGAGAATACCAGGCAGAAGAATTGTTTCCAAATTTCCTGTCCTTATATTTTTTCCTAATCTTTTAGCCACTGCTGGACAGACACCAGACTAGACAGCCTTTGATCTGGCTTACTACAGTAATTTTTTCAGTATATCATGTTACTGTCAGAAAAGCACAATCTCTAATCACAGAGATTAGAGAAGGGTTAACATAAAAAAACCTACATAGAAAGTCTTCCAATTTTCCATGTAGGAAAGAAGACTTCCTGCTAAACTCTGTCTGGGGATTTTTGTCACTCTCTCAATTTCATCTTTTTGGTGACTAAAACTCATTCTATTAAATTTGACATTTTCTGAGCATTAACACCTATTTGGCTTTCATTCAAAAGCTACTAACAAATGAAGGTTTGTGAGTGCTGATGTCTCCAAGATATCAAATGATTATTTTTTTCTTGCAAAAATAAGAGTAATTCTGCCTGTTGTGCTAACGTAAAAGCATTCAGACTGTTTTTATCAACAGCAGAACACAACAGCATCATCATGGAAAGAGTGGATGCTAAATTGTTACCTCAAGACTTTACTCAAGAGCTAGATCTCTTGCTCTAATATACTGAAATTGGGAGCACACTACTAGTTATTAAAAATCCCAACCCAAGCACTGATATTTACAAACAGCAGCACCATTTCCTAGAGCGAGTGGAGTTTGCAGGCTAGTCTTCAGCTTGCAGATCGTCTGCAGCTGCCCTGTGGGAGGACAGTTTTTATAAATAAAATATTTGTGAACAGCGGTAGTTACAGCATTATTACAAAGTCCAAAAAAAGATATCAAAGGGCAGTGTTGCATGTGTTGAACAACAAGTCTGCATCTTTTTTTCCCTGAACAGCTGTATACTTCCATACCATGCCCAGAAAAACAGAATTTTTTAAGGTTGTTTAAAACACAATGCAAGACATATTTTTCAAAAACTGGTGCTATTACTTTTGTGTGTAGATGGAATTAATTTTACCAACAGAATTGTTACCACTTTTATATATTTTGCATTTGACAGTCTGAAATCACTTTTTTCTCCCTAACTCTCTTTCCCAGTGGAAGCGTGAAAGGCTAGAGCAGGTTGAGAAAACCTCTTAAAAATGAGGCAAAATCACCTTCAAGTTTTATGCACTCCTGTGCTGACCAAGCGTTAGTGCTCTGGCCTTTGCTCAGGCTCCCTCATTTCTGGCAGAGTAACCTAAAGCAACTGTGGAAGGACCATGGAGACTGGTAATGGGTAAAGTAGTCCACAGGAAGATGAACACATCTCTAGTCCACATCATCTTGTAACTGAGTCTCTGCCAACAGCTTCAAAGTTGACAATATACACCTATCCCCATTCTTTCAAGCATTGTACGGCTACTGTCCTCTTCTCTGAGGGACTTTGATCCAGCATTGGTCTCTAAGGCCATAGGAAACAGTCCACAGAATAGTGGTTTTAATTGAAATGTTGCTGTGAAGGCTGCACACTAGTTTGCAACACATCTTGAGGCTTTTTCAAATAACTTGGGAACTGCCTTAACTCCTCGTTGATGTGGGATAATTCCAATTCCTGTGTGTTTATTGCCTAAGTGGGGAGGACTTAGGCAGGTACAGGTTTCACATTTTCTCTGTTAGGAAAAATTACAACAACTTCAGGATTTGGGTTGTAATGAAAAAACCTTCTTCCTATGCTATTCTTCCTAGTGTTGAACAGATTCAATTTATAGAAACCTGTGTTTGAGTGAAAATCCTAAGTAACTATTGGATAATATGTTTATAATACGTCTATCACAGTGGGATAGACCAGAAACCTGCACGAATGTATGAAAACAAGTTCATCACAATACATCACCCAGCCCTAAGTGTATGCCAGCAACGAGCCTGCCAGCCACAGAGGCAGTAATACAATGTGATACACAGTCTTAGTTCTTTGTAAGCAGAACATTACACTGAGTTGATTAATGTGAAAAGCGCAGATGATCCAAGGACATACTTTGGGATTAAATATTACTACCAGACCTGCACATCCTGCAGTAAAACCTGGCAGGATTTTTAATCCTTTAAAGTATTGTTATCACATCACTGTTCAGATTTTCAGAGATGCTGTCACTGGGACAAATACAAATATCAGTATTGATCTTGCTGTTACTCATACACAATGTCATTTGCTTCAATCAAAGACTGTAAAATACAGTTGAGCCTCAATTTTGCATGACCACCAAGTACAAGCTTTATGGGTGGCAGTAATTTATGACAAAATTTTAAGGCAATCTCTGGGATTTCTAGGGTAACATACCATACAAGTAGGAATTGTTGAAAAGCAATAGTTTTGCAGGCAGATTTGAGTCAGATTTCTCAAAGAATCTCTGGATCTCATGAAGTTACTAGTACCAGTATTTAAAAAACCCTCTTATTGTCTTCTGCTGTACTAATACAAAACTGTTCAGTTTGATTCCTAACAGTTATTGTCCACAACTGAGCATGGCAGCATTGGCTACAGAAGACTTGGACATTAATCTTTTAAAATTCTGTAATTTTAATTTTATTTATTCATAGGAAATGCCTACCACAAGCTCACAAAAAAGAACCACCCACTGTTTTTGGGATGAATGTGTGTGTTGACAAGGCCATCCCTGTGGCTTCAATGATGCATTTTTATAAAAGAGTCACTGCTCTCCATTCTTCTAGTAATCACAACATCTTTAGAATTAACCTTGCCAAGCAAGCTTCCAATGCAGATTCTGTTTCCTGCAAATACTTCAGTGTTGAAATAGGAACTATACAGAACATTCCTGGATTATATTATCTAAGCTGAGCGTCAAAGACATCTTGTATTCCTTTGAGTAGGATGTAGGAGTTGGAGAAGACCTTAGCTAAGTATCATCCCTAAACAGGCTTTTTTTTTTTGTTTATTTGTCGTTGTTTGTTATTTTTTAGTAGACTTGTGCCTGTCGTTCCCCTTTCACTTGTTCTATCTTTGGTGTAGTATAGTATACATAATTTAAATAACCAGGGAATCTCTCTGGGCTCAAAACCACCTGCTGGCTTATATTAGCTAATTAATGGTGATTTATCCAAGTTACTAATTTGAGTGGAGCTGACTGCCTTTAGGAATTTTGAGAACGTTGTAAGAATTTTGATTATAATTATGCTTATTTGATGGGCAGTCTACTTAAAATACTTAAAAAAAAAAATTGCCTGCCAGCTGATTTTTAACTGTGCCAAATGAATGACTTTGTGTTGTTTCCTACTCAAGATCATGTATTCAGGTAGTTTGTTTACTCTGATGCTCGATTTCATCTTTGTCTGGCTCCCTATCATTTCCCCTTTTACATCAGGGTTTATTTGCCTAGCTTTGAAACAATGACTGCTTGAAAAATAGTCCTGATCTTGAACCTGCGCAGCTTAATCATTTTCACAAAAACTAATATAGCAGATTCATTTTAGCCAAACTTCTCTGTCATGCTGACCTGATTCCCAGGGCCTGAAAGTGTGAATTTAATGGTGGTGCAACGTCTGATGTAAGAATATAATAGAAACCTCTCAGCAGTATATCTATTGGATCAGTGTAATTTCTTTTTTCTCTACTGGTCTCAATGTCTCTTAAGGCAATCTAGTCTGCAGACAGCAAAGGGGGCCAGCCTTCTCTTTTACTGTGATCCCAATGCTACTTATACTAAACAAAGAATCAAGTCCCTCGATAAGGTAGGCAGTAGACATAAGCACATAATCCTAGAGGAAAATTTACTCTATTAAAAAACTTATTCTTTTGCTGTGAATTTAAGAGGATACTACCATGAGGTCTATCCTGAAGACCAGAAAATACAGTTATTACAAGTTTCACTGCATTACTATTGCTTTTTAACTTTAGGGATAAGGAAATTTTTCTCTTAATCATTTTCAGGTACTAAAAATGAGAATTATATACTGCATTCTCTGGAGAGTAATGAGAACCTGGTGGTAGATATGTTGGCTTCCAGTACACATTTGTAGATGAAAATTTAACAGAATTAAAATAATTCTCAAAACTGAAGCAACTGCTTCCAGTGTAAGTCAAGCATGAGAAATTCTACTTTTGCTGGATTTGGTGTCATACAAATACTTAGATTGTGCAAATTCCTTCCACAGAAACTTCTATAATGAAAGAAACTTAGGATATGACCCAGCATAAGTGTGCTGTCTTTATTCTTTAATATAAATTGTTAGGTTATTCTTTATTCAAAGCTTTCTGTCAAAGTCTTGTCTACTACTGATGAGATGGGGGAAATGGTAGGCGTTTTCTAAAATTCCCAGCCAATTTTATATGAGAAAATATATAAAAGCTATAATTTGTAGAACGTATCTTTAAAACTGGAGTGCTACATTTAGGCATTTAATCCCACATCTTTGACTGAAATCCAAGAAGTGCAAGATAATAAAAGATAATAAAATGAATGGTCCTGGAATAATACTTTTGTTCAGAATCAGAATCAACTGCACCTGAATCATTCTGGATAGATGATTTTCTAATGTGCTCTTTCAAAACTTCCAAAATTACACAAATTTCCTTCTCTCTCTAGGCTTCTTATAAATAAAGTGCATATTTCCATTGGGAGTTCCGAATAATCAACATCTCAAACTGCTTTAAATATTTAGGTATGGCTTTCACTGCCTAATTATAAACAGCCAGTATAAAAGAGATATGACCTTAGGTTTCGGTCATATCATATCATATCATATCATATCCTCTTCTTGAATAATGAAAGATTAGAGAAGAATAATGGATAGCTGTGATCTTCTGTGATTATTTAAGAAAAAAAAAGATGTATTAGAGAGAAAAAGTGAGTTTTCAACATTTACAAAGCAAATTGGTGGCAAAGAGGGAAATAAACTGCTATCTCATAGTGCACGACCCTCAGTGCCTTTTCCTCTCCAAATATTACTCTCTATGTGCTTTCCTGGTAGTTTGAGTCCTTCTTGTGGTGTCAAATGTTGCTTAGTATGAAAATCAGACTCCATCAATTTTTGTCAAGTTTAGGCTGCTCTTTATTATTACTCTTTTCCTCTCTGAATAGTGTTCAATGAAATAAAGCAGAGACATTCAAAGTAATTTTTTCACCGTTCATTCTTTAAAAATTATCTTACTATCCAAGTAAAAAGTGAGACAAAGGACAGATGTGTTACAGTTCACTTCTGCAGGTGAACTTGTTCAGCCACATCACAGCAAAAGCTACAGGGCTTTTGTTGTCTTCTCCAGCAAAATAACTAACCCTACTGTTAGTATTTTCACTACAAAAAACACACCTTTTTTGGCAGCGAAGACAAAGCCAACTCTCCCTCCAGTTTCTCTACAATCTTTGATCTCTTAATTCCCATTTCTCCTTCCCCTTGATGTTCTGGTCTCTCTGATCTCTGTTCATCACTACCATATATGTCTGTATAAGCTCCCACTCGTAATAACTTTAGGACAACCAGAACCTCATCCTTCATTTCTGGCAGACATGCATTTCTTTGGAAATAAAAAACTAGGCAATCTTGCAGTTTTATTTTAGACTAGTTCATCAATGATGGTCTGCAGGACGTTTTGATTACGACTTCCCAGATTCAATAAGCAAGTCAGTGAGTGAATCATATCTATGAACACCAGACTTACAAGATTTTATAATAATGAAAAATATGTAAAAGAAAATACAAGGGACTCTGTCACATCATTTCATATTTAAAGTATTGTCTGATTAGCTCACTCAATTGCTGGTAGTGAACATGTGAGTTTTGTTTAATATGTTGATAATAATTGATAATACTCAATTTTAATTTTCGAGCAACTTTTTGATATGTTAACTTAATATGTGTCCAATAAAAAAAGACTAATTTTCCAGTAACTAATTGAAGAGCATAAGTAGCTAAACTTGAAAAAAACATGATACATTATGAAGCATTTGCCATAACAACATACTAAGGAAAGAAATGAAAGTACAAATTACATACATACTCAAAATCTGCTGCATTCCATATTCTGAAAAGCAATTTATTGGAAGATATATGGCATTTTGATATCTAGAAAATGCATACTTATCGATAGTCCCTATTTTTTAAATAGGGAGTTCTCTCAATTCCTCCATCACAAAAATGAATGACTAATTAAGTATTATTTAGCTGAAGAGCCACTACTGAATGAAAAGGAGTGATCTTCATATCTCTAACCATCTCCTTCACAACTGGTAAAAACAAATAGAGCTCAAATTCAAATCTCTAAGCAATGGATGAACCAAACTGCCCATCTGTAGAATGCGTTTTGTTTAGGCTCTGCTCACATTTAAAACATCTAGGACTGCTTGGTATTTTGAACACACCGTATGTCTCAGAAATTAACAGTGCAGCTTTGGACTTATTAATCATTATTTTTAAAAAGACTTCCTTGTGAGAAAATGCACTTCAGCTCATAGGTGCTGTCTTGTGCTATGTACTTATTAAAAACAGCACATCCCTGTAGCCCAGAGGGCTGACAGCTCCCTCCAAAGCTGTACTGCTGCTCTGAGCTAACCTCCAGGGGCTACTCGAGAGAGATGCAGCCTTCATCCCCTCCTACAGTCTGAACAGATCATACCTACAATAGTCTAAACCTTAGCTATCCTAAGAAATGCTTTTCCTAAGGTGGCTACTGAACTCCCCTTCTTGTAGAGAGGCAGTTTGGCTGAGCAGAGAAGAAAAAAAAAAATCACCTATCGTTTTCAAAAAATTTCAAACAATTTTATGAAAGAATAAGAGCATGGATTCAGTGTAACTGAGGGCTTTTTTCTCCTGCTCAGACACAGGTAACATTTGTTTCCATTATATCACTCATCCGTGACTTTTTATCTCACATGATGAAAATATAACAAAGAAATAAAACTGCCAAACTCTGAGCCTTATGACTGAGACAGGGAATGCTTGCAGACAGCACTGAAGAACAAAAAAGCACTGAACAAATTCAGTTCAAAAAGACTGATCATATCCTGAGGTACAGCTAGGGCTTTTTTTTTGTTGTTGTCTGTTAAAAGTGGCATAAAATCTTTAGAGATTTTTTCCTCCAAAGATGATATTTCTCTAGTTTACTAGATACACTGTTTTGCTTTGCATGAACACCCTCTTTGACATTAAGTTCAGCCTTCAGGCTAGCTTCGCTTATCTCTGTTTCCAAAAATCCTCATATTTGATCATCACGTTTATTAAGTCAGACTCTGAAAAAACTTCCATCATGCTGTAGCCCTTTTCTCTTTCTCTTCTTCGTCCAAAATGTAAGCAAATAGTTTAATCGCTGAAATTATAGATGCAGTATAACCTTAAAGTATTCCACACAATTCATTTTTCCAATAGCTGTCTGAATTTCAAATCTATAAATACCTGTAATTTCTAGAGGCCAAAAGACATGAAAAATGCTCAAAGATTAAATATTTTACAATTTACACCCCCATGCCCCAATTTTCTATTTGCTTACCTTACCTTCAAAGCCCTAATTTCTTGGGTTATGGATCCCTTAATATTGAGAAGAGGAAGAAAACACTACACATCCAACAGAATTTCTGTCAAATTCATCTTACTTGTTAGTTACCTATGCCTAAAGTTGAATCAACATGGAAACATTTTTAAATTGAAAAATAAATTTTAATGAAAATCACACTATATCAGAAGATTTGTCAGCAAGAGAAACAATCTTGTGAATGCATTTAAAATGTTGAATGAGAATATGTATCTCTTGGTTGATACCAGATCATGGAAACAGACATTTCCGTTACAGCATGTGGTTGTCTTTGGATGCTAATTACCAGAGGTTCTAGGACTTCAAAATGGATATACCAGAACATTTTACCTTGAAGTAGCTTTAAGAAAAGGTCATTATACAGAGCATTATTTGGAAAACACATCAAGGCAAGACTGACTTGCCCGTGGAGAAGTAGGGAAGTTTCATAAAATGAAGTAAGAACAAGAAAGTAGGAGACAACATCCACTCCAAATTTTTACTTGCCAGTTACTCTTGATTCTAACATTACTACTTGCAAGTTGCTCTCAATGCTTTTTAAACAGGTTCTGTGCTCTGCTCTCCAGAATGATTCACACTGGAACCCCGCCTTGACACATGTCCCAACTACTCAGGGACATCTTATTCAGGTTTTCCTCACTCCCACCCAAGGGTTAGGAACTTCAGTATTCCTCACAATACTAGGACTGAGCACAAAGATGTCTTAGAAAGCCTGCTAAGCATGCAAAGTAACTGTACCTCTCTCTCATATGGTGGAACATTTTTAGCACTGGCAGAAAAAACCACGTTCACCAATGTATGCACACATACCTATAGCTCCATCTTGACTACAATCAAACCATTCATGTGAAAAAACCCTGAGGAATATACCAAATTGTTGCTAGACAATCTAGCCTCCTACCCTTTCTAGCCCCCTACCCTCTCTAGCCCAAGCTGCCAATGTTAGCCCCCAGGTTCTATGCAGAAAGGATGTTGAAGGCACTGAAGATAGGCTTGTCAGATTTTGGGTATGCAACCCAAGAAACAGCAAAAGGGTAGGTTGCAAATTTAAAATACATATCTTCACTTGCACATTTGCATTTGAAAATGTCTGTACCTGAGGATAACCCCCCCCAAAAAACCCCAACAAAAACCTTGCACCACGTAGTCAGCATGTTCATGAAAGTACCATTAATAGCAACTCGATATGAGGTCATGGATGCTGCTTAAGCCCCAAGAGATGATGTGCTGGAAGGAAACACTGAGACAAAAGCTGAAAATGCAAAAGATTGCATTTACTACTTGTAGTCCTGGCAGCCCAGAGCCTGTTAATGGGAAGAGATGAAATGGTCCTGGGCTGGAAAGTGGATAAGGACATATGGTAATGGCTGTTCAAGCAGGATGAAAAGGCTGGTTTGTTATTCCAGACAGAGAGAGGAGAAATGGGCAGTGGAAGGAGAGAAGAGTATAAACTGCAGCTAGAGATTCAGTCTTCATATTCCTCCCTCTCATTAAAACTGAATAGGAAGCTGATTCCAGGCTTTTAAACAGTAGGCAAAAATGAATATTGTTGCCACCAGAATCGATGGGATGAGGAGATTCAATATTTTGGTAGTCTTGAAATGGTTTCTGTGGAGAAGGGCACAGAAGTGCCCTATGATGCTGCCTATATTCTGACATGAAAAAACAAATATATATATATATATATATAAATCAGCCTCATTATAACAGTAACTCATAAATCATTGGAAAATTTGTCTACAATGGACATCACACAGGCCATTCCACAAAGAGTTGTTAAGTTTTTCCCAGTGGCTAATCAGAAGCATCCTTCCATTAATTGCAATTATTCAGTCCACTATGTTTAGTTCAACCTATCATGGGCAAAGAGAAAAATATCATTAATTGTTTTCTTCCCCTCTTCAAATTCTACATATCTCAAATCTGCTATTCTGTCTTCCCTGAGTCTCTTCTGGAGACACAGGAGCTCAAAATCTACCACTAAATTAACTTCTTCTTTTGGTGATGATTTTTAGCTCATTTTCATCCTTTCTGCACCTTCTCCAACTTGCCTGCATACTCCATAAAGCATGATACCCAGCACTGCTGTGATACTAAGTTGAGACCTTATTGGTGTTGAGTAGAGCAGAAGGATTACTTCATGAGTCATCATTTTTTAATACCCTAGTAAGATGTTTGCAGATTCCACAACAGCTTAACACTTGATTCAGGTTCAGCTTGTGATTTACTGCAAGATCCCCTCCCCCCCATGTACAGAACTGGTACTTGCTCCCTTTTTGCAAGAATGCACTTGATTATTCCCCATTATATACACTCACACATAAACACACACACTAATGCTGAGAACATGACTCGTGTTTCTCAATTCGTCAAGATCCTTTAGAATTGCAACAC
The DNA here is from genome assembly GCF_003945595.2 of Pipra filicauda. Lineage (NCBI taxonomy): Eukaryota > Metazoa > Chordata > Aves > Passeriformes > Pipridae > Pipra > Pipra filicauda. The sequence goes on along the minus strand of NW_024105087.1, from coordinate 3,293,142 downwards.
CATGAACAGAACGCTCATGTTCCTTCCCTACTTTGTGTTCCCTTCAAATGTAATAAGCACACTCACTATTCCAGTCTCCAGACAAGGAATGAAAACACAAGATAGTACAGACTCAGATCCCTGTAGAATAGCATGCTAAACAGCTTTCCATTTCCAACAACAGCCACTGATAGCTTTTAATAGTCAGGAGCTCTTTTAATAATCATTATTCACCCACTTGATAGTAGATTCATGTAGTTCAGGCTTCCTTACTTGCTTATAAATGTTGCATATAACACTATATCAAAAGCTTCAGACAGACTATATCACATATATTCTCCTTATTTTAACTTCTTTACCTAGAAGTCCTAGTGCTTGTTAACTGTTGGCACAATTAGTTTTAACAAATCCATTTTGGCTGTTGCACATTTCCTTGTTTTCCCCTAGATGTTTATTAAACATCTGATTGTACGTTCTGGTATTTTTCCAAGACAGGATCTTGGTTGATCTATCTGAAATTCCTTGGTGGCTCCTCCTTTTTCCCTTTCTAAAAACAGGCCAGGTTTGTCTTTTTCCACTACTCTGGAACCTGACTTGACCTCCATAAGTTTTCAAGAACGGCTAATGACCTCAAGATTGTTCCAGCCAGTTTTTTAAGGATCGAGTTTCTGAGGCCCATCTGATTTGAAGATCTAACTCCTCTAAGTACTCTCTAGCCGACTTTCTCCCATTCTATTCTGGGATCTTGCTTTTTTTTTTTTTTTTTTTGTGGCAGATATAAACTCTGTTTGCCACATGATCCCAACTGACCTTTTCAGTGAAGATTAAAGCAAAAAAAGCATTAAAGCACATTGGCCTCCCCTAGGTCATCTATTAAGAGTTTCTCCCCTCGTAGAGCAGACTAATACTCTCCTAGATCTTCCTCTGGCTAATAATGTACTAGGTTTGTTATCCTTGATGTCCTTTGTTAACTGTATCTCTACCATAGCTACTCTTATTTTACACTTTATCAGAACATGAGTCTTTTCTGCTCTGCTATGTGTTCTGCTTTCTCCATCATACTTGGATTTGTGTAATTAAAAAAAATCAAACACTGGTATATTGGTATTATAAAAGGAGCTGTACTTTTTGTCTGCACCAAGATATGCACTTCTGCCTGAAAAATGTCCTAGTGTTATGCATTTTTCAGTATTAGCAGGAATAGAGGTACTATATAAACAATGCTTTAACCATTTATTGATTAGTGCTTTAACAACATCGGATTCTGCTAAAATCACAACCAGATGACTGAAAACTCATTGTTTTATTTAAACTTGATTTTGTACCACTGCCAATATTAGAGACTTGAGTTCACAGATAAAAATTGGTGCTGACAAATTCACTGGAAAGAAAATAATATCAAAATTAAACATATCTCAGCACTGGACTTTTGGCATGTTTCTCAGCACAGATATTGAGAGGTAGGTATAACAGAAACAGTTCCCCCAGGGCCTGGCAACAGTGAGGGCACCATCTGGGTTCTGTGGTCTCAGGAAGTGCAAGAAGAAGGGGAGGGAAAACTCAGGAAGGGGGATGAGAGGGAAATATTAGAGAGAGACATGACTAACATGGCAAGTGAAAATAAGAGAGAAGAGGAGAACAAATATTTTGCTGCCTTTGGAACCTAAGAACTCCTGGTATCTCTGTCCTTCAAATGTGAAATTTATTACTTAAATCCCATAAACTATTTTTTTTCTTCTCCAATTTGCATCTGAAAGAAAACAACAAGCAAATGAGCAATAATTAAAGGTTAGCCTTTTAAAGCTTGCTTAAATCTTTCAGCTGAGCTATTTCTAGAATAAGGGACTACATCTGACCCTAACTGACTATTCATATGGGCAGAAAAAAAATTGGGTTCATTTTTCTGCATGTTTCATGGACGCAATACGAAACAATGAAGAAAAGGCTTCAGAAGCATTCTTATTTCTGTTTATCTCAAGTTAGAAAGAAAACAAATTAATAATTTGCAAAGCAACAAGAATTCAACCTTGAAATGCCTCTGGTCATCAATTGTTGCAAGAAAGGAAAAACAAAATGCAAAAGAAACCTGGGGATTACACTTAAAAGCCAAGAAAAGAACAGCTTCTGTACAGAAAGAAATGTTTGCTTTATACTCCGCACAGATGCTGTACAAGCAAAATTCTCAGTATATTAATATAAACTGTCTGAAAAAATTCGACCCGATTTCATAAGACCAGCAAAAACAAAACAAAGGGAAGCGTGACGTTTATGGGTTTTTCCTCTAGCACAACCATGCAAGCTGAGCTGTGAAACTGTGATGGAAATATTAGAGCTGTTGTGCCTGAAAAAACGCAGTGATCATTTCATTCTTCCTGTCTTTTAATGCTCCAGGGTTTTGGAGACGAATAGGAGCAATAAGTTCACTTTGCAGAATTAATGCTGTAATTCTTTATCATAAGAGCGGAGCATTACCTCAATCTGATTTTTCTACAAAATGGTTCAAAGTCTATTTTTAATGATGGCCCTAATTTGTTAACACCTTTTAAATTATTAATCCCCTTTATATTCAAGTAGTTATTGCATGTCATAACAATGTATCTATGCAGGGAAATTTAATAGTATTTTCTACATGTCAAGAAAAGGCTTGTTCTGCAAAATGCTATTAAAACTGATAATGAGCTAAATATTTGCCATAGCAAACACTGAAATTACTATATCAATCAACTTTGGGTTCTCTTATTCAATAAACAAAATTTAACCTATTAACTTTGCCTAATTTTAGGCAGGAAAAAGCTTGTTTTCAGGCATATCTTGCCCTTGACTTCATATCTTTATCATCTGATAACTACATTTTCCTGGCCAATTAAGCTATTGTTTTGAATCAGATGTAGCAATATAAGCCTTTTATTCTGTCTTGAATGCAACTGTATTACTAGATCCTGAATACAATTTTCACCAAGCAAATTTAGACTACATTTCAAAGCACACATACATCACAGGAAAATGATAAGCTATGCTCCTGAAGACACCTTTCACATTAAAAAAAAAAAAAAAGGATTTATGAGGAAGTCAAAGGGTAAAATGAAACCTTATATTGCAAATCTCTTAACTCTTCAGATCTCCACAAATTTGTTTACGTGGCAGGATGTCTGTGCGAGTATTTTCAGAAAATAAGTCCGAAAATATAAAAACCTGCATGCAAGCATCACTGCTGACAGGCACGCAAAGGAAAGCATCCTCTTTCATGAGCATCTAAAGCATAAATCTGAATGCTGATTGAATACCTAACACCCAATTCAGTGGAAAAAAAAAAAAGAGGCAGGTTCCATCTCTGCAGAGCACACATGAGCTGAAATGGTTTATTACATAAGCTGAGAGCCTCGCCTCAGCAGTGTGTGCCCGTGTGTGATGTTACTGCTCACGCATAAGTGGCTGCATCCACCCGCTCGTCGCTTTTGTCACAGCAAGTTGTTGTGTGATCAAGAAGGATCAAAGCGCACCCTCTAGAGGCTAAACACAACCCCCGGCTCCACGCACGGCACCCGCCCACCCCGGGGCTCGCTCTGGCCCTACATCACCTCTGGCAAACAAAACGACCGTAGGTAGTCATGAGAGGGGTATTAAAAACATCAGCTTTGCACTGGTGTCTTGATGTAGTACGCTAGAAAGGAAGGAATGCTCTTTCCCAAGTGCATCCTGCACGGAATTGCTATCCAGGACGGTATGGGTGCGGAAACAAAATGAAGAATAACATATTTTTTTTTACCCCTGCCTGCAGTAAAGGGTCACACCTTGCTTGTGCTGGACTCCATCATAACTTCAAAGAAACGCAGAGGAAGCAAAGTGCAGAAAAAAGGCATGCTCCCCTGCTTTCAAGGAAAAGAGGTGAACATACTAAATTCAATAATCATAGAATCACACAGTTGTTTGGGTTGGAAGGAACCTTTAAAAATCATCTCATCCAACCCCCCAGCAATGAGCAGGGATATCATCAACTAAATCAGGTTGCTCAGAGACCCATCCAACCTGATCTTGGATGTTTCCAGGGATGGGCATCCACCACCTCTCTGGACAACTTGTTCCAGAGTTTCACCACTCTCATGGTAAAAAATTTCTTATTTATTCTGCCCTATTTCCATTTAAAACCATTACCACGTGTCCTGTCACAACAGGCCCTGCTAAACTGTGTATCCCCACCTTTCTTAAAGGTCCCCTTCAAGTGCTGAAAGAGTGCAATGAGGTGTCCCTCGAGCCTTATCTTTTCCAGGCTGAAAAGCTCCAAATCTCTTGGCCCTTCCTCAGGAAAAGCGTCCCAACCTACTGATCATGTTTGCGACATTCCTCCGGACTCATTCCAACAGGTTCATACCTTCCCTGTGCTGAGGACCCCAGAGCTGAATGCAGTAATCTGTGGTTCTTACTGTAACACAATTTCTTAGTACAGAATATTTCCAATTAAATGACAGAGCTGCTGCTGAATGGAAATTAACTGTGCTCTAAGCCTCATTTAGATAAGACAAAGCTACTTGTAAAGGTTCATGCTCGTGGACCTTGTTCCTCAGCTTACAATTATTGCCTCTTTTCTCATATTTCACATCCTGCTAAATAAAGTACCAGTGTTAAAGAATACAGATTTCATTTAATTAGGGGCAAGAACAGTATTAAGCTATTTTTTTCTATATCAATTACTTCAAGAGTTGACCTAAAAGTATCAAAATGCCACTCAGAACAATACTATCACATGTTAAATCTCTTACATTTCACTCTCCAACACAGAATTCTGTCCATTAAGAAGTAATTTTCTAATAAAGGTCTTACTTTTAATAATGATTAATAAAAATAATGATTTTCAAAAGGATACGATGGATTGGTCATAAATATATGTACTGTCTTAAACTGTTTCAAAGTTTTCTCTGGTTATCAAGATAGACCAAATTTTCAGGTCAAAGTTTGCCATTATTCATGTATAAAACCGCACTTGAGGTAAACAAGAATGAGTTTGTATCAGGAATTTGTGTGCAAAAGCAGTTAAATGATAACAGCAATTATCCCCCCAGTGAGCACAATGAAGCCAGGAAGTTCTGAATTACCTTATGGTTAAATTTAAAACAATCTCACATTTACAGAAAGACTGCTGTTGAAGGTTCAGAAACATTCTCAGTTTCCTTGTAGTGACATGCAATACATAAAAAATTACCATTAGTGGCTGCAGTTTCAGTTAAAACTGATTTAAGAAACACGCTTTGTAGTTTCAAGTATTCCTGCTTACAACGCCGCTAATGTGACAGGAAAACGAGGATAAAGAGTGACTTTGCAACAGGGGAGTGTTGCTCACTTCTGTCTCACACTGTGCCAATACAGAGAAGAACACGTTGGAGGTACAGCACGCAGAGACGAGCACCATCAGCCAGGAACACCAAGCCCAGCTACGGAGACTGAGCCACTGTGGCTTAATCTGACTTCGTTCGAAGAGCCCGTTTTTTAGGTGATTGTATTTGCTCGCGAAGACTGGCCATTAATTTGCTGGTAACAGTCAGGTAATCTTCCTTTTAGCATATGAAAAGGTGGCTAAAATGTCAAAGGAGAGAAATTTGTTTGAAGCAAAGCAAACATGAAGGAACCTCATGGGTCTCGGGTAGGTATGAAGGTCAGGAAGATTACTACACAGGCAATTGCCAAACACGCACATATATATGTATTTCATGCAAAGTACAGTGTAGAGGACTGCACCAAAATTAATCAATGGAGACACCTTTGGAATCAGGAAAGATCTCTGAAGAGTTAGGATTCATTAAAAAAATAATTCATTGTGTAGTGCATGTATGAATCCCTTTAATCCCTTTTAAAATAAAAACTATAATTTAAAATATTAAATAAAAAATAAAGTTTCAGCTGACTGGCAGCAGCCAAACACGTATCAGCTGCAGACACTTCAGAATCACAATTAAAACAACACTGATGGAGAAAAACTTTTTTCATCTGTTTCCAGAAAGCCGTAAAAGCACAATCCTTCAGTCTTCTCAGTAATGATTACTTCAGAAGCTCTTAAGCCCTTGCTTTATCCATGGAGACTGACACTCTCAGACACATAGGAAACCTCAGTCTAGCCTAAATAAAATGCAACAGCCTCCTTAATATCTAGACCACAAAGTTCTGTGTACGCAGAAATTACAAGGTCAGGAAAAAAAAGAAGTTTTCCCCTTAACTAAATGTGACTTCTTCTGTCAGACATGAGCAGGTCCCACACATGCATCCTTAGAGACAAATACCTGAAAATGTTTATAGATAGAGAGGCACTCCATGGTTATGGAGACTCAATGGCTACAAGAACTTGAACATGAAGCTCAGGTTTATGGAAATCAATAACGGACAACATATTTAGTTTTAAGTCTCACAGTTTTCTTCTTTCCTTTAAGAACACACATCCCCAAACACAATATAAAAACCAAGCCAGTACGTGCCTCTGCAGTGGAGGGTGTACCTGCAAGTAGGGGAAAGAAACATCCTTTTTCTCCAGAGAGGCTCCATCAATCTGGAGCATTTGCAGCACAGTGAGACAACTGAAATTGGTAGAAGAAAATCAAACACACTTCTATTTCACACGGAGTGAAAGAATGTCTGGAAGATCAGCTTGCTGCCTGGCCGTAACTGCTTCCACAGGATACACTTTCTGTTCAACTATGATGAAGCCATTTTTATAAAGCAGTGTCTCCTTGAGCAGAGTGTTTGCTGGATGCAATCTGAGTGGGTTTTATTGATCATTTGATCTAGTTGAAGATTGATGCTTTTTGTACTCTCTTCCCTTAGTTATAACTTCAGCAGAAGACAAATATAGCCTCAGATTTTCTTTTCCATGACTGAGTCCTAGGCAAACAACAGTCTTGCCAGCTTCTAATTCAGGTAGAACCTTCTCTGTAGGAAGCTTTTACTAACAGAGGCAGCAACTGATAAATCATAGTTAGGATAGAAACAGGAGTACCTTTAGAAAAGAATTTGAGTTGAGAAACTGGAGCGAAGGAACTATGGGAGATAGTTTCAGAAGAAGAACTGACATGAGAAAAAAACCCCTTAAGTTGCCATAGAAGGGAAAAAAAGAATCTATGAAAAGAAAATAAAAGCATTTGACAAGGGCTCAAAAGATAAGCCATTTGCTTGTAAATATTTTGATTTTTCTTTACAGAAGACTGGCAAAACAGGACTCAGTACAGCTCTATAAGAATCCAGAGTTGCGAAGGCACATGGCAGTACTGTATAATTTTATTTTTTGAGGATATGAATTAAATACTGAGCTCTGAACCTGGAGAAAAATCAATCTAGTTTATGAAGTATCAAAAGATACAGTCTAGAATGGATAAAGAGACTGTTCAGATCTCCTGTCTGGGTTTCTAGAAAATACATCCTCAATCATAAATAAGGATCTAAAGCATTTCACCTAAGTTCAGTTGCATCTCTAGTAAGAGCTGCAGTATGAGTGGATTAACTCAATCAGATGAATTCAGAAATCTAGCTGCTTTCCTGCTTCAGAAACTTATGTAAGGAGAAGAATCCTGAATTATGTAAGAGACTTTGAATAACAAGGCTTCACAGCACTTAGAGAGACCGTTTAAAAATAAGCAGCAACCTTTCCCTCTGCATTGGTCTATCTCTTGCAGGTGAAGCCCTTGTTCTTCCTGCCCTGCTGGAGTGGATATCAATCTACTGTGCTCAGCTGAGTGTATATGGACTAGCCCTAGTGGACAGTATAACTGGAAAATAAATAAAAAGGAAACTGGATCCTTACATCAGCTTTCTACCTCCTTCCATCAGTCATGCTCATAAGAAAGAACTATGTTCTGTCATATATAATAATACTTAGCCTAAGTAATCATTATAACCTTAAACCTTCAGAAATCACTATAAAATTCATTACTAAACACCAGTATGCATAAGATAATTCCTTTCTCCAAGTTTTCTGCAAAGATTGCAGGAATGAATTTGAAGCCTGCACTGAATAGAATAAACAGTTTGAATTACACACAGCTTTAGACAAGAGAAAAGCTTTCTATCTTTTTCCATAATTTTACTGTTTAGAACAGATTGCTCACGGATGCTGTGGAAAATCAATTGCCAGAGTTTTTTAAGAACAGAAAAGGCAAAATTCTCTAGGAAATTACTTTAATACAGTTGCTTCTATTGTAGGGCTGCAGAAGGTGACTTCTTAAAGTCCCTTCCATTACTATTTTTCTATGATCCTACGCTTATTGTCCTGGCTCATTAAATTCCACAGTTCTGGAAAAGACTAGAGATGATGATGCCAAGGTGATTTGAGTATCTTCAAATTAACCCCACAGGCTTTGGCACTGAGGAACAGAAAGACTGCCAACTGCTCTCCACATTTTCCCTAGCCTGCCTCTGATCCTTCTAACTGGCATCCAGTCAAAGTGAGACTGAACTTGTACACTTCTGTGTTTAAATGAACCAAAGTCCCACAGTGTACAGAGACAAATGCTAGAACCAGATTATTTTAAAAAGCAGATTGTACCTATGTGGAAACTAAACGTAGCTTTGACTGTCCTATGCAGGTAAGTAAATAAAACTTCTGTGTCCATGCTTTATCATTTTAACTCCTGTGTCAGGGGTTCTTGCATCTTCTCAAGTGGTGAAGATTCCAGATCTCTCCATCAGAAGGCAATTCTTTCCTCTTTACAGATTGTACTGAGGACAAATCTTTTTCTAAAAGTGCCATTAACATACATCAAAAGAAACCCACCGACTATACTCAGAGAAGGTGACTGCAAGGTGCTTTATAATACTGGGAAATAAATTAATTGAATTTAAATTAATTATAATTAAACCAATAGGCTTAAAATATTACTAAACAACTGGAAAGAGGCAACAAAGTAGCAGTTTGTTGTTATTTAGCTTACAATTTCAAAAGATGCAAAACATTGGCTACAGTGTCAGCCTTATTGACGACACTCAGCTCTAACTGTTCTTACTCACATACAGACAAGCTGCTAAATGTTTAGAGATCCAAGTAGCAGGTTAAGTTATCGCACAGCCATAAAGCCTGACTCAAGAATTCAAGGCTCAGCTTGGGCAAGGTAACAGCACATTACACAATTATGCAGAACTACTTGAACAAACAGCATATGAAGACATGCCGTGCTGAAAATGCCACAATACTGTTGTGACAATGAGTAGCACACATGATGGTTGCCTCTTCCTGCAAATATCAGATGTCACAGTATGCAATTTATCTGCATCCAAAAGATGTCTTCAAACTTGCATTGTAAGGAATCTTAGTTCCTGAATTGATACTCAGTTCGCTCTGGAATTTAAAGGGATGGAGAGATGTTGTGTCTCGCACTGGAACTTCCTTCCAGCACTTTCAAAAGACTTCCACTGATATCTTCTTCAGTCTATCCAAGGAAGAAGAGTAACAGTGTCCTGCTGTTTTGATTCTGTGGTGATAAAACTGGCGTGAAGAAAGAATTATACTGCAGTCTGCACACTATTACTTTATGCTGCAGACTGTGCATAAGTATTACCAACTCCAGATGGCTCAGGGAACAAGGGATTTAATTTGGAAAAAAATATTGCAAGAATCTAAACATAGAAGTTAAATGTAAGATCCTAATGATTGAAATATAAGATCCTACTGCACAATGTACTATGCTGGACCAAATTGTATATTTTAAGGTGACCCCTAAAAACCATAGGAAGACTTAAATGAAATTAAAAAATAGCCTGAGGAAATGTAGCCTAAAAAAATAAAAAAAATAAAATCAAGCAGTTGTAAATATGATGACATGCATTGTTGCATGCTCATAATGATGTGTATATATATATATATATTTTGTAGGTATAACTGAAGATCAGAGTTCAAAATGCCCTGAAAAATCTAAACATCTGGGTGCAAACCCTCTGTATCTCTTATTCAAATGGGAAAAAAAAAAACCCTCTGAAAAAACCCACTTATTGTCACTTCAATACAAACCAAAAATGGATTCATTGCTGACTTCACCCATTTGCCAGTTGTTGACAGCTGTCAATATAGGGATTTGATTTCTTTATCCAGGCATCACAATCACTACATTCGTATCTTCAGAGAAAGATCTTGACTGTGAGCTGCAGTTTCACTGCCCCAACTCAATTACTGCATTCTTGAACTGCAATGTATTCATTTGTGGGCAGTGGGGCAGCCAGTGGGAGGGTATTGATTGGAGTATAATGTCATGTGTAGCAGCGAGAGTAAGATGAAAAGTGTTTTCTGCTTAATGGGTTGGTATTAAGTAGGTGGGAATGGCTTCTAATTAGCCAACAATTGCTGTGTTTCTCAGTTTCCCTCCCTTCCCTCCTCCTGTCGGTCACCAGCTGCCAATCTCTCTCTCCTTTTCCTTTTTTGTGTGGAGTTCATTGCTCACTGCAGTGAAAGCCTTTGTTTAAAAAAGAGGGCTCCCAGGGTCTCATCTGCCAGGGTACCGCTTGCTGCCTGCGATGAGTAGCAACTGTCAGTTTATTTTATCTCAACCTTTTCATCATTCTGCTGAAACTGGCCGAGTGAAACCACCTGAGAGACCTGAGGATTCAGTACCTACAAGTCATTAGCCAGGGCTGCTCAGTCTCTCCCCACACAGCAAGTCAACTGAACGCTGCTTAAAATATAGTCCACTTTAACCCCGTATTTTCCTATGGATGGATTAGGACTCCTCCTGCACCTTCCACATTTTAGTTGTATGATCGTTCCTTAAATATACTACAAATAAGAATAGTGAGTAGCAGCACACATGCTCAAACACTACTTTTTAGAAACATAAAATATAATACACTAAAATCCAGTAATTAGAATACCCTCACTTGGAACCTCCCTCTTATCTAGGTTATGTTCTCCAGCATGAATATCATACCTAGCAATTCCCCCCGTTATCTGAACCTCTGCTTGCCTTCAAATTTTTGATAAAGCAGCTCAGAGGGACGAATTCTGCTTTCTTGTGCCACCCCCTCAAATCAATAAGATTTTTTTGGCATAACAAAAAGCAGTATTTGGCCCACAATTTATAACATATATACAACACTCTTTGCCATGCAGTTTCTCCCTTTAGGTACATGTATATATATATGTACATGTACTCCACATGCACACCCACCTTCCAAATGGCTAATGTAATTGCCATGAAAACTTATCAAAGTATGTGAAAGAAATATTTTATTTTGAACTACAACAAAATTAGATTTATCTAAATCAAATTCCATGTCATTAGCCTGAGCTATCTTTTTTCTTGTAATCACAGCTAACTTGTTGCAGTCATTACTAACAGTTTTAATACAGCAACTGAAGTATTGCTTTCCCCTGTATGAACAGGGAGCCTTTTCAAGATCTGTAAGAGAAGACAAGAACAGAAATCCAGTTATCCTTCAATATATCAATTGATTTCTTAATGCTTGAAATCACCAATGTTTTATCTCAATTCTCTTCTTACTGCAGCATAAATGTGCATACTTGTATGAATATCAACAAAATAAAATATAATTTGTTTTAATATTATTCTCAGAACTGAGCTAAAGGTACCAGTGAGGACAAGCTCACTCTCAGGGAATTGCATATTTCAAGATACTGTTTGGCAGATTGAAAGACTCTGGAGTCAAAGACTGGGCTCCATAGCACCCTGAAGTGACATTTTCCACCAGGAGATTGAAGTGTCAGATAAACAGAGGGCTGCAAGTGCTGCACCCAAGATAAGAAGTCAGTAAATACTGTGCAGCACACATGCCTCTCCTCTCCTGGTTCCTACCAACGAGAACATTCTGTTTTTCCTTGACACTGGCTACTCAGGTGGGGTCTGAAGTCCTTATTCCTCAAATTCCTTGGGTGCACAACATGAGCTGAGCAAGACTGCCATATAGCATACTCATCTTCCATTTTACAGCTTCAATTTTAAATCAGCAATTAGTTAAATGCACAGCACTAACAGATGCCCAGTTGAGATGTGCAGACATGACCAGACAGCTTGATGTCTGTGTTCATGTGATCTACAAATACCAGATAGCACAAAACACACCTTCATAGAAACGACACAGGCTGAGTATTGGCTTTCACAGACACTGTCATTAGCATATGAACAAACATAAGGTTTACTTATGAGGTGCTGGGCACTTGCAGTTCCCATTGCAAAAACTGCTGCAGAAGATTAATTCCCCACAGGAGCTGATAGCAGCTACCTTGTGTTTGACTGCTATCTGTAGCAGCTACATCTCAAAAATTAAAAAAATATGCCAGAATTTTAAGGAAAAGTAATCACAGTAAACCACTGTACCAAATATGGAAATATAAGAAAAAAACCTTTGATTAAGAACAATTTCTCCATATCAATTACTCTGTTTGATATTTACTAATGTCAGTATTGTAGGATAGTAGCTACATGTTCAAAATGATGTACTTGTATGACACACTATGGAAAATACTGTGGCAAGACTTGTATGAGCCCTTAAATGGGAATATTCTGTATTACAGATAATATTGAATGCTTAACTGAGTGAGTAGAAACAAGTGAATGAGCCTAGAGGCATGGTCATCTACTTAAGCATGCATTTGGATCTTCAAGCTAATTAATCACCCAGTCGTATACTTAAACGTAGTCAATCCATTCACACAGGTGATTAAGATCTATTTAAAGGACATTTTGATACTTCACCATTTCCTATTACCCAACTTATCAAGATACTCAATAAGAAGTGTGATTCTTTCCACTGCATGCTCTGATCACGACACAATAAAAACACAGAGCTTGACGAACAGTATGAAAACAGTAAGAAAAAACTGAAAAAACTCTCAAAAAACTCCTCTTGATTTTACTACATGCACAAAGATATACCTAAGAGGGTATAAGTTGAGATGTTAGCTACTGGGTACAGAGCTAACTGACTTATACCCCCTAAACATCAGCACAAACATGTATAAAATTGGGATTTGGAATGAAGGTGTGGGGCCAAAGAAGGATAGAGAATAATTTGCAATTTAAAAGCAAAGAATAGATGAGAAAACAAGAGAACAGACAGGGAATGAAGAGAAACAAAAAGATAATAAATGTTTCAGAAACAGTTCAAAAAATCACAAAATATCTCTGATGATTATACAAAAGAATAAAAAGAGAGGTGGATTTTTGGGCAAAAGAAATAGTGTTTCATAAATACATGAAATTGTGGGTGTATGACACTTCACTTTTTTATACAGATTGGCTCATTCCAAATGTAAATTATGTAAATCTCAACTGTCTTCAGATCACAGAGTCTTAATAAAAACAGGAATTTGTTACTTAAACATAAGAGGAACATAAAAGGATATAGCTAGGCGAGGGGAAACATTTCAGAAAAAAACCTTCTCAATGATGCAGAAAAGAAAACTGGCTTAGAAGACCAAGGAGAGGGAAGGTGTTTGATACACTGACTGCGACTCCTGAGAAGACCTGAGGGTTCTGTTACAGAAAATATGCACTGAGTACAGTTTCTTTGTATTGGCTTTGATTTTCTGTCTCCCAAGGTTGTTGGGAAGCTTTGGGTAAAGAAGAGTTTGCAGCAGAGAACTGTTTTCATGGTGGCCTGAGGTCTGCATTGGTTGGCATGTTTGGAGACAACACCAAAAAGGTTCTTTACAAATTCTAAGTGACAACAACCATCTCAATATTAAACAAAAGCACAGAAGCCTGACCCTTGGTGTATTATGAGGATCCATTTTCCTTTTTGAGCATAAAACCACTAGACACACCTCTGCTCACATATGCAGCAAAGGAAAGGGGGCCTGTGGTGGGCACATGTGGAGAGGCACTAGAGCCACTTCAAAAGTTTGCCAACTGGCTATTCCTACTTTGGCTCTACAAACATCAGGGGACTGCCAGAGAACAGCTCCTGCTTTACGATTCTTCTCTTTGTCAACGCTTTCATTGGCAGTGCAACTTAAAACTTGAGGTGCCTCAATTCAAGGATTTCTCCAGAAGTGACCTAATGTGGTTGGGCAAGAGCTTTAATTTCTTTTGAACCATTCAAGAGTCCAATAAAATCAGAGCAGGACTGAGACCCTGCCCTGAGAATTTTCACTTTTTAACTGGTAAGGAACTCCACTTATGTAGAAGTACCAACAGTGCAGTGCACAAGACTACACTAGTTCAGTGCATAAAGCTACACTAAAGGGTCTGACAATATACTGCAGTTTGAACATCACTTCCAACTTTTTTTTCCACAAGAAAGAACAATTCACCTTATTTAGGGAACCATTTTCCACTGATCTAGAAAGCTTGTCTGAGAAAACACAGCTGGATGCCAACAATGTTTAGCACAGGATGTGTCTAAAGGAAATGCATGGCAAGATTTAGATGTTTCCATAGAAAGTATCAGATGGGAAAAAAACTAGATGAGATCCAAATTCTCCTCTGGTTAAGATGTTTTTATGTAACTACAGATGACAAGAACATTCACAATCACACAGTCAGGATGATAGCGATTTTTTTGAACCTTTACCACCACTTAGACATAAAAGAACTGCCAACTCTTGCAAAGACTACGAAAATACTTCTAACACATTATTCCATGGTTAAACATGAAAATGTTCTGTGAACCCTCCTCCCAAGTATGGTACCGTCAATCCACACACCTGATCCAACTATTTAAGTTGGTATTTAAAAAGAAATCCCAGCAAAAACCCCTGGACATTGAATTTGTACAAAGCACAAGAACACTGTACAGAGCACTCCCTTTTCATGTTTTTTCAGACAACTTTCAGCCATCAAAAGTAAATAAAACAATCTACTGAACTCATGGAAAAATTGACACAGATGTTTATACTGTGTTCTCGGACTCTTCAATGAGAATCTGGTGCATCCGGTCACTGATCACAATGTGCTGAAAAACTTCCTTGTCACCTTCAGTCCTTTCCTGCACACTTAATTCTTTCTGCAGTCCAAGCAATAATCACTCTCACTTTCTAACAATATCAGCGTGTAACACTAAGCAGACTTAATCACATACTTAAAAAACCGAATCCCAGTTAATAATCAATAACAAAAGATATATGAACTACATAAGCTGATTTTGCAGAAACACACCTGTTCCATGCCATGAACATCTATACATAAGCATGCTCTATTTCAACACTTAGTTAAGATATCTGGCATTCCTATCAAAGGTACAGCAGTACAAAAAATGACTGATATTTTTGAAAGCTAAAGGTGAGACAAGATAAAATTTAGCAAGTGATGAGTGCTAGGTGATATGAATAAGAAGAGCAAGCACAAGTTTAGAAAATTTTAAGGAAACAAATAACAGAATCACCTCTTAACTTTTTTTTTTCCTATTAGATTTCCTAAATGTATATATTTCAGCATTTTTAACCACTGTATTTTTCCAGAAGTGATCAAATAATTCTATTTGATAAACCCCACAAAAATGTGCAGAAGCCATCCTGAGAATTTCTGCAGGGGACATGGAAACCTTTGAACTACTTTCAAAACGCTTATTAAGAAGTGAGCCTTTGTGCCTCTGGCACAGGAACAGCCTTGCAGTCTGTACTTGGTCACACACCTACTTTACATAATTTAAAGTCATAGTTCTTATTTACCAGTGTGAACAAGTGGATAATTTCCTTACCTCATGTTCAGTTGCATTTTCTGAGAAAACACCTTTCAATTTCTCATTGTTTTTGTCATATTAACAATACATTCTGAAAACTTAAATAAACTCTCAGCTTTTATAGCTCACTATTGACATAATCCATAACCATACAGAGCTTGAAGCAGAGTCCATTGCAGATCCTATCTCCAGACTCTTGCACAGTGAACAGACCTCTGAGAGGGAAGGGGTGCCCAGAAGATCGTTTGGAGGTATGGGCATCCTGGCTGCCTTCCAAATCAAGGGTCTGAATCATTCCCATCTTCTTTACAGCAGTGATTGGGAAGAACAATCACAGTTTGGCCTCAGTTCAAACTCAGCCTAGCTACTTTGTCACTGATAGCATATACATTTAATGATCTTTACTTGACAAATTAGTTACAAAACCCTTTAATATACTATCAAGAAGAAACATGCCAAAAGAAAACATTAAGGCTGTGAGCTAATTTCAGTCACCACACAAGCCTAGATATTTGCCTTCTGTGTTTGCTAACTGCAGAATAGAACTTACTAACAAATGATCCAAACAATATAACAGACACAAACCAGTGGCTTTGAGGGAGTGCACACACATGCACAATACTTGCAGTCTCACATCAGTATCGTGATATCCCAAAATCTCTGACAGAGCTTTAGATTTGAAACATGCAGTGAAAGGAACATGCTAACACAAGCCTCTACCTTTCCACTGACATCATATAAGAACTATGTAATGGATGTATATCTTTATAAGGTACAAAGGCTTGCTATTTTCTAGTTCTGATCAGTGAACCATACATTTTCTTAATCTTAAATTTTCTGAGATCAAAAAATCTGCAAGCACCAATGAGCAGGTACTGGGCAAATACAAAGTGCACATGAAGATAGGGTTGGATTTGCAGTCAAGCATTTTGGGTAGAGTGTCATGGCAGTTTTATTTAGTAGGCATTTGAGGTAACCAACAAAATTTATTAGAGGAGGAAAGACAAGATTTGCAATGTTAGAAGTTTTCCTGGCAGTGTACTTCAGAAAGAAGAGAGAGTTAAAAAAAAAGCAGTTTATCACATTTTGAAGCAGACTGTTCTGCTGTTGGACACTATTACCGAAATGGCCCATAAATTACACAGCTGTGGTAAGTTACAGTAGAGAAATGTTAACTGAATTTGTGTAACATAATCTTTGATCTCATATCTCACTTCTGACCTTCCCATTCTTGAAGGATAATCCTTTTATTAACGAATGACAAAGTTACATACAAACTCAATCAAAAATGCACCTGGTAAGATTGCTATATTTAAACAAATTAGCAATTTTCTGCTAGCCAAAAATGTTTCACAGAGAAATGACTACGAACCATCTTGAAGCACTTTGAAAAATGTGAATCAGTAGGATGAAAACTTAACTTTTTACACAACAAAAAGGACACAATCACACTAGGGAATGTACCATTCCTTGCATCTATGAGAGGAAGCTAGAGAAAGAATATTGAGGGACTACATATTTGGGAGTAAGAACAAAAGCTCATTAGATTGTATTTTCCAAAGCTATATAGGTTTAGCTGGTTCATGCATTTTAAATCACATTGAAGGCTGCTCAAGTGTGGAATGCTAGAAATAGTCCTAATCATGCTGAAGTTGATGATGCAAGATAATTCCATTGACCATAAGACTTCACAATTCATGACATGGATAAGGACAATCATTTATGCAGCATTTGAAACCATCATAAAGAAAACCCCAACAAAACAAACACAGAAAACCTATGGTAAAATGTGTCAATTTTGCCAAGTTCTCCGAAGTCAAAGAATGTAAATCTAAACTATGGTCAAAAGCACATACTATTTCTCAAGAAAACAATTGAAGACTTTGTAGTATGAGGAAAACAATATATTTTAAGTCTACTCTCAAAAGTGTTTAAATGGTTTCCAGCATCCAAGGGCTCTTGCTGAGGCACAGCCCTGCCAGATGCAATGATCTGGACTAAGAGTTGCCAGACTCACAGAAAACAATTTCTGGTCAGCATTTCATGTAATCAATATGCTAAACCAGATTCAAAATTTTCCTGCCTTCAGCACCTTTAATTATTCTTCTCTCCTCTAGAAGGCAGCAAGTCAAGAGATTATTTATTGAAAGACCAGTGAAATGTTTTCTCATCTGACAATGTTAGTCAAGCTGTGGGTTCCTTTTTAGGCTTTAATGTGGAGTCACAAGCCTTTTTGCCAACTGATTCTGCTTATAATGTTTTTTATACATTTGACTAAACATAAAAAGAACAATAAAAACATATTTGTTGTTGCAGTGGCATCTCACAATGGCACAGATAACCCTCCTGTAAGTGACGTCAGGTAAATGAGTCAAAGGCAATAGATATAAATGCATCCTCCTTTGCATTTATATAAACACTGTTTTCTGACAATCCCATCCCTTTTGTCCATGACAACTCTGGTCAAAACATCTATTTTATTAATAAATGTTGAGGTAAATTGAGTAATTAATGGTTCTTTCTGCCTGGTTATTGAAATGATTGATTTAGAAAATAAGTCTTGGTTGAAAGACATAAGGTGTATGGCAGCACTTGAATTTAAATGTAATTGTTCCTCCACTAGCTTAAGTATTTCTTTTGCCTAAGAATACAGAAACTGCTCTTATTTTTTTGTCACAGGAGAAATGTTCAGTCAGAACAGTTAGAAATAAAAACTTATTACCTTTCTTCTCCTTTTCATTAAATTCCCCTGTGGATTAAGAACTACCATTGTATTCTTGTCTTTATCTGTTTTATCCTGAAAAAGACTGAGAAAAATCTAGTAGATTATCGACATTGAGCTGTTTGAAAGAGCTAGAAATACTGCTCTATTATCACAGCAGGAATTTCCTAAGTGATGAGTTCATCATAGGATGCACAGACAGTCTCCTGGAAGGTAGAATAAAGGCTGTACCTGAAACTCAAAGGCAGTGAATCCTAATCTTGAATTGGTGCCAGGTCATGTTTTGCCAGACAAAGATATTAAAAATGTAATGCCAGTACTAACGAGAGATTTGGCACACAAAACATGAAGAATGTTACAGATTGTGCTGACAGTGTGACACTATGTTTTCCTGGATGTAATCTGGGTATCATGAGAGTAAGCTTGGAGCACTAATGAGAAGAATGATATTGAACTGGAAGAGCTGCTAAATATGCAGTAGCCACAGGGTTCCTGGAGCGAACTGGAACTGAAATGAAAACTGCAATACCGAAAGTAACAGAGGGCAAACTAGGCACAAATACAGAAGGAAGAGAATCTCAGCAGGCAAAACTTGTTTCTGGTACCACGCTTGCCAGGACATAAAGGGCTTTTCTAACCATACTCTGTTTATCCCTGAAGTACTGTTAAAGAGGAGCATGAATCTCGAGCTTAAAGAGGCACATATTTCAGGATATAAATGAGTTTCACAACTGACTGGAGAAAGAAATGTATAGAAGTTGAACAGACAACCTCGTTAGGTGTAAGAACTAAAATACATATTGGAGATAACAAAGATCATCCTCTCTCTTCAAGGTTCCTGTTTTTTTTGCTGTTTCCATTGTTGATTTTTGCTTGCCTCCTATTTGTGTCAGCTACAGTTAGTGAGCCTCATATGAAACGAGTATAAAATTGGATTCTTCTTTGGTCATCTCTGTTGGAAATCTTGGCATCTGCACTACAGGTCTACACAGGAGACATGCACCCAAATAACTCTGACAGTCAACAAAATCTGTGAGTGTGCTAGGTATTCACTTATTGAGATAAAAATCACAAATATATATATATAGCCATTGTAAAAGTGTTACCATCACTAGAACTTAAAACACTGTTATCTAACTCATCTCTTCAGCATGCCAATGAATGTCCTTGTTCAACAATTCTCAGTAGCTTCTCGTGTTGCCTCTGGTATCCTGGCCCCTGTTAAACTGCTAACATCTTTAATTACCACTTATTTTATATATAAAATTTACAACTAAAGTTATACTTAATTTTCCAATTCTCTGAAAGGGGGAGATACAGAAGAAAGCATCAGACAAGCAGGTTTTTGTCTTTACAAGTATGATACCTGAGGGAATAACACCATAACCCTGAAGCTCCATATTATAACTTTGGCCCAGATGCCATTTATTTCCACAGTACTGCAGATTCATGCTGTTCACATGAATGCAGAGAAGAAAGTTTCAAGGTGGAGTACATTTATCCCTTTTCCTTCCCCAGTACGATACAGTTTAATACTATCAATACTTGGAGATAATGCATAATTCAGTTTTTCTTGTATTAATATATAGTACAAGGGAAAAAGAGCAAAGAAAATTTAACCCATGAAGACAAAGGTCTACTCCACACAAAGTAGAGACCTACTCCACCTGAGCCAAGGAAATACACTAAAAAAAACAGAGTTGTTTTTATTTTTTCCCTTCCTCTCCATTGTCAAGTATAGAGATACAAAAAATAGTCCAGCACATTCTTCTGGATTCAGAACTACGTCGAGCAGAAATTACTTCTAATTTTTAGCAACAGGGAACTTGTTTTTGGATGCACCTGAAAAATGTACTGCAAATGAAGATTATTATTATTTTCTGTAAAGATTAAAATAATGATATTTGACTAAAGTAATACATCACTGTTTGCAAACAGCACCAAAAAAAGTAAGTCACAATCCAGAGCAACTCCTACTATCTGTTTCTCCCTGCTATCCTGTATTTTAACTTATTTAATTCAGCCTTTACAATAAGCACACAAAGGAGTAAATCTAACCTCCATTCAGCACAAGGATTAAGCCCAGGAAATAATTTCATAAAGCTCTACAAGAAAAATGACTTAACTGTTGAGGACAATACGGCTCTAATGTGTTTCATAACCAATGCCTTACCGACTGTAAGAGGGTCAGCGCACATGTCACTTCTGTTTTCCTTCCATGCCAGCAGGTACTTGAGGCTGACGGGATCTTCTGCTGCTACATGGCTGTTAAATGCCACCATCAGCTGATGAGCCTTTGCAATGCCACAGTAAGCCTTTGTTTCATCCACTAAGGGCACACTGTTTAAAGTTTTGGCTGCCTCAGAAGCTTGACTGAAATATTCAAAAGCTTCAATATAGTTCCCCTAGTAAAGAAGAGGAAAAAAAAAGAAAAGAATTTTAAAAACTACTTGTAGTCACCTGTATTTTATCTTGACATTAGAGCCTACTCCTCTGGCACCTGAGAGATGTTGCAGTGGAGAGCTCAGCCCATAGAATGACTCATGGCAGGGCATTAAGCAAATCACTCTCCCTTGCTGTTCCTTGACCCCTAAAATCCAGATGAGCATTGCTCATATCTTTCTCAGGAACTGAATTGTTTCTTGGTTATCTGTGCAGTATTTTGAACACACAAATACAAGTATATCAGTGCTTAAGTATTAATTCTGATTCCAGTCAGGCCATTTAGAAATTATCACTATTGTTTCATTACATTCAACATATCTGCGGGAGGAAAGGTCCTAATTTATGGTGGTACTAAATTTTAGAAAATAAATCCTAAAAATGGAAAGAAAGAGAACAATTAAGTGATAGACCTATAGCACTGAAAAGAACAGAAATTAAAACCTACACATTTTTGGGTGAAGAAAAGGGCATACCAAACCCCAGGGATTACTCCTAATCACAAAAAAGAGAAATAGTAGGAGAAATGTATGTCAACTGTTGCTAAATAAAAAACCCAAATAATTTCTCTCTTTATCCTACAGAATACAAAAATCCAACATTTATGAATCCAGTAAAAAGGAGTATAAACTACAGCAGATAATACATTAAGAAGAACTAAAAAATAAAACAAGAACTATTTTTTATGTGAAATATAGGAGAAAAACCCTTCTCAAATTCTTGATCAAAGGGAAATAAAAAGAAAACTAGGGAAAATCATAGTAGGATGAAAAGCTAAAATAGTTATTGGCATATTTATTCATCTCTTGCATATTTTTTCTTTTCCATGAATCTACTTTGAGTAAGCATCAGAGATGGAGTGAAAAGAAGAGCTGGAAGAGCGAGCTTCTAATTTAAAATGTAACATACCACCTGACCAAAACAAAGCTTGAAGAAATCTAAAGATGAAGAGGTTAAATTGCTGGGAAATAAGTAACATCTCTCACTAAAACTAGGTAGTATAATCTAGCCTTGAAAAGTAGTACATTTTACATTGGTATTACACAATGGTATGACAGTGGATAGTAGCTTCATGTTCTAGTGTTGGTTTTGTCTAATGTTTAATTATTATAGAAAAAATCAGATGACAAGTTTTTCAAGTTTGTCAAAAAAGGTAAGAAAGGAGGGTTTTTCAAGGCTTTGAGGAATTTCAAAGGGACCTAATAATACTATCTGAGTGGTTATGTGATAGCAAATGACATGAATTCTTTAGAAAATGAGAGGTATTTCATACTGCCTGAACTATTTAAAACTTTTAGTGGGTTCTAGTTTACTAAGGCTCAGGAAAGTCACCTTGAAATAACATGCCCAGTTCTGCAGTGGCTTCTCCTAAATTCAAAACTGCTCTAATATCTGGTAAGGTCAAACAAAATATTAGCATGCATCAAGAATGCAGGGGAGAAAGATGGAAGTTCTCTGTAAGAGGAATCTGGAAAAAAAAAAAGCATTTGGGGGTAGTATAAGTCAAAAGGGGTAAGTAGTCTGTTCAGTATATTACACATAGAAATTATGACCAAAATATAGACAACAGAGGTTAGAAAGGGCGATTTTGAAAGGGTATTTCTATTTTTATTTTATTCAAAGTGAAAGTGTTTCCTAATTTCCACATTGTCCAGTCTGCAGAACAAATTCTTGTTACTTACCATATTTAAATAATTTTGTGCAGCATTTCAGCTCTAAAATAGGTGTTAAAGGGCTCAGCATGAATCTTTCACTTCTGCAGTAATGTTTTAACCCTTGTGATTTCAAAACCCAAGGGCTACTGCAGTGCAAGCACTGCATCCCTAGACACGGTAAGGAATACAGTAAGCATGGAAAATGCTACCCAGACAGGCAGCCAACAGAACTGTTCTGAGACTGGCACATGGGTCTGAAAGAAGCACTTCAAAAAAGAATTTAGACACTATGAAAAAGGGAGTGTCTTAGTTACCTCCAGCTTAATATTTTCCATCCCTGCCTACCTATTGATTCAAACGGGCCAAATCAAAGATGCATGGAGGTATACAGAAGAGAAAGGTCTTCCACTACTAGCACAGACCTTTGACAAAGTCTTTGCTGCTAGTACCCATTTCATAAATTTGGCTGAGAGAATGTAGACAAGAAATCAAGCTAAGATTAAAAATGGCTTATTAGTATGCAATGCAGCATACATTAATGTATATTGCAATAAAATTTCATTTGCACTAACTGATGACTCTTTATGGGCACGTATAGCCTCAATGGTAATTTGGATACAGATTTTTCACAACACTGGAGGTTTATCACAATCTGAATTTGGAGGTTTTATTCATCTATTCTAAAAACAATACCCTAAGTGTTAAATATGGTGTGAAATTCCCACCTTTTCCAAAAAAATTAAGGCATATTTTATTTAGTCAAACAGTGCCTTCTCATCTGGTAACTCTTGTAAAGCAGTACCTTGATCAAATCCTCCTGGGTCATCTGACAAGCAAAATCAGTTTTTTACCATGAAGTAAACCAAATTGCTTGAGATCATTATGCAACGAGTACTTACTCTTTCATTGTGAACTTTCCCAAGTAATACATTTGCATCCAGCACGCTTTGGCTTAGGTGAGCATTCTCAGCATCCTTTATAAACTTTCCCAAGTACTTCAAAGTTTCAGCTGACTTCCCCTGACTGAAGAAAAGGACAGGGACAAAATTAAATATTTACTCAGATGGCTTCTCCAAATGCTGAAGACCTGTCCCTTTGTTCTGAGGTAACTTGACTTTGTGATGACTCATCCATGACTTAATTTTATTTCCAAATGGCCTCTAGCACTACCTGTGCTGAGCCCAATGAGATTAGTCCACACAGAACGTCTGAGGGCAGAACTGAATCCTTTCAACAAAATATAACAACATTTTTCTTCAGAATATTGGGCCATATTTTAAATCCAAGAATGAAAGCGCAGGTGATGATTTAACAGGGATTTTGAACTTTTCATTATTTTAATTTTTTTTCTACTGAGAAGATGATAACGTTTTCAACACAGGTGGACCTCACATCCTGACAAAACAAGGGAAGGAGGTAAGAAGGCTGTTTTTTCAGTAAGACTTTTTGTGCTGCTGTCATTTAGAGCTGCCATTTCATGCTCTAGAACCCTGGTGGCGCAGCAGCAGCTCCATAACAGCGCTGTCTCTCAGTTCTGGGGGTGACAGCCTTTCCCTGAGTGTAATACTGCACTTTGGCTGGGTGCATCAAAGGTTGCCAGGGTCACACAGGCAAACCTATAAAGTATGGATTGCAGGTGCCACCCCCAAATCCCAGTGAGATTAGAGCAACCTGAGGTCACAGCTGAATCTAAGCTGAAAATTGGCTAATGTACTTTGACAATAACACTTGCAGATTTCCCTTTTTTTAATAAAGCCACTCATATTAACAATATAAGACCTCGGCAGTGTGATTGCAAGATGTAAGATGGACATCTGTGGTTGCTTGTGAGTAAGGCACTGTGCTCTTTTCCCTTTAAGGCTGAAGTGTTACTCCAGCTGACCTCAATATTAGCCATGAACTTGAGTCACTAATGTAGGAGCGTAGCATGCTAAATGTCAAGGCACCAAGCAAGACAGAAAATCCAGTCTTAATTAAGAAATACACAGAAACAGAAGTTTCTGTAAATGATAAAGAGTTGTGATTTATTTTCTCACCATTTTAAACCACTTTCAAGTTATATTTCTGCAGCAAATGACTGCCTGGCATTTACTTACATTACAGTTTTTATTATAAACTATATTAGGAAGATGTGCTTTCAAAGTCTGGTAGAAGTCTGCAATTCCCTGTTTTATGCTGTCAGAGTAATTATAAAGGGTAGAGCCTGCCCTGAAACAGGAAATACAGCAAAGCTTAGCTGCAAATTTACAATATTGCAGTGACTATCTGTATGTGACTGAGATGGGTGAGACTGCTACAAAAGGATGCTAAAACATTGCAAAGTAACATTCTTGAAATGTTCAAGTAAATGAGTAAATGCTATTGTAAAGCCTAGTTGTCAATAAGCAGACTTGGATTTATTAAATTTCCCTAATTTAAGTATTTTAATACCATGAGAATACAAAAAAACCCCGGACTGTAAACATTTGCCAAATGTCAAAAGGCTTCTAAATTTTAGAATTAGAAACACATATTTTTTAATCTTTTTTTTTCCTAAGAAGAGAAAATCAAATGTTTCCCTGCAGAAATACAGAATATGATTTATATAAGTTAAAGGACAAGGTTAAAGTGTTAGACAAATATTAATTCCAGTTTTTCTAGTTTTCTATATGCAGTGCACAGGTGCAACTTGAAGAGCATATTATATGGTATAATCATTAAATCCATTCAACCAGACCTTTGAGAGTTAAAAACATATATTCTGAGGAAAAGGACTCCTTGGTCCAAGGAATGAGAATGAAACAGTGCAGAATATTTGTGTATCAAGGTGATTCCAGTTTCCAATTGGGAAAACAGGACTGTTAACACCCACATCCCCTGACAACTGTCCAATTATGTATATCACACTTGGCCTACTGTTTGCAGTAGAAGTAATCAATAAAGGATGTGGTTGAGTGAACATAGATTTTGGTTGAACCAATGCATGAAAACTTAATCATTTACTCAGAGTGGAGAAATCAAATAGAGCAGAGATGAAACAGCCACTAAGGGGTTTGTTGATTGTGCCACCAAGTTTGTGGGCTAGAGGCTGAAAGTAATAAAGCAAATGGAATCAGTGACAGGAGAAAATGTAAAAAGGTTTTCTTAATTTCATGAATTAATAGAAATGTTTTGATGTATTTTTGGCCATTTTTTATATTTCACATAAAAACCTATGCTCCACATATAGAAAATATGAAAATTGCTAGGGCATATAACCTCTTTCAGGAAAACAGAAACCAATTTGATACATATCAGAAAGGTATTTCTCACTCTTAGAACTCCACTTATGCCAGCCAGCAATTGGTTGGTACAGTTTGACAATTTTTTAAAGGAAGTACTTCCAAGAGCACTGCAGCTTGAGATATTTATAGTATGCTAGAAGGATTACTGATACACTTTATCCTGCACAGGATATGATAACATGATAAACAGGTCTTTCCTACTCAAAGGGCTAATACTTTATAGTTCCTTCGAAAATCTACATGTTATTTTATACAGCCATATACTTTCTATCTCCTTAGACATCACCTTCCTAAATGCATAAAATGTAATTTCCTAAAGATATAGTCATTCATGATCCCACAGAACAGTTATGATGACTTCAGCAGAAGAGATTACACATCTACAGCAACTCATTTTCCAGTTTCATGCTAAAATGCCCTATGAGATTTTTACCCCTATTAGACTTTTATGAAAATATGCACCTTTTATAGGATTGCTCATGTGATGGAATTGGATGTATAAATCATATGTCCACTAGAAGTCATTACCATGGTGGACACTGGTAGAATAAGTCAAGAACATGATGCTATTATGTCAGATTTTTTTCCCTGGAAAATGACATGCCTAAATGCACATGATAGAGATTTTCAGTTTCCTGTGGTCTCTGGAAACATCTGTAGCAAAGATTTCACAAAATATTCCAAAGCCACAGACAGATTCTGAGCTATTCAGGAGGGCTCAGTCACTTTCTCCAACCTGTCACAAGGAAATCAGTGCAAATTCTCATAGACGTTATGGCTATAACACATTATTTTTGTGAAACGGCCATCTTTTCTTTGTAAAGACATTATCCATAAAATTTAAAATTAGTTGCACAGGTCTAATCTAGATCAGGTACAAACACAAGTAAAGAAAAAGTGAACAAGCTGAATATGGAGATTCAGTCAACCGCAGCGACAGAATAAATCAATGCATTTATCCAATATGTACTATGTCCAGCTCTGGAGTTCTCAGCACGGGACAGATATGGACCTGTTGGGTGCAGAGGAAGCCACAAAGATGATCAGAGGACTGGAGCACCTCTCCTGTGAGGACAGGATGAGAGGGTTGGGGTTGTTCAGTCTGGAGAAGTCTCTGTGGAGACCTTACGGTATCTAAAGTGAGCTTATAATAACGACAGGGGCAAATTGTTTAGCAGGGCCTCTTGCAATAGGACAAGGGGTAATGGTTTGAAGGAGGTTTGATTTATATTAGATATAAGGGAGAAATATTTTACAATGAGAGTGGTAAAACATGGCAACAGGTTGCCCAGAGAGGAGGTAGGTGCCCCGTTCCTGGGAACATTCAAGGCCAGGCAGGATGGGGCTTTGAGCAACCTGTTCTAGTTGAAGATGTCCCTACTTATTGCAGGGGGGCTGGACTAGATGACCTTCGAAGATTCCTTCCAACCCAAACTATTTTATGACCCTATCTTTCTATCATTCTATGATTCAAAGCTGCCCAGACTCTTCCACATACAAGTTTCTCAAATAACTGAAAGTTGCTGAGAATCATCATGGCATTTTACAGGGTTGAGCAGTTAATGCCTATCATATACCTAAAGCTCTTCAAAGCCAGTACATATGTAAGGTGTTTGATTTGGTAAATGTTCTCATGGCACAACTACCAGATGTGTTTTTTAAAAATATGACTGCCATTTTTCAGAGAAAGGGTTTATGTTTGGGTCTTCACCTGTGCAATAGATTAGCAGTTAAATCCCTGATCCTATACATGAAATTGAGTTCCTCCTTCACTTGAATCAATCAGAACATTCCTCTTCTAGGAGAATGCCTTAAATACTAAACTGGAGAGTCTTACTGCTCCTAGTACTCCCTCTTATGGCTCCTTACCTACTGTTTTCCCTCTTTTTCAAATTACAAACTGGAAAGCAGTGAGACTGTCCATTCCTGGGTAGCTAAAGAATGTTGCCAGAAAGTGTGGAGTACAGATTTGATGCAGCAGAAAAATCACTAGTCATTCCTTTTTAAGATAAGAATTTGGATTGGTATGGTCTATTGGATGAAGGATTTAGCAAACTGACTTCAAAAGGATCACCAAATCTGTAAGTTCTGAGTAAATAAATGTATATGCCCTCATTACAGAATGCCTAAATCACACAGGGAGGAAATTAATATACATGGTTTACTAGGAGTGTTCTCTTGACTATCTCAACCCACCCTCTACCCAGACTGATGCTTTCCCTGAATACAAGGAGCCCATGAATGCTTCTGAGAGCTCAGACAATGCTGTACTCATTGCAAAGCCACTCTTTGTAACAGATGGTTTTCTAGCAACCAAATCTTTCTTGGTTAGGCTTAAGATGGTGTTGAAAACTAGTTTTGACCTCGTATTCTTAGTCTGTTCTGTGTCTCTTTTAGTATCTTATCCCATATCCTTATTTAGGATGCTCAGAATACGGGTAGCCACGAATTATGTATCAGAGAGCTGAAAACAACTGTGGCTGTGGCTGGCTCCTTTATGCTCTGAAAGGCCAAGAGACAAGGGGTCCAACTCAAAGAGGAGAATTTGCTTTGCACACTGAAATACACCTGGTGACAAGTCCTTCTCCATAATTTGCCAACCTCTATCATGCATCATATGCACTGAAGTCCCCAAACACAGGATGAATCAAGAAAGAGCTGAAACCTTCATTTTAGTCTCTTTCTACTCCGACTTCATAGGATAATGGCATTAGACTACTTCATGTCGAAATCATTTGTTTCAGAAGTTGAAATAGTTTCAAACTATTTCACCTGGAAAAAGATTTTAATGCCAGATGCTGAAACAAAAATACTGAACACAAGCATCGTATTTGCAACAAATGTAGTTAACACATGCACAAACAAGAAATGTCTTCATAGAAGAAACTTACAGTTCAGAACATATTACACTGATACACCTACTGAAGCTGGATACATTCTTCAACTCTTCCTGTCTTTTTAAACCTGGAAAATAGGCTTGCATTTCTATTTTCAGTAAAATCTCTCCTAAACTTGTGGGGGGAAAAAAAACCCCAATAACTTAAAAAGCCCCCAAAATGTGGAATAAAAAGGACATGTTATAGTTTACAGGTAAAGAAAAGCTAGGACCACACACTTAAAAAAATGTGTACCAGTTTAAAATAACTTTCGATGAAATGGTCACTTACTGCAAGAAGGGCACTGCTTAAAATTTAAGCAGTCAGTAATGGGAAGCGACAGACCTCTAACAATTTAAGTCTTTCACAGTTGAATGAATCTGCACTGACAGTCAGACAAGGATGTGCTAACCTACCTTGCCAGGATCTTGGCTGCAGCTGCATATGCTCTGCCCAGGCCAGCAGAATCACGAAGTGCTGTGAATATTGCTAAAGAGGTGTTCAAAATCTGTGAAACAAGAAAATAAGACCCAGTAAATACCATGATAAGAATTTCCACTTTTTTTCTTCCCCCCCCCCCCAATCTCTCTGTCCATATGGAACACAAAATTAAAGCTTTTCCCCTTCTACAACTGTTCTCTAAATAGCCATAACGGGACTAGGGTTTTGAGCATTACTTATAGTTGTTTGAAACCACTCAATAATTACAAATCAGAAAAATGCAACTTGCATTCCATTTAAATCTCCGTATTTTGGCAATTTGCAAAAATCAAAGAGGTACTACCTGTTTTGCAATATAAATTTCACTATCCATAATTTAAACTAATTTAAGAGCCTGTGCTTTTATGAGTTTCTGATAATATTTTAGGAATGGTATCCTTTGCATTCACAGTGTTTTAGAACGATATGCTGAAATACAACTTAGTATTTTCTTTCTTTAATCTGCCACAAATTATTTTAGTACAATTCAGATGCCCAAAAACGGACTTAGAGTTTATACATTTAATCTATGTTGCCCTAAAGTACTGTAGATAACACTGTTATTTTTCTGAGTAATTATTCACACACAAGCAGTTGGCTAACATTAATTTGGAATGTACTCTATTATTATGAACCTTCCCATAACTGAAGGCTTACAGCTGCTGCACAAAAACATATGATCTTAATTCAATTTAGCACTGACATCACCTGTATTGCAGAATTTCTTTTCTCATCCATTTTTTTTTTCAATGGTGATGACGGGAGAGTGCATATAAAATTAAATCTTATTCTTTCCCCCCTCCTCTTTGTTGCTTGACCCAATCTATTACACACATGAGAAAACAGGAAATCTCCAAAGACTCTCTATGGAAATCCTTTTTGCACATTTCCAAGAAAGGAGTAGTGAATGTCATTTACCAACTCTGAAGGGGGATGGGAGATGCTCAGGGAGATATGACAGTATCCTGCATGCCCCAAGATGCCTATTTATACTGAGGTAAAAGATAGGGCATTTTCTATTAAGATTGCATCCCTTGTCATTGGCAAAGTGCATGGTTCAAAAGAAGACAACCTGTGTGTGCTAATGCTAGAGATGTCACTATTTCCATCATTATTTCCCACTGCTCAGATTTTCTAGTTCTTGAAAGAGTTTTACTACGTGCAGGAGTATCCCTGGACGTGGCTCTTATTTTTTAGCTATATAAGCCCCATGTGGACAAAAAGTAGCACTTATTAATGTGCACTGTCCTATTTATCATCCTTCAAGTACTTTCTTATCAGTCGTGTTCTCATGTACATCAGCATTGCATCCTATACTTGAAGGTCATTGCCAATTGAGTTATCAATGCATCAGACATGACAAAAAGAGTGCAAAAGGCACCTCAGTTAGGAAGTTGTCACATCAGCTCAGAACTCACCCTAAACTGAATGCACACTTAACATTGTCAGGGCCCACAGTGCATCCTTCTAATAACCCAGGATGGTAACAAAAATGGACACAAGTGTCCAAAAAATCAGTTCTTAGTATTGCATTTGACTCAGGGGACCTACAACATTTGTTGTAATAATTGTGCTCATATTAGAAAACCTGCCATAAGAGTGTCAGGAGGTCTCAAAAATGCTATGTACTGGACTGAAATCATAACTAGTTTTAACTGGCCTCTACAATATTAACTAGGACACAGGTCCTCTAGTCATTGCTATCTAGCACAGAAAGGTTACTCAGGCACCTAAGGCTTCAGCTACTGTACATTTTGCTTCTATCAAAGATATCACAAAGCCTAAAAAGTACAGATAAAACCAAGGAAAAACCATACACAGAGTAGCTGAAGTAAAAAGTTGGTTCACTGCATCTCTGCAACAGCTGCAAGAAAGAAGTAAATAAATAAAACCTCTCATTCATATTGATGAGAAGTGCTCATTTTGGTCCCAGGTTACTGCTACTGTACACAAATCAGATATTTCATTCTAAACAATGATGAAATAATAATACGTAAAACATTTACATAAAAGGGAGGAAAACTTGATAAATTACACTAGAAAGTGTACTCTTTGTGTCTGTATTTCAAATGACTCCTCCAGCTTCAGAAAATATGCAGGGACACAGAAAGGGACACATGCTTGATGGAAAGGAGCTGTGTAGTGCCCCTGTATGCTACAACTGCCCAGTATCCATTTATGTGTAGGAAGTAAAGAGGGATTCCTCACCTATGGTGCATACCTGACCTTCAATATTCAGGATACAAAGAAAAAAGAAAAAGAGAGAGAGCAGGATAAAATGCTGAGTTAACACATAAGCATTAGAGGATTTCACCCAAAGTCTCTTGCAATTAGAGCACACTTTTCATTTTCATTTAAAATGAAAAACTATAAAGCTTGCATTCTGGCAAATCAAGTAGAATTGAGAGAGAAGCTGCCAGAATCTGTAAACTGCCTGAAAACAACAAATGGACAAGAAAATTTCCCTGTTTATTTTTATGGGACCCAAACAACCAGTCCATCTAACACAGTTGATATAATTTGGATCTAATGGAATTTATAGTTTCCCAATGAAAGTTTTCCTACCTTTAGATAGAAGCATAGCTAGAAAAGGGTATTTTATATATATATTTTTTGGCCAATCTATACAGAGGATGGTGACATCCAAGAAAGAGGTGGAACATGTTAATACATAAGAATCTATACCTGTAATGTACACTAAAAACAGTGAGCTTGGGAATTGCACAAATTTAGCTGTATTTCCTTCTCAAAAGTTAGACAAAGTTTTCAGAGATTTAGAGTAACTGAAGAGTCATAAGGTCTTTCTTTTCTTTATATTTTGTTATGGTTTGTTGGGTTTTTTTAGAATTAACTATGTACAAAGAGTTCTGAGGAAGGAAGCTATTGCAATATATTTATCCTGATCATACACATAACATTATTATAAAATTTCTGTTTCAAAGAGAGTTTGAAACAGAACTCTAGCAACTAGTGGGAAAAAACTATTGTATAGGAAGTTGAAAAGGTTAGAATAATGTACAGTTCTTTCTACCCCTATATAAAAACTGCACTGATTGTGGTCACGAATTAGTTTTTGGCTCTGTGTGACCAATCACACTGATTATCTCAAACTTTTGACTTCTGAGGGTCTGCAGTGGAAATACTAGTTTACAAAAACCAAATAACATGAAAACCAAAGTCTAATACAAAAATGAGTTTCCGATCACTTTTTCTCATCCATGCAGGAGGTGGGAAGGTGGCAGGGTGAAGGCTTCAGCTTTGTCTTCTGTGTAATAGTCAACTGTCTCCCACATGCCATCCACTGTTACTTTGGTGTATGTAGGGAAAAAAAAAAAGAAAAAATAAAAAAAGGAAAAAGTTGCCTTTATGGTTCAAAAATAGAAATTTAAAAAAAAAAATTAGAATGTATTGTACAATTTCCCTGGTTTTCTTGCTTAGCACTAAAAGGTGGAGGCATGTGCACCTGGGAGGAGGAGAGCTACTGTGGGAGCATCCATTCATAAAATCAACTCTCTTCCTGGGTTTTTGTAAGACTCTTGTGTCTACAATTAGTTACAGTGTAAAAATAAAATAATGAGCTCTGCTTAAACCCTCAAACTAGAGCCTATTTATGGTATAGCTCTTGCACTAATTCTCTAGCTAGTGGTGAATTTCATATTTACCTCCTCTGCCAAGAAAAATATTAGTCAGATCTCAGGTCCAGATTTACTTCTCAGTCATCTCAGCATTATGCCATGTGACTCTCCTGGGGTTATTCCATTAATGTAAAACAGACACATCAGGTCCTCCCCCAAGGCCCCCCCAACCCCAAAATCCCACCCTTTATTTTTTATTGTTGTCACACCTGCACTTCTTTTATATGTACATAAAAACATATGCACGCACCTCATTAATACACACTGAGGACTCAGATAAAAGGACAGAGGTTGTGCTAAACATTCATACATCTGGGGATAATGGACAAAACACTAAAATCGAAAGTATGAATTTATGTTGAATACAGAATGTCTATCCAACTCAAGATTAATGCTGCTACTACTGTTCTGGAAAAATATATTACTCTGCCAAAAGCACAATGAGATAATATCAATTTATAATACTGTAACCTTAAAAAACACAAACCCATAGATTTGCTCTCAGCTTTCCACTTGATATTGTTGTCAAACTTTATTGGAAATACCTTTATTTTGATTTCTGAAAATCTAGCTGTGTTGAGCCATTTCACAGCTGGTGAGCAGTAAAGATGCTTCTGCCTCATTTACAGATCTTGAACATGAATCAGACAATCAGCAGGAACATTAGTCAAAGAGATCACCAGCTAATGATTTCTGACAGGCACTGCAGACTCAGGCCAAGGCCCAGCCTGGCTCGCAGCATCTGACAGTATTTTTCTGAAGCCAACAATAGGTGTTGCAAGACAGATAATGCAATGAAGTGAGACTACTGGCCTCATACCACTCAGTACCTCTTAAATACTTTAAGAAAAAAACCAAATAGTTCTGATGGTCTCTAAAACATCACTTTGATGCAGCCCAGTGACAATAAAAGACAACAGAACTGTATGCATAGGCATTCTGCAGTTCAGTGAACTCTGCCCAGTCGCTCCATAAAAAAAAAGCATATTTAGAAATTACTAAAAATTTCAGTGTTTATAACCATAATGTGAGTGGTTACATGCCTGTGGCCATGCTGAGTAAGAAAAGTTTCACAACAGAAACCCAGATGTATTCTTATTTTGGCCAGAACAGTGTAGGAGAGGTTGGACAGCAATAAGAAAATTGTATTGTTTCATGTAATGCATTGATTAAAATGAGCAGAGCTCACCGATCCCAGGAAAATCCTGCACCAATATCACCTGAATGGCAGGCCACACCTTGTTAAATGCTAAATGTACTCAGGTATAGTGAGCATCCAGAGTGGAAGCAATACAGCATTCTCTCTGGAACATGCAGTTAAGGGATACAGAGACTGGATGCCCCACTGGGGAAAGAGGGAGCAACCCTTGATTTGCCAGAACTTTTAGTTCTCCCTCTTTTCCCACAACTGAAATTCACCAACTCAGATTCTGTGAATATTAACTCCTTGCCCTGAGCCCCATCCAATTACACCGGACTGTTTGGTTTTGATAAATAAACAGAAAAAAATTAATCAGAAATGCACATTGTCATTCTTCCTACAGAGACAGAAGGACTTTCTCTGGAATTAGCCAAACTGGTCTGTTCCAGAACTCTATTCCAGGGACTTTATTGTGGGTATTTTGATAATGCATAGCATAAGCACACATCTTGGAGCAAGGGAGTCAGGGACAGGGGAGGGAAGTAGAAGAATCCACCCAGAAGTCTGTCCAAGTCAAACAACAAAGTGGAACACCGTGGTTCAAGACTTTCCAGAGGCTCTTGGTAGGACATGGCTATCGCTGAGGTGCTGCCTGGTTCCCACTCTCCCTGTGGGTAACTGCTCTATCCAGCCCACACTCCTCCCTCCCCTGATATACTTGGCTATCAAGTGCAGTGTTTACCTTTATGCTCTATAAATGCACAGCAATATATGCTTCAGGTTACTTGTGTCTGCATCTGTTTGAGGGATTAAAGGAGGGAAGACAAACATTTCACCCATTTCTTAACAGTCTATCAAAGTAAGACCGAGGGCTCTTTGCCTGTATCAAGTCTTAATTGTATTCTTCACGTAATATTCAGAGTATGTATGTTTTACTCTGATTCTGAGTGGATGATATGTAAATACAGGTAACTAATTGAAAAAGTTCCTTTCCCCAGAGTAATTTCAAACTTCTGTTGGCTTCCACAAGGTCAGGAGGTCACCCTGTATGCTTCATTTTGCTGCACAGGAAACTTAAAAGAGATGAAATGTACAGATGATTGAATAAACATTAACTTGTGTTCCCATCCTTCTTATTTATTCTGTATTAGTTTCTGTATTACTGTCCTTAATTCTGACCTTCTGTGCCGCTAATAATTGTAATAATTCTGATTCTCTACACCAACAACTTTGAAGGAATGAAGTCATCATTTCTTTATTTCCTATACCTTATAAAGAGTTTTATTAAAATAAATAAAATTTTTTAAAAAAATTCATCCAGCTCCTTCAGAGCAAAAACCTATGCAAACATCAAATTGCAGGTATTTTAGTTTGTTATTATTGTACAATTTGAAATCTTTACTGCAAAAGACATTGCCCTAGAAAAGGTTGTTGTAATCTTTATTTAGGATGGGAATGTAATGTTTTCCAAACCAGCCACTGTTGACATATTTCTTCAAAATAAAGCATGGTTTAGCAGTCTGGAGTGAAGAAGCTTCATCTGTTACCCTTTAACAGCCATATAGGAGGAAAAAACAGTTTATGTATCCTTTCCATCCTGACAGATGTGACAATAGCTGGAAACACTGTGCCTGCCAAGAGCTTTTATCAAGTATGTTATAACAACTAGTAATAAGTGTAAATAATAAATGGCTACGATCTTATGGGAAACGGTGGCAATACTAAACAATTTTTGGTGCTTGCTGATGGGAGTCTGCTAGTCTTGGAATTCCCTGGCTTCCCAGTAGAGTTTTGGCCTGACAATAAACAACAGTTTAATACTTTATCTAATCCCAGCCAGGAGGTAAGTTCAACAGCAAGCTTTTGCAGATGTTCACATCCAATAATCTATTCATAATTGATGAAACAGGGAGGTCAGATGTAATGGTTGCTACTATTCCAGCAACAAATAAATGGTTATTGACAAAACAAGGCAGTGTGGCGCTGAGTGCTGAGCAGTGACAAGCATGAAACAGTGCTGAGACAGAAGTAGTGATGTGAATACAGCCCTTCATCCTGAGAATTCCTCAATGTGATGTGTGGCACGAGGGCCACTCTGACACATAAGCAGATGGAGGTGACTTGTAAAGGAAAAATGAGATTCCGCAAGTACATAAGAGACAAAGGCAGAGCCGGAGAAAGGAACAAGGAGAAAGGGGTGGAGAAGATTGGAAATTTGGGTAAGTGCAATAATATGAATCGTTCAGAAATGTTTTTGTATAGCAGCACTGTGATCCAGATGTCTGGACCGCTTTTATCAGGTTGTTGTGTCTACACAAATGTACCTGGCTGTCAGATCACTGTAGCCTGCTAAGACATTAATATCATACTATATCTGTGTGCATGCTTAAATGCCCATTACTTCTTAGACAAAGCACCTACAAATATTCTTTTTCATCCTCATTAATATCTTTAGTCCAGTGTTGAACAGATATTTTTAACTACACAAAGTTTTCCTAGCTAAAAGCAAACAAAAAAACTTTAAAAATTTGCATAACACAATGGTAAAAACTGCAGAGATAAACTGGGAAAGCATAAAACCAATTTAAGTCAATTAAAAACCATCAGTTTTCTGCCAAGCAATATGGAAGCTAAGGAAAAGTTCTCATTCAGCTGAAAACCTTATATTCTTTAAGTTTTAACCCACATAATGCAGTAAAAGGATTAATAGACTGTTCTTATTGACTGAATAAAACTTGAGTCATTTACATGCAAATAGACACTTGAAATCTTTTGCATCCATTTCAGTGCTAAAAGATAGTATTTTTACAATGTTTACTGTGTAATACACTAGTATGAAAAACAGCAGAATGAAATGGTGGCCATTACTGCTATATTGCGTAGTCATAAAAAGATTTCAGACAGAAATATTTTAAATATTAATATTACTAAAATCATTTAAAGCACCAAGGAATGTGAAATCGATTTATTTAGAAGTACAGTTTATTTCACACTTTGCTACCAATTCTTTTGATCAGCTCTGAAATAATACATAAGCTGAAAGCAAAACAGCAAAACAAATTGCTTCCAGCAAGGAGGCAGGAAGCTCTAGGTTTTACACTGGCACGCTTCAGTGTTTTAACTTCTCAGGTTATTTATCTATCAAAGGATGAATTTTAAATTCCTTAAGACCTAATGGCTGAATCAAGACCTATTCTCCAACCTAGCCATCAATGGTCCTGATCAAGCAAGGTTGTTATGCATTTGCTTACACCGGAATATATGAGTTGTCCCCCCGAAGTCAATGAGAATAACTGAATTGAAATTTAAACATATATTTAATAAGTGAATTGCTGTAGCTTGAACTATGCCAATTTGAGAAACCAATCCAATTTTAAAAGCCTTACTTTACAGAATATTTTTTTATAACCTGTTCATTAGAATTAACTATACAATGGAAAACAAAACCTCCCAGATTATGAATACATTTGCATTTAAGTACTGAATTTCCTGAATTTGTACAGCGTGGGTACAAATATTTCATTTCTCAAAACACATTAAGAGTCTGATTTCCGTGAGTATATTATCTAACGGAATTAGAAAACTTCTCATACAGTTTTTCAGCCATTTGCTACAGCCCTGGGTATAGTATGAGCAATTTCCCTAATGGATATACACTAATGGACTGACAGTTCTTAAGATCTTGCACACCACTGTCTCTCAGATAACATAAGCTACAAACTTAGACATGCTGTAACTATGTCTTTCCCTCTATTATAAACAGCATTTAGGTGCTGAGGTTTAGCACACCTAAGCTAGAAATCCAGCATAGTCTAAAGTTCATACAGCTTTGTCTTTTTTATTTCTAGCCTGTGAGCAGAAACTTCTCTATTGGCAAGTATTTAAAAAGAAAAGAAAAAAGAGGGGGGAAAAAAGGAAAATAATGAAGCATATTTTATTAGCTACTCTAAAACAAGTTTCAATAGAGTACATAGAAAATGCCTAAATCACATCTTTTAATTGACAGAAGACAGTTATTGGAGTTTTAGAGACCTCAGTTGGGGTAAGTGGACTAATTGTGACCTTCTTTCCCACAAATCAGAGCGTATAGCTGTGTTCACAGTCTGGCTCCTACCTTGCCTGGGAAAACATAAGGAAGAGCCATCTGCACTGGCCATACCTGGCAGAGAATATGCAGGTTCTTCCATCCCAGCAACTTAATTAAAAAGGTAGGACCTGAGCAAAGGCTCCATGCCTTGGTGAAAATAGATGTAAAGATATTTTTATTCGCTTTTATTCCCTAAGGAATTTTTATGGCTTTGTCCTCAATGTTTCAACAAATTAGAGCTGAGCAAACCTCCAGTAAGGGACAATTACAATTTGCTTCTTTTGAGTTCAAACATAAGAGCTAGCAAGAGTTTCATGGAAATGATTCAGAATCATACAAGTAATCTTGATCTTGGAATATCTATTATTATGTAAATATACTTTTCCTGGTGCTACACTGCAGTCCCCTCCAGTTCTTTGCAAAGTCATATGGAAAGTATCTGTGCGTGTCAAGTGCTTGTGTGTGTGTGTAAGGCAATAGTAAAACTTGTCATTTTGTAGCAGATATCCTGAGTCAAAAATCTTACCAAAAAATAGAGTTTGAAGTTTGGGAAACCACATCTGATATGTTAAATAGCATGACTTCTGAATGCAGGATGTTTAATATATATATTTTAAATGAGGATGCATAAATCTTAGAAATATGCATAACCCCAGCAACTTTTGTACTGTTTTGGAATTAAAAACAAACAAAACAATGTCCTCCAGGCATAGCCCCCAAAACTGGAGTTTTAAATGCTTTGTCATCAACTTGTATGCAGATTCCTGAGATCACCAGTGGTCAAATAATCCTAAATTCTGAAAAGGTGCTATAGATCTATCTAATGGATCGTGCAGTCGAACCTGCAGTTCACTGCAGTTGTCTTACTCTTTTGGGATGTATGCATGAGTAAATTGAAAATTGTCATGGATGAGATGGAAATCCACCCATTTATGGTGTTTGGCAGCCATTCCTATGGAACATGAGACTCCTGAAGAGTAAGGTTAATATCAACAAGTTACCAGTGCATTTATTTTCATTG
Source organism: Pipra filicauda (assembly GCF_003945595.2). Classification (NCBI taxonomy): domain Eukaryota; kingdom Metazoa; phylum Chordata; class Aves; order Passeriformes; family Pipridae; genus Pipra; species Pipra filicauda. The sequence goes on along the minus strand of NW_024105087.1, from coordinate 3,254,241 downwards.
TTTCTATGAGGAAACAAGAAAATGTGGTAATCTTATTTTTTTATCAGGTAATATAGATTGTTTATATATTTAATATTTTTTGTTTCTCCTGCTCCATAATTTTTTTATAACTTGACTACTGTAATTCTGCAATGGTACTGCATTTAAGATATTCTTCTGGCACATTTATCTTGACAAAAATCCAGTTTACTAAGGGAATTTATTCTGATGCCATTAACAAGTAAAATACAATCTAAACCACAGACTCAAAAGGAAAACAATACCACATTTCAAGGCAAATGTAGTGGACACCATAACACCAAGGTGCAAATCTGTGGTATACAGAAAAGTATCGAAGGAAAGTAGCATTACTGCATCTCAGGGCTACTCAGAACATTTTCCCTGGGTTTTTTTGGTTTTTTTTTTTGCTTGGCTGGTTGGTTGTTTTCAAGAAAATGGTTAAGATAGGAAAAACATTATTTAAATTAAACCAACAGAAGAAATCCTTACTTCACTTAAGAGAATGTTAACTTTCGTATCCAAATAAAACCGTTAGATCTTTCTTTCACTTTAAGAATTAAGTGCTAAATTAACATCAAAAAAATTAGTTGAATGATCAGATATTCACCTCTTTCCTGAAGTTTCAGGTCTTCTTTATGATTCTCAATACAAATAATTTTTAGTTTCTTAATTCCTTCAGTATTCGAGTCAGTATATTTTGTCAGGACAAAGTTCACTCCCAATACTAACTTTCTCACATAATTTTGTTTGTACTATCTTCACCAATGTCTAGCAGCAGTGGGACCCTTCAGAAACATGAAATTTAACCAGTTTCAGGATTGGTTCACACCTTTCTCTTTACATAATCCACTGTGAGTATTAACATCAATCAGAAGCACCTACCTTCAAAGGTGACTCAGTTTTGTCTGGTTTTTCATTCCTCAGATATGAAAAACACTAAATTCCTGCATGAATACAGCCTTAAGAACAACTTAAAAATCACTTCAATGAAAGTGAAGCCTCTGGGAGGGATGAGACCTTTTCTTAAACTGGTATGCCAAAATGTTTTTTCAAGCACATGATGCCATTTGCTAGGCTGAAAATGTTACACTTCCTTACTAATGGCTAAATATCACTTCGAGACGAATAAAGGACAGTCTGGCTAATTTAAAAGAAAGAAGTTTGAAATAATTTCCATTGAATAGTATCTTTTAATGTGTATTGTGAGTGTTTCTTTTTGTGGTAACAGTAACGAAAGCTTAAACCTAAACTCGGTGACAGTAAACCCAGACAGTAAACCTAAACCCAGACAGACACACTGACAAAAACACATCTTGAAGTTCAGCCTTCTAGTAAAGCACTAGAATAGTAAGCAAACCTCACAGGAATGATGCTCATTCTTCTCAACCACCTTCCACAGCATTTGGAAGAAAAGAGGATAACAGTCAATCTACCTTTTGGAGTTCTTTTTCTTGCTAAGCTCCTCCTTGATTCACCAAATCCATACATATATACATACAGGCATAATCTATATAACTGGATATAATAGATACAATTAGATAAAACATACTGTACATACTAAGTTCAGAATACCTGCACTCCAGCTACACTTATATTCTCTCTAGCTGCACGAGTTGAGACAAAATTTCCAGTTGTTTTGACACAGAATTTTTCAGAAATTAAGTTTATGGCCATAAATCACCTCTGATTACTTTAATAGGGTCATTTTGAATGTGAAGATGTCTTTGTAAGTTCATAAATTTTCTTGATAATTTTGTGCCTGTGGCTTGTATATCGTAATTCTGACAATTCATGCAGATAGCATTATGTCATAAATTACCACGTTTAGTTTGGCATGAATCTCAGGTACTCATGAACACTGCCTCCATTGTTTAAATATGTAATATATATGACACATGCGATTCAATATCCAAAAATAAAGGAATACTTAGAAAAAACTAACACTTAGTTGAAGAATGAGGATTGGATTTTTCCTAATGATTTGGGATGCAATTCTAATTGGAAGAAAAAAAAAATCCATGATACCCTACACTTTGAAGCATTCTTGAAAGCCCAGTCTAAAAAAAAAACACATTCCCACATCAAGCATTGCATTACAATACCTTCTGCAAGATTTCTAATGACACAGAAGCATCTCACTTAATACCCAGCTTATATAATGAGTGTGAAGAAAAAAAAAGAGTAACTTTTACTTTAAAATTAGCCTAGATGGAGAACTCTCCCTGACAAAATCTATAATGCTTAAGATAAAATCTATATAATGTGAACTATTAGTATTTTGTTGAAAAGCCATTAGGCTCGATTATAAACCAGATGATACAAAAAATATTATGAACATACCCCACTGCTATTGAACATAATTAGTTCTCAGGCTTTTAAACTTGCACACACTTATATTTTTACATCTGAGTGGCTCCACTGAAATCAATCATATATATCAAATAAAATTAAACTAATTTATACAGATTATACACCAAATCAAATCACGTTAGATTAAACACCAAGTGCCCAGAAAATAAAAAACCTCCTCTAACAAAACTAGCCCATTTGATAGAAAGTGACTGCATATTTTTTTTCATAGAATAGGCTGCAGCTTAATCATTTCAACCTTTAATTACTGCATCAGATAATGACTATTTTGAACATATGCTTCTCCGCTCTGCTAGAAGACATGAATGAAAGAGAAACAAGTTCATATGCATTCTACTGAGTGTGCATGTTGGGGGAGGGAGCAGCAGGCTAAAGAGCAAAGGGAACCAAGTGGCAACAATTGGAGGAAATGGTGTCTGTAACAGCTGCTCCTTTCAGATTCCCCTAGAAGGAGACTGCCTGAGGTGGACCACAGCACAAAAGGATAAAGAAGATGAAAACTGATGCAAAGCAGGGAAATAACTGCTGAGACCCCTGAGTCTACACCCGAATAGTCCCAAGCTGTGTGGCAAGACCTCTTTAGCATGCTACAGAAGCTGGTGATGAACTACATATTACCATGAGGCAAACTGGCTCCAAGCAGTATTGTCTGCATGTTATGTGTAATGATAACCAGTGCTCCTCTGGGAACAGGATGCAATGATTTCATCTCCGTAAGCATCTGAGCTCCCCTTGGAAACAGAGACCATTAAACTGAGAACAGAAGGGTAAATCTTAGGCAATGATTTCCAACTGGAGAGGGAAGACAACTTGTGCTCTACACTACTGTCAACCACTGACACTTTATTGCTGTCTGTGTTGATCATAGGACAACAAGAAATAAAACTGTATCCCTTTTTCTAAGTCCCAGTGTATTTTCTGAATGAAAGTACTTGATAGGTTTCTTATGTAATATTATTGGAAATGCCATCCTATAGGAAATGCCACTATATTATTGACACAGAAAAGTATTGGTAGTTTCATTACTGTTAAAATAACATTTTACACTCTTAACATAATGTATCATTTGCTTTGTACTACAGAGACCTTCTTGCCCTTTTAACATAATTGCACATTGCTTTCCTTAAATGTCATGGGAGTTTGTAGGACTAAAAACAAGAGGTACAACCTATTATTTATATATTTTAAATTAATAGTAGCAAGCAGTATATTACAAAACTCAAGGTTTCAGAAGCTCCTTTAAAAAAAAATTCCACATACAACAAAAAAAAATAGAACTTGCAAATGATTGCTGTAACTTTTTGACAGGAGACATGTGGGAGCAATGAAGGGAAAGGAGTAGCAATAAAATGTAGACACAATTGATCCTGAGAAAATAGTACCAGGACACCTAATATTTTTGACACTTTCAAGGGTAGTTTGATCCTTTGTATATCAAGGAGACTGTGCAGTCCTGTTCATTAATTAGTTTCTCCTGTGATGGAGAGATCAAGCATGTATGCAGGCTTCTCTATTTAGCACATTCGCTTATCTTCATAATTCAAACACTGTATTGCGACTCTCAGAAAATTAACAGAAAAGTTGTTCAGGCAAGAATGCCAACACACCTGTCAGGCAAAAAACAATAGCAGATAAACTGCAGTACAAAAAATTCTAGTCTAGCCTATCATACTGTATTCCTGGGAGAGATAAAATATCATATTCTCATTGGTGTTGCAACTATTGTATTGAAATGTATGCTGAACTCATTTGTGATTTCTAGTGGTCTATTTCTGAAAAAAAAAATAAACCATCGTAACAAATACCCACAATGAATGATCTCTATAAATCATGCTCACTAATAGAACACTGAGTCACTCTGCAGTTAAAGGAACAAATAGAAATAATAATTATCCAGCTGATTAATTGCAATAACCAAGGACAAAATATTCAAACAAATTAAATATCCACAGAATATTTCTAAGAGGATCATGGAGGACTGTGACTTCTCTGATGGCTGGCACAAACAAATCAAGTTGCTGTTTATCTTTCCTCTCACACTGAATCTATAAGGAATTAGAGAAACCCTCCTTCCAGACAAGAATTCCACATGTAGAACTCTCATTGTCTTAGAATTGTTAAGGCTCAAGGGAAACAAGAGAACAGTAGTTTGTACTCAAGTATCAACAAAAGATATTGCATCATCATTACAGCTTTTCATACCAAAAGCAATTCATACTTCTTCTAAATTCCTGATGTTCTGACAAACTCAACATGTGAATCGATGCATTTTTCATTGTTGCTCAGAAATATACTGTATCAAACTAATCTGCAAAAAAAAAGGTGTTTTTACAAAACCCTAACTAAATAAAAACTGATTTATATATGCATATATGCAGGAAAAGGAAAGCTAGTCACATATAACCTGAATTGCCAATTTATATTATTTCTACAGATCCAAGTATGAAAACCTGGACTCCATCAGTTCTGGAATCTACTGGAATCAGAAGTGCTTAAGCCACATGGATCCCTGCCTACAGAACTCGATATAAAAGGTCTGTGAGCCAAGTCTCTCCAAGTCTTTTCCACTCTCCAAATGCCTAAGATGCCCAGGAGGCAGAGAAAGGCACTGAGAAAGCTAAAGCAACTTTAAAATAAACTTACTGATAATGCTGTCTGTTGTTCTCCAGAAAAATGATATGCCAAACTTAAGCAATATGCAGCTTCTCCTTCCATCTTCACGTTACCTGCTAAAGAAAGGATTAAAGTTACAGTTACCAACATAAGCTGAACTACATGACATGAGTGCAGACAGTTCTTGCAGGTTCTTATATACTATACAGATGTTAAAATACTGTAGTGAATTTTTCCTTCTCCTTACTCCTGCCATTTATCTCTATCCAAAAATATCCAGTGGTAATTAAAAAGAGACAAAGTTCAACAAGAAGGTTCAGCAAAGTCAGAGAAAATATCTTTCAGTAAAGGAGTAAAATCTAATTAACATGCTGTAATGTTCTCTGCCACTGAGTGTTTAATAATAGTCCTATGTGTCTTCACTTTAGAAAATCACTCAAAATAAAAAGTAGCTACAGACATGTAATACACCCTAATATATAAACACAAAATACATGCTGATCCATACACTTTCCTAACGTGAACCTTAGTGAAACACCATGAGAGAAACATCAGCAGACCAGTTTCATCTCTCTTCTTCTCACGGCTATTTTACAAGCTAATGTAGGCTAAAATAGCTAAAAAATAGGTAGGTTCTTCTTGCAAGCAGTAGTTATACAAAATTCTGCACAGGCAGTTGCTAACTGAGGTACATCCCACTTTTCCATGCCAGGTTTTGTTTCACTGATACTGATCTAACGAACTGCTTGCTGGTCTTTTTTAGCTATTTTAGCCTCAATAGAAAAACATAAATTCAACACTGAAATAAATATACATTAATTATAGAAGTTCTTACTATATCACACTATATTCAGAAATTTCCCTCCAGAACATAAGCATCCATCTAAAAAACCTGTAGATAAAATTACATTAAAAATAGCCAAAAATCTTTCTTTTGCTCAATATCAGTCTACTTCATTGAACACATTGAACAGTGAAAAATCAACCTGAAGCATAACTGCATATCAGGGTAGTTTGTAAAATGCATAAATTAATATAGTTGCAATGAAAAGGGAGATCACCTGCTTACAATTGTCAGACATTCTTTCCGTCCAAACACATAGAAGCCTACATCCAGTTCTGGAACTCTCTGACTGATAGCAATTGCTGAGGCCATAGCAGTGCTCTATCTGCAGCACTTACTAAGTTACTTAAAATTATTAAAAGCCTGTAAATCAAAAACCTCATTTTTTTCCCCAATATTCAATATCCCTTAAAAGGCTTAATAAGGCCAAAGGGTACATAAATGCAGTTTTACAGAAGAATAATGTTCAAAGTTGCTAGGGATGTAAAAAACTTTCTTCCTTGCTCAGGAATAGTTTGAGAGTCTGAAGTGGGTAATATCTAATTCTATTTCACAAAATACATAACCACAGACGATGGTCCAGAAGGACAGAATGGACATTAGAGATGGCATCTCGTACCCAGTATGGCTCTGGAATGAGGACTGGAGAACTCCTCAGAAAGAAGTTCTAAAATTTAAAGAGAAAATCAGCAACTATACTGTGATATTTAATACATGTCTTATGAACTATTGCTTGAGTTGAAGTAATGGCACTGGAACATCTGCCTGGTCAAAGTAAGTTGTGGAAGACATCAGATCCATTTTGACAATCTCTTAATTTCCAGCAGCTTTCACTAGCAATAAGAAGTTGTTGATGGGAAATTTCATCAACAGTTCTTATAGCTACTAGAGTAAATATTAGCAGCAGCAGTTTTACTCCAGCTGTGATTTAAGCATGTATTAGACACAACAGCTATAGAAAAAGCTGAAAGCTTGTACTTGATCAACAGACGCAGCGGAAAGAAATGGAGAAGTTATTGGGTACGTGTATCCTTCTTCAGCTGCTTGATTGTATTGGCATTCTCAGTATTTGGGTACATTCTCCCAAGAGAAAAGTTCTAAACAGGCAACTAACAGAACAGATCTACTAAAATGTACATAAACCAAAAATAGATTATTTAGTGATTTAACTAAAAGAAAAAAACAGCCAAATACAATCATATAGTTCACAAATTAAACATTCAGTGTGGAAAGAATTGAATCCTTGCCCCCCAAGTCCTGTTCAGTTTATTTCCCCAAAATTACAACAGAAAAGCATTTAGATTTCAAATGGTGTTTTAAAATATTATCCTTTGTGAGATAAGGCAAGATGAGAAATTTTGGTTCTTTAGAGTTACTGAAGTCAAAGACTATAGAATAAAATCCCCTGAAACAGAAATAATTTGCTAGCACTTTTAAAAATAATAAACAGCAAAATTCACACAGGATTAGATGCCCAAAAGCTTGTTCATTTTTTCCAGCTTGTTCCATTTTATCCAAGAGTATCTATAGGCCTAATAAAGGTATTTCTTTTTATTTCTTTGTTTCACTGAATACATTTTATACTTTTCTATGGAATGCTATGTTATACTATCTACCTGTACAGTCACATATTCATTTGTGGCAAAGCTTATTTTAAAATTTGGAAAATATTTTAAATTTTTTTGGCCCTTTTTGATATTTTAATTCTATCTATCCCAACTATTACTCAAAGACTCGGAAACAGATTAATGTTGGGCATACATTATTAAATTAAAAAATGTATCTAATGTATCTGGTTATAAATATTGAATTAATATTATATATTAATTGTATGTGCAATTCATATGCAAAATATGCCCCTTAAGGAATACCATGAAAGGCTCTTGAATTGCTGTGCATGGAAAAAGGTTACTATTGGAAAACTGCTATCTTACTTCTGAGAAGTCCTCCAATAATCATATAGGAAAATCATCCAGAAAAAGTAATTCTGCAGAAGTGGACCATTAACAGTATCTTTCGAGAAAGAAGCATTATTAAGCTTCCCCCCAAAAAAATCAGGAAAAAAATGTGTGTTTTCATAAAGTCAACTGGCAAGATTTGCTTTCTTTTTTCCATTCCTCTCATATGTAAAAAATGCTCCAGAGCACAGTATTTCTAGCTGATCAGCATCTCACAATACATGTAGCATGCAAATGCTATTCTAATTCCCCCAATCCTAAACCTATCCACACAAAATGGGCAAAGCTTCATAGAGCCATTACTTAGAACAAGACAGCGATCAGGAGTAGTCACCACGGATTTCAAACAGGAAATTTGTGCTTCACCAACCTGATGGCTTTCTATGATAAGATGAAAGGCTTGATGGACGAAGGTAAAAGAGTGGATATTTTAATCTCAATTTTAGCAAGGCTTCTGACACCATCTCCCATAACATCTTCATATGGGTTCTGATGAAGGATCACTTAGATAAACAGACAGGGAGGTAAACTGAAAGTAGAGGAGCTGCTGGCCTTTAAAAGGGTGTAAGCAGCAGCATGAAGTCTAGTGGAAGGCCAGTCACTAGTGGAGTACTCAGGGATCAATATTGGTACCAATACCGACTAGTATCTTCATTAATGACCCAGATTGGGGCGACCAAGTGCATCCTCAGCATGTTGTAGGCAATACAAAACTGGGGAGGAAGGGTTGATCCAGAAGGCAGGTGGTTGTGCTGCCATTCAGAGGGACTTTGGCAGCCTTATGAAGTTCAGGAAAGGGAAATGCACAGTCCTGCACCTGGGGCAGGACAACCCCAGGCACCAGCTCAGGCTGTGAGCTGACCGGGTGGAAAGGACCTCGGCAGAGAAGGACATCAGTTTCCCAGTGGACAGCAAGTCCACGAGGCAGCAATGCCTGTTCATGGCAGAACTGACCAACGGGATCCCAGGCTGCATCAGGCAGAGCATTTCAAGCAGGTTATGGAGGGGGTGATCCTTTGCCACTACTTAGCACGGGTGTGCTGCCCCCAGGAGTGCTGTGTCCCATTCTGGGCCCCCCAGCACAAGAGAGAGGGGGACATAGTGGAGTGAGTTCAGCAAAGGGCTGCAGAGATGACTGAGGGACTGGGAGCATCTCTCCTAGGAGGAGTGCCTGAGGGAACCGGAACTGTTGAGACCACAGGAGAGAAGGCTCGGGGTGATCTTATCAGCACCTCTTTGGCATAAGTAAAGCAGAGGAAACCAGGCTCTTCTCTGTGGTGCTCAGTGACAGGGAAAGAAGCAAAAGGCACAAAATGGAATTCTATCTGAACTCAACAAAACACTTTGTAATTGCGAGGGTGTTTGAACAGTGGAAAGTGTTTCCCAGAGTGGTTATGGAGGCTCCAGCTGTGGAAATACTAAAATTTTGACTTGATCTAGTCCTGGGCAGACTGCTCTAGCCAGCCTGATGATTTCCAGAGGTCTCTCTTCCTACCTCCGCTATTCTCTGATTCTCTAGTTTGTTACTTCAGGTTTCAGAGTATTTATGTATATTAAGATATTCAGAAGAAGAAAACTGGTCTTTTGCAAGTACTAAATAACTATGTAGAGAGAAAAGCTCATTTTCTGGCAGATAATATCACTCAAAAATTGCCAAATCAACAGTGACTAGCCAATCAAAATCAGTGACCTAAGCTTCCATCAGTGACCTCACTTTCTGATTATGGGTTCACAGTTTTACATTATTATTCCCACAAGATTGTCAGGTTTGTTTAGAGATAAAGCTTTGAGGAATCTAAAAGTTTCTTTGCTGTCAGCAGGAAGGCATTTCTGCCTTAGTGAGATCTGCAAGTGTATTGATAGCATTTGTCTTTGAATTTCACAGGAAATAATCACCCAAACACTTTACAATTTCTACTTTACTCTTGGGAACATCATGACATTCACAGAGAATAAAGGGATGGGAAAGCATTATTTTCCACCTACCTTCTTTTGCCATCTTTAAAGCTTTTATTAGTGTTTTGATGGCCTCTTGGTGTTCTTTATTTTCTAGCATTTTGTCTGCTAGTAATGTATAAATTCTCCAGAGATGCTCACATGCCAGTAAATTGTAAGTATGGCCTGTCTCATCCGTCCATGATGATCCCTCTGTTAGCTGATAAAATGCTTCATAATGCTCAGCAGCTTCCATGACATGACCTGAAAAATGTCATTCATAATTAAAATCAGTTCAATCAACAAAAAAATTTAAAAGTCAGTAGATTATAATAATTTTATGCAGCCAAACATTTCACAGATTTTTCAAGAATCTTCAATATGTAACTCACAGATCACTGGAAAAAATTGCCAAATCTCACAGTGGCCTGTAATGCTAAAATTACAGTTTATCACATTTTAAATGATCTTTCCTTTGTAGATTCACAATGTTAAAGGGGTGTGATCCCAAGGATGCAAAGTTGGGATTTTCTAGAAAGTAAATTTATTCTATATTCATGAATATAGCCTTTGTTGTTCTTGTATATTAAAATTACATCTATGAATAAATAATCACAATTGAAACCGTTCCTTAAGTTTCTTTTTCCATAATGAAAACCTGTGCTGAAAGATTTGAAATGTGGAGGATAAAGGTACCAAAACTGTGGGGAAAAAAATAATAATCTTTATTCAAATAAATTAATTGATGAAAAAAGAATTATTATGCAAAGTAATTTATTCAACAATTATTACCAGGCCAGCTCTGGTGAGTTTATCTAGTAGATTTACTGCAAGAGCATTAACCATTGATAAATTAATTATTGAGCCTGAAGTAATATACTTCAAGGTCTTCAATAAGTTACTCAATATCTTTAAGGCAAAGAAAAGTTTGACGATAGAGTTCATTCATTTTAACATGCAAGTAGTTTTCCTTCTACCTTCATTTAGATTTATCTCTGTGCATACAATTCAGTCGAGAAGCTTTCTATGTTTTCTGGACAATGGACATATAAAGAATGGAAAGAACATATTCTTCATACATAATGGGTACAGAAAAACTGCTGTGAAGCAGGTGAGACCATTTACATTGAAAATAATTAAAAAACCCCATGTTCTGGTCACAGTACCTTGTTTAACAGAGAATATTCTACAGCAGGGAGAACTGGTGAATGTGACCCTGCCTTCATGAGTTTGTGTGTGTGTGATGGAGGAATCTTGTTCCATAGATCATTAATACTATCAAATGCTATTTCTATTAAAAGATGAAACAAACCATAAACTAAGCTCATTTAGATGTGTTTGTAGCTTACACCTCTTCTGAAACATGTTTCATAAGGAACTATTACTGTTTTGCAGGGGTTTTTTTACAGTGCTGCATTCAAATTGCAAAAAGAACCAGGGTGGAGAAAAGTTGTTTCCCAGTTGTAGGAAAGGAAGGGAGAATAGCATGGAGAAGGATCTTTTTTAAGCATTCCTAGAGAAAATGAAGCTAGTTCCCCAGGCCTCTAGCTAACCTAAAGGCAGCAGAACAGCTATGACAGATTTCTCTTATTAACTCAATTTAGATTTGTCTTTTGCATATGTTACCCCTTTATAACCATGCTTTCAACTCTGCAATATAAAACATAACTCATCTTTATTAGAATTAAATTTATTTTCATATTAAGCTTCTCTGGTGATTAAAATGAGTTCAACTAAAACTGACAAGCAGAAGAAACTTCTCTTTCAACAAGGCAACGAGTCAAATGAGTTTCACAGACAAATTATTTTAAGGCTGTACAACCTGTGATTCACATAAGAGTCCCAGAGGACACAAGTGCTGAAGAGTGAAGTACCAGGTAAAAGGGGACCCAGCAGGCTTTATTCAGTTCTATTCTAGCAAGGGACAGGTATGGGACAGGTGGCCCAAACCACTGGGAAAACAGGAGAAGATCTATACATTCTTTCCAAAATATCACATACTTGACATCAGACTGAACAAACAGAAATGTGAAGGGAAATTATCACAACCAGGGGAAGCGGTTTAGGGACTCACTGACAGTATATGTAACAGGAAATAGAGATCTAGACTTGCTAAAACCAGATGAAAACTCCTGTCCATTCTTAAGAGGTTTCCAATCGAATTTGAGTTTCTGCCTGTCCAGTCCAGCTAACTCCTTAAGGAACCATCAACTCGAAATTCCAGTTATCCAAGTTGGTAAATGCAGATTTAAGATACTGATTGAAGAAGCTGGTTTTGGCTCTGTGACAAATGATGGAAAGTTGAGTTGAAATTTAACATTAGTAGCTAGATCTAGCACTTTGTTCACTTGTATAGTCACAAGCACATACACACCCCTACTAGAAATTCTTCCCAAAGTTCAATAATGAATTGATTGTTCTTTTGAAAGGATATTGCCCTAAATAACATAATAAACATGTGATCCAGTGATCTGGATCCACTACATGTGTATGGATTCTTTAGAATAATAGAATTTGATTCACGTGTTACTAAAAAACTTTTAGCATGAATGGGAGGCAGCAAACAAATGAGTGATATCACCTGAATGTCTAATCTGAAGCTGAACAAAGTATCTGAGTTTCTCCTAAAACTCTGTAATAGAATCTCTTAATGGGACACACCATTTAAGTAAATAATACTTGCAACCTTAAGAATTATTGTTTACATTGTTAGAACTATCAGATATGGTAGATCTTTCCCATGCTTTCTCACTCGCAGTATCTCCTGAGAAAGTCCCTGTCAGACTGAAAAAAAAAACAAAAAAACCAAAAAATCGAACTCACACATTCCATGTACTCCACAGTTCTCAAGAGTTGACCAAACCGTAAGAGCTGTGACCTGACATTCTTTTTGCCAGGTCTCAGTGAAACCTCTATGGAAACAATCCATCTACATCAAGCTTCAAAATACAAAAGCAATATAATCTTTTCGGTAATAGTCAAATGGACCTATAATACATTTGGCTTCACTGAATTACCATGATTATGAAGTAAAAAGTAAAACAATCTGCCTGCAGAAATACCAAAAACAAAACGCTGAGCCAAAAGCCAAAACACTTGCTAGTTCCCTAAACAAGGAAGAGATGGAATTACTGACCTGAAAGCCCTTATGTGGTTACAAATTTGCTTACTGAAGACTCTTTTTAATAAAACTTCTCAAATTCATGGACAGTAAAACATTTTAGACTTTGGATTTCCATGAAAATAATCTGAAATCCCTTGTTGCCATTGGCAAATGAAATATCGGCCTATTTCTTTAATCCGTAATGTTTATATGAAACTCAAATGTTGTGGGAAAACAATCTTTTCAGGGGGATGGCACATTTATTCTCTGTCATGAGTCAGTTCAGCTGGAATTGATCCGGCCTGTGCAATCCACTTCTTAAACACTGAACTACTGCAACTGCTGGCATACATATGCAGACCTATGTAGATGCTGCCTGAAAATCTTGAAAAACATTAAAAGAAAATAATAAGCCAATTGCAGAACATTTCTGAGAGTAAGAGCATTTTTATCTCACTTGAACAGTGACAAGGCAGAGTTTTAAATGACTTATTATCAACTGAAAAAAAAAAAAAAGGAGAAAAAAAAGCAAAATGAGAGGAAAAACAATGGAGCAGGAAAAAATCACTTGAAACACTTTGCAGAAATGCATTTTTTTATCTCTAGTAATTCAAAGAGAAAATCCAGAAGGTGTTTCCAGGAAGTCTATATTTGAAAAATCTATTTGCAAAATGTTACATCAAGCAGTAAAGCTATTTAAAGTTGGCAACATTAATAGCAATTGCGTGTTTCTTCTCACAGTGCCATGCAGAATTTAGCTCAGTGGACACTAAATGGAATTTGAGAATCTCTGATATATCTCTTCCTTTCTTATAAAAGGAATCAAAAACCAGGAAGGTAACTCTTATAACATATGTACTACCACTACTAAAATTGTATAGTTTAATATAACTCAGGGCATAACAAAAGAAGCCCCATCAGCAATAGTTAATCTTAAATATGGGAGGCAAACATTGTCACAATATAATTTTGGGAGCAAAAAAATGGTTTTAAACAATTATATGAATATAAGCCATTACTCAGCTCCAACAGTCTCAAATTTTAGAAATTCCTTGTATTTTCATAGAAACTACATATATGTATGCACAAAGATTTGTGCTACAGTTTTCACTGAGCTGCTTTGAAGTAAAAAAATAAATCTATTCATTCAAGCAAAATAATTCTATGTAATTTTGTAAATACTGAAGAGAAACGTTTTTATATTCCCTAAAACTTCCTTTATAATTCCCCTTCCTAAAACCCAATCCAAAAGTACACATTTGTTATATCAAAATAGATATCAAACCAAAAGGGGTATATATGGAGACTACTATTTTGCCCTTTTTTTTTTTTTAAGTAGAAAGATTGACTAGATATTAACACAAATGGGTTTAAATGTGAAGCTGCCATAAAAGCAGGCACATAAATGTAATTCTCGCAGCCGCTATTTTGATGCACATTTTTGATTCCATGAATATTTTATGAAATGGCCCAAACTAAAGCCATATAACATTCCTGCATTACTGATGCTTGCGCCCGTAAGCTACAAACATTAGAGGCATGATTGAGTGCATTAAAATGAACTCATTCAGCAGTGCATTGATTACTTGAAGGAGAAAAAAAAAAAAAAGTTACTCCCACTTAAGAAAACAGCACACAAATCTGAAGTTTTCAATACTGAAATTAAAGATGCTAATTTGAATAATATGATATTTAATAAATAAAGGCAGTGCAAAACTATCTAGAATTCCCTACATACGGTCCTAACTTTAATTAGGTGAGATGTTAATTAGGCCCACAGATTGCTTCCAGTAGCGTACAGGTAATTTAAAATGTCACAATCTGCAAAATGCAGTGACTGACCTGCTCTAGCTCCATGCCTCAGCAATACTGAGAGCACCTAATGATTTCCTTTGCTATCAGCTCATATATTTACCAATGAAAATACTGCTACAGAAACAATTGCCCAAGAAAAGTGACAGGCCTGTTAGGTACACTGCTTCAGCAGCACTACTGTAAGCAGAAAGCACATTTAATTCTAAATTGGAAACAGTTGTTGAGGACTTCAGAAAATATTCCACTGTAGCTTAAAACAACAACCTAAAGGGACAATAAAGCTTTGAGCACATTATAGTATGTTTTAATCTAAAACTAGAACATCTTTTGCTGTCGGTTATTTCACTGTACAACGCGAACATAAAATCTGGTTGAAGCAGCAGCTAACAGCAACAAAACACCAAAAAGGTTATTATCGTTTGAAAAGATGTAGGCTTACATTTCAGTCTAACTGCTTGGACTACTTGTATTAATCTCAGTTCCTGTGTTCAATTATGACAATTACGGTAGCACTATTCATGCTGAAATAAGAATCTGTCACAGTTTCCAGTGTGAGCCACTATCTACGGAGGTTGTTATAAGTCTACAACAAACGTGTATTCACAGCAATCACAAAGCAAGGCTCTCGTTCAGTAAATAGTTGAACCACCTTGGACTACTGAGGTAAAATGAACTGCACAGAAGTCACTGGAGCAGCTCTCAGATGCAATAACCTGACTGTATGTGCCAGCTGAAAAGCAACAAAAAAAATTGTGGAAGGGATTTAAGATAAAATTTGTGGTTCCATAACTCTACAAGATCCCTCTAGAACACAATCAATCATCAGACAATAATCAAAGTGAGTATTAAGATAATGGATAAAAACTTATATTAATTTAATTTACAGGAGCTGATAATATTTTTTCAGAAAGATTCTACAGGAAGTTTTAGCAAAATGACACAAGGAGTTCATAAGAATATTGTAATAACCATTTCCCCAGTTTGACAATACAACAGTAGATCTCACCTGGAGTCTAAGCTGCCTAAGGCCAACTGAGAGCATGCCTGAGAAGCAGAAGCCTTGAGGACACAAAAGAGAAAGAAAGAGATAAAAGGAAAGCTGAACATTACACAACCTGAGATATGGCATTGGTGGGCTGAGACTGCAGTGCAAAAAGATAGTATTTTATCTTCCATTGTCTGGGTCAAGAACTACTGGACTAATTCTCAGTATTGCAATTTAGAGGATGAGACATTATTTCTGCTCACATTACTTAAATAAGTATGTGTTGCTTGAAACAAAAAAATTAACTACAGTAATCCAATAAGCATTAGAGCATGTAAAGTCTTGTCCTCTGAGGACCTAAATTACTTTCCTTAAAGCTCAAATACTCAAAATATACCTATACAAACCTAGAGGGCAGTGTAGACTGTAGCACCCAGAGTAGGACACTTCACAGTATGCTATAACACTCCATCCAGACACTAATATTAAATGTGTTCTAAAAAGGGGTTGCTTAAAGGGCTCTCTAACAGATACCTCGGAACTTGGGGGTAATGCTGGTTTCTCTGGTTGTTTGCCTGCCTGCTCTCTAATCCCTTCCCCTTCTGCTGCCAGCACTACTGAACTGCAAAGAAGGAAGGTTTTCCCACAGGCAGCTGAAATGACAGCTGCTTAGGGGATAGTGTACTGTGGACCAGCAAAAAAAACCCAACAAAACAAAACCTGACAATTGAACAGGTCCCATATGAAAACTCCACTTACTTGTCTGTCTTACATTCATATTCAAATGAAAGAACACACAAAATTCTGCTTTACAATTAAAATTCCTTTATCTTCTTAGGTTAACATATTTGTCAGATGCCTTCTTCTGATTTGATTATATATAAATAAACACTTTTTGATATATATAAATTTTAATTTAGAGGACAAGATTGCAAACAATGTTGAACATCAGCTGAATGACAACACACCCATTTTAGAGAGAATGGAATTCTTGCTTCATGATAACATTCAAGCCTTCTTTCACGTTTGCAAAGCATCAAAGTGTTTTCAATATGCAAAGGCTACCTAAGATGCAAAATGTATTCAGGAAGCTCACATTATAAGGCTCCAGGCTCTGGATAAGAGCAGGCCCACACTCAGTGGGACGCTCACATTTCAGGTTTCACAAATATTTCAATGTCTGTAGGTGGATATCTAAATGCAGAGAGGGAAGGGAGCTGATAACTCAATGATGAATGGCACATACTTTGCAGTTCTGTTTTTCAGGGCTTGAGAGTTTTTTAAGTTCAACAGAACTAAATGAAAACAAGTTATATTAGTATTTAATCTCAATAATTAATATGATCATTATCTTTTAAACACAGTGTCACTGGAGCAGATTAGTTTCACTAAATTATTTTTTTTTGCTAACTCATGTCAAATACTTGCCTCAGCTTAAATTTTTTTTATGTGCAGTAATTACATTTTATTCAGATTCTACCTAATTTCCCTTACTTTTCATAGCTTCCAATAACAAATTTAATATCAGATGCAATGCTCCAGCACTGGAGCTGTTCTGTTGTGCAGATGATTTTCTTCAGAAGCATCTTTGAGTAGCAGGCTTGACTAATGACCTGCTAAGGTCCCAACCAACCTAAATGATCCTCTGAAGAGTAAGGTATATTTTTATTAACAGCTTTATATTTGTTTTACCTGTGACTTCTAGAGATTATTGGTAATGGCTGAGCAAATGCAACCCCATCAGCTCTCAGTGACACTGGGAAGGCACCTCTGGAAACAGAAAATCTCCTTTATCAATTACTAAAAGGAAACATTGCCTCCAGGAAAGTTTATGATGACAACTGCTGCTCCAGATACAGTTGTCCAAAACCTTGCAAAGCTTTGAAGCCAAGAAAAAAAAAAGTCTGTTAGTGAGCGGGCAGCTTCATCTGAGTACTAGTCATTAACCAGTAAATAATTAAAACACCCTGGAAAAGGCAGGTAAAATACAAGCAGCAATGTCAGTAATAGACATGAAAGAGAAGGGAAAAAGAATTTAAAAAAGCAAAGAAATAATTCATTTGAAGTTTTAATAAAGTTTCATTTGCAGTCTTGTTTAAAGATATATCAGACTTTAGGGATGTAACCTAATTACATTTTTATTCTAAGTTCTATTCAAAGATCTTGGACTTTGAATCTTTAACACAGATCAAACATAGTATAATTTACTCATGGCTATCAATACTTTAAAAAGATCTCTTCATTAAATGTCACAGTCTTATGAACATGCACATGAAGCCAAGAGAGCAACATTTAGAATATGATTCTTACAGAAGTGTCTACATAAACAATTCAATTGAGTGCTACACATTGTATTCAAGCATACACAGAATGTTTTTTCTAAAACGTTTCTGATACAACACCTCTCCTAGTTCAATGTAAATAGCAATACTTTTTTAATAGTTTGGACTTAGTTGAAAATGAACTTTACAGTCACCAAATACCTGAGAACAGAAACTAATTTAAGATTTTTTTCATATGTGAAAATTTTAATGAAAATGCAAATGACAGTTTAGAATTAGCACTGCTCTGAATATTTTGAAGACCTTATTACAAAGCAAGAATACAGACCTGTCCCCAGGTGTTATATCAGAACTGAAAGGCACTCTATTTGAAGAACTAGGCTAGGAAAGTGGCAGTGACAGTGAAAGGATTAAGAAAACTTACTTTTTCCGTAGTGTAAAGAACATTATTACTTCCCTGTGCTTAATAATAAACCTTGATTTAAATCAACTGAAGGAAAAGCATGAAGAAAGTACTTCATTTTCACTGAATTTATTTTCAGAAGTGAAAATAAGAATGCTACAGAATTCTCTTATTCAAAACATCTTCATTGCCTACCAATACCTTTTGAAAATTAGAATAAAAATAATTATATGAAGAATATTTTATTAACTCAACAGGCAGACTTTCATAAGACTATACTAATTTGAGGTGAAAACATTCCTAATTTCTATAACAACAATTCAAGACAGTACCTGCTAGTTCAATAACAGTAACAACCCTGTTATTTACTGGGGAACCACCTTCTGCACTTGCAGGTGGATGAGTTCAATTATTTCATAAACCTTTTAAACCTGTCCTCCCCAAGAATCTGTTAGGATTTATGGCTGCTTCTGACTGCTACTGACCGACAGAGTAAAGCATTGTATCCAAAGACTTTATCTCCTAGCAAATTACTGCTTAAACTTTTAAATTATGCTCTAAAATCAAGTTTTTCACAATTAACTTATGTATTCCATTCCTAAGCAAGAAGAAACCAATATAACCACTTTGTGATACAGTGTCACAACAAAGGAGAATTAGCTTCAGTTGATATGACGAAAATCTATCAACTAAAACACTGAAAGTGTTTCAAAAGGTCCAACTGGGCATGCAGAATTCCATATCCCATTAAGTAAAGGCTTCTTTCTGTCTCTAAAGTTCCCTGATGTGAGACTCTTTTTAATTATATGTCTCTACATGAACCTAAAATTTAGCAACAAGTTTATGTAGTAAGAGGTATGGGATTTGGAAACGTGAATATGTTTGCAGGTCTGAGCTATTCCTACACATCTTTTTCTGAAAGCTCTTTGGAATAAATCTTAGAAATTAGCAGTCTGGGATATGCAACGTGGGGCGAGGAGGGGGGAATGTGATGATTAATCAATGGTATTTGCTTACTTCTGGATGTGGTCTGTAATGTAAATATATATGTTCTCTCCAAACAACAAACAGTACAAAAAGACACTTTTAGGTTGGTCTCCACAGGGAACGAGCCTATGTGATCATCCTGTCCTCCAACTAGTTCTGGAGTGAACTTCAACCAAATGTGGTAAGAAGTCAGTAGGACAGTAAGTTTCCACCACCACAGGGAAAGTTATAGTTTGAGGATAGACATTGAGCCAAATTCCAAACAGACAGAAAGACAGGCTGAACTCTGCTGTAGGCATTGTAGAGGGCAGAATGCTGTCTGGTCAGCCAGCAACTGGGTGCTGGCCAGTCAGCAGCATGTTCTCATCTACCCTTTAGTTTATCCCAGCACAAACTGAACCTTACAAGTGCTATAGAAACATACAGGAAATGTTATTGTATAAATGCACAACAAAACTGTGGTTCCTGCCTGAAAGGATATTTAGTCTCTAAATATCTGGAACTGCAACTCTCCTTTACGCCACTGCCATGTTTTGAGTGGTACTCAAGCTTCCTACGAAAAAAAAATACATAGGAATTTATATCTTTAAATCTCTTTCCTCTTTTTGCTCCACACTATGACAAACGCCATTATAAAAAATAATTATGAGGTTCATATTTTATCAAAAATCACAAACTTAAGTAGGTATCATTTTAAACCGAAAGAAGTTGCTTACAAAAAGGAATCTCCAACACAGACATAAGAATAGACAAAACTAGAACGGCCTTGGTGGCTTTTAGCTGATAATTTGAGTTGCTTTTCTTCCTGAACAAAGAGATGGGATCCATTTTAGGTTGCCTTCTACCAGTGTCAGACCCAGGTTTGTGAATGAAGACCTCTAGACACTGGTTATACACTTCATGGTGGAAACACGACACTGCTAAAATAGGCAGGTTGGATAGTTCAAATGCAGCAATATTGTTTATCAGTAACAGTTCTGCACTCCACAGGTAGTAAGAAAGAAATTAATCTCTCTTTACAAATGTTGTTTCTCTGGTTTGTTTTATTTATCAGCTGTCTGCAATATTGCAATCAGATTATAAAGTAGAACATTTCTGTATTATACAGCATAATGAGGATTTTCTACTTAGGTGGGCTTGGCAGACTTGCAGCACAGATATAAAATTATATTAATTTAGAAGGTGAACACCCATCCCACCAATGAATTCTATTCTGGGTATACTTAGGAATCTCCTAGTAGCAAAAGAAATTACATTTTTATGCAATTAAAATAAACTTGTAAAATGTACACACACAAAAGCATATGAAATTTCATAAGCAATTTTAACTTTTGCCTTTTTAAACCTTTTTAGTGCTTCATTTTGCAATATTAACATTCTCTTTTTTATATCTGAATATAAATTATTTCTGCCTGAAGGCAAACCAATTGGGGAAATTCTGCTTAAACGTGCATATTTCCTCTGCATAGATCCTCATGAATGTATGCTGAGTTTCTCTCAATTATTTATACATTACAGTTTTCAATTAAAAAACACTTGCCATAAACAATTCAAAATGCAAAATCAACAATTTCTTAGTAAGAATAAAAATAATTTCTTGGCTAACAACAAGAAAATAAAAAGTTTAGACTTTTTATGTTCCAAACCAAAAAGATATTCTGAACTGTCTTCAAGTTGCTGTTCACCAAATATATCTGTTAATTAATACTTAAGCTTCAGAAGCTTGAAGCGATCCTGTGCCAACCTGTTCTAGGTACACCTGCTTTAGCAGGGGGGTTGGACCAGATGATTTTCAGAGGTCCCTTCCAATCTAATCATTCTGTGAAATGCCCATTAAACACAATCAGAATCTTTCCACCAGCTTCTGCAATGCCTTGATTAAAAACATTCATTTCAACAGTATGATAAAGTGATTGCTAAAATTCTACACCTTAGTCTTGATCCACATTGTAGAAGTCTGCAAGAATCCTGTGGTGGTTTTTTTTTCATAACAAATTATTAAAGTCCCTTGTTATGACCTGGCTTTTCAACCAGAAAAGTTTATATCAAATTTCAACATATGAAATAGACTGTATTTTATCCACAATTAAAGATAAAACAACTATAACTTTCTCATAAATCAGGCCCAATTTATTAATAAGCTTGGGGTGGGTGCAGAAGGACCAAAAGTGACCAGCTCTGGCATAACACTGGTCTATTTGAAGACCAGTGGGAACTTAACACTGCTTATAATCAAGGCGGAACGGGATTAGGACTGAACACTTAAAACCGAACACTTCAAAATGCTTCATTAATTTGCAGAATATGGCAGATTTTTGAAATGTCTAAGCTTAGTTTAGAAAGGACTAAAAGAATTCTTTATCAGGGTCTCCTAAGACTTGCAATCTAAAAAACACACAAAAATGGACAAAACTGGGTTTATGGATTAGCTGTATGTTACAGGAATCAGCACTGAGATATCTAACACTGCTATTTGCTTTGCATTTGGTCCCCTTCTCTCACTAGTTCTGCCTGCCTCCAATCTTCTCAGTCTTTAAAAATTTCAGATGAAGTATTACCTCCAGTTTTGTTGATCCTTATGTGCCAGCAGAATATAAGTCTGATGACTAATTCAAAGTCACCACTGCATTGAGACTAACAGTATAATTTTCACAGCTCTCATACCGGGGGAGATGCAGTTTCTGGCATGGCACTGATACACTTAGTTAATTAATTATGAAAGTTTTATTCATTGGACTCTACTGTGATACTTATATGCCTTCTCAAACTAGTTATTTTAATGTATCCAGAAATGTTTCCAGGCACTGCAACCAACAGATTCCCCAGTAAACTCTCTTATCCTTCAAAACAGTGCAGCTGCTTGCAAACTGCCTGTTAGCAGTAGTCCCTGCAACACTCCTATTACCAAACTGTACCCATAAACAACTGCAGGGCAGCAAGGCCAAGTTAGCACAAGCCAAAAGCACGTGCATGACTATTAACGCCATTTCAGCACCAGCATGTTCCAGTGTTCCCAGACATCCTGGTGCACTGCTTCATTTACTCGTGCAGAAAAGCAACCATGGCCTGTGAACATCCACCTTTGCTGCCAACGTCTGAGAGGTGAGCACAGACATCCTAACATCATTTGAGGGTGAGAGGATAGATATTTATAAGACTACAGTGGTGATGTTCTTGTTCCTTCCTCCAGAGACCTCGATGCCACTCTTCCTGCTCCACTCTCCCACTGACAACGTGCCATTAAACTATCTTTTTGTAAGGGTGCAAATTAAGGAAAGAACAGTCATGCATCTGTATTAGAAAAACACCATCAAATGTTTTAATCAGTCACCTTTAAGTTTCTCTCACAAATGCAGAATTGCTTGACATTGAGATCAGAATGTTGGCATCTAAAGTACTGGCTATATTTGAATGTGTGTGTACATATATATACATGTGTATGTAGCTGTGTACATACATGTACATACATACATTTATACAAACACTGTAGTACTTTCAGTGGTCTTGAGGGCTGCTTTCAGGACAAGTACACTTTCAGATGTCCGTTTTTATTATGCCTTTCAATAACATAGAAATATAGAAATATATCTAATTTTGTTATAATCTATTTGAAGCAAATAGCCACTACAAGTACAAAGTCCTTGTTTCCCCCTGGACTGCTCTTTTTACTGACATAAGTTGTCTGAAACTTTGGGATGCATATATCTATGGTGCATATCACTTCATGCATATAGGTGTTAACCATTTAATACAAAACAGAAAGCACTCAAATATTGCAGTGATAACTTACACAAACTAGCATTAGCCATTATATTTATCAGTACACTCAGAATGTTTCTTCTGCAAGATACAGCAGCATAAACCTGAAGTTCACAATTAACTTTAGCAGAAAGTACACTATATTAATCTAACTCTCACAACTCTCTGATATGCAGAAAAATGCACACATTTATAATGACTGATATTACTTCTGAAAACACATTCAAAGCACAAAAGGAAAAATATTTTTTAAAATTGATTTTACTTAATGGCAAATCTGTCACAAAGACTGTGCTTACTTAGATGACAAGTAATGTTGGATTTAATGTGAGAAAACATAATATGTTATTGTGTTTTCAATGTGTTTAAAGTGACACCAGCACATTTAAGAACTACATGAGAAAAGTAATAAATGAGTAACTCAAGTAGAATAATGAGTAACTAAAGTAATAAACCAACTTTTTATCAGCCCTCATAGGAAAGACAAACTATGGGGTGAGCACAGCTAGTTGAACAGTATCATAAGCTGAAGACTCCCACAATAAACACTGAATAGCATCTCATTTGTAAACAGAGACCTTATTTTACAAACAGAGTACTTTAGGGAAGGGGTTAAAAATCTCATTCTGTGAAGAAATTCCACTAAAATCGTGTTTGCTCCAAGCAGAATGTTCCATTTGTGTCCGTAGCAGGCTACTCAGTTATTATTGTTTTCTTTCCCTTCCTGGCAGCTACTAATCGTCTGCATCCAAATATCATGACTGAAGTCTACACCTCAAATATTTAGCTTTGAAGATTAATGAACATCAGATTATATCCAGCCCCTAGGACAGGGACCAGGCTGAAAGTCAAGGAACTTTAAATTTGATTACACAAAAATTACCCAGCAAATTTATTGATTTTCTTCCAAGGCAAACAACAATCTTTACAAGTAAATGTTTAACTTTATACTCCCAAGCAATCAGTTCTAAGCACATACAGGCAGCTTCCTTTCCCAAGTAATGAAAAATACACTATTGGATGAGAGAACTGAAAAGAAGTGGTATGAGATATTTACATCTAAAAGGATGCACACACATATGTCTGTGAGACTAATTTCATTCTTGCAAATTTGCTTATTCTCCTGGCTGCGCTATTAATCAAGGCAGTTGATACAGATATGACAATTTAAATCAGATGAAGTATCTCATAAATGTTAGGAATCATTCACATACCTACACAGACATCCATCTATTTGTATTGGTAGATGTACATATTCCTATATACATACACATTAATGCACACACAGATGTCTATACATGTGTATCTATTCCTGTATATAACTCCCTAGAAGTGGGCATGTGACTCATTCAGATCACAAATTAGATTGCAGCATCCTAGATAACTGAACAGAAAAGTTATAAAAAAAGCTGAGTCTCTGTCCTAATATAAAAATAGTATGTTTAAACTTTTTACTTATAACACCATTAACACTCATGCAGTTTTATACAATGCCAACCCAACATCTGCTCTTACACTTTTTCTGCAATCAGAACTCACCCTTGAATCAATTTTTCACCCTTGAAAATACAAAGTGCATGGAATACATCTGCTGTCTTTTTTCTCAGTGGTGCCTCAAAGCAAATCCTGCTTACTGTCTCAGCTTCTTCATTTTTTTTACCTCTCCCTCTCTATGGAAAGAAAATATTTGCAACAGCCAGACCCCACAGATAAAGTGGAGTTTTAGCCTGGGCAGTGAAAATGCATCTTGTTTAATCTCTCTTTACTAAAGTTAATAAGAAGCCTCTCTTCTAGAAGTTTCTAATATTTTACAACAGGAAAATAAAATTTCCTCTCCTCTGATCATCTCAGTATATTTAATAACTTTATGTGTTTTTGTAATGGGCTTCAACATATTTAATTATTCAATAATCTTTTCTTAACACATCATAAAAGTAGGAAATTTTAAAATTTTTTTAGGCAGTGGTTGGATAACAGTAGTGAGTCACACTCAGTATGTGCCTCTGAAGTTATGAGTAGATATAAATGTTTGCTTTTCTGCACCTTCTTATAATTTTACTTTAGTAACTGAAGGACCAAGAAAAAAGGTTGCAAAAAAGCACCAAAACCAGCAAATCCAATAGTTTTATTCTACTGAGTAAGAGACAGATAAACTAATTAAGCATTTTCACTCAAAAAGAAAATAACTTGGTTGTGACTGGGTGGGCTTTAAGTAAGTACTATCTCATCTACTGGGAAACTGGACTTAGCTTAACTTCAATTCCTAGAAAAAACAAACACTGGAATAAATAAATAATCAATCAGATTATTACCAAGCATTTGGAGAAAATATGAAAATACTACAGCCAATGTCAATATATCAAGAGCGAATATCATCTAACCAATCTTCCATTTATGTTAATAAATTCTTTCTCACTGTCACATAACCTCTGTGTAAAGCATTAGGGGAGCAACTGTTAGGTGAGCACAAATTAGTTAGGAAATCCTATACAGACATTGGTTATCAGTAGTTCACTGCCAGCATGGAAAAAGCTATAAGCAGTTTATTACTTAATATTTTCATTAAAGGATCTGAATTACGGGGTAGAAAAATGCTTTTTAAATGTTCAAATGATACCAAACCAGGAAGAAGAGAAAACACATTGAAGGACAACTTCAAAAACCAAAGCAACCCTGACAATTTCTAGAAACCACCACCAAAACACAAGGATGCTACTCAGTGCAAAGAGAAAGCAACAAATTGCATTTAGGCACAGCTAACTGGTGATCTCAGAACACAGAACAGGACAGTCAGGTAACAGTTCTTCAGAAAATAATTTTGAGATTAATGAAGGTCATGAACCAAATATGAGTATGCAGTTCATGTTGAAACATAGAATGTAGATATCATACCCAAAGACACAAATAAAAATGCAATGTACAAGAAAAGTAATCCTTCTAGTTTATTGATTAATGTTCAAATTTTAGTTTAAATTAGTTCAATTAGTTCAAATGTTAAAACTGAATCCAGGACTGCATGTTGCAAGCAAGAAAGTTATGGTAACAGTTCACAGGAAAACAGTGTGAATGACCAGTAGTCTAGAAAATATGTGAGAAAGTATTAAAAAAGGTGTGATGTTTTAGCTTTAAGAGAACATGGGTAAAAACCAGGACAATAACCTTTCAATTAAAACAAAACAAAACCGAGAAAGGTTGCATGCTTTATGTTTTATGTCCAGGTTTTTGCTGGAAAATTAGGACATCTTTCAAAACATGCCCATTCTGTCAGACATTTAGTGGAATTAGCCTGCTTCCCCAAAATATTTAAATTTCTGTGAATCTTTTTTTGTTTAAGAAAAGCCACTCTATTTGAGAAACCAGCGACAAGTTGAGCTGGAATTGTTTCAACTCACAGTCAAACTTAGAAACAAAAACATAGTGACTACACAAATCACATATTTTAAGCAGTAGTTAGGCATGCAGTACACTTAGGAATTGGAACTGGAAGACAGGCTTTATTCAATTACTTGAGGCTCACTTATTGCTTGTCTTCCCACAACATGAAAGGATTTTATGCAAACAGAGAAAACCACCTTTTTTTATACTCAGACTGCTATACACACACAAACCCCTCTGCCATGAAGGCAATGTGTGCTTTTAAATACAGAAACAAGGTTCATCTTGATATAAGAAAGTAATATTATTTACAGTGAGAGCCATTGTTCACTGAAAGTCTCCCCAGAGACGTGGTGGAGTCCCCGTCACTGGAGGTTTTCTAGATGAGATTGGACAGGGTGCTAAAATAACCTCATCCAGACTCCCTTTCCCATGAAAGGTCGGATTAGATGATCTTTCGAGGTCCCTAACAGCCTGGGCTGTTCTATGATTCTAGTTACTTCTATCGATATATTTTCTAATTTCAGAAACTCCCAGTTTAAGGATACAGATGCACAGATGGAGAAATGGAGCTTGTGGTAAGGTGTAAGTCTGAAGCAAACACCAACGTGGCAGTCACATACAAACAAACTGGGTGTCATTTTCAGTCAAGAGAACCAGAAGGAAGTTTTAAAAAAGTACACAAAAATATATACCGTTTATCTAAGTATAAATTGGAAGCAGGATTAAACTGAATTACCTCTTAAATCAGCCCAGTTTGTGTAACTGCAGATGCCATCCTACTCAAATACCTGTGGTCTGAAGCAGCATTACCAGTCTCTTGTCAAAAACAAGTAAAAAGAAACAATGTCCAACACAAAGAACCCTTGTGATAAAATAATGCTCCCTTTAAACCTGTGTTTGTATTCCATCTGATGGAGTACTTTCGACTGCAGACAGAATATCAGAGGAAGTGGGTCTGTGAATAATTATAGACTCCTTTGCCTTCTTATTTGATGCTCCAAAAATTGAAATTGCAACTGTTGTTTTAAAAATTACTTTAAATTTTGGTTCCCAAACAAATTAATATTGAAATATTGTGCCCTGTGATGAAACATAAATTGCCAAATATAACTGTCTCAAGGCTGATACAATGCAGTTTTATCATCTCAGTGACTTACCGTGTCCCTCATTGATGAGGCCCATGTTTACATGTGCTTGTGCCTTTCTCTTCCCACCATCAATTTTTACTAATTGAGCAGTGTTAAAGCATTGCTCATAAAAGTAGTCACTTAACCATTTGTCCTCAGGGTCTTCGAAAGAGCAGGCCAAGTTCAGCTGGTTATCGTACACCTCCTCGTAGAGCCCTTTAAAAACAAAAATTACAATCAAAATATTAGATTATCATCAGCCTTCAGAAACCTTGCATGTTATAGCAATGATCATGTAATGAAAATGAAGAGCTATTTATATATCCACCATTCAAACACCGTCAAGTTCTCCTACACGTCCACTCAAAGAAATATTAGAGGAAAATTATAACCTTACAAATTAGGCACAATTGAAAACACATTTTTGTTCCCATTTCTGTGTGCAAACCCAAAATTCAGTTTAATACAACACACAGACCCTGGATAAGACATTGGCTAGTTAGAAGTTAGAGTGAGCTTTAAAAAGCCCACAGTCTGCAAACAAAAAGCATTAATTCTTAGAACTTTAAATGTTCAAAGTAAGACTAACAAGAAAGTCTTTGAGTTTTCATGTATGCTCCCATATTTAGTACATTACCACTCTTAGAAATTAAGGACAAACTGAAATTGCACACCTTGCCCTGAAAAAAACCCCACAGTTCACCAAGGTATTGCTCTCAGAACAAGTGTGGAAAGCAGGGGAGACTGAAAGTCCCCAATCTTCTCTATGATCTGAAGTTTAGACCCTGCTCTTTATCATCTCAGACAACTAGATGAATACACATTACCCATAAAATTTACAAAAACACTGCCAGTCTGAAATCTAAGTAGCATTACAAAATCATCCACAAATATATTATTCACAATTTAAAATTATAGAATGATAGCTTCAACAGAATTAGAGTTATTTCTCTCAGAAAATCACCTTCAAAAAAAAAAAAGAAAAAGAAATCCACAAGATTTGAATTATTCCAAAACTTTATTAATTTGTGGTAGAGATCTAAATTTTTTCCTGGCAAATCTTATCATACTGTTTCTACCTAAAGGGAATTTGAAATATCTATTCCTTAAGTGATGCTGAAAAATCTATCAGATAATAAAGTACAGCATGAACTTATATGTTTCACAGCAAAATTTATCACTGACTAAACTAAATTAATTTTCTTTGCAAACTCTGCTCATGTCAGATGTGAAATGGAATAATTAGCTAAAATTCCATTGCAGTTTTGGTAGGCTACTTAGTGTGTTTGTGGCTATTAAATGAATGTAAGTCAAACAGCCAATTCTTAAAAGAATTTCTGTGTAGTTGGGTAAAGGAGTTAAGAACCACAGGTCTTGTGGCAGGTGAGAGGCTGTTTGGTTAAGCTGGACATGTGAATAGAACTGATTTGCTTCTGGGAGTTCTGCCATTTGTAAGTTTTGTTCAATGAAGAGAGGAAAGGGGGAAAAGAAAAAAACAATACTTTTGTTTGTTGCCTTTTTTTTTTTCATTTATTATTTTGTTTTCCTATTTATTTTCTCAGAGTTTTCCCCTCTATGAAGTGGTAGCATCATATTCCTTTTTATAGCTCCCATTAAAATATATAAAATTATGATTTTTGAACCAGTTTGTTTTATATACATTTCCATTTCTTGTATTTTAAATAACTCTTTCAAGAAATGAGTGTTTCACAATCTCTTTAGTCACTAAAGTAGAAATAACCCAGAAATTACATTTAGATTATCATCTCATCATTTGTGTCTAAGGTTTTACACCAAAACATGCCAAAACATAAGCTTAAGTTTAGAAATTTAGCTAATATATAGACTTCATGTATTCCTTATCAGAACATTCTTCACAGCAGTGAGTTTTCATGCCTTTTTTTCTCCCCTCAAGACCAAAAAAGTACCTCTTGGGTACCTCTTCTTCAGAACATCCAGGAGTGTACATCATATAAAAATAAAACATATAAATATGAGAAATTAAGACAATTTTTGTACAATAGCCTCATAAAAATTTCTGCAAATGATACTGAAATGGAAGTAACAAAACTGGGTTGGGTTTAATATACACATATTTATCTGTGTGCATGTGCACAGATATACACGCCTATATTTATATATGCTTATAATAGATATAATATAGATAATGACACACACAGCACTTTAGCATCTACTAAGAAGAAAATTATTCTAGCCAAAACCAGGACCATATACAGATAAAAAAGTTAAGACATAGTTAGGATTCACACAAACTAACCAATTTAGATACAGATACGAATTATCTGGGATCCCTTTATTCTCAATGAAAAAAACCAGTTACTTCTTGGCTGAGATCCATTCATCTCATCCTGACTTAAACAACTATTGCAGCACAAGGGAGTTCTTTCAGAGATTATCTCATAAGTAAAGACAGAGGTTCCCATGACAATTACAAGCACACAAGCAAATAACCACATGAAGAGAGAAATACAAAACCTAATTATAACCTCTAACATAAAGATAACAATACATATTACATACAGATCACAGCTAAGTGAAAATGAACTCGGAAGATACCAGAGGATACATACAAATGGCTGCAATAACACAGAAAGAGAAGAGATAATCGGATTCTCATTGGGGTAAAACACAAGATATAGATTTGCTCCTTTGAAATCTTTGCTACAAAGCATCAAGGCACTAATGTGAGATAAAATTACGCAAATAACTTCAGGTAGTGCCCTACAAATCCCAGGAGATGGAAGTGACCTGAGGCAGACTATAGCTAATGCCACAGCTTTGATTGAATGAACTTTAATGTGACCCTCTGATGACTACCCTGCCAGTGAATAACAATGAGAAGTGCACAAAGACAACCAGTTCTCTGTCATTGTCTTGGGCAGTGGCTGACCAGATATGTCGGTCATAAAATAAACTCCCAAAGCCAGATTCTGAAAGTCATATTGTCTCCTGGATTCAAAGTCTGATTTACCAATCAAGAAATTAATTGAGGTTATTCTGACAGTGGCAAAGATAGCACATCAGACTTGGTAAAAGTGAACTTTTACCTCCTCAGGAGAAGAACATTAGAATAGGTAAATACAGTCTTCTATAAAATCTCCAAGAAGTAGTTTAGACTTTAAAGCTTTGAACTCTCTGATTTTGTAAAGTTCTCTACAACTGATAATAGAATACATGTAGACAAGTCATATTTATGTATCTGTTGATCAAAAAAAAATTATCTGCACCATTTATCAGAGAGGGAATGACAGCACTGGCATGTGATACTGAATGAACAGAAAGAAAACTTTGTATCACAGAACAAACAGAGAGAAAAGCTTCAATCATACAAGCAATTGTAAAACAGTTCCTGCAAGACAAATTCCTGTTTTTATATAAGAAACAATTAAGAAAGCACGTACAAAAAAGGTCCAATGACTGGATCCCATTCATCCTTCAAAAATTACATTAATTTCATAAAACATTGGAAACTAAATCCAGGTCTTCCGGAACACTTTAGCCACAGGATTGTGAGAAAGTTGTGAAGAAGGTCTACCAAAAAATGGCAGCCACACAGAGCAAATGAAACTTGATGGAGCAGATGCTGAAGCCTGTTTGTTAACAGTTCTAGATTGATTGGAAGATCTGAAAACACATCTTATGGGCAATTATTCAACAGAGCATTTATTCAGTACAAAGTTGCAAAATTGAAGGAAGTAACATTTCACAAAAATTAAGCAGAAAACAAATTAGAAGTCATGCAATTATGCAGTATTTCTTTTATAACATTTTAATATTTGTATGGGTTTGTAACCGAATATAAATTAGAGAAAATGGACTTTCATTTTGTTTGATCAGAACATTTCAAAGTACTTTTATTTCCACTGAAATCCTGTATATTAAACACATATGGTATTTCTTGCTCTGTATAAGGATCTCTTCAAGTGCACCTCAACCGCCAAGTGGCATCTCCCCTTATTGTGCACAACCCACAGGCCCTGATTAGCCCACTGAACAAAATCTTTGTTTGTTCCTGCACTCTTCTCAGGAACTGTTCCCTCGGCAAGCAGGGGTGTGCACGGAACAGAGGATCCAAACAAATCCATGTTTGCATGTTTGTTGTGTTCAGTCAGACAACTGCTAAGTAGTGCAATGCACAGGAACACTGAGGTGCAGTTTGAGTATGATAACCCCAGGAGAGCTAAAATGAGGGCAAAAAACCGTACAGAAGGTCTGCAAGCCATACTATGAGGTTTAGGTACAACTGCTGCCACATCTGTATGATCTTTGTGACAGGATGTAACAGAAGAAAGGAAAAGAAGTACAACAAAGGTCTTTAGAGAACTGATGAAAATATCATAAAGACATCCTGGATTGGTGTTTTCCTTGAAGAATAAAAGAAAGAGGCAGCAGCCCCATTTTCCATTAACAAGAACTTGCACTCATTTTTAAAATACAAGTATTGGAAAGAAATTTTTCAACATCCATTTCTGGCTCAATATTTTTCACTCAAAAACCACCAGTCAGTTATCTGTTCCTAACAAAGGCCAGATGGAAGCTTGTCAACAGCTGTTAACGCTCATCCTCCAGTTTAGTTCGTTGGTTTAAGTGAGTATGACTTGATTATAACTGACCATTCACTCTTGAAGACATATAAAGGAGTGCCCCAAGGCCCATTAAGTCACTAGGAGTAATTTTTGATGTCAGAATGAGACACTATTAACGCTGGAAGTTTCATTTTTCTTTTGCCAGAGAGATCAGTGACTTAGTAGCAAGACAGCTGATGCTTTGAAGAATTCATACACAAAGAAAGATCCAGGATGGAGGCTGTTGGATCAAAAAGAAGCATAAACTGCAATAGAACATGGTGCTGCAATTAGTTTATTTCCACCTGCATGGAAATAAACATTCATGGCAAAGAATCAGTCCCATTAGCTTGCTAAGGCAATCCTGCCTCTACATCTACAGGTAGAGGCCCAACCTAATTATTCATTTTTTTTTCCAGAGAATTTATTAATAAATGGATAAGCTTTTTACCAGGAAAAAGAAAAAAAGAACAAATGAAGCAAGGTTTCTGTGAGTTGTTAGCATGATGACACTATCCAGTTTCAGGCAGAGCCTGTTTCCCAGAGTGTACACAGAGCACACTGCTCCCTCTAATTTACGTACTGCTGGATACGTAAAGGGAAAATAATAAATCAATGTACAATCTGTACAAAGATGCTAAGGAAATGGTCAAGATACAATTTTACTAGTAGGAACAAAGCAATCTAGTGATAATGACATAAGGCAATTAACTGGTAATCTGGAAAGCTAAATGGAGATTCCAAGCCATTGGCAATGAAAATACACTACAGAAATTTTCCAAGAAATGCTGCTTCCATTGAAGTCAATGATTAATTCCACAACTGGCTATATTTTGAGATGGCTTGGCTTCTTTCCTGGACAGAATCACTTCAACTTTTTGTAAAATAATTACAAAAATAATAAAATCCACTGGTCTTTAGCAACTGCTGCATTTTCTCCTGTGATAAAATATTAAGTGGAGAACGACAGACCTGCTTAGAAAATTAAACAGTGTTCCTTTCCCCATTTCCCCAAAACCAAGCAAAACTATGCCCCATCCAAGCAAATATTAAAAGAGGGTTTGGCATGTTTATACTCTCTCTTTTAATGCATGACCTCTCTCCATTTTTTCTTTTTTTTTTTTTTCAAAATAGCATGGGTAATATGGTTATTGCAATGTTTCTAGTGCAGCCTAAGGCATAAGTCTGAAATCTTACAGAAAAGCTTTCCATTGTAAAATGCTAAACTGTTTTCAACCTTAAGTACTTTAGACAAAGAAAGATTATCCAGTGCAAACACATCAAATACTCACGCTTTCTTCATATACTTTATGAAAAGACATCTTTCATAACAAAAACAAATGCTAACTCATACTGTCAAAAGTTTCCTCTACACTGAAGTGAGGAAAAAAAGAGCCGAATTAGCACTTTTTTCTAATTCTGTTTGCCTGATACTCTCTAGAAAAAGGGTCAGCAGCCTGCAGCACATACAGAGATGGAGCATTTAGCATATCATAAAGGTTGAATGGGGTCAGGAACCAGGAGCAGATGGAATCCCAGAAAGGCAAGAGCTTCAGGGTCTTAAGCCCTACTCTTCAGCAGCTGCCCCAGTGATCAGCTAACGAGCAGCATCTTGCTCTTTTGAAGGCATGTTCATACCCAAGCACAGGTTGCATCCCTTGGCTTTGGCACAGTGATCTGCCAAGCAGTGCTGACTGCTCAGCGCATTGCAGCCACTGAACTGTGGCATTTTCCCTGGTTTTGCTCTCCTGCTCTGGCAAAGCAGAGTCAACAGCTGAGACATCTCTTCCTTTAACTGTTCTTGAACTGTAAATTGCCTTGCATTCCCTTCAACTTCTACAACTGAACCAGCTTGCTCTACCAAGTACTGATCACATCAGCACTTCAAGGCCTCTGGTAGTCCAAGGTAAGGACCTGAACATACATTCAATATGTAATTCAGATGTAATCTCAAGAGCAATGCTTTCCAAGTGTTTCTGAAATAATACTGGGCCAGCTGACATTTAGGTTGAGCACATCCTCCACCAAGAGGCTGGCCTCAGCCTAAGACATGCAAATGATACTCTACAGTAATACCTGCATACTGTCAGTCATTCCTCTCGTAGAATCAGTGCTACCTAACTAATTAACTAAATAAAAGGAGCAAACAATGGACTAGCTTAATAAGCATACAGACACAAAAAGTAAACTGGCAATGCATTTTAAAACAATAAGATGGTCTGCAGCAGCCAAGCAATGATTTAAAGAATCAGTTACAGTTATATGGTAAATCAGTGCAAGTAACAGCTCAAAGGTTTTAATTTCACTTCTAAATATTTTTATCTGAGGAACGGTAACATCATCATTATAATGAACTGTTGTCCCAGGTACACTTTACACTGGGAGCTGTGGCTCTCCAAAGGGATAGCAGCAACAACTTGTCAGCACTGGGTTACACCTTTCAAGGGCAGTTATAGCTTTAAGTGAAATTACTCTGAACAGTGCAATCAGGCAGGCTATTCCATGGCCTCAAAATATAAAACTTGCCTTTTGAAAGAGCCCTCAACATTTTCATAAACGTGACAAGAAATTACTGTATACATCAAATGCTGAGCTATGCAGGTACATTATTCTGGCATTTATCCTGCATTCCTCTGTAAAAAGCCCTACAACTATACATATTTAAACAGCTAAACTACCTCTTTTTTTTCCTGTAAGGTACTGAAACCAGAACTAGTAAAAAGAGAGGTTAGTCCAGGATAATGATGGAACATCAAGGACTAATTAAAAATGACTCAATTTTCAGGTCAGAAACATTTACATTATTTGTATAAAAAAGATCAAATAGGAGTACAGTCAAGTATTGCCAATATTTCTGCCAGTCTTTTTAAGATAATGCTGTACCTGGGGCCACATAATTCTGTTAGCTCTTTTCCTGAGAAGCTGCAAGGATTAATGCTAGCTCTGTATTTTTAAATACTTGGGAGATATTCAAATACAACAACGAGATTGAGTTGGACAGAAGAGAGGTATTTTTTTTGCACACAGTAAAATATTGGTAATTGGCAATTAAAAAAAGACAACTCCTGTATGATTTGAAGTTTAATCAAAATGTTACATTGAAAATGAAAACAGAGGGAACATTTACTGGTGTATATAAAGGTAATCGGTCTCTACAATGTAATGCTGGTAAACAAAATGTCACTGTTTTGAAAAACCCAGCAGTAAAGAAAGTAATTGCTCTTTGATATCGGCCTCCACTTTGTTGTGGATGGTGCTGATTCTGTTCAAGCAAATAATTTATGTCCAGCATTGTACCGTCCTATAACTATAAACTATCAAAACCATTAAAACATTAACATTTTCCAGCAATAAATATAGAGAGCAAACGAACACTTAGATTGTTCTGTGCACTGTTGTAAGTACGCTAAAACTCTAAACCTAGCAGTTCTAGGTATATTCACAATTAAGACAGCAACACTCTGTGATCCAAAAATATCAGGTGAGAAAAATCAAATGACAAATAAGAAAATTATTTAGTGACAGAGTAAGTGAAGTTTTCTTTTCCACTTACCAGTTCTGGTCCAAAACCAATCATTTCACTAAGTTTCAATTAATGAATAAACTTAAAAGTAATGAATTTTTTATTTTCATTATTTATATCTGCTACCTCTTTTCCAGCACAACTGTTAGCTCAGGACAGCATACTTCAGACAGGTAAACTTTCAGCTTGCCTAATATTAGTAACATCAACCACACTATGAATCTCTCACAATTTGCTGCCCTAAATGTTACTTTCATCCTTTTAAGCTTGAACTGTGGTAGCTGAAAAGCAAATTCAGGTCAGCTGCTGTAGTGGCTGCTACATCATGGCAAGTTCCAGCTGAGGTGAACTGCTGAATGCTTCTTAAATGGTGTCAACTGGAGTTGTCAGGAGATCATAAGCCAGAGCCCCAAGCAATCTGATTAGAATCAGAGAGTAACTGGATTAGTGGAACTACTGAATTAGTGTTTGATGAGCTGCACAATTCATATGTATCTTCACAGCACTACGAGCTCTCAGACCTGCAACATGAATTAGCATCCAAGCCTTCCTGTGCCAGGCGACTCACACCTCATTGCATACAGACAAGGGATTTGTGCAAAGGTTTGCATTGAAACTGGTGAAAAAAAATCAAAACTACCTTGATCTAGCAATTCAGTAAAGACACTTGCCAACTCTATTGGTATGTTTTGTCATGATTTTCTTTTCTTTCGTTTTAGCCAACTTTAACAGGTGAAATTGGGAGAGGCAAGGTGCAATCAGTCAGACAGCTGGTGGTACCTTGTCCCTGTGAGAGGTGAAAGACTTACACAGCAAATGCTGAGTTCAGTGACAGAAAAGGTCCCTGCCTTTCCTAGTGGCAGGAACTGCCCAGCCAGCAGCACCTTGACTCTCTGGGAGTGCATTTGCCAACTCTGTTGTCACACATCAGTTTGTGAAAAATATCATGCACTGAAGGAAGGCAAAATGTTCTCCTCAAGCAGCTGCACGGAGCAGGCCCATCAAGATAAGTCATGTCCACTACTTTTTGACCATCAAAGTATTGGTAGAATGCTTCTGTCAGGGTAGTCCAAACACAAAACTCCTCTCTTATGCTCTGCAAACTAGGAGGTACCTATTCAGGTTTTAGTCATAGTCCAGACAAATCTGAAGATTCCTTCCAGTCATGGCTGGCTAGTCTTCCTGTCTAGAATTATTGGGAACTAAATAAAGAAACACAACTTTTGACTTTCATGGCACAGATAAAATAAACATTTTTAAATGAACATTTTTTTGAGCGCTGAAAGGGTTTCTTCTGCTGTTCCTTTTTTAAATAAAGATGTCCTTTTCTACATTTCAGTTAAAAAACTTAGAGTCCAAACTCACAAGCTTTTTTTGTAGATTTTCATATTTGCAACGATCAAAATGCAACTTGAAACAAGCCAACTACAGTGAAATCAACTCAGTCAGAAACAGGATTGCAGTTAGAGCTTTATCTGCCTCCATCCCTATAACTATTCCAACACAGAAAGATGGAGTAAGTTATGTTACTATTTATAGTAAAAGGAAATTATAAATATGAATGCTTAGTAAATAGTAGAAAACAGAGAAAATACAGTAATTTGGAGTTATGTCTTCACTAATATCTAGTAATTCACAGGTGGCATGTTACATCTGTGTGCTGTATTTTATTTGACATGTTCACAGTCCTTTTTAAGTCAGTCACAAACCCAAACACAGTTAGCAGGGTATTTAATAAAATCAGATTTATAAAACTATTACTGTGTGAAACAGCATTTCACCTGTTAAATTTTTCTAATACAAAACCAGCTACTCAAATCAGTAGAGAAAAACCCCAACAAATACTGAAACTATTAGAAAATAATTGAGATGTTATGAAAGCTATAAATACATCAAACATTTCTGATGATGTCATAATGCACACTACATGTTTTCCCCTCTTCGTTTCCTTCACAAAACCTCTCCTGATATCTGCGGCTCCTAATCATGTGTTCTATAAATACAGCTTAGTTGACTAAGGCTGAAATGTGCTAAGATGCAGTAACGTTTCAAATTCATACATGAAACAATTTGGAAGCTTCCCCCAGGCATTCGCGGCTGCGGCTCCCGCTGCTCCGCTACCCACAATCCCCCCATTTACCTGCTCGCTGGGCTGCCTCAGCCCTGGTCAGGAAGTGGTAAAGCTGATCCAGCTTATCAGGCTGCTCCTCCAGGGACTTCTCATGCCATATGGCTGACCCAGGCCCTGCAGCCTCCCTCAAGGCATTCCACTTCTGTATCAGAGTGAAGAGCTCGGAGAAGGACTTGTGATAACCCCGGCGCAGCATGTCTATGCAGATGTTCTTCGTGTATGAATTCCTGTTACTGGGAATAAGAAAGAGAGATTTTAAGCCTTTAAACCTGTATTCTGTTCTCCACCTCGCCAAATAAGTACAGATAACTAAAACAGCTTTCAAGAAGAGACCTCTGCAGTTCAGCAGCAGGGAATGGGTATGTATTTCCCCCGCTCAAAAAGTGATCTGTTATAATACGATTGCAAATGCCATACCCCAGGGAAGTAAATATGGCAATAATGAATAAATGCCTGTATATATATTTGTGAAAACATGTTAAAAAAATACACTGGTATTCTTCAGCTGGTATTTGGTAAAAAAGGCTGTCTGATGGGAAAAAAAACCCAACCATGTTTACATTAGTTCATGAAAACACAATGAACTCTTAGTTTGCTTTAAGACAGTGCACAGGGAAAAATGAGGCACATTCCACATGTCAAAACAACGTACATGTTAAATAGTTTTGCTGTAGGACATGATGGCTTGGTTTAAAACGTCAAACAAATGCTACGCCAGAAACATAATCATTAGATGTTATTTTGCTTCTGTTTAGCATATAACTTCAGCTGGGACTGGTTTACTGATGCAAAAGTTTGATAATTTCTCCCTAATTTTACACTCAAATGATGCTGTGATGAATTTATATCAAAGTTTATCTCATTCATAAACACTGATAAGACGTCCATATTAAAAAGTCGTGTAATCAAATATTCTCAAGAGGTAATATATCTTTTGAGGTATTATTTATGGAAATAATAAAAATATTTCTTTTACAGGGCATGAAACAATCATTGTGTCCTATTCTGGAGAAAACTATGAGTCCAATGGGACTGCCTGCAACACTAAGGTACAGATGTAAAGGTTTGCAGACATAGGTATCTAGTGTGGGAAAACAAACCTTTGTCCCAGTAAAATGGCAAGGACCCAGATGTGTTATTTCTATTTTGTATATTCCATTAAGTTTCTAAACTGTTTTCAAGACTGTCTTTTTAGACTAAAATCTATTTAAATTCAAATTCTCAGCAGCTTTAAAATAAATATGGAATTCTGAAAACTGAGATTTATAGTGTATGTCATAAATTCAGATGATTTCATACTAAATAATAGCCTATTGAGACTAATACTTCAAGCCTGAAAAGAGCCTCTGCAGTTCTTCAACAATGCTGATAAGATGGAAGTTATGTGAAAAACTTTTTAGCTAGATGGCAATGAAATAAACAGCAATGTAAGATGTAAGAAACAAATAATCTGCATTATTTCATATTTCACACAATCAAAATAAAATCTCTTACTACACAGATGCACACTAATCCTTCACAATGTATTTTTTACATTTCAGTTGCAGAACTGAACATAAAAATATTAAATAATTCTGATACGATATAGACTAGATAATACTGAATTTATGTTTAATATATAAAGAGATGGTTTTTGCGACTGAAAAGCACACATAGCTCAAACAGTCAAGGGAAAAGATGAAACTGTTCTGCACCAGAAAACATTTGCAACGTTTACCTTAGAAAAGTAAATGAGAAATATCTTTAAACGTTTAAATTTTAATTTGCCAGAATACGCTATATTTGACATACAGCAAATGCACCGTATATAGCTTAAAAATACTGTGAGGATGTTATGCTAATACCGTGCAATGTATTCTCTATTCTGCATATGGAATACTTTCTTTTTTCTTTTCTGTTTTAAAATTCTACCTAACTTACAAAAGATTGAAGAATATAAGTAAAAATTCGTACCAACTTCCAAAGGCCTAAGACTGGATCCTACATTAATATAACTCCGAGCAGTGGAATAACAATCTGCATAGCAGGCACACATACATGCATATTTATTTATACAGTGGGATCTATATATGTTTGTATGTGTGCATGCATTAGATCATTAGATATATTGGAAGTAAACAAAAAAGCAATGCTAAAAGGTCTTAACAGTGACTAACCAAAATCATTCAGTTAATTTTTATCACTCACTGCATACTCACTGAGCACAGCATTGAGATTCGTATAAATAGAAAAACTGTGCCCATGTAACATGTTATTTTCTGTAGACTGATGCATTTTACTTGAATTCAAAGCACATTTTCCCCACTAGAAAGCATTATTAACAAACCAATAAAGGGAAACAAAGCATATAGTAAAACACATCAGTTTTAAAAATCAGTGTCAATAGTCTTTTAATAAATCCCATCCCAATTAATGAAGACATTGAAATAATGCTGAAGTAATCATACTGTACAGAGCACATTTTTTTTCTGAGGCAAAAAGAACTGATTTTAGCACACAAGCAATGAAGCTATCTACTGTTTAACCCTTCAAATTTAGTAGCATAAAAATAAAAGTAATCTCTCAGCTATGAACAGAAAATATTACTACAGTTATTTCCTTAAGTTTCTGTAATATATAAGACACAAGTGACTGATCACACACAAACAATAAAACAGGGCAAGAGATTAATGATATCACGGGGATGAATGGTATTTGTGCCACCTAAGAGAGCTCGACATGGCAATGACTTCTGAAATCGTTACAAAGTGCTTCCAGATGAAAATTCCAGTGCCCTTTTTCCCCCCAACAAACAGTTCTTTTGAACAGAGGTGTGATGTTGGTGACAGCAGTAAACTTTTCATGATACCTTGTGATAAACTATAAATCCTCGAAATCCTTTCCATCCTGCTTCCTATGATGTCATGCAGCGTGTGAAATCCAAGGTAAAACACAGCACCTCGTGTTTTGGATAACCAAAGATTACTTGATTTGTGATATCAACATCAAAAACTGATTACTAAGGTCCCTTCCAACTCAAGATATTCTATGATCTATGATTGATTTTATCCAATCCAACTGTTAACGGTGTGTTTCTACTACCGTAATAAGATTGTTTATACTAAGCATTTTGAACCTTACAACCTAATAAATTATGATTTAGTATTAAACAAGCGAGTTTGTTTTTCCGCATTGCTTCCGCGCCGACTTCAGGTTTCCTTTGGACAATTATGTTACTTCCAGGAGCGAAATGGGAAAAGACTGCCCTTTCCTCTGGTTGGAGCGGAGCCGTTCAAGGGGTTTAATGGTCTCTGGGGGCATCTACTGGAAATGCGGGAAACTGCAGGCAGGACATGCGGACCTCGGCGCCGGCAGCGCGGCAGAACAAAGGGCCCCCCGGCCGTGCCCCCGCACAGGGCACCGCGACACGGACACGCTGGTCCTGCCCGCACAGCCGCCTGCGAGCGAGCTAAGGAGTCGGACTAGAACGGGCAGACGGCTTTGCGATGTTAAGCGTGTTTAATTTTAAAACTGAACCGTGATGTGACTGTAAACGCGAAGTCCTCTTCCCCTTTCGCGTGATCGCGTGTGCACGCCAGGAGAAAGAGATTTCAGATGGAATTTTTTTAAAGCAAACTAATTTCTTAACGAATTCGGGAGCATATCTCTGTATTTATGTTTGAAACAAAGCTACCGATTAATCTGGGTTTAATTCAAAACAGAGTTGGTTTTTTTTTTTGTTTGTTTTGTTGGTTTGGTTTTTTTGAATCCATAAAATTCAACAGATGAGAACCACAACGCTTATCATAGACCCAGCCAAGACTGAGAATCTTCTGCCTGGACAGTCAGCTCTGTCACTGCTGAAACCCTGTGATGTTGCTACATGTTTATTTACACAGGCTGGGGAACACAATGAAATGAGGTCCAAGTGGATCTGGTGAGGTGTCACGCGCTTGTCCTACGCCAGCAGCTTTTGTGATGCAATATTCTGTCATACGGTGCTGAAAAATTCGGTGAGCTTCTGTCTCTGTGCCACGGGCGGGTTGCGTGTCACAAGAATTTTTAGCACCAAATGAACAACCACCAAGAGTTAAAGTTGCCATTTTAGTGGCACCATGGTATAGGTGATGGTTTTCGTGTCGTGTAATATCACACGGATGGAAGGAGCTACTTACTGAACACGGACCTGGGAGCTTGAAAAGGCACTGCTGTTGTTAACACTCTACTTTAAGAGTACCTGGATATTGCTATGGGCATTTTAATTTTTTCCTTAAACTACAGAGCTACTTATGTAATTTTCTTATATGGATTTCTTTTTATTATTATCATTGCTATTATAAAGTGATCTCGAGTCATGCTGAGGAATCACAGGAACCTGACTCTAATTTGCCTTTACCAGTGCAAAATAAATAGTAGCCCTCAAGTGAGGCTCATGCAATTACACTGTTCCAGTCCCAAGGACCTTCCTATGTTAAGGTGTTATACTTTTATGAGACTCTTATGCAATGCTGGGAGATCAGGACAGCACCATACAACATTCCCTTTACCTTAAAATCCTGCACAATAAGGCTATTTGCATTCTACCCTTTACATTGAAAGAGGGAAAAGAAAAAAAAAAAGAAATTAGGAGGCCAAGAGGTAGGTACTGGTGCTAGAAATAATCAAAATAGTCAGTATAGCATAACAGAATCATTTATCATGAGCTTAATTCTCCATACCTCCTGTCTGGTGTAGCCAATTACAGGCATGCAAAATAAGTCCAAAAATCTACTATTTTCAGATGGCAGATTTATAGATATATATTTAATATCAGGTTTCAGATATTAAGATTTTGTGGGATTTAATTAGTACTTCTGGTTAATTCCAGCTGCTGATTACAATACAAATGTACTGTAGCAATCCCATTTTGTAAAGCACAAAATGGCATGTATTAAACAACGGTAGTATATAAAATATTAAACTGTACTTTCAGTGTAAAATAATTACTCTACCAATTATTATAATATTTAAAAACTGTATTCAAATAGGTTTCATCCACTTGGGATTTTCTTCTGCAGTTGGCAAGTCAATGACTTGATATAAATGCCTTAGATAAGCATCACAAAATTATGAAAAAATCATCAAGATATTTTTGCTTAAGTTCATTTAAACAAATTTATTTTACTTTACCCACATTTCCTGTCTATAAATCTACAAGTAAATTAAAATTACATAAAGTATGTGAACACTTTGCTACTTTTTGCTTAACCTATATGCAAACAAATAAACCATAAACAGGGGGACGCCAGAATTTCCTCACTAAAATTTGAGAAATATATGCATTAAGTAAGATCAAATATACTACACAAAACACAAAAAAAGCCAAACATGCTGTAAGAGTTCACAAATTCAGGCTTCCCTGCCTAAGAACTGAAAGAGGAATTATTATTTAATTTTAGCTGGACAGCCAAAAAACAAGAGCAGTTTGGGAACACCGTTGGTGACCCACGTCTAAAATATAGTTAAAATTTCTGCAGGGAACTGTTGAACACAGAAAGCACTTTGAGCAAATACTTGGCAAATATGGAAGCTGAAGATTTGCCCGCTGCT
Source organism: Pipra filicauda (assembly GCF_003945595.2). NCBI lineage: Eukaryota > Metazoa > Chordata > Aves > Passeriformes > Pipridae > Pipra > Pipra filicauda. The sequence goes on along the minus strand of NW_024105087.1, from coordinate 3,210,874 downwards.
TTCAGTGCCCCAGGTCACAGTGGTGTAAACCATGTCCTCGCACTGCTGAGGGCTACACTGCCACATCTGCGGGCTGCAATCCACCAGAAGCAGGGCCACAGCTCACTGAAAAATATATCTGAGTCATGTGAGCGTCTCAGCTCTGTGGGAAAATTTATCTGCATAAGCACTTTGGGAAGTCAAGCCCTCAGACGGTCAAGGCACTCAGCACATTTTCACCACAGACTGCTACTGACACAAGGCTGTTGAGCTGCATCAGGGCGCAGCCTCTTCAATCCCAGTTTAAAGACCGTCCGTTTAAATACTTTTCTTTTAATGAAATATTTACTGGATGGTAATATGTTAAATTGTAGACTATAGTAATGTCATTAAAAAAAGATATGACAGTACAGTAAATGCCATTAAGTAGTAATAGACTGTTAGCTTACACTTTAGAATTTTTTACTGCTAAGGCTGAGAATTAAATTATATTGGGATGGGGTGCATGCTTTTTAATGCCAAATTATTAAGTTATATAAAGCATAAAATCCACCAACCCCCCAAATGTTATACAAAGAATTTCCTATTTAAATTACAAATATAAAATATTGCATGAAAATTTGTACACATCGTGAGAAGGGAGAAACATCCCTTGAAACAGACTTTTGTAAGAACTCAGATTTTTTAAATAGGCAAAGCTTCATGGAGCTATGTATCCACAACTACTATTAGAAGGACGAAAACAAAGTGTATATAAAAAGGAGGTATTTTATACCATATATACAGGTACAGTAACTTTCAGCATAAGCAATGTAGTATTTTTCATCTACTGCCTCACAGTCACTGACTGTTGTCAAACCCCACTTTAACCTAAATCACGCAATCAAAGGGGGATGCATAACCTGTCAGTAGGAGCCCGCAAAGAACACATATATTGAACTCGCTTCCTTTTGTTCAAAGCTACATAAAATGAAAAATTAATCAATTATAAACATCAAAGGATGACACAGAAAAAAGTATTTTCAAATGGATGTAAGTACTGTAACAATTAAGAATCCTCATTAACCCAGAAAATGGAAATATAAATTTAGCGGTGAACTTTTGGAACATTCTGTCCCTAAACATAAATGCAAAGAAAATACTAAAAATAAAGATGAAAGTGCTACCCTTATAAAAATGTTCATCATACAACAGCACACACACCTGTGATTATTTCAAGCATAATTGGAAAAAAAACCATTATCTTCATTAATATTTCTGCTTTTCTTTCTAAATTAATAATGTTCCTTAAGAAAAAGTAATTCCAACTATATTTTATGGACTATTATTTATCAAAATGAAGTATTTTCAACTTTCCTCTTTTATTTCAGAGCTGACCTAGTGGGCTGAGAGCTAGAAACGTGAGTTTGGAACCCTTTCTGTTTGACTTGCACAATATAAAAGAAGTTGTTAAATTTTTCTGCAAGTTTCTTTCACAGTGTGCAAAACAGATAATCATAATTATTTACTTTCTGTATCTTCTCAAGCTGATGTTACGAATTATCATAAAACCCTATACAAGGCTATGCATTATTACAGTATTGCTATGAACAATTCCCACAGTATTTTTGCTTTTGTTTAGGATATCTCTCATCCAAGTCCCCAGCTGAACTTACTCAGGAGTCTAAGGATAAACAGACCACATGGAGATTAAGAGGAAAGGAAAAGCGAGGATTTTACACAATGCAGAGGGCAGAATAATTTTCACTGTGAAAATTATTAGGAAGTCTTGATTGTACTAAGGCAGATTAGACAGTCTTTATTTCAGACTCTTTTTGTGTGTTAGAGATGCTTCACCTTTATGGAGTGTTTTAAAAATAGAAATCAGTTGTGTATTGCTGGTATATTATCTTCAGTACTAAATATTGTTGAACTATTGAGAAATGAAAGCACTAGAAAACCATAAGACCAAACTTAGTAAAAACAACAAGTTACATAAAAAAAGAAAAACTTCAGCTCGCTGTGTTCTTCTTTATTAAAGTATGTCATGTATTTTATCTTTGCAAGAGTTTGATGAGTTTTTGCAAGTAAAATTCTGTTTCCTCTATACTTGCTAATAGTCATGAGAATCTGTAGTTTGCACCTTCCCATTAAAAATGTATTGTATTTTTTGAAATTATTCACCCCGCCTTTTATCCAGATCATGTCTTTGAAAGGAGGAAGTAGATAATAAATGGAATAATTCATGATTTCCCATTAAATATGAAACTTTCTTTTGCAGAGTTTAGAAAATGAAGTTCTACATAATGTACAGAAGTTGATTAGAACTTTTTTTAACCTTTTCAAGAAAAACCTTTCACATTACACAAATGCACAGAGAAGTTTCTCTAGGAAAGGCGAATCATTTGCTTCCTACACAGTTCTGTTCTTTAGATCACTGCCTAATTACAGTAAATAATATGCTTATCAGGCCCAAAATTTACAGAGATCATTCATCTGACCAAAAAGGATGTGTGCCTCTAAGTGCTAAAATCTCTTTTTGAAAGTTGTTTAATAAACATTGAATCCTGGTCATGGCAAGCAAGATTGTTAGGAATTATTCAGACAGAAAAAAATACATATTTAAATAATATTGTGAAAGAAATTTAAAATTTATCATCTAGCTCACTAAGTGACTTGTGCCATCTCCCTTTCCACAACCAGCAGGGAGTTTGGGATAGAGTGCCTTAATTTAAAATTTCTTTTACTATGAAAGGATACATTTCTTTTATTCTGATTTACTCTTTTCCATAGTTTTTAGTATCTAAAAGTGAAGAAATATCCCCATACAATGTAAATGAGTAGACACATCATTCCACCAGTTCTCAACCAGAGTAATATGAACAGAGAGGGTCATAAGGTGCTTACAGGTCCTATCCAAAGGTTGACAGTAGGAAGAAGAGCAAAATCTTGCTAAGACCTGAACATGAAAGGGAAGGAAGTTTATTTCTTTCTCTGTTTGCTGCTACATCCTTCTTTAGCTGCCTTGAGCTCTCCTCTCTCCCTCTGTCTTCATAGTGTTATACACAGAAGAAATGGAAGCAGCTCCAATCAGTGCATCACTAGAACCAATTACTGTGCAACTGAGAACTGAAATACAAAGGAACAGCAGAACCTGCACCTACACATTATCTGTCTGTGCCTGAAATTGCCTTTTGCAAGCTTTTTAGCAACAGCAGCCGCCCCTCTTCCTTCCTTGCCTTAATTCCATACCAACAAGATATTTTTCCTAACTCTTATTCTTGGCAGAGCCCCTTCCCCATCCCTCGAGGGCCTGACTTAATAACACAGGAATGGTCAGATCCACCTTACAACACAAAATTCCCAAGCCTAAATTAAGCATGTTCAAATTGGGAAGCACCAGTAAAGATTTCAGGTTGGGAAAAAGAAAACATGGCAATATGATGTCAATGAAAAAAGGTCCCAATCGATTTTTTTGAATAAAAGACTTCACAGATCACCTAAGAAGTCACCTCACTAATTTATTTGATAGGGGTGATGGCTACTAAAAAGTATGGATTTATCCAATCCACAATCAGCTTATTTGTGTTCTGCTTCCTTAAAGAACTGGTCCGTCAATGCAAAAGACTAGAATATGAACAAATAGAGAAGCAAATAAATCTGAGTACTGAAACTCTCATGATTTAAATACCTTATAAACACAGGACAACATCAGAAGAAGCCCAGCCTAATAGTAAGGCTTACTAGTCCATCATGGCTATGATGAAAATACAGAATAAAACACCCTTCAGTCTAGGTCTTCTCCTCTCCATCAGCCCACAAACCCCATTCTCTCCTTCAGTGGACTCTACAGAGCATTCTGGCCTCTAAATACCTGAGGAACTTTCTCCCTCTTTAGCCTTGGAGGACATATGCAGAGGTCGACTGTAAAGATGTAGGAATTAAATAATTTATTTCCATGAACTTATCTAACACTTAATCCCTCAAAGATTTCCCCACATACTGACACTCAAAGCAGCAGAAACTTGGGCGGTGGGGAGGGTACTAAATAATTTGTCCCTTTTAATCCTCTGACTGGGAAATGAAAACATAATCTTTCATCAGATGGCACCAAGAGAAGATTTAAAATGGTTGCCAGGTCACTTCTGTTCTGGACTGGACAGCTTCCTGCAGAACTGCTGCCTCAAGAATTAGAGAACGCAACTCTAAGACTTCTAGCCCATCCTTTTTAAAGCTTTCAAAATTCCATAGTTCTCCAGTGTGGGATTCAGTGGTAAATGTACACCTCTACATCTGAGCTGGTCACCCTGAGCTCTCTCTATAAGCAATGGAGAAAAATAGGTGCTTCAAAAGTTACATTTACCTTATTCTAAAGCTGTTGTCTGAATCCTAAAAGATGGAGCTCCACTAATTGCATTACTTCATCTTAATTATTTCCATTTATAATATGGGGTGATTAACCTAGTCCTCTGGATCAGTTAAACTTAGGTGAAAATCCCTTTGCTCTTCTGCAGGGAGGGACAAAAAGTTTATGAAAGCGAGGCATTGCTATTATATTCATCAGTCATCACTGCTAGAGCAAAAATGTCATGTTCCATTTAGCACTCTACAATTTGGAAAGTAGGTTAATGATCGACATTCCCAGAGCAGAGATGACCGACAGCTGCTCTGGGGGTCACAGCCCACTTGCCTTTTTCTGTTCCAGCTAATCTTGAAGTGGACCAGCCACTGGACAATTCTAAGCAGGACAACTCACTACATCTCAGAAACATCTGACAGAATGCGTGTAAGATAATCTTGTCTCCTGCCTGAAAAGCGTCATATCGGAGCGTGTCTTTACTGACACAAATTTACCAAGGCAAGCTTTCCATAACACACCAACCCACAGCTCACGAGACAGAAAACACAAATACAAATTTTCTGCATATCTAGGTCAGTCTTTACTGTCTCTGTATAATAAATCAGATGTCATCTGACTACCAGAGTTTTGAGGACAGTACAACTCAATCATCCAATTCAAACGTATTGAGAATACATCTAGTAACATCACTAAGGCAATATTTTTTTGTTACTGCTAAGCAAAGCTGTTCCTCTCATTAAATAGATTTCAAAGTCTCTCTTTCTAGTCTTTAATTCTTTTTTAATGATATGGTCATCTTTGGACAGTTTTCATTTGTATGAAGAAAAGAGAACTGTTACTTATCTTTCTTACCATGACAAAAAGATCAGGAAGCAGCAACAACAACATCAAATTCTGGCCCATTCTAGGCTCCAAACTCATTTGAAGATTGAACTCTGGAATCAATCTCTTGATGAAAAATGCTTTATTTCACAGTTCACTGTGAACTTTTTGACTCTTAGTTCGGTCATAAGGAATATTTTTAATTTTTACTGCAATCCGATTTTGAGCCATTGATGACTTGGTGAGTCAAGACTAAGAACAGAAGGTATCAGGGAAAGCACACTAAAGGCCACTGGAGTCAGCCAACCTCCTCAGAAGCTTACAGAAGCCCAGTTCTGTGGCAAGAAAGCACTCACATTCTGCATTAACAAGAAACTTTACTTTTTTTCCATTTCCACCTTCTTGCACCACATTCGCTTCTTGTTTCAAGTTAAGCTCTTCGAGAAGGAAGCAAAGCAAAATCAATGAAAAAGCAAAGCAATATCCTGTTTTAATATCATTAAAGTAATATCTTTCTTAAGCACTATTTTTTTTCTTCCACTTCTGTCATATCAACCTGGGATAAAAAAATTATTACAAACAAAAAAAACCCTGAAAAACAACTCCACATTCTTCCACAGGAAAAAAAAAGAGGTTATATCATGAGCACACTTAATGGAATTCTCTTTTGATGAAGTTTGGATCAAATGCTGTACAATACAAGAATAACTGCAACCTTTTTTCCCTTTAACTATGAAGAAACTAGTTTATCTTCATTTTAAAGAATATTATGAAGGGTACAATTTTTAGGGAAGAGCTTTAAAGAATGTGGCTTGTTTCCATAAACGTGATACTACCCAGACATTCCTTAATTTAGAAGATAATAAATTTGTTTTCTGCCTAACATACATATAAAAAAAAGGGTGTATAATATTAAGCAGGAGTATGGCTCCAAGAACTTGTCTTGACAAAATAATCACTGACATATTAAGTTAACAAAAGCAGAGGTGGCAAAAGAAGAAAATCCAGTCCTTTTGTAAAGAAGTGCAATAATCTACTTCTGGAATGGACACAATATTAAAAAAAATCCCTACACAGCATATCATAAATCATCTCTCATAATTTTTAAAATAAAAACATCCATTGTCTGCTGAGACATACATACTAAGCATTACACTGATTTCAGGAAGATCATTTACACATATGGCATTCCCTTACTTTATAAATTGGTTTTAAATTGCAGTTGATGTGTTTAGTTTCTTCTAACTAAATTAGCATAGTACTAATATAACTGTGTAGTTAGTTTGTTACCATTTGTTTGCTCTCAAATGATTTTATCAGGTTTATGGAAGAGCATTAGTAAATTATATATATAGAGAGAGAACTTTTGTAACTGCTGTCCTATTATCAAAAGCTAAACTTTCAAGAAGAATTAAATATACAGAACATGAACATAACCTTTTAAAAGAGGTACTTTAAAAATCTCCATAGAAATAAACCAGAATACATATGATATTTCAGTTTAATCTTCTAAGAGGCTTTGATAACTTTGATAACTTTGAAAAACAGCATATTACAAAACTGTAAGGGAACACCCCACTTTGTGTAGGCATTGCAGAACAGATGATAAAATTCTCACTGCATTGTGGATGTCCTTCCTGGTTTCCTGTTCCACGACCTCCAGACTCAGGGTTTGGATATAAAAAGAAAAATCATATAGGACCTTTTGTGTTGGTTTTTTTGTTCATTTGGGTTTTTTAATGGCAGTAAAAGGCTGACCTGATCAAATCAGAGCTGCAAAATGCACTTTGAAGCCCCAAGGCCTTCCTAAAACAGCAGTGACTTCCTGTGTAATCACCACAGAGAGAACACTCCTGTCCCTTGCACGGTGTGTAGAAGCCCACTGGGGTTGAAGACTGAGAGCTCCCTGGGAAGGCAAGTCAGCCTGAGACAATTGCTGCAGTGTACTGAGCAGAGCAGCCCTGCAGAGCTGGTGTGGGACTAGGGTGACAATAAGTGAGTGTACCCAGTTCTCTGCTTGCTCCTTGAGGTCTGACACTTCTTCCCTCCTCACAGAGCAACTACACCACCTTTAATTCAGGGGCCAGGACCTCTGTCAACAAAGTATTTGCTGAGGAAGGAGCTGTTCCTTACAGAACTGAGTAGTCACCCGAGCAATCTTTGTTTTCTCCCCTTTAAGCAGGGAGTATTTACACCAGTTCTGACACCCAGCACCACTAGCATGATGATGTGATCAAAGGTAACTGTCCCACATCCATCACCTGCCCTGACAGAGCAGCAGTGCAGCACTTCCCACTGCCTCACCTTACGCACTTCCCTGACGCTGTTGGGCTGCTCTCTCCCACAGACTGTGACCGTGAGAACAGTCTCTCCTACAGCAACAAAGGAACAAACTGAACTTTGCACACACTGGGATGATGTATTGACAAGTTCCCGCCCAACCCCATCATTGAACTAATCTTTAGGCTACCATCTTTGAACCTAGTCTGAGCTCAAAAATAAAAGAATGGGTATGAGTTTGCTGTCCTAGATCATCAAACCAGATACATTACAATCTTTGTACTCACTGTCAGAACACTTATTAGCTTTACCATGTTGCCATTGTAAAAATAAAAGTGAATTGGACATGTATCCCAAAAGAAGGAAAGGGTGTCTGCTGGCTGAGTGTCATATGCTATGATTTTAGGACACCACTGAAGTTATTACCTCAACTCAAATTTGGTAATTTTCTAGATTTTAATTTGAAAGTTCCTAGGAAAGGCTTGCAGGCACATTCCTAGGCTAGGATGTAGAAAAGAAGCATGTTTTGCAAGAAACTAGCTGGTTGAATTCCTGTCTGATTGATAGAAAGTTTTTATGCAGCAAGGGTGATCTTGCAATATTAATTGTTAAGGTGCCTAGAGCCCATGTATATGCATCCTTTTATTATTTAAATATTGGAATAAATAAATCAGCTCACTTAAGCAACCAGCAATCCAGATTTGTTAGAATTCTTTCATTAATTTTGATGGTGCTGAACCCCAGATCTGTTAAAAGACTGCAGAAGAATAAGTCAGTCACGGTCTCTCGTAACTTCTAAATGTAAATACCTCAGCTGTAAGAAATCAAAAGTTATCTAGATTTCTTTCATTCACTGTTTTTTTAAATAACTAATGGGGCATTAAATGCTTCACCACAGAAGCCAGCACTTGGGCTTGGCTAAATAGTAGTTCAAAATTACAAGAACGTGTATGTCGGTATACTCAGCTTCCACCCCAAAGGAGATATTTCACAAAGGCTCAGAAAAAAAGAAGAGAAGAAGACAAAACAAAAAGGCAGCACAAGTTTAAATATAATTACTGACATAATCTTAACAATAATGTTACAAATGTGATATAATTGGTAAATACCCAAATTAGTAAACCCAAGGAGATATTTAAACGCTTTGATATATTTAACATCAGGAGAAATGAACCATCATTATTTAATACCAACTTCAATTTTTTAAATGCCAAGTTCAACTAAAAAGGGTAGGGCCTAGGGAACTTTAAATTTAAATGATTATGATGACTAGAAACAAAGGAAACAATAAACTTATGGATGTTAAAATGCCTCGAAAAAGCCAACTTACGCTGCAGCTTCTTGTTTTGACAACCCTTTGATATTCTTCGCCAAATAATCATCTATGCCATCTTTGTCTTTGATCAAATGAATCCTAAATTTAAATGAAAAAAATTAAAAGAAACACTGTAAGGTGCTAACATAGACTCCTGCAGCATGTATAATATATTATCATTGCCAAGTAGAGCTAAATACTGAAATATTGACAAAGTAATATATCAGACATTCTATAAACACATACAAATATCTTTTTAATTTTTTGGTCTGTAGCTATTTCAAATCTTTATTTCTAAAAGAAAACAGAGATGGTATTAGCTTTACAGGATCTGGTTATCCGATATTTCAGTCTGAACTAGAAGAAACTGTGTATTAGCTAAATCAATAAAAATTGATTAAGCTATCCATATTTAAACTGCTTCCTAAAACCAGAACCATTACATTTTTGCATTATCGGTATGGACCAGAGTGGTCCAATCTATTTCATATTTAACTTTTTCAAAATTAAAAAAAAAAAAGAAAACAAATCAACAATAAAATTCCCAAATCCAATTCAAAATGTTTTCCTTGGTGCAATGCAATCTTTTAATACTGCTCTTGACTTCCCACAGTTTGAGCAGCATATTGCAAAAGGTGGTCCACTAAGGGGGTAATCCAAAGGGCATTAAAATAAAGGGCAAATTTCAGGATGCATGGATCTAATTTGAATATTTGAACTGTGCATCGTTTCACCTTTCACTTCAGCCATCATCACTTTGCATCTCCACTCTGATACACAAGAGATGCCTTCAAGGGATAATATGCACTTACTGACCATAAAGTGTATTTAAATAGAATCGGAAATCCTGACTGTAGAGGATATTATATTTATAAAAGCAATGTGAATTTATTTTTATTCTTCTGTAAAAGAGCATAAAGATTGTCTGGTTAATCACTCAGAGATAAAAGAAATTCAACATTAGTGTTCCACATAAATCTATTACTTTCCTCTTTCCTTGTCTGTATTTACACTGCTGTCTTTCATTACAGTGATGAGAGTAAATTCTTTTCATAATGTTAGCTAATATAAGCATCACACTTCTTATTGCTCTGAGAATACCAAAGACACTTCATGAAGTTCGCTTAAATGAAAACAAAATAGCTAAGCAAAGCAGAGATATTTTGACATATCTGTATTTAAAACAATGTAGCAGTGAAAACTTCCGTCACAAACAGTTCATTTAAATCTGTTCCAGAATTTGCTACTGCTGAGTGGCACCAGCAGAGGCTGGTGCTTCCAGGCTGCACGTAACACAGTCCAGATGAGTTGTGCTCATCTTGCTAAATGTACACCTTAGGGATATTGCCATAAAAATTCAGTTATAATCAATACCAAAATGTAAGCAGTATCAAAATTTTAACACCAAAATAGTCACAATTTAGAGAGATATGTAATGTTTGGATCACGAAGATAAGGTAATTATTGTTTATTTTAAACGGATGTAAAATATATTTCAAGATACTATAAGTTTATATGAGGTAACTGAAAAATTGAAACCCAATATTTCTGGGCAAATAAATATGAAATATCAACACAATAAAAACCCTGGGTGACCTTTGTACTTTAAGGTTGCAAAAACGAGATTTCTGCACATCAGTAGCATGGGAGAGAACACATCAGATATTTGGTGGGGTGGAAGTCCAAACCCCCAAACTGAAACAGTCGACTACAAGAGGCAATTTCTAAGCATCACTATCACCTTGGTGCAAATTTATCTGCACCACAGTTAAAAACCATCTCAAACTGGAACAAAGGAAAGCCTGGTGCCTTGTCATTGTCTTCACAAAGGTATTTTAACTTAAAAAAATCATGGGAAAAGCCCTCAGAAGCATATACAATTTAAAAAGTCGCCTGCCTTATAGCCAAGGTGTAAATTTCTGACTTCTTATTGGTTACGCCCTCAAGCTGAAAGACAACTACAGCCAAGGGGAAAAAAAAACATAAGCAAAAACTTGCAACCTAATTACTGTTTACATCAGTTCTGCAATAACCTGTTTTGGATTGATGCAACCACAAACACGGTCACCCATCATAAAGAATTGAACTTACTGAAAATAATAAATACTTATCTCATTCTGGCTGTTATTATCAGTGATGTTAATGTAACAATAACACAGAAAAGGCAGGTAGATAATACATAGGAAAAAACACACTAGAAAATTCCATCATTATTTAAAATGGTTTGTTATATGCAATGATAATTAAAACCAATACAATTAATTTATGTGAAGAATTCAGACTGTGAATTGGAATGGACATTGTTTTTTCACAGAGAATTGAGGTGACAATAGCACTGGCTAAAAGGCATTCTTTCTTTTCTTCCACAGGTTGTCACTTGCTTTTTCCAAGCTGTTTTAGCCTTAGTTCTCCAGTGTTTCCATAATGACTCACTATATTTCATAAATAGTGCATTTAAAAAGTCCACTTCACCTGTAAATTTGCTCCTATTTAATTTTAAATCACTCACTTATGAAGACAAATATATTTTAATCCAGTGGGCACCTATCCCAGAATTAACATTTTTGCCTATGTCTTCCTATAACTGTTTCTGTTATCAGTCTCCACAGGAAAAAGATAGATACTGGTGTTTTTTCTAAAATTAAATTTAATGATAAATACATCTGGTTTTTAATCAAATAACGGAACGGAGTCGCATAAAGGACCAAACTAATTCTCACACAATTTTCTATCCCCACTGCCTATGCTGTTAACTCAGACTCCAGCTTTCTCAAAATCTCTTACAAAACAAAATTACAGAGCTTGTCTTGTTCTCATCACTAGGCACCTGCAGCATGGTCTAGGCCATTACAGAATCAGACATTCCTTTTATGCAAACAGGCACAACCTCAGTAGGATTCCCGCAGAAGGATCTCCTTGAACAAGCCTCCTGCCTCCCTCTGGAATGAGTTCTCCAGCACTGCAGTTACTGGAAAAAGTGATGGCTGCAGAACACAGCTCCAGCCATAAAAGATTTAAAAAAAAATGAACAGTAAGACATGTCCTTACTCTATCAATGAGTGAGAGGACATGTCTCAGTTTGAGCCCCTCGGAAAGACTGGGCACAAGGATAGGATGTTTATGGATCCTTACTGCTTTTAGACATGGACATGCAGCTGCTTAACTCTGAGATGTCCCAGAACTTTTAGCCAAAGGCTAAGGGGAATGCTAGGATCAGAGGAAAAAAAAAAGGAAAAAAAAAAAGAGGAAGGAGAAAATAACCATAATTCTTTCTGAAATGGAGGCAATTCCAGGAAAAAGAGCAGAGGAGAAACTGAGAGACCAGTACTCACTGAGGGGGACAAAAAAGGGGAAATGAGTGCAATGGAACAGGAAGACACACAGGAATGTGCAAGAAGAAGATGGACTGTATTATGCCACTGCTGCTAATTCTCTCAGCTATTAAGCACAGTATAACGTTTTTCAAGCCAGCTTTATTAATTATATTTTGAGAGTTGCAAAACTGTACATGAATGAAACAAAAGAATCTTGGGTTTTTTTCATTTAAATAAGTACATTTTTAATGACCTACATTTGTATCAGTGCTAAATGAAAATAACTTTCTGTGGCTTTTAAAGGGCTTTTGAAGAATTAGGATGAAATACCTACCTTAAACAGAACACGTTTTTTTTTTTTTTTTTTTTTTTTTTTTTTTTTTTTTAATTCTGAAACTTTCCTAAGAGAGAATTTCCTTGCCTCTGATTTTTGTAGTTTTAAATATTGCAGAAAAGCAAACAGAATTTGTCACCTCGGCATAGCTGATTGAAGCTATTCACAGTGAAAATGCTGCTTTGAAAGAAAAGAGGTACATACCTTGCAAAGTCTAATGGGGGGCAAACAGGCTGCTTTACGAACCTGGGATGCTCCCCTGGGCTTTGTAGGATCGCTTGAGGCAACACATTCATTTTAACTGAAACAAACAAACAAAACCAACATTAGTTGAAACAACGGTCTTCAAGGCAGACAAGCAGTGCAGTTTCTTATCCTTCTCGTGCTGCTTCCCAGTCCACTGTTTTATTTCCAGTGGACTACATGTAAAACACACCTCCAGTTCCACACAAATCTCCTCAGCGTTGCTTCAGCAGGACATAACACATAGGAATGGTCATGATCTAACTTTCAGTGGTTTTCTCTCCTTCATTGAGGTGCTTTTGATTTGCACAGGGACAGCTGATTCAGGAACCATACTTGCATGGGATTCCCTGTGCTTCCTCAAGCTATCTAGGTCCAAGTATTAACAATATTTTAGATTAATACACAAGGTGAACAAATGATGGAACATACAGTGTGCAATGCAACGACAGGCACTGTATTAATGTTCAAAATACTACATAATCATAAGAGTAAAAATCTTTTGAAGAAAGAATGTAAGCAATGCTATACTCCAACACAGGATTTTACTTAAAACAAAAGCCAAAAGCCCCACAGTTATGTAGAATCGTCTAGCTTGTCATCTTGAAGTACATAAATGCTAATAGGACTTTTTTGTCATATGGAGCTACTGTGTTTTTTCCCCAAGTATTCAGTCTACACTTCCTACCATTAAAGTTTCAGCTGCCAGTTCCTTCATTTTGCATGTCTGTGATCTGAGGACGTTAGCAGCAGGAGCACCCTTACTTTTAAATTTGGTTTAATGTAGGTATTGCATGCCCTGCTGGTAGGCCTGAAGGCACAAACTTTTAATAGGGATGGAAAAACAGAATATAATAAAAAGGGGGGAAAAAATTTAACTATTTAGTGAAATTTAACATTTAGTGAAACAAAACTTATGTTATGGGAAATAGTTATTAGATATGAATCAATTTGTTACTGAATGATCAGCATCAGACGAGCAGATATTTTATATTAGCCTTTCTGGGATCAAAAGCCATTTCACTGATGCAGTATTTTTCTGCAGTTATAATGAAGTAATTTTTTTAATTGTGTTACTTAGAATTGAATAACAAAGACAATTATAGGTTGAAAAGATGACAGGATAGGATATTTCTCTTAAGTCATTCTTTTTGGACCTAGTATAATGATAACATTTGTTACAGAAAGAATATTATTTATAAATAATCTAATCTGCAATCAGAGACAGAATATTTTACAGAAGTGCATCATGGAAAATAAAAAATCAATAGAATAAAAACATATGGGTCATTCATCACTAAAAAAGATTACACTTCTTATAGAAAATGACAGGTTTGTGTGCAGGAACTATATAGAAAGGAAAACCCCTTTTTGGGAAGATGCTATTCAGTGAGAAATAGTAATTAAACTTTGGAACAACAATAATGAAGCCCAGAGAAGATGCAAAGCTTTCTACAAGCCTCTTTGTTTTGAGGTATTAAGTGAGAAAAAGAAAACATACATGCCTTAATGGCAGCTGATGAACCCAGCAAGGCAGGGGGGCTGGCTGGCTGCAGCCATGGGGCAGGAAAGGCAGGGGGAAGCAGCTGAGAGGAGACCCCGGTAGAGCCACTGTAACCATGAAAAGCTATTAATGGGGAGCTGTACTTTGTGGCCCGTCACAGGCTCCAGGCTGCACCCCAGGGCACCTGGCTGGAGCAGACATCTCCTTGCTGGCTCACGCGCTCCAGGTTCCCACCCCACGGAAATCAAGTCTCTGGGAAAGCAGACTGTCTAGCACACAGGTCTCACACGAACATGAGGCACGTATGCAGACATTTTACTTAGTTACATTACTGCCTTGCAAGGATGAAAACTACTGCCCTGACTCCTATTTCAAACTCAAAGCTTGAGAAAGAAAAAAAACACCCTGCGTCATAACAATGCCAATTTAACTCTTACTTCAGAGGTGGTAGGTTGCTTTCAGAGTGATATGGAGGGTGCATTTCCCTAATGTCCAAGGTAACTGTGACTCTTACAGGTAAATTACAACCACAGAGACACAAGGCAGAAGGCATCAACAACACACCCTTCTATTACAGTCATATAGATTTTCGTCGCTGACTGCTAACCCTTTTACATCTTACTCCTTTATTTTAAAGCCCAAGCCACATCTCATTTACTTAATCAAACACCCACGGAATTCACGGAAGACAAGGCACTGCAGTTTGTTCCTGAAGAAGTGCTCTGTTTAACCACATGATGGAGGGAATCTCCCCGCGGGCTGGAATCGCTCCAAGGTGTACTGAAGCTGAAGGAAAAACGCCAGCTGACTGGAACTGTGCCTTTCCTGGCACCTTTCAGTAAACCTGTTGGACACCTCTCAGCCCTTCCCACACATTTTTTCCGAGGCGTGCTCAGACCTGACTGGAGGCTGAAGGTTTCCCAGGGCTGGAAGCAGCCGAGGAGTGGCTACACGCAGCCGTCTTTACGGGCACCTTCCAAGATAAAAGGACGTCAGAGCGTCCTTTATTACTGAAAGTAATGAAGTAAATTGATTAAAATTTTTTTTCTTGAAATCTATAGCCAGCGCGATGGATGTTATTTGTTCCTAGTAAGCTGGACGAGGCCACGGCCCCAACGTGCCCCGTCCGTGTGGCTCCGGGAATGCAGCCGCCCTCCGCTGCTCCCTGTTCCCAACCACCGCCCGGGGACGCTCCGGCTTCTCCCTTCACCTGCGAACCGGCCCCGTACGACACACACCCTCACCCTTGGCTCCGGCACTGCCTCGGCCTCTTTACAAATAAATTATAAACCACATTAGCTGGCGTGCCCCGGGGAACGGACCTGGGCTCATGGCGCGGCGGCAGGACGAGCTCCCCGCGGCGCCTCAGGGCGGCCCGGGACGCCGCGGCCTCGCCATGGCGACGGGGAAGGGCGGCGCTGGGGGCCGGGCCCCCCGGGAGGCCTGAGGGAGGAACCGGCCCGGCGATCCCCTCAGGGCAGGGGCGGCGGGACCGGGAGCCCCGAAGTACGCTTTATCCCAAGGAAAATATGGGAGCTGGGAGAAATGGGCACGGCTCGAGAGCTTGGTGTGCTTTCTGGGAGCTCAGTTGGAATGAGTTGTCTCAAACGGGAGCATCCCTCAAGGCTGAGCGAGTTTCTGCAGCTGGCAAGCAGAGAGCCAGGCCGATATTGTACCGATACCTAAGGAAGTGTGGGCAGTGTCATAGATGACACATGGACACCTGCAGAGAACAGGCTTTCTTCTTTCACAGAATGGGTCGGGCTGGAAGGGATCACAGTGGGTCAATCTGGTCCAAGCTCCCTGCTCCAGCAGGGTCCTCCCAGAGCACATGGCACAGGATTGTGTCCAGATGGTTCACGAGTATCTCCAGTGAGGGAGACTCCACAATGTCTCTGGGCAATCTGTTCCAGTTCTTGGTCACCCACCCAGTAAAAAAGTTCTTCCTCATATTCAGGTGGAACTTCCCGTGCATCAGTTTCTGCCCGTTGCCTCTCGTCCTATTGTTTGGCACCACGGAGAAGACCCTGGATCCGTCCTCTTGGCAGCCTCTCTTCAGATACATATATGCATTGATGGTCCCCTCTGTTGCCTCTTCTCAAGGCTGAACAGGCCCAACTCCTTCAGCCTCTCCTTGTAAAAAAGATGCTCCAGTTCTTTAATCATCTTTGTTGCCCTCTGTCCTTTCAGGACCTGTGATCCTCTCCAACATCCTTCAGGACTTCTGAGTAGGGGGAAAGCAAGTAGAAGAAATACTAGACTGAATATCTGAGTAAGTGACATAACCTGAAGATGTTTGGTTTGTGGAAAACATTGTCACTTTCTGTTGATGAGAGCCT
The DNA here is from genome assembly GCF_003945595.2 of Pipra filicauda. Taxonomy (NCBI): domain Eukaryota; kingdom Metazoa; phylum Chordata; class Aves; order Passeriformes; family Pipridae; genus Pipra; species Pipra filicauda. The sequence continues at coordinate 3,194,405 of NW_024105087.1, read as the reverse complement.
GCTGCTTAATTAAATGTCCAAAAGGAGCTGTTCTTCTAAGTGACTGGTCTCCTTGGAGTCAAGGGGCTGGTCAGAGGTGGAAATATTGAGAAGGAACCAACGAGCTTTTGCTAAGTGCAAATCAAAACTACAAGAGAACACAAAGAGCAGAGATTTTTCAGTAACTTCTCTTTTCATGTTGAAAACTTGACACCAACAGCAGAATCACTTTTTAACACAGATTTGACCTAGTTTTTATTGCTAAAACTGTTTGGAAAACAAAAATGTCAAAATCAATTGTTATAATCTATTTTGGAAGGATCAAGTGGACAGAAAGCACTTCAAAAGTGGCATTACCTTTTCTGAGTTGATGGCAATTGGAAGCAAAAGATCTTGAATGTTTATGGGTCAATGTTCTAACGGATAAGTCAGAAGCTGACAGGGTACTTAGCTGATATCAAATCACACTAGAGAACAGCATGACCTATGCCTTACCCACCTACAACATACAGGGAAAGCACTGCTGTACCGAGTGAATTTCAATCTGAGTGACATATGCTGAAGGTCTCATGCTGCCAGTGTTAAAATGTACTTGGAATTTCAAAATATTTAAAATGTCATTTTCCTAACTCAAAAGGTGTTGCATCTAACACTGAGGAATGCTAGATTAGACCTAATCTTGTCAGATGAAAAGGAATTGATCACAGAACTAAAAATTAGCCATAGCTTAGGTGTAACTGATAATGATTTGATCACATTTTTAATGTGCAAACAGAATCAAGTCCAAACCAATAATATATATACTTAATCCTTTGAAAGGGCTAATTTTATAAAGGTGAATACTATTATAAGATACTTCTACTGGGAGAAAGAATTTAATCTGAAATGGGAGAATGAGAATTGGAAACGGTTTAAGGATGTCAGTGCAGATACTCTCATAGCCATAATTCCACAATTAAGGAATACATTTGCTGAAAATCCGGGGTAGTTTACAAGGCAAACATCTGTGAAAAAAGAAAGAATGTGGTATCATACATGTACACTGAAAGCTAGGAATTGTAGAAAATTACTGTGGGAAGTAAAAGGTTATGAGGGAAATATACATATGGTCAACAGAATTAAAATGAGAAAAATGGAAGCTTTTTGCAAATAGAACACAGAAAATGGATCTGAATAGTAAGAAGACCCTATTAAGGAATGGAGTTGACAGCTTTAACCATAATTAGTGACAAACTTTGAATGTTAAATATATATATTCCTTCTGTGCATTTGGGAAGATGGTAGCTGCTGTAATTATGTTGTATGGTATTGAAGAGTTGTTTTCTGTTCAAATGATAATGTAGGAGGACGGTTCAACTTCAGTTACTGAAAGAAAACTGGCATTAGAGAGTTTGGAATGAATATGTCATGAAGTTGGATGCATCATCAGTATTCATATTCAGAAGTTTTTTGAACACTAAGACTTTTTTAAGGAGGATAAAGCTAGTATTATTCTAATACCTTAAAAAATTAAATGGGATAATAGTAGTTTACCAACGTTTACCAATGTGACATTGGTCACAGGCAAAATGCAGAATAGCCAATATAAAACTCAGTTAACAAATAATTTAAAAGAAGACAGGTAATTCTAACTAGCATGGGCTTCTGCTAAAAAAGCTCTATATCCTGGCAGAAAAGTAGAGCCTGGCAAACAGACTTTGTTTTCTTAATGAGGCTGCAGGTTTCGCTTGTTGATGTAATTTAATCAGATTTCAGTAAAGCATTCGACTTATTATCATTTGGCTTTTTGGAAGAAACGCTGCAACAACACAGTTATTTGTATCCTGTACATAAACTTACAAAGAAAACTTGTAATAACTGAAAAGATAAACCAGTAGATTTAAAATTACTGGTAATATTCTGGAATGATATCTGAAATACTTCACAAGCAGACATTTACACCATGGCTACATTTTCTGTGTTAAACATATATAATTCATTTGACTTGGAAGCAAAGTAAGATTTTTTTTTATGGAGATGTGTTCAAAGGATCTGCATGCCAAACAATATGTAACTTAGAGAGAACACTCTTTAGCAAAGAATCAAAGGCATTCTACATCTATATAGTAATATGAAGAGGCAGTAGCCTTTCTGTGGTTAAGGATGAAACCAACTCCTATTACAATGCTGTGTTGTAACATCAGTATAATTGGCCTAGAAATGTTTGGCCAGCAAGTCCTGAAGGGAAAGGCTTTCTGTGCATGGAAAAAAAAATTCAATTGCTAGCACTTTTTTATTCCTATAATTAGAGGAGCTTCTCTTCCAATTCTGTAAGCAGTGATAATGTCCAAGGAAGGGTAATATTTTATAGCAGATACATTTTGCAAAAACTGTGTGAAGAATTAATTTGTTTGAGTAAAATTGACTCTCAGATGTTGGGATATTCAAAAATGTAGCTTAAGGAGGCAAAAAGTGCAATGTATTGATCATTTTGAGTAGCTGGTACCCTTAGGAAATGTGTTTGTGCACATTTGGTTACATGAGAAAAAAATTGCTAAATAAATTGCTAAATAAATGCCCAAAACTTACCAGAACATATCTGGATATTCTTCAATACTGAATACTTGAACATTGCTCTTAAAAAAACGAAAGTGTTTTGACTCCTGCCCAGCTGTCCATCTTTGGTCCTTGGTAGTTTTGATTTTCCTATAACTTGTTAACATATCCGCTGCAGAAAAAAACCTAAAACTAAACTGTCCCCACTCCTCCACTTTAAAGGGGAGGAAAGAGAGAGAGGCTTGATGAAGACTAAAGTGCTCATGGAGAAAAATATGAAAGGGAAAAAAAAAAGCAGATAAGGTCAAAATGTTAAAAATACAAACCCAAGGAACTGAAGGGTGGCAACACTGAGCATGCTACCAGGCAGCCATCAGTGTACAAAGAGGTACAAACTGCACAAAAAAATACAAAAGCTGTGTGCAGCAGGTGTGAAGATAAGACAGGCTGGTGGAACAGAAATAATCCCTGAACTTGCCAGGATTTCTTTAGTCAAGTTCCCTCCTCCACCACACCCAGTGTCAAAAGGAACTGAGTGAGAAGATTCTGCAACTCTCTGAGACCCTGGATGCCATACTAAGGTAGGTACTGATTTGGCATGAACTTTAACAAAAGTTGACTGTGGCACAATGGTTGTTTTTCATGCCAAGGGAAATACACAAAAACTAAGAAAAACAGAGACTTTATGAAGACAGATCCTGTAAGGTTTGCAGTCAATACTTCTAAAGTCAATTTTCAATGTTTTGTGTGATGTTTCTTTAAAGCCAAATAACAGGAAATCTGTCATCTCTTAAAACAGATTATTTTTCCATAAAATGATACATTTTTTCCTATGCATCTTTTCCTCATACATGTGACAGGCAAACAGCATTTCTAACGTTCTAATGTTCCTATGGTAGTGAAATGTACTCGCTGTTCTAAGGAATTATCATTGGCCAGGTACCACCAGAAGTGGTTTTCTCTCTCTCACACACAAGACACTTCCCCAGGGACATTATAATGTTTTTCTTGCAGAGTAGATTCTTCAAAACCATATTTATGTACCTTACTCATATTCACTCTGCACGTAATACGCCTTGTACTTCTGAGATGAGCCTGTGGATTTTGTGGATCAGCATGGAGCCCACTTCTTGCCATGTGTGGATCAGCTGCTTTGTTGGTAGGTACTGGTGATGCTGCAAAACTTGCTGGTCAGCTACCAGCACGAAACTAGGACTCGAAGAAGGAAGCGGAGTAAGAACAGAGCTCTCACAAATAGGGGTCCTGGTGCAAGTAATAATTAGCCAAGGAAGGCTGTGCCAGGCAAGATCTGGTACTGCTCTTTTTTTACAGCTGAATAGAGAAGTTACTCTTCCCACAAGAGTAATCTCTTTTACTTTCAGAGGCAGTTGGAATACACGACTAAGTTGGAGGACTTGCCTCTGATTTTTTTCTTTATGGAAAATGCATATTTTGATCTGAATAACCAGTATCATACTGACTAAAGATTTCAACTGTTTTTCTAATGCAGCACTTGCAACCTCTTTAACCAACTTCAGCAGTGTCTCTACATCATGTATCTCTTTTTTCAGCTTTCTGTTTGAGTGACAAGACAGAGACAGCAGTGCTGATGAAGATCAAACAAACTTACAGTATGAAAATTACTATAAGGATCCCTAGTCTTGCTATTCATGATATACATATTATGCATCGATATACTAGATCATTGTCAAGTTCCACTGATGGCATAACTGGATTCAGGGTAACCTAACACATCTCAGAAGTGTCTAAATCAGTATTTCCTTAGCCTGAGAAACGTGTACAGCATATGCAAATGTGGCATTGTACAAAGGTTTTATTGGCATTTGCTTGAGAGCACATAATAAACTTACTCATGAATGATGGAGTTGCAAGTAGAGCTGCTTTCCAACACTCATGCTCTTAAGTCTGTTATATTATGCCACTGTAGGCCCTATATTCTATGTGCATTACAAAAAAACTGCCCCAGCATGCATTTTACCCCCACTCCCTTTCCCACTTCCCTCTATGATAAACCGAAATTTATCCCATCAATATCTCCTGGTTCTGTGGTAATGTTTACTTATTTCAGGCATTAGTACTCACAGATTTATAGGTCTGCATCAGATAGATTTTCACCTACTGAAACATTTGTAACATTGTCAACTTACTTGTTTTGCCTTCTTTTGAAAGCTGTCTAGAAAGATTTATATAAAAAGTTAATCAAACTACATCACTGACTCAGCCCATCAGTACAACTTTTTCATCACCACAACAATATCTCTGTGACATCTAGCTTATCATCATGAATTATGGGGGAAAGGATAAACAACCCATTAAGAAATTAAAGTCCCACAAAGGTGCAGTTTGATAAAGGATAAAAAAAACCCACAGGGTATGTATAATAAAATCTCTCTCCCCTGAAGAGTGATTGTTATCTTTCTTTCATGAGCGTCAAAGACCTGGAGCTTCTCAGTGCCTCAGGCAAGTGAGTTTGAAGGTCTCCTTCATGACTGAATGGGAAATTGTAATCAGAATTAGGTTATGACTGTTTATCCTATAGAGCATTTAAAAAAAGGTTTTATGTGTAGAACTGATATTAGTAACTGTTAGAAAAAGCCACTGTAATCACATTTAGAAAACTTTGCTGTGTTTTCTGTATGCAGTGTGTCATTGTCTGTTTATTCTGGTGTATGTTGGGTCATCTAATACATTCATTTGTATAGTCTTCATTCTGTAATAAATGTAAGCCTGTGTGAAAGTACAGTGACTTACAGATAAAGATGTCTTTACAACCCCAAGAGAAATAAGTTATTCTTAAATAAGTTTTCATTTCCTGAGACAAAATATGCCACCAATATCCTTACTGTACAGCAATTAGTTATGCCTTTCCTTATCCTAATAGAAGACAGCAGTATTTACAGCCTTTCAGATTCCTCTGAGTGACTTTCATGATGCTGTACATGGCATGACCTGTGGCTGAATGAGAATGTAACTAAATCAAAGGAGGTGCAATCAAAATGAATGACTTGAGTGACGACAATAAAATTATCCTGTACAGTTCTCTTTCTTGTATGAGAGATTATGCTTAAATTAGTGAAAAAAATAATTTGAGATGATAAGAAAGACTACCAGCAAGAGGTGCTCGCATTAAGCTGGCTGATTAATAATTTTTTTCCCCAGTAAGTTGAAACTCCAAAGTTTTGCACTTGGTTTCTGAATATCGTTTATTCTGACTTGCTATTGTCATTATTGTTTTCTAGTTCTGGTCCCACCCATTGATTGCCTTTCATCTAAAACTGATGCAGACAAGCAACTACATATTATTTACAGGTCACATTTTGATGATGGAGCCTGTGTGCACTACTGCAGTGTAAATGATAAATAACAATATGTTAGCTGCATAGAATAGATGTCTTTTGAGGTCAGGAGATCTTAAATTCTCTTTCTAGATGACTTCTGGAACACTGTCAGTGAGAGTCAGCATCGCCTTTGGCCTGTTCTCTGTAGCCCATGATTTATATAACGTATTCAGGGAGAGTACCCAGCTGGGAGAAGCTCAGCTACATTTTAAATGCTTACCTATTGAGGTTCATAGCTTAAAGTAGCAGGAGTGAAAAAGGCATGGAAAGGTCATGCCTAGGAAAATAATGTGTTGTTGTTGTTGCATAGTCCTATGACAACATTTAGCTGTGTCATGCCAGAGATGGTTCAATCCTTTGGCTTCAGTGTGTCGGGTGATTAATGGATGTTTGTGCTCCACTGTGTAAACTCTTTTCTATCCACAAGGCTAAGAAATGTTGCTCTTGTTTTTGGTATAGTAGATGCTTAAATTGAATTTTGGAGATTTTAGGGATGAAAAGCACTTTGTAAGCATACACTTCTATATTAAGTACTTCTAGGTACTTACCTCCAAAGTGAACTTAAAATTATGCATTGTGATAAACCTGTGCATTATTCTACTGTAATTTTGTCATAGTGCCCTTACCAAATTATTTTATGGAAGTTTCTGATACAATAGGTTGTTGTTATCAACCAGTCACAAAAGTGATACTGAAATTCTAATGGAGGCCATTTTAACATTCCCTATAAGTGACATGAATATAGGCTTCATTTATTAATTGTAGCTGATTAGCCACAAGGCAAACATTTAATTAAACCTTGAGAGACAATAACATTGCACATAAATTATCCATTTAAGAGCACATAGGTCTTTATATTTCATTAAAAATTGTTTAGCCAATAACCACACATCTTAAGCTCAATCTGTGTTTGCACAGATTTGAAGTAAAAAAATTCCCTAGTGCATTGCTGGGTTTTTTTCAGACATTTTATTCTTGATGTGTTTTGATTTATATTTACTTACCACTTGTTCATGCTCTTTTCCTGATTAGTGAGACTGCCACTCAAATCATGGATTGACAATTGATTTAAAAAGTCCTACCAAATTATTTGATTTTAAAAAGATTTCAAAATAGTCTAAAAGGTATGTTAAGAGCTCATGGGATTCAGAAAAGCAAAAATCCAAACAAATACAGTGTTATATTGCTATATATTGAAGGCTTCTGTTCTGAATTGTTTTTGTCCAAGGCAGCTATTTTCTGTTCTGTTACCGAGATTTATTTTTTTCCTACAAGAATACATACTTATTGTTTTATATGTTTTTCTGAAACTGGCATTATATTAAATGTGTGTTTAGATGCAAGCAGCAAGATGGCTGCTTAAGAAAATGTTACATGAGTCTTAAATCCAATTTGCTATAAAAGCCCCCCTACCTTCCATGAGTTTGAACAGATCATTATCTCCTCTGTGAAGTAACTTTAAAAAGTGAGAACACCCTTAAAACACTTGTGGACAGGCATAAGCTTTGTGGGTAGGTTATTTCTCTTCAGCATATGTTTTCTATCCATACATTTTCTGAATAGTGTAGACTGAGGCACAGAAATCTGACAAATAGGTGAGAAAAATAAAAACCTGGTAAACAGAAAAATGGTTTTGATAATGCAGTGCACTGATTCACATTTCATATGATTTAAAAACTTAGAGCTCAACCTCAAAGTTATAAGAACATGATACTAAATTCTCTTTCACTATCCTGTGGTACTGTATAAGGAGCATAGGGAAGCCTAGGAAGACTTTCCTTCAGTGTATTTATATTTATGTAAAAAAATTACAAAAGTATCAAACAAATTTTTGTCTCAGATATTGCAAATATTTTCTGAAAATAAGTCAGAGGAGATTCATATAAATGTTAATGCCAGTTCATATGCATGCCACCTTCTTTACCTGGCTTTTGTCTGTGTAGACAATACTCACAGAGCAGGGATCTTGCCTCTCTGTTTTCAAAGTGTCTTATTTTTTAGAGTACTGGGAAAACAGTTACTGCTTGATTGTGAGATGAAAGCACTTCTGAAAATCAGTCTGGTGAGGTATTACCAACACTTTGCAAATAACTACTGCTACTACTAAGACATTAAAACCAGACAAGTTGCTCTTTCTTATAATAGAATTATTTTTAAAAAAATTGCCAAATTTAAGTACCACCACAAAGGGACCCAATATGATTAAACCTCTTAGGTGAGAGGGGCTCTCTAATATCCCAAGCTAGCCTCTTTCCCTTCAAGTTTAGAGATAGACTGTGTGACTTATTTCCTAACCTTTTTTTTCCTTTTCCCATTTTATTTTTGGTTAGGAAAGCAGAGGAGAAAAGACCTAGAAATCAATTATCAAATAAAAGCAAGCAGACGAAAAAAGCACACCAAAACCCAAAAGCTGAAATACAGTAGATTTGCACAACTGCCTGTGAAGTTAAATGTAGGTTACTACATTCATGTACAAAGATATTTAGATGGCAAATGGAAACTCACTGCTGTGAAGCACATCACATTCATATATAATTGAAGCACCCGAGAGTAAAATACTGAGGCACAATAGGTGACAACTGATAAAAACAAGAGAAGAAGTATAAAACAGGATACAAAACTCTGGGGAGTACAGAGAATATCTAACACAGGCTGAAGAATCTACAATAACTGTATCTAAATTACCAGATAATACAAAAATAATAACTGAACTGATAAAGCCAGAGAATTCAGTGAAGTACTGCTGTTGGAATGATGCATTCCTGGAATCAGAAACTTTTGCCTGACTTTCTACACTACCATGCAATCTCACTGCAAGATGTCCAGAACAGGGAAGCAGGAGTTTCCCAGCAAAAGCCACTCTCCCTGTGTCCCTGGAAGAACAGCTTCACTCATTCTTTATGGATCTGCCTCATATCCAACTGTTCACAGATGGAAGTGACATTTATTGTCCCTCAGTCTGCAGGGATGTCTAAGTTAATTAACTCAAGTTAATATTGGTCCACTCTAGCCTTACCCTTTTTCTGCTTGCTTATCAAGTCTCACTCTCTGCAAATCACAGTTTAGGGCCACAAATCCTTAAAAAGATGTATTGCTATGCTAAGAGCTGAACTCGGATTTACGTGCAGTTGCAGTAGGCTTTGACGTAAATGTCTTTGCCTTGTGGTGGCCACATGGCCAAAATTGTTGAGTCACATTCTTTTCTAAATGTGAAACAGAAGTTTGTGTCAGACAGTTTCTTATGATTTAGGCTTTGTGAGACCACACTGTTTATTCAAAACAGATGTTCTTGGCATTCTTCTGTGGACAAACTTCACACTATTGTAATTGTAGTAGATATACAAATAGCATTTTTACACCAGTATCCTCAGGTGCAGAGAATTCAGGCATATTGTCTACCTTTCCTGACCATCATTTTCCGCAGATTTACAGGTGCTCTGAATTTTCAATCTCTCAACTCCAGAAAGAAGAGAGGATGATGCTAAGGGCTGCTTTTCTTGAGACTTGACCATGAATTCAAAACCTTCATAATAATTCACTGCCTTTGTGTTATAGCAACATCAGTCTAGCTTTGTCTTAAATGTTGCCAGATATGAGTTCTTTCAGGGTGATTAATGACAATTTGTTTGAACAATGTTGTTTAAACACTTTGAGTTAAGTACATAGTATCTCTGTCTAGAAACAAGCTGAACTGAAATTTAGTTTAGCAACTTGGCTCAGCTGGGAGATAGATTATGGCACTGTTTAAGATAATAATTGAGGTTTACTGCAAGAAAAATTGCAAGCTAATATCCATAATGAAATTGCATATTATATCCTCCTGGATGATAGACTGTAATGTCAGCACCCATCTGTCTTTGGTCTTAGATTTGTTGAGAGGAATTTTTGGTCTCCAAAACCCAGTATAGAGGATTCATCCAGGATGTACCTGTGTCTCTGTTCACTGAAGGCCAGTAATAGCTGGTAAACTAGGACAACAACCCAAAAAACAGAGCGTCTCATCGCTGAGGACACAATGGAAAGAGGCTGATCAGTCTGAGAAGGGAAAGGGTTCAGATGCATGTTTGGAACTGGCAGCAGAATGAATGCATTGCTAAACCAAGGAGGAAGAGAAAAATGGCTTGGGAGAGTGGCGTTGGATAACAGTTTGGAAATCAACAAAATTCCTCCTATCTGCTTTGCAGAACCAGCCTTTTCTGCCATGGCAACTTTAGAAGTTCAGCGTTAACAATCTTGCATAATGTAGGCTTATAATCACCTACATTGTAATCTAATTTTGTAATTTTTAACAGCCACCTTCTTGTCCACCATGTGAACTTTGCATCTGAATTCTCACTAAGGCCTCACAGTGAATCCTTACCCTTTTCAACATGAGCAGAGTTTAGGCAGTGCCTTCCAGTCTCTGTATACAGTCCTAACATGCACTTTCCCTGTCTTGCACACTCCCCTGAGAGCTGGGTCCCTGCTATCCAACCAGGAAGGACTCTTTACAAAGACAAGCTCCCCAGGAGCCTTCACGAATTCAGTACTTCTTTTCTCAGTTGCAAATTAATTGGCATAAGTTCTTAAAGTACCATAGCAGAGAATCTGATGACTGAAATGTATGAAATACAGGCATTGCAGAGATCCTGCCTCGATTTTAACAATGTACAGAGCTGGGCAAAAATGTATGAGGCAGTTACCTGGCTTGTTTCTAAAGAGCTGGTGATTATCCTTCCTTGTGCCTCGCGTTTTCCTTCAAGTATTGGTGTTTCTTTCTCTCATTTACAGCTAATTCTTGGTTCTTTCTTGAAGTCACGGCAAAATGGGCCTTCTTCCTATGGGAGCAGTCATTTCTGCTGTCTTTATCTCAGTATATTTTTCTCAGTAGTTTTATATCTTCTCTTGAAGAGGAGAAAATTCTCTATCCATACAGACAGAGAGTAGGCAACCAGGGCAGCACAACATGCAAAAACACTGGCAGGCGTGCCCAGAAATGCAGGTCATGCTGCTTATGGCACAGTCATATCCATAAGGAAGTTAAATAAGAGGCATGTATTTAGTTTTTCCCAGGAAAGATTTAGTCAAGAAACATTCATGTCTGATCACTCATTTATGTACATGAAAACACATCATGACACCGCTTACAACGTGTGGTAAAGATAGTGGCAAAGACAGGATATCAACAGAAAATTGTGGATGGCTTATAAAATAAAATTAAGCAAAATTCATTTTATAATGAAATAAAATGAAAATCACACTTGTGCTCAAATACAGTCACTGATGGCTTAATGGAACAATTTTGATTAAAGTTTTAAAATCTTTGCAGAGTATCTGTTTCATTTGTAAGTGAAGACGCTCTAACCAAACATGCCTATGGGTCTTAAAAGATTCTGTTCAGTTACATAGTTCCTTATCCAAAAATTTTGAATTAGTTTTAAAAGGTGAAATAATATCTTGTTATTATAAGGCCAATAACTGGCAAGTTAGAAAAGCAGTGAAGCAAGTCTTTAGAAAAATTTACTTTCTGTTTATATCTTTGAAGCTGTCAGCTGTATTTTCACTAATTGATAATAATGTATCATAGAATAAATAGAGGTGTTATACTTTTTTATTCTTTCACAGTTGAAGCAGAGGATAAATCTAGCTGATAATTGTATGTGTCATTTGGGTTAAAACAGTTTTGGGATTGCAAATTATATTTACCTGTACAAATCAAGCATTTCTCCTCCTTTTAAAAATATTACTACAGGATTTCTCTAGTAATGATTTGAAAGTATAAGTAACAATAGCAATACTGCAGTTTGCAGTAATTACTGTAGAATGCTGTATCTTATGAAGGTGACACCTCACATCGTATTTCACCCAGTAAAATTCAGTTTTTTCATGTTTTAAAATTAATGTGCTGTAAGGTAAACATGTAAATATTAAAGTGCAAAGACAGAATTATGCAGATAGAGAAACAAGTGTGAAAATCTAGACTTCCATGTATGTTTTTATATAATCTGCATACAGTTGCATTTCAGCATGATGTTACTATAAAAGGGTGAGAAAGCCTTCAAATGTTTCGGGATGGGGATCTCAGTAATAAGGCAGAAAGTGGTAGCTAATGCTGAGAAACAGAAAAATACCCAAGTAAGAATATGTAGATCTAAACTGCTATATAGAAAACATCGAGTATTAGGGAGTGGTTTTATTCTTTGACAGACATCTGAGTTATAATCCATAATTAGGAATCATCAATCTAATTACTTTTGCCTGTGTCATGGTTTAACCCCAGCCAGCAGCCAAGCCCCACGCAGCCGCTCACTCACAGCCCCGTCAGTGGGATCAGGGAGAGAATTAGAAGGGTAAAAGCCAGAAAACTCATGGGCTGAGATAAAGACTGTTTGATAAGGAAAGTAAAAGCTGTACACAATGGCAAACAACACAAGCAATTCATTCACCACTTCCCAAGGCCGGGCAGGTGCTCGGCCATCTCCAGGAGAGCAGGGCCCCATCACGCAGAAAGGTTACTTGGGAAGACAAATGCCATTACTCCAAATGTTTCCCCCTTCCTCCTTATTCTCCCCATTTTATATATGGTCCATGATGCCATATGGTATGGAATATCCCTTGGGTCAGTTGGGGTTGCCTGTCTGGGCTGTGTCTCCTCCCATCTTCCTGTGCAACCCCAACTTCCTTGCCAGCATGGCAATATAAAACATCTCTGTATCATCAACCCCACGTTCAGCACAAATCCAAAGTACAGCCCCGTACCAGCCACTGTGGAGAAAATTAGCTCTATCGCAGCCAAAATCAGCAAGCCTGGCTCACAAACACACTTGCATGCACAGTTTTCCATGCTTCTGCTATTTTTACTTGCTATTGCAATGATTATTGCATTCTTAGTTGCACTGGTAACAGCCAAGACACTTCACAAGGGGACTCATTTTTCAAATGCCATTCTGGGAATAAAATACTGGTCCCACTGCATGTTTTAGCTCCTAGGATTAGCTGGTGTTTGTTCAAGTTCAAATTCAAAATGAGAAATACATATTCTGATGTTGAGTTGGACTTGGTTATAATCTTTACAGAAGATAAAACACTTAACTACTTTAATATTTCTTGATTGTTGTAACTGATTGTACCTTCAGAGTAAATCGGGTAGTAAAAACTGCACCTGTGATTCACTTTCAAGTGCACATGACATGATTTAAGTTATCACACCATCACACTTAAAGTTATGGACTGTAAGTTAGTAAAAAATAGTGTCTCAGATGCCTTTATATCTAAGAGCTTTCTACACTGATAAGAGGGTACTTGAACACATTGCTTGCTTTTGCTTACAGTAATTTTTTGTACTTCAGATAATTCTGCATCTTTCCTGCACGTATAGCCGTGGTATTTTAGTCCTTGTTTTTCTTCTAAAGTATTAGCATAATAAGTGGAATAAAGAGCTGATGTCAGGTGTCAGTTTGCATAACCTTTTTTGATTCCAGTCTTGTGCTCTGTTCCCACTGCTTATTCCAGTTACATCTTTTGAACTTCCTGTTCCCATACAGATAATTGGTATCTTGCACAGCCTTTTTCTATACAGAGTAAATGTGCCACTTTTGGGTTTTAAGTACAATCTATGGTCAGTTTTTATGCAGTATTTGTGCATGTCTTTCCAGAAAGATTATTGTGATGCCAATTTAGGCCACTGAAGAGCAGAGAGTCATTAGCAGTAAATTAAAACCTGTGGACAAATCAGATCTGTTACTTTGTATTTCTCAAAATGATGACAACTAAATGATATGTGAGTAACACATCTATCGCCCCCCTCCCCCCAAGCCCTTCTCAAATCCTGTCAGTGGCACAGAAGTTCGCAATTTTTATGGCTTCGTTCCTGTGAACTCTCCCAGGGTTCTACTATTTATGAAGTGGCAGGTACTTCTGGAAAGTAGGGCTTGATGTAATATGTAAGAGTAAGAGAAAAGATCTTGAGACACACAACTTTTTCCACTTTGCCAGAAATTTGCAGACCCAGCTGGTAGAAAATCTGACATATTATTGATTAAACATATTAGTTGTCCAACACCGCTGTGTATAATATTTCAAAATTGCTTCAGCATTCTGGATCAAAATATATTACAAAATCATTGCAGTAGAATAATCAGAAATCGTACATTACACCATTACTGCAGCACTAGTAAAAGGAAGCAAACTGTGGCCTTGCAATAGATTTTTGAAGCTGTGTGTTTGTTTTCTAAGGACATCATTAATACAATAATGCAAATCACTCTGTTAATGTGACTATGCAAACCTCTCAATTTGTTTTACTTTTTTTATAGTTATGTATTATTCATGTTGCATTAGTATATGTACTGTTTATTTCCCTAATTGTAACAAGCATTTAATTAATTACACTATAACCTCTTGAATCTATAGGCCAACTGTTGCATCTTTAGTTAATATTTTAAAGTCTCATCTTTTTCCATTTTTCCATGTGCCTTTGATGTTTTGTTTCTTATCCTTCTTGTTTGGGTTCTCTGTGGAATAGTCTCAGAATAATTCTGCAGTTCTCTTTTATGACTGAAACTTTGCATTTTAACAGTTGTCTGGAGATAGTTTCTTCCTTGTGAAAGATCAGTTTTAATAACAAGAAAAGAAAAATGCCATAAATCTGCACTAACCACATAAAGCTGAAGTCTCTGAGAGACTGATTAACATTGAGACTCTACACAGGTTTTTCAATAATTAGAGGATGTGCTTGCGTGGAGCCATGACTGCTCTGGCCTTGATGCCATTTCCCAGGGCAGACAGCAATTATTATAGCCCACAGTAAATTTCCTACATTCGCTGCCTCCAGCCACTGAAGATCTTTTTGGAGTAAAGGTCTCTTAATTTTCTACATTCTTGTCATCAGCTTGGATTAGGAACATGTTCTACTTATTTTCTTCAGTTGGTTTAGAAACAATTGACAGCTGCTTTTCTGCTGTAGTATTTTCTTTGCACCTGAGGTTGAAGGGATCTGATTGTAGCTTTTATTATATTAACATAGGAGATAACAGTCCTGGCATTTTCAGCAGGGCAGCTTGAACCAAACTGTTACCACTATCTTTGAGCTCAAGTGATTAACCCCCACTCAGCACTCCCAAGCTTTGTGCTGCAGATTACATTTATTTATTGTTCTCAGATTTTTGTCACCTCCATGGTTCACAAATGAATTATTCATTGAGGTAGAGGGCTCCTTCTACTATGATACAGTGTCTTCACCTTGTTCTGTGCTTATTTTGACCAGAATTTTATTGTATTATAAAATACCCACAAACTGTAAAACTGACTCATTTAATCTAACCTTAAAAAACAAAATATATACTGATGGTTAATAAATTAAATGTTAAGTAGTTAAATTTAAAGGGGCTATATTGCTCTCTAATTATACAGGCGAGTTCCTGCTAGTTATTAGTGGGGAGATGTCCAGGTTGCTTTTTGTAAGATATCCTTAGACCAGTGTGTGTAAGGTATGAAGCCATTGCTTCATAATTTGCCTTTACATCTACTGCTGTCAGTTCATGCTAAGCCTCTTTGCAGCACTATAGTTAAACATAGTACAGGAACTTTTTAAGCAAGAAGGGACTTACAACACTCAAAAGATTGACTGTAACAGACTGTACTTTTAGTGCAAATTTGTAGACGTTCATCAGTGTTTCGAGCTGACCTGAAGCTTGCCATTAGGTAAGCCAAAAGATGGAGAAAACAAAAGCCCTTAGCATGTCCTAGTTGTTTTTCATTCCCAGCTGAGCCTCAGCACGTAAGCACACACAAACAGCCGTGTGAGACAGAGCTCTGCCTCTCCCTGAGCTAACTGGTGGCACTGCAGAATGAGAGCCCTGGCTCCTGGCTGCTTTATGCCTGTTAGACTCCTTTAGCAAGGCTGAAAATGTTTTATGTGTGTGTGCAAGAGCGTTATTGCTACTTGGGCGTCACATCAACACGTACGTGTAGGTTTGCCCCAAACAACCCACAGCTGCTGCAGGTATCTAGCAGGGCAGCTCAGTGCAAGCTGGGTGTAACACAGCCAGACAGTAAGAAGAACTGAACAGTGCAGAATAATCTCCAGAAAAATGAAAGGGATATCACTTTAAGACTTCGAAATCCTTTTGAAAAGGAAGTACGTGGAAAATGAGAATGACTTTTCAGAAAAAGATAAGGATTGAAATAAAGATTGACATTGAGATAAGGAGTGAAAGAGAAGGAAAATAAGAAAAAACTTCACACAGGACAGAGGTAGTTCAAAGACATACAAATGGTTTGCGAAGAAAGATCAGGAAGTGTGAGGGAGGATGAAAGATTTAAAGATAGTAGTTAGAATGTGAAGAAAAGAAGGCATTTTTTAGTGGAAAAAGGTAAGTTATTAAAAACCTGTTGAATAAACTTCTGGAGAAAAATGAGATGAAAAACAGTGTCAGGCTGGATATTGTCTGAAAAAAAAAAAGAATGAAAATGCAGGTAAATACAGCTGGATATCCAGTGGACTGATCTTGGTGTTGCCAAGCACAGCACTTGGCAGTTTTGAAGAAAAGATGAGATATCCAGGGCAGATGTAATGTGTAAACAGACTTCCCATTCTCAGCTAGTTCCAGTAGGATAGGTTTGAGTTGCCAGGTGGGAATATCCTGATGAAAGGAGCACCTTCCTATTGCTTTTCTGTTCTGCATGTTAACAAGACATTCAGTCAGGTACCATTTAAACAGAATAACAGTTTTATCTGGCATTTCTCTTAAGGGATTGGAACACGAAGTATCCTTATAGCTTATAGTCTCAGTTGCAAAAACCATTAATAATGGTGGCTTTGATTTATATATTTGAGTACTGGGGAGTTGGTGCCACATTAAAAGAAGGTGCTGATGTTTATGCTTCATTCTTTTCTAAATAAAAAAGGGAGGAAAGCAGCAGACTCTGAAATGGAGAAGGGGGCTCTTCCTAAGCCACTTCAGCAAGAAGAGAAACTAGCACTGTTTCATCTAACAGAGATATCCAGAGATATCCAGTACTAGGTCAAGAGAACGACACAAAGTAGTGTTGCTTGGAGCTCACCTTTTCTCTACAGCATTGCAAGAGCTGAGATAAAGGAGATGCTGGAAGAAGAAACTTTATCTGAGAAGGAAATTCCAGCAGAGCAGGTAGATTTAGAGGAGAAGAGAGAATTTCTGTTTAAGAATCCCAATAAGATTTTGGTGTGGCAAGAAACTTTATACCACTGTATAGGTTCTTTGCTATAGAATATGGTCAGTTATGGCTGGTAGGGGAATTAAATTTAAAAATTTAAAATTATGATGTTGATAAAGAACATTCCAGCAAACACACAAACCCAGTAGCCAGATTTGTAGCTGAAAATCGGTGGCTGCTCAGCTGAGTTATTCAGACCTGTTTTGCCAGGGAAAAAGAAAAATAAGTCAAAGCAAGGCCTACAAATCTCATGTCTTGGTATGGTATTAACTGCCAGAGCACAAGAGGAAATCAGACCAGTGAACAAATGCAGACACAGCCTGTTTCTTCCTGCCATAGATGAGAATATCTAAGATGAGGGTGACTTAGAAAAGTGTAAATAATGTGACACTGATAAATCCCTTTTAGTCCAAGATCTTGGATGAGATTCTAGTCAGAACCCTGTTACGTGTGGAAGGAACTTGTGCTCCTGCACCACATGCCCTGGACTTCATGACTCCAAATTTGTCACTAAAATGTGTCAATCCCACGTACTACAACTTTTTTCTCTGGGCTTTAGATATTTACATACCAGTAATTCTGAAAATTGAACTCACTCAGCAGTTTAACTTGGGCTTGCAGAAACATTCTCCACATTTAGACTCTAAATAGATTATTTTGTGCTCTGTAATTTTAAATTTAATGTCACTGAAATCAGACCGGCCTTCAGGGTGATTTTCTTCTGTGCATATTTGGATCCTTCTGTGTTTAAAACTTCATCTCAGCTTCGACTCATTAATTCCTAATTGCCAAGACATTTTTGTGAACGTATTACATGTGATCTGCCCCCTCACCACTACTTTGTGAATCCTATATACAGCCTCTTCTTAGCTTGACTCTTTCAACCTTCAACACAGTATGTCACCATCTCATCCTCAGTGAATTCCCGACATGATTTCTTGTATCAATTCCACTGCAAAAAATAACTCCCATGTAGCACTGTATTAGGCTCCATTCTAAAGTTCAGATAGGAAATCTTTTGTGTTCCTTTTGTCTAGAAGGAACATCCCTTATTTTAGCAAAGACTAATATTAGGTATAATCTGACCTTCATTACAGGCAGTGTGCTTCACATCTTTCTGTGTATATATTCCAAATTTCATTGGCTTATACTCGTTAAATTAAAAATATGTTTTGAATAGGAAATGAGTAATGTTTAGAAATGTGGGGCTAGATTCTCAGCTAGCCTAAAGGGCTTCTCAGTCAACTATGCCATTTTTTACCAGCTGACAACATGGACTATGACCTCCTTTCACTTAATTTATCATGCCATGAAAATAGAAAAAAAATTAAATTAAAGTTGAAATTAATGAAATTTTACAATTATTCTCTAAATAAAGAGTTAGAAAAACAGATGTTTCAGAGTTTATGCCTGTTTAAGAGTATTTTTAGAAAATACAATAGTTTTACTGTCAGAATGGTTTATAGTGCATTGATTTTTCGTTGTTTTGCAGTTATTGAGATCATAATTAATAATACATTTCCTAAATAAGGGGTGTTCTAAATGGATTAGCATACATAAATATATATGTGTTTTTATATGCACATAATAATTCTAGCAGCTCATCACTGTACCACATTTGAACAGCACTTTAAAATGGAGCAGCAAATAGTAAACTAAAAAAAAAAGAAAAAAGAAAAAGCTTTGTACCCAACCATAGAACTATATCTGGCTTTGAAAAGGTGTAGAGATTTCATGTAACTGTTTCAGAGTGTAAACCAAGAGTAAGCAGAAGTGTGAGAAGGAAACATCCAAATAGGGAAGACTGATAATTCTGCACTGAGATGTCATATGCCTTTTTACAGGTGAGAGAAATGTTATCAGAAAGAGAGGACATCTGTTTCTCCCTGTTTTGGCAGGTGTATTTATCCTTTTAATGAGGATAAATAAGTGATGTTATTTAAACAGTGAAGAAAATGTTTTAGTAAAAAGTTGTGGTACTGCAATGTGGTATTTTGGGATTAAAAATAATTATTGACAAAGTATCTGACCATACTCACAGCTCCTGCTTTTTTTTTTAGGGCAGTTGTTGGGATCTGCAGTGGCAGAGGCAGTGCATGAATTAAAAACAATTAGGAAGAAAGAAGTTTTCAGTCTAGAACGCTGAATAAGGCCCTCATGAAAGAGTAGTTCTTTAATTTTATGTGGTCAGATCAAGGGCTGTGCTGACCTTCCACCACCAACTACGATGTTTCCAAGAATCCTAGGAAAAGGATCCCGTGGATCCTGCCTCACAAAACTCGTGCTGCACACTTCTTTGTTGGGCTATTGTTTCCAGTGCTAGGTGGGTTTAGCTAACCAAGGATGCTGACACATGATAATGAAGTTACATCTTTATTTCACTAGGTAGACAGCTGCTCTGAAGTTAGAATGTTATGGGATTCCAGGAAGTTTATTTTTTTTTAAGGCAAAACAGGTAATGATAGAGTTTGATGTTAAAATTGATGAAACAGACTATCTAAATAGATTTGTTCAGAAATATGGGCAGGAAAGAAAACAATACACCAGGGTAAAGCAGCACTCAAGACAGATTGATCAGAGGGAGCAGAAAAAGATATAGTTAGAACTGAAGACTGAATAAATTCTCAAGCTGTTTAGTATTATTCTGGAAAAGTATGGCTCTCTGTGACAAGAATGTTCTGAAGACTTAACAGAAGAAGGGGTGATCAAGGTCACGTTTGTGACACTAGAAAAATACTACACTGAAAGTTGTTGACTTTTTGTCAACCAGAGAAACAGATAAAAAGAAAAAAAGGGAGGGGGTAGATATACCACAGAACAAGGTAGTCATATTCTTCAAATTTGAGTTAAATTTTGAATTTACCCCAAAATATACGCAGAGAATTTAAAAATTATTAAAAAAAAACTTAATGGAAAAGTATGTTAAATGTCTTTTACACTAAGACGTGCCCTCTCTGGAAAATCTAGCATCTAAAAGAATAGTTTCTATAGATGTTTTCTCTTTAACTTCCATACTGTGTTTGCTCAGTTTACCAGCCAAAATAAGTTTTTGATCTTTTCAACAGCGTAGTTCCCATCTAACAGATGCAAACCTATATCCTTTTGGTTTCAGAAGCAATTTTCAACAATAGAAAACAAAACTGAGATCCAAGAATGCCTTTTTTTTTTTTTTTTTTTCAGCGATGCTGCCGAAAGCACAAAGAATGCAGTCAGCCTCCTGAAAGCAAAGGAACTCCCAGGGCACTGCTTGTCAAGACTCTTCAGAGCATTCTCTTCTGTGGATTTGCAGACACGTAGGACTGGCTGGCCATTACTGCCATTGCTGCCATTGCTCTGGAGCAGAGGAAGCGCTGGGGGGGTGCGTCACACGCACACTTGGACCTTGGCGAACTCCGTGTGAGTAACTTGCAGTGTCTTCTGCTTTACTTGGTTTTCGGAGCAAAGTTGCCCTCACGATTACGAGCAGCGCCTGTGTTGCTCTCCTCAGCAGAGATCACTCTTTATGTCAGAATTGCCTACTCTTCGTAGACCACAGACTTCTGAAGTACTTTTCAGGA
Organism: Pipra filicauda; assembly: GCF_003945595.2. Classification (NCBI taxonomy): domain Eukaryota; kingdom Metazoa; phylum Chordata; class Aves; order Passeriformes; family Pipridae; genus Pipra; species Pipra filicauda. Next base: position 3,173,800 of record NW_024105087.1, on the reverse strand, counting down.
ATGTCTAAAATCTTCTGGGCATCTTGCTCATGACTTGGTATGTAAGGGAGGGGGTTTTCATTGCTAGTAATGCCTATTTGTATGTTAAAAAAAAAATAAATTCATTTTATAAATACCTGTAAGTAATTTCCAACGTGCTTTCAGCATGTCAACAATATCACAAATTAAGAAGAAACAAATGACAATTTAATACAACTTCCCAAATGCTCTCTCTAAAGTCCTTAATAGTAGGCTAGAATAAAAATATTCTCAGGATGGTGAAGAGCAACAGGATATAAAGCATTGGTTGAAAATAGAATGTTGCAGTCAGATCTGACAAGCAAATTGGAGGAGAATATGGAAGATAAAGAGGAACCTTTGGAAGGCAGAGAAAATTGTGTCTTATTACTTGATTGTTCCCTACTGTAGCATCTAACACCCTTCAGACTATTTAAAATTAAGGCTATTTCTCATCATCTGTAGCATGTTAGAGAAAGAGCTTATTTCTTCTTCCTTAGATATGCTGTCTGTTGCTAATTCCTGTAATTGTACAGAGTTTCATTTATGTCCACTTGTTAAATAGACTAAGGATTAAATGTAAAGTTATCTGAATTTTTAATTTGTTTCATTTTATTAACTTAAAAATAATTATTTTTAAATTCTTAGCTATAAGAAAGGACTCCTTTCTTGGTGTTTTATGACTGTCTGAACTGTACAACTTGACTTAAGAAAGGGCCCCCACTCTTCAGATAAATGCCACTTGGCCACATGCAGGTGTATTCTAACTTATTTTAAATGATTTACACAAAGTTACTTATTATGTTCTGTCAATAGCTGCTGTGCAATTACTTTCTTTCTGGTTTCTGAACTATAAGGACCCTTTCCTCTAAGTGGTCATCCAGGTCACACATCTCCTTGTTCCCTGAGGGGATGAGTGTAAACTCTTGAACTGGATATCTTCTGTTCTCTGCTCTAAGCTTAAAATTGAATTGTTTTTAAGGTAGTTAAAAGAATGTTTCTTCTTGCCCTAGACCCTTTTTTTGATTTTGGTATCAGGAACATTCTGAACCTTCCTCGTTAAAATAATAGATGAAGAAAAATTACAGTAATTTGTCTCGCTAAAGAAAATTGCTCAGAGTCTCTGTAATGTGTCATACTGTGCTCCAGTTTCTGGACCAGCACATTGATGAAACTGCACAGTTTTATATTCCTAAGGCAGGGATGGACTGGATGGACATACTGGACACTCATCATTTTTTAGGGGACTAATACTGTGTATATAGTTCCCCTGTTCTCCATGACATTCCCCCTGGAGGTCTGTCCTTGGATCTGTGCATAATCATCTAGGTAATTGAGGGTAGAGAATAGTTTCTATGAGAGTAAGACTCACATAGACTAGAAAGAGTTGAGAAAGGAGGAATAATAGAGGCCAGTAATCATTACTAGTATGAAGAAAGTGGTCAAGGAAAGATAGCTCATTATCTCCTTGTTCAGATCAAAAATTTGGGAATTAATTTCTTACAAATATTAGATGTAATCTAATCTGATAAAAAGATAAAAAAATCACCCTCATTCATTTTAAAAATCTCATACATTTGGGGATATTTTTGAACTTTCCTTTTTGGCCCCACTGCAGTTCCCATAAAGAAATTTGTTTTGAAAGGATCCATGAAGATGACCCCTGACAGACTCCATTGTACTCATCACTGTATGATGTTCCACAGCACAGCATCACCTTAATTTCTCCTTTCTTTTTTTTTCCACCACATGATTTGAATGATGAGAATATAAAGTATACATAAAATCAGTACCCCATCTTTCATAATGAATGTACATACACACATAAATATGATGTGCAGTTTTTCTCTGCTATTTCTGGACAACTCTAGCTTCATATGAACTTAATTGCATTATTTTATTATTTGCATTCTATTTTGTTATTTAGTAAGCTCCTAGTTTGGATGAGAAATAATGAGAAGGCTTTCAGAATGCAGATTAATGCAGGAGTTTTTTTTCCTCTGGCTGACATTTCCTATAGACCTACTGTACAAATGTCATCTGGGAAAATAATATTTGTCACAAATGTATTAGCATGAGGAGTAAAGCAGAAAAAGGTTTTAAACAAAACCAAGTTGTTGTGTGTTTCTCTGTTTCTTTCCTTTTTTTTTTAATGGAAGAGCTGTATTTTCACACCATTGCTAATATTGCAGAAATCATGGTAGAGATCTCTTCGTTACTGACCACTTGGGCAGGATGAGGCCAAAGCTTTGACAGAACAGTCAGTGCAAAGGGTCACATGATACTATGCAATTCTGTTTGAGCCTGCAGATTTGAAAGGAGGCTCAGCTATGAAACAGGAGGCCTTTTCCCATGCTCCATCATCTCGCTGAGATTTAAATAAAACATTGGGAAGAGAAACAAGTTGAGAGTTCTTCGGAGAATGACAGGAACAAACCAAGTAAGTAAGGAATCACTGCTTTGGCACCAGCGGGGCACTCGTCTGCCAGTCTGCTGAGCTAACAACTTTCTGCAAAATAACTGGTAGGGAATACAGTCATCCTTGTGACAAAATGCTCTTAAAAAGTAACTTTAAAATGTTTATTTTTGTACCTGACGGTTTGTATATCTGTGTAAATTGCCACGGTACTGTTAAACACAAAAGCCACCACCTACAGTTTCTTCAAATTCCAACCTTATTCATGAGCTGTTACTTCATCATCAGTGGAAGAAAATTATCTAGAAATCGAGCTGCTATTGCCAGTCCAACTCTTGCTATGGAGACTATGAGACCTAGAAACTTTTCCTCCATTAGATGATTTTTGTGGTGAACGTGACAGAAATTGTCAGCGCAGTGTGAAACAAATACTGCTGCATCCAAAGTCATAGCAGAATCAGGATTTTACAGTGATTTTAAAATTTCTACAGCCAAAGGAGAAATGCCTCAGCTTTTGGGGTGTCTTTGTATTCAAAATGAACACAAGCTGTTCTATTTTTAACTGAGATGATACAAATTGAACACAAGTCATTCTGCTTTCAAAATATTCAAATCGGACACCACTGAACCAGCTCTGGTGCCAAGAAAATGTCTTTCCTCTATCTCATCTCTTTCCCTTGCTTTTAGTCCACTCCCTTTTCCTTCCTCTGCTCAGCTTTTGAACCGAGAAGTCCCTCAGCTCAAAGGAACTTCAGTTTGATGTTTTGAAACCTTGCCTGGCCTCAGACAAGTGGATGTAACAGCTCAGCCCCTTGTAGGGGTGAGAGATGAAACAATGTCCAGGGGAGCCCAGATTTCCCCCAGTCTCCTTCTATCCAAACACAGCGCTTAACCTGTACGGTCACCTGAGTGACGAGGCCCTTTATGTTTAGCACTTTCTCTGGATAGTTTAATATGAAGTAATTCCATTAATGTTTCATACTCTTGTTTCATTAATTTTTTGAAGGAAGAATGTATTATTAAATGTTCAGTCCCTTCTCTCTTATCAGTTCAATTAAGGTACAGGAGGTATATCCACAAAAATGTCCTCCAGCAAAACCGAAATTAACACCTGATATTTTGAGGATTAAGAAGGCAGAGAAACCCACAAAAAACGTAAGGTTTTCAAGCTCCTCTTATATATAAAACACACAGAGGGGAAAAAAAAAAGTGCAGTTGCTATTTTGATATTGAAGAAAAATATTTCTGCTTGTTGTAATTGTAAATTACAACATATAAAGTCCACTCTTTAAAATAAGTACCTTTCTTGATTAGGACCTTTCCCAAGGGTATTCAGCCTTTACTTCCCATGAAAACATTTGCATCTCAAAGCATAAGCTCTCCTCTCCACTTCTTGCTAGTTTTCTTTGTCCCTTTCACATTTCCACTTACCTGTGTTGAAATTCTAGTGTTGCTACCTAATTGTTCCATTACAGTGTTTTTAATTCTGCTTATTAGCACTACTTATTTACTTAAGACATTCTAGGACTGATTTAACTGCATGAACAGTGTGTTTCCAACAAGCACCACATCTATTTATTTCTAAATTTTTTTCTGTAGTGAAGTTCATTCTACTCATCATAATTCAGTTGACTTTATAGTTAGATGACACAGTTAGAAGTCCACCTCAGCACGAGAATGCTGTTTTAAAACACTTATAGTTCTGTAAAATTACAGTCTGCTGCATATAGAAGTTACGGTACATCCAAAATTGCTGGGAATAGGATTCTCCCTATGGTGGGTGGTAGAGAGACCTGACAGCAAAAAATGCTCCAATAGCACTTTAATAAAAGCAAGGTTCCTGAAAAAAAGCAGTTTTACTAAGTCTTACCACATACAATGCAGCTGGGTAGTGGTACCAACTGCTCAAGTGCCTCACACAGGCTGTGGATGAATGGAATAATTCTGTCCTGGCAAACCCTCACATCAGTCTCCAACACAAAAGCAAATTCACTTGGAATTGTGCCATCTACAGCCTTTCACCAAAACTGTAAGGCAGGTTGCCAGAGTCCCTCAGAAATGATTCCATCTATTCGTGCTGGGACTCCAGAAGCCTCAAATTTCCCCCAGTCACCCCCACTTCCCTCCACACCGCGCGTGGTTCTTTCCCCTATCGTTCCTGTATCCTACACAGCGCAAGCCAAGATGTACAGCATTTTGTTTAGGGTTTTTTTTTAATATGCTGTGCCTAATGAGAGCCTATATTCCTGTGTGTACGTTGCAGAGCATTCTGTGTAATGCCAATCATTCCTTTGACTTTATTGCCATACTTGGGAAAAAGTTCCTGATTAATGAGTCTTTTTACCCATGCGAGCAGAAAATGAAGAGGTGGCATTTAAGCCCAGTGAGCTGTGGAGACAGGCAGAGGAATCAGCATAGTGTTGTTTATGGGTTTGGCTGGCTTGCAGCTTGTTACACACCTAAAATAGTGAAGGAATATTCTTGTTTTACCTTTTAATAGAGCACTGTGCTGTACAATATTTTCATCTACTGAAAATGTTTTTTATAAAGTATGGATAAAGCATGTATATTTAAAAAAAAATCCCACTTGCATAAGCCAGTACATCAATGACATAGTTGAAAACACTTTTTGAAACAATGTATTAGCTCAGGAAAATACAAATGAAAACTGTATATTAATTGCTTTATAAGCCCTCCTATACTCATGTTTTATTAACATTTTAATATTATCAAGTATCATGCTAGCATGTGATACTCCTCCAAATAAGGTACTATTTTTACTTGGTTTATGAAAATAAATGAGCATCTCAGATTAGCATTTTGATTTTGCATGAAAGCACATAATGTTTTTTCTTGTATTCCCTGATTGTTTCAAGGGCATTGTATCATACCATAAAGCTGAAGACTCTTTCATCTTTCTTCAGATAAAGTTGCTAATTACTTTAATTTTACATGATATTTAAAGACTTCAACATTTATTATTACTATCAGTACCAAATCCTAACATAATTCAGGGTAGGAAGACACTCCAGAGCTTTTTTTTTTTTAAATGTTTCTGTTACAAAGTACGGTGATGACATACTCCACCACCACCTCATTGCCTTCCCTGACTAGAATTTTATCAGAGTACAAATGTTAGGAAGCTCAATGAAAATACAGTTTAATGCAGCCAGTTAAATTGCCTGAGAGGAAACAGTGCATACAGCTTTTTTAAAGCCTTTCCCCTCAGGCCATTAACTAAGAAACTGGTCACTAACTGCTGGTAACAAACCATTTTGGAGGGATTATTGCTATTACCAGCATTCAGAGGTTTATGGCAACATTTTGTTAAAGACATTAGGAACTGTAACATGGACGAGCCCACAGTACTGGAAAAATCATTTTCCCTTGTGATTAACAATAGTTTTTCTTCCGGACTAGATGTCTCGAGTAGTGGGTTCATTATTTGTCATATCTCCCAATGTTGTAAAAAAAAGCTTTCCATTCTGGCCAGGTTTCGAATGAAAAGAATGAAACTATAATACTGGTCTCTGGGAAAGTATGACTCTTGTAGAAACCACCACAAATAGACCAGATTTGGATTGTTTCCAAGAATTGTAGCTGCCCCAGAGAACAGGTAGACAGAACAATATACAGCAGTCCCTCCTGTGATCAGCTGTTTCCTGGTGAAGGCTTCAGTACTGCTGAAGACATAAACAAGGTTAGATGTTCATTCCATGTGCTGGTGTAGGTTAAGTTTAGGTGTTAGAAAGGGTGTTTGATCAGGATGTTTCTAGCACTCCACAGTTAGTTCCATTCCCTGATTACTGCTAGTCTATAGTATAAGCAAAGAGGGGTCAGCCTTAGTTGTAATGGAAAGTACAGAATTTTAGGAAGTTCAGCACTTAATTAGGAAAAGTTCTGTGGAGCTCCAAAAACCTTTTTTTTTTTTTTTTTTTTTAAGGAACTCTATCTAAGATGATATTTTGACAGCTTAGTTGTATAAATGATATTGTGGAGTTAGAATGCAAATTACAAACACATTATTTTCATGGCAAATATGTTTTCCACTCTATTCTATCCCCCTCCATCTTTTAATTTAGAAACAAAAAAAACATAGATCAGAACATATCATTAGCTGTGCTTCTTAGTGAACCTGACTTTTCTCGAGAAATTTACATCTTTCTCTCATTTTCTGTTAAGGTTTCTTACCCTGTTTTCTCACCTAAAGAATTATAATGAGGTAGAGAGAATGAGATCTATGGGGAAAGCAGTGGACCTAGAGACTAAAGGTAAAAGGATGATTGATGGTATGAAATTACCATAAAAGTACAATCAGGATCAGATTTTAAAATGAATTTTTAAGCAGCCTAAGAGATACTCTTTGATTTGTAGTCTGGTGGAATGGATAATGTCTCATTCAGTGGATAAAGTTTCTCACTGTGTGACTTGAGCTTTTTCTGATCTTTCTGACTGGGAGTAAAATGGAACCAAAGCATAAAGTGGTTTTTAATGCTGAAAATATCAAAAGCAATATTCTTAAAGTCAAAACCTAGGCGTAGCAGGTGAGAAAAGAAAAATAAATATAAGAAAATTATAGTGTTGGTATTATTGTATTAAAGACACTATCTTCTTATGCACCCTGTTGGATCTATAAAAATATTTTAAACATAAGTAAGGAAAGGGTCAGATCTTTATGTTGATATGAAAATCCCTCTAATTTTTAAACACTTTAAGACTGAAGTATTTGTGAATTTGTTAAAATAATCAAATTCCAAAACAAGACAAATATTATAATTTATGTCCGAGCAACGCATGACATGTCTTGCAATCTCTGTCTAACTAACAACAATTTACAGCGCATTTGCTGGGTCAGTTAAAGCAGAACTTAGTGGATATTTAAGAGTGTAAAATAGCCTGTAAAATTATTACTATATAATTGCATCAAATATTAAGATAAATTTACAAAAGTTTCAAGTTGAAATTAGGACATTTTTATCTTTCTAATGTAGTGCATTCTCATGAGGCAACTAATTGGCTCTGCAGGATTACGTTGTGGGCAGTTGATGTTTTTTTAAAGAAAATTCCTTCAATTGTGAATTCTTGGTCCCCCCCCCCTTCCCTAATTTTATTTATTTAATTTAAAGGATTTAAATACGATACTAATATTTTAAAATAGGGATTCTTTTTTTGTAAGCTAATTCGCTCCTTTCATGTAAGAGGAAATTTATAATAAATTTTCTTCCTACTATATATGTAATAAAGATGGTCATGCATACCATTTAAGGCATAACCTCAAAGGATTTATTTTATTATACGGATTCTTATTATATGGCTGGATATCGTGATAATAAAATTACAGACAATATTTTAAAATAGTTTAGCATTATAAAAAAATGCCAGAATTTCCAACAGTTGTTTCTTATGACAGTTTTCATTTTTTTCCCTCCCACTGACAGTTCCCATAATGACTTTAATCATATAGTCTGGAAATGGAGCAGGTTACTGAACAGCAACAAACTCACTGGTCAATGTCGGTGTCACTTTTCTGGGAGCAGGACTTTTTGAGCATCAAGGAACTAATTTTAACAGCCTGCTGGGAAAGTGTTAAGTGCATTAACTCCCTGTCAATCACATTTTTAGCATGCTGGCCAAATTATTATTATTATTTGGCTCAAGACATTCTATTGAAACTTATTTGTATGGTATTCTTATCTGTGTACCTTATGTGACTAATGATGATTGTTTATGGAGAGGTGCCTGTCCAATTATTTTTGAAGGAACACAAGAATGCAGAATGACTGGAAGCATCAGGTTTTTGCCAGAGAATGCCTCAGGTAAGAGGAGAATGGCTAGAGGCTATAAGGAATCACAAGAGACAAGTCAGAGTCGTAAATTGGGAAACTGACATATCTCATCTAATATACTTGCTAACTAGGCCTTTAAAAACCTTGACATTTAACTAAGTTTGTGGAAAAGTTATAGATTTTGTCCTTTTCTATTGGCTATAACTCATTAATGTGATGAACGGAGGTGTTTATAATCATTATCAGCATTAGCAGACTAGTATATGGGATCATTTAGAGATCCAGTTAAGCACCTAACAACTGCTCAGTTGTTTGTGTAGGTTGTGCCTTTTCCAAAGCCCAGTCAGTCAAAAATGATATTGCAAGTTATTTACCCTTTTAGTACTTCAGTGTGTGAAATGGGATGAAAGAATGCTGGTATTCAGCTGAGGCATTTAAATAATGCTTTGGAAGTCCTGGCCCGCTTAGAACAGACTGCAATCTTTACTGTAAAACAGAAATTTCTGATGGTTTCAAGAAAAAAAAGGTAGTATAAAAACAAACTCTGCAGTGAATGCTGCCTATTAACTCAAAAGGATTTAAATACATTGGGGACTTAACTTTTTTTTGGTGAAAGTAAACTTTGTCTTTGCCCATTAATGTTCCAAGGATAAGAAATACTGTGTAATTAAATACATGCCCTGCCCTGATTCTGATTCTATATATACAGATTTTTATATAGGGGAAAAATATTCAATTTCTGTGTAAAAAAATAAACCAACAAAAACTTAAGCCATGGAATTCTGTGAAATGAACAACAAAAGAAACTCGTCTTGGTATGAAAAGTGGAGATGATCAGAAAAACAGCAGGAGGAGGCACTATAGCCCAATAGCTAAAAACCAGTCTGTTTTAGTTTCTGAATGGTTTTCCTGTCTGAAGAATTAAATTTAAACAATATACTTTGCAAGTAAGCAACGTTATGCTTAGGAATTGCTATAATTTTTTCAAAAAGCAGGGAAAATATGAAGAGAGCTAGTCAATGGAGGCAGGGGGAAGCTATTAGGGATTGTTTTCCCAGGGCAGGAAACTGAAATTCAGTAGGAAATGGCATTTTGACAAGCACTTTGTATTTTCAACCAAAATGGAAGAATCTTGCTCATTTAGTGCAACTGGAAAACAATTAATTGAGGCAGAGCCTCCCCTTTAATCGTACACACGAGAAACTCTATTGACTTTTAGAGGGTTTGAGTTAAGTCTACCACCGCTAAGAATTCTTTCCTTTTACCTAATGTATTTTGGGACATGAATAAATTATATGGTTCCATATTACAGCAGGAGAGAAAATGACTACTACTGTTCAGGTTGTGTGACGTTTTCCATGCTATCCCCATTTTCAGCAGCTCATAACTTTCTGAAAACTTCTGGCTGCCGGGTGAAATTTTTCATAGTTTAGGTCTCTGTTGGATGAAAATTATTTTTTGAAAGTTTGAGGGACTTGTTCCATTATTTCTGGATATGCATGGATAAAAACATATAGCCCATCAGGCAAACATTCTTGTTTCTTCTGCACTATACTGTCATCCAAATGGAGAGTGAAAAGGGGATCATTTTATGTGAGTTTGTGGACTGCAAATGAATAACTACATCTCTGCTCAAAGAGTAGCCTAGTTACTTTGGAAAACAATGAAAATCTTAGAGGAATTTCCAATTTTATCCATTGTGCTGCTGAATTCCCTAAGTTCTCTGTCCTCAGCACGTTTTTCGGGTGATAACCACACAAACTTGCTAAATATAAGTGTTCTTTATCTGGTCACTTCCGATCAGCAATTACTCAGCTCTATTTTGGCTGGTCTAGGATTGCTGAAAACTGTGCGTTGGGTTATATTCAAATAAGTCTCCAGATGTAATGAAATGAAATTTGGTGTGTTCCCATAGGTATAGGCTCCTTGGAATGCTGTGTTCCATCATGAATCTAATCTTTCAGAGGAACATGTCAGAGGACATGTTAATTTTCTTCCATTTGATTAATTTTCTTCCAGTTGATTAAAGAAATAAGTGTAAGTAACTTTGAAAAGACATTTATGCTTGCAAGTAATAAAATCTGTTTCAATTGTTTCTCCCACCCTCTTCAGCTGAGAAATTCAGTGCCGCAGGTGTTTTGGTAGGAACTTTGACAGACATAGCAGACTCCTAAATATTAGTATTTGCACCAGAAACTTGGCTACAAATTATTCTCAGCCAATGAAGAAATAGTAAGCATATGATCTCATTCAATGTCTAAAAAATCCAGTAAAGCATTTTAACAAATTGCCTGCAGGATAAGAATGATTGTAAAAAATTATTTGTTATATGCATGCTTTAGGTAAGAAAGGAAATCATTCCTATCTCAAGAGGCTGAAAATCAGACAAGCTGTCAAGGCAAAAGACAAGCAAAACACACACACATATATGTTTGTGCGTGCTACTGTTTCCTTTAAAGTTCCTTTACCTTTTTTTGTGAACAGACCATGGCAGGTGTGCGAGGACAATGTAAAACTTTCAGGCAATATGTTCCCCAATCAACAGATACCATGATTAAAGAACAAGAATTTTACTACGAAGAGCCGCCAATAGCAGGAAATACAGAATATATAGGCCTCTTATTCTTGGTGGGCATCAGTTCACAGGTCAGCAACTCAGCATGAATATTTTTATCTCAGCCATTTAAGAAACTAGGCACCTGAGAAACAGTCACAGAACCTGACCTGCTGCCCCAGCAAGGCGTGCAAGTGAACAGAGGGATGAAAACCTGCAAATTGCACCAGAGCTTGTAGGACAAGAGACATGTGTGGGTTTTCTTAGTTCCAAGTACAGTGAGGCTGCTATATCCTACAAAATCAATGTCACTTCTGTGATATTCATATCTGAGTTGGGGTCATTAATTTAAATAAAATAACTAAATAAAGGTGTATAAGCGAAATATCACCTGCAATCACTCAAAATAAACCCTTCTCAATGGACAGTAAAAATAAACCCTGGAAGGGTCTTCCCTCCAGAATAAAAAAAAGGCTGAGAAAGACTTGCTTGCTTTCTTCCTTAGAAGAATTAAGTGTCTTAACACTGATGCTTAAATTGATAAATTTGGACAAGGCGTTGGAAAAATTGTTTCTTTTAAAATTCTGAATGTAATCTCCCTGTCTGAATTTACAAAGCAAATATATAAATAGAAAAGAGGAAAAACAGTATTTCAGTTCTTGTCAATTCTTCACATTTTGATAAATTCCATAAAATACATCTCCATAAATGAGAATGGATTGTTACATCTTTCCCTAGGAAGTCATGTGAACAACACTATACCAAGTTTTAATGCTGGTTCTAAACTTGCAGTTAGCCTTTTCTGTAATGCTGTAGACTGAAACCTCAGTTCAAAACTTGACCAAAATTCAAGCTCTAGCCCCAAGCTTCATTGTTTAAATAATGTATCTTGTTTCAGCCTTATTTTATAGCTCTTATTTTCTGCTTTCTGTTGGTTAATTGATGGAAATAAGTGAATAGAAGTTAATTATTTGGAGTAATAGCTGCAGTTAATTAAAAAAGAGATATGAAATGTTTTTGCTTCATTATGAGGAACTGTGAAGGTCAGTGAAGTTAGCAAAGTTAATACGAGGTGCATCCAGTACATCAGCTAAATTTGTAAGGGCATTTTGTGGAAAGGTGTATGCATAAACTTTCCAGCTGAAAGTATTGTTTATAAATCAGCAGCTCAGTACAGGCAAACCCTGCATGTGTCCAAGTGCTCTAAATACATTGGGCTGCCCCTGTTGTTTTTGGGTTGGCTGTTCTGTTCAGCATGCAGGCTCTGTGGAACTGTGTGTGGAACAGCCCCTGACTTCAGCGGGGTTTTTAGTCCTACACGAGTATATCTCTTTCTGCTTTACAGTTCCAAAATTCATTTAATCAGATCTGAGACATGTACATCACTGGACATGAATGGAATATTTACAGAGAAGGGACTTGAAAAAGACATGGAACATTCATATTTTTAGCAAAACAACACTTGCACATACATTCTCTTGTCTTACTAGGGTGCATGGGAAGAGAATAAGAGAGTAGAACTGGTTGTGTGTAAATCTTCCTTAATTTTGTTATATGGGAATGTTTAAGAGTGAGGAACAGAAAATCAGCACTGTGACTGCCTCTCCAAACTCCGTGCATGGGCAGAGCTGTGGGTTGGTGCTGCAGCATGGGAGAATGGAGAGACAGTGTTGGAAGCTGGATTAAGCTCTATGCCTCCCGTTCCCTTTCCCAACAATGCCTCCTTTGTACCACCACGCTATGCCTTTCAGTATTTTGGGTAGGGAAAGAGGGAAGAGTCCTCTGAAGCCTCAGAACTGTGAACCTAGCACAGGGAGAAGTGTGTAAAGGCACAGGCAGGAGGTTCAAGATGGAAGTAGACCTGAGATGGAGGATGAGAAGTGAAGGCATGGAGGAAGAAAGCACAAAGCCTTTGGACCTGTTAGCAAAAGGAAAAAAACTCTTTTGTAGTAAAGAGACATAACCAGGCAAGAGGTAACAGATAACCTCATATCTTTTCCCATAGCAAATTTCTGTGATCTGAGGTTCCAGATAGATTTTGATACGATACATATGTTATTTATTATTATATAGCTTGACCGTGACCCACTCAAGTCAGTGAGGCCTTGTCACATAACATTTAGTATCTTAGTTTCCTTTTGTGTAGCACTTGGATAATAACCTTCACTTTATTTGTAAATACATAAGAAGACTTTAGAGAAATAGGTGTTACTATTTTTAATTTAATCAATTATCCCCAAATCCCAGGGTATTTAGGAGGAAACATTTATTTTCCGTATTGCTTAAAAATAAATGATTTCTCAGAAAAGAATTGCAAAGAGCACACATCACTTTTTTTCCCCAGAAGGAGTTGCTTGCAGCAGTATCAGGGAAAGGGTGTAATTTTCTATCCTTAAAAAATGCTTATCTGTTGCATGTTTAATTCCAACAATCTTCTAGTAATTGAAACCTTCTCTTATAGGTAACCAAATCTGAAATCAGATAGCTTAGCATAAACTGCTCAGACCAATGTGTAGTTGAAATTAAAAAGCATGGATTAATTTTAGGAAAGCAGCCTACCTCATTTCCTTTATGCAATTATATTTACCATTCACTCTTTAATAACTATTGTTTTCATGAGTCTTACTTGCAGTTTAGAAATTCCCCTGCCCCTCAGCTTACATTTCTCTAAGACTTTCTCATAAAGTTAAGAAATAAAAAGAAACCATTTGTTACCCTTTCTCAGGGTGATCAACGCTAGCAAAGAAGGGAGATGTTTTTTAAAGCACATGCTTTTAGCCTGTGAGTATCAGGCTTACCAGTAAATTTCCACCAATTTGTTTGTTGTGAAATGCACTGCTATCCCCATTTATTGATAGAGAGCTGAAGTAAAAGAAGACAATTTAGTCCTCATAGTGATGAGTTATGATAGGACTATGAGAAAGGCTGAATTTCCTGATCTTGATAGAAGGCTTTAACAACATATGACACAAAATTGCTACCTGAAAAGCTATAAAATTGGCTATGGAATTAATAATGCCTCCATCATTATATGAGGAGGAAAAGAACAATTTGTCTTACTTTAATATGACAATTCTTGGTTTATGTCTTTAGAAGTCTCCCTTAAATTGCATATATTTGAGGGTGTCTGTATTGGGGATGATTTTTGAGGGGACAGACAATTTCTGGAATACTTAGGGACTGATGGAAGACTGATTTTCAACTCAACAGCTTTAAAAGTGGCAGGTGCCACTGTGTCTCTGCTTTATATAGCCTGTTTGCAACTATCACTAAGGGTTTCTAGATCTATTGGAAGGATGGAGCTGAAGAAGTAGTGTCTGATGGCTGTGAAACAATTTTTGTTGGATTATTTGTGGATAAACAGAGGCTTTTCTTGTCTAGTGCTGTTAGTGAATCAATAGTGGAGATTGTGACTAACTAAAATAATAAACAGGTAGTAATTAAAAAAAAAAAAGTTAAGCCTATAAGTAAAACACAACCTGACTGCAAAGTCATTATTTTAGGCAATTACAGTGTTGCCATAATCATCACATCATACAATCATATCCACATGTTTGTAAATGTATTTTATTAGTTCATTGGTGTGGTTCCCCTCCCAGGTAAATTTTACGACTTTGTAGAAAACATGTTTTTGACCCAAGTCTTCAAATTATAATCTAGGTTTTAATACTGACCATTAAACTGCTGATACATTGCCTATGGTAAATATACAAAACTTTGTGGAAAATAAACACCAGGTTATTTGTCAAAGGTATTTGGCAGATCAATAGAATATCACTAGTATTGTCTTTGTGGAAGGCAGAATGTTTAAGTCAATATTTTGCCAAGACTTTTGGGCTGAATTCTCTCGTGTCTCTATTGACAGGTAGATGAGCACTGTAACACCTCTGATGAGAACAAACCTATCACCTTTGGGTGATCTGAATTTTTATGTTGTGTAATTTTTTCATCATAGGAGATGTTTGAATGGTTAGACAGTGTCGCTTGGAGTAGACCAAAGCTTTCACTCAAAGTATTTTTGGTTCCTGGGCTCTTCTGTGTTTTTCTGACTGTTCTGATCATGAACCCTGTTCTGAGGATAGTGGAGAAAAGCTACTGACAGCAGCAGATTCTTCCATCTTGTTGGTTTTTCTGTCTCCTGGCAAGGTTGATAGTCAGCAACTGAATATGCAATGGCTATAAATCTTGCAAAATGATTAGCCAAAGGCTATCATAATTCATAAACTCCTAAAGATTGAGAAGTGTTCTACCTAGCTGGGGTGCCTTTCCAGATTGAATTCAAATTACTTTGAGTTAGCCTAATTGAAACAGAACAGCCACTTTGCAAATGAAAAAAAAAAACAACAACAACCAACTACCCTAATATGTGTCATTTAGGCCTCTACCTACTGAAAGCTTAACTTTGAGGATCATAAGGATCAGAGTATATAAACGTCACCTTTATAATAAATGTCAATAAAAACATAGTAAAACAGTGAACTGCAACTCCTGTATTTCCTATTGCTTCTGCTCAATCTGAATATGTTGTTTTCTTGCCTTTGCAGACCCAGGAAATTATTAAGAAGTTGCAGCAAGTTTCTTTTCTTTCCCACTAAAATGGAGCAGTTAGCAACAGGTAATTTCAGTTAACTGTCCTTACCTTACAGTTAGAACGACAGGCAATAAGTAAAATTTAAAAGCCACATGTACTACTGTACAGCTTTGGTACTTAACCATTTGCATTTTCTATCTGATTTATTTGACATTTAATAGATTTTACTGCAAATTTCTATGCAGAATCAACACATCATGTTTTAGCGTTACACAGGAGCAAGAGTCAAGTTAACACTCCTGGATTCTGCAGCCAGAAGCCATAATACCAAACAAGTGTAGAATTAGACTCTTCAGAGCATATTTTTGTCTCCCTTGCACCGGAGCAAAGCAAGCATCTCCCTGAAATATTGTGGGAGAATTCTCCTGTGTTTTCTTCACACATGTAATTTGGGGAAAGCAAGGGAAGACAACTGGAACTTCAGTTAATCTGCAGCCTTGCTGAATAATTATATTAACAACTGAAATTCTAGCAAATATCTTTCTGACAGCTATTTGGCTGCACTGCCCACGCCCCACAATGAAATGTATGCTAGAAACTTGTGATGGCCCAATATTTAAGAAATGGAGTGAAACCTTTTAATGAAAACACACAGAATGAATTTAAATTCTATGATTTGAAGGGGTTTTTTTGCCGAGGCTATGTGTCACCCTCCCATCAATTTTCATCTGATGAACCCTTGGGGAAGGCAAAGAGATACAAGCCCAGCAAAGTGAGAGCTCTGACGGTCCCACAGTCATTCAGCCCACTGCCCTATGAGGCTCTGGTGACCTAAGATCAAAAGTGTCATTTAAAATCATCAGGCACAGGTGTCACCAGTGTCACCAGGCCAGAGTCATTCCAGGAATAATTTTACTGCAGTCAGTGAACAGACAAGAATAGGGTATGTTGATACTTAATTGTAGTTTACATTTAAATGCAATTAACACTTTTTCATGTGAATCAGTAACACTTTTAGTGCAAAGAGGTTATTGTGTAATCCCAATTTTATTTCATACATATTGCCATATGCTATTTTGTTCTTCTAAATGGTGTTAACATTCTCTTTAACTTTATTGAATACAATAGCACATCTTCCTTTTGATATATAAAAAATGTTTATGAAACTAAAATTATGTAGTGTATTAAAATATATTAAAGTAATGGAGCCACTGTCAATTAAAAGACTGCTCCAAAAATGCAGTTTATGGTCTCAACAAAGTCTCTTCAAAAAATCAGCCCTTGAAGCTTCTAGGGGAACAATCTGGGGCTTTTTTAGTCAGCAGGGAGCTGAACTCTGAGCTCTCACTGCTCAGCACAATTCATAGCTGCCTAAATAGCTTTATAATTCAAGAATTTCATCTCATCTGAAGTGTCAAAGTAGAATACAAATAGAGAAGTGACCTTTAATCAGTAACTCAAACCATAAAACTCATATATTTTGGAAACAATCTGGAAGCAACTGCAAGATTCCCTGTGAGCAATCCCACCACAGCAAGCACACACATCCTGTTTGACATGGAGAGACACCAGATTTAGCTCAGCTTGAATGCATTACAGGGGGGAGATGAATCTCTGAAAGGAAAATTTCTGTTGTTCTTTGCCAAATAAATGTAGGAAGAAAACATCCATGGTTCCAGATATTATTATTTGTCCATCAGAAATAGGCAAAACCACAGTTTGCACGCATATTTCCAGCAAGTATATTTTACCAGAAGCCATTTCCTCATAACAGAAACCGAACACTCCAGCAACCATTAGAGTGTCTGTTGTCTCTCTACAATGCACTTAGCAGCAATAGCTTTGACATAGGTTTTATTGATTTTCATTTAAATAAAAGATTTTTTTTAAATAAAATTTTTTATGAAGAAGAAAACAAATTCTTTTAATGAAAAGACTGAAAAAGATCCTATTCAATTAATGCAACAGAAACTGCTTCAAAATTATATTAATAAGAGAAAATTTTGTATTCACTTTCCAGACACAGTTCTCACAAACCAGATATACACAAAATAATTCTTTGTAGCTGCTGCTTAAAGATACCCCTGGCTCCAAAAAAATCTCTAAAGTGGACCACAGTATGCATGCAGTGTGTGATAGCTTTATTATGTGTAAAAAAAAGAAAACTACAGAAGGATGTGCAGTGTAGTACGACTAGGAGAAAAGAGATTTTTAGATTTCTCCACATTTTCTCTGCGAGCCTGTGTTGGCAGCATTCATATTAATTTAATTTTGTGACTATGTTTCTTCAGTAAATATTCAGTCCTGCTGTAACAGATGATTTGGGGAAGCTTCAGCTTTCATTTTTACATTCTGCTGTTGGTCATTTCAGGCAGCGTTCAAGGAATGTGCATATTAAAAGAAAAGGCACTTCAAGCATATAGCTGCTCTTGCTTCTCACTACTGTACGAGGGGAGCCTTCATTTACATCACTGGAATGTAGAACTAGTTTCAGAAGAGTCAGATGAGGCCCATGAGGCCCCAGTCCTCACAGGCTCACAGCAGCATCTAGTTATTCATCAGTGCCAACGGGTTCTGTGTGCACAGAGGGGCTCAGAGAGGACACATTCCACTCTACAGACCTGGGTAAAAGGCAGCCTAACAGGAAGACTCAAATCATGTTAGCAAGGATACAATAAATAAAAAGAGCTGCTCTTTAACAGACATCCCCATGTGGACATTTCTAAATGGGCATAATGTTCATCAGTCGTCTTTTGGGCAGTGGATACTTTTATTTAAAGAAAGGAAGCCTTAACATTTCAAGAACGACTCCTGCAGCTGCCACAGTGCTGTAGACAAACAGATCCCATCTGCTGGCTCTAAGGATCAGAAATGCTCACTGACCACAAGTGCTGCCCACAAGTCACAAAAAACTACTTGAGAAAGCTTACACAGCCTGAGTACAGATCAGTGTCAGTGTTTGGGTGAATTAGAAGACAGAATATTTACCCAAGAGAAAATTCTGTCATTTCTGAATTTTTGTCTTGAAGCAGAATAAGGAGGCAGCATTTCTAAGTTTGCTACTGGATTCCCACAAACCTCAGGGAGGAAAGATTTTGAACAATTCAACATAATGTAACAACACAGAAGCAACCTACAAAAATAAAAATAGGATATGCAAATAATAACCATTAACTTTTTTTTTAGGTGTCCACAGTTTGAAGGTAATTACTAGAGCTGTGAGTAAGTACACTGACAACCAGAAGGGCTGTGCAAAGTAGTTCTGGTAAAAAGAAAGTAGAGACTTATCTAAGTAACACCCAAAATAAAATCTCATTGCTTAAAGCTGTTCTTCTGCTGGAAGAAGCAATGAAGTAGAACTCATCATTACGTTATGACATTTCTTTTAATGTTAGTTAAATGGAGAAAACTCAGTTTCTCAATGGTGTTTCTTCTGCCAAAACACACACAAACATACACTCCTCATAAAAATCAATATTAAAAAGTGAGGGACCCTACCAAAACATGGATGCCTGTTCCACTTTTTATTTCGTGGTAAACTACTGCTAGAGTTTCTCAGCAGGAATCATCAATATAGCCCCAAGAGACCAAATGACATCTTTGTGACTGGCTATTTGTCTCTATCTCACTTATGTCAGGAAAATTTGTACTAAAAGCATAACAAATGATTCTTGAATTTATAATATCTAATTCATGTGATATAACTAACTGCTCAGTGATATATTAATGTCAATCTCAGTTAAACTGGTCCAATTTTGTTTCAGTTGCTACTAGAAATGAATGTCACCCTTATAACTGTATTCATTTTGAATGCATTGAGTATAATGCAGTACAGGGCTACCTTCCAAAACCAATTTACAAGGGCTTTAGTATATATATGTCTATGTTAACCTGTACCAGCCCTTTAGTCAGTGAGGAATTTAAAGCACAAAGATTAACAAAAGTGGATTTTAAAAGCTCTTCTCTTCAGCTGTATCAGCGTAAGAACAGGAGAAGGAGAGAAGGAAGGGTGGCTGCAGTAAAACAGAGAAAAACACTTCAGTTCAAGAAAGGAGGTGGCCATATTGTTGCTGGCCCTTTTATGTTCTGGTTCATATGTGTTTCCAGAGTTGTGTCATAAATTGAATAAAGAATACACACTTGGAAGAGCAGAGTTCCTTTCTGAGAGAAAGGGAAGGGAAATGTATCCTGTGCAGGGGGTGAAAGTGAAATGTATGTAGGCAAGGAATGAGGGACACCTGCAGAGAAGAAAGTGGGAGCCATGAAGAAGAACTCAAAGGCTTAAAAAGAGACTGTAAGAACACGTAGCATGAAAGAAGGGAAAAAGAAATCTTAGGGGGACAGGTCAGGCCAAAGACTAAGAAGAGCATGGTTTAGAAGAAGGAGAAATGAAGCATAGCCAAAGCCTGTTTTGGTCTTATGAAACAGAAAATGAAAATAGGTGACAAATAGGATGAATGAAATTTAAAGAATATTAACAATCAGAGGATGCCATGACAGTCTTTTTAATCAAGATTCTTATATAGAGCATAGCTTTGACTGCATATGTAAACTACGGGCTGTCTGCAGGATGTCCTGTGGCATGTGATTGTCCCACCACACAGAGGATCTCTTAAGCCACCTGTCTGTGTTCTGGTTTAGAACTACAATTTCTAAATAAAAGAATTTCCCAATCCCGAGATTGCTAAGTTACAGGTAAAAATGAAGTAAAAGGTTATCTCTTTTATGAGGTTTTAGCCAATTTCTATAAGATTTTGGATTTGCTCTGGCTTGCAGATAGATGGAAACTATCAAAGAGCAGTCTTAATTTTTAAAAAATGACTTAGACATTTTTAAGCTTTTAAACAAATTGAAATAACAATACTGACTTTTTCTTGCATATCTGGAGCAGATGTTACTTCTAAGCCATATTTAATGCTTCAAATACATGCATGACATTTCATAACTGACCTTTTAGCTGAAAGACCAAGTTAAACACACATCCAGATACTGGGTCATAGTGATGGGTTTAGGACAAAAACTATTAAGTGCTGTTGTGATTTTCTGGAGTGCGTAAAGGAAATTTCAGCTCTTCTTTAACCTTAAAATCATCTCCATCCCTTCCACAAAACAAGAGAGATTTCCCAAGTAATTGTGTTAGTTTTCCAGAACTCAAGGGGACTGCTGATATTTAGTAAGCTCAGTATAGCTTTTAGGATAAAAGAAACTGGCCACCTCTGAAAATGGTCGGTCACTGTTTCACTATATGAAAGAAGTAAAATTGGTTGCAAGAAGAACACCAAGATTAGTTTTAGAACCTCTGTCTTAACATTAATACGCCCAAAAGCAACACTCAGTCTCTTCTCATGGTGATTTCAGGAATGATGATACTATTTCATAAAAGCTCTCAGCACTCTACAGCCTTAGTTTCCCTGCAGTTACCAACTCTACTGTCTCTTGAAATAACTTCCATGGCTTTTTAGCATAACTCATTTGCATGGTTGCTGGTCCAATCTGTTACCTGCTACATGTGTGCATTTCCTCAGTGTGTTAGTTCGTGAATGATTATTTGCTGAACAGTGTTTCACAGGTTGTTGATCACAGTGTGCAAATGTTTACAATCAGTGAGGGCATACAAATACGAAGTATTGCCACAGTTTATTAAGTGACATGTAAGTGACTTCCAGAATCAGATCAAGCACATTTTCCTCTATGAATACAATGCAGTAATGAGCATCTCCCTTGCCCTGCCAACTGCAGAGAAGCTAATTGTGTTTTCCATTTTATATTATATTTCAAGGAGCATAAATGTCTTTCATAGTTTGTGCTGAATGTTTACCTCATGAAGATTTACAGAGAGACAAACAACCATGTGGCTGCTCCAGCAAAAGTGTCAGGGTAAGCAAAGGAAACCTCCACTGTCCCCCAATCAAACTTACATTTTTGCAGATGTGTCCCCTCAGACCACAGGTTTGCCACTAAACTTTGCACGCCAGTCTTGGACGTTTCCATTCTCAGTTCACATTCATGCAGCAGAATTATTTAGACAAGCTCCAATTTCTCCAGTTTGGAAAGGGAGGGAAAAGTGTATGGTGCTGCCAGGCAGAAGATTATATCTTCGTTTTGGTGGAGGTTTCAGGCCCTTCAGAGAGCCTGTGGTTGTGGCTGTCACTCTCTGCCACACTCAGAGGCTTTTTTTATTGTCCCTGTCAGTTAGCAGCCCAAGGTTACTGCCAGCTCTCTGTCAGTGCTTTGATTTTTGTCAGCTATGGCCAGGTCCTTTTAGTTATCTGCTATCTTTTCAGCTTTGTTCAGCCTGAGCTCTACTTGTCTACTAATTAGCTCTTTGGAGATTTCCCTTTTAAAACTCACTATCACAGAGGACAGGAACCGTTCAAAAGTTTTGTGCTTCATAGAAATTCCATATTCATCCACATCCCATACAGCCATCTTTTTAAAATTAAAAGTGGCAGGTCAGGCCAATTTAAGGTATATAAGCAGCACAGCCTGTAAAAAGATACCTTTAGGTTCTTGATCAGGTATGTAGATGAATGACAGAAAAAGAATAAAGGTTTCCACTGAAAGGACCAAGGTGTACAAATAAAAAAGAAACTATCATTCTGTGTAACATATTCTCATTTTCTTTATCTTCTGGTGTGCAAATATTGTGCTAGCTGAATATAAAAGTAGCACAACTTTAGGGTACAAAAAAAAAAAAACCACACTGTAACAACATCAAGAGTGGTCTTACATCAAGGAGGGCCCTGAGGATGTCTTTGTTGTCAACTTCAGAAGAAAAGAGAGGAACAGAAGAGGAAACTGGCAGAAGGAATAGATGCCAAAGAGAACTCAAAGGATTAGGTCCGGGTGAGGTGATCGGTATTCGAAAACAGTCTGCCTTCTGGCTCTGATCTAAGGGAATAGGCTGGCAGCAAAGCCAGAGGGCATAACAGCACAAACACACCTTCAGCACACTGCTGGAGGCTTGCCTCAGTGCCTTAAAAATTGTGGTAGCAATTAGAAATAAATGTATATAGGAGCAATAGGCAAAAGTGCTCTATTTATGAATAAAAGTCCTCTTTTTGCATAATACTTGGTCTACTTGTATCTTCTTTTCCTTCTTTTTTGACACTTAGTACGTTTTTCTTGTGGTATCTCATCGATGCTGTAAGTTGCGCCTACATTGCACTTACACAGTGTTAATGCCTGGAAGATGAAAGTAAAAACCTTTGAATATATTAATGCTATAACACAGATGTCTTACTTTTCACACTCCTTTTTTAGAAATATGGTGTGGTTAATAATGATGCAGATTGTGCTGGATGGATGAGCAGATGAAACAGGGGAATACAGATTAAATAAAAATTTCTTCAAAGCTTACGTTTGCTTCATAATTTAACTTCTGTACTTGTCATGATAGTAGTAGCTAGCGAGGTGCAACCATGCATAATCACATTGTTCTAAAATATCCTGGTGAAACAGAACAAACCTAATCTAAACAGCACTGCCACACTTGCTCAGATAACTGGGAAAAAAAAGTAATTAGGAAATGTCAGTTTAGCTCCATGGATGATGATAATTAGAAACCTGTAGTTATAATAAAATACACAATAGCAGTTTTACAGCTGAGAACCAAACATTTCTTACTGAAAGCAAGGCTGCAAAGAGGCTGTGGAATAATCTGTCCAGACCTCCCTTTTAGATACAACACCTCGTGGACTTTGTGCCTGGTTTTGTATTCTTCTGCTCTTATATTTATCTTACGCGTTTCACACCAGAAAAAAATACAGATTTGGCAGCTTTTGCTTTGGTAATGGCAACTCTCCCTTCTCAGGTCACTGCTAACCTGAGTGATGTTTGGCCAGCATGTGGTAACTCTCAGAGCACTCACACTTCTATCTGAGATGTGTTCTCCTTCTTCACAGCTCCGGTTTTCAGTGGCCTGAGTATTAGAGGGAGTTACTGGGATAGTTCTTATTCTTTGAACTCACTATGCACAAGGTCCTTTGCTCCTGATGTTTGGCCACACTGACAGATCAACATTTAGTTGTTTCTTGTTGTTTTCATCTTTGTCTGTTTCCAGACTCCCTTAAAACTGTCTCATAACTAGTCTGGTTGGTAGATTTGGAGACTTTAAACATTTTTTCTATTTTTGTAGGTTGAAAATTTAAGACATATTCTGTTGCAATATTGTAATTCTGCTGTTTTCAAGGTTGGATCTATACCATAATCTTTTCCTTGTAGGATTAATCTAAATTAGGGCATATTAGTGGCATACAAGTAACACAAATGTTTATATTTCAGCTGCATGCATGGAAAGTATTTTGAAGCCACTCCTGCCGGTTTTCAGGAAAGTTATGGCTAGTCTCACTCATTTTCAATTTAATTTGCAATTGTCAAATTGCAAGATTGAACTGGCCAAATTTTGTATTTAAAAAGCCAATTCATTACTTTCATGATTTGCATTCTGTTCATAACAGCAGGTTTGATGTGAAAGCTACCTGATGGACTTCTTGGAGCAGATGGCTCAGACACTTTCTCATTGGCACCATGTTATCTGTTTGTCCCTACTTTCTGAATCCAGCATTTGTACATGAAACCTCTGGTCACTTGCTCCAGGGTGACGTACAGGATACACCGAGGTGAAGCAGGTTACGTCCACCTTGCACCTCTGTTTAACTGACACCTTAAATGCTTGGAGGCAATTTAATTCAGAAAACTTACACATATTAATAATCTCTTAGTCTGCCCTTCCTCACTAGGAAGAAGGCATATATCAGATATGGCTGGATGTCACATTGCTTTAGCCTTTCCAGATTTAAGGTATACTCATAACAGAGAGCAAGTGACCCTTGTATAACACTTGGCATTCATTGCTTCTCTTGTTTTTCCCTTATTTTACTTATAATTCCCTAGCTTGCTTTTAGAAGCAAAAAGATGTTGCAGACACGATCTACTTTGAGTTTCTGCTAACTTCAAATTACTAGATCTGAGCATGCTGATCAACAGCATATTTATCTCAAGGAGTCTTCTTAGCATTTTGGCTGGCAGCATTAATATTCTTTTCAGAAAATGTAATCTATATTGTCTCTCAGCCTTCCATTTATACTCTGTAGTGTGGAGATTAGGGTAAACAATTGCTTGTTTAATACAAAATTGAGTGTTTGTGAGGCAGTCTGTGCTTTTGCCAGTCGATTCAGATATTTTTTCCTCAGTTGCAGGCAACTTTGATTGAGCTTATCTCAGTACCATCCTGTAGAAATTAATTACTCTATGCAAATGGTTTTTGTCATTTTTTCCACCAGCTGTCATGCTGCTTACCCAGCTCAAGGGCTGTGTCTCCTCACTGAGTTTTCCCACTAACTTATACTGAAAACACTTGATGCATCAGTTGAATCATTTCATCTAGTTCTAATACTACATATCTGACAGACATCACAGTCCTTGAAGTACCTCTCAGTAATCTTTTAATAGCTTTGTTCTGGGGTGCATATTTTGATTTGACTGATTTTATTTCTTCTTCTGTGTTTATTTTATGAATTGTTTGTCCTACTATAATAACTGAGGCAATGCATACCCTGCGCTTGAACAGTGATTCAGTTGGTCAAAACTAGGGTGAGGATTCAAACAGTATTACAATTGCCAGTGCATTTGCAGCATGCTTGGGAATTTTCTGAGAAATGCCTCATTGGATGGGCACTGGCAGATTGGCTGTACTGGATAGTACATCACTAGAAGTACATTATTGTCAACATCAAAACAGTTCATGCTGAAACCTGTTCCTAAGAAAGGAGAATGCCAACAGTAGGGGATATATTTGGCCCTAATGATTTAAAAAGGTACTTTCTCTCCTCCAAAAAATAGAAGCTGCTGTGTTGAGACTGCCTAAAGATCAAGACTAGTAAAAGAAAGAATACAATGGAAATTTAACTGACTGAAGCTGATGTCAGAGATAAGGTTTAACTAGTGGACAAAGCAATGATGGGTCCTCTGTGCTGCTCCTTTCCCACATTGATCCTACCCTCCCTGAGCAGGTGTGTTTCTGCTCAGAGAACAGCAGCTCCTGAGGATGGATACACCATCAGTTGTGGCTACAGGAAGAACTACGGGCCTGTACCTCCCAATCAAGGTTCATGAATTCTGCAAGCTCAGCAGAATCACACTTCTGTTGAAATAAAATTATTCTAACACTCCTGGTCATAAAGTTCCAGAGCATGCTCTAAGTTAAATAAAATCTCTGATATATGCCGAAGTTTGCAGAGAACTGTGTTAATATTTGTGTGAGAGAAAAACTCGTTTATTTATCTTCTTACTGTTTTAAATGGCAAGCACACCTCACCCCAGTAAGAGGAGAATAGAACTAGCCCTCAAGAGAAGAGACACAAACAACTATTCCTGTTACTCCTAAAGAGCATGGCCACTCTTTTTGGGGGAGAATCTCTGGTTATTGCTCCGAAAGTTCACATTCATCCTGAGCGTGTGCGTGCTGAGGGCCAGAGGGTCAGGGCAGAGAAAAGCCACATTTTAGAGCTGGAATCAGGGCCCTTCCCACATCATAAGTCAGGGTGTGTGAAGGCCACAGTACCAGAGCCCAGGTACCAAAGCAGTGGAATTATCCAGCAGGAAGGGAGGTAGAAGCAGTGCCAAGGAGACGTTTTCTGTTGCAATCACTGGCTTGAGTGAAATGGCAATATTATTTCATGGGCCTGAAACCCATATTTGAAAACAAAGGTTAAATTGAAGTAGGAAACAAAACACACCCCTACTAATGTATTTCTTTTCCTCTATGGACAAACATCTATTTTGCTGCAAGAATACAGTAATAAAAAGAGCAAAGCTCCCACAGACAAAATTTTATGTTGCCCTACCTGCCGTATTTTAAGTGCAATATGGACCATTTACTGGGGACAGGAATATTTCTAGAGAAGGCAAAGGCAGACAGATTCATGCTAACACTAAACTCGCTTTCTTCCCAAGAACTTAATTAAAGAGAACAGACACTATTTCCTCAGGACTTTAGTAAATACTAAAATCCCTAAAATGAGTTTTTGAGAGATGTAGCTGTTAAGATCCTTTACAGAGAGGCAACACCAAGACAGAAATTTTGACTAATAATTTTTACTGTTCTTCATTTTAGGTCCCTTGCATTTTGGATGCCTGAGTCTATATTTTCTCTTTCTGTTCTCCTCCTGCTCCTTCTTTGTCTAAAAGATATTGGCCTGTCACAACTGCAGCTATGAAGAGTTGTGTCAGTGCTCAGTGCCACAGAAAACTAAATGATATCAGGTAGAAGTAAAAGTGTTAAAAGTTTCAGTGCAAGAAACTGGACTCTCAGCATCTTAGTGAGGTCTTTGAGATTTGATTTCCTCCAGCTCAGCACTCCTGCACCAGAAATTCACAGTGCTGTCACCACGTATCGATGTGAGTATAAAAAAGTAATTTATAGAAAAGGCCAAAGGGCAAACAGCTGCTGCATAAATACTTTGAAAGTCAGACTCTGAAGTGGTGAATGGTTGTGGGGACATCTACAGTCTTTCAAACTAACAAGAGCCTTCTTTGCTCATTCTCTGAGTTTATCAGGCATGGATCACTCCAAGCTCAGTCCCACAGCCATGGCCAGTGCTTTGATGAACCCAGGGGCAATGGGCTCTGCAGGGAGGATGAGAATTACAGTAATGTCATCATCTGGTTTCAGCTGCCCAGGTTTCAGACAGGCTTATATCATTCTGTTGCAAAAACTTCATAGGTGTATCTTAAACATCAGCTGTTGCTCGACTCTCTCAGAAATTAAGGAATATAATGATGTGGAAGTTTCTTCCTCCTCTCATGGTTTCACACATTTTTATGACTTTTTTTTTTCTGGTGATATCTGGCAAATATCACCAGAAAATAATATATAGGATAATATAGCTATACATCATATCTTATATATATTCTATATTATAATATAGCTTAATAGAATATGTAATATATATCATAATATAGCTATATATTATATCCTCTATATAATATAGAGGATAATATAACTGCCTATAGATGGTTGCATAGAAAAGTTTTAATTCCAGTGGAAGTGAGAAAAGGAAAACAAGGAACCAGGAGATAATCCCAAGCTAAATGTAAATAATTAACTGAAGTTGCTATTAGGGAAAAGAAAGGAGAAAGTCAAAAAGTGAAAAAATGAAACCTAAGAACATAGGAACATCCATCTGGTTTAATTTAGGGATGTTATATCTGTTTATACTATTGCTCTAAAAAAGCCTTGAGCTTGTTCTACCTGTCAGCTTTCCTGCAGGTGAGCAAAGGGCTGTGGGCAGTGTGTGATGGGGTTTCACCTTCAACCTTTGCCAGATACAGAGCATAGTGAAGTGTTACAGCAGCCCGAGATCAGAAATTAATCGGGAGTGTTCTCCAAAATGCAGGTCTGAAATGTATTGCTTAACAACCAGAGGTGTCATTTGAGATGAGCAAAATAAAATGCCAATCACTAGAGTCAGCTCTCTGCAAATTCCCACCTGAGTAGACAATCAATCATCTACCTTCTGGCCATCATGGAATATTGTAAAGCCAGTAAGACTTGGAGATCACCACAATTCTTGTATAGCCAAGCATTCTCTTCAGCTCAGGTGCAGAAAGCAACCTGACAAAAACTTATTGTTGTTAGAAATATATTGAATATGAACCATCTCTAGAACAGAGTCATAGCAAAATGTTTGTGATTCCTCATCAGGTTGGCCTTCTACACATTTTCCCTCTCATCCCTGAGCCAGTCTGCATTATAGCCATCTGCCAGCAAGGGGTGGCTGGGAGCAGTGTGGTGAGGACCAAGCTTTGACTAAAGCAGGTGGTGCTTTGTCAGCAGAGGTCATTGTGTAGCCACAATCTGTTCTAAATCTGCTTTTATCAGCCAGGGTTATAGAGTTAAAATAAAGGAGAGACTTTTGATTTGGTATTTTTTTTTGGAATGGCATCCTTCCTTAGAATACTTTCAATATGGGTTTGAATTTTTCCTAGCATAGCAGCAGCCTGGAACTGAGCATGAGAAAGCAGCTCCCCTCTTTTTGGTGTGCATTCCTTCTGTACCAAGCACCTCTTGTGCTATTCTGAACTGCCTCAAAGGAGGCACTGCCCAGTGCCCAAACCTGATCACCCATTAAGGTGCTTTCAGCCTGCAAAGCAGGCAGAGCACCCGTGTTAGGCACCTCTCAGATGAACAGACAATTTTACCTGTAATGATTTAAAGTATTTTTGCATTCCACAGTCTGTTTCATCCAGCTGTTGCCACATACTTGTGAGCACTATGTGTGTATTAGTTCATTCTTGGAGAAGGACCATGTATACATTGACAAACACTATTTACCAGAGTCCAACATCATGAGGTGGTTCCCCTTCCAAATCCCAGAACACACACACAGGTGCAACGTCCAAAGCCACATTTTCAGGATTCCACTATGATTTATTCTCAACTTTGCAAATGACTGCAGGTTTTTTTTAAATGGTATTAGAAATAATCAATTTCCTACTGGGTTTGTGATTTAACCTGCCTATCTGCTGCTTCTAGACCAACAGATAAATGGGATGTACTATACTCAGCCTAATGCTGATTCAAATTAAACACTGTCCATCCCATGGCTCTACCAGGCAGCTTTTACACACATTTTAAAGGAGAAAGAGAACACACCTCTTATGGTGGTTGGAAAAGTGTGCAGGGATTTACGTGTGTGGGTGGACCAGCAAAAAAAATCCTACTGGAGAAGGAAATTAAGTGGGGCATAATCAAATTATGCATAGTTTTATCAATGTTTGAGGAATGTACAAACTAATAATCAACATGACATTTGACTGTTCTTGTAGAAATTCTCACTTCCTTATTCCTCACTTTACTCAGGAAAAAAGGGATTTTTGAAAGAGGAAAGTGTCAAATTGTTTTTCAAAATAGAAAATAAACAAAACCTAAACACTTTGAAACCAATCTAAAAAAAATGGATCACTTTACGTGGATTCCATCTGCATGTCCTTCTGGTGACAGAGGTGTGTCTTCCTGGGCATAACAGCCACATGCAGAAGAAGGTAGAGGAGATCTCATGACTCAGATAAATAGAATACAGATATTTCATATCTTCCATATTCAGTTCTGGTGGTTCACAACTTTAAAAGCATTTTTGTCTCCCAAACAATGCAGTGGTATACGAGGAGGGTGAAGAGCATAATTAATAACAAGTAGGATATGTAAAAGTGCAACTTCCCTGTGCCAGAGAAGCAATGAGTTTCTACCTGGTCCCTTTTGGGCTAAGCTGTTTGATCAGCTTCCCTCAGTCTCTGTGGATGTCCTTATACCAGTCTAATTGAAGGACCCCTGTTCTCTTTTTATTTTTGCTCTATGAAAAATGCATTGGAGATGTCTTATAATGAACTTTGATATGGTGAAATGATAATAATGTCCTAATTATATATAAAAATGTAATTACACTTGCTACTATTATAGAAAAACTCCCTTTATAATGAAGTGTTATGTTAGAAAAAAAGATTTCATTATAGGTGGAATCCTTTACTTGTTAATTTGGACTGTGATTCATCGCTTGAATATTAAAAAATTCTAAGTTACTTTTGATGTTTCTCATTTACAGTTCATTTCTCTGCTCTGGCACCTTAAGATGCCAAAAATCACAAACTTATTTAAGACATATTTAAAAATGCACTAGTTCTTTAAAAGGAAGATGAGGAAAAAAATGAGTAAAATCCCTTTTCCTGGTGAGAATATTTTATAATGGAACATGTAACCAGGTTAAATACCATGGCTGTCTTCTTGCTGACCAATTGCCTTTGCTTTTAAAACTTTCTTTCTCAACATATTATTAAAGCTAACATCACACATGGAATATTACTAATGAAAGGAAGAACAGTATTAAAATACATCATTTAGAAAGGTCAGTTTATTGAGAAAAGCACCCAGTTACTTCTGAAAGTTGCAATAAAGTGACAATTCTGAGCAAAAGTAGAAAAGAGAAGAGAAGAGAAGAGAAGAGAAGAGAAGAGAAGAGAAGAGAAGAGAAGAGAAGAGAAGAGAAGAGAAGAGAAGAGAAGAGAAGAGAAGAGAAGAGAAGAGAAGAGAAGAGAAGAGAAGAGAAGAGAAGAGACGAGAAGAGAAGAGACGAGAAGATAAAGAGAGAGAAGAGAAGAGAAGGAGAAAGAATAGAAAGAGAAGCTCCTCTATAACCCAAACCCCAAGCCCTCGACATCAAAGAAAAAGACCCGACAATCAACATAACCTCCACCGCCCCTCCCCATTCCCCGAAACTCCCATCCCCTACCCGCCAAATCAACGCCCCTCCCTACACTAGCCCCTACTCACGCTCCCCTCCCCGACCACGCCCCTCCCGCCACTCCCCTCCCCTCCCCTCCCTCCCCGCTCCCCTCCCCTCCCGCTCACCGCTCCCCTCGCTTTCCTTCCCATCTGTTATTCTCTCTTGCTCCTCTCGCCCCCTTTCTGTTCGCTCCTCCTCATCTTTATCCCTCTTTCCCCTTCCCCTCGTCCTACACTCCTGTTTTTTCTCTTCTCCCTCCCTTTTTGTCTCACTGCTATCTAAATGTAGTTTGCCACCCATACACTGTTTAAAAAGCAGAGGGGAAGGTGATGGTAAGGCAGTGATTTGATAAAAGTAATTTTCTAGAACAGGAAATAGCATTTCTCAACCCAAAACAACATGATTTTGAGGTGATAGAATATCTAACCAACACCACTAAACTACAAAGTCATTGTAAGGAGACACCTCCTTAGATTTTTTTAAAGTAAAAATATTTTTAATAAAGCATTCATCCTGGCTTATATCATCTTTCCAAATACAGAGCTTCAGTTTCCTTTTGCATGGAAGTCTCCCACCCCTGCCCATGTGTTTTTTCTTTCCCTTTGTTATGTCCAAGTTGGCCTCATTAAAAGAGGATCTTCCCCACCAGCCAGAAGCTCTCAGGGCTCCAGCCCTTGCTGGGGTGGGTAATGGTTCTACCTTATTACAGAAGGAAACCAAGTGTGAGGAAGAGGTTCATGCACCTGAAAGCTTCTCTGTACTGGAGACCTAGTAGAAGATACTTCTTTTTCCTAAAGCCTTGCCTCATTTCTGTTTTTAGACCATTACAGCTCGAACACCACTCACGAAAAACTTATTTATCTATAGTTAAAGCTGATGTATTCTGTATGATGCTTACACTGCATCATGCTCTCCACCCTTCCTCCCTTGGCAGATACCTGTGTGGGAATGGCTTTCTGCTTTCTTTATAGTTCATATCCATATATGTCTGTTAGCCAGCATATAAAGAGTCTGAAGGCCTATTTTTTCTATAGGTACAGCAGTGTCTTGTATGTTTTCCTCATGTTA
This sequence comes from Pipra filicauda, assembly GCF_003945595.2. Taxonomy (NCBI): domain Eukaryota; kingdom Metazoa; phylum Chordata; class Aves; order Passeriformes; family Pipridae; genus Pipra; species Pipra filicauda. Next base: position 3,142,167 of record NW_024105087.1, on the reverse strand, counting down.
CACTCTTGCAAAGCTGCCCAAGGTAAGACTCTCAGTCCTGTGAAGGTTCTCACCAAGAATTTTGGTCCACAGAACTTTCCTTGCTCGTTTTGGATAAAAAAAGAGATCCAGTAGCACATAGTGCTAACAAATATGAAAAAGAAAAAAAAAAAGAAAAAAGAAAAAAGTAAATTTTACCATAAATATCCTAACTTAATTAAGACTGTATCTTCTCCACCTACATAGTTTTATCTGCATTGGTCAGGAATCCTGGGTGTTATTGTCCTGGCCCACGATACAGGTAGACCCTATTAAAGTCATATACAGTTACTCATATTCAATGATGACAGAAATAGGGTCTGACATTTTATTCTCTGCATGGCCTGTACCTGGCTAGTTCAAATAACTGGGACAAGATTTCAGTATTTGCCCCTTTATTATTAACAAAGAAAAAAAAAACAAAAGAGAAAAGGGGCACGGTATGGGGGGAAGATCCAGGTCAGAAGTTTGGAGTTCTCTCCAAGCTAAAATGTGGGCATAATATTTTAGTGGTTGTTCAGCTGTTTCACCCTTCCAGATCTGAGGAGTTTGTGTGGAAGAGACATTTGTTAAAACAAGGTTCCTGGGGACAGAGACCACCTGTGTGCTATGTGACACCACTATCTCACATTCCAAAGGATGCTGTATCATTCTGTTACACTGTTGTATTTCTACACAATATTATTTATTTCCTGGTTAAAAGATGGACATGAAAAAATTATTCCCACATGGAAGCTAAAATAATATAGTATATAGAAAAAGAAAAGTATTTTGATAGATATGGAGCACGAATGACTGGTGTAGATTCTGATGTACAATAATGCACTTTTGCCTATAGGTATAAAAAGTCCCGATCACGATACAAGAGTAGGTGACTCCTCCAGAACATCCCTGCAAAGCATCCTCCTAATGAGTTCTTACAGCAGCCTGGTGTAACACACTTCATGGGATTCATTTCTTCACAGTCAGCAAATCAGATTCTCATCTTAGTGTGCATTTAAGCCTACATAATTAATTCCATGAAAATAATTTAAGTGAGGCCCTATGCCTGGAAGGCTGAGAGGAAGAGAGGAACGGACATGTCCAAGGCCATAGAACAAGTCAGCTGTAGGACATGGCTCTTTTACCAACAGGGTGGACTGTTCTTCCAGCTGTCCTAGTAGAACAACTCATTGCTTTTCCAATTAAAAATCCCTCAACCTAGTAGTCAGCCTACTTGCAAAATCAGCACGGGTGTTTGCACATCTAATGATGTAAGCTCTGAGGATATTTTTGGTTTTGGATTTGGAGAGGCTAGATATACAGTTAAGGAAAAATGAGATCAGCTGGAGATCTGGCACTGAATATATGCCTATACATTCCTAACCTGTAGCACTATTCTCTCTTTAGAGGGGGGAAAAAGTAATAAAATCATCAGGGATGTCAGGAAGGGCAGAATAGAGACTTCTAAAATGGAGTAACAGCTGTAGTCTGCAACAGGGCACTAAGTGTCGCTGGAGGAGATGTAATCTGTTGCACTACCACAATGCAGAATTCCCACCAATTTTTTCATCATTTGTGAAAGAAGGACTCACATGAGTAACTGCAGATGAAGCAAAATTGGTTTTATAGAGGAAAACTAGCTACAATTTTAATCACAGAAAAATTCTGAATTAGTAAAAAGGCATACTTTAGTCTGTTCCCTTTTCAGCAAGTTTCCCTTTCGCAAAGAGTGTGTTGGGATTCCTCTGATGTTTTGATGGAGATTTTTTTGAGTGTTACTTCTGATCATATTAAAGCTATTGGAAAATGAGGGCCTTATTTTCTGCTTGGTTAAAAACACAGTGAAAAATGTTAAGAAATCCCTCATTCAGACTTAATTATGCCCCTGCCTATGCAATTTCTGACGCCAAACAGCTGTTCAGCGGTGGATGGAGTCTTGCCTTCCAGCTGTGCTCACCCCCCAGACCCTCGCAGCACCTACCTCAATATCCTTGCCTGGTAGCTGCACTGATGGGGCCCTGATAGATCCACTTGGCCAATGGCTACAGAGCTCAACAGGCATTTAAACTCATTTACCCACAGTACTTCTGGCAGTCAGAGATGCTAATGTTGATGTACTAGGCAAGTATTTCTCCTGCTAGCAAAGCCTCACATAGCAGAGCAATCACACTGATTTTTGACAGAAAGCACACCTTTGAAGGTTTTAAGATCCTTGCAGCCTTTAAAAATTTCATTCTAAGCTAGCCAGTTGCAAGATATTTCAAAAGCTTAAGCTTCCCGTGATCAAAGGCGCTCTTGAATCACCCTATTATGTTCTCCTCCTTAAATCCTGTCTACTTGGCAGTGTTGGTGAGGATTTTGGCAATTTATTGCTTCTACTCATGAAGCATATTGAAACATGCAAACTGCATGCTTATAGCTCCTCAGCAGTGTCACATATGCTGTTGACATCTCAGGATCTGACAACACATAGCAATATTTTGAGAAAACCAGATTGCTGTTTATTCCACCACTTAATTTAGAAAGCAGAAAAGTGATCAGTGTTTAGTAATACCATTGTAGGCAAGAAAAACATGTAGTTGCCACTTTGTAGTCATATACTTCGAAAGTAACAGCCATCTGAAAATAAAATTGGGGATGAAATTTACAGTCCCTGTCTTTAAAATTTCTTAGCGGTTTTGCTTGCTTCCCTGTCTGCAAAGGCAGGATGTATTCAGGCAGCTATGGGCAGATGCCAGGTGGTTTACCACAAGTGGTGGTTGGCCATACAGCTCCTCACCTATGTTTTATCCATACTGCATTTGTTATGATAAAGTAAAAACATTCAGTGAGACAACTCAATCGTACAACTTGGGCCAACATATGGTCACCCATCTCAGCAAGGCTGCTCCAAAGCTGTAATCACTAGCTATTTTTAGTTCAGACAGTCTCCTTTGGGGGGCACCTTTCTATCACTATCTGACCACCTCAGACAGGAAATCTTAGTCTCCATCTTCCACACTTTTATTAATTATAAGCTATTTTATGTCTCTTTTTGTACAACACAGCTGAATGTGACTAAACGTGCAATTTTTCCATGGAACCTACATGATTGTTCATCCTTGCCATTATGACAAATACAACCTCTCTTCTTGTCAGGAGAGGAGAAAGAGCTGGAGATAAAAAATAGGTACACTGCAGCCTACTGATGGGCTCTTATTCCTATCTGTTGGCTCAATTTTGAGGAGCAAGGACAGAAAGGCAAGAGCTGTTCCCACTAAGAAAATGAGACAGCTACCAACTAGACTCAGCTCCCTTTCTTACACAGGTCTGTGACCTGCTGTTACCTAGTTGCATTCTAGTTGTAGTCTAAGTCCTGATTTAGGCTTATAATTCTTTGGCTTTCTCAAATATAAAATAGCTTTCAAATGACAAAATATAAGCACTTGTGGTTACCTCCAAAAGATTTGAATCAGATCCCCATTTCAAGCACATCACCTCCCGATGGTCCAGTAAGCACCAGCCACCACTGAATGAATAGTTCAGATTGCTAAAATGTTCTAAAACCACAAATGACAGGGAAAAAAAGAAAGGCATAATGCTTGTGGACATGTGGGGGCAACTTCAGTTAGCTCAGTAAGGGAGCCCAAGTAATTTTCTAACTCCTGGTAAATTTGAACTTTATGAATGCATATAGATGACCAAAAACTTGGAAGGCCATAAGCAGAAGCTCAGCAGTGCAGCAGAGAAAGCCACACACACTCTTGGCTCTTTTAAAGAAAACTCTGTGCTCAGTGCTGCGAAGTCACAAGACACTTTCCCTTACTGAGACATAGAGGAAGCACTCCAGAGCAACACTAGCCAATTTGCTGTAATTTTAATTTCCTTAGCATAGATAACTACTTGTCTTATGAACACTCTACTATAATCCATTTGGAATTATTAAGACTGTTCATACAGTGAAGCCCAGCCAGCTTGATTAGGTGCAACAAATTACCCAGTGAAGTTAGCAAAGAAGTCAGGTAGCTGGGTGATAAGTCTGACAGCTGGGAAAATCATGCAAACAAGAAAGACCTCATAATAGAATCTTATTTTATCATTCAAAAATAAATGAAAAATTCGATATTTGGGGGAGAAAAATATATTGGTTCAAAACCACAGGGAATGAATGGGAAGCTTCTGTTAAGGTTGCATCTTGAAAGAGATGCAACAGCAACAATCACCAGCATATACACTACAAATACAGGAATTCCCACATTTCACCATAAAACTGCAGTACTCAAGCTGGGTAAACTTCTGTTGATAGCAAACCAAGAAGTCCATAAAATCTGCCTAGAAGCTTTGCTAACTTTTGAGGGGTTATTCATTGTCAAAGGTTATTCAATTTCAAATATTTCAACTGAAGAACACTCATTTGAAAATGCTGATTTAACATCCACGCTGAAAGGCAGGAATTGTGGAAGGTCCCAAGCACATACTAATATGAAACCAAAATCCTTTTCAGAGAGTATTAACTGAGAATTCCAGTTGCAAGTAATCTCTTGTGCATTTTCCTTGCTGCAAATAAAACTATCAATAAACTTGAATGGCAATTATTTTTAGCCAGAGAAATGTCACAAAAGACAGACATTCTGCCCCAGGAGCTGTACAAGTCACAGGCAGAGTCACTACACAGCAATGTGTAGCAAGCAGCAATATTTAGCTAAAGCACTGATCCTGCCATTTTGAAAATTCTCTTGATTTCGTGTACAGCCAACAACTTCTTATTCAGAATTATGGCAGCTTGAGTCCTACTCTTTGGGGAATATCTGCAAGACATTTCAGGATCTGATTCTTCAAGTAGCTCATTAGGGTGATGAAAAGCCACATGATGAAGCGGCAGTGCCATGCATGAGGAGCTGGGGGTTCCTGTTGTCTTGAATTATTAACAAGTCAATATTTAGTGGACTGTTCCTGCCTGCCTGCCTACAGCAGGTGGTACCCCACTGCCTTTCACTTGGAAAGCATCTGCTTGCTCTGAGCCTCCCCAGAGCTTGCTACAGTCATTTGTTCAATTTAAGACAGACACTGTCATTATTCCGTGCAGCACTTCACAGAAATATTTCCTACTAAATGCTTGAACCATCTGAGCAGCACTAGGCAGGCTGCAGGCTTCATTAATAATGCATCCCTGCTTATCAATAGATTTAGACAACTGGTATTTAGAAGCTTCTTCAGAAGGAGTGGATTTTTTTCACACCAGTTAGCTTCATTCTGTCAGTTCCTTGATGTAGACATTACATCCAACTGAGTTCTGAAAGGCAGAGGTGCTAAAATTTTATTTGAGCTGTTCCCTTGCTTTGGAGAACCATTTGACTGATGTAACTCTTAAGATCAGCCCCTCTGTTTTGCTATTCTTTGCTGGTTTCAGGGTTTGGGGGAAGGGGTGGAGGCAAGGTTACATTTACATTAAAACGTAAATTTGCCTTTATCTTACTTGAAATACATCGAAGCATGGGCTTTACATTCTCAACAAATTCATCTTTCACTAAAACTTCTCTGGACTCAGCTCACAAATGAGGAAAGAAGATTCAGTATTAGTTACCTCATGATTTGCAGAGGAGTGTCAACCACTCTTGGCAAAGCAGTTGGGATGCCAAACACAGACTGAAAACTACCAAACTGCTGCCCAGATCAAAAGCAGTGCAAAAGAAATATTTAATGTAGGGAAAGGTAATTTAATATAGGGAAAGAGAAAATAAAGACACAATTCCATTTTGGAAAGAAAAAAAAAAGAAAAAAAAAGCAGCCTTGAGTAGTTCTGTCATGATTATAGAGAAGATATGCTTGGATCCATTTTGGTACTCATAGTAAGCCTTCCTTTTGGATCAGATTTCCCCTCCATCACCCCCTTGCTGAAGCCCACTGCCTTCAGATGCATTTCTGCAGTTTTCTTGTTTGCTGGACTTGTTCCAGTCGATAACTAAAAACCATTTTTTGGTTTGGTTTTGGTTTTTATGAAGCATTCAAACAAACAGTCAGAAAAACTTAATATATACAGATCTTATCTACACTGTCATCTTTATTTAGAGTTTATTTAGAGTTTAGGGAAGTCTCTTTCAGCCCTGTTACCTCCATCTCTGCATGAGAAGAAGCCACTGTTTCTGCCTATTAATCTCTAGAGACACTCATCTCTAGCTGATGTGAACAATCTACTCAGCAAGTTTACATTTTTTTGGTAGATCCAGAATGTTTCAGAGATTTCACATCCCCCTTGTCTCTGGCTTGCACAAGGAAGCCAGCTTTTCTTTCTTTCTTTCTTTGCTTGACATAATTCTTTGATTCCTAATGACAGGAAATTTACTGAGGTTCTTTACTTCAATTGCAGGAATTAAATGAGAGAGACATCAGCAGCAAGTATGGAAATATTGATGTACAACAGCCATGGACAAAGTTTGCTGTCAGGCTAAAATTGCAGGCTGCTTTTGCTATAGGTGGTTTTCAATGTAGAATTGCTGGTTGCTAACCAAATAATTACATATCACTTTTTTTTTTTCCCCTGGACCAGTAAGATTCACTGCACATGCACAGGTTAATCACACATGCACATTAGATTTAATGCCTCTTGGACCTATCTGAGACACTGCACATCAAGCAAGATGTGCAGGTATCCATGTGAGCAGGTATCCAATCTGCTGTCCAAGACATAGTTCATTTAAATGCCCTGGTTGCTGGAAAATAAAGGGCCTGAGTCTGTACCCATTAAATTGAGAAGTACTGAGCCAGCACCAGAAGAAATGGATGCAGTTTGTACACTGTGCTTTGTGAATAAACAAGCAGTTATTAAAATGTGGACACTGGCATATGACTGGGGGCTGCTGTACACAGACTAAGAGTTTGCTGAAGTTCATGGGAAGCTAAAGGTTGTCCAAAAAGGGCAGAGTGTGGATGTAATGAATAGGATGGCATTCCCACTATAAACAAGGGAAGCTGAGCTGTAGCTGCAGCTGCTGCTGTGCTTACAATAGAAGTGTCTGTTTCAAATATCTGTCAAGGACTGAACATGAAACCAAACTCTGTCATGCTCCGAGGACAGAATTCCAATATGGGGAATAAAGCCAGAGTTTAAAAAACGAAATAGTTTATTCTAATGGTTTTATGCAAATATGTGAGAAATGAAATTATTTCAATCACAACTCTTCTAACTCCTTTGAATTACACAACAGGGGTCCATTTTCAATGGACAGAAGCTTTTCATAATGACACTTATTACAGGGGACTGAACATCCATGTTGAAAGGATCTCTTTGGGTGTAGTATGCATCCTATCCCTGTCCACTGCAACTAGGTCACACATGATTTCTCCAAGATGCAAGAGCATATTTCAGAAGGATGACTTTCGGATCAAAAGGCAGTTCAATCTCTTTGCCTTTAATTCCACAGACTAAGAGGTGCCAGTGGTGACTAATTCACAGCTCTGTCCCCCGGTAAGTATGCTGTTGTTAAAAACTTGTTTATTAAGTTAAGAATGATTACTTAAAGCAGAAGTACTGTAAGGTACAGGAAGTCAATGTATAAATTATGGGGTTTATGTTTTGTTTTCTTTTTTTAAGGGATAAATTCCCTGATGCCATCATTAGAAGCCTGCAAGAAAGATGGACAGAGACTCTTTACAAGGCCATGCAGTGACAGGACAAGAAGAAATGGCTTAAAACTGAAGGAGAGCAGGTTTTGATTAGGTATTAGAAGAAATTCTTTACTGTGAAGGTAGTGAGGCACTGGTGCAGGTTGCCCAGAGAAGCTGTGGATGCTCCATCCCTGGAAGTGTTCAAAGCCAGGTTGGATGGCGCCCAGAGCAACATGGTCTAGTGGAAGGTGACCTGCACACATCGGGGGGGTTGGAACTGGATGATATTTAAGGTTTCTTCCTACCCAAACCATTCTATGATTCTATGATATCCCTCTAACAGGGCAAAATTCACCTGCCACACGACCAAAGTAAGCAGCAGATCTTCTTCCCCATCTGTATATAACCTCGATACATAACTTCACATTTTCGGTGGACAGAGAAAATGCAGTAGACAATAGGAATATGCAATAGGCATGTGGAAAAGCAAGGAAGGAGCAAAGAAGCAAAAGCATCAGCTCTTCCTGAAGCTGAAGCAGTAGCCACATAGGAATAGGGGGACTGAACTCCATACTTTGACTTGGAGATGGAGAGCACCTTTCTAAGTCAGCCTGTTCTTCATCAGGACAGTGCGATTCCTCTTATCACCACAGGAAATTATTTCACCCTCAGGCTAGTCTGATTTTTTGACTGCCATCAAATCATAATAAAAATTCTAATTTTTTACAGACTCTTATTTTTCTCACTTCATGCACAGTGGGGAAAAAAAAAAAAGAAAGGAAATAAGAAACCAGTAAACTGGTTTAATAATTTTTAGAGAGATTTTAAATGATACTCACTTTATCAAGGCTGATGAAAATGACAGTGGTGTCAGAGGGTAACAGGTTGCTAATAAATACAATAGTTTAGGAAAGTGCTATTCTTGTCATGGCAAAATATATTCTGAGAAAAATAATACCACTGTAATTCAGTTTTGAAAGCTATAGAGACTTCTTAGATGAGGAATGCAGTTATTAAAGGCAAAAGTACACAATATGTTGTAATGAAATGGTTGTGCTACACACTTCATTAAACGTTTTGTGAGACACCTGGGAAATTCCAGCTCTTCCCCCTCAGAAGGAAACGTTTGACGTGGTGGATCACTGGAAGAAGCACGTAGAGCAAGGCTGAAACAAAAAATCACACTGCCTTGGTGACTCCAGCCTGCAAGCAAAGCTGAATGTGAGGAAAGATTAACCAAGGGGCTACGGTAACTTGTATTTATTCTTCCAGTGCAAGAATTAAGGTTACAAGATTCATTGAGAAAGACCTGAACAGTTCCAGCGTTCAAAAACAAGTTGATATAAGCAGAGCTGAAGTTTGTTCTGAGCGACAGCGCTGGGGAAAATCCGACAGACTGTGCATCGCACGTGTCCATTGGAAGAAAACACACTTGTCATATGAGATGCTGAAAAGCTTAAAAATTCAGAGAGCACAGTAGGGAGTCTTCCAGGAGGATTCAAAGGACTGATATGTTTTGAATGTGTTGAGTGTTTGATTTACAGTATTTAAAGGTAGAAAATAAAGGGGGAAAAGCAGTGAAATTTTATATGAATCTCAGAGAAACAGGAACTAAGGAAGGGCAGCCATACTGGAATAGCTACGATATTTGCATGATCATTTCAAAAGCTCATCATTTGTGTAAAAGAAAACCCCCAAATACCCAAACAATACAAAGAAAAACAAACCCCTAACTCTGGGCTTTAACATTATGAGCAGCATTGCTGAAATAATGCTGTTTACAAAGCATGTTTAGCATGTTTCATAGTTCTAGTTCACTTTAATCCACTATTCCTTTCAGACGTGCAGCAAAAGCACATTACAGACACAAGAACCAGTTCTGAAGAAACTGCTTATATCACAGAATCCAGGGAACTGCTGAAGTGCTGCATCTTCCTTAAAAGAATTTACAATCATGCTGTAAACTTGAGGTGTACACTCAGCAGAGTGTAAAAGAGAAACATGAATATACTGTTGAATAATGTTATAGAAATAATACGTAATATAAGTAGTGGCAACTTCTCTTTTTGCTCATGGTTTATCAAAGCTTGCAGCCTATTAACTACACTGTTTTCACTCAACTAGAATTTACAATACGCTCATTTGAGCACTGTAATGTAAAATAAAGATCAAAATTTTAAGTTAATAGTTTCAGTGGCAAAGCTTTTATTCATGTGTTAGAGTAACTGCAACAACAATTAATTCTGCCCATACCCACAAATTCCCACTCAGAAAGCCCCTACGGATGTGAAGAGCTCCCAGCCCCCAAAGTGTGTCATCTGGCACCCACGTAAAACAGTATTTCAGTCTCAAACTTCTGTCCTTGAAACAGCAATTAGGAATTTTAGCAGTGAAATGCTATATATGCTCAACAGTCAAGTCTACCTGTCAGTCTCCTTCCTATATCCCCTCACAAACGTGTCTGTGTGCCAAAAAGCAAGCGTAGGGGTGGGCACGACTTTCCACACGCAGCAGTCTCTCATCTCTGTGAGGAACCCTTGCTGGGTGGTCCTGCGGGACTTTGTGGCAGGAGATAAATCCAAGTCCTAAACTGTCAGCAACCTCCCGATGCCAGTAGCATTCATTTCTAGGACATTCATGACCTGTGATGTTCCATGCATAATTTTCTTCCTTTACACACAGTGTCAGTCTCAGCCTAGGAATGGTTTGGTTGGTTACTGTGATCATTTCACTGGTAGAGATCCCACTGGTGGAGCTGTGTCTCCCTGGGTAAGAGGCTGTAACACAAGGTTATTCCTATCCTAAGAGTTATAATTTTTTTCTGGTATATGTATATCTAATACAACTCTATAAACTAAGTCTGAAGTATATAAAGACTGCCAAGACATCACTCAAGAACTGACAAACTATTTTAGAAATATAGGAAACACTGGTCTTAAGTTTCTTTGTACAAACTTCTGTTTCTTCAAGAAACACCACTATAGTACAATCTTAAACATCATTATCACCTCTCTTTTTTTTTCCCCTACAGAATCACTGCCTTATTCAACAAACATTTCCATATTAAATACTGTTCAGTGAATGGATCATTCCAAACCATATTCTCACACACCCCACATTCCTGCACTGAAAATAAAATTATCCATTTTTGTGTCATCAGTTTCATCGTGCTTTACAGCAAGAATGCATGAATTTTCACATACAAAGCCTCCACCAGCAGAAAAATTATTATTATTCCCTTTTTATAGATGGAGAACTAAGAATCACAGTGATTAAAGTCAAAATGTCATGTGACCACTGATCTTCTAAACAATGCTGAGTTTGAAATGAATTCTACAGAAGAAACCTCATGTTCATTGATTCTGAGATCACTTTTTTTTGTCCTGTAACTTCCTGCTGAATTTATTGCACACTTTCCAAACGGGACAGTAAAAGAGCTAGGAGTCCTAGAGACACAGTTCTCCTCTTGCCTTGTTTTTTTGAGACACTTTTCCCCTCTGCCATGGCACATGCCACATACAAGTCCCCTGTAGCCTAACTCTCTGAAGGGCAAGCCAGAGGGTTTATGTTAAGCTTTGTTTATTGATATTCTGCCATCAAATAAAACAAGCCCCCTAAAGAAGTTCTTACAAAATACATTGTGGTGCAGATTTCAACAAAGGGAGAAAGCATGAGGAAGTATTGGGACAATAGCTCCTCTTTCAGCATTTCCCAAGAACAAGAAATGTGCTCTCAGGTGTATGAGGTGTTATTTAAAGCCATCATCACATCCCTCTAATAACAGTGTGAGCATGCACCTTGAAAAGACATAGGATGAGAATTTTTCCTCCTTGTTTAATTTTTGTTTGCAAAGCTGAAGAGCTCTGCAGGGAACTAAAATGAATAGAAAAGTCTGGTTTAACCTAGCTTTTGGCCATTCTTGTTTCAGTTCTGTTTCTTTTAACCTCCAGGGCATAATCTTTCCTCCTAATCAATCCCCTTTTGCATTCCTTATGGGTTCTCTTCTTACTTTTAACACACAGTTTAAGACGACTCTCATTCCAGGGAGATCTATACTCCTTCCCATTAGTATCATCTTGCTTGCTGCTAAAACTTTTTTGATTCAAAGTTATTATATGCCTCCTCCACGTTCAAATATGTAATCTTCCCAGTACTCACTAAATAGCCTCAGTTTCTCAGTTTGCCTTTGTAAGGCCCCAGAAGCACAGATTTATCTTTTACGTTTCTCAGACTGAGATTTGGACAAAATTGAATCTACTCTAAGTGTAGTTTTTATGTCCAGACCCATTAGGTCTTGCTGTTCAGTGAATGCATAACACATCATTATTTTTTGCTAGTTCACTGATTGTTTGGGGAAAAAAAATTAAAATCTACCTTCATTTACTTCCAAGAATACCCAAGACCTGACTTCATCAGAAAATAAATTTGGGAAAAAAAGTTACAGTATTCGAAAGTCCAGTTTTTTGATGGACATCTTTTGTGTTTAGTCTGGGTAAGTTAAAGACTTCCATGATCACATAAATTCCACTACTACTTGCTGCCCTTAACCCCCACCACCCTGTCTGACATCAAAATGCATATTATTATTATCCAGTTCCAAAGCTTGCATATTTCTCAACATCCCTCTTCCTGGTGGTCCCATTTTTTATTTCACTAACAGACAATTATATCTCATGGCCCATGTATTTATTTCTCACTTCCCTAATCAGTTTATACTCTTCAGTTCTTTGATCCAGAGTACATAATGGCTACCTGCCTGCCCTATCTCTATCGCTACTACAAGATTTGGGTTGTATTCAGTACTAGGAATTTTAATTCCTTCATCCTATTGTTCAGGCTTCCAGCAGTAGGAGGAAAAGCCAGTTCCAGCGATGCAGCCAGTGTACTTGATGTATCCTCTAATTTGTCATTGTTAAACACCCCTTTTTTTCTTAATTTCATCTTCATGCAACTATGCCTCATCCCTTTTCACTCTCTGTAGCAGGTTTAAGTAGTTAAGAAATTTTAGCAGCTTTCTTTCTTGGCTTCCTAGTTTAGAGCCTGTTTTAACAGTCTTGTCTGCTGTCAGCCTAGGAAAGTCTTTCCTGTAAATTAACTGAATTTCCTTCTTTGAGCATAGAAACATAATTCCCACATGCAACAAAGAGGCCAAACACTGTTATACCTTTGTAAGAGCATCACACCCTGATTTTTCAGGATTCTGGTCAAAGGGCCTGAATCTACCTTCTCCAGAGGCCAAGTCAGGTTCTCACGAGCTTCAAATGAACCAAATGTGGTTTGATTTTATGGGAATGACATATAAAATCAAGCAGTGCTTACAAACATTATATTTTATCACATGTGCAGAGAGGGATTACACCTGCCATTAGGGGAAACCCAAGTAATCCACCCCCCAGTCCTTGCAATGGGCCTCCATGACTACACTTCTTTATGTACCTATTTTGCCACTACAGTCTCATTGGCCTCCATCTATTATCACTTCATTTAGGAAACTGTACGATCAGAGAGGTGCAGAGGAGCCTGGCAAGGACTCAGGGAGAACCTATTATTCTTCTCAGTCTGTTCAGAAGTTTTAAGTGCCCTGACAGCAATTAAATGGAGTTAATACAAATACACTGCCGAGTGGTACAACACACTAAGTAGCCAAAATCTCAGCCAATATAGCATCAACCTCCTTGCTCCCACATCCCCTAACCTTCTGCTCTTCCCGGGAGAGATATACTTCCCAGGAGTATCTTTTAATAGGATTAGGAAAACAATATGAATTAATTTCATGCTTAAAGAGTTGAGCATTAAATTCAACTCTAAAAGGAGCTGAATGCTGCTTCAAATTAAGGAGCAGTAACACGCTTCTTTTTTTTGTTTGTTTGTTTTAAACATCAATAAGAAGGCAAGATCCTACAGGACAAAGCCTCTTGCTTTCCAAATCCACATTTTGAACTGCTCAGAATAAGGAAATGTCTGCAGTTCCATGAAACCGTAAAGCTCTCTGTGGCATTTCCATCTTCACTGCTCTTGTCCTAAAAGCATTTGTCTTGACATCCCTTACTGCTGGTGCCACCAAACACTCGTAGGCAATAGGGCACAGTCTGGGCCTTCTTATGCTGAGATCTGAAAAATCAATTGAATCTCCAGCAGATGGAATCACTGGAGCAGAAAGTGACTAAACACTCACGGTTATTCTGTGATACCAAAACCCTGAAAGAGGATAGTGCAAACATATAAACTACAAGAAAAAAAATAGGGTGATTATATTTACAATAACTCTCTGCATGGTATTGTTATTTGGGGCTCTCTCCTTCTATGGGTATGTTACTATTTGATGCTAAATTAATTTTCTCTCAAAATATTTTCTATTCACTGATAACACATAGATATATTATATGATATGCTATGACACACACTGATAGATAACATCACATCATGATAGTGAAGCATGCAGAATATTTCTATTCCCTTACAATTCTGCATTAAAAATAGAGTTTTTACATACTGTGATAGGAAACATGATCTTTATTTCCATTTCAAAATTGTGTGAATCTAGGTTCTATATTCTTATTTTACTAAATAAAATCTAATTATTATATCCTGTGCATAGTATCTATTATATACAATTTAGTCCTGGGTGTAAATAATTCCAGCCCGGTTTCTCTTTCTTCCCATTTTAATTCCTTCTTTTTTTCTGCCATTCTCTATATTTTCTACTGATTCTACCAGCATTTTCTCACCCTCTCACATCTTCTCCAATCTTTGTTTCTTTCACTTCACATATTGCCTTGTATATCTGTGCTAACACCCAGCTGAGCTGCAGGGAGGATTTTTTTAGTTAACTCTGTTTGTGTCAGTCCTATCATAACATACTCAGGATGTTATATTACACTTGAAAGCTTCTGGTATAAATATAAAGAAGTCATATTATCTATTCCCAAAAGAATGGTAATTGTAACCTTTTAATCATAATGCTAATCATATACACATTTGAAAAAATCCAAACATTTTATGGTTGAGCATGGCAATAGATGTAAGAAGATCCGTGTTCTTGTCTTGGCTTTTGCACAGACTTGTGGTTGCAAGGAAACTATCTGATTTTGTTTTCTAGTTTGGTTTACCTGTCAAAATACATGAATAATACTGGCCTTCTTGATTGGATGATGCTTGATTCAGCTAATGTTTATAAAGGCTTTGAAAACACTACGGCCAGGCTAAAGAGGTGCAAATTATTATTAGCTGTCAATTATGTTTAGAGAAAACCTCGTGGCTGAGCACTCATCAAACTAGTAAATTGCTGGAAAGAAAACAGAGAAAAGAGAAGGAAAAGTGAGAAAAGGCAGGTTTGAAACAGAAAAGATTAGAGCCCAAGTGTGATCCAAAGAAGCAAACTTTTGCATTAAATCTTCATAGTCTGCACTGCTACTCCTCACCTGCAGTGTGAAACTTCAGCGTACACACACAGCCTGGTCAAAATTAAACTCCATAGCTTTCTGTTTAAACTCTGTGCTGTAACTCCACTGATGCTAATGGCATGAGGTCAATTAACTTTGATCTATAACGACAAGAGCACTAGCTCCCTAATTTAGTGGAAAAAATAAACTTTCAGCAACCCTGAACACCCCCTCTGCAGTCCCCTACGTGTGCTGCCGATCAGAGCTATAATTGAGCACACTCTAGCGGTCTCTGACATGCCAGGAACACTGTGCACACAGAAGTACAGCCAAACAGAACAAATGGGTTCAAACATTTAACTGTGCAATATGACACAATGGCTCAGCTGTGGACAACTCACCCGTGGTCTTCCAGTGGTTTCAGAACCTCTGGTCTAAAGACTGATGACATTTGATATTCGCAGTTTCTACTTTCTGTGCCTTGTTTCTCCAAGAGGTTATATAATGCCTTATAAAACTGGCTAGGGCAATTTATGGGAAAAAAAAAATGCACGTCACTAGATTAACCAGTTTGAGATCATAATTTATCTCTAATGGCCTTTCTTTGACAAGAAGAAAACAAAAGAAAATTAAAGCTGATAGGGCTGTTCTAGTAATGTCAAAAGTTGGCATTCTTCATCAGTCTTTAACTTAAAAGCAGTCCTTGTCAGAATAATGATAAAGGCATCATAGAAATTTTGCTTTTCATCTGTCTGGCATATAAATCAATGATCCAGAAAACAAATCATTATATATGTATTTTTTTAAAAAAAGTGAATCTAAAACAAGCCAGCTTGTCTACATTTGTTATTCATCTCTGACAGAGTCAGTTATACCATTTCTCTGAGCACTCACTCACAGCTGAAACTGCTCCCCCCTCCCAGTTATAACACTGACCCCGTTTAGAGAGCACATCACAAACAGAGGCACTGAAATCAGGAGCCTTTTCCAGGGTGTGAGCTGACATGATGGGCGGCTTTGCTTCCTCTGGGGAGCAAGCACTCTCTTTATCACTAGGACAAATGACCTGGAGGAGAGGTATCCAAGGCTAGACACTCTATTTCCTTATAAATGCCAGATCAGATCATAACACATTACTGTGACTCACTGTGTTAATGACCAAGCACTTCGATTTGCAGGGAAGGCACGAAGACACATCGAGCTGGAGCCAAGCTCTGGGTATGTCAGAGAACACTTTCTAAGCAGGAACAACCACTTTTATAAAACTTCCCTTTCCCTTCCAGTACACAGCTTTGAAATTCATAGTTACAAACAGACCAAACCATTGTCAAATCAACAGCAAACAAACTGTAACAAAAAACCCACTACCAATAAGCCAGGCTTACCTTACAGTAACTGCAACCTGTCAGAAACAGTGTAGAGGAGCGTCTTTCACGTGAGGGATGGGTGGCTTTCAGATCTCAAGGGGGGTCCTCTAGGATTCTTCACTTTGGATTTTTTTTCTATTTTTTTATTTTTTGAGTGCACATCCTTATTCCTCAGAGTGGGCAAGTGCCAGCAACTGTATATCCATCCTCAGAAGTACAAGACTCCACCTTGGACCTCTATAATCTTGAAAACTGAGAAGGATTTCTGGGCCTAAAAAATTAAAAAAAAAAAAAAAAAAAAAACCCAAACCAAATCAACTATTTTTCAGGCTTGAATTAGTAAAAAAATAGAACTATTCAATATTTTGGAGGAATAAAAAAAAATCACCACCACTATAGGAGCAACTAAAGATAAATTAAGAAAGAGGAGAAGTAGAGAAGGGAAATAAAGTTTAGATGACAGACTATGAGACAGAGAGAAAAGAAGATGGAATCAAAAGTAAAGGATTAGAAACAAGAAAAAGAGGGGAAGAGTTTGGTAAGAAAAAGGAAATACAAGAAATAAAAATATTCCCTTTCCCTTTGATGACTCTGTTAAGATTAAGACAAGTCTGGGAAAACATGGAAAATGTTAAATACAGTTAATAAGAAAGGTTTCTGGAGGGAAAAAAAATAAAAACAACCAAAAAGAACCCTCAAAAACTTTCCCCAAAACCCAAACATACCAGAAGAAACCTAGGAAATTAGAAAGAGAATGCATGCAGACAGGAAAAATATAAAGGTGTGAAAGAAGGACATAGGCTTCACATAATATGGAAGCCTAGATCAGAATTGCTCACCAGATATTCAGTTCATGTCAGGTCATGAAATACATGACAGAGAGTTTAAGTAAACAAAATGCTTACTGGATCAAAATAACATGTCTGAGGCAGAGAGCAAAGGGTATCTTAGGACTCCCAAAAGAGATATTTTAGGTTAAAACTTTCAGACACTGTACCCCCATGCTTTACAGGAAAGTTAGGAAAAGGTTTATTCTTGCTAGCTTTTCTAACACTCTGACATGCTACACAAAGACAAGGAGATATATTAAAACAGAGGGTACTGGAGACTTCAATTCAAGCTCCTTTAATAACACAACTCCAAGGATGCATAATTCTTCTCAATAAAGGTGTTCAGAAGTGTTCCTCAATGTAGTATTCAAACACATCCTTGGAGGCAGGGAAGTAATGAAATGTATGGCCAAATGAGAAGCATAAGTGCAACAGCGTTTGTTTCTATTTGCGTCAGATGGACTATATTCTCTTCCAAGTCTAAGAAATCTGTGAGAAAATGTGTTGATTCTTTGAACTCTCAGTGACTGAAATGTTCTAAAAACAGTATTCAAACTTAAGTACCTATTGTGACAAAGGGATGCTGGCCATGGGCCCTGCAGAGGTTCTGTCTCCATCCTCTGCCAAGGATATTAGGTTCCTGCCTACTGTGCTTTTATCTGCCTTTGTCCTCTAAACTAATTGAAATCACATCTTTATCTTCTATTACTTGGAAGTTCTTCCTCTTGTTTCCACCTAAAGTCAGCTTCTTAATGGAGCTCGTTTGCTTTTCCATGGAAGCGGCATAAATAATAGTGGATGAAGAAACACAACAGGTTGGGTGAAGTGGGTTATAGTCAGTGCATTTTAGCTGGCTAAGTCTTAGATTAGGAATCAAAGTGAAACTTTCCCAGACATTACATTTTTAAACAGCAACTTTTAAAAAATCCACTTATTTTGCTTTAAAAGTTGATGATAGTGCTTTCTTTGCACATGTTGTATTATGTTAAAGGTAAAGCAAGACCAAATTCTAAATAGGAAGTTTTGTCTGATATAAACAGCCTGTCTTCACAGGAGAGGTGTTCTAGCCCTCTGATCAGCTTTGTTGCCTTCCTCTGGATTCACTCCAATGTGTCCATGTCCTTCTCATCTTGGGGGCCCCGAGCTGGATGCAGTACTCCAGGTGGGATCCCATCAGAGCAGAGCAGAGGTGTAGAATCACCTTCCTTGACCTGCTGTCCACGCTGCTTTGGACACAGCCCAGGATACAAGTGGTTTTCTGGGCTGTGACTGCACATTGCTGGGTCATGTCCAGCCTCTAATCAACCAACACCCCCAAGTCCTTCTCTCTAGGGTTGGCCTCAGTTGGTTCTCCACCCGTCCTGTATTTGTACTTAGCATTGCCCCGACCCCCGTGCAGGCCTTGATGAACCTCATGAAGTCCCCACATAAAAATGTCTGCATGTAAAACCAGAAGATATTTGGAATTATTATTTGAGCTTCACCAGGTATGTTTATTTGCAATGAATGTTCCTTTTTCTCCTTAATGTGTTCTTGGTGCAAATATTAAAAAACATTTAAAAACGTCTGTCATTTATATTGGTAATAATATTTTACAATAATTTTTTCACTTAAATTGTTTACTACACTTTTTTTAAGGTGATTTTTTGGAAGAGTTAATGCAAATGTCTTATTTTGAACTTCAGAAACATTCCTGTTGATAGCATTTACCAGAAATACAAAAATTAGCTACATAATAAAATACAGTAGTTAAGCCAGGATTTTTTTCCAAGCCAAAACATTTATTTGCTAAGCTTGTTATATTTCAAACACCTGTTAATCATGCCAACCTTTTTTTAAAAAAGCCTGGATTTTGAGGCAGGCATATTTATGCAGGGTAGCTGTGATGAATAAGTAAGTGCTGGAATTTCTAATCCTGGGGACGATTTGCTGATGCAAACCAAGTACAAATGGATTTCAATTGCATTTTTTTTCTACTTGTTCTGTATACACTTGATAGCGTGAAAAACTTCATACTAGCGATTTACACATGTAAGGCTGCATGTACACACACACATTGCCCAGAGTGAATCATGCCAGCAAATTAGACTTTCAAAGTTTCCTTTTCAGTGGTAACAGAGAGTGCCCTGCATCAGATAGGCTGGAGACCCATTATACTCAGCTGTATGTAAAAAAGAGAGTTTCTCAGCTAATGAAACCACATATCTTCTGTTCAGTCCACAGTGCAATGTAAAGGTGATCCTTTGAATCAAACTTCCATAAAGCAGCTGTGATAGTGGCTGAGTATCCACAAGAACCTATGGAAATGCATGTTTCATAGCTGTGGACAAAGATAATGGCATGCAAGGAACGCTATTCCAGAAAACGATGTAGCCTTTCATCCCTAATAACCAAATAAAAAATGGGAAGTCAGTACTTGGGAACTACTCTAGCAAGCAGATCTCCAGGAAACAAGGTTCCCCACAGACTCTTCCTTGATCTTAAAGCTTAACGTGAAACATTTATATGCACGTAGCACCTGGCCAGAAGACGTGGGAAGGCACTTTTATCACACTGGCTGTATTTCTTTCTTAAATAATAGATTTCCCCTTTTTTTTTGCCCTCTCCTGGAAATGGAACACATCCTCAATAACGTTGCTGTACTTTTTTTTTTTTTAACGTTTTAAGAACCAGACAATCTTGAACATCTCAACATCACACAGTTTTGAAAAATATTAACACCCCTCAAATTATCTGGTGATGAATTGCATCAAAGCTTTCGAAACACAAAACTATGTGATTAAAAAAAATGTTAAACATTATTTAGACGAAGACTTTTTTGGGGTATTAATTGAACGCTAATCTTCCACCCACATTTCTTTGACATCCAGGTCCATGGATAAACTGTGCATAGACTAACTAGATCCAACTGAAACTGCACCAGTCAGTTCAATTATGTACAGTATTTTCCCAAAGGCATCCCACGGGAGTGAAGAACAACGGTATGTGAACTTTAAATCGCTGCTCCAAACTATTTCCAGCTTCACAGTGGTTGACTCGTCTGTGTCTTAAGCAGGAGTTAAGGTATCAAATATGTAATATGCACAGAAACCTGTACATACTGCAGCTATATCTTTGTATTCTTCAAATTATTCATTTTTATCTACATCCCTCATGTAGCACACAATCTCTTATAGATGCAAACTTCCATGATAGCAAAATAAAGCAAACTCGATGCTTCCAGTGAAGCAAACAGGAAAACACACCTGGAATCAAATGACAAGTAGCTCAGTGCAATGCTTATTCATCTTTGACTACATGAAAAAATGACAGGGGATTTCCACATGGATTTTAGTGTTTTTTGCAATATTAGTATTTCCTTTACAAATAAGAAATCCCAAAATATGTTATCCACTAAGACCAGTGCCTGTTCAGTGCACAGACTGACAAAATAAAACCATTTTTGTTTGTGCAAAACAACTCTTCACATCTTTTTCAAACAAAAAGGTTTGATTTTGCTTCAGCATTTCGGCTGAGAACAAACCAGAAAAAAAACCAAACCCAACCCAAAACCCCTAAAAAACCCCCCTCCAAACCCAGATTACTCAAAACTGCAAATTAGAGCACTTGTTCATTTGAGTTCTTGACTGTGGCTTCATTGCTACTGTGGTATAAAGAAACTTTTCTGTGGTTTAAATGTGAGAGAAACTGTGAAAGAAGTTTTTACCCTGGTCACTTCTATGGTCTGGGATGTGCAAAGTTTTGACACCAAATTTTAGCCTTAAATAACCCCCCACTAAATGCATCTCAACTTTGTCCCTTTATAAGTATTCCCAGGAACTTGAGAAATGAACATTAAAAAGATCATAAGTACACAAGAGAAAAAACAGCTGTAGAGTCTGCGTACAACTCAGGTAGTAACAAATTCAATTAGATCCAGGAAAAGCAAATGAGGGAATACTGGAAAATTTCACCATCATTTTCACTTCTCACTACATCTTTGCTTTGCATCACATAAGATCAGGATATAAGATGAGAGGAAGCAGTAGCTCTCCTTCCTCTGCAACAGAAACAGAACCTGAAATACCTAAAACCATTTTGGGTTAGTACAGCTATTATAACTGAGCTCATTTCTCCAGACAGTTATTTTAGATTTGCATATGTGTGGGAGAATAACAAATATTCCTCTTTTCTGCCTTCCCCCATGTGAGATGTATTGTTTCCAGTTAACACTTTGGAACCCGAGGCATGGGAAATTCTCTGCACAAGCCAGTAGGAAATCAGCCCTCCCCTCTGTGCTCTCTCTCTCTCATGCTTTGAAACTCTTTAAGGGCACTCACTGGTTTCTCTACACTTCTCAGGAAAGAAACTTCAGAAAAATCATCAAACATGAGGCCACTAGTTTTCAGTTAGACCATTTCGAATTTGGGCAGCTTACTCCATCAACAGGAGTTTAGTGATACCAAGCAAGCCATTGAGACTGCAAGTACTGGGTTGTGATCTTCCTTGTGAAGTGCTGCTGTGTCCCTCATCCTAGTATGTGGAGAAACCTAGATTCTTTGCAATGAGAGTCAAAAAAAAGCCCAGCATAATAAGCAGAACACTCACTATGTTTTGTGACAAATAAAGGGAAGTGAGGACAGCCCCAACCCAGAGAGTTAGAGATTAGCAACTAGAGCATTCTTCTGGGACATAGGTCTAAACCCATGTAGTCAGACCAAACCCCAAATTTTCTGGGCAAATATCACAACCACTGAGCATCTGAAGCAGCATTTTCTTCCCTCTTTCATGTATTTTGCAGAGTCTGCTCTAAGGACAACAGAAGGCAGAGCAAAGGGGCTGGGATGGGCAGAAAAAACCCAACTTTATGAATAGTGAGAATCCTTAGAGATGCTGCAAAGATTTAAAATTTGGACACAGGCAGTCCAAAGGGCAGGCACCTCAGTGAACTCTAAGTCCCTGGTGAGAATTTACACCTGAAACCATCACTGCTAAAGTCAGCTTATTTGGTTTGCTAAATGCACTTATGTATCCATCATCTTTACAGTGAAAATAGAAAACAGTTGCTTAGCATGAGGCTATTTCCTGCCCTCGTTAAGCATGTTGAGAAGAAGTTAATTGCTAAGTCCTGCTCCAGCACATTTACAGTCACTCCAATGGTGAGCCTTGATACATCCTTTCCAGGTAGAGACAGCAAAGGTTGCTTCATAGCAGTTTTACTTTCTCAAAAGGAACTAAAGAGGAGCTGGCAATGGCATCCAGCCTCTGCACTAAGTCCCTAAGTACTAGGCACTGCAAAAGAAAGGCCAGGCTTCTGTCCAAGCCACTTGTTTGGTGCTCAATCTAACTCTTGGTACTAACTCAACTTTCTCTGTGACCCTGGGCGAGTCATCAGTCTCCATTAGCTGGCTATAAAGTATGAATTCAGAGTACCTGCATGTTTCCTCACCATCTGCCAGGTCTATCTTCATTGTAAACATTGGGCAGCAAATGTCTTCTATTATTCATCGAGTAAGGCCAGACGGGACTAGAACACCTTCTCGTCTGACCTTCTGCATACCAGGGGCTGTTATGTGTATATACAATACCCAGTGGGGAGCTCATCACAAATGGGGTCTCCAGGTGCTTTCTCAAAAGAAGAGAAATAATAATATTAACCCAAACACAGTCATCACCTTCCTCTATACATCTGAACTGCTGGCCCTAATTAGAATTTTGAAGTAACTTTTTTTTTTTTTTTTTTAAAAGCCAGCAAACTTCTGTGTGTTTCTTCTTTGTTTCAGAAGAGGGTTTTTTAAAATGAAAGTTTTTGAAAGAGTTCATAAACATTAGGGTATTTCAAAGGCAAAACCACTTGAACACCCCAGCTCCTGAACTGATAATGTTGTGTACTAATGCATTCAGTACTAGAGAAACTGTTTCCAAATTAAACATTATACAGCTTTAAGAGAACATAAATTTTGGAAATCGGTTATGTTGTCTGGGCATGAGGCATAAAACCATATAAATCAGACCTCCTTAGATTAACTTTCACCAGTCATCAATGTCTAAATATTATAAGGCTTTTCCAAGTAAAATACCCATATTCTCATTGTCAATAAAAGTTGACAAACAATAAATAACTTAAGTTACTCAACACAATCCTTAACTTTCATGCATTTTCAGCTAATATCCTCAGTGACATTATTTGCTTTCTGTAGGCTTATAATGGAGTATTTAAATGGCACTCAATTCTACTTAGGAGAGGATCAAATAAAATTCAGCTTAATGAGAGTTAAGTTTACTCCTCATTTTTGCTTGTATAAAAAAGACAACAGCACAACTACTCAAAGTAGCAGTAGAATTTTCACATCCTACATCTTTTTGGACTGAAAGAAAACAGAAGAAAATAGTGAAAAAACCCCCTGCAACAAGAAACATGACAGAAGCATCACATAGTATAACTCCATCTGCTTAATCGGTTTATAACTGTATTACACAGTGCCACCATGTCAGCTCTCAGAAAAACACCATTGTATTGACAAAGGCAGCAACTCACATTGTTTCTCGTCCAAGTGTGTGTGCGTGTTTTTCCTCAGGCTTTCCAATTCTCATTTAAGGAACTATGATCATCTTGGTGTCAAAATTCAATTTATCGGATCCGATACGCATTATGGGAGTGAAAAATAAGGGCTTGCAGCATGTAAGAGTTCAAACAAGATGATCTGATCATCTGGACACCTAATACTGAAGAAAGGAGGTAAAGTTTATCAGGAAGATAAGACCTACTTAACTTAAATACAGGCAGGATAATAACTTGGCTTGCAGTGAGGCCACATTCAGGAAAACGCCCTGTGGTCAAGGGCTCCAAGACTTAGAATGGACCCTGTTGTGCAGAATAGGATGAGAGAAACTACTACTGGCGCTGGAAGAAATGACAGTGTGGTCATCCCAGACTCTGGGATAAGAGTCTGACATCAGGAAGTAACGGGAAACTTGTAGGTTTGGAAGGGATATCAGCTGATCTCATCTAACACTGGGGAGGACTGGGCTCAAAGACAGAAAACCAAGGAAAAGTGGAATCAAGAGTGAGCCAGAAAACTGGAGACAGCACTAAGGTAGCTACTAGTGACAAAGAGAAATGAGATGAAGGACTCAGGGAAGAAGAACAGTGGGACAAAACACAATGGCAGGGAGAAGGTTCAGTCTTTGAAGATCCAGTCAATCAGCCAAGACTTCCTTCCCAAGTACTTGGATGGTATGGGAAAATTTCTCGACTCCCAGCAAGACATTAGGGAACCCATAGGATGCACACCCTTTCTTCCTTTCTACTGACAGACAGTTTAAAAAATAACTTCCTGCTACTGCTGTCAATGACACTGTTGGCTCAAGCAGCAGATGGTTTTCAGAAGCATCCAAAGATTATCATCTTGCTGGTGACCCCTATGGGGGGGGTGGGGTGGGGTGGTTATGATTCCCCAAAATCTAGTTTAATGTTTTCATTTGGTTTTTCTAAAAAGCTAGGGAATTACACAAATTATTAAAAAGAGTATTATGCCTGAGAGTAAAGAAACTATTAAGATAAGCAGTATCAAAATTACAAATGCCTGTCCCTTTTTAATGTGCTCTCTTCTGTGCATGCTCCTTGTCACGCACGTTGCTCCACAGTGATCACAACTGCTCTTGTCCTTATAATTTTGATGCATTTATTTTTCTGTGGTTTTTGTTGTTGTTCTTTGTTTGGGGTTTTTTCAATAATGCAGAAGATGGGTGGCAAACTAAGGAGATCACTACAGGGAAAAAAAAGTATACTCTTAGCATCAAGACAGTTGCATGCTGCCTAAAAAATGAGATGCCATATCTGCTTCTTGTACGTAACACAAGGCAGGACTCAACAGAAACCTTAACGAACCTGGTCATCACTAAGTTTTAACTTCTTACACATCCCATGTGAAACATCTGGCCAAGTGTTCTGAGTACTCACAGTTCCAGCCAAAGTTTAATGTGTTATAGTGGCTTTCTGAATACCTACTATAGTATAAAAACAGAGTGCTTTGAAAAGCTTTTCTGAGACATCTCACTGTGACCACCAAAATTAATGGCAGTTTGGCAATTTTAAACTCTGTCTCACAACACTGTCCAGGTTGCCCAGTAACACGGCATGATTTTATATGGATATTGTAAACTACTACAACAGTGTCCACAAAGAAATTACTAATTCAGCCATCATCACAGGATATGAATATTATACCTTGTTGTTTTCAGTGAAGATAAAACGAAGCTTTGAATGATGATGAAGTAAAGGCCATCCCAGCTGAAGATGAAAGAATACACAGGGCAAAAATAAGCAGTGCATTTGCACACATAGTATTACTACTTCTGTAGAAAAAACACAGGATGCAGAGACAATGTTACATTCAACATCTGTGCTTGATTTTTTCAGCCTTAAGAATGCTTTGTTAATCCAAATTTTTGAATGTAATATGTTATAAACTCAGCTACGTTGTTTTCAGAATTCATAGGGAAGAGACAAACCCTCCAAATTTGAATTAAAATGTAAGCCATTTTTCCTGCTTGTGGCAGAGGGTTTGGACTAGTTGACCTTTAAAGATCCCTTCCAATCCAAACAATTCTACGATTCTATGATTTTGTACCAGCTTGGGAACTGTAACCTGACACGTTACTTTAGAACAAATGGCAACATGAAGTTCTGTCAAAGATAAACTTAATTAAATGATATTGACTAATTTTCTGGCATTGAGACAATCATAATTCGTTCCAGTAAGAACAGACTCGAGTAAGTCCATTATTTCCATTTGTGGTCTTCAGGCATAGTGTACTCCATGCAGGATGTGGATTTTAAAAGTTTTATCCATAGGCAGGAGAACTCCTTCCAAACCATTTCAGTTCCAGATAAAACCAACCCCAAGAGCACTTCTGCAAAACCTACCCCACGCATGGGTACTTGTGTCAGACACACCTGGGTGTGCTTTTTGGCCAGCAGGACCAGGGCAGTGATCGTCTCCTTGTACTCGGCACTGGTGAGGCCACACCTCGAATCCTGTGTTCAGTTTTGGGCCCTTCACTGCAGGAAAGACATTGAACTGCTGGAATGAGTCCAGAGAAGGGCCACACAGATGGTGAAGGGACTGGACCACAAGTCTTGTGAGGAACAGTTGAAGGTGTTTAGCCTGGAGAAGAGGACATTCAGGAGAGACCTCATCACTCTCTACAACTACCTGAGAGGAGGTTGTAGCAAGATGGGGGTCAGTCTCTTCTCTCAGGTCAAAAGCGACAGGACCAGAGGAAATGGCCTCAAGTTGCACCGCGGGAGGTTTAGATTGGATATCAGGAAAAATATCTTCATGGAAGTTGTCAAGCACTGGAACAGGCTGCTCAGGGAGTCACCATCCCCGGAGATATTTAAAAGGCACGCACATGTGGCACTCGGGGACATGGTTTAGCGGTGGGCTCGGCAGCGCTGGGTTAACGGGGGGACTCGATGATCTCAAAGGTGTTTTCCCAACCTGAAAGGTTCTGCGATGGGACGGAACACCTGGAAAGTCGGTGTGCGGGCGCCGAAAATTCGGCGAAGAGCAACGCTGACATCTAGCGGCGGGCCCGGGGCGCCGTCACGCGCCCGCCGCGGGAAACGCCGTGGGAAGCGAGGAGACAGGGAGACCTTCCCAGGGAAGGGCGGCCGTGTCGCCGAGCGTCCCATCAGCGCGCCCGGGTACCGCCGAGCGGTGCCGCAGGTAAAGGAGCGCTCCCCTGTGCCTCAGGTGAGACGGGGACAGGCACAGAGACGTCAGGTTTCACACAGTCACACGGTGGTCTGGTGGGTTGGAAGGGACCTTTAGAGGTCCCTAGTCCGAGCCTCCTGCAATGGGCAGGGACATCTTCAACTAGATCAGGTTGCTCAGAGCCCCGTCACACCTGACCTTGAATGTTTCCAGGCAGCCCGTTCCGGTGTTTCACCACCCTTGTAAAACATTTCCTCTAGACAAATCTAGTCTAAGTCGACCCTCCTTCAGCATAAAAACCATTGCCCCTTGTACTGTCCCAACAGATCCTACTAAACAGTCCATTCCCAGACCTCTTGTAGCCCCTCTAGGTACTGGAAGGTGCTCTAAGGTCTCCCCAGAGCCTTCTCTCCTCCAGGCTGAACAACCCCAACTCTCTCAGCCTGTCTTCATAGGAGAGGTGCTTCAGCCTACTGATCATCTTCGTGGCCTACTCTGCATCCATTCTTTCCTGTGCTGGGGACCCCAGAGCTGGCTGCAGCATTCCATGTGGAGTCTCACCAGAGTCGACTAGAGGAGCAGAATCATCTCCCTCACCCTGCTGGCCAGGCTGCTTTGGATGCAGCCCAGGATACAATTGGCTTTCTGGGCTGCAAGTGCACATTGCTGGGTCATGTCCAGCCTCTCACTCACCAGCACCCCTAAGTCCTTCTCTGCAGGGCTGCTCTCAATCCCTTCATACCCCAGCCTGTGTTGATACTGGGGCTTGTCCCAACCCAGGCGCAGCACTTGGCCTTGTTGAACCTCATAAGGTTGCCATGGGTCCTTTTCTTGAGCTTTTCCAGGTCTCTCTGGATGGCATCCCATCCCTCAGGCATTTCAAAGTAACCTCTGTTTTGTCCATAGATGCCAATTTAATATGACAGACTCTAACAAGGCTCCAGTCAGCACACAAGTAAAAGTTACTTTGTTTCCCAGATCAGAAAAAATAAGGAAATCTCGACACCACAGCAATTCATGTGTCAGATTCAAAATAAATAAATAAATAAATATCAATAACTACGTAACGAAGAGACTATGAGGTGTTTTCTGGACACATGGGCAAAATATATTTTTACACCTTTCTATCTTAGAAAGCTGAATCATTTTTGCTGTTTCTGGAAAGCTTCATTCAGCCTAATAGTGACACTTACTGGGAAAACATGCCATGGAAGTGCCAAGGCCAAATGGTTAAAACCTGGCACGCAATAATCAGTTGAAACCAGAGCCTTACAAGTGGGAGTGCTGAGCAAACACACAGGCATGACACGGTCATTTTGTGCTTTAGTCCTCCAAAACTTCCACAGCTTAGACTAGGAGATCAAATCAAATATGCTCTATTTTGCAGCTCAGATGTTTTACTACACCCATGCAAGTCATCCCAAAACTTCTAAAAGGAAATGATGTTTCAGTACCTTGAACCACCCTTGAAAAATGGGAAACAGCACTTACAGGACAGAAATGTTCTGAAGATTCATTCAGTGTAATGCTTCCATTAGTATATGACATAAAGTCCTTGGGAAACGTGACGCAGGAAGTTTCTTTAGCCAAACCCAAACTTTTGCGAGTGTGTGACCCTGTGTTTATTTACCATCCACAAAGTCAGTGAGGCTTCTGCTTCTTTTTGGTTTTGTAGCAGAACAAAGTTTAGGAGGCTTATGCAATTACAGGCAAAAAGCAAACAGACCTGGGATGTGATGGTTTGAGCCCTAGCCACACATGCCTACTAGCCCTGCTTTGCATCTTTCCAAACCTATTATTTCCAAATACGATTTATGAGGAGAGGATACACGTTTTCATCAGTGTTTAAAGCTAAAACGCTGGGCTTCACATTACAATGGCTGAACCTCAAGCACTTCCCTTGACTCAGCTTAGAGGCAGAAACCTCCAGCAGAGATGCAGCAAAGAGTTGCAGGTTAAGGAGAGAGTTTAAGTTACCACATCAAGATTCACCAGAAGCTGTCAGTTAAATCCCCAAGTCAAAAAACTCTGTGAAATTTTTACAGACCTCCCCCCTGACTTGCTGTATCCTAAAAGATGGCAAGGAGGGAGATGAGGCTTAGCATGTACATCACAGCCAATAGTACTGTTTTCTGACTATACAATTCTTTCCTTAAAAAGAGTACATATGTTCTTAATACACTGCTAAAAACTCTTGCACTCAAGGAAGCCCCAATGAAGTATTCTCAAATACTTGCTGGATCCCTCTGACTGAAATGATTCTTGTTTGATTCAACCAGCAGATTTCTTATACACAGAATACAGGGAGGCTTCTTACACACACATCACAGATCTGTTCTTATACACAGAATACAGGGAGGCTTCTTACACACACATCACAGGTCTGTGCTTATGTGGGGACAGAAGCTGGGAAAAGGACACAACCACGTGACAACCAAAAATAACCATAATAGCAAAACTTTCCCTTTCCCTCCTAAAAACTAACAACAACAGTAAAGCACATGCTGGGTAGCAGCAGTTTGTCCACGTGCTGGAGAGAAGCAAATAAAATAAAACTTAAAAAAAAAATTAAAAAATGTCTAAAGAGCTACGCAAGCCAAGCCCTTTGAGATCAAAAACAGCCCTCTGAATAACCAAACACTGGGTCCTGGCATTAGTTTTTGGAGTTGTTATTCTTCTCCTATATGACTGCAGTAACCCTGAAAGTCTATTTATCCTTCTGAGGTCCATGTAAAAATCTATTTATAATTGTGGGATACCAGTGCTAGTGCATCATGACACTGGCCTCTGTTACTGGAAATGATCCTGGCTGATTTACTAGCAACAGACTGAGTGACTGATATACCCTATAAGAACAAGAAGTACAATTCTTAGAGAGAAAGTACTGAAAAGCAAAGAGAAGCCTTGAGATGCATGGAAAGGTACTCAAAACAAAACAAAAAAAGACGAAAAAGTTTCCCTTTTGAATGCAACTGCCTTTACTTACAGATGAATAAATGGAGTAAAGAACAAGCCAAAGACCAAACTATCAATTCTGTTACATCAGCTCTTGGATGTTCTAATCAAGATAACAAAGTGTATACTCTGTCAAAGGTGAAAAGTATCTGTAACCACAAAAACAAAAGCCAAGGGAACCAGACCTGACATGAACTTTAAAAAAACCTTGCTCACCTTACTCAGACTGTCCATCACCACAGAGCAACACCACAAAACCACTAGAATAAAACTCCTAAAACTGATTTTTCCAGAAGTTTGGGAGTTATTCTCGTCTGCAATCCATAAGGACACTGTCTTCACTGAACCAGAAAAAAAAGGTCCTACTGAGATATCAGCTGACACATTTTTGCATCTTCCACAACTTTCTCTTTTCCATTCCCTTGAGTGCTGTATCAGTCAACACTTCACAACATTCACATTGCCTTATCAACAATCAGATACTAGTGTTCATGGCATTCCCTTGCCAATGGATAGGCAAGTTTGACACATGCTTTATTTATTTTGGAGATTTGATAAGCTGTGATTCTTGGCTCTCGGCATTTCTAAGTTTGGGAATGGCTTTATTTATCACCAGCTTTGAATTAAGGCTGTAAAACTGCTATGAAAACATGTAGATGGTCCCATAAAGGAGAGCTGTGCAACACTGGAAGTGAAATGGTTAAGCACAATGTCTATTTAATAATAAAAGCAACTGAGCTGCATGCTCAGGGGTGAGCCACAGTAGTACTGATATGACTGGAGTGTTTGCCATGCCCTGTGATAACAGGAGTCTTTATATGGGTTGAGGTACAAAGCAGGCACTCTGTGCTGAGCACAGGTGAGGGTGGTGGGTAAGAATACACTCACAGCTGTGAGCAGTCTTCCCCCTTTTAAACTATACTCTCAAGTTACACAAAGGAACCCCTTTCAAGGTATTTTTCCTAGAGTTTAAGTGAGTCGAGGGAAAGCCATGGCATTCCTGTAGATGCAAATGCTTCTGGATTTTCAAGTGTCACCCAGTGGAAAAGCTGCTTTGCACAGTGTAGCAAGAAGATCTTACTAGGATTTCCAAAGGGCATCCCCATGTCACAGTGACTACATGGATGAAGAAGGGTATTCCTCCATGGATGCCATTTCCTCCTAACTCGTCTCAGTGCAGTTCATAGTTCTGTGGCATATAGAACTATAGCATTTGGAACTGTGTATTTCAGAGGAAGCTGCTATTCCAGAGAGTAGCAACGAATGAATTGCTTTAGCAGGGGTCATTGTTTCATGATAAAGGAGTCTGTTGCTTGGACAGAGCAGAGTATCACTATAAATATCAGCTTCTTACAGTTATTTCTCTTCTTGGTAGTGGTTGATATCTGGAGTGTCAAAGTAAAGAACAAATGTGGTAACTGTGCCCTATATTGTAAAATCAATAAGTTAACAAGTCTCCTTGGATCCTTTATTCTAAGGCAAAGTCTGTGCTGTCTATACTCTTGTCTACAGTAGAATATACTTAACTGTGAAGTTCATATTCCAGGAGTCAACAGTAGTCTGGAAAGTGCTTTGCCTCAGTTTGAAGATGACATGTTCATCAAAGAGCCATTTCTCTAAGGAAAACTAAAAGAACTGGTGAAGTCAATGTAGGCAGCCCTAAAGATAGTGCTGATGGGTTTTGCAGCCATGATATTTAGGTTATACAGCATCGTCCCATAGGAGATTCAGGATTTTTCAGGCTAAGGAAGAAAACTTGCAGCTTCAGTACATCATTGGAAAATATATTTTATGATAAGGAATTAATGGCATCTTCCGTTTTGCCAGGGTTACTTTGAGTTTGTTTGGGTTCTGCCACCTTTTTGCACTGTGTTGTGCAAGCTGTCAAATTTGCATGGATAATTAGAAAGTTTTTGCTTCAATGTTTCCTTCTCCCAGGTGAACGTGATATCCATTACTCCGGAATAGGGGTTGCACCTTCACTCTCATTATGAGTTTTGATCACAAGTGCATTTGGTCTAGAAGGTGCAATTGCTGTAGAAGCACATCCACATTGCCAGAAGTTTGGTCAGAAAACATTTAGCTCTTTTCCACACTAATTCTGCCCGTGCCTTCCAAGAACCATTACCAAGAGAGAAGTTTCAAACAGGTATGGAAAGACTAATGTCAGGAAAAGCTTTAGAAAGATAGACTCTTTCAGAACATAGTGACATGATTCAGAATAGCTGATGCTATCCTGGAAGATCAGTATCCTACAGCTACCTGTAAGTTATAGGCAGTGGACTTCAGGTCTGCTAGGGGAGGCGGGCCAGAAGTTAGTGACAATGCTGGAGATTCCTCTTCTCTCCCCAGACCAGCCTTGGCAGGAGCCTTGACACTCCTGACTGCAGCTATAAACACATATCCCTATACATGTTCTCTCGATAATTAGCTTGTGGTCTGTCTTCTAACCTGTGCATTCTGGTGCCAACAGTAATTCACAGATGGCTCTCCAGGTATCAGAGGTGGCAAATACCTGTCAATAAGGTGTTATTATTTATTTATTTTTAAATACTACTGTGATGAAACTTTACAGTCCAGTTGTGGGCCAGGTACTCGCTCTCCAGGCACCTTTTTCCCCCGCAGAGAAGACGGCACTTTCCAGGCCACATACTGGACAGCCACTGAACATTAAAGAGTTACCTCGGGACAGCCCTGCCCACCACCACATGTTGCTTCCACATGCAGAGCCCAGAAGAGGGAGGCAATTTCCCCATTTGCGTATTAAGCACTTGCATAACCTACACAGACACCACAGGCCAGACAGAATCACTGTCAGCTCTGCACTCAGCTCACAGATTGAGCTACTGAGCTCCAGCAGATCCCCTGACTCCCAACAGCTGCAGCTCCCCAGCACATCTGTTGAGAGCCTTCAAAAAGGCTTTTGTGCTCCCATCTTTGTCAGCTCCAAGGCTCATTTCCCAGCCTCTGTAAAACCCAGACAACCCATCAGTGCTCTGCAGCTGCCGTAACTTCAGCCAAATATATTTTTGTCACTCTACAGGGTGCCCCTTGAGGAACTCAAGCCAATTGTCCCCTGAGCTGCTAAAAAACTTGAAACCTTCCCATACAGGCTCCTCCTTCTGCTCTGTGTGTACTGCCAGCTGTAATGAGAACTGCTTCATCTCTTTTTCCACACAATTATCTTACATCTTCCTACTTCTGACACTTAAGTTACTCTGCCATCACTTACACCTTCACATCACTCATAGAGGACTCAGTGAAACCCAGAAATACCCAACACTTATTAAGAGGAAGGCACTGGGTATGATGTTGAAGTGCATATAGGGACAATGCTTGTCCTTGAAGACAGCACACTTTGCTCTGGTGGCTAAAAATTACCAATTTCAGCACAGGATTAAAAAACGGGGCCCTTTGTGGGATGCCCCCAAGGTGCTCTCTGTTCAAGTCATATTCCTCACCCACACTTCTTACATGCAGTCCAGCCCATGCTAGAGCAGGGCCTAACCAAATCTTAACAGGGAAGTTTTGAATGTGTTCACAGGGCTTTGTCTGTCCTGGTAAAAAACTTTGAAGAATATCTTGATTTTTTTTCATCTGGTTTAATAAATCCCAGCTTCCAGGGATTATTTTTGCTTTTTATTATTTTTTTTTTTAATTTCTGATTGCCCACAGTTTAAACTAAATCTTGACTAAACTAATGATGTAATTAATCATGACTAAGTAGACAAATTTTAAATACCACTACTACTGTTAACTGATATGATGCTTTTCTATTTATCCAGAAACAAACCAGACTGTCAGTATCAACTGAATTTCTGAAGGGGTCACAGCAGCATATTTTTCCCCAAAGTGACCCAGAGAACACACTAAACATCTGTCCTCAACAGTTTTAAACTCTCCTCTGGCATTAGCTTGGCTTTCTCTCCATGTTATTCTTTTTTTAACTCAGAACAACTTTTTCCAGTCATCGAGAGGAATCTCCAGTAAAAACAGACAAGTCATGAGTTGATGTTCTTGATATTTTTAAGGTTAAATAAGCATTTTTATTTTTATTTTGAGTAAATCAACATAGCTCCTACAGATTGCAGTGGAAACTACTGATTGAACTGAAACTTTATCTGACATGCTTTATGAGGCTGCATATACAGCTCAGTAAAGAATAAAAGGAGGGCATAAGAACATATTTTTCTTTAAATTACAGAAATAGTTTAATTCTAGCCAGCTGTGTTTTCCTTTGCAGTCAATAATAGAGTTTATCCTAGGATTTACACCCCCACGTAAAAAGATCCCACACTTTCACAGATATACATGAGAATGAAAGTTTTAAAACACACACGGGAATGGACACGGTGCCAGAGTGAACAGGGACAGTACCAAGAAAGGGCTGGAATATGAAGAGCCCATGGGTGACAGTGGCTTAATGGGATGACCACATGGCCCATGGAACTGAATTCACAGGAAGAATTCCTTCACCAGCTGGGCTGACCTGCTATTGAAGTGAGGCAGGTTTAATATTGTCTACAGCAAAAGCTAATTTTTCACTTCACAGTTTCTTCTAGCAAATTCTTATGGAAACAGTTCCTTCTTGCTGTTTAATCAGTCAGGGACCCAGATAACATACTTTCAAAAAATAATTTTACCTAAGCAACAAAAGACTTGAATAAAGCTGTTGCTTCTGTGTTCTGCTGCTCTAAGATCAGTTCCAAACACGTGCGAGAAGTCGGAAGCAAGAATTCCTGGAAATGAAAACATTAATTTCCCCTAATGAGCATGAGAATTTAAGGACAAAGTAAAGGTAGTTTAACAAAAAATACCACTTCTTTCACTATTCCTCCCACAATCAGAAGGAACTTCCTAGCAGCTGCAACCATTTACTAAAAAAATTTGCCCCTTGTGAAGAGAAATTTATTATTTTTGAAAAACCATTGCTTAATCCCTTCCCAATAAATTCTCAGAAAGCATGTGTCAATACAGATCCATGGATATTGTGTGTTGTACAGATTGACTATAACCAAGGATTTTTTTTTTCGCCCTAGCACCAAGCTGCTTGCCAGTCATATTGTCAATGAACACACTGAATTTCCAGTGTGGAATATCTCAAGATACATTTTATGCCTTCTTTTAGGAACAGTGCTTTTATACGTGGCAATGGAGTGTTTCTCACAAGTAAGTCTTTGATCACTGACCTAATAAGCCCATTTCACCCATAGTACCAAGATGAGCCTAATGAAGGAGATTAAAATAATTTGTTTATCCTAACAAACCAGAACCTTGATGAGGGAACATAACTTCTAGTAATTTATGGGAACAGAGAAGAACTATATGTACTAAAGGAATAGGGTGGCACAAGGACAGACACAAATCCAAAAAAAGATGCAAAGCTGGAAATTGAAGAAAAAAATTTTCTAATAATGAAAACAATGATGAACTGAAGCAAAAATCCCTGACCACTTTAAGGGAAAAATCTGTGTGGGATAGTGGAACAAAGCAATGATACCAGATGAAGAATACGTGCCAGGCAGGGAAGGCTAAGGTAATTTTCTATGGATATTTTTCAATTCTCCAAAAGGAGCAGGAAGGCAGGACAAAACAGTCAAGATCAAGTGATGACTTGAGGATTGGTGTCAAAAGGGGATGTTCCACAACTGCAAAGAGTTTTCAAAAAAGGAAGAACTATCTTTGAAGGATAACCTCTGTCTGGATCCCTTAGAAAAACAACCAAACCACCTTGTTGGATCCAATCCAGCACAACCAGTGAAAGAAAAAATCGTTAGGAAAAATAAATCACATGAATGTAAGACCATTTGGTTGCCTAGTCCTGTTGCACACAGAAACATGAGCAAATGTGACCACTTACCACCCACCATCTTTTTCAAGTTACAAGAATTTGTCAAGTTTTCTCCCTGAGCCATTTCCATTTTATGGAAGTACTTCTTGGAGTTTGGCTCCCAGTGTGTAACACAGTGTTCTAATAGTGGCTGAACTAGCACCAAACACAGTAATGTTTATCACTTCATTCTTACAAGAATTTCTACTGCTTATTATACACATTTGTTCTAAGTCCTCCTGGAACTTAAGCAGAACTGATTGAAGAAGGCATGGAGTTTATGATACATAAAATTATTTCGGAGGAGAAATCTCACACACCCTGAGTTCAGCAAATAGTTTTAGCTCCTAAATATCTGTTTTGTTGTATGACATATCTTTTGGTTGCTTAGACCAAGGCAATCCCAATAATTTTCTGATCCATTTCTACCTGTTTACTTTTTATCTTTTAGTTGCTTTTAAATATTAAATAGCTGAGGAACAAGAATTAGCTCCTACAGGGCCCACTAGAAAGACTCCTGACCGACAAGTGTATCTCATTTAGGCTGAAGGACAGCCCATATCACACATTGCTTAGTCTTAACAGTACTTTCTCACCAAGTTTCACACGCTGCAAAGGCAAAAGCTTGACAAAGGGCTAAGTATCACAAATTACTTATGGTCATCAGCCTTCATTAACAGGCACTAAAATACCTAGGTTGAATAATACATTGCCTAAGGAAGAAGGCAGAATGTTAGAACAGTAGGCTGGCTTCTAGAAACTGGTGCAGTAGCCATTGGTTCTGAAGCTCTCAGATGCACATTTCCCAGAGCTGCATATTTAAAAATATATTATGCCTAAATACACACAATGCTTAAAGACAACAGAAACAACAGATTTCCAGGCAGTGCTCACAGACCAGGGTGGCAAGGTTTATGTAAGGGTTGAGGTATACAATCTGTATTTTTCCCCCCCTTAATGACTTAATGGAAAACTAGAAGCTGGGTTTACTGATTGCATGAGTGGCTGAGTCAGAAATAGTCAGGAATAGGAAAGACCACAGGGAAGAAGTGTTTGGGAAGACTGCCCATTCAATGCTGGTAACAGACTTCTAGAGAAAAGATTGGGTTTTGCATGGAAAGCTCTTTACAATGAGACTTGAAAGTAAAATAACTTCTTCTGGAAATGGCTTTTTCTCAATACAGAAGATATGGAGGTGTATTTAAAAAAAAAGTTATTGGGTTTTTAAATTATCTTTTATTCCTAAGAAAAAACTTGCTAGTTTTGGGATTTTTTTGTTTGTTTGTTTAACAGGAGGCAGACCACAACCATATTTATGGACTTCAACTGGACTAGCCACAAGGTTGGAATTATGTGTCAGATGAGTAAAAGAAGGCTTACCATCCAGTACTAAAAATTCATACATAGTCCACCAGAGGTAGTCATTTTAGCTACAGCATGCTTGTATGCATGTGCCTTTACCTGCTAATGGACCTTTGCCAAGACTTTCAGGATCCAGCACCGGTTTATGTGTTTTGAGCCTCCTATACTACATAGAAACAACATGCTCAGGCTAATTTTTCTATGGTATAATTTACTTATTTTCTAAAATAAGTAGCTGTAACTGCTAAAGTCTTATAAGATTTTCCTTACAATTCAATTCTATTTAACTGACACTGGTTATTTAGAGCTTAGTTTTGCTCTCTGAGGCCTCTTCAGCGGTCAGCTGGCATCTAATCCTAGAGTTAGGACCTGAAATTCATCCCTTGGCATACCTGGCTGCCAGCTGGCTGGCTTCCATAGCAAACTATTTGGATGGCAGGTGTCTTCTTAGATTGCTCTACTCTCTTGTTGAAAGTACTTTTTGATCTATTTCCCACATTTACTTGTTTGGAAGAGCGCCATCATCCCTCCTGAAAAACCAAAAATGGAATTTAAGAGGAGATTGTAAAACTCTGGAAACTGCTGAAAATACCAGCTGGAAAAATCTTTGAATAATGAGTGTGTATCTTAGCAAAGACAAGATAACAATCTTCAACAGCAGGCAAGCAGCTGCAATGAATAAAAAGATTAATTTTTTGGCTGTGTCCATGGTAGACAGAAAAGAAATAGTGGACTTACACAGGCATGCAGAAGAAAAAAAAAAAAAAGCACCTTTTCATGGCATGATTAGTGCTCTGGAACAGATTACCTAAAAAGTCATAAAGTTTCTGGCATCTGAAGGCTTCAAGAACAGATGAAGGAAATGTTGTCAGGAGTGACACAGGTATAGCACAGCCTGCCTGGACTGTGATCTCATGAGGTCTACTTCTGGGCTATTTTTCAGTAAGGTTTTTACTTTTTGCTATGTCTTTAGGTGAATGGAGAGTCTTAATAAAATTGCCTGCTTGCCTGACCAAACACAGAGTGATGTTTATATCAAAATTCATACAACTTGCAATTCAATAAACTTTTAGCAAAATGTTTAAGCTTGTTCCTAGAGTTAGACACACAGTCTTGCATGAGACTTTGACAACTAAGGACGAATTGATTTAGGAGTGTGTTTTCTATAAAGGCAAGATTTCATAATTTGTTTTCTGGGAAAAAAACCCAAACACTAAAACTTTAACAAGAAATCCCAACAAACGGTGCAGAGCATTTTTTATTTCTTGCCATCTCTGCCTCCACATTGGGAAAGGAAATGAAAGCTGTAGCAAGCAAAGGAAATTATAGCTTTTTCTTCATTCCTCCTACACATGCATTAAAAAGAAGGGATGTGTGGGAGGAACATCAACATATTAACCCGTTTACATTCCCTTGGCTCCATTTTCTCTGTCCAAAACTCAGAGTTCAAATGAAACATGAGAAGCTTTAGTCCAAAAGCAGAAAACCTCAAGAAAGTGTCAGAGATTGTTATGGGAATGAGGACAAAGGCCTTCCAGAGTGCATCAGTTACATTAACATCCACAAATCTTACCTGCCCTGAACTTTAACTACGTATGTATGTTAAATCACCAGTGATCAAAACTTAATGATATATTGTTGTACACTGTGTCTTCTGTGCATATATATCACAAGTTTTAATCCATACCACTTCAAACAGAAAAGACTGCATGCTCTAAATCAATTTTGTCACTATTAAGTATAAAGTTGAGACACTCCAGTATTTGTTTACAGACAAAATAATTAATCTTACTGCAAGCCCTATGTAAAAGTGACTGATTCAGCACATCTTTGACAACATATTTAATGTATGACTGGTTTTCCCACACTTAGTATTTTTCCACAATGCTATTGGGTGTCAGAATTATTTCCTGCAACCACAGCAGATACAGAGCTTATCCAGGAAAACAAACTTGGACTGCAGTCCACAAAAAGTTAAAATCTAATAAAGAACTTTGACGTTGCTATGACCACCATAACAACTTAATATAAAAACAATGCACTTTGTCAAGTTCATCTTTAGCTATTTGCTATGAAACTGAGTACTTATTGTACAGCATAAATCAACTACTTGTTTATTGGGGTTAGTTTTTAAAAATGTCAAAATAAATTACATTTTTCCTTCTTTACAATAATTCTTCCAAGTTCTTTTTAAAATAAAATTTTCATTTCGGACTATGACAACTAAAATAGAAATTTCTGACACAAACTTAGCTTTCCAGCCTATGGGCAAAACATAAAATTCTTGTTAAATTGAAGTGGACCAGAAATGGATGGTGAAACTTGTCTGTAGAAACTTTTGCTAATAAGTGATGAATAAAACACAAAGTTTTGTAAGCTTCTTAATGTTCACTTTATTGATCTTTTCTTTTTTTCCTCTGAGATGTAACTGATTGAACATCCCCTTTTGCTTTAATTCATACCATTTGCCTTAATAATACTGGCTGAACCTAAACTAGCCAAATTATTTCTGGAAGTGCGTGGCAATATAACAAACTATCTCACACTGGTGCTGCAGGAACAAATCTGACAATTTTACCCCTAGCTACAGTAAATCTGTCAATAAATCTAAATTTACAATAAAATTGAAGTCATCATAATAATCAAACATTAAGTAGGTGCTTCCATTTCCAAACAGAATACTCTCAGCCCTTCTTTCCTTGTTCCTTGTCAGGTGCTCCAGTGTTACAACTTTGTATTCCTTGTGCAAGATATAAAGGAATGGGTCCATAATGTTCTAGTTTCATACAAGACTGGACTGAACACAAACCATCTCAAATATTATCCTGAAATGTGAACTAAACAAAAAAAAAAGTTCAAAAAGTTAACAAATCCTCATGCTTCTTGATTTTAAAATGACACAAAGTTCTTATGTGGAAGAGGTGGTGTATTTCTAATTAAGGAGAGCTTGGTAGAGATTTCCAGAGCACGGATAATCAATCCATTTATAAAATTACCATATCAAACATAAAGCCAGGAGAGGGATGCTACTAAATGTAGGCTATAATCTAAGGCTAGGTATTTAAGTATGCTGGACTCATTTTAAGTGTCATGAAAAAGTAAGGAGATGGCAACTTCTATTCATGTAAGCAGTCAAATTTCTTCCTCAGGAGGAAAAATAACAGCCAGTTTTATGCCTGCCTTATAAGTTACTTGGACTTGCCATAAGTTACTTATGTTACTGCACACAGGAGTATGCTATGTAAATTAACTGCACAGATATCAAAAGTCATCTGATGATCAGATGACTTCATTGTCCTGGTTGTCCTCAAGCACTGAATATTGCATGAATTCTTATTTTTTTTCATTTATAAATTAATCATGTAAAATACAACTGAAATTACAGCTGTGGTGGCCTGAAGATGTCACAGTGAGCAAAAGAACAGTATCTGAGCTCTGTAAAGTGTTGCACAGGTTAAGAGGGTCTTGTGGGTGCCTGAACCCATAGAACTGGGTACACTGAAAGTGTTTGTTCCCGAGTTTGCCAGCATTTCTGCCACGAGACCTCTGACAGGTGGACTTGATGATCTTAGAGGTCTTTTCCAACCTTAATGATTCGATGATCTTTTCATCAGTGAAATTAATACAGTTCAGAAAAAACCTATAATGAAGCTTTGGGCACTGATATCCTTTGTCCAGTAGCTTCCTTTCCTTTCCCCTTAGTGATATTGGTTGTTATAATTAAAGATATTATTTGTGCACAAAAGCCTTGATTCAGCTTTTCTGGAAATTACACTAAGAAAGTTTCATGCTGATCATGACCTGCCCACTAGAATCTGGAAGGAAAAAAACCAAACCAAAACCAAACCAACAAAAAAACCCCAAACCCAAAACCAACCAACCAAAACAAACAAACAAACAAAAACCACATGAAAAAGCCCACCCAAATGAAACAACCAAAAAAAACCAAACAAAAAACCCCATACCAAAAAGCCCACCCAAACCAAACAAAAAAAAATCCCAAATCAAACACGAAACAACAACAACAAAAACCAACCAACCAAACAAACAAAACCAAACACAAGAGAACAACCACCTTCCTCCAAACAAAAACCAACAAACCCACAAAAATTACACACACAAATAGAAGACCACTGATTGCATTCTTAGCTGTGCTCCACATTGAATTAATCAATGGTCCCAAACTGCTGGACCATTTTTCAAACCGAAGTATTTTTCTTGGAGACATGATTTCTTCTAGGCTCTTAAGTAGAAACTTGGGTGTTAGAATCAGAAATTTTGTTATGGGCATAAGCTTTTCTTTCAATTTTTTTCATTTTGATTTACATTTTAAGGAGCATTAGTGTGCAGTTAGTGAATTCATCATTCCGCTCCTTTGTTCAGCACAGTTCCAACAGAAACAAGTGACCCTATTCCACCTAACACTGACTGCAGCCATGACTTCTGAAAGCATTTGATGTTAAACAATGTATTCATGATGACTGTTCATCTTTGTCCAAGATGTGGCAGTCAGCTTACACACAAACACTTAAGAGCATCGTGACAGAAAGCTGTTTCTTGAAGTGTTTACTCCACACGATTGAAAAGTTTTTTCAGCCCTGGCTCAATGGGATTTCAGTCTTGAGCCAGAAACACTCTGATCTTTGGGGGCTTACAAAGCATGAGTGGCCTTACAAAATCTAGGCAGTTTGCCAAGGGTTTTTTAAAAAAACCCAAAACTTCGTTGAACTGTGGTGGAAGGTTAAACAATTCACACAGTCTTGACTCTCCCCACCCCCAATTTGCCTTGTACTTAATGTCTTCTTGTCAAGAAATAAAGTAACTTCATAATGGGATGGATGGAACCATTTCAGCTATTACACAGCAATGATGGTATTGCTGGAAATCTGAAACAAATGTTAACTTCAATCCTTTTCAGCTTTAAAGAAATAAGTACATTTAACATGCTGAGAAGTTTTCACATCACATGGTATCAATTTTCTTATGGCTTATTTCAAAAAATATTAAAAAATATCCAACTCCAGCTCTGTGCTCTCTGAGAATTGGAGGGCAGGAAATGAACTGCTCATGCCAAGGGGCAAGTCTCACAAATTTAACTCCAGGGAAAGTATTTCTTGTTTTCAAAAGCACCAATGCACACATTATACAGTGCAAACATGTTTTCACCCATGCATTTGAATTTATGCATGTTTTGTGTGAGAAATATAAGATTCTTAATCACTTAAGAATTGATAGAAGGAAAAAAAAAAGCGATCTATTGAAAAGTAATGTTTGAAAGCCTTGGGTCATCCTACACCATTGATTTTTGAAATTAGAAACAGATGTCTCCATTCTACACTGCTGTCTCAACAATATACTACCCCAGAAACCCCTCTACTGGACACAGATTTTACGTCCTATTGTGAGCCACAGAAGGTTTGTAAATCAACCCTTAAGTGAGCAGACACGTCAGGAAAAAACCCCAAACTAAATAACAGATTATTATGCAACAAAATGTATTTTTGTTCAGTGTTATTTTACTCCTGCTCACACTTTGACATGCTCTCATGAATGCACTCTGGTGCGTTCGTGCACGTAGGGAAGATAGTCTGGATGTGAAAGACTTGCTGGGTGCTTCTACTAAGGAACCTTTGTCAGGAGATAAGACAAATGGGCCCTGTTCATTCAAAATACAGTACTCCTGAATTAGTCAAACACTAATTCATTGAGTCCCTTCTGTAGATTATAAAGTTCAGCTACTAAACTGCTAGACAGATTAAGGCTGAATTTTTCAATATGCAATATCCTCATTAGTGAAAAAATAAAATATACCTATTCTTGCCTAGAAATGTCTGCAAAGAAAGGGATTGCGACACGTCTCCCCTTGAAGCACCAAAATGTAAGGCCAGGAATGCTTTTTCCACTGTATGCCTCCTCTTCACCTGCAGTGGAGCTGTGAACAGCAGCATTAGCAGACAGACATTCACTTTTCTGGTTTTAATGTAAGAATAAAAAGTAGCAGTAATATAATGCAGATTGCAACTGTCATCATTGCCAGTGTAAACCGAGATGGGAACGTACCCTCCTAACTGCTGCTGCTGGAACAACACTGTCTGAAACGGAGGCCTGCATTGTTGCCAGGATTTCAGTGGAATGGCAGTGCATGGGTGCCCACATGAACAGGCCCACTGGCAGTTTTGGGCAATGCCTATGGAAGCAATCACCCAGCTGCAGAGAGAGTGCAGCTCAACTTGGCCTTCGTCCCCACATCTCTGTCAGCCATGCTTAGCATACAGTGATGCTCTCTGTTCCTCAGTCTTACACCTTTTTACTTTCCTTGCTACCAAAGCACAGCAAAAAGTAGCGTGAGCTTCTCTCCCGGGCCAAGAGCCCAGCCCCTATATTAATATTTTTACCTCTGTGAGCAACCCCTCTAAAGGCCCATATAGTATGTTTTCCAAATTATTGCCAAATATCAAGCCAATATTGCTAAAAATTCCTCAACCAATATTTTTGTCTCTTTGTTTGTTTCTTTATTTCATCTTTCAAGAGCATCTTTCTACAAATATCCAGTAAGTGAGGGCATGCTTTGGCATTTTTGCTCAAAGGCAGCGTTTTCATTTATGTCAGCGGGAGGTTCCAGGACCGCACATGGAATGTTTACTGCGAGCTATTAGCTCCAAGTGGTGGACATCAGAGGCAAGCACATTTCTGCTGAGTAAGTTATTGTGGGCTCTAATTGGCTCTGGCTTTGATGGAGCTATGTGACATTCCCCAGTTCACGTTACCCCGTTCTACAGTATTATTTCTAACACCATGTTTATTTCCATCCATTCACACTTTATCCCACTTTCCCATGTTTCTGAAAGTGTTTGTCTTTCATTGACTAGGTAAAGTACAACAGAGTAATTGTTCTGCATTTCAGTTTCTACACTAACCTTCAATATAGAGACACAGATCATCACCAGATCCTCATGTGAAACCAATTCCTCATGGAATTGGTTGTTCAAGCATGTGTCAGAAAAAGCTTATATCCCTCTCAACCTAGTCTGCAGACAGGATTCAAAACTCCATCACACATACTTAAATGCTCTGAGGATGGGCTATACCTTGGACAGAATAAATAACACTGTCAGTGCTTTTTTAAAGTGTATGTTGTATTACTGCAATACTTTCCTTTGACTATTAATTACAACGATCTTCCAGTTTAGGTCATTTACTTAATATTGACAACTATAACTGAAGCACATTGTGAAGTCATCCCTTATTTATACTGTAATCCTCACTTTCCTACCTATTGCATAATTTGGTCACATTTTGGTATCTTGCTCCTGATGCAGCATCCCATATGATTGTGTATGTATATTGCCAGGAAAAAAAATTCATAAATAATTTACAGCTCAGACTCTGAAAACAATGTTTTGATGGAATTCTACTGTTTATACCAACAGAAAGTCTTGTGGTAGTTATATCAAATGAAATGCA
Source organism: Pipra filicauda (assembly GCF_003945595.2). Lineage (NCBI taxonomy): Eukaryota > Metazoa > Chordata > Aves > Passeriformes > Pipridae > Pipra > Pipra filicauda. Next base: position 3,097,692 of record NW_024105087.1, on the reverse strand, counting down.
ATACATACAATAAGAAGTGTGAGCTGTTCGCTCACTCAGTCTCTGATGTTATTTATATAAATAACATTTTGCTTTAAGAAAACAGCAATTAGATTTCAGCTAACAGGAAAAAACCCACCAATTTCCTTAGTTCCTCAAGGCTCACTTCCTAAGCTTTATCACAGAGAAAATGCCCATAATTGTGGCATTTCAAAAATTAAAACTACTGATGGAGAGAATCAGAGCAAGGAAGCACATGGAGCAATTGCATTTAAATATTCTCATCTAGCAGCATATTGGAGAGGTGGGAAAAGGGAATAAGCCATTTGTGTGAAAGGCTGAGCTACCATATAAGCTGTCTCAAAGTGGTTTGCAGGTCCGTTGACACAAATGCAAAAAGCTGGGTATTTATGGTAATGAAAACCACTTAATCACTTGATAGTTATTAGAGATGAAAATCTAACTGCATTATAGTCAGCTAATACCACTGGGTAAGCTAATAAATTCATAACACACACAAGCAATTTACCCAAATAGTTTATGTATACTTAGGACCAAACTCAACCTTTGTTTGCTCTGGCCATCCCCACTGGGGTGGAAATCATTGCACAGGCATAAACAAGGAGAACACAGGCTGTTGTCACTACAAGAGTTTTGACAGAAATAAACAAATTCTTTTTTCATCTAAATATGTACGATCCCAGTAATATCCAACAACAAAAGTTTAGTGCATGCAGGGGTCAGATGCAGAGATCAGGCAGGGTGGCAAAGGGCCCCAAAGGGCTTGTGCCCCTCACTGTGCACAGACCACATCTCAAATATACATCAATATGATCACATAAATCTTGTGAAGGGCCAGTTCACCACAGAGAGAACAGATGAGCAGAGGGAAAACTCCATATACAAGCTGGAGATGCAAGGCCAGTGTTACCCTTAGTCCAAGAGAGTTCCAAGCCACTTTCTAGAGACTGCATCTGAAGACACATAGGGCACCTGTAGTCCTGTGCTCATTCTGACATGAATGTCAGGCAGACATCACACCACATCACACATTCTGTATTCTGACACACCACATCACAGGTCTGTAAGGGGGACCTGGTGAGCAAGGACAATGCTCAGTTCTATTCTCTCAGCTGCTATCAAAATTCTTATTTGCTTTGACAAATTAAACACTGTTCTTGAAAAGAAACCAAACTAGAGAAATGAGCAAAATTATTAAGATATCACCATGATCTCTCTCTCCTTTTTTTTTTTTTAAGAGAATAGGACTAAACTGAAGCCTTGCTTTCGCCACACAATTAAAGATGCATTTAATGCAGGCTGTCCAGTCCTACTAGTACATTTATTAGGCCACCCACCTTAATCAGAAAGCCCACAGGAAAAGACCACTGCATTAGATACATAAATATTCTATTCCTGCAGTTTTCAGTTTGCTATTTTCCCCGTAGTACTATTCTAATTTCAACATAATGGGAAAAAGAAAGGCAACATAAATCCAGTCTTCCTAGACAGAGCAAATAACCAAATACCACACTTGTAGAGAGACGTTTAGCTGAAGACTTGCAAAAGGAATAAGCAGTACACATCAACTGTTCAAACAAAGCAAAAAATCCCAGGCAAACCTATTCTGTACTTCAATTTGCAGTGTATCCTGCAGGACATGATGCATAACGTATTCCTTTCTCAGCCCTTTAATAACTCAGTTCACATATCTTGGTTTCACTAAAGAGGAAATGTTGGGAGACTATTTATTTCTCTTCTCAGCTTCATTTTGATTTTTGGCACTCCTTTTTAGGAATAAGGATATAGAATACTCTTTCCTGTGTTCGACATCATCAGTTGATATTATAAAAGGACAAAAGAGGATTGTGTCAGTAGTTAAACAGAACAAACTCTGAATTTAAAAGAAAAAAATAACCTTTGAAAATACCATTTCTAGATGGTTAGCATAGCTACAAGAGGAAAAGATCTGTTAACTCCAGCAAGAAGCAAAGAACCCCCAATCACATAAAAACTCTGACTGTCAAGAGATTGTTTTCCTTCATCTTGCTTATTCTTTTGTGTTTTTCTCTTGCATGAGAAGAGCAAGACTTGATTATGACCCTATTGGCCTGTTTTCTCTCTTTCTGTATATCTGTACTGAACTAACCTCCGAAGATAAACTGTATCCAGGGAACACCTGGTTCAAGCGGGTAGAAAATATCATCACTAAAACCTTTTCTAGAAGCCAGTTCAACTTATCCTCTAAGAACATCCATTCCTAAAGGCACTTTAGGCCAAGACAACACAAGGTAAACATCCTTTAAGACCCAGGTGGCAAGTTCTGCTGGTGACACCTGACAGAGGCTTATCACCAGTGTTCACAAATTGCTGCATTCACCTCAGAACCACGAGCATGTCTTCTCTTACAACGCTTTTACTGGAGTGGATGTTGCAAAGTTGCTTGTGTTTTCTAGCAAACCCTGTCTCGTAGCTTCCATTATGGACACAACTAACTGGAAACATTACATGACAAGGGCTGAGCTGTGATGTTTCAGCCTGACAAGTGAGATGCTGTGTATCACAGTATTTTTCTTATTCTGACATTCTGTATTCTGACACACACATTTGTCTTGGACATCTGCTATGTTTCATTCCTCCCTAATCCTGAGGGCAGGGACATACTTCCATGTGGCTAATACAGGTTGTCTCCAGGCCTTATCACAGTATAAACAACCAACGAGTGCAGCAAACACTGCTGAAAGTAAGAAGTGTTTTATAACTCATAGCTCTGAGTGTTAATGTATCACTTCCATCTACTTGGGCCTCTGACAATACTTTTTACTTTTTCTTTTCGGAAATGAGCCCTTCGAGTGTGGAGACCTTGATTTGGTCTTTTAGACCTCTGTGTTTTGGTTTTGGGGTAAATAACTTATTCTCCTTTTACTAGAAATGCTAATATTTCTTGAGGGATGTCATGAATGCTGCTGACCTGTTCGTGATTTCAAAGATAGTACAAATTTAATAAACAGTCAACTATGTTTTTCAATGTGGACAATGGGGGTTGTCCCCACACTACTACACTAATGTAGCCATTTAAAGATTATTATTAGAGACAAAAAAATTCAACCAAACCCTGCAGTTTGGGTATTCCAAGTTACATTTTTGGTTTTCCAGGTTATCTGTGGTGCAGTTAGATTTCTAAGTGGCCATTAGTAACCTGACAACCTACTTGTTTATTAGGTAACATGCAAATTTGGGTTAATATTACATATGCAGCTGTGTGGACTCAAAATTTTCAGAACTGCCTCCCTTAACCTGCCTAACTGTAGCAAGTAAAATGATAAAACATGAACACTGCATTTGTGCAGTGGAGCACTAATAGTAATTCTCATGGGTTACCTTATGTGTTGAGGCCCTCATTTTCATAGAAGTTCTGCCTGGGAAAACTGCTGTTCCATGATAATGCATTCTGCCACTGTTGACATTTTCTTCTTGTGGAGACAAGGAGTGAATCCCCCCTAGGATAGTTAAGGCTTTCAAAACTTTTCCTTTCAAGCAGCTGGCTATAAACTTTGCAGGGAAATCAATCGACCTTCCATAGTTGGCAGTCAAAATGAGTTGAGAGCCAGTGAAAATAAATACTTCCAGATTGTAATTCAGCTGGGAGTCAATCGTATTCTCTCTAATGCCCTTAAAATGCAAGGAGGAATAACCACACTCCTCCTTATATTTTGTCCCTTACACAGAGGAGTGCTCTGCTGATTCCCCCTTAAGAGCAGCACTGCTTAAATCTGTTTGTTAGTCACCAACTGACCTGCCCATTTTGGTCCTTGTTTAGAAGAATTTTTAAAGTTATAACTAAGACAGAGGAATCAAGTTTTAGGCAAGTTTCAGATCTCCTTGCAGTGGTTAGTAGCTATGTTTTGTGCTATGTATAGCCTCTTAATCAAGGCAAACACAAGGAAAGTCTAGGTATGCAACTTCAGGAATTTGTCTTCTAAGCATTGAGCCAAAACTGCCAGTTTTAGTTTTCCTGATGCCAAAGAACTTCACAGGACTCTATTGCTAGCACAAGAGTACAATAAGATTTTACAAGGTATTGCCACATAGATGGAATAGTAAAAACGACTCTTGTTCCCCAAACACATAATTCTGAACAACAAGCAACAACACAGGCGGCGTTTTCAGGCCCAGAGAAGGGGGGGGGAAGGGAAATGAAACCCAACCACCCCCACCCTGCAACATGTATATGCAACTTTGGCTGCCATCAGACAACATCACATACCTACAAATCAGTCTGTCAGATTAGAAGCTGCCTCCTTAACCTCGTACACATGGTTCCCATTTAGAACAGCCACACTGGCCTTACAGCATTAAGCGATGAGGAAAAAGCTTGTTTATGTTCAGAGCCAAAGCCACAGTCCCCACACCGACCATGTAACAACTTACTTATCTTCTGAATTTGAGCTGCTTTCCCTCCTTACGCCATAACAGACCAGACCAATTTTCAGGGTGATGAAAACAATTTAAAATTAATCAGTCACACACAGGACATTCAGGATTTAGCTGCATGGTTTCCTTTAGACATCCTTCCCTCCCCTCTGTGTTATTCACGTCGTTTAGATTAAGAAGCAGACTACTTCTTCCTGATATACAGCAGTTAAACTCCAATATTCCAACGTGGATTTATAACTTCTAGACTACAAACTGTAGTTACAGGGCATGATGACAAACCCTTCTGGAAGTGGAGGGACTCATTTGACAGTAAGAGGTGTTATATTTGTAAAGAAAAAATTTCATTGTGCTCTCCTTGTTGATGTGACATTAGCAAGACATTGGTCTTGGTGAACATCAGCACAGAGCTTGCTTTGCCTTCTCTGTAACTCCTCACTGCATAGTTAAAGACAGCAGTAAGGGCTGCCATTGGCCTCACCTTCTAGAACACAGAAGGGTGTTCCTTCTAAAAGTATAAAGAAAAAAATCTAAATGTGTTCCAAACCAGAAACATGAGCACAAAGCTAATAGATTTTTTTCCAATTAATGAAAAAGATGGTGATTTTGACTGGTTGCCATATAACAGTAATAACAGCATATACTGTAGTAGATTAGAACCAGCAGGATGCTGTGCAGTGCAGTGGGTTTGTTAGCAGAGAGAGATACTATCAGTGTGATGGAGTGCCTGCACCAAATAATTTGGTTTATTGCAAACATTCTCTTTGTATAATCCGGGTATCACATTCCTTACCTTGATAAAGCTTTGATGTTCATGTTTAGCCAGATCAGATAAAAGATGATGTTACCTCATCTCGAAAAAAAAAAAAAATCAACCACCCCTCCAACTCATATCTTAATTTAAAGCCCTCTTTAAAAGGCAGGATTTAAAAACAGTTCATTTGGCTCTCATAAGTATGCTCCTAAAGGAAAAACAATGTTACTGAGTTACATGTACTCATAAATAAGAGACCGCGGCTTTAATCAAGGGAGTGTCCTTGTGAAATTTTAAGACTTAACTCTCATGTTTGACTTAGACAAATACCTCAAATGTTTCTTTAAGGCTTCTGGATCTGCCGTACCTTGTCTTCTAAGTTCAAATTAAATTTCAGTGACTTCACAGGAATGTTTGAGGGTTTTTTAGAGAGAAAATTTTTCCATGGAGAGGATTCTTTGCCAGTGCACAGTAGATAGCTAAGACAGGCCTGTCTGTGCTGGGATGAGGAGTACTGAAAATGCGAGTTCAGGTGTGAAGGAGTGCATACACATGGGCAAATGTGCACAGAGAACAAACTTTTGAGGAGGTAGTGAGCAAGTATAGAGTATGGAGACACTGCATCTGTGTCACCACATACAAGTGTGACTTTAAAACAAACTAGGGCTCAAATTAAAAGTAAAGAAATTAAGATTAAGAGTGGAGTATGTCTTTTACTAAGACACAGTGGGAAGAGTGGTGGAATCCTGGTTTCACTGGAACACTCATTGCATGATGTGAGCAGTAGAAGGGACACACAGGAAGCATCCTCTAACGTTAGCCATTAGATATTATTTCTAAGAATTTTAACACCTTTGTCAGAAAAATATTTACCATCCAGAGTGCTATAAAATCCATTTAAATATTTAATATCCTCATCCAAAAACGGCTGCACTTTCCAAGCAAGGTAGAAGAGAGCACATCAATCTCAGTTTGCATCTACTCAGAGCCTTTTTGAAATAGAAATATGAAATCCACTGGGGATCAAGTTTTCCTGACTTTAAGCAGCAATAAAATATGTCCTTCAGAAATTGTGAAATTATTTATCATCTTGGAATACTTAGAATAGAAATCTCCACAACTAAGAGCAAACTCTGCTTTCAATTCAATTCAATTCATATTGTAAACCAATATTAGGAATGACAAAAATCAGAAAAAGCATGCCAAAGTCAACCATACAGAGAATTTTGCCCTGAAGCTGTAAAGGTCATTATGAAGTTTCTACCAAAGCCATTGTATCTGAAAAGCAATCCTGTTCTAGCCATTTTCTGATTTTTAAGATTTTATTCTTTCAGAACAGATTCTATTTTCTTTCTTACTTTCATCTCTGAAGATGTTTATAAGATATAACAGGGCTGTTCATAGCAGGATGTACTCCATTCTTAGAACTATACAAGAGAAAACCCCAAAACCCTTCTAATAAATATTGATCTTGACTATGTGATTCTGCCAAAATTATCCTCTGATTTTGTTCCAGGTCTCTAGACCAAGTTGCACCTTTATATTCATACTGATTCTGGGTACTCTGTGACCATGTCATTCGTTATCTTTAAGTCACATTTTTCTTGCAGAGTCACGGCTGAGACCCAAGAGTCTGATCTCCTGTGAACTGCTGCTTTCAAGCCATTACTTACCTAAGTTGTTGCAGACAGTATATGTAACATGCTCTTCCAGCTGAGCTAAAGATCATCTATCACCAGTCAAATTTGAACAGCAAAGACTTGAACTGAGAGTTGGAACATCCAAGATTCAGTCTTTGCTCTTATTCCCCATGAGAGGATACTATGGTTGTAAGCAGCAAGTTTTTCTAGGGTTTATGATTATGTGAATTTAAAATTTCTGACTGAAAATGTCACCTGTGATTCCTGATACAGTATTCAAATATGCACAATTCCCCAGGGGTGAGGGAACCCACAACATTTATTTTGTAATATCTGCATTCAGGTTGCACATTGACAATTCAGATGTCAAAATCCACAGAAATATGCAGAGAAAAAAAACCCTCTATATGCTTTACTGCATCCCCTTCACCTCCAGTGCTATTGGTTATTTACTCACATACCCCATTTTACTTCCTCTTCCAGCTAAAACAATTCATACTCCAACTTTACCTCACCTTAATTCAAATATAAAAACTCTTAGTGAGCATATATGAATGGACACATTCAAACCATCTTTTCATTTGGAAAGCTATTCTTTCTATATAGTACTCAGAGTAACCTGAAATATTACACTAGAGCATAAATCTGGCCTTCCAGTATCAACTCAGAACATGTGTAGATGTTTTCTTGTTAACTTGATATTTGGAGAAGTTTAAAGTATTGAAACATTCTTATCTATCCTCAAGCTAACAATGAATGAATACTCGGGTATGCCTGAGGGAATGATTTTGATAGAGAATCCTCACAGGGTTTTTATGTGGACACCTGTACTCAATTTAGACTTTAAAGTATATTGCATGAAAACACTTAGTTTGCCATGATTAGTTCCGTTAAAGTTTGAACAGGCAGCAGAGTCCAGATTTAGCTGCTAGAAAATAAAATTCATTCTAGTCATGGAAGAAAGCCATAGGGGTATATTAAAAAAATTACCAGTGTGTTACTTCTACAGTTCACAGCCACATTTTAGAAGAAAAACTTTGTGTATTTTGTTCCTGTTCCCATCTCCAGAAGCAGAGCATTTCGCAGACAGACACGATCTTGCTACAAGTTCGTGTAATCTCATCCTCTCCCCAGGAACTGTTGGTTAGGGCTCAGTACTGTGCTAACCTTATCCACAACATTTTTGGGTTGCTCAAAGTACAGACAGCTTCTTCCTCTGCACCAGAAGCAGCCTTGTTACCTCCCAGCTCAATACTTCGATACTGTAAGAGTTTAGGTTCAGTAGAAATCTATTTAAGGAACAGCAACAGGAGCTAATGTTCTTGTGTTATCTTGATCAAAAGTGTAATGAGTCTGTCTGGATCTGTGCAGGTACACAAAATCGGGAATTTCCAAGAAAAACAGCTCTAAGCAGGCTGGGAGGCAAAATATGTTTCAAGTTCTGCATTTCAGCTGCGTATTCATAAAGATGGCTCAGAGCCTTGGTGTGGTTTTGGAGCCCCTGCAAAACACATTACAGTGCTTACTCGCTTTCAGAGTCTACTACGGTTTTAGAAAGGGCAGGAAAAAGAAAATCCATCTTTTTTTTTTTTTTTGTAATTAGGAGGAATCAATAGACTCCTTCACAAGACAGAAACAAACTGAAGCAGGACAAAAAGCCTGTTGGCTTCTTAAGATCACACAGTGAGTCTCAGGAACACTAAACAGCAAGTGGCATCTTTTCACAGTCAAGTTAAGAAGCTATGCAAAGTGACTGCTTCCTAGTTAGAGATTCTCTTTGTTTTCTTCACTCTGCAGACAGGCATCACCAAGGCTTTATGATCAACAGGCAATTTGCCATACATGATGTATTACCACCCATTCACATGGCTGGTATTTGTCCATTTGCTGCTCTGATAGTGGTCTAAGATTTTTTTCACCGCGCAGTGGTTTGTTAGCAATAAAACACACTAAGCAGTCATCGCATCACAGCTGATATTCAGATAAATCTGAAGTTGCAGGTTTGCAGAATTTGTAGGTTTCAATCCTTCACAGATTTTTTACCTTTTTTCCCCTCTCTAGGAAGAATCTACACATAGATTTGATTTTATTTCAAATGCGTTAAAATCATTGACATAAGCCAGTGCACAGGAGTAGAGATAAAAATTCTCTCTCACCCATTTAATTATGATTACCGGGTTAAGAAACTCATCCAACTAACACTGGATTTCAAAATACATGGCCTAGTCTCACTGATTTTTCACCCTGGAGGTTAATTTAATGCAATCATTTTCTGAGTTCTGCTGCAGTGACAAATTTCTACAGAAAGCAAGTTCTTGAGTCATCCTTGCTACATAACACTTCTGTGGTGAATAATGCCACTAGGTTTCATCTAGAGCAGAAAGGAAAAAAAACCTATGTTCCTGTTCATCTTATGTCTCAGATGCCTTGTATTTTATCTTCTGGGCTCTCTCAAAGATCGTCTTTCTGATACTTGCATAGCAAGGATTGACCCATTTTGAGAGATTTCTGTATGATGGGAAACCTCAATTTCTACTGATTGTTCTGCAGTTCTTCCTTCTCTATCCCCCTGGGTACATTCATAATGCAAGCATGATCCTCCAAGCTGGGTGACAGAAGTGGTAGGTAGAGCTCAGATTATCAGTTTTTAGCTGTCTCTAGCACAGCTTTGTCTGTGTGAGCTCTGGCACAGGTAAGTTTCTAATTCTCTCCATTGCCTAGAACTCACATAATTTTATTTTTACAGAAAGAGTATTTTTCAATTAGTTTGCATCTGTTTATTATGTAGCTATACAAACATTGATGCCAGGAACAGTCTGGGGGCAGGAAGAATCCCTTGGAAACAGATAGGACCAAGTAGTTTATAAGTCACTCTTGTCTTGAAAGAAATGCATTTGAGTTAAGGTTGAGTTCAAGGAGACATTCCCCAGCCAGCAATATCAGCTGAAGAGGCTCTTGCCCTGTCCATCCCACTTTCTCCTCCCAGTTGCCTCCCAAAACCACCAGTCACCTTTGCATATCTATTTGGGTGGCCATTTCATAAGCCAGTTTGGAGAGCTGACCTGGCTCAGTAACAATTTACAACATCTCTTCCCTCCCACTCCCTCAGAAATCTGTCTTGAAAATGAGTCCTGTTCCCTGACCTGGTTCACAGCACAGCCACACTGGCAGAACTGATAGGATTATAAAAAGATAGGAAAACCAATCATTTTGACAATAGCTCAATTTCACTGCTTTAATTTCAGAATGGCATATCCACAACCTTGTCTTTTCCCTCAATTGCTCAGTTATGCCACATAGCTTGGGGGGTGGAAAAGTTATTACCTCTGCCTACAAGTCTTCCTTCACTCAGGAAAGCGAGGGGAAAACCCAAACAGAAACCCAGAATAAACCCACTCAGACCTTAAGTCTCTCTAGAAGTTTAATTTCAGTGACAAGTAGTCTCCAAATGTAAGATAAAAGTTGTTAATTTTTAATTCTTATGCCACAGGAAGACACTTTACTGAGAGTCACCAAAGGCCAAACAAAAATAGTGCAAGTTATCCCCCCATCCATTCCATTTTTATCAGATACTTTTGGATATTGCTAATCATTCATCATGGTTTTGCAGCATGCCAGAACATTTGAGGACAGTCAAATATGGCACAGATGGGACTTGGGGCATACGAACAGATGCTGAGATACCAGCAGTTTAAGAAGTTCACATCCAAGCTGGTCACCTTTATTCCTTTTGCAGTCAACAGAAGGAACATGCACTGTTAACACGCAGTCCAACCCATCCCAAAGTAGATATGTAGCTCATACTAACAGGCGTAGTTTGTTCATACCACTGATATTTATAGAACTTGCCCGCCCAGAGGACTTCAGGGGCTGGACGAGGGCAGACAATAACAAAGCCGGGCTTTTACTCTTCATATGCACAGTAAAGGTGGAAAAGACTGACCTTATAAGACAGAACTTGACAGTGGTATTTGTTCAGGTCCCCAGGCCTGATGACAGGTCACCTGCCCATTTTGCTTCACTCATTATTATCTCTCCTTACCAATGTCTTTCTAATCTACTTTACTCCCTCAGAGTCGTCTTCTCTCCGGTCTCAAAGCCAGGCACCAGAAGCTTTATAAACTGCCTCCCCAGAGCACAGAGCATTGGGTGCTCTTGGACACATGATTTTACTGCCACAACAACCAGTTTCTTGAGATTCATTAAGTATTGAATTTAGGCCCCTCTTTTTTTCAAAAAACTTGAAACTTAGTTTCAATACAGCTTCTCTTGCCCTGCCTGCAACGGCCTAAGGATACCACACAGTATTGAGGCACCCAGAAACAGTATTACAGAATATTGCCAGAAACTCCCTCTCTGGCTGTTCACATTGCAATGCAATAGATGAATAATCAAAGAATAAGATTTCCATCGCTCTTGTGCTCCCTCCTCCCTTTTCCTGCTCTCTGCCCTGTCTGATCTTTTCCTGTAAGAGGGTGGTTTGTCAACATCCTGGCTGCCAGGACCATCGATCCTGCCCCAGGACGTTTAGTCCCTGTCCCCACTTGTCAGATTTATTTTCTAGCCGTTTCCTCTCCAGCATATCCACAACAGTGCACATTTTTGCCTTTGGCCTCACACTGCCTCCTCTCCGTTGTATTTTTTTTTCCTTCTTCTTTGGCTATGTTTCCTTTTTTCCATTTCAAGGCAGAGGCCAAATGAGCAGTGACCTCTTGTAGCTGGCACCAGGACTTCTCCTGTGGCTAGAGAGGAGCCAGCCCCTGCGTGAGAGGCAGCCAAGTCCCTTTCCCAGGAGAGGATATTCAGCTCCCCACAGCAGTTCCTCTCTCCTGAGAAGCTGAACAGAGTCAAGTCAAATTTAGATATTGATTAATCCTCTGTTTTTCTATTTTCTTCTATGGCCTTTTTCTGTAAAGTGTGGATTCTCTCAGGAGAATCAGGCAGCTACAGTAGAGAGCTTTTCCCACATTTTTATCCCTAAAGTACAAACTACATCTAGAAGAAAACCATACAAATTTCTGTTTATCAGATTAAAAAAAGAAAATTTATTAAATTTAAGTGTCTGGGTTCCAGCAGAGATCTATTCAAAGTACCACAACAGTAGAGACGGTAAATTAATTTCTTGAAAATAGTATTTGCTGTGAGATGCATGTTTCTCTTCTTCAGCTAGGTTGCCCTTACTCTATTTATAAATGCAGCAAAAGCAGGAAGCACCCTAAATATATATATATATATATATATATATATATATATATATATATATAAAATGTGATCATTTTTCCTTGTCATTAAGATTCAACATTAAAATTGAAGGAGGTCAGGTGGAACTTGCACAGGTTTGTTCAAACCTATTTGTGAAACCACTGTCACAATCCTGGACTTACTCCACTGCCCTACAAAACTATGACCTAGACTAAGTTACACAGCACTCTTGGTAAGTGGCATTTGCATTTGAACCACTCAAGCTGGGTGTTCACTGGCCCTTGCAGGGCCTCAGGATGTGCCCCAGGCAACAACGGTCATTGCCATTTACCTTGTCTGAGGCTTTAGAAAGTGCAAATTCAGCAGTGCATGAATGGAAAGGAAGATGTAAAACTCCTGGTGTGTCCAAGTTTCCTAATGCTAAAAAAAAAATAAATACATAAAATAATTATACACAAATATGTTAGTTGCACTTTTGATTTGGCATACAGTCTACATCATCTATAGGGGCACCGATTCTGTTACGATCTTAATTGCCTTCAAATCCTTTTTTGATTTAAATAGGAAATGGAGACAACTACCATCTTTCAAGGCTCCTGGCTCTCCCCAGGTTTGTCATTGTTTTTAACATGCTACAGAACCTTCTGTTTCAAGATCAGTTTTGGCTTCACCAAGTGGAAACAGGTCACAGTGACACACAGCGCTATAGCTGTCTGGTTTCACACACACTATTCCATGAACTGCCTGCACTACTCCAGCCCTGTTTTGCCTCTTTCACTGCCGAGTGTCATAACATAACTGATTAGTACACAATAAATTCAGCAGCTATCCGGCCAAACAACTGTGAGGGTTTTGCAAAGCAGATGTTTGCTCAAAATTGCTGCTAGTTGATGGGCACAGGAACGCCGGTTCTATCCCAGTAAAAGAGAGTGACGAAAGGCATGTCTGGAGTGCCCGGTGCTGGCTCCCTGTCCCAGGAATGCCACCCTCCCCTTGGCTGGAACCCTGATAAGCACAGCTATTTTAGCAGCTCTCACCAGCAGGCTGTATATCAGAACAGCCAAAGCTGCCGTTTGACACGTTGGGTGTCCTGTCAGCACAAAGAGTTTTAACCTTCAGTTGGGCTTGCACACACTGTCAAAGTTAGAGCCACGCCTAAATCTAGGTAATCTCCAGAAAAATGGTGAGGTGGGAGGGAGGTTGAAAATTACTGTGAATTAAATAAAGAATTGGTTTGAGGGAGTTGGGACGCATAGATCTGGCTGTAGTACTTTGGTGATGAGAAATTGAGTTTGTGCTTTTGCTGATGTTGCTATGAAGTCCTGTGGGACTTAGAGCTTCCAGCTGTGGGAAACAAACTTTATCAGAACAGAGAACCCTGGAAACCAAACTTAAGAGACAAAACAAGACAGAGACACTAGTATTCTCTACAGCAAAGCTGTCCTAGAAAAGTAAATGCTGCACTAATATTAACAGAAATATTGAAACAAAAGCATCCTAAGACATCCAATGAACACATTTTGTTTAAAGCTGCAAGCACTGACAAAAAAGCACAACTGGGATATGATCTGAAAGTCCATGGTGATTTGCACTCAGAAATGTTCATACCTCTAGGTGTGTCAGCTGTTGACATCTTATTATCAAGGTCAATAACGTGGATAATATATATATATACACACACACATATCAATAATCGGAACTACGGTACAAGATAAAAAAATAACTGCAGTTCTTTCTTCTACTGGTTAGAAGCAAGAGCTGGCAGAACATTTTAAATCATATTTGGCCACTAAGTTCTATTTGACTTAAAGTTTCAAACAAATTTAATAAATTTAAATAAAATTCTATTTTTAATGACCTAGATTAATTTTCAGGGTGCTTTGTTCTGATATTCATATAGGTTAGATTTTTTTTTTTTAATTTGAAATAAACCCTATTAAAGTAAAATAAATTTTGGTAAAAACTGAAAAAGTATGAAGTGACCTGAAATCTTTTTTCTCCAGATAATCTTTCCAAAACTTTGGAGACTTTTGCCTCTGTCAAATTTGGGATTTCATGTAACAATGCATACAGTAGATTTAAAAGAAAAAAAAAATCTGAAAAACTGTATTTGCAGTAAGTACCTTTTAAGTATTGGGAAATATAAGAGAAACCAAAGAACTTGGGGATTTCTCCTGAGGGAGACAATAAATAAACAAGAATAAACAAAGGGACAATAAACCCTTAGCTTTCCAATATCAACTTATTTTCTGTGTTTGAAAACAACAGAACAGTGCCAGATTATGTTGATTGCCACTGATATATGAATTAAAAAGTTTAATATTAAAAGTAAAATCCAGAATAAATTCAGCAGTAGTATCTAGTGGTGGCCAGAGGGAATCAAAGACTTAAAACTGAATCATGACTGCTAAAAAAGATGCAGATGTAGGATCAAGATGGTCTCAAATATTCTCTATCCTCCATTAAATTTTAAGGGAAAGATACATGCAAAGTTAGCAGAAAGGCTCACATCCAGGTGCCAACCAGAGATGCAGAAAACAATTGATAAATATTATGGAGAAAATATAACGCTCTATCTACTGAAATACAATTGCTGAGGAGCTATCAAAGTATAAAAGACAGAAATTAAATTTTTGGAGAAGAAAAAATCCCTGAACTCAGGCTGTAAACAAAGACGTACTGAGGTTACACCCTATGGTCAAGTAACAAGATTCATTATGCTGGAGTTTAAAGGCAAGGGAAAAAAAATAAGAAAAAGCCTATGTCTAGGAATCAACCACTGACCTGGAAGACAGCACTTTGATGATGATAATTCTCTTGTTACACTTGCATGCAGCATTAAGCACATGATTCATGAGGCTCAGGTGAGTTTTAGGTTAGAATAATGCCAGGAAAAGAGCAGAGCACACTTACAGTAAGAGGCGATGCAAGAAGGTGTGTCCCAGGAATTTGTTCAGCAAGAGGGGGAAAAGGTCACTAAGAAGAGCAAATTTAAAATTTTATGACAGCAAAGTTACACTACTTAAATCAGTAACTGCAGGATTTTGCCCAAGAAGACAGTGGAGCTATGTAAGGTCAAAATCCAATATCCCAGGCCTAGGCATCACATGCTAGCCAGTAAGGCCAAGGATATCTGATATACAAGGAACATTTAGAGTTGAAGGCTGTGGGTGTCAGCAAGAGAGGTACAGAATTAAAATAAACAGCGTTTTTAACTGACAAAGAGCAAAAATAATCTTGCCATTTAACTATTAAACTCCTTATTATAGAGGAATAATCAAATTTTTAGGAACTTGACCCACTGCAGTGATTAGGCTGCCCACAGCAATGAAGCAGACTTGGTTCTGCCCTCTGCTTTTTCAGAAAGCTGACTTTGGCTTCTACTCAGTGGCCCAGGTTTGGGAAGTCAAGCATATTACATTTTACTGTATCAGAGCAGTTAATCAATAAAGCTGAAAACAGATCATAGAATCAATTGGGTTGGAAAAGGCCTCTGAGATCATCAAGTCCAACTTTCCACACCACACGTTTTCCAGCCACTTTTCCCCCAGCCTGTAGCCCTGTATGGGGTTGTTGTGGATGAAGTGCAGGACCCAGCACTCTGCCTTATTGAACAATCATACCACTGGCCTCAGCCCATTGACCCAGCCTGTCCAGACCCCTCTGCAGAGCCTTCCTGGTGGGGGACACCACCTGCGACCGGACACCAACTGGATGTGGCACTAATCAACCTCCAGTCATCTGGGACCTGCCCAGTGAGCCAGGACTGATGATAAATCACGGACAGGGGCTTGTTGAACTCCTCCACCAGCTCCCTCAGTATCCTTGGATGAATCCCATCTGGTCCCACAGACCTGTGAGTATCTAAGTGGCACAGCAGGTCACTCCCTCTGTGGAGGGGTGTCAGTGAAACCCAGAGGATGTTCTATTCTGCTCCC
Source organism: Pipra filicauda (assembly GCF_003945595.2). Lineage (NCBI taxonomy): Eukaryota > Metazoa > Chordata > Aves > Passeriformes > Pipridae > Pipra > Pipra filicauda. The sequence goes on along the minus strand of NW_024105087.1, from coordinate 3,081,745 downwards.
CATCCCTCTCTACCAGCTCAGGGGGCGGCTGCCCTGGGGATAAACAGTCTTTTTGTTGAGGACTGAGGCAAAGAAGGCATCAAGTACCTCAGCCTTTACCTCATTCTTGGTTACAAGGTTCCCCTCTGCATCCAATAAAGGATGGAGATTTTCTTTGGCCTTCCTTTTGTTGTTAATGTATTTAAAAACCAAATTTTTATTATCTTTCACTGTGATGGCCAGACTGAGTTCTAGCTGAACTTTCAGCTTTCTAAGTTTCTTTCTCCATGACCTAACGACACCCTTGTACTGTTTCTGAGTTGCTTGCCCTTCTCAAAGATCATAAACTCTCTTTCCCCCCACCCCAAGTTCCTGCAAAACCTCCTTGCTCAGCTAGGCCAGCCTTCTTCCCTGACAGCTTCTCTTTCAGCACATAGGGATGGCCTGCTCCTGTGCCTGTTAAGATTTCTTTTTAAAAGTATGTCCAGTCTTCCTAGATTCCTTTGTTATTGACAACTGTTTCCCACAGGACTCTCCTAAGCAGTGACCTGAATAGGCCAAAGCCCACCCTCCAGAAGTACAAGACAGAGTTTGCTGACCCCCTTCCTGACTTCACCAAGAATTGCAAACTCTATCATTTCGTGGTTTTGATGTTGGAAGACGTTCAACACAGTACTAAAGGAAGCTGCAAGAATGTATGGCAGCTACTCCTAAATCTACAGTTTGCACAGGGAGAGCTTTGCCTCTTGGAGCAATAACAGAACAGCTCCAGTATTAGTAGAACTCACAGATGGAGGAAAGGTTTGGGTTGTGCTCCTATGGAGCTACAAGGAGGACACCTCTGGAGTAAAGTGTCTGGCAGTGATAGAAACTATCTGGATATAGAGAGGCACATTTGAAACATACCATGTTTGTGAAGTCCAATTTCTTGCCCACTTCAATGCTGAAAAGTCCTGTCCAGCTCCATCAGTGTGCTTGCCTCAGAAATATTTCCACAGAGATTTTAAATTAAATGCAAACTCTGTATTCTGACACATGGAATTTTCCAAGAGTGCTTTAGCAAAGAAACCCACAATGTTGCTGCATGACAATTTAAAAAAAAAAAAAAAGTAAGAAGCACTGCAGAGGCAAGTGTTCATCCATTTCTTCTTTAACTGTAGCTTTTGGATTTTTTCCCCTGACACTGAGGAGGACCAGAACTCAGTCATTTGACTTCTGAACAATCTACCTTAAGATTACCATCATTCCCCTCTAAATTTTGGTGCAGATGATAAACATGACTCAAATCATCACCAGACACCTGTCTTAAACCATAAATATATTAAATTCTTGCAAGTAGTATGCCTTCCCTCCAAAACACTGAGTTTACTTTGTTTCTTTTTTCTTTTCCCTTAAATCTTTTTCTTCCATGTTCCCAAGCCAACAGGCCGAGTTGTCCCCATGGGCTATTGATGGCATTAAAGTGGACTGTTCAGCAGCTGTGCCCTACTGCCTGCCCTATCGATCAGCTTCTCACATGGCTCTTAATAGGTTTATTGATATTTTGGATTCATTTTGTCCTGATTTTTGTCAATCTTCACATTTTCACAGTCATTTTGCTTGAGGAATGTATGCAATTAGTCTGGCTCTTAAAAGCCATGTTCTTAGATTAACGATTTATCCAGTGGCTTTATCTACCCAGCTTCTTTTCCTTTTCTAGTGTTTCTTTGCTTTTTTGGTTTGTGGTTTTTTGCTTCTCATTTTAGTTTTGTTCATGTATTAATGTAAGATCTGTGTATTATCTGCTGTTTTCTGAATGCAAGTTGCTGGGTAGCAAACTATTTCCAAACTAGTTTTTGTTCTTTTTGTGGATCTCAGTCTACCTTTATTCTTTGACCATGTTTTAAACCTATTTTTATACTTGTGAGACCTTTTAATATCCAAGAATTTTTAAATCCTTTGCTGGTATTAACTGGCATAGGATTAATGTTGTTGCAAAGCAACAGTGCTTTAATTCAGCCAAAGATTAGTTTCTTTGCCTTTAAGAAGAAGGGATAGCAAACAAATGTATTTAAGTCTGAACTCTTACTCATTTAAAAGTCTTTATGAAGAGTAGAAAACAGATCCAATAAAAATATTTTCCCTAAGATTTCAGAGACTACTGAAATTGTGTAGCTTCTGGAACGTCATCAAAAGACAGAGGACTAGAAGGGTTTACTGATCACTGATAAATATTATGCCATCAAATGTTTCCAAGTTTCTCACATATTGATTATTTCCATTGATTTTGTGTAATTTAAAAAAATTTTCACTATTCAGATGGTGTCTTATCTGTCTTGATTTGAAAGATTTAAGATACCTTTTATCTCAAAGTTTGTTGTCTTAATATAAGAATCAACCTCATTTATAAGTCTTATTTTTAGTTATTTTTATGACCTTTTCCCAGGATGCTACTTCACATACTATATTGCTTTACGTTTTTCATACAACTTGCTGTTTAGTTTTATGAGAGTATACCTACTGTTCATTTACAAATTTATGATAACAAGATGCCTTGCAATATCAATGTTTTTAAATCAGTATGAATGTCACTTGTAGATTAAAGCAAAACAAAACCAACGTTACCCTTCTACTCCATTAACTGATATGTTACTTTAAATTCACTCAAGGAACTGGGGAAACCACAACAATGCACTATTGATGTGTAATTAAGACAAAAGAATAATTTTCTCATGCTCTTAATACAATCTGTGATCAAATCTAATGTACAACTGACAAATGATAACCTGCCTCACTCTGGGCTTTGTTAAAAACTCTCTTGGTACTTCACAGACAGGTTCATTGAGAACAGGAAGGCTTCATTTTCTTACAGAACAAAAATTTCCATGTAACTTTTGTAATTATGAATACTGATGGAGCAACATCCCCCATGAAGTTAACGGAAATTTTACTTCTGACTTGGTCAGATTTTCAGCCTAGCATCTGCAACTTTTAAGGGTCTGAGGAAGAGCCAAAAATTCTTGATTTATGAAAGCAGCCAAAGGTTTTATAATTTGTACCATAAAGTCATTAAACACATTTTAAAAAGCCCTGCATTTAAACAAGCTGATAAATTAGGGAAAGCATCAACCTTTAGAAGAGCACACAGAGGCTTTTGCCTGAAAATAAGAGCTTTTCAACTGCCTATGTACTCATTTACTTAGTAGGAACTAATTCCAGGTTGTCTCTTATGTTAGACTAGGCCACAACAAACAAATCAGAGATTTAGTAAGGTCAACATTTTGTGTGTGTGTGTGAGGGGTTGTTTGGTTTTGTTCATCCATTTTCAGTTGTGCAGATTTTACAAATATGACAATTTCATTACAAGTCACTGTTTCTATACATAATCACAGTCTTTCACCATCATTCTCTGAGTTTCATTGACAACCCTTCATCTGTTTTTAAAGTAAACAAATTCTTCAGCATTGGCACTGTTCAACATCTGGCATAATGAAACCTTAATTGTAAGTGAGGCCTCTGGACTCTCCTTTAAAACCAATTAAAATATAACTGAGAAAGAAACATTTTTTTCAGGTGTTTCTCAAACAATAGGGGACAGTAATACAATTTGTTTAAAGAAATACATGTTTCTGGAAAATAGGTCCATCTATAAGTTATATTTATACATTGAGTGGCTTCGATTTTTAGCTGAGTTGAAACCAAGACTGCGTCTGCCTTTTGTTTACACAGGAGGATTAGAACAGGAGGATAAATGAGGGGTTCTTGGCTGGCTGAGGATTATAGAAATAACAGAAAGACCTCATAAAAACAGATAGCATCCTGCTTCAGATTTGCAGCTCCACAAAGCTAAAGTTTGGCAGGCACACACTGTGGTTAAAGCTTCCTTATTTGGGAAGAAAAGAGCAGTGATACTAAAAAGATTGAGAGAGAAACTCTGTTCTCTGAAAAGACTTAAATTCAGATAAGCTAAAGCAGGCATAGATTAACTGGGCAAGCATCAAACTGATGGTCTGATAACCACCACTTCCAGTGGAAGAGATTGAACTCCCTAAAATGTGTTTCCAGTCAATTTTTATTAGACGGCAATATTTAATATCTGAACACAGAGCGTTCCAGCTTCCTTCCCCTTTGAACCCTGGAGCATTATGGCTGTGCACAAGCAGGGGATCAGAGACCCTCCTGCTCCCTTTAGTCAGCAGCATCTCACTCAGAAGCCAGGAAGGAGGTAGTGCCAGCTGCTGGTTAATAAGCGGGGGCATGTTTCTGAAAATCTCCAGGCTCTAAAACACAGCAAGTGTGCAAACAGTAAAGGCCAGTGTTCGGTCTGTGTCATGCTGGAAAGCTACCAGCCATGGGCAAGATTGGAAGGGACCACTGGAGGTCATCTAATCCAATCTCCCTGCTCAAACAGGGTCCCCTAGAGCATGTTACTCAATATTGTGTCCAGACAGCTTCTGAAGATCTCCAAAGAAGGAGAATCTTGTCATTTAATCAAATCATGTCCTCAGAGAAAGCACAGAATTAAAAAAGGTCTCTAAAAAGCCATCTGGCCTGTTTCTTTGCCACGAGTATACCATATACAGCATCAGTTATACCTGTGTCTTTCCTGACCAACAGTTGCTTAATCTGTTTTCAAAGGCCTCCCCCATGACAGACAGTTTGCATGGCTGTCTACTCCAGTGATTCACAGTCTTGTTAGGTTTCCTAAAATCCGATCCAAGCTGTCTTTGCTCCAGTTTCAACCTGTAGAGGTTGTCCTACTCACACGCAAATGTGGGGAAAAGTCACCCCCTGTTACTGCAGAAGCTTTTTATTAGGCAATGACTACACTGGTGACTCCAATATTCTCTAGACTAAGCAGCTGACTCTGACCTTTTTTTGGAGCTCCTTGTTTCTAGACTTGTGACCATTTTTGTTGCCCCCATCTGGAACCCATCCAATGGGCCCACTTCTGCCCGAGTTGCAAACCCCGAAAGCCGACACACTATTCTAGTCAAGATGTTACCACACTTAGCACGACTGGGATACCTCTCCTGTCCTGCATGGTCAACTCTTGCTGTTATGGCCCTTAATGAAAAGTCCCTTCTTGCAATAACAGTTGCAACAAAATATTATTTTGTTAAGTAATATTAATACAAACCAGTCCTGTTCAGACAAAAGGAACAGCATGGGAATTCAGTCACAGTAATTTGTATACAAATATATAGGTGCTGCATTTTCACACCAAGAGACACCCATAGTAAAAATCTTCTCTTTTCCAACCCAAGTTTCCTCAGAAGTCACAAGCCACATCTATCAGCCAGCTGCAAAGATCCCTCCATGGCATCTGATCCAATCTATTCCAGTAGTAGGTCAACTACTGTAAAAACTACATGGAATTAAAATGAAGACAAGACTTGCTTGTATATGGGGGTCAACACTTTGAGGCACCACACATCTTTTACATGATCATATACTTATGAATAGAACTTCTGTGGGTCAACTCAACAAAATCCAGGTGGATTTTGTAAAATTCTTATCAGATTATTAAAAAAAATACAAACCAAGTACATATTTTCTGGTAAGAGCTTATTAAACATTAAAACCCAACCCCTAATGGAAACTAAAGATACTCCTGGGAATCCTCCCCGCTGCAAATATTTCTGTAGCTGTCATAAGAGTCATGGAAATTAGGAAGTTTAGAGAAAAAGATGGTGAGTCACAAGCAGACTATATTCTGTTGTGCTCAAGAGGATCTGCAGAGATGCCAACGCCTTCCAGATCTCAGATACATTGCAAAATATTGCACCTTGACAATACAACCCTTGGCTTCTTATCTCCACATTTGCCTGCTGCAGCCCCATTATCTCTTGTTTGGTGTCTTCAGGAGATACAGGGAGGCTGAAGAGGATCAGCAAAGCTCTGCAAAATCTCTGAAGCTGAGAGACTGGGTAAGGCAGACTGGATTCTTGTAGGGGATTATTCATGTGAGATTTCTCCCACAAGTTTGGCTGCTGGGACCAGTTTGAACACAAACAAAGCATGACCAGGAGTGACTTAAGGCCTGACTACTTTTTTTATATTCACACATCATTCAAGAAAAGCTAGAACTCAAAGGCTGATGTCCTGTGAGGAAAATAGGCTATGGAGTGTCCCTTTTGGAGTTCATAGTCCTTTTGGTTAAGCTGGACATGCTGATTTAGCTGGTAGAAAGAAGAACCAGTTAAATCTGCCCCTAAATTCTAGTTAATTCTGCAAATTAACTAGTTAATTCTGCAAAATTCTGGTTTTGGTTCTGCAAAGAGATTACTGTAGAAAACAGCAACAACAGAAGAGAAATTTGGAGCAGATTTTCTTCAGTGTTTCTAATTCAGCTAACTTTTTCTCTCATAAAAATAGTAAGCATGTTTCTTGCACATAGAGAAACAGGCACATGTGTCTGAATTTTTATAGGTAACTTGAAGGAAAAGAGAAAGACATAGTTTCCTAACTGTTTTCAAAAGCCACAAACAATCTTAAATTTCTTTATAAACAGATCTGACTGAACGTCTTCACAAGGTCAAAGTTCAGTTGTGTAGCCTTGAGCTAATTTACTGTGTTGTAAAACTTGAGATCAAAAAGTATTTAGAATGATAAAAGCAGAAGACTACAAAGAATAGTAAGGATTACAGCTCATTATAAAGGATATAGTAATGTGCCAAGTAAAGAATATAATAATGCGCCAAATGGAAGAGTCCAGGCCCCAAAGAGCCTGGAAGCAATTATTAAAGCTGAAGAACTGTGGTTTTAATGAATGTGGAACATTATTATAGGTCAAAAAGATCCAAGCCCATAATTTAAGGATATTAATTAAATCAATCATTCGATTAGAATTGCTTTAAGCAAAAACTTAAGTAGGAAATAGTTGAAAAAAACAGATGTAGGATCTGTCAATTAAAAAAAAAAACCAAAAACCAAAAAAAAGGGGCAAGAAAGAAAAGAAGAATTTTCACTGTTAAACATGCCTTACTAACAAATAAAACAGTAGAGGGCTGGAGAAGTTCCCAGTAGTGAGTTACATCATTTACTGCAATGCTCAACTAAATTTCAAATGGACTTGGAGTGCAAATGTTCTTTGTATAACACTAGCAAGTCAGTGGTGGGCTCCAAATAAAAGGAAAGGATTCATCATTTACCATCCCTTCTGCAGCCTTCTTTTCACAAAAAGAAATGGCTGTTTCAATTAGAGTTGTGCAGATTCTCTGTGCTGAGCTTGGTTCAAAGTGTTTTTTATGCAGTGCCAGCATCTGCAGGGATCAGCTTCCCTGCAGGCCAAGCTGTCCCAGTGCGAGGACTGAGATTTGTTTGGGTCAAGCTCCGCTTGCCATCTCTCCTGAGCTCTCAAGAGTACTGGCTCTCAGTGAGGGGCCTGATGTGACTTCTTCCCAGTGAGTTAAACTGCTGCCTCCCACCCTTTGGGCTGGATCTGGAGGTAGCCCATTGGCAGCTCTTCTCACCCCTCTCCCGATGGGGCCCTGCAGTTCCGCTACATGTGTTTGGGTCTGTAGTTAACCACACACTTGTCTTCTACCTTCTCCTTGTCCAGCCACACTAATGCTAGAGATCCCTGTGCAACTGCCACCCCTGCAGGGTGGTTCTTAATAGAAAAGTTAAAGGGATTCTAACACGTGTATGTAGCCTGGTTAGAAAAGCACATATAACACACCAAAGCTCAGTGCACCTAATGGTATCTCCTACAGCCCTGACAAACCAGTTGACTCAGGCATGCAATGGCTTGGAAGGAGTCTGCAAACTGGAAGTGAACACATACAGATTTGAAACCATAGCACTGTGCATTGTTAACAACCATTTTGGAATTAATTCAATACACTTGTCTCAGCCTATGAGCTGAGACGTGACACCAATAACATATTGCGTTCCCTAACAGCTAGAAAGTACAAAACACTTTCAACAAATTGATTTAATGTCCAAGTCTCACTTACAATGAAGTACAGTATTCTGTAGCTGAATGGTAAAAAATAAATAGGATCCAGCTTAGGCTGCAAATGCCTGTAAATGCCTAAGTACTCAGAGAACAATAGCACAGAAATTCTGCCCATTGCTGCTTAAATAAAATAAACGTAGCTGAAGGAAACACATGAAATAGCAAACTCACGGGGAGCTCACAACTCTTGAGTAGGCACTGACCATTACTGTTTGATGCTGTGAATAACAGGGGCATCCCTAGACAGTATTTCCAAAAAAATCAAACTATTTTGCTATAAGTATGTCAGACTGTAAATATAACAGTGTGAAGTATCATGACATGCCTATTAGATTATGTCAGGCTCTGACAACTGATGCTAATAGGCTGCAAGAGCCAGCATTGTTTACATTTTTGTATATAATATCCTTCTCACCAAACCCAAACTTTCTTCACTTTCTATTGTTAACAAGTTAAAGTATTTCACAAGCTTTTGCCCAGCACCACAGCTCAAACCAGTGCAAAGGTACATTCTGTTGTATAACACTACTGAGACTATTTTCTTTTTTCATTTATTTTGGGACCTCATAGCCTAGTCCTATATTTAGGCCAAACCTTTCAGTCTTAAAACTTCCTCTGACCTTTGCGTGAGAATTTTCAACATTATTCTCGCTAAGCATTTGAGACTGTTTCCAAAGGACGTGTAGAAGGCACCCTTCTTAGAAATGAGTGATGTGCCTAAAACAATTATATCCCATGCCACACACATCCCACAGAAAGATGCTGGTGACATCTCAGAAGAAAGAGATGGCCCTAACTACAAGAAGGAGCTGGACTCACACCACTGCTGGGGCAGCAGCTGTGCATGCTGCACTCAGGAGTGCCAAGGTAATTTTCTTTCTTTTTTTTTTCCCCTCTTCTAAAATAAAAAGTAGCTCAAAGGCAGTTTCTAGAAATAGTTTTCCCTGTCTAAAAGGCTAAACCAGATGCTGGGAAATAGTAGATTTACAATCACTTATATGTCCTTATACAAAGATGTTATGATCCTTTCTGATTAGAGGACCACAGACAAATTTTCTCTGCAAAATTTTTGCCTCATAAGGGGAGTATGTAGATATGTAGAGTGGTAAAATTAGATAGCAAGGCAGTTCTGAATTTCAAATGTCTGAACTTTTGAGGGATCAGTTTGAAAAAAAATAAGTAGTTTTAAAAAGAAATACCCTACACTGCTGAAAATCTACAGTTTATAGTATAATTTTAGTAACATCAGTGCTACTCCACTAGTGCAATATCCAGTGCTAAGGAAGGCATGATTGTACATAATTAATGATCTAGATTGATACTTATATGACCCCATGATTGAACTCATGCAACATTATCCTGATGTAGATGTTATTTCCCCCCAAACACGGGTCTTACTACTTAAAATGATGGATGGCAATGCCCAAGGATTGGCAGTGTGGGGCAGCTTTGTTAACAGTGCTTGCAAAACCGCTTGTGGGGGACATGGGAAATATTCACAAATAAGATTTCTACTGTTCTTTTGTAAGTCTTCTGTAGATATAGAAACATGCTAATTTACCCTTCTTGTTTATTTAGCTTTGGTTTCAGCAGGCACAATGGAAACTCTGGTGCTCATTCTGTGTGCATCAGCTGGAATTGAGATATACCTTGGACACCAAATGGGAAATTAGCATGAAACTCTTTCCTCAACCAACCTTCCTGTTTGCCTCAGTACTTCATTCCAACCAGAACTAGGAGGTCAGAAACAAAAGGGATCCATTGCAGGGCACACACACAGACAGAGGAAACACATTACTGTTAAAAAAGAAGTTATTAAAATGAGAAAGGAGCAACATGTTTGCAAACTGAATGACAACACAAGCTTATTCCCATTCTAGCAAAACGCTGCAGACAAACTATTAAATAGATACACTGAACCTCAAAGTAAAACAGTGATTAAAACATCAAGGGAAATTATTTATGTCAGAGTTTTGCAAAGGAAAATTATTCTGAAGAAAGAGAGCTGAACTGCAGGAAAAGTGAAGAGTTTAAGAAAGACACTTAAATTTGCTTGATCCCGACTCTTCTTGATTATATTCAGAACTGAAAGAGAATCACAATCCATACTCCCCCAAACTAAAGACAACTGAAAGTATCCCATTCCCCCATCTCTGGAAAATGACCAAGTCTTTCCCTTTAATGGAGTAAAGGCATTTAAGAAGAGACAGTCTTTCTTGCACCAAAGTCCTAATTGAAAGAACATGGCATGACCTGAAGCAAAATGTTAATTGAAACCACCCTGCATTTCTTTTCCAAGCAAAGTCCTTTTGTCTGACTTTTATAGATTAATCTGACACACTCCCTTCCCTTGCATGGAAAGTTCTGGGGTTTTTTGTTTATACTGCACGAAGCATGAAATTATTGTCCTTAATGCTTTGTTCTTTCCAACTGCATGAAACTCAGCAACATTTTGAAACATATTTGTTAGATGATGAAGGCCAGAGCTGACATACGAAAAACATATGGGTATGTCCATTTGCATGCACAAAACCCACCCCAGTATGCATGAAAACCAGCACTGTAGTGGCTAATTGATTTTTTGACCTCAAAGCAACTATTACAACACACTTCCACGTTTCTAAGGGAAAATCAAATGCAGAAGCAGTACTGGTATAAACCCCTCCATCATCATCATGCAACACAAATACACTGCTCTAATTGCACCCACGAGAAAGCTCACTTTATTTTGCAAGACAATTCACTCTAAATTTGCTTTTGCAATACTATTCCTTTCTTTCTTAGGCTGTATAGCCTCTTTTCTCTCCTTTACAATTAAAAAGTAGGAGTTTCCTACCCCACCTGACAACACCATCGAAAATGAAATCCATTCTAATCCTGTATTCTTCTCAACTCTCAGGTTCCAGCAGAAGCTTACCATTGTTTAGAGCACAGAACATTATCCCTTTACTTTCTGCCATCACGAAATCTTTCCTGTGTATCATTTCAAGGGCACTTCTTAACAAGTCAGCAGTAAAATCATCCAAATTGCACAAAGTGCAAAAAGGGGTTTTTTTCCTTTAAGAGCAATAATTTAGTGAGATTTGGAGAGACCATCTTATACTCAGGAAAACTTCTATTGCCTTTTTATACATCACCCACTAAAACAAATACAGGCTGAAAAGACCAAGAGATTGAAGAACTAAACCCAAATTTTCAGTAATATAAGAAAAACAACAATAAAGAAAAAGCTGAAAAAATATTTGAAGAGGAATGAATATACTCTTACACAATCTCATTAGATGTACTGAATTATCAAAGATAATTATAAATATAAAGTACATACCATGCAGGAAAATCAGATGGCTGAAGAAAGAGGTTGCACCTTGTTACTTCTCCCCCTACAGGAGGAGGGAAAAAAAATAAGGTGCTTTTCCCAGGGTACATCCTGAGCTCAGGTGACTGCAGTTACCTCCCAATAAGTGCCTTCAGCTGAGCTGGGGAATGCAGCAGTGTAAATAAAAATCTAGGAGTAAATAAAATCGTCTTCTGTGGAGAAAGAAAGGAGGTTAGGGGAAGATCAAGGAATTGCTGTCTAGTAAAGCCTTTACTTGGAGAGTTTAGCTAATGGATTATCTTTCAAACACTTGTATATACTTAAATAGCTTTTAAATAACTAAAAGCTACAAAATCCTTATTGTGCTTACACTGCAGGGCTGAAAATTACACTAGTTTGCATATTTTGAATAAAATTATGTTAACTGTTAACTCCAAGGTATTAATTTCTGGGACATAATCTAAATAAGTGAAAGTGGAGAAAATAACTAAATCCCTTGTGAATGTTTTGTCACACTAGTCACAGTGAGTTCTGGCTCATCTGTAGTTTACAGCCAAAAAGAATCCAGGGTAAAACATTTTCTTGGGTTACCTCCTGTTTGAACTTTCGGCTCAGAAAAATGAATAGAAGTGTAATTGAACACGTCCCTTCTAATTTCTCTCTTCGTAACAATTCCAGAATCAATCATAACAATTCCCAATTAAAGATCACTCTAAAGTGCAGGTGTGTACGTAAACAGTTGAGATGTTAGTTAAAACTGGAAATAATTTTAATTTTACAAATGATACAAGGAAATCAACAATTTAGAAAGAGACATGAAAACTTGTAATTTCTTTTCCTCAGACTGATTCATTTCCAACACCTAAATAGAATTCCATATTTATTTTCAGTTATTCCTTTCTTAATTCCTTTCTTCATACATTTTTAAGTAAGCTACTATTAGTCTCATTAAATTATGCTTTATTCTTAGGCAAAATTTTTGGAGGTTGAATTTTTGGAGGTAACTAGTATACAGAACACCTGTTGTAGTCATGAGTGAAACGTTTCACCTGCATCTCTGATAACTCTAAATGATTTTTGGCCAGAGTTATGGTAACTATCAGGAAAGCACTTTTTATGTCAGTGATTTTATTCAGGGTGACCAAAAATACTGAGAGTCCCTACTCAGGACACCTTCTGACCTTTTGCAACCTAGAAAGCAAAAGCTTTATTGAAAATAGGACCACGAGCAATCTGCTTGTGACTGAACTTCATGTGCATTTTGCTCAGGTAACTTTTGCAACAGCTTCTTCCTTGTACCATTATTCACAATATGAAGTACCAGGTCAATTCTTTGCCTGTCTACCTGCCTTTTTCTTTACAAGGAAAGAGGGAGCTTGTCCTGCAGTTGATCTCTTCCTCCCCCATACCACATTGCCAAGAGGCAAAAACATAACGAAAAAGTATAAAGATAAAAATCTTTTAAAAGTGAGATACTGTTACAAAAAAATATAGAGTAAATACAAATTATTTCTAAAACCATCAGTATTCCCATCTAACATCAAATTACAACAGTCAAAATTTTTACACAACAAATCTGAAAATTGTGCCCTTTTTCCACAATTTCTTGCAACTAATAATTTCTAAACAACACACACATTTTTTTGTTCTGAACGTATGAAACACCTGGAAAAAACCTGTAATTTTCAGAAAGAAAATTTACCTCATAAAATTAAAGAGTTAATGTTACTTTGGGGGGCATGACTCAAGAAAATACGACACAGGGTGATTTATATGCTATATGAAAGGTTATATAGAGGAATAAACAAGTACTCCAAACAGTTACACTCAGCAAATGTAAGTGTGCAAGGGATAGATGACAGACTGCACAGGAAAGTAACCCAGGGGTCAGCAAACAGCTCCCTGGAAGACCTTTAAATCCTGTTAAATATCTCAGCTGAGCTCTATCTAGAGCTTGGGAAACTTTAAAATGGTCTTCTCCCTTCCCTCCTGAAGCCCCTGAACATTAACACTGTGCAAATACAAAAGCATCCTGGGCTCCAAAAAATGCCACCTGTGACATCTGAAGAGTATATGGATGGATGTACTATTTCAGCTCAAGAATCCACCTCACCCAGTACAATCTCTCAGCCTCCAAGCAGAAGCCATTTAGGGCATTTTCTGAGCTTCCCGTGGTTTGCCTTCTCCGTTACCCCAATAGGTGTCTCTTCCAACTACCTTTAAATCCGTGTTGTGCAAGTAAAAGGTACACAGTTTTTGACAAGGAGTCCCACAGGTCTGCAAGCTGCTTGTTTTATCCAGTCAAGCATTTGTACAAAGTACAGAAATCTCTTTAATGTGGGGCTCAATATAGTACCTTGTCTCTAGGGCTGAAAGGCCAACAAACTGACAAGAGTGTCTTTACCTTCACCTTATAAACATCAATGACTTAAAAATCTGTTCCTTCTTTCATGCTCTAATTGTCCCCTTCCAGTTGTGCTCTTCCACCCATTTACTCTGTTGTGACACCACACCTTCAAACTTAACAAAAAATTAATCCAGCCCATCCTCTTCACTCTTGTCACAAAGTCACTTAAAAATTCACTTTTATCTTAAATCTTTGAGGTTGCTTTTTTCCTTTTTCTTTCTTCTTTCCTCCAAATCCCACATTTGGATCATTTCCAAATCCTGATGCTTTTTCCTCCAAAAAGCTCCAGACCTCTATACCCTCTATCACTGTCAGTAAAACTTGATATCCAAAGTGCCATGAATATCCAGCTTCACTGATGCAAACTAGTCTTGTCTGCCTTTCTTAAGATCAATGCTGCTTGGTCCAGCACTAATAAAATAGAGCCACAAAGATGCTAGGAAGTGGGAACAGACAAACCACAGGAGCCACAGGGAGATTTGGAGGTCAAACATAAAGAAAAATCCTATTCAGCCCAGATCCCCTGGGCTCTAGAGTATGACCAGCACAGATGGAGTCTCTGGGGACTGTTGCTGCCAAGCTCCCAAAGAGACTACGCAGTAGGAATTTTTCAGAGGCTTGTGATACAGCCAGATTTAAGCAGATTCCTGACCACAGGCTTCCCAGTTTCCCAAAAAGATGGTTATAAGACTTGTTTTAATCACTGTGTACACTATGTTTTGCCTTAAATTTGTTCTTTGTCCACTGACACTTTCCCCCAAAAATCAGCTTATGGCTGATCGTAGCTATGGAGAATTCAGATCCAAGTTTTTCAAGTTATACCAACCATAAAAAACCCATAAACTATCATAAAGGAATGTGTTAGGTAATTCTGCTGACAGCCATCTTTGCCAGCTTCACCTTCAAATTTTAATAGTAAAATAATCTTATTTTTTGTTTTCTCAGCAAAGGACCACCTTTTTTGTGTCGTGTGACATTCTGCAAATGATTCATGCAAGCGCTTCCAGATTAACTGCAAGTCAAGGTTTCAAAGCAAATCTTTTCTGATCTCCTATTGCTAAACAGTTTCTAAACTAAAATAAAATCAGCCACTTTATTTTAAGTGTATTTTTACCTGAGCCTCATTGATTGCACTCAGTTACTGAGAGCCCATAGAATTACACAGTGGTTTGGGTTGGAAGGGACCTTTAAAGATCCTCTAGTTCAACCTCCCTGCTGTGTGCAGAGACATCTTTAACCAGATTAGGTTGTTCAGAGCCCTGTCCAACCTGACTATATATGTTTCCAGAAATGGGACACCTACCACCCCTCCAGGCAACATGTGCCAGTGTTTCACCACACTCGTCATAAAAATTTTCTTCCCTATTTATATCCTTATAAAAGTCTTAATCTTTTAGTTTAAAACCATTACCCTTTGTCCTATCACAACAGACCCTGCTAAACAGTTGCCCCTATCTTTCTTATAAGCCCCCTTTAAGTAAGCCACAAGAAGGTCTCCCCAGAGCCTTCTCTTCTCCAGGTTAAACAACCCCAACTCTCTCAGCCTGTCGTCATAGGAGAGGTGCTCCAGCCTCCTTATCATTTCTGTGGCCCTGCTCCTTCTCAACCACTCCGACAGGTCCATGACCTTCCTGTGCTGGGGACCCCAGAGCTGGATGCAGCACTCCAGGAGGGGTCTCACCAGAGCAGACTAGAGGGGCAGAATCACCTCCCTCACCCTTCTGGCCACTCTGCTTTGGATGCAGCCCAGGATACAACTGGCTTTCTGGGCTGCAAGTGCTTGTTGCTGGGTCATGTCCAGCCTCTCCTGCACGAGCATTCCCCAGAGTCCTTCTCTGCAGGGCTGTTCTCAATCCCTTCATCCCCCAGCCTGTGTTGATACTGGGAATTGCCCTGACCCAGGTGCAGCACCTCGCACTTGGCCTTGATAAAATTCACAAGATTCCCACGGACCCACTTCCCGAGCGTGTCCATGTCCCTCTGGATGCCATTCCATTCTTCAGGTGTGTCAACAGCACCACTCAGCTTGGTGTCAGCTGCAAACTTGCCGAGGGGCACTCAATCCCCTTGTCTATATCATAGATGAAGACATTAATTAGCATTGATCCCAAGGGACATCTGAGGGACAGCACTTGACATTGATGTCCATCAAGACTGTGAACTGTTGATGGTCCGGATGCAACAATCCAACCAATTCCTCATCTACCAAACAGTCCCTCCATCAATCCTTAGAATATTATAGTTCAGTAGTATCTGGTTTCCTCTAGCTTCCATAGGGAATCATGAACTCAAGAAATTTTAGACATTAAGAGAAGATTTAAAGGTACTTTGCTTAGGTTTTTTTCCTCCCTTTGCAACAGATTCAAGGGGTGTAAAGAAATTCTCTTGGACACTGAGTGTAATTATAACTAATCATTTCCTTCTTTCTCCTTGGAGCAACGTACATTGACTTCTCTTCATTTTAAGGTAGTTGGCTGACACAACTCAAATTTAATTACTCTTTCTGCCTGATAAACTCCAGTCTGTGAGCAAATATGTCTCATTTTTAAGTCTGGCTAGACAGCAGCAGTGTAATAAAGACCTATCCACCCCTGCTGCAGCCTGTAGCTTTTGAAATCTTTCCTAGACGACAAAACAGCCTCCTCTACCATAGAACTTTCTCATAACAACCTTATTAAATAAAAACTAATGCCTAAAAAAGCTGTAAACTAATAAACTGACTGCCAATTATAATGAATTCTCCTGTCAGAATTGCTTGGCGTGCAACCACAGCAGGTAATCAGCAACGTTGATGGTGACTTTCAAAATAAGGTTTACTAGGCAAGGATGAGAATTGACACAGACATTCTAAATACATAGTTGTTTTTCTCCCATCAAGTAAAAATTTCCAGTTTCTGAATGGCTGTAGTAGTTTCATTTGTATAATCACTGGATATAAATATCCAGACAGCAAATTCTGACAGGGTTGCTTGTGCTGTATAAATTCAAACTGTGGCTTACTGTGCACTATGTCCCTGCCCAGACTCAAACTAATACAGCAGTATTAAAGAAGAGCAGAATTCTTTTATTTCTTAATTCTCCATAGCATCTCCAAATGGGAATTTCTATCCTCAAATTCATCTTTGGATAGCCTTAGCAATGAGCAAAATATAAAGCTTTGCAGTGTTGGGGAAGCCACTTTCAAAGCACCTCAAAAATACTCAGACCTTCTTCCAGAAGAAGGAGGCCAAGCAAAGACAAGGGGCTTCTCTAGCCAGTCACATTTCAAAGCTGTTAGGAGGCAATTAAAATATTCTGATCATAGCTGCCAAAGGACAAGCACTAACAGTTCCAACTCCCTTAGGAAAATATGTCAGGAGCAGTAGATTTCTCAGACATGAGGCCAAGAGCAGCATTTGACATATACACTCAGTCTGCAAGAGTCAGATGAAGGGAAGTCTGAGAAAGAGTTTATGTCCTTTAAAACCAGCAACACAGCCATGCTTTTCCTTGTGAGAGTTTTAACCCATGAACCCCAGTGTTTACCTCTTTCTTGTTCAGACTGAGAGAGGTGTAGGTATCAAGCACGTGACAACCGCAGTTTCTTCCACCGAGGGCTAGAAGTGATCAGCACGTCTCTGTTAGTACAGGTTTTGAGTTAAAACCACAAAGTAAAGAAAAAAGTGGTGGTAACATAAAAAAAAAAAGAGAAAATTTTAATGGCAAAAAGATTACCCCTCCAATACAGAAAAAAAAAAGAATAAAACTGACAAAAACATTTCAAATAAAATTAGCAACATAAAATGAAGCAAACACTGCACTTTAACTTCACTGTTCAGCAGGAATCCAGTTTTGAGCTGGACCTATATTCTGCATTCCATTTTTTTTCTTCAGTAAGTGAATTTTACATCACTTTTTCTAGGAGATTCTAAGCAGGAGTGCAATGGATAAAGGATTAGGTTCTTTTACACCAGTGAAGGGTGGGTTATTGGCACTGGTTGGTTCAGCTTTCATGTACTACAAACCATATTTAGCATGAAAGCACCACAATCTTTACTGGGATACTACCAAAGAAGTAGTAGATGCCATAGGGGCAGTCGTTATGATGTGCTTACAAGGAAAGATAAAACATTGATATTTAATTATAATGCTTTGAATCAAGGCTGGCTGGCTGACTGTGAGAATACAAACTGAACCCTAATACATCACAAAAACCACTGCCTGGCATTCAGGCTTCTTATTTCATTGGGGTTTTTTAAATTAACCTGAAGAACACGTCAGAGAATTCTCCAGTTTATTTGTTTAAATAGGCAACATTCAGAAGAAGTTGTACACCACAACACACAGAATTTGCCTTCATTACTTATTTAAAACAGGAACTCAGAAGAAATTGCACAATGCTTTTAATCAGTTAAGATCCATCTCTGAGAGAACACTACGGAAATAGAAGAAGGCAAAATAGAGTATAGATTATATAGAGTATAATTTACATATATCACATGAAATTAAGCTGTGTTCAGCATGTAGTGTATGCACATGCATGGGATGTCAGCTGAGTTACATTTTTCTCAAGGTGCCAAATTTGATAAAAGTGCCAAATGCTCTCATACAAGAGGAATCTATCCCTCTCATGGTTTTGTCAGGCCGAGGGAAGGCAAACTCCAGTGTATTCCTTCTGCAAGTGATGAGGTGGTTCTGGAGCTGTTAAAAGTCATGAAGTGGCTCTGTAGCAACGTGCCGTCCATAACAGATGAACTCAGCCATGGTTTGATGAAGGCTCCAGCTCCCAACCCTCCCAGTCCCATTCAGACCCAGCCCTGGAACGTGGATGAACTCTGGGCTTGGATTTTTTTTGAGTGTACCTCTTAGATTTTTTTGGGAACTGTAACTATCACTTTAGCCAGGCTCACTGGTGCTTGTTTTCTCATTAAGCAACTAACTAACATTCTTTTTTTACCCAAAGTATTCCCAAACCTAAGAGTAAACAATGCTTTCTTGGTGTCAGCTTTCCCTGCAGGTGTCTCCATAATGATATTGCCTTTCCTAGGGATAGTGGTAAACTTAAAAGGAAAAATACACTTCTTACACAACACCTGATCTACCTTAGATTTTAATTTCTTCACAGCAGAAGACTGGCATGTATCACGGGCATGCTTACAGAGTGCCACAGAAGAAAAGAAAGCAAAATTCTTGTGAAACACATTTGTGAAAGAAAAATAATCCAAAATGCAATCAATTTGAAAAGAGGTCTGGAGAGATGCTATTACTGGTCTTGGCTTCAGTTTTTTAAACTTACTGTACTGAAACAAAACATTAAAGTCAAGCAAAGTGTCAAACCACGGACTCTGGGGGGATTCCAAATATTATAGTGCCTCCATTCTATAGGGAACAGAGAAAAAATAGCATTACCAAATTTCATGCTATTTTTGTAAGTATCTAAAAGCAGCTAAGGCTCAGATTTTTTAGTGAAATGTATATAGTGGTGGATGGCAGAAAACTTTGCTGATAGACAACCCTGATTCCAGCATTTTCATCTGTTGGCTCAATCTTGTCAAAAAAAGTTTTAAAAGTTATGTTCTCTAACTTTTAAGACAAATACAAGACTGCACAAAATAGCTTTGTGCTCCTAAACTATTTGAGAAATAAAAACTGAGGACACAAAAGCAATGTAAATTTTATCTGTAATGAAAGACGAGACACTTTTTTTTGGTAATGTATATACATGGGCTCTTTTCTGATTTTTGTAGTTTTAGCAACATTTTCTTCTGCTGATACTGGTAAAATACACACTACTAAGAAAAACAATAGGGCTACACAGAAGCAGATACACCAAGTAAACTTCATGTGATCACATAGACACAACCATGAAAGTGTAGAACAGGTCGATTGCTCCATATAGTTATCTAATTCATTTCAAATGAAGATATTTTTGTATATATACAATCTGGAAAACTATCTCAATAAACATCTAAAATAGCTTTGTAGAATATCTTTAAACAGCCTAGCACGTATATGTTTATCCTAATTCATTGAGGAATTTTATTATGATAAACTGAATAAAGCTATTTTATTTCTGAATATGTACACTGTGCTTCAGTGTCACAGTGTTAATCCCTTTTATCACATCTTGTTTTCTTGAGTTCTAACACTGAAAAAAGATTTTTTGTTTTAAAAAAAAATCATAAAATTAAGCATGTGATTTTTAAAATAAACTGTCCTTTGAATAACACATGTTCAATTAACATACCCTAAGTTAAAGCACACACTTTAAGAATGCTGAATTAAAGTCTTGAGACATCTCTACTTGAATTTGCCTGTGTACCGCAGATGGTCTTAGTTAATACACTATTTGTTGATGTGTAAGATCTTAAATTATTCTGTTAACCAGAAAAAAAGAAAAAAGGACATTCTATTGTGCATTTGAAAATGTCAGCTTTTGAAATAATGAAGCCAGAGTTCTGAATTTCAGCTTGTTTTTCACTCCAGTTTAAGAAGGATGAAATTATCCTACTTCAAGATTTATAACAGCAGCTGTGTGAGTTACGAAAGCACAGAGGTGTCATTTGGAGCACATGAAGTCCATATCTTTGCCTCAACTTTTGCCTTCAAAACAGCTGACCATAATTTGCTTAATATTTCTGAAGACTGGACATTGTGGTTGATGTCCGGCATAGAAAGTGTCAAGCAAGAAAATCTATCTCAGAAAATTCTGGTATATCACTCAGCATGAATAAGGTAGAAAGACTACAATGGTCATGGCAAACTGATAATGCAGCTGGATTTTAACAGAAATTTCAAAGGTATAAATCACATAATATCATACAGAAATGTGATTTGCCACACCATGACTCCACCAGCTGGAAGGAGTCACATTATACTTTTTTCTCCTGTTTCTTTTCTTTTTTTTCACCAGAGCAATGTCAAATCATTTTTACATCATTCTTACACCAAGACAAACAGAAAAACCCCGTTAATTGTATTCTCCCATTTGGTAACATTTGGTGTAATTTTAGGTGCTTCATGAATATTCATGAAGACTTACAGTTTTCAGCATTTGTACCCCATCCTAGAAATACCTTCCAATTTATTCCACAAAACACCTTTTTTCCTGCAATGCATTCTGCTTTCTCCTATGTCAAGGGGCACATCATACTGTAAAAGAAAAGTTATTTGAAATCCACAATGAATCAATTTTTAGTTCATACATAAAAGCATTAAACCAAAGAACCGCTATCGCAAAGAAAAATGTGAGTGGATGACAAAAAAAGCAACCAAACACTTAAGTTCTGAGTCTGGACCAGCAGGTAGGATGCAAATAAGAGAAGGGAATAAAAGGTGCAATGTCCATGTTCATGGCTGATGTGAAAGAAAACAGGCCTAAAGGGAAATGATGGTAAATCCTGGTCATCCCTTATGGCAGCATGCAGAATTTTGCCTTCTATTATCCAATTGATTTTGGGAATCAATGAAAATACCCCCATGAGTACAGAAATCAGCTCTAGCTTATGCGACTTTCCAGCTCTTTTAATGTTAATGAAGTAAATATGGCAACTGGACACAGATGTTTTTGTTGTATTAAGCCTTTGTTCTTTAAAGTACTTTCATACTAGAGAATAGCAAATGTCATACACTAATTGATTCAGCAAATGCAGCCTTTTATCCTGTGAGTAGCATAAACCATTACTGATTTTCTTAATTCTCTAACAATTACTTTCACAGTGACGTGTACCAACACTCGATTTATAATTTATCAACAAATGAACAAGAGGCTTTCAAGTTTGTGCTACATTGGCTGGATTGATGCAAATCACATGGTAACGTTATGATTTACCTATTAAATTCCTAACTCTTACAGCCAGCTTTCTCATAGAAATACACTAGTATTTTTACTGGTGAATTCCAAATTAATTTTCTGCCACAATTCACTGAACCTATAGTTTATTTGTCCCAGGGAAGTTTCTTCCAGTAAGTGTCTAGACAGTTTCAGAAAAGCACAAGAAAAGTAGAGGGAGTGGAGACACAGCTCACCAGCATTTGGTTCTTTAATTCAGGGAGTCTTTCAGAAATACTTTCTGCCTGTAATCAGAGGTGCCAACTCTCATGTTTCCATGCAGATTTATAAGATTCTTCCCACAAACACCACAGCTTTTGCAGTCAAATGCATACCCAGGAAAGTCGTCTTTCATTTGAAATGAAAGTTCTCTTCAGCAAGCTGAAGTTTGAAACCGGAAGACAAGTAAAAATAAGACAAACTGAAGACTTTACTGAGGAGGGGTAAAGATGTTACACTTCTGCAAGATCGTAGTTGTCATGGCTGTGATTTGGATAACCATATAAAAAGTATGTAAGCACAGGGTAGAACCAGATGCAGCTGCAGCAGAAGCAGGAATCGACTAAAAAGTCTACATATTATTTATATTAATGTCACACACTAAAAACTGTTGAATTGTGAAAGTCACGGGTGGTAAATGAGAACACCACAAGACAATCAGAAAAAAGGGAATAAGATGTGCAAGATGAACAAACTGCATGGATTTATGAGAACAAAGAGACCGTTTACCCAAAGTTAGGTGAAGAAGTTCAAGCAGCTTACAGTCATCCTCAGAAACTGGCACTTAAACAGCAAAAACTTCCAGGTCTTCTATATCTTGGCCATAACATACTCTTTACCCAAGAAATAATTAATTGAAATGCAAATGTGTTTGTCTTCTGTGTAAGCCATGCCTGCTTTTGTTTGTAACTATTTCCTGAACAATGTCTTCTCTGTTCCATTTTCTTGATCCTGAAATAAAATCCATATTTGGATCTGACTTGTAATAGAGCAGGGTCAGAGTTTGATGTGCTATTTGCACTGGGTTCCTACCTTAGGCCACAAACTTAGAATCATCGATATTGTGTAAAGATCTTCCACAACATTTACACTTTCTTTTGGAGTTAAAATATTTCTGCTCTTGCCAACTAAGACTGTGGATTGCTGTATGCTTGATCTCTGATGAGTCCACACCAGTGTGCTGGCTAGCAGGGCATAAATATACACGACCAATTGACATGCACAAATTTAGAGACCTTCATAGTATGAAAACTCTTTCTGCACACTCTGGCCCAGATTCCAGCTCTCGGTTAAATGGTGCAGCCTGTCTCCTGTGTTTTAAATTCTTCAGTGGGCAAAGTTACCATCCCAAGCTGAAGCAGTCCCAGCCTATTTCAGTTCAGCTGCAGCCCATAGGGAGAAGGCTATTCTAGGATGAATTATTCCTAAGTGATACTAATCCACTAGCTAAGAAAAACAGAGCTGTACTGTTTTCTTTGTATTATATACAAGTGCTACACAAGTAACCAAATTTAAATTAATGTCTTTGCTACTTTGAGGGGCCTTTGAGAAATTTCACAGAATCACAGAATATGCTGAGTTGGAAGGGACCCACAAGGATCATCGAGTCCAACCCTTAGCCCTGCACAGGACCGTCCCCAAGAGTCACAAAGCACCCTCAAAGTAGCAAAGACATTAATCTAACCTACATGGGGATGCTCCTTACTATTTCCACAAATAAATGGTGTTGGCTGAGTCTTTTTAACAGACACCAAAGGATTAAATGACTAGGACAGTAATTTTAGGATAGAAAAACGTAACATGACTTCAGGCTTTGAGAAAGCATCAACCTTCACCGATCAAACTCGTTGCCTTTTAAATTAAAAAAAAATCTTGTATTTAAATATGACACATTTAAGAAATAAAAAAAGGGGAAATGAGACTGTTTTTAAAGTCTTATGTGAAGTTTGAAAGCACTATCTGATCTATGGTTTTTCAAAATAAGATCAAGACTAGAATTAGATACAAGTTAATCTACCACTTGCTAAGCTTATGGAACCCTAAGTACTTAAACACTAAAGGAAGAAAAGAACTGCTTTGAACATGGTGTTATGTCATGGCACTGTTATAAAAAAAAAAAAAAAAAAAAAGTCCTGATGTAATACTACAGTCTCTAAACAAAGAAGAATAGCCTGAATGTAAGGAGTCATATACATCCACTCAGACTAATGGACTGATTCAAGACTTGTACCACAGAATTATGTTGTTCCTTCTTAACTTCAGATCCTTATCATTCAGAAACACATGGCCTTGTGTCAGAACAAGTACTGGCCTGAGTTGTATTTCCAGCTGTGTCTGCTGGAGATCGACCAAATTACTGTCCCCACATAGCCACCTCTTTTTTTACTCTATCTTATTCTTACCTATTTAAACTGTGACCTCTTCTTTGCAACAACTTCACTGCTCCAATGGGTTTGTAGAGCAGCAGCACAACAGAGTCTGAACCTAACAGGAGTATCCTTCATTAGAATACTAAACATGATTTAAAAGCACTTCAAACAATGCATCTTGGAAAAAAAACCCAAAAGGCAGAGATGACACAGATCAATACTTATGACAAAGAAAACTCCTCAGGAGACCTGCTGAAACACTCTGCTGGTTCATTTCAAAGGGCCCAGAGAAAGCTGATTTGATTCACCATTTCAAATTGTTCAGCTCTTGCAGTGGTTCTGCTTTGTCTAATAACTTCAAAAGCTGCTTATTAGTCCAGCTTTGTATGAAGTGTCAGAGCTCTTCTGGTAGAAGAATGTCATGAGTACAGAAGAAAAACACTGGACCATTTTAGGAAGTTGGATGACCAATTACTGCTGTATGGAAAGTCTTCTAACAACAAAACAAAAAAGGAAGCTTAGAATTTAGCCACAACAAAGAGGTCACAGCAGAATTTAAAAAAAATACTTCTAAACATGAAAATCTGTTTCGGTTTTTAAACATTTAAGGAGCTATAAAAATGCATATCCAATGTGTCACTGCTATGACCTCAGACACCTCAACTCACAAATCCTCACAAAGACAGAAAATGGCACCTTGAAAGGATCAGGTCTTCAGACAAGGGTGAAAATCCTCGTAACAGTCATAAGAAAAGTTATTATCATTTTAAGTTACTTAACAAATGCTAACATGTCTACATTAGGTAGTGGACTACATGGTAGTAATCAGTGACACAGTTTAAAGGTGTTTTTTAGTACAATAAACAATTGAGATATGATTTTTTTTCCGGCTGGTTGGGTTTTAGTCTGAGAAATGGGAAATGGGAAAATTGGTTAAATCTGTGGTGAAAAAGAGAGACATGAGAAAAACTTACCAAAATCCTTAAATACCATTAAAATAACTTTTTAACCTCTAAGTAGATCTTTAACCGCAATAACTATTTTATTTTCCATTTTTAGGCAGGATTGAAAATGAGCTTTACAAGAAATCCCAAGTTAAGCAAGAAGTAAAATTACCACTGGTCTCTTCTACAGTATCACCAGTAAGAATATGCAATGAGAACTTATTAGTTCATTTTATTTACACTGTGGATTTTTCACTAGAGATTTATGAATTCACTGTTTTTCTCTTTTATGACTGCTGTGACCCCCAAAAAAAGTTCAAAGAAAGATTCTGACATCAAGAATAAAACTTTGTGTTATCCTTACATCTCAATTTGAAAAATTCATCTAGCCCACATTCTTAGAGAAATTAATGGAAAGTATCAAATATTTTTAAAGACCTGGACTTTATTTTCTTCAGAATCTTAGTCTCATTGAAAGTCTTAAGTAATTCTGATATTTTTTTCCCTGAAAAAAAATCTCAGTATATTTGGTTGAGATGTCCAGTGATATCCTAGTAAAGAAATAACAGATTTTTAAGGATTACATCTAAACTACTTTGGCCTCCAAAACTCCTCTTTGTACATTAGCAATCTTTTTATAGTCATTTGATCTAAACCTCGATTTGTGAAGATAGTGATGAACGCATACAGGTATAAAGACACCACTTGGGAGAAGTTTATACTTAATAGCAATCAGTAGCAAAAATTGAGAGAATCAAGTTCTTCCTCACACTTGCTCTTGATAAATCTGAAAAATGCCTCAGTATTTCAGAAGCAAGTTCTCCACCCTAACCTTCTTTTGGACATAGGTTGTTTGAACTAGGATATGGGATTTTACAAGCTATGACCAAATACTCACAGTTTTTAACATGCAGAATTATATAAAATCTCACTTAATTTGCATAATTCTATTGTTTTCTCACATTCTTGCTTTCAGAATAAGAGCTAAAGGTAGGAAAAGAAACAGCTTGATACCAGAGTATCAAAAATTCAGTTTTGTCAACAGTTGTTAATAATTTCAAAGGAGTAATAAAAAGCTGGAAAAGAGTATGAAAGCAGCTTTCTGACATGATAAAAAGGTAGGAAGTTCTAGGAGGAGGGCACACTGCTTCTTTTCTCATCCCACCCCCCCAGTTACAAGCCTCCTTAGGCCTGCAGAAAAATGCTTCTTTGAGATTGTTTCTCACTGAATTGGATACAAGTGTTTTCACAGACTAAATTTGCTTTGTTCTCCATGCAGTTCTGAAGTTGCTGGTCCTGCTGCCAATAAAAAAAAAAAATATAATGAAAGCTCTCTAGAGAGTTTAGAGAGCTGGAGGCTCCAGAGAGAAAGAAGGAAGCACTGTTGCTGTTTTACAGAAAGAAAAACAGTGGTATGGGGAATGAAGTGACTTTCAAAAAGTACTTAGCTAGTGGTAAAACTGGAAACAGTCTGAAGTAAATATCCACACAGAACAAGTGTAGAAAAAGAACCTAGAGTAAAATAGAGACAAAGATAATCTCTTCCCTTCTCACTTCCCTTTACAAAATAACATCTAACATCCACTTCCAAAATCTTTAAATAGTATAGGGATGTTTGGGGAAATCCAAAGCATAAATTCAGTGTCTTCACACATTTCAGTAACTCATTGCTCTTATGGTAGCTCTGCTAGTTCAGATCACTCCTAACACACTGCATTCCTGTCATGATGTTGAATTGGCTATTGTAGTAGTCTAAACAAAACATTCTTCCAGTCGCCTTCCTTGGCTTATGGCCCCATCATTTATTATGCTATAGTGAGCAGCATTAGGAAGGTAAACAGCTCAGTGTAATCCTGTCTTGTTTAAATTGGCCCTTGAAATGGTCAATGCTTTAAAATTTAGCACTTAGTGCTTAATGAAATATTTTATTATATGGTTTGGCCCTTATCTCTACAAACTTCTTGATTTATAGAGAGAGCTGTAAACTTATGAGAGATGATGTTTTCTAAGGGCTAACATGGGATTTTTGCAGAAAGAGAGCAGTAAATTTGGCTGATGTCTCATAGGCCTGACATGCCAGACCGACTACTTGAATGGCCCCACAAAATTACCTGTCAGCTGGCTCCCAAAGGGCCTTCCTAAGAAGGGACAGCTCAGCCATTCAAAACATGGCATTCCCAGTTCCCAGGCATTCTCTCCCATATGTGCTGGAAGCATCACATGTTTAGCATCAACAGCTGAATTTTTGGTATGATGAAGTCTCAGCTGCTTGCAAGCTGGAGCCAGGAAATACATTTTGTCTTCTCCATGCCCAAAGGGGTTAGATGGTTTGCCACAGCAAAGACTTGTCTAGCCTGGAGTTGTCTGGGCCAACAAGGAAATTCAGCAAACAAGAGGGAAAAGTTGAGGTAGAAAAGTCGGAGGACTGGTTTGTGAGTGTCAGTCTCTTGCAGGGTTTGTGGTTCCACTTGGCTGACTTCAGTTCTCAGGAGAAGAGGGGCTGGGGGCATTGGCGGTGAAGGCTGGATTCCAGGAGGAGGATTCCAATTTACCTCCCAACTAGACTGGACAGTAGCCAATGCAGTGCTGCATCAGACTCTTTCATGTTGAGGAGACTATGGGAGAGTCATCCTGAATTTTCTGGTTTTTAAACTTGAACTGCAGCCACAAAGATTGTTTTGCATTTCATTACACATTGTTTCCCAGAGTCAATACATAATCATAGAATAATATAGTTCAAAATGGAACTCTAGATGTAAAACGCAAATGAAGTTCTTGCAAGAGAAATCCTCCTCCAGTGCTTACTCCTTCCATTGACAGTGCCTTTGCAGCTCCGATCCAGCTGCAGCTCTAGGCTCTGCCTCTTTACCAACCACAATCTTAGGCACTGCCTGAGACATACAGGAAGCCCCACAGCCTTCCCACCCAAGAATAACTTTTGAAGGGAAAAGTCTGCTTACAGACTGCCACTTTCTTTGGCAGCACCTTTACAGCCTCACTTCACTTACAGCTCTACACTTGGTCTCTTGCCCAGCCCCAGCCTTAGGCCCATACAGGTGCTGAGCCTTAGCCTAAGTTACACAACATAGTCTGACATGAAATAGTTTTTGGGGATAACTTGTTTGGCAGCTTCTCCCCTTCTTTGGCAGCCCATTTACAGTCAGATTGAGCCTACTTGCAGCCCTAAGCTTTGTCTCTCCTCAGGCATTAGCATGGACTAAACCTTAGGTCAAGCCACAGCCTAGTTCCACATGAAGAAATCCTCAGCAGACAATGTTTTTGGCTTTCTCACTTCAAATGATCCCATAACTTAGTCTCTTTGTCCTCCCCAATTCCAGGATCAGAGGTTGAATAATTTGACACTTTAGCTGTCTAGAGAGAGCAGAAAGAACCTTATCCCAAAAATAAAAAGACAGTCATACAGAAGAAGGAGCAGAACCAGAAACTCCCATCTTCATCTCAGGTCTTTAGAAGAGAGGTGGTTTTGGTCTTGGATACCACTGGGATCAGAGCACTGAATGCCTCGAGAAGGAAGAATGAAGCTTTGAACTTTGGTCACCAAGACCATGTGTGAAGTCAGAGCAGAGAACAGATACATGTACATCTGCAGTGTCAGTAATCTATGCTAGTGGGCTACACGACTCTGTGTTACTCAGTTTATTAACCCATATTAAGGATACCATACCCAGACATCTCATTTTTATAGTCTGCTTAAATGGTAATGAATCCACATAAAGTTGATTCTACGCCAAGACCAGCTGCAGTGGGGTGCAATGCTCAAAGCAGCTGGAGGGATTAGAAACTGTTAGCCACTGAACTCTGTGAGAGTTCAAACCAAGGTCTTAATCAACAACATTCTGTATAAACCAGCTACAGGAGAAGGACAATGCTAAGTGAGAGAGACACACTTAAGTCCAGGAAGAAGCCAGTGAAAGATTTGGGAGCGGAAGCAAAAACTCTCCTCTCTCCCACTTTTTGTTCACTGGACCACCCTGGTTTAGACACAGCTACTGTCAATATATTTAGGACATAAACAGCACTTAGGTCACAATGCTATGCCCTGGAGGATGCTATCTCTACCTTCTTCATAAGGATAGTAGCCACTCTGCAGCTGCAGCCCAGTAGCCTTTTTCCTAGGGACATGGAAAGTTTGTGGAGGCAAGAGGCATTAATCAACAGCAATTAACACAATCTGTTCACTTCTCCAGTAATTCGACAGATCCACCCAATTTTTTTCAAATGGAAAAACATCTCTACTCAGCAGCTGAAGGAGAGATGCTTTGAGGTCAAGCTTTTTCAAGCTTTTTTTTTTGTGAAGAGCTTTACAGTCTTGGTGGAAAAAGGAAAAAAAAAAAAAAAAACCAAAACCTTGGCCAATGCCAACTATTTTGTTTATTTTTGCATTTTTTCATTGTATCTTTTTCAGCAAATATTTTTAGGTCACAGGTGCCAGGCAGT
Source organism: Pipra filicauda (assembly GCF_003945595.2). Lineage (NCBI taxonomy): Eukaryota > Metazoa > Chordata > Aves > Passeriformes > Pipridae > Pipra > Pipra filicauda. The sequence continues at coordinate 3,052,520 of NW_024105087.1, read as the reverse complement.
GGTATAATTACATAGGTGCTTTGCATGTTTGCAGGAACAATACCTTATAGGCTTTTGTTCATTCAAAAATGTTGCCTGAGGCTTAAAATCAGACACAACTACTGACCTGTATATTCTAAATAGTGCTACTTAAAAATGACCAAATAGCAAAAAAATTTGCTCTACCGTTGTCAGAAGAGATTTGATAAATCTCATGTGCAAATAAATGACATTTATACAGAAAAATATTTAGTTGGACTTGTTTTTAGGATTAAATGTAAACTGAAAACTCACAATGTACAAATAATGACAGTAATTCAAATCCAAATATTACCCTACATACAAACTGTATAAATAGCTGTTCCTCTCTACTTTTCAACAGAAATTAAATGAAGCTCTTGAATCTAAATATCCTGTCTCTCAGTATATTCCAGTGTAAATACTGCTTTAGATCTCATAGTTTGAGCATTTAACATGTAACAAAAATCGGAGCACTCGAGTACCTCATAGCTTTCCATATTTTGCATAGAAAGGAGTCAGTTGCTCCTTGAGGAATTCTACTACTTCCCAGAAAAAGAAAAATCCGTAAATAAAATTGCTTTCAGTAAGACCCATAGACATTGGACAACCATTACCACTTTTATTGCTTGGATGGAGGTATATCACTATTCTATGACAATAGGAACACTTGAGAAAAAGTGGCTGCTCTTAGGGGGTTAGAAGATTGTTTCATTAATTTTTATGTAAATGCATTATTTTGTGGTATAAGACATATTGATTCATAAATGACTGGATAATGGTGTTCCAGAAGTGGCAGGTCCATGTGATATAGCAGACCCCAAGGAAGCCAGCCCATGCAGCTTACTGAAACCCCTCAGAATTGAACACTCCCTAGACCCCTGCCTGATACTGAGCCTCTCGGCAGGGCTGGCTCAGCAGACAGCTCTGTTCACCCCAAATTCCCAGGATGTAGATTAGGCATCTCCTTTGGATACTGTTTGCCTCTGTGTCCATCCTGAAACTCAGGTACTGTCTCCCTTTTAAAGATCTTTTGCCATGATTGATTTTGCCAACTACTTATGTCTACGCAATCACTGTAATTGCATTTCCATTCATGTAATTCATGACAAATTCTTGTACATGCTGCCTAGGCATTTTTAAGGCATTCAAACGTATCCCTCTCCAAGCTCTTCTGCTGTTTTCAACACTGTTTAATTTCTGGCACATGCAATTTCTATTCAGTGCTCAGACTAAATAGAGAGGACTAAACAGACTCCTGTGCTTAGTGAAGTATGATAAACATCTTCATTTCCGACCGGTCAAGAGCAGAAGTACACTGAAAAATGGGAAAATTTAAAAAATTGAGATTTATGAGATGGATCACATAGCTGAAGAATGTCATACTAAGTATTGAATTTTGTAAGTAAAACTAAGCTGTTCATGCATGATCCATATGCTGAAATCTAATCTAATAAATATTTGTCCAAAACTTTTGATTAATGAATTAATTATTCACTTCAAGACAGTTTCCACCTAGCAAAACACAGCTAAATTCAGAAAAATGTTCACCGCAATTAATGTGACTAATTCTAGTAATGAGTAATGTCTGTTTCTTCCCTGTCTTGCTTAGGTCAGCATTGGCTGGAAAAATTTACATTTCATTCAAAGCCTTTAATTTCCACGGCAAATTATATTTTATACTGCATTTCGCTCTTCCAGTCAAAATGGTCTGCTTGACACTGAAACCTCCCAACGTGCATCAAATTCACAGCTACTGCACAAGGATTTTAATATTCCTGAGTTCAAAAACTCATCCAGCTATCAGTTGTGCCACTGAAGATTTTTGAGCAATATTTTGCTAATTACTTCTAGGATAATTAATGCTGCATATTGGTCTCTCTCTGTGTGCCCTGGAGCCATTTGTTATGCTATTTTAGTACAGAGAGTGTTTTGCCACTCATTTGGTTCCCTACCTGGCACCATGACGGATGCTGGGAGAAAAGCTTGAGCCTCTGGTGTTTCCCTGCAGGGTTCAAATCTCTACAGCAAACTTTAGGCTGCAGCCCAGTTTGAATTAAGAAAAACATGCTGAATCATTGGCAGGCTTGGTGCTGCTTGTTTCTGTCACACAGTAAGGGATTGCTTTTGTTGAAGCTTGAAAGAAAAACTTTCCTGTTCCCAGCGGCTTGATACAGGATACTGAGCACTCATGTCAGGACACTCATTTTTCAACACTTTAAAACTGTAAATTATGTCTGAAAATATAGAATGCAATTAAGGTGAACATTGCAGAGTCTCTTGCTGCTGCTAGTCACTGTTTCTGGCAATTGTCATCACTTGTGACATAAGAAACAGCATGGGAGTCTAATGTCAGAGGTTGCATATCAGCTTCCATCCCATCAGAAGAAATTCAATATTTAGAGATTCAGTCAGAATACTGATCCTGGAATAACACCAGTGCAATGCAATGAAGAATCAGGCCCTTAATATTTAATCTAACATTCAACACTTAAATGCAAAGTCTCTTCTTCTGACTGGATCAGAACACAGTTTTTTAGTTCCAGAATCATATAGTTGGAACTTCAGATATCACTCAGATGCCACTTTTTTGTTTTTCACTAATCTGAGTATCAGACTGAGCAGACACCAGTTAATCACCTCTAACTGGGTTCCTGGGCTAGATGCTGGAGATGGCAGAGCAAGTAATGCAACCCTCCTGTCACCCTCACAAAAGCAGGAACACAGCTGTCCAGCACAGTGCTCTGCACTTACCAGGTTGGTTTTGGCTAAGGAAGGAACAAGACCAGCAGGAGATGGATAAGACTTACTGGATACACCAGAAGTCACTCATGGACTGCCCATATAGGATCCTTTGGCTCAGCCTGGCACTGACAGCGATGAATTCCCCTCAAACATTACACTCACTTCTGCACACACTCACTTGTACTGCCCCTCCACATTTCAACTGTACTTCAAAAGGCCTTTTATTTTGAAATACAACTAATAAGTGACAAAAACAACTCCTGGGGTACACTGATGTCAAGCAGGATCACGCAAACCTACAGATACAACCTCGGTTCCCAGGCATAGACTTGCATTTAACAGTTCCAGGAGCAAACATCAAATGGAGACTGTACATGCTCCCTGTCTCTCACTGTAACTTCCTAAGCATCATGAAGGAGCTATCTCAGCAAGTATGGCCTCACCTCTAGAGCACATTCCTTTCATCAGTCCACAAGAGCCTGGGCTTGGCAGCCAACAGAGCAAAGGTCACTCCTCTGCTTTCATTCTGGTGTAATATTTTGTGTGCTGTTTGTTGCTATGTATCTGGGCACAGCAACACAGCCCCACTCCCACACATCGATAATAGCTTTTGCAACTCCCAGATTCTGCACATTTCATCTTACTCACCACTTAGAGACAAAACCAGGACCCTAGAACAGTATATAACACACGGAGTGTTTATTACTGCATGTCCCCTCTGAGTTTCAGCAGTCTTTATACTGTAACATGAGGAATATAGAGTAAAACCAACCCGACAACTTCAAATTGCAGCCTATGTACATCTGAAATAGTAGCAGACTACACCATTGAGTTCTGCTGAGTCTGGTACTGCTTTAAATAGTACACATCAAGAGAGGTAGGTCTCACTGCCAGTGGACAGTTAAGACTGGTTTGAATACAACACACAGTATTAATTTTACTGGAATCCAGTAATAACATTACTTTTTTTAATTATGGAAGATAAATAACAACCTTATGAGATTAGGAATAGAGAAATGGTGAACAACAAAATTAGCTTTTAAAGCATTGTTACCTCTGACACTCAGGGATCCATTTTTGAATATTATTTTTCATCCTGTGATCTGAGGCTGGCAGAGTATTGGCAAGATCCCTATGCTGCCTTGTACGGCACTGCATCTATAAATTGAGGCCCTAGAACAGGCCTCGCAAGCAATCTTAATCCTGTGGAAAGTGGCATGGTCTGAACAGGGAGGAAAAAAACCCCATATCGTGGCCCTGAAGAAGGAATGGCTCAGTGAATGGATATGTAGAAACTGGTGGGTGACCTAAGATTTGAACTTTATGACAGGAATTTCATGTCAGGTACAGGATCTCTACTACAGCAGGAATAGGACAGTGAAGAGAATACAAGGGACTGTTTCACATGGACTTAGAGAGTAAGAAATATCTTGTAAGAAGGAAAACAAAAAGAGGAACCACATTAGAAAAAGAGAGAGCAGAAAAGATGCAGGAAAAGGCAGAAGTCTATGAAAATCACACTGAGGTTGGGCTTTGGCCCAGAAGAACAGATTAATAGCTCTCAAACTGCACAGGTTCTTCAAGCATAGGAAGGTAGAAATCTGTTTAGCCATCTTCTGTAGGCAAGAATGCTACTGTAATAGGGTACTGACTGTCTTATTGATAAGGCTGTTTGTGAAATAAAATGCTTTTTCTGAATTTTCTCTGGATGAGCATTTAGAATCACAGAAATTGTCACTTATTGGAGACCCTCACCCTTTGTAAGACTTGAGGCATCCTTCCTGCATGCACTTCAAGGTTGGTTTTGAACAACTGAAGAGTGAAGAGCCTCACTTCTAACTTGAGAGTTCCTTGCTCAACCCATAGTTCATACTACTACTGGGATTTCCCCCCCAATTACATTGCCTGAAGTTTTCCTTTAGGTCATATATTCTTTGTTTCCTGTCCAAAATGAATTATAATTCATCACAGCTACTGGCATATTTGTGTAGCAGTTGGCCTTAGCTCTTTTTTTCTGTTAGACAAGCTGCAGGAACAGTTGTCTTGGAATCATATTTATTAAAATTGTATAATGGAAGTAATTTGCATTCCTATTATGTCTACCATTGGGCTGATCCAGCAACAGACCCTCTAGGAACTGGTGAGTTCTTTAAACTCTCCCTGAGGTCACGTGGATTTGCAGAGACCCCTTGCCTCATGCAAAAGAAGGCAAGGATCTGGCAAAACCAATAACTTTCTCTCAACCCAAAAGTCATAAGAAAACATAGTTCTATAACCTACTCAATTCATTCAAGCTAATCCAAAAGGGAATGCTGTGGACTGTCATTTATAATTTGGTTTCTTTTCCAGAATATGCAAACACATCAACTGAACAGAAGTAGATGTGCCATAGAGAGGTTGATAGTATTTGTGTTTGTACTGGTATAGGGTAACAGAGATAAAAAGCATAATTAAAAAAAATAAAATCTCCAATGCCACATTTCTACTACAATAATCCTATTAGAGTGCTTAAGCTCAATTAGGATCGGCTCCAAACATGGCAAATGGAGGATAAAATTCATAATATACTTGCACCAAGTTTAGGACAATGTACCCCATTTGAAACAAAATACATCTTATCACCTACATGGGCAAATTTCTTGCAGTACCTGAAGCACATGGCTGGCCCAAAGCAGATTCTCTCCTCACAGCTCTATTATGTTCAGAGGAGAGGGTATTAGTTTAAATTTAAATACTTGGGTCAAATGCCCACATTAATGAGTTTTAAGTTTCCAGAATAGGCATGATAAGATGGATAAGAACTTTCACAAGTGCTGTACCTCCCATCTAAGCCATTCCAGCAAAGGCTCTCTGCACAAGCCCATGTGAGGAGAGAATCTCACCTTGAAGAGCTGGGATTCAGCAGCATCAGTAACAAAATCCACACTATGGGTGTCCCATTCCTGTCCAATAATCTGTGCCTGCAACATCAGATACACTAAGCCTTCTACTTCCTCTTTATATCATCCACTAATCTCTTTCCTCATTACAGCAGGGATAGGGTTAATTTTCTTCTTAGCAGCTGCTACAGGGATGTGGGTTTGGATTTAGTATGAGAATAATGTTGACTGTATGCTGATGTTTTGGTAGTTGCTAAGTAGTTTTCACCCAAAGTCAAGTATTTTTCATGCTCTGGCTGGGAGGAAGTGCACAGGAAAGTGGGAGGGAGTGTGGCCAGGACAGCTGATCCAAATTGGCCAGAGGGATATTCCATACCATAGAGTGTCATGCCTAGTATTTGAACCAGGGAGGTGCCAATTGTTGCTCAGGGATGGGTTGAGCATTGGTCAGTGGGTGGTGAGCAATTTTATTGTACATCCCTTGTTTTTCTTAAGTTTTTTTCCTCTCTCCTTTCATTACTCCCTTTTCCCTACAATTATTATATTTTACTTTATTTAAATTATTAAACTGCTTTTATTTCAATCCACAAGTTTCACCTTTTTTCTGATTCTTCTTCCCATCCCATCAGGGGACTGGGAGTGAGCAAAAGACTGTGTGGAATTTAGCTAACAGCTAAGTCATAAATCCATTACTTTTCCCTCCCATTTTCAAACACTATTCACTCAAATATGTTCTAGATACTTCCTGGTTATTCCAGACAGCCAGGAAAAAAATGAACAAAAGCTTAACAAGTGGAATCTGTTGGCCTGGCCAACATGCAAGAGAATTCAAGACCTAGAAAACAGACAATCATTCTGTGCTTCACCGAAATCTTAAAATGAAATTTGGTCATCCATAGCATAAAAAGAGAAAGGGCATATTTTCCATAAAGATGTTTTTCTAAAGGACAATTCCATCAGATCTCTGTGAATCATCTTTGATTGGTCTGCCATTGAAACAGTAAGTTGAACGTGAACTCTGCCCCTTAATAAAGCCGTAAAAGCAAAAGCTTAAAGAGATTCATATGCAAGCAAATTTTTCATTTCTTAATGGCCTTTTCCAAGACATTTATTCTGAGCAAGTTATTGCAGGGGTAAAGCTTTCCTAAAAGCATCACTGAGGTTTCAGAGGAAAGGTAATAGCACAGCATTTATGACAGCAAGAGCTAAAGCATTGAAACTGTAGTAGAGAAAAAGTTTACAATTTGTACAGGAGGAAAACACTGTTCTGAATAAACAATAAAAAAATCCCAAGTGGTATAAAAAAACACATTATTGAAGAAAATGCCAGATCTGTTACCAATAAAGTAGAGAACACTGAAAAAGCACAGCTGTTGTTGGAAATTCATAGTATGTTGAAAGTTAATGATCAAGAGCTGAATAATTTACATATAAGGAATACTTAATATTAATTGGCAATTAATTGACACAAAATTATAATCATACAATAGATTCATTAAATCAAATAATTGAATAATTAAATACTCTCTCAAATTCATTCTAAATTAATTGATTCATTAATAAATAGTTTAAAAACGACACAAGCCTAAGTAATGAAATCCAGTAAGTTTTGAGTGCAACAAGTATTAAAAGCCGCATTTGACTTCCATTCCCATTTCTTTAGGGATAGAGTGAAATTCCAGGTGCAACTGATGGATTCTTTAAACTTATTTTTGTTCAGAGAGGCCTCTAAAGCAAGCTGCAGTATGGTGTCAAGATTAATTTTGTGGACCGACACACAACAGTGTGACTCTTTGGTATTGTTGGCTTGCTGTAAACCACAAAGTTATCAAGATTAATGCAGGGGCCTAACAGCTATTTGTCCAGGCCCCTTTGTGACATCTGAAACGGCTTTGAAAAAGGAAATGAGAGTTGTTGCAACAGAGGAAAAAAAAAACCCCAAAATCTATTAGCATCTTGGTTCAATTCCTGCCTCAAATTTGACACTGAATTGCCTGCTAACTCCAAAGGGAAATCTTAATTCTAAAGAATAATGTGTGTATTACATCATTCCTATTTACACAAGTGTTTATTGTAAGAATACTCATTCAAGATGAGCTTTTTATTTCTTCCTTCTGTTCTTCAGGGACATACATACCCCAAAGAATACTGAATTTACCTACTGATGAAAAAAACCTGTCAGAAGCCTCTTAACGTTGCTGTTATGCCCTTATATCCCCAGAGTGAAGACAAAAAGGGAGGAAAGTTGCATTTAACACAGAGTTATCTAGAACATGGCAGAAAATTTGACAAGCTACCTCTTTTCAGCAGCTCTGTGCTAAGTGTCTGTACATGTGCTTCTCCTGTTGCAAGTAAATCTGGGGAAATTTGAGGTTGCTTACCTGGAATTGAAGAAGTATCTTATTCCTATTTTAAATGATCTTTCATCCTTCACACTAATGCTTCTGCTCCTCTGAAAAAAAAGGATAAAATATCTTTAAAATAAGTCATCTGCTGTGGTTATAATACAGGGCATACAAGGAAGTGGTATGATTTATTTTTGGGAGATGGTTGGGGACACAATTCTTTGCCTAGTTGGTATTTTAAAAATATGCACTTTAAGTTCAGAGAGGTCATCTGAAGAACTAAAAGATATACTGTCATGGTATCAGACAAAGAGAAAAAATAAGACTCCTGCACTCTAACCCCCAATCTAATAGAACACAACATCATATCAGATCCAGAATCCTCTTGGTTTGACGTAAATACCATACACGTACAATCATTTTAATAAACTAAGTCCTTCAGAAACAGAAGTTACTTGCTATGTCTTGCAGTTGGTTTTATCTTGTCTCACTGCTACAGCACTGAATTACTTCACTAAGACAAATCAGCAAGTTTTAGCACATCTCAGCAAGTGTAGTGACTCAAAAGAACAGTGACACTTAACTTCAGTGCATTACAGTATATTCAAGCAATTTTCTCAAATCCTAGTGGCAAAGACATAAAAAATGATCTATGAGAAACACAAGTACCAGAAGAAAACTATCTTGGGTCACAAGAAAGAAGAGACAGCAGAAGATACTTTATGACTTTGTGTATGAAAGTGGCAGTTTGATATTTAAGCCACATTCTAGAGGCTTCCCTTTTGAAAGAATCATAGAATCATAAAATGTTATTTTCTCCCTCTCTGACACAGAAAAGGTACATATGACCATCAGGTAAGATATATTTCTGGTTGTTTTCCAGGATATGGTATATGGAGGTGTTTGGTGAAAACATGATTTTGCATAAATTTTTACTAATTAAAGATTCTCAGCTTTCATAAAATTAACCATAACAGGGCTTTGCTCTTTATAAAAGAATCAAAAGGATACAATGAAAGGAAGATCTTTAGTTTTAGTACTCATATTTTCAATTATTGGTAAGAGTTTAATTACAAAGGAATTTTTTCCAAACTATAGCTATTAAAGAAACAGGATGTCTTTGTAATAACAGCAACTCTTTTTCATTCACTTGTAACATCCACAAAAAATCCAAAGAGAACTGGTGTCCACCATTTCTCAATTGCAGAAAAGTCATAACCTGCCTAATCCACAGGATATCATGAAGATAATCACAAATACCTCCACATTCTTTTGGCAGCAAATCACAACAAGATGTCAATATGATGTTTAAATCAGGGCTGCAAATGAGCCCAGTCAATCCTAGCCAAGAGGAAAATTATTTTAAGATATTTGGTGATCTGAAAAGCAAGCTTCGTGGTTTCGTAATTTACACACTTGAGGCAATTTGTTCTTCTCAAAGTTATCAGAAAAATATTTTCATGCTGATAGCAAAAATTACCAACTGTTTTATAATGAATATACAGAATGCAGATGGGTATACCAGAGGTTGTAGAGGTGAGCTTGATACTAGTATTGCATAATTTATCAGTGATTTGAAATCAAATAATTTTTAAATTGAGTTTTTTATATTAATGTTTGTATGTTTAAATTTTCCATGTATATTTAAAGTTGCTAAAGCTTCCAGCATTGCCAAAAGACAGTTCCTTCTTAGTAACTATGTCAATACTGTCTAAGTTTGTAAACACAGCAAATAAACTCTGAAGGGAATGCAGAGAGATTTCCCATTACAGATCACAAGAGTCACAAGATATTTCAAAAAGCCAAAGTAAACAAATAGAATCAATGTAAAAAAATTAGTTCAAACCATTTATTTCTAGATTTTAGCTTAAGTGTGTTCGATGTTGGAAACAGAACAGTAGCATTGTCACATCATCATGCAACAGAACAAAAGAAACCCCAGTACTCAAGACAGTCCATATGTATTTCCTACCTTGTACTAATTTGGTTTTTGCACTACTAAGTACAGAATTCCATTTAGCAATACAAGGAAAATAATCTCAGGTCCTACAACATTTCATCCAAATCTCATTTTCCTCCCCTTCCCTGACCAGCCCCTCATTTCTATCCAGCCGTCTCACTCCACATAGCAACTGAATTCAAACTGTCTACAAAAGAAAGCAAGCTGGTGCCATAATGGATTATGGCACTCAAATGTCTTCTGCCTGGACTAAATTAGGGAGTGCACGTTATTAGTGCTCTCAAAAGCCCTCTGTTACCCCTCCTTGAACTCCTCTTCTCTTACAGCATATCCATGATTGTACTACTTTTTCCTCCTCCAGGGTATATAGTACTATGATAAAACCAGTCTCGTTTTCCCTGATGAAGAAAAATCATGACATCTATCATTCATGGGTGAGAAACTCCCTCAGTGGACTGACCTGCCTCCATCTGCTTGAAGTGGGAGAGCAGTCTGTGTCATATCCTTTGTGTTCAAAATGAGCCCACATCCACCTCAGTGCCTGAGATGCCAAAATGAGTAGCCTGAATATCTGGCCTTCAGTTACTTCAGAGACATTTGCCCCACCTGAGAGGGAGGACACGTGCAAAGGTGTCCCTGGGTTCACATATGCCCACACACAAGCACAGAACAAACACCTGTGCCCACACACTGAGTAGGGCTTTTTTGTTCCACGGCCAAACACTGCCTTGTGTTTTCCAGTCCATGGCTATTCACACAAAACTCTTAAAAAAAGGTTGCCATTTACCAGTCCTAAAAAAAGCCTCTGAATGAAGGTAGGGATTTCCAGTGAGTCCAGAAGATGGGATAACTCTGGATCCGAGATGAAACTGCTCTACACAAAGAACCGGGTCTGTACAGGTTCGCTATTAAATGTTATCCTACAAAAATTCATACAGTTGCAAGCCATACCTCCGCAGGAAAAAAGTAACCTTGTCCTTAAAAAGAGCTAGTAAGTAATCTTTTTGCAATGACACCTTTTTTTCCCAGCAGTTTGTGAAAATAAAATGTGAGTGATTCAAGCCCTAACACTTACAGGCACCAATGGCTTAATTATTTAACAGTTCCTGGACTGCTGATATTTCCAGCTTGTGGACTTAGTTACAGGCTCAGACCTAGGGAATTGTGTTAGTGAAAACAGATTATTAAATAATGAAATACAGGCTTTGAAAAGCCTCCGAGATGTTTACCTTTAGGAATAAGACCAGCATTAAGAGACTTCTAATAAAATATTGAATGAATTAAGGGACTTCCTTTTTCTGTATGCAGAGGTTACATTTAAATCCCCTTACTGCATAGCAGCCTTAGGCAACACAACCTGACTTGACATTCTGTTGCCTTGAAAGGATGAAGAAGCCAGGTTTTTCTACATGAAAGGCAGGCAGGACTCTTCCTTCTACTCTTTAGCTGTTCTCTAGACTCCCTAGTTGAGCAGGGTTGTAGCAATAAAATTAAAAACCCTAGAAAGACCTTGCCTGATTTTCACTGGATTTTAAGTGTATGTGTGTTTATTTTCTAGCATGGAAGCTAACTTTTTTGTGAAGCTCACAACTGAAGCAGCCCTAAGCCATGGCAAACTATACGAGCCTTCGTAAGAGCAAGATGTCCTGGCCATCAGTGAGCACAAAAAAAAAAAAAAAAAAAAAAAAAGACTAAAGGCCTGCAGGGTCATTTGCCTAGTCAGAGAACATTGGTGAAAGTTAAAAATAAACCCCTCGGGTTGCTACTTTGAGTCTTTCAAAGCTGTTTGAGACATAATGAGAAAAAAAACAAAATAGGACTTCTGAAAATATATTCCTGTAATTTTCTCCCTTCCAAACATCAATCTTCAAAAATCTCTTCAGTGTAAGAAGCACTACAACCTCAGCTTTGTAACACTTTGTCTGAGACCCGACTGTGATCCATTACTGCAAAGGTCACTGATTCTTTCATCATAGTCACATCAAATACCAGACTCACAGAAATACATCTTTTAACATCTTAGCTTTAACTAACCATCCTATTCTCTCCCTGAACCACTCTCACTAAATACTGGCAGCCAGCTCCTGTCACTGCACCTTTTCCTGACACTCAAAGTATTTGGCTGGTGCAGCCATGTGATAAGGTATAAAAGGGTGCATGTACTCTCCCAGGTGCAGGCTGTCAAACACCAACTCTGTTTCCCCACCTCCCCCCAGAGCCCTGAAGAGTGAGCCAAGTTTGGGAAGGCTGGGTAAGTGCCTCAGTGATAATGGCTGTGACAGAGGTGACACTGCTGCAATCCCCAGGGTTACCGACACAAAACGTGACTGTCTCGTGATAACGCCAACTATTGTGATCCTTGCGAAACCAGCAAGTGCAAAACGATTTGGGTATCTGCAGATGGGTATGGGGCTTTTTCTTCACAAGTCTCCTGCTTCAAAGAATTTGATCTTACTGGGAAGTGCTGCAGAAGAGTCTGTGACCTCTGCAGAAGGATGTGACTGTGGAAGGTAGATGAAGCACGACTGGGATAGAGGCCCACTCCTTCTCATCTCTTGTACTGCCAGATCCTGCACCTCAGCACAGACTCATTTGCTCACTCTTTGCTTGGGATTTGCTTATCTCAGAAAAAAGTGTTCTGGCATTTTATGGGGAAAAAGACGAAGCGTTGATATTTGACACTGAAGGAAGGAGTACAGACTTCCCTCTGCCTATTCTTCTCCCACACTAGTGTGGAAAGGCCTGTCATGCTTCCAGGGGAGGATAAGAGACAGAAAAGAAGGAAACAGCAGAATGAAACTGGCCACCCCAGGGTGTGTCATTAAGACTCTGCAGAGTCTTGTGACTTGTGCTGAAAGAAGTAACACAAAAAAAAATACAATTGCAGACATTCTGGTGCAGAAATATTCCCTTTGTGCTATTATTTGTTTGCCCTATTGGTTTTAAGCTGGTATTAAGAGGGCAAATAAGGTGTTTATTGACCCCTAAAACTCACAAACCTTAGCAGAGTAATTATTTTCCTGAAAACTCTTGGTGAAGTGCATAAACTGTTCAAAATAATTTAGCCTTCTCTTAAGCCACCTCAGAGAGCAGAAAGCACAGTAAAGGTGTGGCTGTCCAAAGCCAAAAGATGGATCCAAAAGGCTGCTCAACGTAACTGCACTGACAGTCTCATATCAAGTTGGCTTGCAGAGAAATAAGCTCCATGCTCTTAAGCCTGACAGTAACATACTACTCAAAAGGAAGAAAAAAAGGAAGAGAGAAGTAACCTCGAATCTAGGACAAAGTGACTTGATACCAAAAAAGGATCAACTCTGCCAATTTTAGTCAGACCTAGTAGCTCATCTGATCAAGATATCAAAAAAAACATGTACTAGTTGAGAATAGCAAAGTTACACCAAAGTTAAATCATTACTGAATATCACACAATTATATTAAGCTGCAGAAACACATTTTTCCAGTTTTTATACATTATTTTCAATACTTAGTATAATAACAAGTAGTTCCAAACTATTTTCCAAAAATAAAATAATTGCACAATATAATTCCACCACCTCTCCCTGCTTGATGTGTAACTGTACTTAACTCCAAGCATTGGTTGAAGTCTTGTTTAATAAATAAAAAAAGTTCAGAAAAAGAACCAACTAAAACTTTCTGTTCTAAGAGGCTGAAAGGGCTACATTTATAGACAATAGAAAGAAGAAAACACTTTCCTGCAGACCAGTGTATTACACTGCATAAGATGGAGTAGCCTATCCAGAAGATAAGAAAAAAACCCTTTGAATTCTGCTGAAAAAAGAATTCACCTGTACCTCTAAGCCTTTGGTTTCATCAGGTACCATATATGATAGCCTTAAGAACACAAAAACATAAAAAACCTTGGAGTTCATCTAGACAAGTGTTCTATCTCTCCCTTAAGAGTTGTACTGGGCTTGTTGCAGAATCCTCCTGCCTAATCCCTTCTGTATTTCTTTATGGACCTCCAAGCCACCTCCAAGTCTCCTGTGGAAGCACATATCAGAAGTTAACTATGCAATCTGCAAATTTATGAAACTAGTATATTACCGATTTAAAGCCAAAGAAATGATGTAGGTCCTAGTCCTATAATACAGGGTTTGGTGAGTTACAGTTTGCATTTGATCTAGCTACCTCGAAGTTTTATAAAAATCAATTCCACTTCTCTCAGCCTTTTCCTCCTCATATTTGAGAGTTCCAGACATTTCAGTCTCTCCTTGAGATGTTGCAGCCCCATTCTCTTAACCAGCTTAGTTTCCTTTCTCTGTATCTCTTAACTCCAGTCTCCCTTTTTACAGATGGGGAGACAATTGCCACATACAGTATTTAAAATGAGGACAAATTTTTATACAGCACTAAAGCAATGTCTTTTTCTTGGTACTATTCTCGATATTGCCAAAATATTTTGCCGTTTGGAGGGGCTGCCTTATAACTATAACACTCACATCTTGTCTTTTATTTTCTAAACATTTTAATCACATGAATCACTATTATACTGCAATGCTGGTTATTCCTATTCAAGGGCATAGATAGGTGCAACCTACAGGGGTTTGATTTAAGGCCTGATGCAGAAGGTACCACAGCAAGGGTCCAGGCACGGCACTTTGACCTGGCCCAACACTTCTGCACAAAAATATAAAAATTTTGAACCATTTCTGTCACTTGCCATGAGGAGTTTAAACACAGCTTAGAACAGTTTTAGACACTACATCAAGGCTTAATACCTCTCTCCCTTGCGATGACCCCATCTGTCACAGCCCAGACACTCTTTGAGTCTGTCCCACAGGCTGCAACCCCCCTTTTGTCCCTTGTGAGGCCAAACTGAATTTGACACTGGCTGAACAGTGGCTCAGAATCACTTCCTCAGAAGAAAGCGTTACTTCTTCTCTCTGTAAAATGTCTACAGCGCAGAGAAAAATGCTAAAAACAAAGAGCTCCATGATTGTGTTTTCCTTCTTCTACATCTCAACCTTGCCCACTATGGAGTGGGCAATTCCTCTCATCCTAGTTAATCCTCATCTGCGACAGGGGATCGTATCAAAAGGCCTGTATTCTTCACTTGATTAAAAGACAGATAAGTAGCAGAAGCTCAAGGGAGTCACTGCATAAGAGGATACCTCTGTTTCATATTAACATAAAGGAAAGCCATAAAAGACAGTAAAAAAAAAAAAATCAGATCCGTTAGGGTCTAGATATACCTTCAACAAAACTTGGAAATCCAAGACTTGTCAGACTAGTCAGCTTTCATTTTTATGGACATCTTGGTCATGTCTTTCTATGAATCCCTAATCGTCTTTTGTTTTCCCTGTAAGAAGTCATTCCCAATACTTGTTCCTGTATAGTTGCTACTCCCATGACATACTCCCTGTCAAAGTTTGTCTCTGTATTCATCACCTCAGCTGGGATGCAGATTTTTTTGGCACAGAATGTGTGACTTACACAAGAGTCATTAATTCTTGATACATCTGCAAAGCTCTTGATCTTAGTCTTAGTCTTTTAAGCAAACTTTTAAAAAAGGAAAGGGAAAGGCAGGTTGCAACATTGATTTTTTTTTTTGTCTGCCAGCAACAAAGGAACCAACTGGCAAAACTGTGCCACCTCTGCACGACTGTGCAAGTGAGGAAACAGCAGAGAAACTCATCCTAATTCTATTTCCAAGGGCTACAAAAGTTGGAATTATTATGGATGAAGAGTGTCAAGGCTATTTAGGGTCTAGGGCAAGTTTCCAAAAAAAGACATTGACGCTTCTTAATGTCAAAAAGACATTGACACTAAGACACCTACACACTATTCTTCTGGGAAAGCAGTGACATGCCATGGATACCTCTTTTGGGTTATTTGTGCAATTACTTTTTTTTACAGATACTTCCTTATGGTGCAGCAAAGAATGTATGCTCAAAGAAGATGGACATACATTGATTTCCCTTGCAGCTTGTCCTTGAGGTAAAGATTTTGCTCAAACTCTGTTTAAATCAAACTAAAATGCAACTGTTAACCATTCATAACTGTCAATGCTGGTAAAAATGTGTCCCCAGAGGCCAAACCCAGTATAATTGTAATTGTTCATGTTTTCTGAGGATCTGGTCCAATGGCTTCCAGAAGCTCTCAGGAAACACCTCAAGTATAAAAACACAGTACATACTATCAGCAGAGCAGAGTATTTCTTCCACCTAACACAGATCACAGATAAATGCTGAATATAATCTGCTACCAAAGAGCAATTAAAGTTGCTTTCCCTTTCCCAGTACATCAGATCACCAGCAATGGGGCAGAATCTATGATACATTTACCGGAGAAATCCATGCATTTAAAGCCCAGCAGAAACCTTACCAAACAGATATACAGGAAAGGTTCAGAATCTTTCCATTCATAGCCTGTAACTGAAAAAAACCAAAAACCAAACCAAACAAACTTTGATTTAGCAAGTAATGCATATTTTTCTGAAGGTCTACTTCGTTATAAAAATATTTTTTTATTTATAAGGCCATTTCAATTGCTCACACACAATTTTTTTTCTTGGTCAGCTTTTTTTTCACCTAAAGGCATGATTTTCCTCTTTTCCCTTTTATGTAATTACAGTGTCATAAATACCACTATGCCTTCCTGAATTAATTTAACATACAAGAGGCACTGTTTCATACTTCACAGCATTTATTTCCAAGAACTGCATACGCAGGAAATGACCTGCAAGTATAATAAACAGATGGCTTTCTTTTTATTTTCATTAATAATCTGGGCAGACTGCTCATATGTCATAATCACAGTTATGCACAATGAACAATAGTCCAGTGCATCCAGATATGTCTGACAGTTGGGCCAAGACATTCTAGTGCTCCTCAGTGTTTATTTCAGGCTATGATTGACTGGTTGGTGGAGATTTTTGTCAAATATTTTCAGAGTTGAGACTGTATTAAAATGGCTTGTCTAGTGTCAGCAGATGGTCACAGGAGAGATGAAAAAAACAGGGCTGGATTTTCAGGGGAGACTCTTTCCTATTCTAGGGACTGTGGGATGTGGGTCCGTGTAGATTTCTAAGAAGGAGAGAACCCCAAGGAGCTTGGAAACAAGGTTATTTAAGGTACATGGCTTAAATACTCACCCTTTGCAAAAATCACAGAATGGCTGAGGTTGGAAGGGACCTCTGGAAGACATCTGTTTTAACCCCCCTGCTCAAGTAGGGCCATCTAGAGCCAGTTCCCAGTACCATGTCCATGGCTTATGGGTATCTCCAAGGTGGGAGACTCCACAACCTCCACATTGGTGCTCAGTCACCCTCTTAGTAAACAAGTTTCCTGCTGTTCAGACCCCATCTCCTGTGGTACAGTTTGGGCCCACTGACTCTTATCCTGGCACAGAAAAGAGCCTGGCTCCACCTCCTTTGCAGCCTGCTTTCAGATATTCTACACTTGGATAAGATCCTCTCTAAACCTTCTCCTCTCTGAGCTGAACAGTCCCAGCTCTCTCAGCCTTTCCTCATGTAAGAGTCCCTGAATGATCTTAGTGACCCTTTGTTGGGTTCTCTTCAGTTATTCCATCTCTTTCTCCTGCTGGAAAGCTGCACAAAGCACTCCAGGCATGGCCTCACTGGTGCTGAGTAGAGGGGAAGCATCACCACACTCCTCCTAACATAGCCCACCAAATAAATCCATAACACATACCAAACACATTATTATGAAGGTATGTAGGACACAGCTGTCACAACAAAATAGGCAGTGTTTTCCACTTTATAATAAAAGTCTGCAGCCAACCTAAGCAGCCTACATTTGATTGCAAGCTGGTGCCAGATGCAGACCCAGAGCGTGACAGTCGTAAGGGACAGGTGGATACCAAGAACAATCCACTCAAAATCTACTCAGGGACCAAGCAGTTACACAAGTGGATGGGACACTTGCACTCCTGCTCTATTGCAACATCAGGGAGGAATTGTCCCCTCCAGCATCCCCAAAGAGAAAAATATGGTAGCACAGTGGGAAAGAACAAGAGTGTTCTGGAAGTAGGTACTCTATTATTCCCTGAGGTGGGGTAGCTTTGGGCAGCTTTCCACTATACAGAGAAATGAAGTCCTTTCCTTCTTAAGGTGAAATTTGCCCTGAGCTACCCAGGGGCTGATACAGCACTGCACTGGCCTGTATCCAGACTATAAATAACTTGCCTTAGTCTACACCTGAAATCTTCATTAACTATGACTTTTCAAAATAAATTAAGCTTGATTCACCTTGAAACATCCACTTTCTGCTGTCCTAATTATTCTCATAACATTATCACCTTAAAAAAAAAAAAAGTCATAATATTTAGGAAGCACATACAAAACAATGAAATTGCATCTTTTAAATATATCAGAGATTTTTCTCTCTTCTGACTGATTTTTAAAGCTGTCTTTATTTTCAGATATTACTGGGCTTTTATTTTGTTCATTTTCTAGTAATCTGCTTGAGCAGTAGTAAATAAAAACTGTAGGTTTCCTAGTAGACATGTCTTCCATAAATAAACCTTGTTTCCTGCTATTTCTTGTGTTTGATTAGTTAGAAATAATTGCTCTCAGACTTCCATGGTCCATTACAGCTCTCTGCTCCCAAGACCTTCCCTTGGCCTGATTTACAAAGGGCAAGAAATTGGCTCTTACACTTGCTGACATGTGGCTGGTGAAATCTGTAGGGAAGACATGTAGTGATGAAGAGCACATTAATCAAAAGATAATAGTAAAATACAACTGTCCCTCTTTACAAGGACAGCTGAACAATTCACACTGGTTTTCAAACAGACTGGGTTCTTCTGCTTTTATCAAAGACAGTAAACAGACTTCTTCATAAATATAAATGCAAAGGGCCAGGTTCCACAACACAAGTTTAAATCAGGAGAGACTGTGCTCAAGTCAGTGCAGCCAAGCTGGTATATTGGCATGAAAACTAACTAGTAAATAATCTGAAGGCAACGAACAAGAATTTTGACAACACAGACACATTTTGTTCTCTAGAAACTGGCATGACTTTTCAAGTAATGCGAGTGTGAATTGATACCAGATACATATACAGTGCCAAATTACAATCATGGCTTTTGGAACAGTTCTAGAAACATATCTCTACAAAAATCTACAGAAAGTGCTTTACGTGGACAACTCTTTTCTCTTTCAACATTCTGTTTCCTGCGAGCATAAAGAAATCTTCAGTTCCCTAGCCTTAGAGACTCCAGTTAATATTATAGCTAGAAGTTTTAAGAGTTACAAAGAAGTTTCCACAATGCATTTGAGAATAAACCACTGATTTTAGTCTTTCAATCAGCAAGCCCTGTGGATTTTTTTCAGTTTCCATTTGATCCAAGTGTCCTGATCTCAGAAGGGATCATTTCTGTTGTTCCAGTTAAACTATTTAGCATTGAACAAAGTCCAAGCAATGCAAAATACCACAGGAACATTAATTTTCAGAGAATAAAGCTTTAGATGATTACATGAACTCACTGAAATACTCCTACAACTGAATAAACCTCTGTAACTTCTGTTTGAGGAGTCCAGCTGACCCTGATCTTTTTTGTAACCTCTGCAGAACTTGAGTCTTAGAAAGAAAGAAGATGGGGAGAGGGAGAAGGGGCAAGTTCTTTGTTTGCCATACCCATGCTATAAAAAATTATACAATCTGTACTCTTTTTTTTTTTCATAGAAGAAAAAATTCATCTGGGAAGACAGTTCCCACAGAAATCAAGCACTGTTTGCATGACCATTTCTCCCTGAATATTCATTCAGAAGGGATAGCAGCGTGGGATCTGCTGGAAACTATCAGAAATTCACCAAACCAGATCACCTCTGCCTCTTTTCCTTACCTTTTTTCAGCAATATTTTTCCCTTTTGGGGGTCCCAAGACATAGCAGATACACCAAACTTCATTTGTGTCATGTCCTCAGCCTACACCACCAGCAGTTTTTAGCTGCTTTGCCTTATTGTTTCTCTAAGTGCCTTTAATTAGCACAAAGATGGATTGACATGACAGACAAGTGACAGAGGGTACAGTCACAGCATTTTATGTACTAGTACGTACCAGTAAAAATATTCAAGATGCCTCTCAAAAACCTCAATAGGTAATGAAACCTATGTATTTTCTAACCATTTATGATGATTTTTTTATGACATACAGGTTTTAAATGCAACTACATTTGCGGTTTCTTACTAGATATTACTTATGTTATAAACCTGTATGAACTTTATTCCCAGACTGGTGGACTTTAATCCCATAATCCTGCCAAGAAAAACATTTCACATTCACTGCAGTAAACAAGAGCTCTACAAATGTAGAAGAAAAATAGTATACCAGATGTTACTATTTGTCTTAAAAGTCTGTCTTTGACTTTTGCTTATTTTCTCTTGACCCTGTAGGCTTCTCCCATACACACTTGGCTCAGAAAAACAAATGTCAAACCTTTGAAAGCCAGTTGTTATCCAGCTAAAAAGTGCCTTGAGACCCAATACATATACCTTTCTGCTGTGTGAAAAGACCTACTCTTATCCTTTGACCACCATAAAAGGATGACTATTTCACATTCCTGGCTTTTTTGAAAATGGGCCATACACCTTCACACTTGCAGCTTTTACAAGGTTCCTCAAGGTATTAAACAAATAAGCCAAATAAAATCCCAGCTAAGAAAGGCAGCTAAATTACCCCATTCAAAATCACAGAAAAGGGAGGTTAGATGATCTGTGCATACTTATGACAGTATGTAATTATTTATAAAGGAGCCTTGAACAATAATATCAGTAATTCAACAACTAAAGTGAATGTAGGTGTTTCCACTTCAGACTTCTTTAAAAAAAAAATTCCCTTTCTCTCCTAAATAAGGAAGAGGCTGCTGGTGGTCAAAAAGCTACACAGCATTTGAAAGGCCCATGATTTGTTCCTATCCCTACAAGCATTCAGCACAAGTTCCTGATGCATTAGCCAAACCCAAGGGTCATGTGTGGATCACTTCTGCTAGATGTGTTCCACTGAACTAAGAACCTTCTTCTCAGTCATCACAGATGGAACTAGCAAAGCACTGAAGCTACTGAGCTTCCGGAACCACTGAGAAGCTTCCAAATAATTAAAAACCAGTGTCCAGAGTAATAATCTGAAAGCAGCTGCTGTAAACAGAGGAAGGAAATACAGAACGAGCAAGTTATGAAAAGCACTTTGTTCTACACCATCATTTTAGATTTGCCTGGGCTCTGCTCTCACCAGCTGCATTTTAGCGGTTCCAGACAAACGCTGGGGACATGCTGCTGTTCAAGCTGTGCACGCAGAAGATGGGCTTTAGACATGTACTTTTAGCACTATTTCTCCTGTTATCACGGCACTTTCTTTGCTCCCAAATGCCTACTAAAAATGTTCAATAGCATGGGAAAAGACAGTTGAAGCAGAAGGCAGGAAACATCTGGAGCCCCAGCTTTCTATGTGCAACAGCATTGAGAGGACACGATTGCTGTGAACACTGGGCAACTGGTCCAGAGTTGTGCTTGAAATGGTTGAGAGAATATATTACCCCAGATTCTTGTTCCTAGTTGACATGGCCCTCAGGACAAAATTTACCACACACAGATTGAGGTATAGTACCATCCCTTGGCTTTTGACCCATCCTAGCAAAAAAAGCAGAACTAAAAAGGAAGCAAAAAAGTGATCCAGAGACTGAAGTCAGCTCAGGCAACAAACAGGACACAGCTGTACTAAAGGAACAGCCTAATTCAGCAAAAATGCTCTGACCAGAACTGTAACCATGGGTCTAGTCACTGAACAAAGCACCAGTGAGAGAGACTCACATGTATTGCATCCCAGAAGAACAGATCGTCACCGGAAGCAAAAACATCCTGGTTGGGACCACTACAGTGAGTCAGCTGGGGCTGGGAATGATCCCAGGGGAAAGTTAAGTCTGTAGGTATTTGAGGTTGTGTATAACCACAGTACACATGATGTGTTTTGAGTCACAGTAGAGAATCCAGAATGCTCCTTCACTATGGCTGAAATTTCACTTCTGCTCAAGCATTTATGCACATTTTTATCTCAGTGCAGCAGGTATGTCTGTGGTGACTGCTTCTCTTCAGAAGTGATGGAAAAGATCAAGGACATTTGAACTTAGAATGGCCTGGCATAAAGAATTAAATTTCATATGCCCCAGGAAGACACTGGAAAGGAGATTAATATTACTAATTCAGGTAAGATGAAGAACAGAGGTATGGCCACAGTTAAGGCAAGTACTTTCAATTCAGCTGAATACATGAATCAACATTAGATCCTTGGATTTGAGCTTTTCATTCACTGAAGCTCTTACACCATTATTGGTTCACTCCAGAAACATTCTGTTAGGGAAAACAAGTATTTAAAATATTGCAGCGTTTTAATCACACCAATCCTGCTCATTCTACCCAACAACCTGAATAGTCATTATATCTTAAATACAAATACTTAAAAAACTGGAAGGGAAGAATTTAACACATCACAAAACCAAATAACATCTAGAGTTCATATTGAAAATATCTTAAGTGCACTCTTTTTATTATTAATAACTTTAGGAATATATTTACAGGTGCCATAGAAATAGCTAAAGAAAAATAACCAGAAAACCACATGGAAATGCCCAAGATATTAGTTGTTACCTGAGATATAGCTAAAAAAAAAAATCACCATCCATTTTACACATGCACATACATACTTTTGTTCCACTTCAGGTCCTTAAAATTCCATCTTTGGTGACCTTACTATTCAGAAACAAGCAATACATGTACATTTTGCAATCATATGGAGTCGTAAGTAAAACAGAGACAAACACTAATAGAGAGAAAAATGCACAGTTATCGTACAACTCCCAGAAACTATAAACAAACAAAACCAAACAAGTTCACTTGATAAAACAAAAGGGAAGTTCGACAATTTGTATGTCCTTTTCCTGTGGTAGCCTGGGAACAGATTCTAGATGTGTGCACATCAGTAACTTGAATGTCTATGTCACATGGAAAGAAGCATTAGCAAAATCCTTCTTAGTTATTTTTCCTCTTGAATCCTTTGTCCTTGCACAGCATCTGCACAACCAGCTTGCAAATAATAAGCTGCCTGTTGGGGAAAAAAGTGGCAAGAGACACTCACATCAGAAATAGAGGAAAATCCTGTAGAGTGAGTGCCAAACAAAAGCATCTTGGAAAAACAATTTAGAGAACTTGATGTCCAAGAATTGTTTTATAGAACTTCTTAAGTTGTTTAGAAATATTTTAATGGACATAGGGTCGGAAAAGCACATAGCTGGGGAAGGGAGAAAGAGCCAATTAAAAGCAAAACTTCCAGAAGGGGGAATATATTTTGGGTTAAGGTTATGCTCTCCAAAGCCATCAGAAACACAAAGCCTCCTTTTTCACTGATGCATTTCTAAAAAGAGTAGATGAGTTAAACATCAAGATAGAAGAGAAATGCACATGAAATATATGTAAAATCAAAAGGGGAATAAAATGATAGCAAAAGAAAAGGCCCTTTCCTTTAGTTTCACACCACATATTACTTGTCAAAACATTGGTTTTGATTGTAAAGTCTCTTAGAACATTGTTCCAGTAATTCAGCCCAGTATAACCAATAAAATACAATATCAGGAACACCTCATTAATTTCAGACCACGGTCATAGTTACCAGTACCTCCTTTTCACTAAGCTTTTGTAAATATTTGGTACGTACAGAAATAATCTGTGACAGGAAAAATCCTGAAAATGAAGTTGCTTAACTTATTCTCTAAGTTTTGGTGCTTAACAGAACATTTTTAAACTCCTGGAAGGGGAAAGCCCAGCTGTATTTGTGTGAGACAGCTAAAACCTACATAACACAAGTATACTTGTACAATATGTTCTTCTATTGATTCAGCCACTATCTTTTCTGCATTGCATTTTCATTATATTTAAGCTCCAAACCCATACATTTTGCCACACCTGAGCTTTGTTTAATCAAAGTTGTCCTATCTCACCATTAGTCTGGGTAACAGTCAATTTTAGAGACCTTGTTCTACTCTTGCTCCCATTGAAAAGCTCCATAACTGCAATGGAAAACTGAATTGTTTTCCAATGGAAAATTGTTCCTGTATAATATTTTTCAGAAAATCAGTTGAAAAAAGCAAGAAAGTAAAAATATCTCAATGGCTTGTAACCAAAACCAAATGAGTTCTTACATCAGATAAAAACCAAACAAACATCAGGATCACAAAGTGTGAAGTCCTTGTTGTTTCTGTCTTACAAATAGGCTCATGTTTTTCTCTGTCAAGTTGACTGCTGCTTTTTGTGGAGCATAGTTCACAGTATTTCGGTCATACAGTGGCAAGCATCACAATTCACACATCAAGTTGTGCCAAAAGACAGGAAGGAGGAGGGGAAGACAGGGAGACAGAAGTCTGCTCCTTAAAAAAAAAAAAAAAAAAAAAAAAAAAAAAAAAACAACCAGCAAGGGAGAATTTTGCTTTGAAAGAGTCATGGAAAAACACTAAGATCATGAGCAGTTCAGTCAAGTCACTGGCTTTAAAGGCTGCAATTTATTTTAAAAGAGAGTAAAAGAAAGAAGTGAAAACAGCAAGAATGATGCTGTGGCCTGGGGTAAGTGGTAGGACATGGAGCAAGCATTCTGCAGTCCTCGCTGAAAGAGAGATCTGCAAGTGAATATGGGAGACTGTTTCTTACTGTTCCTGCTAATTTTCCACTTTGATCTGACAAAATCAAGGGCAAAAAGCATGGTTATGGTCCTCAAAAGGGACTAGGAAGATAGCTGTAGTGTCATATTTCTAATTACTTTAATGCAATCACGTGAGCAGGAAATGCACCCACTTGAGCTCCAAGTCCGACTCAAACTGTCATCTGCAAAGTCTTTGCTATTGAGTGCTGCCTAATAATCAGAGTGAATCCGAGACTGAATACAGATCCAAGAGAGTTGGATAATTGTGTATTTGGAGAGAAAGCAGCTACAGACTCTTTGAGGAGTAACAAAGCAAGCTCAGCTTGTTGTAAATGTAGCCATTTGTATTTAGAAAACAGAACAACCTAAAACCAATATGGCACACATTTAAATGGATCAAAGTTACTAGAGGTTGCTGTCAAAATAGAATTCCTAACTAAACAGGCACATTTCCAGGGAATCAGCTAGGCTGCACACAACCATGAGGCCAGTGTAGTTCAAAATTCATTGTGCAGTCCTATTCTTTCACCACATTTGGAACTGACCCTGAGTGTATCAGAGTCCCCAGCCTCTACAGCAGCTTTCTATAAACTATTGTGAAGGAAGAAATGGTAGATGTGGCCAGAACCTGCACATTTACCCGTCCTTTCTGTGTTCCCCAGCACACACAAAATCACATAACCATTGCTTGATGCTGTGCTATTAATCTATCAATCCTTTTGCTGATCGAGGATACATAAAATGATTATTTAGTTTGATGATTATAGGAAGAGTGGAGGATTGGTAAAAAGGACAGTTTGATTTGGATTTCTTATGACTGTTCAGTACAAAGCAAGCAGCACGTGGCTTTTTTTAAGTCATATGTTAAGTCAGATTTTTAAGAAAAAAAAAAAAAAAAGCACAGATACCCAAAAGAAATGTTGTCTTGGAAGACCATAACAGCAGACAGGACTAGAAATTTTAGAGGGTAATTAGCTAGCCATGAAGTGCCTGGTGTGCTGGTGGGATCTAAAATGACAAATGTAATCAATGGGTACAAGGGAATCCAGAGCATTGATAGGAAATTATTATAGCCCAGTATTTAGCAGAGGTATTGTGCTTACAGAAGACCATGTCCGGGTCTGATGTCCAGGCTTTAAGGAGGGTCCTGACAACAAAAAGACAGTTTTGAACAAGGAAATAGAAGTAACTGATGATCAGAAGAACTATGGGCAATCATGTTAAATCCTAGGAGTGCAACCTGTTTAGTCTAACCAAAACTAGTTGAAGGAGCAACTTAGTCCATCCTGTGAGTACTGGCCAGGAAACAGAAACATTACATAAGGTATTTCAACCTCAAAACTATTGGGAGATACTATGAATAGGACTCAAAACAGATGATCCCAAGGCAAAAATAAGGCATGCTTTGTTTGTTTGTTTCTCAAACACTTGGGATAGGGTCCTGTTGGAATAACCTACCTTTTTTTTCCCCCCAATCAAGCATAGGTTGTTTTCTAAAAGACACACTCTATTTCAACATGGAATTAGTTTCTAGTAACCTGAAGCACTCAGCAATGTGAAAAGCACCAGAACATAAACAAACTCCTTACAAACACAAGACAGAAGAGGAGCTTTAACCTTCTGGATACTGGGAAATTTTCCTTTCTGAAAAGTGATCTCTATCTTTTAGCAGATGTGGCCAGGCCTCAGTATTGGCAGCTGGACTACATTTTTGCATCAGACAAGGAGAACAGTAAACAGAAAATCTCCCCCCTTTCCCCATTGATTTCAGAAGAATGTCAACTAAAGGCTTTACCGAATCCTTTCATAAGTTATAGGTATGTGAACCATAATGTAGCTGCAATGGCCAGCACTTGACTGTGCTTAAGTAAAGGTTGAAAAATAGGTTTTAAAGGATACATCTGAAAATTCTCAGAGCAGGTCTGACCGTGCCCTTCTGCATAACCCAGCAGATACAGTGACTATATGCTACTGCTGGGCTGTTGTTAAATTGCCAAGAGTGGTTCTTGCCAAAAATTCACCCTTATTTCAAAACTTAGGGGAATTGAAAGGACAGGATTAGATTTAGATGCAAACAACAGCCCAAACTGAGTTGGGAACAACGTGGAACCAAAGAAGCTGAGCAATACTTGGAGAACTGTGTTACAGGACAGCCTGTTCTGTTCTGCAGGGCACCTCTGGCCAATGCAAAATGTTTCTACCATCTCTTCTCTTTCCCTCTGTATTTGCATAAATCTAGAGATAAACTGGCTGTTCTTTTAAAATGAATTATTTCAGTGGGAAGTTTCAAGGTTTCACGTTCATAAATTCATTCTTTCTGCAGGTTAAGATAGGTAGGTATTCAAACTGACTGACACCACAAATACAAGTACACTAATGCTTAAGTCAAGGTTTTTGTCTACCTGCTTTGTACTGTATTAGAGGAGAAAGTGCTTTCTGGAGGCAAGGGGGAAGGGAATCTTTTTGTATCAAAAACATGCTCGTAAATCAGAGGCTCAGATGGTTTTACCATTTAAAAACAGACAAAGATTAAACAAGTGATAATAGTCACTAAGCACAACAGTTTGGGTTTTGCTGCAGTGTCACTTTAGAAAATTATCTTTTCCAGGCTTAACTGCAAACATGCACAGCAAAAGATAACAGGACTGAGTTTAACTGTTCTTTTGCAGTTATAAAACTGGGTTTACTTAAATGAAATGTAAGGAAAGGGTTGAAAGCAAAACTGAGAAAAGAGACTAGATGGGCAGAATGAAAACCAAGGAGAATGGCTGGCAGGTATGGCTTGGTCTCAGCAGCTGCTGCTAGGAAAGTCAGCCAAGAAGGGAGTTGGAGTTTGGCCAGAGCAACATGTCACCAGGATGTCAAGGAACGAGGACTCTGAAGTGGCAAACCTGAGGCTGAAGTCAAATGAGCTTGCTGGAAGCTGCATGGAGGGCTGCCTATGTATGAGCAAATGGGTTTCAGTCTTCTGGAAGCAATGAAACTTTTTGATCTTTGAGATCAAATCAGACCACATTAGTGAAGGGTCACTGAAGCAACTCATTAGTGCCATTGGCTCTACTTTTCTTGAGCAACAATTAAAGCTGGTGTTTTGCAAGCTGGTGCTGACTATTCCAAAGGAACAAAGTGACAAAATAAACTTTAGAAGAAGGACAATATCTTTTATAATTTTTGAAATCCAGCAGTCTTATAGACAGATAATTTTGCTTAGCTGGCTAATTTTCAGTAGGAACTTGCAGGGTTTCTCTGCATTTTCTGACAACCACGTTTTCCTCACAAAACATTCTTCCCCTTTCTCTTCTCCAAGAAGCCTTCATTACAACGACAGTGTGGAAAAATAATAGTTGACCATGATTCATCTTAAAGAACTATGAAACCTCTACCTTCAGGACTATTTGGAGCAGATATCCTCTTAATCATAGAATCAGCTCAGTTGGAAGGGACCTCTAATCTAACTTTAAAGTTAAATATTTTGATGGCTTACAAGTAAATACAGCATCTAACAGTTAAAAAGTTGATTTTCCTACCGGGCACTTGGCCAACCATTAGGAAAGAGGTCTTGGATTCCCACTAAAGCACAGAGCATCTCCTGAGATTAAGGATATCCATCATGAGCTCATATGTATTTTATCTTCCAGTTCTCAGAACAGCTTTTTGCTTTCCTTTCTCATTGTATAGTCATTCACTACATCAGAACAGAATCTCTTATTTGCTAATAACTACAGTCTTAAATTCAAAAGAAATGAAAAAAAAAAAACAAAAACAAAACAAAACCAACAAACAAACAAAAAAACCTGTGTTTTAGTTCCTTTCTGAAGCAGAGGGAAAAAGAAAAGGCAACAGAACAGAACAAACTAAAAAAGAGCATCATGTAGTGATGTTCATTTAGTAAATAACACCATCACTTGCTTAACACATTAGCATTTGATTTTCTATGTCAACAACCTCACTACAGTTGCTATCTGCTCTTTCCTTCTAAAATGGATTCCAAATGATTGACTGTCAAAAAGTAATTCGACTGACCATGCTTGCTATGAATAATTTGCTCCTTTCTTCAAATGAAACACCAATTCATTTGAGCTACCTGCTATTGTTTCCTGAGTAGGATACACTTGGGATGTGACATTGTTCTGCAAGTGATAATTATTTCCTGGAATGTTTGCGCTGATAGCCAACTTTAGTGTACTTGAACCAATTTCCTAAGTTAAATGATGCAATAGCCAAAAAAAAAAAGAAACAGGATTTTTCTTTTTACAACTTGAAAATAATAAAAAGGTGTGCAAATACTACTTTCAGTATCACAAAAATATTCTGCACAATTTTTATCCAGATGCTTCACCTCTCTAGTCTTGTCTGTTCTTGTGTGAAATCACATTACTGCCCCTATTAGCTGCCAAAGTATTCCTATGACCTGTCTTACCAGATTATCTGCAGATTAAACAAACAAAAATTATCCCTTAAAAAGAAAAATATTACTACTTTCATTGACCAAATGAGATAAAAATTGGTTAAAGGACCAAAGAGAAGATGCAGGTACCTGAGGAGCAGTTTTAGCAGAATTTAGATAGTTGAATTGAGGTCAAACTACAGAAAGCTTTGTCACACAAGAGATCTAAGCATTACTAAGCCTCTATGGTTTGCTAGTAATCTTAATTAGGTACATATCCAGAGTCACCACTATCTAGAACAGCTTCCATATTTGAGTAGCACTTTCAGGCATCCAGAAGTGTAAAATCTGGAATCTCTGCCAGAAACCACATGTCAGAAACCACAGCCTAGTAGATGTGTTCAGATGAAAACTGATCTTTTGGATTGCTGTGCTCTGTGTGTTGTTCATGACACATAAATGCAATCAGTAAAGTGGAGGTAAATCGGAAACAAATCCTGGGCTATATGCAGGCAAAAGCCAAAAAAAATTTAGATCACAGAAGTATATTCATTTTGTTCAGAAACTCTGAAACAGCAGTCATTAAACATCCAATATCTAACCTAGAATTACCAAATAACAGTCATATGCTACTCAGAATGCAGCAATGTCATATTGGAGCTATAATGAGCCTTTTTTTTTTAAATCACAGATCATTGTTTGTAACTCAGAAATGAATGACAATATCTCTGAGGAAAATTTCTCTTCTAAGTAAAGGTAGGAACAAGAGGGAAGAGTTCTCTGTGGTACACTTCCAGGTACTTGGACATATACCCATAAGAGGGCTGAAGCACGTTCTGGGATTACCCGATAACTAACAGCTCCTCTTCTAACACTTGCCACATTGCATCTGCTAAATATAGAGTGGGACAAAGGGATACTTCAGAGACAAAAGATAAGAGGGTAAAGCTGTAACTGCTCTCTCTCAAAATGCACATTGATATATGTATTTTCCACATCTAACTGGGCACTGTTCCTGCCATCTGCCTTCAGCAAATTAAATACAGTTGGAAATTATTTTGTGTTCACTATACTCCTTATACTTTCCCCATCTGTCTGCTTTTCTGTTCTTGACACCAGCTGAAACCTTCTCTCCCTGATGCTGCTCTTATATCTTCCCTACTACAAAAGGTAAATTTCAGTTTGTTGCTGAGGCACGGGGAGGTGGACGGGGTCAGGGTATGATGATGGTATGAGGAAAATCTCACATTGCAAGGCTTTCTGTTCCTGAAAAAGCCATGGATAGGAGAGAACACAGGAGCTGTGATTATTTCTTTGAGGAGAGGTTATCTGCACAGCTGTAACACATACATTTTATGTCAGCAGCAATGGCAAGGGTAAGAAGCAGAGGTTAGTTTTTCAGTCTGACAAATCTTGTTTCCTTACACATAAGTAAGGTCAACCGTTTGCTAGTTCCTAGAACTGCTGCCTTGGGCAGCCAGTTAATGTCTGTTCTTTGGGATAGCTATGACTGACTGAACCTAGTACACAACCTTTCCTTTCCTCTACTCTCTATCAAGGTGTCAATAGTTAAACTGCCCTAACAGAATCTGCAGAGAAGACAAACTTCTTTTAAGCCCTTCGATTATATAAAAAGTCTTATTCACAGCAAACTACAACAGAGGAAAACCTGTTTAGCAGCTATCACATACCACTACTCTAAGACATTAGTAAGGCCTGTGGTTACTTACATAGGAGACATCAAATGAAGTGACCCCACTACTCAGTTCTTGTGGATCACAGTTCACAGCCAGGCAGAACTTCTAATTCCTGTACCTTACATATATTCCTTCTCTAACCAGCCATAAAAATCA
This sequence comes from Pipra filicauda, assembly GCF_003945595.2. Taxonomy (NCBI): domain Eukaryota; kingdom Metazoa; phylum Chordata; class Aves; order Passeriformes; family Pipridae; genus Pipra; species Pipra filicauda. The sequence goes on along the minus strand of NW_024105087.1, from coordinate 3,021,688 downwards.
AGCTTCTCCTTTCAGGTTACAAAAGCTTTCTCAGCATCAGCCATTGACTTTGTCTGCCACCCATTCTGAGAATCCAAATACTTTCCTCCTCCTTCCAACGAATGCATCAAAACCCCCAGCCAAGTCCCCCAAGCAGCCTGGAGGACCTCCCAGAACAGTTCAACAAAATTATTGGAAACTACTTATTTCCTTCAACTGCACTTCTTGACTAGTAGCCCTATCCAGACAAGCAGCCCTACCCAGATGCATGAAAAAACCTCTCTAAAGATGAGTTTTCATTTAAAAAAAAAAAGTCTTAATTCCATATTTAGCTCTTCTTTACCTTACTTCTCACACAAAGTGTAGTATCCTTCCCCTACATGGTCAAGAATTCACATGAAAAACCTGTTTATGACCCCACATATACCTTGTACACCATTATTCCCAACCAGTCTGCATACCAGACTTTACAACCTACCTATGCCATCCTCTTTCCCTTGACAAGCCATGGCTGAATGACCCTCTCACAACCTGAAATTAAAAAAGGTCCCATGCAGCCAACCAAGGCACTTGGCAGACTGTACCATTAAGGGAAAGAAGGTTGAAATAACCTCCAATATTTTTAGGTGAAACCCAAACCATAATCCCTGAAGTTCAGCCAGACCTTAGGTTCTCACACAGATTTGACAAGGCCAGGAAGCATTCACTCACCCTTAACTTTTCTGCCACTCTGCTGCTACAAGAGGACTTCCTCAGAGCTGCTAAGCTGGATGTAAGAGAGTTAACAACAGCTCCTCTGACTTCTTGTTCATGGAGTCAGGGGCAGGGTGGCATGTTAAATTGGTGGCTTAGGATTCAGGCTAGTATGGGCTGCAAGGACTGGTTAGATTTTGGCAAAGGAAGGAGTGGAGGAGTAGTGGCATAAGACCAAGACTTCTTATTATTTCCTAATCAGCAGCTGTTGTTGACTGCATGCCTGAAATATAGGGCTGCACACTTGTTTGGGCTTAGACTGAGTATTGATGGCAAATCATTAGGGACTGGCTGGTAAGATCAAAAAGGTCTGTCAGGGTAGGTGAAGGCAGCACCTCCCCAGGTTTTGCAGCCATTTCATGGTTATTTCCCCACAAGGGGCTGGAAGGAGCTCTGTTTTAAAATTCAGGTTGAGTTAAACTGCCAGGAACCTACATATCTAGTGTTGGGGTTCAATCCCAGGAAAAAAAATGCCTTGTCCCACAGATCCCAGCAGATCCATACTTCAACATAATCAGGCATGTCCTGCCTGTGCCAAGTGACACCCAAATTCAGAAGTCAGCATCCTTTATCAGCCACTAGGTATGTGAACACAGACTTGAATGACAATTCTTATCTCCCTCCTAACCCCTTCCCTCATGACTCTTGCTGTCTCTAAAGCTCAAGTTTCCAAGATCAAGACCCCATATACTGGCTGCTGTTCTAGAGAGCAAAAAAGAGCTGCTCCTGACCTTTAAGTGTATACCAAAAGCACCAGAGGGCACATCATAATTCTTTTGTGCTTTTATGCCTAACACCTACAAAGAAGTTCACAAACTTTTTTTTTTGTCAAAAGTTATGTCATCAAGGGAAGAATAATAATCAAAGGGAACAGTCACAAGCAAGAAGCTATGAAAACAAAGAATGTTTTCACCTCTGTAACAAGAACTTATTGAAGGATAAGATCAGACTCATTCAATCATTCACATCCTATCACTCCACTAAAGTTCCAATCCAGTATGCAAAAAAAAAAAGTGGTAAATTGGGTGACCTTGCTTTCAGTAAATGTAAACATGCAACATCAATAATAGGATTACATAAAGAAGTCCTCTGCTATTAGGAGCTGTTCCTTTAAATCATGTTTGTTCTGAGGTTTCCCAGCTGTGGGTGCAAAGTATTCTTGCAATTTAACAAATGAAGTCAGAGCAAAATTCATCCTGAAAACACTGAGCAGCAATCATTATTTCTTAACATTAAATAACTTCATGAAAATTGCAGTGTTAAGAATTTTTTCTGAGTTTTCAAATCCTATCCCACAAATATTGACAGAAAACAAAATTATTTGCTTCTTTCCCTAATCAGTGTTTTCAGCAAACTAACAATCATGTATTCTGATTCCAGGTTTAGCTAGAGATGTTTCTTTGAACTTTTTTTACTTCTTGCTTGTGTCTGGCAGCCAACAGAAAAAGCATCCCATGCCAAAAGCAGAGCTATAATTAGCCTCATGCCCTGTAAGTCTTTGAGAACACACTCCTTAGATAATTCAGTTGAGAAAGAAATTGGAGAGTGAGGAACTAGATTTTTTACAAGTTTTGTGTGTACACTTTTAACCCTGCTCCACACACAGAATTAAAGCTCATAATACCCAAAAGAAAGTAGTAAAGAATGAAACTCAGAAAGAGTTTTAAAAGCAGCTACTGATTTTAGACCCACAGAAAAACACATTTATCTGATTTTCCAGATGAGATACACGCATCCTGCAGCAGAAGCTGACTCAGTGAGACACAAAACATTGTTGGGATTTATCCCTCAGGAAATAACATTTGCATTTGAGAATGCTTATTAATGTCATCTTAGTTACACATCAAGTTGCAATAAAAACTATTCCTGCAATAGTGTTAGCTAGCAGACAATGCTTTCTTCCTCCATTTTATTTTATCAAGATGTAAGACAATTTGTGATGTTAAGATCATAATAAATAATGTAAAAAGTAATTTAGAACATGCAGGGGGATAGATTCTTCACACAAGCACATGACTATCAGATACTTCTGCTTAAAATTCTCACTTGAGAGTTAACCTGAATTATCTCTGCAGATCCATTTTCAAGAGTTACTACTTTGAAAAATAAAAGTAAATCTCATTAGTATTTGCTCTTATAAAAACAGGCTTGGTGAAAATGTTCCAGCTAGTTAGGCAGCCAGAATTTCATTCCAGTGAGAAGGGATGATCACACACACATTCAAGGACAAATCTCATGAAACTCATGTTTGACAGGAAATTGTACAGGAAGCTAATTTAGAGAGATCAAAATGAGGGTGGTATGTTCCCAGGACCCAGGGCAAGTCAGAAATCTTGCAGCTGAATTTTATACATATGGTAATTTGATCAGAGTGGATATAGCAGAGAAGGGAAAGAAACTGCTTATTGAAAATATAGAAAAAAGAAAAATCAACATGGAAATGAGAATTCAGTATCTCTGTAAGTAAAGAAGATCACAAAGTCCCCAAATTAAAGAAAAAAAAAAAAAGGCAGTTTCTTAAACTACTTTATTGTAGTAGGATCAGAAACACCACCATGTGGGAGACATGCATCAGACCCTGGTCATTTGAATGGTAGGATCTGAAGTTACTTTGCATGTGTTTTCACTTACCTTCCAGCCAGGGTACTAAATGCCTTAACAGCACAAACTGAAAAGTGGAGCACGAGAGCAAAACACAGGGAGAACCCAGCAGATCTGAAGGTAACTATGCCCTATAAAGCTTACTTCATTTTTAGTGTCCAGTCTCAGATGATTATAGAACGCATCTATCTTTTTTAGTGTTTATTAGAAACGGGTAATGTGACTCTCTTTGCTACGTCCTCTGTATTTCCAGAACAGTGATAGAGAGGAATTTCAGAAGTCTGTAGGAAATGTATGTGGGCTGCAGCCTGTGGATCCCACAGCCACTGTACACATCATTTCAGGCAGCCATCTGGTGATTTGTGGTAGCATGAACTTTGATCACAAGCTGAAACAGTTTAATAACATGAAGTACAGCATGTCCAAGTAAGAGCAGAGAGCAAAGCATTAATTTGAGCTATAACACTGACATTCTCTGGGAAAATTCACAACTTACCATGTCTTCCCAGATGACTGAAAGAACAAAATCTGCCATTTCATTTTTCGGTTTATTTCGAAACCCGCACCATCTTATTTTTGATCTTTTAACCAACTGAAAATTAGAGAGGCAAAATCATAATCTGTTTGAATGACTTTTCCTTTATTGTCATAAAAGCAGGCAACTCAGCAAATACCAGGACATGAACCGGAAATAATTTGAATTTACACCCATTTGCTCTTTCAAGAGGCACAAAATCCTCATTGCATTTATGCTCTGTATACTTTTATTAAGAGAGAGACACATGGTGGGTTTCTTTGGGGAGAATCCCAGAAGCCAAACAGGAAAGAGGAGGAGCAGTGAATGGGAAAACACAAGGATAGTAAGATGTTTCCCACACAGCTATAGGATTTCCCTGGGGCTTTACACAGTTTAGGCCAAATTCTCATTCAGTTACATTTGTAGTACATGACTGACTTCTGAGAATTGCGAATGCAGGGGAGCGAGATTTGGCACCCTGTTTTTATCACTCAAAAAATAAGAGAAAGATAATTGAAAAGAGAAAATCAACTTAAAGGCCACATTCTTCTAAAACAAAACAACCACAAGTGGCAATGTACAAAAAATGAATTATAGCTTATGTAATTCTTCAGACATTTTGAAAACTTTCCTGATACAAAATCATGACAAATCCATTTTTTTAAAATGGAAAACCAAAACTATTGCAGTCTGAACTTAAGTCAAAACAAGTCAGAATTCTGAAGGACAAAATAGAAGTGGATAGTACAGCTCAAAAAAAAAAATTCCACGAGGTCATGGGCCTATAATGGATAAAACGCAAGTCAAGCATGCACTTCTAGGCTCACACACAGGGCAAACTATCCAGCACTGCCCACACAAGACAGTTCCATCCTCATGGCTGAAGGGTGTCATGTATTTCAGCAGGATGTACACGTGGGAAGACCCAAATAACAAGGCAAAAGTACAAGAAGAGGCAGGCTGAAGTCACTTTCTTCCACTCTGCTGGATGATTTCCCTGCTTCTGCATTGCTGCAAAGTATGTGATACTTCTCAGTCTTGACTGTATAATGTGGTCAGACACTTCATCTACTTTGTCCTAAGCTGTCTAGTGTTCTTAAAGTGATTTGGCTGAAAACATGAGAAAGTCAGTTCTGCACATATTTTGCTTTTCATTTCCTTGGGTTTCTGCTGTCAGTGAAAGAAGAAAAAAAACTCCTTCAGTTTGCCTGATCTAAAAATGAACCACCACCCTTTCTCCACATTGTAAGCAGCAGCACACAGCTCTCCCAGGACCTGCCAGCACTACATGATGAATTGTAGATGACAATTCATGAACGTGCTCCTTCATTTAGAATCTTTGGGAAGGCTTAAGTGATTTGCACACATATGGACCAGCTTCTAGGAAATCAGAGATGGCTGAAGGAAGGGAGAAAGACTAAGATGGGAGATTTCAATGGATTTCAGGTGCAGCTGCATTAGCTTTGCTACTGTGTTTCATTCTGGGGCCTTATTTCCCAGTCATTAATACTAATATAGGTTCATAATCACATTCACTCTGAATTGAACCAAACTTGGTAGCAGACATGGACAGGAGTCTACATAGTGCATCCAACAGGAACATGAGAAATATCAAGTGTTTCTCCCCCCTCACCATCATTCCAAGATAATCCATTGTCCTTCTCATGCCTTATGGCAATGCAAAAGCACAAATCCAACAGACCACTTGGTTACTGCTTCTCTTCCTTCCCTGGAATGGGGAATTTGGGGGTTTCTCCAAGTGCTAGCCTGTACACGTGATTTTGCTTCCAGATGAATACCATGACAACAGCATGAGGAAGTGATCTGACAACAAGCCATAGCAGCAAGCACCACTCTTCCAAGTTTATAAAACTGAAATCAGTGTGCTTAAAAGCCCATATCCTGGATCACTGCCAGGGTTCAGTTCCACACATGCTCAGATTATGCACTGGGTTTTTGACCAAGAAACCACAGTACAGCCTTCATCCTACCCTTTTATTCCAAACTCCCAAATGCATCCACAGAGACTGAGGCCTGGTCTATTTTTAGTTATAAGGACAGCACAGAATCAATAATAGTCTGGTCTTCCTACCACCCCAGAATACCACCTTTTCCCCCTAAGGCATCAAAAGAAACCCCTTCTCAAGAGCAGTAACAAACCTTGATATGTCTTTATTTTTTCAAATGCACTTGTGGAGAACAAAGAGAGAACATGGGTTCTCCTCTTTCCTGTGCTTTCTGTGTTCTGTACCATCTACATACAAGGGCAGGCACAGATTAGTCTGATGACTCCCATGACCCATCTGTTTACTAATCAGCCAAATAACTTCTGTACATGAGTAGCAACTTCAGCATGACTCACTGATGGCTAAGCACAGCACACTATTGCAGCAAAAACTACTATGGGAGCATCTCTAAAGGAAAATTCACCCTTCTGGCCTTCTGCATAAACACACACATGTATCACCTTGCCCACGTGGCACCTCTTTTAAAATGGCATTAAATACCACCACATCCTACATTTTTATAAGGAGCAACAACAGGCACAATATCCCTACTTGCCTTTTCAGCCAGAATTGCTAATGACTTTTCAGTGTTCTTGTTTCAAGAAAGGTTTGAACCCAACTCTTAGAGAACATTGTGTGTATTTAACACAGTACAAGTACAAATGACAGTTGGCAAATGCTACTGAAAACCTGTGATTTAATTTGCACTGGTGTTCTGTTTCTTCATTAATTCACAAGCAGTGGCATGGAAGAGGAAAACACACCTGAATCTAGTTATTTAGTAAGAAATTAGTTACTGTTCATAAATGGATTCTCAATAGGAAGTTCCTTTTAAAGAATAAGGAATAGGAGAGAGAAAAAGACAGAACCAGAACTTCAGTTACAGAACATCAGTTAATGACAGGATTTTTAGTTTATAGATTTGGACATTTCTCAACAATTTCTTTATATTATTGCCCAACAATAGTTTTATAACATTAGTTTAGAGTTACTGTAAACAAGAGAAACAAGAGGATAAGCGTCATCTGAAAGTTGGGAAACATAATTCATGTTTCATCATAAAAAGTGCAGACCTAAAGTTACCATGAGCAATAGGAAGTTTAAAAAAAAAAAAAAAGGCATTTGACTCAGCATTCAAATAAACTTTTAACAACCAGGATGAACAAGTAGTTGACAAGAAGTCACTCCTTTATGAGTTGAGAATTCAGTGAACACTTCCTGAACTGAAAGCAGTTATGAATGATACTTTCATCCAGACAGTGTGCATATAAAGAGTCTGGAGAAGTGATAACAAAGCTGATATCAATGTAGTAAGGGAATTTTATTCACTGGGAAAATACAAATTAAAAAAACCCAAATACTTGAAAAATATGTGATTTCAAAGATTTCAGGAAGAACCAATGTTTACGAGAACATTTTTTAAAGCTGTATTCTGTAGCTTTGGTAGAAAAATTAGTTTTCTGAGTTGAAGTTTTATAGAAATTATTCCTCTTCAATTTCTCTAGTGTTCTCCAGTTCTACCATTCACAATAAAAATGTTTCTTGGCATCTAACTGGCTCAAAATCAAACACAAAACACCCATCTTTATACACCTTTCAAGAATGTCTATATATATATATCCCTTCCCTGTTTTACCACTAGTCTCACTACCTAAAGCTGTTGTTTTAAAGCTGTCCTTCTTCAATATACCCCATATCTTGCTCCTGCCTCTGGATCACCACTGAATCTGCAGTCATTGAAACCCCTAGTGATCCTTGGGGTAAATTTTAGAATCAGTACTGTCCTTAGTCTTCACCAACTTCACTTTTTATGACCCTCCTTCAGTGACCTGTTCCACACTGATTATCCCCCTTCATTACCCAAATGTCAGCTTACAATTCTGATCAATCACAGATATCTTCTGATACCTCTTATATTTGAAAAAAATCATCACTTGGCTTCTTGTCCTGCTGCTATTCACATGTGGGTAGTGCTCCCCAACACCATCCAAAGTGATCTCACAAACCTCTCCAAGGCTCTCTTGGGCTATGCTGCTAATAAAATGCTCTGAATATCACATTAACCAATAGCATTTTATTGTTCTTTTAGGCTCTTTATCTCTTATTACCTATTTTGCCTCTTCTATGTACTGATGCTACAAACTTCAAACTAGCTTTCCACTCTTTGTAACTGGGATAATGCACAGTACAAGCTGATACTATTTTCTCAATACAGTGAGTAACAATATAGTACTGCACAGTAAAATCAATTTTTAAAAAAAGGACCTTCAGCAGGGAAAATTTGAGTTCAGCTTTCAGAAAGACAAGCAGGTGAGATACCCACATCCCACTGGAATTCAGATACCTGCATTGAATTTTGACTCACATTCACATTGTGATGGCAGAAAAGAATTTCATAAATGGGAAAGTTATTTCATACAAGTGCTCCTTGTATGAGAATTGAAGCCAAAAGCATTCATTACACATGTTCCAAAATAATATATTGTTCATTCCAAGCCTTCCCCTTTAAGGAATATGCAAGAGTTGAAGTAAAACACAAGAAAAAAAATGTGTGAGACAAAGATCGTGAGAGAGGTTACTCTCATAGTACTTTTCATCTGGCTGACACAGAGAGGTAATAAAAATTCATAAGATGACTGTTCTTGCTCAACTTCCAGGGCAAAAACATCTGGCCAAAGCTGACTCAACCTTGACATCTTTTAAACCCCAGTGACCCATTTCTTTCTAAGCAAAGGTATTGTGAAGTATTCACAGAAATGCACACATTTCCCAGTGGGTTTTGGTGTAGACTGATCACTGTGGAATGGTAAGAAAAACAAAAGCTAGAGCAATCCTGGATACCAAGAACAAACAAAAAACCGAATCCAAACCACCACAGGAAGAGTGAAAACCTTCCCATTTGTAATAAACACATTTATATAGCTCTGCATGCTCACCATACACAGTCTTTGCCTTGCAGCCTCAGTATTAGACCTGGCAGATAATGTTAGTGACACAAATAGGCGATTTTAAAAAGTGGAATTTTTGCTGTACAAATGAAAGTGAGCAATGTGATGTGCTTTACACCGAGGAAAGCAAAAGCAACACTGTCTGGAGAAGAGGATGTAGGAGGTGGGAATTTCAGAAGTGCACACACAGAATGTTTGTAACACACCTTCACAGACTAATTATATTCAACATGCCAAGCCTCTACACTTCCTAAGAAAATAAACATATGTTCCACGTATACCTGTGTTTACAATCTAGAGGATCTGGAGCTAAACTAAACAATGTCTTGGCAGCACCTGATGCAGGCAATTGTTTTACTGTACTACTCTAGAGTTTATTACAGAAATAGCCCCATGCTACTACCTGCTGTACTAATACAGAATAAAAGAAATTAAGTAAAGATAACATTACTTTGGTAGAACCACTATAGAAACCCTGGTGTATTTTGAATTAATAAATCAAATGTACTTGCAGCCCTTGAGTTCATCCTATTGGTCAACACAGTCATATTTTGCACTGAGCTAAGTTTCCAGAGTTATTTTAACTACTGTTATGTTCTACAAGCCAGTCTAAGAATCACAATAGCATGGCCTAAGTTTGGAGATGTTGAGCATAGATAATTTTCACCTCCAGTATGAGAAGTTCATCCCATCTGGTATTAAGTAATTTAATCATGATACCTAATATTAAGTTTCAAGTTTGATTTTAACTGATCATCTCTGAAATTCTGAGCTAATTCATTTCAGCTTCAATTAATCCATTTGATACCACTGTAAATTCAGAACTAGTGCTACTCACACAGTCTGTACCAGTGAGACTGCAACCAGAATCTCATATATGGGTTGCATTTAAAACTATTAATGCTCTATTTCAAATATACTTCAGTTTCCACTCTTTAGCCACAAAGACACACACATAGATATTCATATTTGTCCTATCTCATACAGTTATGAGTTTTCCTAACATTAGGTTTATTCAATCAGGAAGGAAACTGAGAAAGCAATGATTTATAGCAGCATTTTTATATAGCACATAAGTCACCTTATAAATACAATGGAAATCCAAAGACTGCTACTGAAGGTAGAAAATGATACAGCATCCTCTAAAGTTTATGTCAGGGACTAAAATCCATTTAACTTTGGAAGGATTTGAATTAGGGTGCTGGACTAGCTTCCAACTAACTTTTTACATATGGGGAAAGGAATAATACATAGCCAGCAGGTGTGGGGTTTCACACATTCTCTTTGGTATGCTTATATTGAAGACTCCAACAGAATTTTTAGTGTTTAAAGATACTGTGGATGAACCAGAATAACTGGGACCATCTTGGAGAGATACATCTAAAGTACAACTCTCCTCCAAGGACACTTAAGAATATATAAACTGTGAACAAAGCACAGAGAAAGACAAGTCTTTTTACTGGTAAGCTCTGTTCATGTTACCATGAAACAGCCATGAGGACATATGCCAATTAGAGCTCACAAAAATTTTTGTTCTGCGTTTGCAAATTTTTTTCTGGAAAAACAAGCCATAGTGGGAATCAATAACAAAATTCACAGTAACTCTTTTAACCTTATTATTACTGCAATGCACAACACACCCATACTTTGATTTCTTCGGTGTGCCCACTTTTTCAAAGAATTACATGAAGCAGCTGTTAATACTTCTGTGAGGGCAAAAAGATGCCCTGGAACTGAAATGTTTCCATGGGACAGCCAACTGCAGGATGATTGCTGAAGTGACTGACAGTTTCTTACAGAAACTAGCACTAGTGCCAGCAAAGAGACGGAACCATTTACCTAATAAATATTTTTTCTGTTTCTTTCAGCTTGCATTCAAGAGTTGAATACTTCAAACACACTTGTTCAAGATCCAATAAATTAAAATTTATTAAATATGTGAGAATAAGATATTGTTAATGTTCCCAAGTGGGGTTATGTGGTTCTTTCTAGACACAGATTCAAAATACAAAAGTTATGCGGTAATGAGCTACTGTTTAAAGTTCCAGCACTATTCACAACAAATACAGTTTGAAATATAAATGCTAATGATTATCAGAAAATACACCTAACAGACAGTCTGTGACTGCCTGGACATAGCCCTGAGCATCAAACCCCAGGTGTCTCTGCATGAGCAGTGGGTTGAACCAGATGACCTCCAGAGTTCCAATCTCAACCATTCTGTGGCTCAGTAATTCTGTGAATCTGTGTGCACAGAAGTGGTTATAGAAGTACCAATATTTTTGGAAATTTAACATTTTGAAGAAGTGCCTCATTGAGAGTCCAAACATTAAAGACATAAAGCAACTTCTCAATAAATTAAGAACATTAAGATGACAGGCAGACTGCGAAAAACCATACATTACCAAACTGCTGCATGAGGAGCACAGACGTATGCAAATTATTGCAAATAAACCCTCTAACTCATACATAGTTTGTTTCTTAAAAAAAGAAAAAAATACCATAAAAGAGCTTACTAAGAACTGGAGCAACAATCATTTCTGATTTCTCTATATTCAGATTTTTCTCTCTGGAACTCTCTCAGTGTCTGATCAAGGTGCAGTCCTATCATGGTATACAAGATATACTCTCATAAGCTAAGAGCTGCCAAACATCCATCTACACACATAATTTATTAATAGCCACACACACACACACCTAACTTCATCTATACAATCACAAGGACTTTAAAGGTCATCTCCCTAACCATAGCAAGATCGAGGCACTTTTAAAACTGACAGTACCTATAAGTAGGTAACATCATGTGTGCCTCATTTTGTATCCTTCTTCCCCATTCCTTAAATGCTCTAAGTCTTTTAGAGCTAGGATTGGGAATTTTAGGAGTTAGTAGACACACCTAGCAAAGTCTTTTCTCACCAAGTTGGACACTGAACAAATAAATTCTTACACAAAGCAGGAATATGTTAATAAAGATGGCTGAAGGCAGAAAGGAGGGTAATTAAATCATCATATTTAGGTGCCTGTGTGAGAGGAGGATGGTTTGCATTTACAGCAGATGAAAAGATCTCTCTCCCCAGTGATTAGAAAAGATTGTAGCAGATGACCCTTCCAGCTCAGGCTCATCAATTAGGTGGCAAGATTACCATCACCTCTATTTGTTCATTGCCTACATTGAAATGTTGTGCAAACACTGCTCGATCACACAAATCAGGACATTTGGGAGGTCACCATAGACAAAAATCTCAGAAGGAGAACAGATAACCTTTAAATGGAGAGGCAAACAAATAAGACTTAAATGTCATATACACAGCAAGAACATACATTCTGAAACAGAACACAGAGAATTTCACTAGAGCTTTCTGAAATGTCAGTAGAACTTCCCTGCATCCTTGGGAAATGCTCCTACCTGCCACTGCATCTCAACACTGTATTTTCTGCACTGATCTTTAAAGGTCCTTTCCAGCCCAAGCTGAGTCTATGATTTGGTTCAAAATGATGGTTTGTAGTCAAATGATCACTAAATACTGCTATCTTTCTTAATTTGGTCCTTTCTGCTGTCCTGGTTTAAAACAGAAACATGTGGGCACAATTTTCATTCCTCATTGTCAGGAAAGAATCAGTCAGGCAGAAGTAGACAAAGAAGACTGATAGATTACATTTAATCTACTGTAAGACAGATGTATAAGGCAACCTAGTTTGCTAACCAAGTAAAATCAGCTGTGTAGGAAAAATTATTTCTCTCTTTCTAAACAAGAGTGAGGCAGAAAAACTACCTAGGTTAAATAAAATGTTAATCATCAGAGAAATTTCTTAAGAAAACCTGAAGGTTTCTATGAAACCCTAAATAAATTTAGGCCAAAAACTGGAAGATTATATCTTGGAAGACCCTTTAATTAGGAACTAGGAGGGACAAGAAACCTAGCTGGTTTCACTGAAATTCTTGTAAAGCACTAAATGATGTGGCTGTCTGAACAGCAGAGCCCGATCCCAGCCATCCAGAGGTTCTGGATCTTAGATTTCCAATTGGTTTGTCTGATTGCTGCCCTAAGACCAGCAAAAGCTATACTGATGAGACTAAATATAACTCATATTAAAAATAATAAATTCACCACAAAATTTATCATCAGAAATGAAATTAATTTCTGCCTTCAACATCCACCAGGGAAGTTGAAGCCAATGACCAAGTAATCCCTTACGAGCTACTATATTACTCATTCAAGAAGTACAGGACAAATACCTACTTTTTAAAATTGCCTTTCGGCAATGAAATATAAGATCATATCAAACCATGGAAAAAGGAAACCTAAAGGACAGGAAGGGGAAAAGAGGTGTTCAGATGCACACATCCAAGAATTCTTCAGAGGAAGGCAAAATTAGTGAGCTCTACATGGAGAATCTGGCACTTGCCAAGAAATTCCAAAATTGTAGAAATGCAATACAAACTGCACACAGTAGATAAACCAGGGAACTACTGAAAACCCTTAATTTACATGCAGACAATGCTTGTTGCTTTGGATTTATAAGTGTTCTCCTCAAGAAAACACATTTTAAAAGTATTACCGTGAACGAGACAACTCTATGTTAATGAAACCAATTTCACTGACTCTCAACATCAGCCCCTGTCTGAGACTTGGTAATTTAAGTTTTTTAATGTACAAGAGGCTTCTTTAGACAAAGCCAAGTCTCACAGCACTAAAATTCTGTGGGAAAGACTGTCTGAATGGCATTTCCATCAAAGACAGAACAGAAGTCCCAGAAAACTTCCAAGAAAGCCTGGTCTCTGGAGGCTTCCAGACCAGTTTTGCTCACCTCAAAAGTAGGCAATACATTTTTGAGAAGCATCATAGAATCATTCTATGATTTTATGGCTTTCTCAGAAGCACAGAGGCTTCTTGAAAATCAATGACAGAACACAAGTGCAAGAAAATTTTAAAGTTTAGTTCATCTCAGAAGTAGGCAATACATTTTCAAGAAGCGTCATAGAATCAGAGAACCATAGAATGATTCTATGACACTTCTCAAAAAAATCAAAGACAGAACATAAGTGCCAGAAAACTTCCAAGAAAGCCAATTTTTCCTAAAACTCACACAGCAGAATCTTATCCCTTCATCTAGGGCACTGGCACTACTGGACTAACCTGAGATATGATCCTAGAACATTAAAAACTTTTTCATCATGGGTTCAAACTGACTTTACATTACATTATTTCTATGGTATAAAGAAAAATTCTTTTTTCTTTTCTTAATCCAGTTACAGGAACTTTGCACACGGGGGTACGTGCAGTGACATATTCAACATACATGTAAGATCGAAAAATATACATTTGCAATTTAATTACATAATCTGCTTCCTTCCTAATAACAAGGAAGGGACAGGAAACAAAGGAAAATATAAAATGGTTGTGAGCCTGGCATCTTCTGATGAAGTAGCTTACCTTGTACAATAACCCAGGTACAGGCATAAAAATACCTGTTCACCTCCACAGGGATTACATATTTCCCATACATTCAAATATTAACTTGTTCTATAGATTACAAGCTATCATTTATTATCTACCAGTTTTACTTAATCTAGCCACACTTATTTATGGACTATGTTACTGGATATGCTCTACAGTACATCTCTCTATTGAAAGGAATTTGGACTGGATTTATAGTGAAAAACACACTACCCTTCTTGTAGTTCTGAAAATACTAACAATATTTCTTGGCAAGACATATCCTGAGACTTTCACCCTCTTTCTGGGGCTGTCTACTATATTTTCTCTTATATAGGTATTTAGTGGAATATTTTGTCCTGTACATTTCCAGAATTGTTACAAGTTACTTCCACAGCAACAAAAAAATAAAAAAAAAAATCTTGTTTGTAACACTGACATGTCAGGATACCCTTATATCTGTCCAAGGCAAGGTACTACTTCTGTATCCACAGTATGTGCTATGACACATACAGAAAAAGGTTTAGAAATAAAACACAACAAAAGCTCCATAAAAAATACTGAGATTTTTAAGTCCTACTGATAGCAGGTATCTAAATTTATCACTTTGACAGCTGTGACTTCACTAAGCATCCCTTCCAACACGGAGCTCATTATGTCTGCAGTTAGTGTCAACCCCCGGAATCTTGAATGCCGTGGTGATTGCCATCAGAAAACAAGCACTGTATTTCCTTGACTATAAATGAACAGGTAGCAAATAAATGGAGGGAAAGTAATCAGCACTGGAAATGCACAAAGTAAAACTCTAAATGTGCCCCATCCCTATTCTGCAATAGGTTTGTCATCAGTGGTGAGGAACCCTAATGCTATGTCAGTGAAATGGCCACTATGACTCTAGAAATCATGACTGCCAGACTTGCTGTTTTTCTGTTGATGCAGCTAATATTCTTAATTCTTCACAGGAAGTCTTTCTGCATATATATATTCTTTACTGTACAGCCACAGAAGCATGAACACGTATGTGACCCTCTGTTTTTCAGTGTGAAAATGCTGATATTGCATATTGGTTCTCGGGCCTCCACCAGTAGGTAGAAAAGCTGAACAGAATAATCTCTTCTTTGAGTTCAAGCAAGATGCCAGTTGGAATTTATTTTAAAGTTTAAAACAGCATAGTGATGTAAAATGGCAATCTAACCTCCTTCACAAAAAGACTGGTCTCTAAAATGCAACTTAGAATAACATAAGATTTGGGTCACTTGGGGTGAAATTTTAGCTTCGCTAAAAGACAAAAAGAATTTTCCAAGTGACTTCAAAGTGGTCAGGATTTCATTCCTTATATGCTTCAGATACTTTTTTCAGAGGAAGAAGAAGCTGTTGAAGTGTAAAAAAATATGATTCATTTAGTTAACTTTTGAATGCACCAAGATGCTGGAAGTATACCAATTCTTAAGTTGCAAATGGGAAGAAAACCTTCGAAATGTCACTTTAAAGAGAATACCCAGGCTTTTTATTAAAGGGTCTTATTTGGCAACAACAAATTGCAGCATGCCTTCCCATTCCTCATTCCCCTCTTATAAATTTTATTTATTGTGAGGTGTTCTATAATTGGATTCTGGCACAAATCGGTGGAAAGAGAAAAGTCTTTCCAATCAGATTCAAAATAGGTTTTACCTTGTAAAATACACACGCAAAGAGTGAAAGATTATCTCTTTGCTCCCCAGTAGTTATTCAAAGCATTTAGACATTTTAGTCCAGGCAGATTTTAAACCTGCAACTTCTAAAGTTGTTTTTATAAGCTATCTGTGTGATTTAGGGTTGGGGTAATTTTTTCATATCTGTTGGATAGGATAGCTCTCTACTCACAGATTTTGGCTGAGCAACTAGAGTGTCCCTCTCAAGAAGTACACTTTGAATGAAACTTGCCTCTCACCTAAGAGGTGCAGTCATAAATAAAGTAAATTTAGTGCTTTATAATCTGAATATCTTGAATGTTGACTAGGTATGAATCTGTGGTTCTTTTTCAGCATCTATTCAGAAAGCATACTGAAGGAATTAAATAAATATAAGCATAGAAAGACAAAGTAATATAACATCATAACAAATAAAAGTAACAAGAAATAAAAAATAAAGTTATAGCTTCTCCTTCTGTTTAGACAATGCCTTCCAGAGTCAGAGAACTTTTTCAGATCAATTGGTCACAATATAAATGGTCAAGCTGAGAACTGTCAGCACTCTCATGTAGTCTTCAGCAAAATACATACTGATTGGACTTCAGGCTAATCAGAACAATGCTCACATCAAGTAATAAGAAAGAAAAAATACAACAAAAAGTCAAATTGTGCTAACCAGGAAGCCAAAAGCACTTACCGAAAACATCAGTTTGTTTCAATTTTACCTCCTGTCTATAAAGGTCTTAACAACTGCCAGCACACAATAATTAACAGTACCAGCTACCTTACAAAACAGAAGTACTCCGCAGTTTTGACACAAAAATAATGGAAAACTTTCCTGAGTTTTATAGCTCTCTTTAGAGTCATAGGCACCAACTGATGTACATTTTCTACAGTACCTGTTCACTCTCAGCAACTCTTCTCTGCAAAAAGAGCCTCCCCAAGGTTCCCTTTTATTTGTTTCAGACCAACTCAGCTGTGCTAGTTTAATGCCTGAGTGCAAGCAGGTATTATTGTCATCAGGTGGACTTGGCATGAGGAGAATCAGAAACACATGCAATATTTCTTCTCCTAACAGAGTTTTAGGAGAGGGATACATTCAGCTTCTGACTAGTGACAAGCAGTGGATGGGTAGCACCATCTGAAATTTGGGTAACTACGTTCAGAAGATGCCTGTTTGTGGCTTACTTTGAACTAGGAGAGAAGAGCTATTTTACTTCAAAGCAATCAGAGAGTAGATTCTGTATACCAGTTCTTCCTACTGAAACCCCAAAAGAATACCACAAACTTGCAGAAATGTTCCCATTTCTGTACAAACATTTTTTAATCGTGCCAGCCATTTTGAAAGCTTACTACCAGCTTGTTTTTATTAGGGGGTTGAAAACATTGGACTCAAACATTTTGAAATAAAAAAAAAAAATTAAATCCTTTCTTTAAAAAATGCACAGGACTGCCACAGAGAATTTCACATGCATCTACAGTGATGTTATATACAAAGAGTGCATTTTTTTTTTAAATATTGATAGTTTTATTTCCTCCGGATGTTTGTGAGTACACAGAGGAGAGAAATAAATATGTTTAATGAAAGATCTGGTTAAACTGACAGTCTTTTGAACACTTGCCAGGATAAACACAGTCTATGAATATTTCTCTGAGTATGGTTTATTATGTATGTATAAACAAAGAAAATGGCAACACATCCCCCCACCCTTCAGATCAATGCAATGCATATCATGAGATGTCCTGCCTTCCAAAACAAAACAGGGGTTTTCAGTAGAGTTTTGGGCCTATCTCAGCTCTTCATTACTCAAAGTTAATCCCAAGGATTAAGTTTTCGGAACTTCTAGCAGAAACAATTAATCTTAAAACCTTAACAATAAGTTTAGTGCTCTACAAACAGGTGACCTAAACAAGGCACTGTAAATAAGTCACAAGGAATGTCTGTAATGAACATCTTTTCAGAAGTGCATGACCTCTAAGCTCAGTTAAAGCAAACAATGGTACCTCTTGCAGCAGTACATCAGCAAACAGGGTGGAGTGATACATATACTTAAATGTATATCTTAAAATACACTGTCTAGCCTGTAGAATACTGCAGGTCATGATAGGCACATAATCAAGTGAAGTAAGGAAAATATTATAAATGTAAGTATGCAGAGGCAAATTAGAGAATAAGAAAGCACAAGAGAGAGCTGCTTTCTTTGAAGAAGATCCTTCCCAAGATGGTGACTGGCTGATGTCATCACTTGTTTAGCAAGGCAAACAGTGCCAACCTCAGCTAGGGTAAATGTTAGAGCCAAATAGTGCTCTATGTAACCCCCTCTATTTACCTGCATTTACAACTGTTCTGAGCATGTTTGCCATAAAGGAGTGTTGGGATTTCTATAAGAAACTGAAGTATCACACTAGGCCTATGTGTTTTCACATGAATGGTTTGACAGTGGTTAAGTAAAAGACCAAAAGTTCCTGTACTATACCAGAAGAAATAATAAAAAAAGAGTTTAGTTAATCTCATTTCACGTCCAAAGTCGTAAGCGAAAAGGAGACTGTCTCTGAAACAATTATTCACCCACCCCCCTGAGTAAATGAGATGCTCAGTCAAGTATAGTGTTAGTTGACAGAATCATCAGGTGGCAAGGGAGGGCAAGGTGTGCTATAATGGGACAAACTTATACAAGGAGATATTCTGAACCCGAGTCTCATCATTCTGATGCAAATTGCCAAATGTATCTGTTCAAACTAGCATTTCTTAATATACCAAGTCATCCCAGCCCTTCAGGGCAGAAAGAATTAAACTATCAGTTCCTACTCACCACTAAGAAAACCCTTAAACTTCGTTTCATGTTGAGACACCTCATTAGGGGTGGGAACTGAAATCTACAGGCAACATTATAATAAGTAATGATTAATTTAAAAAAATTTAAGAACCCAACAACTGAGAATTCGAACCCTTTAGAAAATGGCAGAGACGAGGCATGTGACTATCTGGAGGCAGCAATTATTGTTACTATCTCTAGCAAGTACTTGGCCCAGACATGTCTATTAATACCAGACTTATTAGGTCTTGACAGCTTATAGGACATCTGTTTGTTCCATTTCCCTTTAGTCTCGCCAAGTGCTAGCAGGAAAAATCATACACATTTTTCTCCCTACTTCTTCATAACTTGAAAGCCTTTTTTGCATATATGAATTTTGACAATAAATGAGATCTTCTAGTGTTCTGTATCTGATATATATATATATGTACAGGCATGTGTATTCAAAGAACTGCAAAGGTGGGTAAATTTCTTTAATCTGAGGACATTTATCTAGGAATAAAGGTGCAGTTAGTGGAGCTAACAAACGTTTCTCAGAGGTAGGACAGTTTTCACAGATTTGTTTTTAAACCTGAACTAAAAAAGGCTGCAGAAACCAAAATATCTCAGCAGAATTTTTTCCACAGGTAACTCCCTCAAGTATTTCAGTATATTGCAAAATTTCAAGAACGCATTACAAAATTACAGAAAATAATATTGAGGCTTTTGGTGCAGCTTTCCTCATTTTTTCAAAAGTCAGCACACAGATCCTGACCCAGGTAAAGTTTAATATAAGGTATAAAGTAAAGGTTCTAAGCTAAGTTGGAAGCAGGTTTTTAGTCCATCTTGCATTTTGCTGGACTCTTATTGTATTCTAGATCTAAATCCAAAAGGCATTTCTGCCCTATATTGTTCATAATTCTTGTAAAGCTTATAATGTTCTTGGCCATTACTTCCAAAGTAATAGTAAAGGTGAGATTTATATATCACCTATTGAAAAAAAAAGAAAAAAAAGGAGATAGCTACTTTTATATTATAAATCAACCACAGGCAGTTGTTGATGCTTTGATCCAGATATTTTGCTATGAGTATATGCCAAACAGCTAAACTATTTTATTTACAAGAATCCAGCTTTGCCCACTCATTTGACATATGGCTGTAAAAATAATCTGTTTAAATTTTTGAAATAGCTTCATCTTTGATTATAAACTTCATGTGAACAATATGATTTCATACATATACATTATTTGTAATTATTTTAAAAAAAGCCCTCACTCAAGCTGTAGGGGCCATTCAGAGTGTCAATACAAAGTATTTTTATTTCAGTTTAAATCTTGTTTGGATGTAGATGTCTTTAAATATTTTCACTCTCAGGAACCTCATTTCTAGCAAGAATGCTTCAGATTACAAATTATTTCAGAATCAAAATTTGATTTTGAACTTTTTTTCAACAGTTATTGAAAACTTACCGATCTAGATTATTATAGCCACTAGCAAATTAATAATCATAAAAAGTTCAGGATGTACTGAAAAAAAAAATTAAAATTTATCAAAATTCTTAACAAGCAGAAAACTGCAGCAGCTGCCCAGTTTCAAGTATATTTTGAGATACATGCACATGATGGCATGGTTCCCTTCAAAGTACACTAATGTGAGTAGGAAAGAATTTATGATCATTTCTTGACAATACAAGTAAATGTATTTCTATTTCCAACAAGAGTTTTACACTTACTTATGCCAGCTTAGAATCTGATCTAACAGTGCTGTAAGAGTCCCACAAAATATCTTTGATTTCGGTGGGTCTGAAGTAAATAACATATGACCACAACTTTGATATGCATGTTTTCAGCATCTGTCTCACAACAATATTCATGGGTTTGAGTATATTCATATACTCATATATTCATATTCTATTCTAAATAACTAGAGAGGTTTCATCACCCAAAAGAGAACATTACATTCCCACCATCTTAGATCTGACTAAGTTTTAGCATTATACCATTTACTTATGGGTTAGAAAATATGAGTTTTACATCCATAAGCAAGTGGAAAGCATTTGTCCAGATGTTCTTCCCAAGGAAAGTATGATGTAAATTATAAACTTCTGGTTGTATTTTTTAACTTACTTCCTGAAGAGTTAAATTGAACAGCACATTAAATCAATTAAGCCTTGTTGAAAATTTGTGACTAGGATAGTTAGTAGTTAAAAATTAAAAATCAGAGCTTACTGTTTCTTGTTGCCTGAAACAGATAATTTTATTTAATTATTGACAATAGCTTGGTTTTGGCTAGAGTCATAAGAATTATTGCAGAAAACTAATATCATTATTTACCTGACAGTGCCCAGGAGTTGCACAGGTCTCAAATTTTATTTTTTTAATCTATAGAAACAAAATAGCCTAACAGCTTGACACAAAGGATTTGTTGTAGACTTGGTTCTGTATGTTATTTACGACAAAAATCCAACATTATAAAATGAAAATCCTTATAAGTGTAGTGGAATATCAGACAGGAAAGGGAGACTGACAAGAATATCTCTTGTTCCTTTTCATTTCACATTCAGAACAATCTGTAAGTATGAACCGTGACAAGAATAATAATTAAAAAGAAAGTAATACATGTGTAGTGTTATATGCTGGCATATTTTAACAGAATGATTAATTAATGTTTCCATAATTTCCCTTTATTTGAGACGACATAGATTAATTCTCAGTGGCTTGACACATGGAAATCATCTCAGTTTCGGGTTATTTTATAAGGCAAAGTAAGATTGCTGTTTCCAGAGAAAGAAATATTTCTGTCCAAAGATAGCAGAACTGAGTTGGACCTTTTGTCTAGGATACCTGGACTAAGACACATAAAATCATTCCCTTTTTTCTATCCAGCACACCCTCCCTCTATCAGGAAGCAGCAAGGGCTGGCCAGCAGCCAAGGGGGATGCCAGAGATAGCAGGGCAGGGCCTGGCCAGCCAGAGGCTTAACATCCTCCCCCTTTGCTTGTCTGTCTGTCCTTCCTCACCACAGCAAACCCCAGCACTGTGACTGGGATTAAGGGTGAAATAGGAAAATTCAACTGTTCAGTGTTTAGCGTATGAAGAAATGGGCACACTCCCAACTGTTGGAGAAACTACGGTAGCTCATCAACCGTGTGTGGGACAAGGATCAGGAAAAGGATAAAGGCTAATGAACACTGCAGGTGTCCAGTGCCCACCAGGCACATGTGGAAGAGATGAGGAATTCTCATTAGAAAGAACACAGAAAAAGAGATAAGGCTTTCTATGAAGAAGCTGGGACAGAAGAGGAATGAAAGCAGCCAAGGTTAATTGGCTCCCAACCCTCTGAATCCTCGAGACAAGTTCAGATTTCTTGACAATTCCAGAACTTATTAACACAGCCAAGTACCAGTAAAAGCACTTATTGTACATACCGTCTAACTTCAAGAGACACAGAACAATTTCCAGTGGTAAAATGGGTCCCATGGTACCGTCATTGTACAGGAGAATTTAGTGATATTGAATCCTGTTGAATCAATCTATGATATTTTTATGGAAATCACCCAAAATATCACTCTGGATTATGTCTCTGATCAAAATGCAGGATTTCAAAATAGTTCCTTAATTGGAATATGTTATTATTCGTTGTGGATCTGTATATGACTGTTGAGAAGTTCCTGGATTATGGTAGTTTTATATCAGTCATACAGAAAATGCTCATTTTGATCTAATAAAAAGGTTTAGTAAGACATTTTCCTGGATTTTTTAATGAGATTAGTGATATTTCTTTACTGAATGAAGTAAAAAACAAATAAAAAACCAACAAACTACAAAATATGTGTTTAGGCACCAACTGCAAAGAACTAACTTGAGGCCCTAGCATAAGGACTTTAATATTTCTCTTGATTCATTCTTTGTTTTTCTCATCTCCATAAAAGAAGGTAAAAGTCATTGCAATGGAAATCCATGTCACAGCAAGGCCATGACAGCATAGGACAGTACATCTTACCAACCCTATAGCCATGAATACAGTCATATCCTAACCCAGCCCTTCCTTCTAAACACGACCTAGAGCCTGCTGCACTGCTAAAATGAACAGACAGCAGACTCTCATACATAAACATAAATATAGAAGGATAATTCTTCGATGATTGGGAGAGTTTTTATCACCAAAATCTAAAGTGCTGTCTGCT
Organism: Pipra filicauda; assembly: GCF_003945595.2. NCBI lineage: Eukaryota > Metazoa > Chordata > Aves > Passeriformes > Pipridae > Pipra > Pipra filicauda. Next base: position 2,998,795 of record NW_024105087.1, on the reverse strand, counting down.
CCTTCTCTCTCAAGTATCACCTGTCTAGATGTTTCTACTCTAAGTTACCTAAATGTGTGCTCTGGTTTCCAATAAATAATGCTTTTCTAGATCACAGGAAGGAATGGTGAAACTTTTTCCAGATACCTTGATCATTTGAAAAGTCTTTATCTTAACATTGCATTGCAGAGAATTCCTTACATCTATAAAAAATTCAGAAGTTTGTAGACCTATCACTTAATTATAAGTCTGTAAAGAGGCCTACACATATTGCTTACAGTAAGATAAGATGTGGAATAGTATATGCTAACCATTTAATATTGAATAATATACTAAAGGGACTTTGTCAAAGTAAAGGTATGAACAGCTTATTTCGATTTAGTTTTAGTGAGGCTAACAAAAAATTAGACAACTTAGAAGCATTAGAAAGACAAGAGACGGGTCAGAGTTTTTCATGAAGAACAGTTTCACTACAAAGTAGCCAATAGAAATAATTTTAACCTTATTTAGATTAAGATAAAATGGCATTCTAATATCTCACTATCTTATCTAGATAATTTTATTAGTGCTTAAGATAATAAAAGACATATCTGGCAGCAGAAGAGCATTCCTCTATCATAGAACGTGTGTTCTGCACAGGCTCCCATCTGCAAATGCAAATTGAAACTTACTTTTTTAAGTTATGGAAGAGTTTCTAATCTAATACATTCTCTTCCTTTTAGCGTTCTTTACACCAATTTTTAATTTGTCTTCATATCTGTTTTTCCTTCCTCCAGTTTTTTCTTTAGTGTGCTTATAACCTCTCAGTGCATAATTTCACTCATTGCATGATTATGCCACAGGCATCTTCTGTGACATATTGCTATTTTATTGTTCTTTATGTATATATTTTACTGCATATTTAGGGTTTTATGTAAAAATATTTTTATGTGTTACCATTAAACACTGGTCTTTTTGGAGCAGGTTTAACTCCCTTAGCTCACAGCTAGTTTCAGGGTTGTCTGAAACAATGGGGATGAAGAATGAGAACAGATGAATATCCCCAAATGCTCCCTACAGTCAATCGTTTTGCTGTCTTGGCCCCAAAAGAGAAGAAGAAAATAATTTCTTCATAGTGCTAACATTAAAAAAATACATATTTGATAAATATTTCAATAAACATCACACATTATCCTTTTGGACAATATCCAACTTGCCACAGAATATTAACTTACAAGTACTCCTCTTTTTTTTTTTTTAGCTCATGCTCAATTCAGTTTCCAACATAAACAACATAACTTGAAGAATTTTGAACGCCATAATTCTAGAGCTCAAGCCAAAATACTCTTGACATAATGGAAGTTTTATCTGAATTGCAGAATCCCAGAACTGCAGACTTTTGATATTGGAAGGGATCCTTAGAAACATCTCTTCAGAGCCCAGCCACCTAAAGCACGTTACGGGGGACTGTGTCCAGATGGGTTTGAATATCTCCAGGGATGGAGATCCTCCAAGCTCTCTGGGCAGCCTGTTTCACTCTTTGATCATCCTTACAGTGAAAATAGTTTTTTCCTATGATTAAATTGAATTTCTTTTATTTCAGTTTGTGTCCTTTGCTTCCTCTTCTGTCACTGAGCACCCTGGAGAAGAATCTGGTTGGCTCTTCTTTACCGTGTCCCACCAGGTGTTTGTACACACTGCTAAGATCCAGCCTGTGCCTTCTCTTTGCAAGGCTGATCAGTCCCAGCTTTCTCAGCCTCTCCTCATATTACAGATGCTCAAACACCTGAATCATCTTTGTAGCCCTTTCTTTGACTTGCCCCATGTCTCTAAGTCCATGTTTGTCTTGGCACAGCACTCCAGATGTGTCTCATCAGTGCTGAGTGGAGGTGCAGGGTCACCTCCCTTGACCTGCTGGCAATACTCTGCCTCATGCAGCTGCAGATCACATGCTCCTCTTTTGCTGCAAGGGTACATTGCTGGTTCATGGACAACTTGTTGTCCACCAGGAAATCCAGGTCCTTTTCTCCCAACTCCTTTCCATGAGTAGCCTTTCCATGAGTAGCCTTGCAACGACATTGGCCAACTCCCTCAGCACTCGTGGGTGCACTCCTGCCAGGTTCTACGAGCAAGAGCTTGAAAATTAGGGTTTCCACCTATGGAAATGAAGAACAACAACATACCTTCTCCCAGAAAAGCCTTCCTGAAATGTTCTTAGTGTATTGCATTTAACACAGTAGACAAATGCTCCCCAGAGGAAGCTAAAATGCTCAGTTATTGAAGGGAATTAACAATATGTTGTTATTTCTCCAATCTGCACACTAAAGGACCAGGAAGGTCACGTCTTAGACAAACTTTTCCATTGAGATTCTGCAAAATCTAAAGACACCCCATCCACAGTTCCTGACTAATATTCCCATTTGGGGTGCAATAGCTCCTGCAGTTGCTCCTATGTTAAATGTTTGCACCGTGATCGATTTTGTCCTTTAAACTTCAACCTTTTTTTCCCTTAGGATTCTATCACAGCTTTCAGTTTTGAATTCCCATAGTCCAAAGGCAGGAATATTTCAGTGGTTTTAATACAAATACATTTCCAATAATTAGAATAAACTGATATAATATAAAAGTATTCTCACTATAATTCTCTTTGAATTACGAATTCATATTGTAAAATGCAGACATTTCTAGTAACATGAAGGAAACAGAAAAGAGATTGATAAAGGGGAAAAAGAGAGATGGAGGGAGGAAAGGAGTGAGGAAAGAGGAAGGAGAAAGATAACTTTGCCAGAAGAGGGATTTATTTGTGCTAAGCATATAAAGAGAGTTATAGATATGCCATAAGTAGACATGCAATTTAAATAAAGCAGTTACTGGGAAAACAGAAATGCTATGTAACAGAAGCAAATAACTGGTTTAATGATCCCCGGAAATTATGAATCCTGAGTTTCAATGAATTTATATTTTCTGGTAGGTACTCTTTAACTGAATTACCCTGAAGCCACTACATAGGTGCATCTCTTGTTGAAGAACAGATAATCTACACAAGATAGAAATATTGTCTATGCTTTGGATGATTCGTCTCTTTCACAAAATCACAGAATATGCTCAGTTGGAAGGGACCCACAAGGATCATCAAGTCCAACCCTTAGCCCTGCACAGGACCGTCCTCAAGAGTCACACCATGTGCCTTTTGCTCAATGAGATGAACTTCTGACTGAACCAGTGGTAGTAAAAGTTGAGAAACCTGCCCAACAAGTGTTTTTCAAACTAGCATTTTACTATGAGAATTTTCGGATTTACCGAGTTCTTATTCATTAAATCTAGATATTGAATTGAAAGTGAAACAGTTAATCACAGAATCACAAAATATGCCAAACTGGAAAGGACCCACGAGGATCATCCAGTCCAATTGTTCTTTGTATTGTTTCTTATAAAAACTATATCAGAAATCTAGTGGAAGAATGCAGAATAATTAGATAATTATACCTTTTGCCATGAATAACTTCTGATTTTCTGAAAATGCTACATATTATAAGCACACCAACTGGCTGCCTGTGAAAATGCCAATTATGGACAATGTCTGGGTTTGATTTTGGTCATTTGAATCTCAGGAATGCAATTTAGGACTCCATGAGCTGATGAACATATGTTCTTAGTTCATACCAAATCTGAGGAGGTAAGTGGCTTAACAGGTAATACATTCACTGAAAGTCCATTTCAATCAAATAAAATTAACTCCTTCAAACATTCCTGATCCTCTGCTATTGCCTCTTAGGTAGTTGTATAAAAGGCACTAGAGCTTTGGTTTAAACAGGCTAGTAACACCTGCAATAAAGTATTCCTTTCTAATAGCTGAAGGCTCCAGGAAAATTAATAGCTTTACAAAATGCTGATAGCCTTCTTGACTCCAGCTGCAAAATCCAGGTATCTCTAACACTGAAGTATAATGGGTTATGTTGTAATGAGATTAATATATGTTACCCTTACTCTGAATCTGTGAAGTTATGCAAGACAAGCTAAGTAGTTTGCTGAAGACACAAAACAGAAGAGGTCAGAGGAAACACTTTCACTGTGCTGAAACTGGTAGACAGAGTCCTCAGTCAAGAACTCTTCCAAAAAAGCACGTACCCAAGCAGTCGTACAGTGATGGGGAAAGTGTCTCTAATAGCTGAAAACATTTTAGTGTAAAGAAATGTATTTCATTTTACTTTTCTTAGTAGCTGAGATCAGCTGGATTTGCAACTGCAGTTTCTGCATAATTCATCCATGAAAACTTCCTTTTCTATGTTACTTTCCTGAAAACAGTAAAAAACCCCTGGTAGGAACAATTAGATATAATTTTTGAATTTAACTTAGCTTAAGACAAGAATGAAACTCAGCTTTAGACACCTAAAAGATTAAAGGCAGAACAAAGGTCCAATTAAAAAATAAGCAACACGTAATAATAATAAAGAACACAGAACTGAGCAATTCAGTAATTTCTAATAATTAATAATACTTATTGGGTTGAAATAATAAAAGCATTCACAATTGTAACAAAGGCTGTCTTGAAATAGATTTTTAACAGCATTAGCAAATTCGATTATTTCTTTGAATTTATTCCATTTAAATGTAAATATAGTTATGTATGGAATATGAATTAGAAGAACAAAAGTGCGTTTGAATGAGATCAGAAATATAAATTTTCTTTCTTTTTGGTTTGTTCTTTTTATTTTTACAACTCTAGTTGTTTAGAAACGAAGGTCAAATGATCCCAGGAAAGGAATTGGGTCTTAACAATGTTTAGAGAACACACAAGAGATTTAAGAATTGCATTCAATAAAGCACTTCATAAAGCCCACATGGTCTTTAACTACACCCTTGCCAGCTCTTCAACAGTTTTTCCAACAAGTTACCATATAGATGATTCTTGACAAAGCAAATCATTAATACTGCACATCTATGACCAAAATGTAAAGGATTCAAATTACTTTTACTAGTATATGGATAATTTAGTGGCTTATCAGCATTTATACAACTTCAGGGCAGCTTGAGATTTTGAATTAAACGTTTCTACCCAATTTGCAAACAGTAGGCTCTTTGTGATTTCCAGCCTGAACATATACATTCCTTCAAAGATCTTATGTTTTGACACTTCATTTAACTGAGATGACTTTCTAGAAGTAATAAAGTATTGCTATTCCAGTCGATCCAGATGCTGGTTTTTCCTGTACATGATTTATCAGATGATTTTAAACACGCTACGGAAGCATTCTTTTAACTAACTATGCAAAACTGACAGTTCAAAACAATTTCTTACCTGATTAAGTGTCAGATATTTTAATTCTGCAGGCCACCAGCATCTCATTCTCTGTTGTTCTTTTGTCTGCTTTTACTGTTTTAGCACTACATATTTTTATATCTTATTTAGGAAGACTGCCTTTTTGTATTCAAAAGAAGCCTGAATATGTTTAGAAAATAATTTCTGTGGTTCAGACAGATGGAAACTTGCCAGGAAATGAGAAACCTGGAATGATTCAATAAGGGACTCAAAATTTCTTTAACTTGCTACCATGAAGGGATTTTGAAACTCTTTCCATTACAAGCTGCTCCCCGTGATACACTGGCATTTCTTTCATCATGAGAAAATATCCTTAGCTATAAAAGAGCTTTCCACTTTTTCTGCACAAGTTTTTTCATACCACTACCTTGACAGAAGAACAGTGATAGGAAACATAGGAATGACAGAAAATGCCACACTTATTATCATTGTAAACGAGACTAAGAGGTATTAGCAACGTGTTTCCCAGATGGATCAAAGAAATTTTCATTCAGGAACAGTCTCTGTTTATGAATCCAGCATTTTGGAAACTCTCATACATAGAGTTTTACCGATTGTCTCAGAAAGAGACTCTGATCCTGGCCAAACCTGAGGGGAATGCAAAGCAAAAATGGTATATTTCATCAGCAGATTTTTCCCACCGTTTTGCTCTTGGCTCCTCTGCCGTCTGGTGGGATCAGATACAGAACCTTTCTGAGAATCCTGTGTGCTATTGGTACAGGCAGCTACAGGAGTGGATTCCCAAGGCTGTGTCTTAGATGAGTCCAGCAAAGTAGTTTTGCTCAGTTTCAGCCAGGAAACAGTTAAAAGAGCTCAGCGTTCCCTTGTGCCCGGGAGGCAGCCTTTGTGTTTAACATTGGCAGGGGCTCAGTTCGGGCTGGAGGTTTGTTTTAATTGGGGGAGGGGGCAGAAAAGAGGGGACGCTCCGACTTCTTCAGTCTGTCTCTGTCTTTCACTGATTTAGCGGAGGTGGAGATTTTCAATCCCACCCAGTCAGACGCAGGCAGGAGGATCTGGTGAGACTATCCCAGGAAAAGCCACTCGGAGGAAATTCTCGGCGGCGGCGGCGGCGGCAGCAGCCCCAGCATGAGGGTGAGCCTGGCGGGGAGGCGCGGCGGGGGGAAGTGCGCGGGATGCTGCGGGAGCCCCGAGCCCGAGCCCGCCCCGGGAACAGCCCGGCCCTGACCGCGGGCACCGCTCGGAAACGCCCCAGAGAGGGATTCGGTGACGGCCGCGCATCTCTGTGTGCGTGTGTGAGAGCGGGGTGTGTGAGAGAGAGAGTGAGAGAGAACACGAGACAGGCACAAGGCAGCTCGGGGGAACTGTTATTAAATAAAGTTTAACAATATATAGCTCTTGCCAGAGGCTCGCTATGTAAGCTGCAGGGGAGGTAGCGCTGATTAGCCAAGCGCACGTTGGAATCGATCCCTTGATAGTGGCACAGGGAGCGCGTTTCCTTTGGCGGTACCGGAGGAGCAGCGGGAGCCTCCCCGGCAGCGCGGAGCGCTCCTGCCTGTGCCGGGCTGGGAACAGCCCGGAGGAGTCCCCCTTGTTCCCTTCAGTGCTTTTCCTGCCCTGCTCCTCTTCACATCTCAGCTACCTTCAGGCTGATCCATCACTGATAACGTTTTAGCTCATCTTTAATACTTGGAACAATTCCGTTTCCACTGGTATGGTCTCTTCTTGGCGAACCTCGGCATGGGAATTTTTCTGGCTTGTTACCCCAGGCAAGTCAGGAATTTCGTTCTCTGCATCAGCGGCTGGTTCTGCAGCGCTGCAGAAGCAGAGGCACGGCACATGCCTGCGGACCCCAGATTAACACAGCAACCTCACATGCTCCAGGCTGCGTGTGAAGGGCAATACTAGATCACCTTATTGCAAAAAGTTATCACAGATCCTAGGATGTCACTCATATGAGGCAGTTTGCATGTCATCTTCTGTAACAAGACAAATACTTTGAAAATATGCACAGAGGAATGAAGGACTGCCGGGAATCCGCAAAAAAAAAAAAAAAAAAAAATCCTTAGAAGTTTGTATATTAAAAACTTTTTAGTTTTGCTTCTTAGGGGCAAGTTTCTTCCAGGAGAGGGAAGAGATGGTAAATGACAATTCTGTTCCAAGCTTTGCATGCTGGCTGCATGACTGACATGCCACCACCATGTTCATAGGATACATACATCCCATTTTCACAAGAAAACGACATTAATTACGGAGGATACTAATATAACTACTGAAACATAGGGCTGTGGGTTCTGTTCATAGCAGTATCGCGTTTACTGGGGAAAGTCATTTAATAGTGATACAGTTTTCTCATTTGTAAATTGAGGAACCGTTGTCACAGTAAATAATACAAGTGTTAATACTTGCCTGAAAACAGTTACAGTCAAATATCTCTGTTGGTTTTGATTTAGAAACCTAAAGTGAATGCACTTGCATCTTGCAAACTGCTGCTGACTGTCCTGGGATACTGTTGTATCCAGTATTTAATAAAGAAGGATTTACTATTTAATACATTCACCTTTAAAATCAAGTCCATAGGAACTCACAATTGGTCAGATCCTCGTCTCGAATACACCAATATAAGGACTGTAAACGTGGAGCCCTTCTCTGTGAGGGATAACACTCTACATGCCAGACAGGAATAAATACTCTGGTTAATATGGCATTTGCTGCTGTATATAGGTACACACACACTTCACAGACCACACACAACAGAAGCCTCAATAGTAGTAAATATTTATACTGTGCCTGCTCCAGAAGTACTATCAGTAAATTGTCTCCCTCCTTCTTTGGTAAATTTCTTGCTATAAACTCTGACTTAACAGCCCCACAGGGAATGGAATTAAGATTCATTTATTTAAAAGGATCCTTCCAAATACTTCATATGAGTCCCTAGAAATCAGAAAGTTATAAATACTTCATTTTCTGCTCTTCTTTTGTCAGCAGAACTTTGCCTTGTTTTGCAGACATAAGCCATGTAAAATAAAAAAAATCTTTATCTTATATTAAACTTAGGCTTCAAGGAAATGGACTTGAGTGGTGTCCTTGGTTTCATTGGGGGTGTGGTATCTATACCCACTGTGGCAGGGGTTATACACAGGCAGTCCCACTTACCGGTACAGAATGCTATGATGCTTCCTTTCCTAACTGGAAGTGTCATGACTTGTTGCTTAGAATACAAAATCAGCATTTTTTATCTTTAAAAGAGCTTAAATTTTTATTAGCTTCACTGTGGCTAAGTACTGCACATGAGTTGCAATGACATTCAGGAACCAAGTGACATAGAAGTTTGAAGGGCTTTTCCTGGCCAAAGGTAGATCTAGACTGTAAAAGTCTTCCTCCTAATATTTACGGACTTTGGATCTGGTAAAAAATTTGATTTGAAATCAAATGTATTTTTAGTCTTCATTTGAAATCCAGTTAATAAATCAGATAAAAATAAATAAAGGCTAATTGTTGCAATATATCAAAAATACTGAGAAAATTAACAGATTTGCTACCTTTAACTATTGATGCATTGCTGTTACCCTACTTTTTCAAATATAAAAGAATGTCTTCTTATTTTATCTAAAATATTATTCAGCAGTCTCCAAGGTAGGTTGACTTTTCTTGCAAGACAGTATTTTAAAACTGAATTTCATCCACCTCATTTTTTCCATCCATATACAAATTCTGCATCAATCTAAAAGGGTTTTGTAGAATCTTATTTGTATAAGCTATTGATTACTTAAGGAATTTTCTGTGTTTGCCTTTTGTCAGAGAGTTAATAGGAGTAATCTAGATTTCAGAGTAGTGTAGTTAGTATAAACAGGTGTTTATGCCTATTAGCTGCAGAGACCGAATATTCAAATACCCTTCCTAAGTGTGAAACAGGGTGTGTTAGTCCACCTGTTGTATTTATTCTGTATTTCTTTCTTGTTTTCTATTTTTGCTTACTGTTTCTCTCTGCAGGCGAAGAAGTGAAAAGTATCCGACTGAAACACTGAAAAAAACCAAAAACCCTGTCTGAATTTGCTCTTTGGGGACTTCAGGATGGAAGCCTTGTGTTTAAGAGTTTCCTTGCTGCTGCTGGTTCCGGGATTTGTCCTCAGCGACAGCTCTGCCAGATACGATGCCAATCGGAGTGACTTGGAAAACCACCTTTCCACTTTCTCAGGGATCGAATCCAGCTTACTCCTCACCACCGTGCAGCCCCCCGTGTCCAACCAAACTGTCAAATGCTCCCAGCAGACCAAGATTGCTGAAACTTTTAAATACATTAACACGGTGGTATCTTGTGCTATTTTCATCGTTGGAATGGTTGGGAATGCGACTCTGCTGAGGATCATTTACCAGAACAAGTGTATGAGGAACGGCCCGAATGCACTGATAGCCAGCCTGGCACTGGGAGACCTTATCTATATTGTCATTGATATCCCCATCATTGTGTACAAGGTAGGACACCACACCAGGCATTCTAACTGCACTTTCCTTACAAGCACACTGTCTGTTCTCTGTGGTTACTTCTCTGTCTGTTTGCTGCCCTTTTGTCAATGAACAGTGCACTTAAGAGGAAATACAACTCCTTTTTGTTCTGCAACAAAACCCCTTGCTCTCAGGTCTCACCTCCTTCAAGAAAAAGTGTAGCTCCCGTTAAAGATGATGTAACTCTTAGTTCTTAACCCAAGTGTGGCCTTGGGCGTTTCACAGGAGCTCTTCATTTATTACAGCTACTACAGCTAGCAGAAGAGTTTATAAGGGAAGACTTTTTATAAACTGTTCTCCTTCTTGATGGACTAGTTGCTATTTTTGGAATATCCTACCCTTACTTTATATTTTGACAGAAAATACTCCCTGTGATATGCAGGCTTCGTGTTAAGGCTTTGCAGAGAGAGATTATGTCAGCTAAGTTGAGCCTTAAGGTTTTCATTTAACAGTCATTAATAGCAGATTCTCAGAATTATTCAGAGTTAGTAAAATCAAGTATATCACAGACCATTTTTGAAACATTAAATTTCATCTGGGTTTGTCAAAGTATAGAAAGGCTCCTTAGCAATTCTTTTATCTGGTAGGAATTTATCCTGTCCCAGTTTTTTGATTTTCCATTTTAATTAAACAAAACCATAAAGAAGTGCTTTTTCTGATGCCATATATATTTACTAATATAATTCAAGCCAGGACATGCTTGAATAAAGAGAACTAAGGCCTTTTTTTAATACAGCTCACTGATATTAGCTTATCTTAGAAAATCATCAAAGAATGTTGTAAGCTTGTGTTTGTCTCTTTGTGGATTGTACACAGGTGCATAGCTGATAGGATATTAGACTTCTTTCTTTTCTCAGCAAAAACATAATGTCCTTCTGGCAGTAAATAGAACACTAAGTATTATAATTTTAAAAAAATGTTCTTCTTGGTCCTCAGTGATTCTAAAGACTTACCTTTTATTTACATAGGCTTTAAATGAATCATTTTAATGCATAATTTTATAATAACTGGTGTCCTGTGGTTTCAAATTGGATTTTAAAATTTAAGAAACAGTGATGAATTTTGCACATGTATAACTATTGACATAATAACTGTGTTATAACACAGGTATTCATAGGACAAGATCACAAAATTTGAATTAATTAATGGATAAAAAATATCTATATGTACATATATTACATTTATACAGAGGCATATTATCTATGGTAAAATGCAGCACCTGGTTCCGATCTTCCAGTATTATAAATTACAGATAATTCTTTTAACTTTATCTGGTTTTAATATAATATGAATTTGAAACTAGGATAATGACTGTCGATACTAACATATGCGATTTAATGGAAATTCAAGTTTACACTTTTCAATATTCCACCTGGAAAATCAAATTATCATAAATTGCTGATGAGATAGCAGGTATCTGTAGAGTATTTTGAATTAAGTAGTTGATGAGAAAGATTAGTGTCTGCCTGATTAGAGATTCACCCATCTTCCATAGCTGGGGGAATGCCTAATGGGACATGGGATTGGGATTCTCACCTGGACTCATCACTTACACAAGGCCAGGCTGGATGGGCTTTGAGCAGCCTGGTCTAGTGGGAGGTGTCACTGCAGAGGGGTTGGAACTGGATCATCTTTAAGGTTTCTTCCAACCAAACTGTTCTGTGATTCTATGACTCTATGACTGCACCTCCCAGCATGCATTACAGTTTCCTCTCTGGTAAATTTATCCTTATATGTTTATGGATAATTGCTAAGGCAGTATTCTCACTTCTTGTGGTATACACGATAGTAAAGTTTAAGGAAAAATGGCATGAGTTCTTTTCAGAGCCGAGTATGGGCAAGAACAAGTATTTTTATTACCCAATTTTTTCTAACCTCTGCTGCTTTTTTCACAAAGAGGAATGGAAAGCTGGAATTAATTTTGCGTTTCAGAATTGCCTTTTGATGGTCTTCTGAAAATTCTTTAGAAGTTTAGTTAAAAGTAATGAATGATATTTTTTATATTCCCTTTATCATTTTGCAATACATTTTTTCTATTAATTTTCTGGCACTTGTCTGGCATTCCACAGGTTCATCTGCCTTGCTGTATCTTATATGTTGAGCTGAACTGTGGCCCTGAATAGCTCCATGCAAATCAAATTTCTTTAGCCTATATGAAAATTTATTTCTGTGCTGCAGAGAAGTATTCGATAAAAAAAGGCTGTGAACAAAACTGCAGCCCTTGACATCAAGGTCTGCCAATTCCCACATGTAAGAAGGCAGAACTAAAATCACATTTAAAGCATAATTCTATCTTTTAGAGATTTTTTTAATGCTTGAACCTTCAAAATAAATTACTTTAAAATTACCATATAGAACCACCTTGTTGTCTAAGGTTAGCTGCATGCATTCTGATACAGGGAAGCACTTATAGCATTTACGAGGGAGCTGTAGTACTTCTGATAAGAAATGCAATTATTTTGTATAGTCCATTTTTCATATGAACCACTCAGTAATGTGTCTGCTTACATTAGGAGTTGATTTTAAAGTTTGTTAAATGTCATTCCTCTTTGTATCACTAGGGATCCTGGAATCTGTGTCACCTTTTAGCTCCTCTTGTTGAGTGACACTATGAAGGCTGGCCACTGGAAATACCTCAAATGGAGAATGGAAGTGATAGTCTGTTAAGGAAAAAAAAAACGAAGTGTTTTAATTTTTGTTTTAAAGTTTAAATTTTAAAGTATTTTATAAACTTACTTCTGAACTTTACTTTAAAGGTTCTTTTAGCTTCAGCTAAAAGGTTCCTTAGAGTCAGCCTTATGTTGAACTATGTATTAGTACCCTATATAAAGAAGTGGCTTCAAGCACTTAATAACTTTCAGGTCAGATCTTCATTTTTAAGAGGACAAAACAGCTCTGAAATTAGAATTAGAGTAAACAAGCATTCATCTGCATATTAAAATAACAAATAGTAGAGTATTAAGGTGGCCCATTGTATAGAACAAAATATATAATACTGTATAATTATAATTGAATATCAGAAATATGTAGAATCACTTTCCTGAAACATAGTGGTGGCCTTAACTATTTTGAAACTACTTTCAAAAGAGAGGTAGATAATGTTACTGATGCTCAAATCCATTCCACAAATCCTTAGAAAGGAGCAGCTGTAAGATTACAGTAATTGACAATGTAAGGTCCCAGGAGAATCAAGTCCATCATTCTACTACGCACTTACACAATTAACAAAGATGTGATGCGGGGAAAAAAGTAATTATGTAATTTACTTCAACTAAAGATGTGGTCACAGGTGTTTGACATTTTTATCTTTTCTTCACGGTACAGTAGGCTCAGAAATTCCCCCCTTACTTTCTCCAATTACTGTAATTATACAGTAGGTTCCCCCTGGCAATTTGTTCAATGGATTGAAATGTGACTAATATTCACTAGCCTGCTTTTGAAGATATTCTGGATGTATTAAAACCCCATTATAATTAATTATCACTAGTATGTCCACTTGTAATATCAAATCAATATTAAAAATTTTAATAAATTGAGTTTTATAGGAAGGGTGCCAGTTATGAATCCAGCCTTAATAGACCAAACTAAGATAATTTAATTTTCAATCACATTTTTATAGCACCTGGACCCAAATAGTTTCCTCTTTACCCAAAACACGCCCATCTCACATCTTCAAGATGTCAAAGCCTATAGCTCCAAATCAGTAAGAACAATTTCTTACCAGGGAAAAGAAGATCAGAAAAAGAACACTTATATTTTACACTACTGTTGAGGCAGGGTTAAGGCACTGGAGAGACAGGTCCCTTTTCTAGTGTTAGGTGGCACTAGCACAACTGAAAGCTGCGGCATCCCCTGCGCTACCCAGCACTGCCACGGGTGTTTGTAGAAAACAAGCCAAGTTCAGAGGCAATGCATGAAAACTTCTCTGTAGGGCTGATTTTCCTACTAAAACTAGACTGTTTTCTGAGGCTATGCATAGGCAGCAGCAGAATATCCATAGAAGCACCATTGTCTTGGCTGCACTAAGGTCTGGAAAGCCCTTATGGCTGTTGCTGCTGTCACTGGCTAAAGCTTAGCAGAGCAACAGTAACAACACCAGGGCTGTTGGACAGCACAGAGAACGCTGTCCAGAGCTCTTTCCTGAGCTTATGGAGCATGAAACACTCTAGACCAAGGCTCTCCCCTTTAGAATGGCAAAATTCAGTTTTAACTATGTCATTGGGAAGTCCTGAGCTGTCTCTGCTTCCAGTTTTATGCACTTTAGAGAAAAATGTTTACATTTTTATTTATTGAAAACTGACCTACCTAGGATTGACATAAATCACATTGCCTTAGATCATAATATGCTTACCTTCTTAAACCATGAGTTTATAAAGTAGATGAAGCCAATTAGCCAGCTTTTACCCTGTTTCTTTAAAGGTCATTAAAAACATTTTCCTAAATATTTTACTGGTATAAAGTGAAAGACATCGACCCAGAAAAAAACAGGCAAGTGTTCACTGCCCAGAGAGCTCAAGAAGATAATGTTTTCTTTAATAAATTAGGGGGGGATTTTGTCAATAAATTCATACTTACCTTAGTTGCAACAACATCTAAATCTGAGTAGTCCACCTAGAAAATTATGATTGCAAATATATAAGGTAGCTGGCAGTGAGGAAACATCTTCAGCCATTTTGTTGTCAGTAAAGGAAGACGTAGGAGAGGCATTTCTAATCACGGACATTTTTCAACATCAGAGCACATGCATAAGTGTTAGATCAATGCTGTCTAAACCACGAATTATTTGGGATATCTGAATACCTTTACCAACAGAATTAGTATTATACCTTAAAAGGGATAATTAAACACATTGGCACTGATCTTGTAGCTAATAGAGCAAGTGGCATCTGCAGTAGTTCTAGTTTTATGCCAAAGGAGTATAAAGCCAAGCCCACAGCACACATGAAGTGCACTTAATGAAGAAATCCTCCTTTAAAACCAAAATTTCTCATATGTGCCATATGTATTTCTCAACGAAGTACCAACACCAGTAGGAAATTCTGAGGCCTCAGCTTAACAACTGCATCCTGGCTTTCAATGGGTTCTTATCGGTGATTCCAAGAAGCAACACATTGGCTGTTCCAGGTGGATGCACAAATCCATACAACCTGCTCCAAGCATGACCTATTATTTGGGTGTCTGTCTCCATGTAGTGTTCATACATAAAAGAAATCTAGATAGTGGACAGGTCTTAGAGACTCTGGGTTTAAGAGAATATTTTAGTATGTTTGCTCTCTTTACTTTTCAATCAGCTGAACTCTACAGATGACAAGGAATTGTTTTGATTGTGCATATCCAGGGTTTACCAGTTCTGCAGTAACTTCTAAACAATCCTGTCACTCTCTTTAGCAACACACAAAAGACAACAGAGCTGGAAGAATAACAAAAGCAATACTACGCCCAGGGATTGAAAAAAAAATTCCTTTCAACAAATCACCATGTACATAAGCACACCTTGCAGCTCATTTCCATGAAGAGCAGCACAGCTTGAGAAACAGTTTACCTAAAAGGGTGGGAAGACAGCCAACAGCAGGGAACAACAAAAAACTAATCCTACTTTGTAAACAGCAAAAATACCACAGGGGAGATGTCTAGAGTTGTTAGGTATGCTTTACCACTAAGTAGATTTTTGTAACAAATATAAACATTTTAACAAGAATGTAAAACTTAGCATTTATTTTTTTACCAGTTAGTTGAGACAGAGTGTTTCAACTGGAATTTGTTGAAGGGCATCTGTTTTCTTACTTTTCAGGATCTCTTGAAGTATAAACTATTTTCTCTTGTGTAAGAACTATACATTCCCTTCCATAGCTCCCTAACCAGGAGAAAAAGACTGTAAGCATTCAGTAAATGGCATGAGACCCTCTGCTACCTCTAGCTTTATTCAGCTGGGCTAAGATGAGCAAAACAGCAGAAAAAGCTGTGGTAGGGCAATTCAGAGTAAAAAAATGTCTTTGATGGTTCTTGTGCATCCCCACAGGAAAAAAACCAGTCAGTCTTTTATTCACCTCAAGTGGAAAAAAAGACAGTTCTTGTAGTTGTAGCAAAATTAGGAATGTATTTCCTGCAAAGAAGAGTTGAAGAGATGCAGCGTGCTTTCTCTACCATGGCAGGATTGTGAATTTAAGTATAAGGAAATAAACAAATGATACCAAAGTTGGAAGAAGTTTAAACTATCATCTCACCATGATATACTCAGTATTGGTCTCATGCCCTGCATGATAAAAGCTAACCTTGTTCTTTGTTTTCCTCTAGTCACTATCCTTCCAAAATTTGAGGTTTTTCACTTCAGCAGTGAGAAGGAATACTTAGAGACAGGCTGTGCTATCTCTCCACCCTTACAGCTCTTCCTCTTTCCAGCAAAGTTGTAGAGAACAGCTGAGTTACATACATGGGATGAGCAAGTTTGGTTCTCAAGCAAGAAATGGATGAGGATTGTCCAGCAATGCAATTCTCTCCTGGATATATGGTTCTAGGAATAAGATAAAGGCTCAAGAGCATGCAGTGAATTCTTCTGCTATGATCTTTCATGAAGACAGAAGGGTCCTGTTTGAGTCACCACATTCAAAATACCACAGCAGAAGACTCAATACACCCTTATTCCTACACTAAACAGTCTTACAGATCAGGGATAGGAGAGAAACTTCAGTCAGAATCATCAGCTTTTGTCATTTAATGCAGACAGCTCAGTGGTATAGACCTTAAACACTCCTGTGTTCAGTCAGATTTCAGCTGGATTCACCCAAAACACCAGCTACCATGTTTGGCCCATGCCTTAAGCAGACAAGGGCATATACAACTGTAGAACACAATTTCAGACAGAGCTTTATCAAGCCAGTTCAACGATTCCTAGAGGAAATTAGCCTTTAAAAAAACAATGGGAAAACAAAAACCAACAACAAAAGCCAAATGTGCTGATTTAAAAAAAAAACAGAGGAATTTCTCTTGTCTTTCATTCCAGACCATGTGGTAAGGAAAGAAAATCACCACAGACTGCACTGGTTTTCAGCATCCACGGTTAGGAGGTGCTGGTCAGTTATACAAATAGATTTTATCTATACAGACAGAAATCTGCTGGTTTGGTCCCTTTTTCCATTACTGCACACGTGTTTAACTTAAGTCACAGAATAAAGAAGTTATTTCTGTTTGTTCTGCTGAAGACAGAGCAGAAATTGACTTCCAGGGTTGTGCCAGAGCTGTTCCCTCAGTATCTCTGAACATTTAAATGCCATGAAACTCAGGAGAGTATCCTGCGTGTGGGTGGCATGAGGGGCAAGCACTACCTGTGAGGAACGTGCTTCGGTTTCTGGGAAGCAGATCTCGTGTGTCAGCACAACAATGGTCCCAAGTGGATAGAGGAAGAGAAAGTCTCTAGAGCACTAAGATGAGATGAGAGCAGGAAAGGGCAGGTATGAAACCTTTGCTTCTCTCCTCAATACCATGGGGCAAAGAGCAAGGACCTCCTGACCTGTACTCGTTGAACCAAAGCAGTTTGATAGAGCAGCTCAGAGCTGGTTCATATCTAGCACCTAAACCAGTCCATCTATTTTGGGCTGAGCCCCAGGGTCACCATCTGCCTGTAAACACACAGGATCAGCCCAGTATTAGATAAACACTGTGGATGCACATGAGCATATTCTGGTGAATACTCATGTGCTGGGGTTACAACATTCTCTCTTTTAGACCATCTATAAATTGCTGGGGATGCACAGTGGGACTTCATGTTTTGTACATCAGCTACCACACTGATAGGGGTTAGAAAATAGCAGCAGCAGTAGAATAAAATCAACTGAGTGACATTTAAAAATCATTGCAAAGGAATGTTCTCAGTGCTGATGTCTTGTTTGTTACAAGCTGCAGTGTCAGGGCAGAGAGGCCTTATAAAGCAGCAGAGAAGGGGGGATGCTCAAGGAAGCTGTGGCTGTCTGGTCACTTTGCTGAGCTTTTTAAGACCAGCAGTAGAATCTTGAAATCTCATTTTCCGATTTCAGTGGAAAAATACATGTTGACTACACTCTTTTCTCAGGAATTGCACCACAGCATGAAATACTTCTAAGTGGCAAACTGCACAAGGGAAAAAGTGCATTTTCTTTGCTGAATGTCTTGTTTTGAAACCTCAGAGATTTTGTAACCCTGGGTTTGCAAAAGCAGAATCCATTTGACCAGCTCCTGAAGAACTGGGATACAAGTTGGGATAATAAGTCTGATTTCTCCTATCCCAGTGCCTTGAGAGAAAATGTAATTTGCTAACGTTTTATAATCATTTTGTTTGAATATTAAAATATGCAAAAGCACTTGAAGAGCAAAGCCTGTAGTTCCAGTTCTTATACTGTACCTAAGTAAATCAGGACTAGTTCAATTAAATTCCTGGGCCCATTTTTTAATTCAAAATACATGTGTTACTTCCCTCTGAAGTTTCTACACCATGTCAGGGCAGAACAGAGGGCACTTGACTTGTTTTGATGTAAAAATTAGTAAAACCAAAGACAGGATCAGATTTGCTGACTAAAAATATCTACAGAAGAAAAAACCTGGCACCTAATCCAAGAGGAAGTAATGTATGCATAGCTAATGTGGAGTGATAATGGAGTACACCCACAGAAATGATTGCAAAGTGAATCTTATGAAAAAACGTAATTCTGATCTCAGGGATTTTGATTAAAATCAACTTGAAAAGAATGTCTAATGATTTGGTACTGATATTACTTCAATTAGTGGAAAGTGTAAGAAACAAAAAGAATGAAACACTTTTAATCTCAAAAAAGGAGAGCTTCCTGGGGTGTGGGGAAGAAGGGTACATGTTGGAACCATGATAAGGTTTCCCTGCGATGAGTAATGAGTTAGTGAACCTTTTTCAAGTGCAACATTTTTCTTTTTGAAGCTAATGTTTGCCTTGTAGTAACAGAGTTTCACAGTCACTACAAAGTGCTTGTTCATTTCCATTGCTGGGCATATGCTACAGCCACAGTCAATGCATCAAAATGAATAGGTGCACCAAAATGAGTAGGCAACCTTTCAGTTGCCTTTTTAAAGTGTGATATATAATGAAAAATGACTTTTGGGGCTCTGCTCAGCACAGGGGATTGACAGAAGGCTGCTAGAGTTGCTTTTCCCTGGCACTGCCATTTATAATTTAGCTTTCACTCAGTGGTGCCTGAGAATTATTCTGATTTTACCCAAACTCAGACAAGAGTCTGGAGCTGAAATTCCACGTGATTACAGCTGGTTGAATTACCATTTGTTCTGATCATCCCTTCTTTTTCCAACATTTTTTTCTGCAGCTCTACATAAACTAAAGCTCCATACACCAGTTCTAGGCAAAAGGCGAAAATATACCCTGCAAACATTTGTTATACTATTGCAAATGTATCTAGAAAATAATTTTTCTGGAGCTTTCACTGTATTTCATTCAGTCTATAATTAAAGCATCCAGTCTATAAATACAGATAAAATCAGAGGAACTAATCAAGAGCTTGCAGACATCAACTTCTCACCTTTGTTACTGAAGGTACTAACTACAGTTAAATCACCAATCCTAGTGATCCATTTCCTAACCTTCTGGCAAAAGGGGGATTTGCTTTCATCAAATTTGACTGTCCTAAACTGGGAAACCACTGCAAAGGTGCTTGCAGTTTCTCTGCTGTGGTCTTGATGGTAAATAAGATATTCAGCTCTCCTTGAAGGAGGTGAGAGCTCTCAATATGCCAGCGAACACATACCAACTTACAGTAACAGAGCAAGAGCAAATGGAACCACATGTGTAGGATATTCTAACACTCAAGAAACAGGAAGTAAATAAATAGGGATTGATCCTATAGCTTATGTTGAGAAATCTCATTTTACTATTCAGCTGGAGAGAAAAAATAACCCAGATAACAGATAACATCTTTCCTGTTCAAGAAGCAGTAGCACACGTAGGTTTGCTTCACAGTATCAGCACCTCGTTGGCTGAAAGGTGTGAATTGCTAAAATCTGTCTTGAAATACAAGTTATCAAATGTATTAATATGGTCCTAGAGAGACATGGGCAATGTGTAGTACATAGCTGCTTCCAGCACTTTTTGAGGTATCATTTGGGGAAAAAACACAAGTAATTCAGCATTGTGAAGAACAGCTATAAAACAGAAGGGATGTGAAAAAGCCAAGGCAGGACTATGAGAAGAAGATGAATTCCCACAAATCTGGCATTCTGTGATAAACACCCTGTACTCTACAGCAAAGTGCTAAACTTTGGAAAACTCGTGCTATGAGAAAACAGAAAGGTAACTCCTACCTTAACTGAGATAAAGACAGTTGTGAATTTGAACTTCCCATAGTTAATATTTATATTACTAAAGGGTAGTGATTATTACTATGTTTCAATTTAACATTAATTTAAATAGATAAAATGTTTACTTTGCATTCTGTAATCCTGAGCTACAACCAAAATTTGCTTTTCTAATTCTGCAGACAGAATCCACCCACTTTTAATAAATGAGTGTGTTCCAGAGCCTAAGCTTCTACTGAAAAAAAATTTTCTAGTCCTTGTGGTTGCAAAGCTAACTCTCAAAACATGAACTGCCTGTAAGCAGAGAAGTCTGCCCAAGATGAAGAGGGCCTGGCAGAACAGGTCTGCAAAAAAGTAAACTCTAGAAATAACAACTTTGATTTAATCATATTCCATATTTTTTGGTTTCAACTGTAAAAATATTAAAAACATGATTCACAGGCTGTGTTTATCATTGAAAAAACACAACTGATTTTTGCATGAATCAGTCCTCCAGCACTTTTGTGCAGATGAAAGTATGGTTCCTTGTTCTCTCCTTTCCATATTTCACTCTTGCCCAGGGGCAGCAAGACTGTGCCACATTGCACAAACTGTATTTATTGGAATGGTTGTTGTGCCATCAGTTTACCTCCATCTGATTCACTTGAAAATAAAACTGTTGTGAAGCTTAAATCAATTTTAGTTCCACAAACAGTCCCAAGTCTGGATTCAACAGTCTTCAACAATTCAGCAAAATCAGGTTTTAAAAGCTTTGGATGAGCTTGGGTTTTGCTTATAATTGTTATTCCTTAGCGTATCATTTGCTGTCTTTCTCTGAAGCAAATAAAAATATCTTCAAATTTGACAGTACCATCAAAATATTCTGTGTTCTACCCTTCATTCAGTAAGGTTTAATGTAAATCCAATGACTGCATGGTATAAATAGTTAGTCATCCAGCAGGTCCATTATTATTTATTGCTGCCTTTAAAAATGTGCCCCCTGGCTATATAGGGGATACAACATCCACTAGGATGTTGATGAAAAGTTGATGTGTCCAACTTTGATGTTGTCAAAGTGATGTATCTGGTTCAAACATTTAATATTTTCATTTCAAATCTTATGCTTTCTATTCACAACCATTTTAATAGAAGTTGGTAAGGTTATAAGAACTGCTGTGCCATATAATACAAGGAATTCATCTGACCTCTTATCCTGTATCTTACTCCTGAGAAAGGCTCAGACTTAGGGAAGATGAAAAAAATGGTAGTGCAAGACTGAGAAGGTTTAGTGACTTTGTTTTTCAAAAGAACTATTCACAGTGGCTGAAACACCCCTTACATGAGTGAAAATAGCTAAATTAGGGCTCAGTACTTTGTATGGACTCAATAATTTTTCATTTATTACACTTACTTACATTGATTGTAATCTGCCAATTTACTGTCAGCACCAGTAAAGGGAGATCTTCTTTGACTCTGCAGCCAGTTGCAGATTTGACCATCCTGAATAATTTTTTATCCTGTATTTTACATGTGTACGTGCTATCAAAGCTTTGTTCAAAGACATGATCAAAGTTTTAATAGTTATAACTAGAAATACTACTATTTATATGCTAATTCTTCACAACTATGCACATGAATCACTGTACTCATATTTATTATGTAAATGCTTCCTTAGAAATATTAATCTAAATCCCAGCCACTCACTCCCATCTTTCCAATGGATGCCTTTCTGCTGCCTTGAAGTACAGCCCACACGTAGGCATGATGCTAGTCCTCTAAAACATAATATGGAACAAATTATGTATCCACAATATTTTCTTCACACATTTAAGAATCTGGCAGTGAACAGTCACGAGCTACACAGTGGTACATTTACAATGAAAAGAATCTGCTTGCGTGCAGCATCAGAGTTTGGCTCCGAGGTATTTCCTTATGAACGCCGAGTTGTTTTCACTGCTTGGATCTGGGACACTGTAATTGCAACCATGTATGACAGGGTTGAGTTGGATTTTCATCATTCAGTACTGGTGGATGATGCACAATAATAAAAAAAAACCCTTTTAACAATGCAAGGTCAACACTGAAGTTTAAAGTTTCACCCTCTGTGCTTCTGTAGTAGCAGTCACTTCCCAGATTCACTGGGTGCTAAGGATATGCTTAAGGTACGGAGAATTCGAGGTTGCAATGGTTGTGTCTAAGATAAGAAATAACTACAAATGTGACATACTTGCTAGGTTACTGTTTAAATATTCTGATTATTTCATATCTTCTCTTTAGCTTCTTGCTCAGAAGTGGCCTTTTGGAGATACGGATTTTGGACAGTTTCTTTGCAAATTCCTTCCCTTTATCCAGAAGGCATCAGTGGGAATCACAGTCCTTAACCTCTGTGCCCTTAGTGTGGACAGGTACAGTATATTTGAATCATTTGATACTGTTCTTGCCCTTGCAGTTTTCCTAAAACTGGGAGCACTCAGTATGGTCTTCTCAGCAGGCAGATTACAGTATAGATGCAATTTAGATTCTGGGTTTTGATATCCTCACTATAACAAAGCACCACATCTGTGGCTCAAAGTATAATATTAAGTCATTGGACTAATGAACTTTACACGTTTTTTAAAGATATTTAAAAGCTCTAGTAAAGCATTATTTCAACTTCCTTTACCAGACAAAAATTTATTGGGATTTGACTGAGTATTCAGACTTCTTTCCTTCATATGAACTCATGTTTGTTTTGTATTGGAATAAGATCGTAATCTTTAGTCTTAAAAATTATTTTTTCAACTCCCTGCCTGTAGACCACAATTACAGGGTTTATTTTGATAACTTTTATAACTAATTGTGTTGTACTTAAAAGCATGTTGGAAACTTGCTTTGATAGATTGACATTGATAGTTTGAAAATTAATGCCTCTGCTATTTTTTCTTCATACATATAATGCAATAGCAGATGAACACGAGTTCTGTAAAAGCTATTTTTATTGGTCTTGAGTTTACTTGATCAAGTTCTACTCCAAAATATCAGTAACTCTGATACAGAAAATACTGTAAAAAAAAATGCACTATGTGTATTAGTACCGTGATGCAAACTTAAAAGAAACTTTAAAATTAATTTTGGTTAATTTTAAAGGTAATGTACAAGGTTTGCAATGGATGAGTCACTGACTAGTATCCACACCTGAAATACAATTCCTTACTGTATTAGTACCTCATTAGCCAAAGCCAGAAACAAAAAAATGTAACACAGGCAACTGTTCGATTTCCGCTTTTTGAGTCTGCAAACTATAAAAAGAATTCTATTTTTCAAACAATATCTGCCCACCATAAAATAAAATCCCATGGACTACTCTAAGGAATAAATCATAGATCAAGCACATGAAGCAGACTGTTTGTTAGATAAACTCTGACAACTGCAGTTTTTTCAGCAGATGAAGTTCTACTTGTATATACATATACATAAATTGGAAGTAACTCAGCTGATGCTACCTCTTTGTATATGCATATATATAGTTTTACAACAAGTGATTTGCTAATCCTCACGACAAGCAAATGTTGTTTCCATTTGATTATAAAGTCTTGTGTGGGAGCAGATTTAAACTATTTCATTTCCTCCCCCAGCTTACATGCTTTGCCAAGGACATATTCTTTATCATCTGGTACTACTCTAGTAAATGGTTGCAGAGGATGTGTTAGAAAACAGCCAGGTTCTGATACTGGCTAGCATGAATTGAATATAAGTTACATCACCACGAAATCTGAGAGCACCTTCAACAAGTCAGACTGGGCACTGGAAGTGGCATAGTCACATCAGTACAAAATTCCACATTAGCAAATAGTTGCTTTTTAGAATGGAAAATGAGTAAATAATGGGAATGAAATAAAATTCCCATTAAATGGAAAATGAGTGTGCTGTCACAGCTGGACTGTATCTGATCTATAGGCGACTTAACGTTTGCTTAAAAAAGCTCCTGAAATTATATGATTATTTTGGGTGTCTATATGTGGAATTGCATTCTACCATGCAGAAAAAGATGGAGTCAATTGTATAATGAATTCAGAGCTCCATAGCTTTGATAATTGTTAACTGTCTGTCCCTCTTGCAAACTACAACCTTAATTCAGATCAGGATTATTTTTTTCCTACCAGGACAGTTCTCCGCTTTAACTACATCCTATTTGGAGGCTCCACTTATTACTACTGCCCTTCAAACAAAGTGACTTGGCCTGATAGGGTATGAAGGTTTAACTGTGCATGCCCAAGGGGAACGATGTCCACTCACACGTGGAGAGGTTTTTAAGAGGCTGTTGTTTAAAAACCAGCCATTCACCCTTCAGAGGAAGCTCCCATTTGCTTCAGATGCCTCTCAGGCATTTTTAAACTCTAGATCATGCTGGTGACAACAGTGTGACTGTTTTTCTAAACAGTGCCTGACTGCGACTAAAACTAAAGATGTTTTCCTTCTTGAGCTTTTACTCTTGCCTATGTCATGAGCATAATAGTTTTGATGAAGAAATTAGTTTAAGAAGAGTGAAGATATGGATGTCATTTAATGTGTATGCACCCTCTTCTTGCCTCCTCTGCATGGCAAATTGCATAGAACGCTAATCCCAGGGTAGATACTTTCATCTGGACCAACTTCCAGCAAGTGTATGAGATAAGTGAAGATTTTACCACCAAAACAAAACTATAAGAATTTTATTGAATTAAGAGCTTTGCAATCAACACACTACTGCTTATCTTCAAAATGAAGAACAGCTGTGATCCCTAATAATGAAGTGGAACAGTTTGGTACTATCAAGACTAGTGCCATTTAGGAACATTTCTGACACTAATCTTGGCAGTGACTGCTTCTTAGATCCTTTATCTAGTCTCTGATCTTCCCTGCATGGCTTTTCACTCTTACTGCCTGATGACACTTGCAGAACAGAAACATGTTATACCAGTGGGCGCTTTGAACACCTAATTTTCTAAGGTAGTTAAAAGGAACAGGAAAGCAAAAGCACCTACTGATGTTCTCA
Organism: Pipra filicauda; assembly: GCF_003945595.2. Lineage (NCBI taxonomy): Eukaryota > Metazoa > Chordata > Aves > Passeriformes > Pipridae > Pipra > Pipra filicauda. The sequence goes on along the minus strand of NW_024105087.1, from coordinate 2,973,755 downwards.
GCTCCAGACAAGATGTCCTTCTGAAAGAAATGCTTTAAGCAAATTACAGCTAATTACATTTAATTGCTTATATGTATACTTTATGATGTAATGATCCCTTGTTGTTAAACACTGTGCATCTCTAAATAGCAGGGGGGACTGCAGAGTCCTTGAAAACCAAGTTGGAATAAGCAGCTAAGAACAGAGGAAGAGGGAGAAGAAGAAAACAGAGGGGAGAGAGTAGTTGAAGGACACAATATACTAAAGTTGACAGCACATGTATGAGCAATAGAAAATGAAAAGGGGAGAAAAAAGAGGAGCCACAACATTAAACAGAGAAAAGGAAGTGACCTGGGGAAAATGTGAATATTTTAGATAAGGTTGGAGAAAAGAGGGAAATAAACAGAAAAAAAAGTTAGACAAATCATACACAGATTTTAGATTGAGGAACTAAATGCAATGCATTATGCGTGTATTTTCTGCCAGTTCCCTGGAAGACATCCTATATTTTCCAAGTATGAGGGGAAATAAACCCTGCAGTATTTTCTCACTCCTAATTACAGGAGGTTTGTGGCTAGACAAAGATCCCATATATTACATAACTCACAGAACACCCACTTGAAAAGTTATACTACCACTATTTTTCAAATTACTCCTACAGCAGAGAGTAAAGAGACCAAGTAATTGCAAGTTAATATGCATTCAGCAAATTATGATCTAATTATTGAGCTTCTTACGCTTTAGCTGAAACCATTCATAAAACTATTCAGCTAATAATTCCTTATCTGATAGTTATTTGAATCATGAACTGAAAAAAAAAAATCTCTAATAAAACACATATGGCACCCAAATCCTTACTGCTGTGCATACCGATCTTCTCATGTGCAAAACTCAAAAAGATGTAACTCAAAAAGAACAGGTACAAAACTGCAAGGAAGGAAATAACTGGATTCACCATTTGCAACCTATTTGTTGTCACTTACATAGTTACACCAGTGGCACAACACAAACTTTACATTTGCTGCTTGAAAAATATATATGGTCACTGCTTGCCAAGAGCATCAGTCAGTCAAGGATGGGACAGTACCTTGTGCAGCTGGTGGGACCAGTCATAATACTGCCAGTCTATAGAAAGTAAACTTCAAACTGATTGTTAAATGTCCAAAGTTCACAAATATTTGAGTATTTGTGTAAAAGCTTAAGTTTCTATGAATATTCCGTTTAGTCATTAAAGCCAAAATTTTGTATTCGGCAAAATGAAACACGATAGGATGACAAATCACTTAAAATTAAATCTGGATTTTAATATGAATATTTATGAGAAGATATGATACTGGATATTAATTTCTTAATTCTCCCAGTATAGTTTTATTTGTTTAGATGGTCTCAAAATTCTAATCTCAGAGACCTCCTTCCCATGTGCGAACCACTGCCTTCCTTCTTTTTCTATATTCTTTGAAGATAAGGATGACTTTAGAAAATGTTTTTATTTTTAATCTGCAAGTCCAAATTATAGTTTGCTATAGCACGTTCAGAGTATTTATACATACATTTCTGTAGTGAGAGCCTCTCCGTAGTACACACTTGTGACTGTGCTGCACGTGGTATTGCTATAGATATCAAAGCAAAGGTTTCTACTCTGTTTACTGCAGAAATGATGGCACACCAGGCTCTGACACCTTCCAGTGATGTTCTGTAACAGTGCTTTCTGAAGGTTTTGTGAGGGGCTTACAGCCTGGACGGACTTGCCTTCATCCCTTCTTCCTTCCTCCAACACCAAGGCTACAGGGGATTCAATTCACAAGTCTTCCATCCAGCTGATAAGCATCCTTCCAAACCAAAAAAGGGGAGTGATGCAAGAAATGAGAAGAAATGCTTTGTGTGTGAATCCCATATTAGTGTATTGGTTAAAGAAAGAGTGAGGAAGCCTTTTAATAGCTAAATTTTACTGATCTCTGTAGCCTAGGTCCTACAGCACTTAACTAATGTTTTTTCCATTGGAAGCTCTTCATTCCTTCCATCTCAGAAATTCAAAATCCAATACCTCCCAGTACACTCAAAGCATCCTAATCCAGAGTTCTTAACTACTCCTTTACTTAAACCTTTATTATCTCCAATCCTTCAAGCCCATGCCAAAATTCTGTACTCTGCCCTATTACCTCTCTACCATCCCACCCTAATCCTTCCACAACCTAATCCTCCAACCTAAAGCCTTCTAATTTCCCCTTCTTTCCTTCCCTTGCCAAAGCTCACACATCTTTGCATTTCAGAGCCACATACTTACAAACTGAATCCTCCTGGTCTCTTGAGGGCATCTCTTTCCCCACACCTTTCACCTTCTTGTGCCTGCTGGTGCCCTTTCATACTCCACACTGCTGTCATCACTAAAATCACCACCCCATTTGCCTTTCTCTGAAAACTTTAATCTTGGCTCACATCTTGGGAAGTTGTTAAGAATAGAGGTGGCATCTGCACATATCCAAAAGTATCTGCCAGGATTCAAGGGGGCAGAAAATGAGGGCATGCCTGAGGAAGAAAATAATACTTGCAGGACAGTTAAATGACACAGGTCCTTACAATTTCTAATCTACTTCAGTGACTTCTTATTCTGACATTTTTTTAAAGCAGCTGAACAATCTTTCTTAACTATTTTTCTCCTCAACTAAAGAAGACTATTTCGCCAGTGGATGCCATGATATATCCATGTAGCACTGTAATTCCAAACAGGAAGGTGCTATTACTTTAGGGAAGTAAAATAAGCAGTTTAGAAACTAATGCCTGTCTCTTCCAGGTACAGAGCAGTTGCCTCCTGGAGCCGTGTTCAGGGAATTGGAATCCCTATGATCACTGCTATTGAAATTTTCTCCATTTGGCTTCTGTCCTTCATACTGGCTATCCCAGAAGCAATTGGTTTTGCTGTGGTACCTTTCAGATACAAGGATGAAAGTTATGTTACCTGCATGCTCAAGCCTACAAATAATTTTATGTTGGTAAGTAACATCCTTTCTTCTCTTTCTGGAATCCACAGTATATATAGGTCAGACAATTAAAATATTGGATTATAATAGGTTTTATTAATGCATAAAAGTGCAAAGTGTATTCTAATGTGTATTGGTGCAAAGAAGATCCTATGTTTACAGTGACTTGTCTCTACTTTTAACCAGAGAGACTAACTGGGACTTTACAACATTTTCATTTCTTCACTACCAAGGATTCTTAATACAGACATTTGCAATTAAGGCCTGCTTAAAGTACAATCAGGGGATGTATCAAGGTAGCCAGAGCCTTGGAAGGTTTTGAGTTTCCAGGTACAACACCTTGGAGCTTGTAACTGTCAAAACACATGTTTTACCATGATTAGACATCATTTTACAGGCAGTAGCCAGATCTTTTGGCACGTAAGGAAAAGGGCGGGGCCATGCTGCACACACTAACAGAGTCAAATAAAACATAATCCTTTCCTTTACAAGGAATCATGACTACAAAGCTGACAGACCCACACCTCCAGCTTGGGTAGCTTGTGCACTGTCAGCTGTCATCTACATACAGCATCTCAAGAGCAAGAGAAGTGCCTGAGACACACCAGGATGCTTTGGCATGTTTCATAGCCCTCATCCTCTAGACTCCTGCAGCTTAACAGTTGCCAATACCCACATTAGCTTGTTCAAAGCAAGTCAGGTGAGAAGTCACTTCTAGAATTAATAGATTACTGCATAGGGGGATAGTGATTTTCTACCTTACACTAAAAAAAATCTTAATATTTTCTTTGTGAACCCACAGAAGAGCCAGGCACCATTCACCCAGTAATGAAAAAAACAAAAGGAGTAATATTCTGATTTGTTGCAGAGAAGGCAGATAGCACCAGGTCTTAAGTCTTGAGACAAACTTGTATTTTTTTCTAGACTAGATTTTTTCATGATAGAGTGCAAGTTTCTCTTTTTTTGAACGTCTGGCACTTCTCCTTTTAGTGAACAGAACATGGCTTGGCTTAGAATTGGGAAGGATAGGGCAAAATAAAGCTAGGCATTTTGGAAGATGAAAAGTGTGGATGATTAGTGTTTTTCGGAGGAACATCCTCCACTTTGGTAGGGTTACACAGACTGCAGGAATGGCAGAAAGAACAAGAGACAATTGCAAGAGAAGACAAAAGGAATTCCCTAATGGAAATAATTAATGCAGGTGAAGATGGAGTGGAATTGCCCAGGACTTACTATATCTTTGTTTCTAAACTTCACAGACTATATGACTGTATACAGTGTAGTTATTAGACTCTGATTTATGAAATGCTCACCGCAGCAAATTTCCATTTTTGTAATGGCTGTTTTTCTCCACAAATGCACCTGGATTAAATGGTTTAGTCTTCATTTCCACTCTGCCTAAGAAAAAGAACAGTTTTCTCTTCCCTCTCCTCAAAAGCACTATAGTTCAGGTCTTCCACAGGCATGCTAACTTAATGGCCTGAATGTTGGAAGTTGAATAGTGTGGTATGTTTTATTAGTAGGAATTAATATCTTTTACTTGCCCAGTATAATTCAAAAGTGCCAAATCTCCCCACACCAGTTTGATTTTCAAGGAAACAAACCAGCAGTTATGCCCAAGCTGAGAGTAAATGTTGGATGTGTCAGTCAAAATGGAGAGCTTTGTGTTTCAAGGTTTTGCAAACAAGTACAAACATGAGATTAAAATGGGAATACCATTTTAACCTTAACTACAGTATTTACTACCACAAACACCACAACAAACAGTTACTAAACTTTGGGAAGGATTTATTATTAACTTTTGTTTTTAATAGGAGTTTTATTTCTGCTTAAAACTATCCTTGAAAGACTCAAAAGATTCATGCTAGACCATGATTCCCAAGAGGCTGAGTGCACTAGGAAACTTGTTTAAAATGCACATTTCCTGTAGAAAACCAGTTCCATGTGGGCTTTCAAGACAAACAAAAGAACGTCTACTTCTCTTAAATCAACCCATTTTTGTGCTTTGATGTAAGCTTTGTGAAACTCAGATTCCACAATTAATCATTTACAGACATTTTTGAGTAGGTTTTATAACTTCACAAAGCCAGGTCCTCACACAGAATTGATGGTCAGGGTTGTGACACAGACCTCAGTGTGTGTTTTCCTGACAGACAGGCAATGCTCATGCAACCTGGCAGACTGATGGGAGAGGAAGTTTTCCTTGTAAACATGGCATGGATTCATGCAGTACACATTTTGTGCTGCCCAGCCAATACGATCCTAGTCTGAGTCGGAAGAATTTGCCACGGAAAATATAATTGTCTCCATGTATTTGTAATCCCTTTCTCTGCAGAAGGAGCAGCAATTACATTTGCCCTCAGTACAAACTCTTCAAATACAAGGCATATTGTTTTCCAGTTTTCTGCTGGCAGAAGATCCGTTCCCAGTAGGGGAAATTCTGCCCCCAAGGAAAGTGCAACTATGCAGCAGACTGTAGCTCCTCCTCAAGGAGGAGGCTAATGAGGAGGAGGAAACAAGTTAATCAACTCGAGGCAGTGTCCCAAAGTGAGGTGAGATTGTGGCCTAGATACCACCAGCATAATCTAAATTAGCAAATTTTGTATGCAGCTGTGTTGGGGCAGAGGGAGAAAAATCAAAAGCATTCCCTATTTCTGAGTAAATCAACTTTCTAGTATAACTAAAGTGGATTTTAAAATTAACACATACTATTGTATGAATCACATTGATTTTTTTCATCTTTCAGAGTTTAATACTGTTTGGTTTTAACTTCAAACAAGATGTCAAAAGTTTGGCTTTTTCAAACAGGATTCATAAAATCCTCAGTCATAAGCATTTTGACATTTGGTGTGGGAACTGAGATGTTACCAGAGCACATCCGCTAGGAATAAACAAGATAGGGGAAAGAGTATGACACATCCCTTTTACACTAATAACACAGACAGGAAGCGTTTAAAATGCCATATTTTAGTGCAAACTTTTGGCTGAGCACAAAAGTTAAAAACCAAGATACGATATTTTTGAAAGTCTGAAAACATGATCGTCTACAGAAAACAGTAATTTCATGTTTGGTCAAATGTAGTATTTCCCACAATATGTAAACGTATTAAGTTACAGCACTGCTGATGTCACCGCCAATACTTAAAATTACACAGCAAAGTACTGCTATTCTGTCAAGTACCACTCTATCAGATGGTATGAATGGCAGGCAAAGGGTTAAAAGTAACTGTACCACCAGAAGCCACCCCAAGCTTTGCTTATATCAGACAAGCACTTATGAAGTGGCTCCTATCTGCCCAGTACATAAGCAAACCCACTGCCAACCTTTTCACTGATAACAAAAGGTGATTAAACTTACAAGACATTTTGGATTTTCCTTTTTTGGAATCAGGACAGAAGCTGTGGAGGTAAATGGCATTTCCTGAGACAGGCTTTTAGTAAGGTTTGTTATCTCAAACTGACACTGTCTACATTTGGGCATGTCTTTTTCATGAAACTGGATTCCAGTTTTCATGAAGGAGCGTAAATGTTCAGAAAGCACAACCAACAAAAATTAATTTCAGCTCCAGACAGACTGCAACAAAGGTACAAGCAGGCTATCTGTAAGTTAATGTTTACAGTGCCACAATCCTCATTTTGATGTTGGTCTAAACCAGATCAAAAATAAGAAACCAGACAGATAAAAGTGCACTGTCACGCTTTCCAGGACCTTTCTGTGGTATTTTGTATCGAATCATAAGAAAATATCTTCTCTTTTCTTTACTTTATCTACAGTTTTACAAAGATGCAAAGGATTGGTGGCTGTTTGGTTTCTATTTCTGCATGCCACTGATGTGTACTGCCATCTTTTACACGTTAATGACTTGTGAAATGTTAAACAGAAGAAATAGCAACTTGAGAATTGCTCTCAGTGAACACCTTAAGCAGGTAAATATTAGAAACACCGTTGTTTGAACATACTGTTCTTCTCTCTGTGGGTTAGCCTAGAAATGTTTCAAAGTGTACTTGAATACAGCAAACTACAGGAAAGTGAGGATGTAGGTTGTTTATGATGTTAAATATCCATTTAAACCTGGAACAAAAGACTAAATCACAGTATAAGGAGGGATTGAAGACAGTATGCTCAGAAAACTAGCCAGTTTCTTTCTTTCTCTATGTATGACAGTCGTGCTCTTTAACCTCAAATCCCCACTGGCTAAATGCTTTGAAATTTAACTACAAAGATTTGCCAAAAAATGTTTCTTCTTATTTAAAAAGATATGACTCCGTGGAACCTCCCTCCTTTTGGTAGTCTTTGATATGTAACTTTAGTTTCATACAAAAAGCAATAACCTAGTTTAGAACAGAGTGGATTTTGTTTTTCAGGGTTATTGCACTGCTGCAGTAGCACTGCTGTAGCTGCTTTGAAAAGAGCAGCGGGAGAACAGCACAAACAAACGATCACAGAACAAAGTCGCTCACAGACCCGTCAGGTCTCGCTTTGCTGTTTTGGCAGCACTGTCTGATGTTTAGTGCCTAACTAAAATTTAAAAAACAATCCACAGCTTTTCCCCTGCGATAACATCAGCCCTTTAGATCCCACTTCTTCTTTCAAATGCCATATTCACAGATGTGAATCCCTAAAGCTGTCCTCTCTGCATCAGAGTGAATTCTCTCAGAGGTTCCTCCTCTGCTGGTTCATTCCAGACCAGGGCTGACCGGAAAATCCTCCCCTTGTGCAGTTCCTCCACTTTTTCCCCTCATCAGGCCCCAGGGCCCGGAGCACAGTCTGTCCCAGGGCCACACACGAGCTACTCCACCCATTAGAACAAGAATAGTATGTATGAGGTGGAGAAATCCACCCTCCAGCTTTCCCATCTGACGTGCAGTGCCCAGTAAGCCACTCAGACTGGGTGCTGGAGGATGACTCTATGCCACAATTTACAAATGCTTTTTAACTATCGCCTTTTGCCCCTCTTCCTTCCTTCCTTCCTACCTTCCCTCCAGCCTTGTCCACAGTAATGTCTAGTCACAATACTTGTCATATTTTGATAAAAACTCCTTTTATAAAAAAGAGGAAACTATAATAGTTGTATTCAAAGCCTAACAAGACTGTAACCACACATATGACTTTAAGTTTTTTAATGACAGTCTTGCAGTGCTTTACTGTTACATTACAGTGGCAATTTCAGAAGTAGTATCCTTATTCCTTCATGTGCTTCTCTTTATTAAACCCATGCCTACCAAACACCACTGGTATGCATTGTCAAGAGTCCACTAAAACATCTGTAACTCTCTAGAGCCACATAAAACACCCATTAAATTGAAATTAGTTCCTGACTAAGTATTACAAGATTAAGCTATAATACAGACATTTCTAAAATGTTGTTTGTAGAGGAACTATTTGCTTGAGAACATCAAGATCACACAGTAAGGATCACAAAATTAATATACCGTGTAGTATCCCTTTATGTAACACTATACATATTAAATAAAAAAGAACATATCAGGAGAATTTGACATCCTGACTAGGTATGTGGTTGAATGGAACTTTTATTGCAAGTTGATTTAGGTGCCTCGGGTTTATGGATTGCCCCACATCAAGGATTAGGTACAAGTCATTTATCAAGCAGGTGTGAACTCTATTGCCTGACACATGAAAAGGTTTTCTTGCAGGTTATGTATCTTTTTGACAAAAGATGGTTATCTGAGGGATTGCCAGAAAACTAATCCAGTGTAAAGGAATAAGAAATAGTGGGAAAGTAATCAGGTTCAGGAAAGATCAGCAATGGATTTTCCTGGGCTAACTTCTACAATGCTCTGGCAATGACCTGTGTGCTCCAGCTGCTCCAGTGATGAGCAGGCTGTGTTGAGGATGCCCAGAATCAAGAACAAGACAAGTCCTATAAAAAAGAACTCAGAGATATCAGGTAGTCTGGAAGTTTCATTTTTGGAATCTTGCATGCTTTATCGAGATGACTCACTTTGCTGCCAACATTACCACACTACAATCACCTGCCAATATGAATTAGGCACTCAATGTACACTGTTATCTTCTTTTTCTAGCGGCGAGAAGTTGCAAAGACAGTTTTCTGTTTAGTCGTGATTTTTGCTCTTTGCTGGTTCCCTCTCCATTTGAGCCGAATTTTGAAGAAAATGGTATACAATGAAAAAGACCCCAGCAGATGTGAACTGCTCAGGTACTTGATTTTCTGTGTCAACAGTCAATACTGAAACAAATATAATTCCTACTTGGAATTTATACGAGTGATGTCACTGTGCTTGCGACCATGGTTTTGATTTTCAGCTGCAGCCATTTTCAGCAGTTTCAGTTGTAATGGGGTAGCATAATTTCAATAAATGTTGTCTGTCACCACTTCAATCACTTTCCTCTGGCTTCTTTGAAGTTCTGTGAGACAGATTATTATAGATGTGGCATGGTACAAGATTAGATTGAGGGAGTTAGGTAAGAGAGAATTAGTTTGTGTGACAGAAGAGACTGTAACCACAAAGAACACGGATGCTTCTGTAGCATATGACCTGTTTAAATGTTTTGCTTTCTCTTGCCTAGTTTCTTGTTGCCCTTGGATTATATCAGCATCAACCTGGCAACCATGAACTCTTGTATAAACCCCATAGCTCTGTATTTTGTGAGCAAGAAGTTTAAAAACTGTTTCCAGGTAAGATCTTCTTGATAAGATTTCATGTCCAGTTAACTAACTGTATTAAACCACTTAGTTGTTATCTATTTCTAACAGCTGGGAGAAGAGGCATGCAAAGGAATGAAAGATTATAAATTGTCCAGTTCAGCAGCTCACATAGCACACATACCAAACTGAAAGAGGAACTATCCACTTATGTGAAATGCTAAACCAATAAATAAGTTTGACCTAGTCCTCATATGCAAACATGTAAACTGAGATAGACATGCTCTTATAAATACTGCAGTGTGACATGTTACATGGAATAGAATTTGGTTGATAACATACTTTCCACTCTCGATGACACCAAGATGCCTGCATTAAACAATCCCATTAACAACTAAAATTTTCAGCCTTGAATGCCAGGTACCAAACCTGGTACCTGAGTTGACTTTGGCAATTAAATACACATTATGTCTTCTACTTGTATTTTTCCAGTTCCTACACATGCAAATATATTTTAAGGCTAAAACAATTTCTTTGTGACAATGTGCCTCTGCAAGTCCTTGTCCCCTTGGTAAAGGCAATACAGGAAGAAAAAAAATGAGAGGTAAAGAAAGGAATGAAACAGAAAAGGAAGACTAAAATAACTACCCGCAAAGAAAAACAAAAGATGAAAGGACTGTAGCACTAAACTTTAAGTCTGAGAATAGGCAGAACCCAAGCTACTGAAAAAAACAATGAATTTCTAGACTAGGCAATACCTGTTATTTATAGCCTGCTCAGATTTAAAAACTATTTTGAGGGAGTATTTTTACATGATAAATAAGAAGTCAGCTTTGCTTTTTACTGTCCCCTACTTCATTTGGGAACTGTGGAGAGGATAATAGGCCTGAACTTGTCCTCAGGTGAAAGGGAGAAGTAACAGAGGGTATTATCAGGCTGCTCTTCATGATGGTAATTCATTCTTCCCATTTGTCCTTCCAAATATAACTGCCACCCAAAACCTCTAGTTAAAGAATTTTCAGCAATTTTTTTAATCCTTCCCAGCTTCTCATTACAGCTTTCCCTTTGCCTCCTAGTATCAAGGTCATTAATTCAGTTTTGTATTTGTGTTTCTCACCCTGCCTCTGTTGCTGTTTTACATACCCACCCATAGACAGATCATACCTATATCTTAAGCCTGGCTTTACCTCTCTGCAACATCCCCTTCTTGTTGAGTTCACATAAGCCATTGATCTACTGCTGTTATTGGCATTGTTCCTCTGAGGCCCTGACTCCTTCCCCTCAAGTAGAGATTCCAACTACCCAGAATTAGGCCCTAGTTTTTGTGAAGGGATGGGAGGATAGCTGAGGAATCCTTTCTGCTCCTTTCAGAAGACACAACTGAACACAGCAACCTGTGAACAACCTGGGAGTGTGGTCCTGAATGGCCTCCTGTTCTTAATTGTGCAAAATGATACACCTCAGTATGTTCACTGTCCCTTCTCCTAAACAATTCTATCTTCTCTAAGATGTCAGAAGAGACCCAAGTCACGGGCTGGGGAATTTTCTTCTTTTCTCCTACCTGCTAAGCAGCATACTGATCCCCAAGCTTGAAGTACAGTGATAAAGAGGGGGAAAAAAGGTCAACCCAGCCCTTAACAATATGCATTGAATTCTGTCAGTTCCCAATCTATTTACCTTAGTCTAACAAATTTTCATACTGTGAAAGTTTTTCTTAAATAAGAGGCACAGGCTGGGCCTAATTTGCTGCATTTGTGATGTTTAAACACGAGAATTGTTTGCATCCTAGGATAAAAATTTCTCTGAATGCAGCTACCACTCTCTTCAGCTAGAATTGTCTTTTCATTTCTAAATGAAAAATATGGCTGGCTATCTGCGTAGAATTGATAGATTTGTCTTAAACTTTTATTTATTTATTTATTTTTAAATTTATTTCCAGTCATGTCTTTGCTGTTGCTGCTCCCAGTCTAAGAGTCTGGTGACTTCAGTGCCTATGAATGGAACAAGCATTCAATGGAAAAATCAAGAATTAAACAATCACAATACAGATCGAAGCAGCCATAAAGACAGCATAAACTGAAAATTAAGGACTCTCATACCATTTTGGAATGAAACAGGAAAAAAAAAGTCACTACGAAGCTATTGCAACAGGAAGCCCAGTGACTGTTCCAAAATAATTCAGACATGTGCACCATTGTACCTAATTCTAGAGGTGACTGAGTAGATGGACTGACTATAACTGTGATGTTCTGTGAACTGAGATCCACTGGATGATGATTTTGCCTTTGGAAATGATATTGATGTGATTATGACACCAAAAAACTGGCTTGAACTGCACAGGTGGTTTGCTCTTCTGAACCAGGCAGGAACTGTCCAGTGTCTGTGACTGGTACAATACAATCATTTCGCCTGATTGTCACCTAGAATTAATCACTCTGGAATTTTTCAGAAGATATCAAAATGGAATCTATCTGTGACTATATTTTCTCTCTGCCCATTTGTCTTTTAACTTTTATTTGTGTGGTGGATATATTCCATGCACCAGTATGGAAAAAACCCCAGTATGTTTTGCATGTTGTTGTTGTTGCTGTTTTTCAGGTGTATGTCGTAAAATGTTTTAGTCCACACCAGCATTTTATTTACTTATGTTACAATGGGTCAGGACATTACCTGGGCAGTTCACATTTGTAGCACTTCAGTATTCAAATATAGGAAGATACCATTTAAATAGCATCAACATTTGGCACTTAAGCACAGATTAATACCAAAAAAAAGGTATTAATAATACAGTACTATACTGTGTTATTTATTCTAATGCTCTGTACAAAATAAACATAATCTGTATCAGCAAAAAGAATGAAAGATGCTCACAGAAGGGCACCTTACAATGTGTTTTTAATTAACCTACCATGTTAATTCTTAAACTATATGAACCTTTTAATCTATTTAGACTATAGCTGTGTTAAATCTAAGTTCAAATGAGGGTCAGTGGAACAGAGTGAAGCATTATTAAAGCTGTCCAAAGAGTTCTGAGAATACAGTTATTATCAGAGCAACTATGCACAACACTACTTACATATTGTGAACATGAGGTTATAGTCTTAGTGAATGTAGAACTGTGGAAGTCCAGAACAGTTGGATGTGCAGAAGGATACTTTGTGCCTTATTGCTTACAGAGTTCTTTGTCTACACAATGTTCAAAGATTTTAAGGGGGTTTAATAGGTTATCAGCATTGTTAACCATACAAATGCTATTAATAATATATAGAAACTATTGCTTGCATACACGTAAACTGATGATTTCCTTAGTACTTCCATCCATTAAGACTACATGGCAAGAGATTCCTTGTTTGGCTATAAAAATTTTTAATAGTAGCCTTTCACTAAAAAGTGGAATTAAATAGCATGATGTCATATATAATATGTCTCATGCACAAATCTGCTAGGCAATTTACAGCATCCTTTGTGCTAGGCTAAGAAGCAGTAATCAAAATTCCACAAATTCTTAAACATCCGTTTCATTTCAAGGGAAAGATATAATCCTGCATATTTTTATTTAAGAGGTCAAAATGCTAGCACCTACAGTGGCTTCTGCTGCACGAGTTCCCCCAATGTTTACATTCACACAAATTTTCAAAGTATATTTAAAAAAAGGTTCTTTAAATTGGTTTATGTATTTTTGTGTGCTTTTGTCTCTGTGACATATATGCGTGTATAAATACATATAAATCTATGTTCATATGTTATAAACCTAAATACAGTCTTCTGACAGTGCTCTGTGGTAGTGCCTAAGAGCACGGTATGGAATGAGACTTGGCTGAATTTTACTCAAAACACTTCATCCTCAAACTGTATCAAAAAATCATAGTAAATGAGTAAAAAAGATTGAGTTACTGAGTGTCTTTACACCCTGAAACCTTCCCTGCTTCTTTGACAGAACATATTGAGGAGATGATAAAAGCTAAATAGAAAACAGACATGAGGAATGGATTTAAGTTGTAAATTGCCCCTTCTTTATTTCAAGGCAGGAAGAAGTTTTGTGCCCATTCCCCTTTTCTGCTATCTATCTGATGGGTGGCTAAAGTAAAAAAATCATACATCAGTAAACTAATCCTGTGATTGCTCAGAGACAATATTTCTACCTGTGAGCAGTAGAGACAACCTAGGTCAGAAACTTCAGGGCTCTTCTACAAAAAAAAAATCCCACCTACCTGAAAGTCTCAGACCCTGAAACAGCCCATTTTTATGCTTTACCTGCACTGATGCAAACCTTGAGTCATGAAAATCAAACAGTTTTCCTTCCAGCATTAACATTCCAACATCTATTGCTTTCAACCCAATAGCTGGCTCTCTCATGTAGCAAAGATACGTGTATTTGCACACACAAAGCATACTCCAAACCAGTTCAGCCTAGATGGAAAAACCATCTTCCTACTCCCCAAAGAGCTGACTGGCCTTAGCAGCAGCATTGTAAAATACAAAACTTTTTTAAAGGAAAGAAGAGGGTAAGGAGAATAGATATATACTGTGAGAGGCATTTTTTAGAATCCTTTAGAATTATTTTTTGAAGTTTACTTATGGATCAAAGCCTGCAAAAACCAATTAGTGATCCTCATTTCACCTCCTCCAGACTGTGAAAGGACAGAAAGAGTCTAAATAGCAGTAACAAGTGAGGTCCTGGGAGGTGTCATACTCTTTTTTGCCATGTTTGCTCTTGTATGTTCAGTGGTGGCTGCTGCTCCCACTCACAAACCACTCGTAAGGACAGAGGGTGTTATGATGTGGCAGCTGTGGTGAGGGGGGAACTGTTTCTCCAAAACTTGCTAAGGTACTTACTTCCTTAATTCTCTCTTCTTCTTTCCACTCAGAATACTAAATATTCCTCCTAGTATTGTGAAAAAGCTGCCTTTCCAAAAGAACCAACAGTCTTCCACAATACTGAAATTAAACCTTTTTGAATTTTAACCTTTCCTTTTGCTGCCAATTTCTGCAAAAGGTGCTCCGGCTCTTCTCTTTGTGCATCAAACCCAATGCAGATTTAGTTGGGATTTTCCTCTGTTATTCACAGAAGCTGCTTTCTCTTTTACGTCAGAACAGCTTTCCACAACAAGTATCCTTCCATCCTCCTCTTACTTTTATAGATGTTTTTATGCCTGCTGTTTGCATTCCTCTCAGCTAAACCAAGTTCAGCTTCTCTCCGCAGCTGACAGATTAACTTACAAGCTTTTTTGTAGCATCTGTTCATTGTAATCAAAATCCACTTAACTACCACATTCATCTTTTTTTGTGGACTTCAGAATTTACAACTCTTTTCAGTCCAATCAGTGTAAAATTTCATTGGCAGTCTCATATCCCAACTTCAAACGCTTTGCAGAGTTTTCTTTAATTTTAGAATACAGCCATTCTCCTCATTTTCATTATGCATTTTTTTTCAAACTACCTCAGTAAATATTTCCTCTTCGATATATTTGATACCTATTTGCCTCAAAGATAGACCATACATAGGTTTTCACTTCTATATATGTTTGTATCTATTTATTTACACAGGAAACTGTGCTTCAGACCTGACCTAGCCAGCTCCTGTGCTTTGCAAAAAAGTGCTTATGTAGTTCATCATAAATCTCACCTGACAGAACTATTAGCTCAGTTCTGTGAAAAGATACTTATGCAACCTTTATATCTGAATATGTTTCAGGTGTTTACCTGTCTTTCCCCGCATCCTTCAAAAACAACTATGGACCCCTATCCCATTTCAATACATTTTACAGAACAGTTATCATCACTATGAAGCTACAGAGAACTTCAGCAAAACTGCAGGATGGGTGGAAGAACAAAATTCTACTTGTGCTGTATGCAGAAAATTTCTGAAATGTAGTTTACACCTACTGAGTAAATTCGCTTGATAGAAAGATGTTATGAACATTACAGATGCAGAAAAAGCCTTGATCAGAGCCTGCAACCTGTAAGACATTTGAGAATCAAACTTCAACACACAAATCCTTGGAAGCCAGTATTTGTAAGTTGTGTTGCTTGTGGAATTACTTACTTTTAAAATTTGTAGCTATTTTTTTCTGTTTCTCTTTCATCGTTTACATATTCACTGCAATCTTGTTACTGTATCATTTGATTCTGTGAAGCCTTATGGGTTTCAGTTTGTGAGAAGACATGGTACAAATTCAAATTCTGCTGCACTTTTATGAACAGATTTCTGCTCAAATGCCCCCGAGGCAAAGCACGTGCTTTCATTAGAAGAAACACCGGGACTGCCTGCTAACATTGCCTTGCAGAGTTTCTTCCAGACAATCAGTTGTGCAAAGCTTGGCTCAGCAAAGTATTCCTAATTTCCGCTCCTCACTCTTTCAGGGACTAAATAAAGGCAATTATCTCCAAAATCAGAGTAAAAGAAGACACATAAAAAGTGTATAGACCAGAAACAGCTCTCAAGTTGCACAGGGAAAAAAAAAAAACAAACAAACAACCAAAACCAAGCATGTTTAAAATGTGGCTCTGAAAGAAACACAACTTATCATTAGTCCAAGTGTGGGAAAGGAAGATAAGAACTAAATAAAAAAATGTAGGTCATCTCCAGTTTCTTTAAAGGAAGACAAAATTAATTGACCTCTGGTATCTCATCTAGAATCAGCTTTTTCCCTGTTCAGAAACCACTGCCTCTGTCACAGTATTTAGTCCTATTAGTACAGTAGCTTATTATTACAATAATAAAGCTCAACATAATAAGTGTTACAACTGATAAGAAAAAAGAACTTCATCTGTAGTTCAGCAGCACTCTGCCCACATTTCTCAGAGAAACTGAGCGTCTGCAAACTGCTCTGAAGTCAGTGACTTGGAAATAACTTGGTGCATCTCAGAATAAGCCTTTTACTTTAATCTCACACTGCCTTAGTCCTTGGGAGTCAAAAGAGTGAAGATGCCAGTTACTGAATCAAGCATCCAAAACAATTAATGAGAAGCATTTCTAAGCCATCCAAGAGAACATGCATTCTGCTATATATTTTTAACTGAGGGGAAGATTAGAAATCCATCATTACTAGACACCACTGTGCCATCCTGTAGCCACACTTCATATTTATTGAACTGTCTGTGTCTAAAATTTTTGTTGTCTTTTCCCTCTAAAATTGTTGTACAGTGGTCACCTTGGTATTGACTCTGAATAAGGTATACATTTGGATTAGTTTTTTTTCAAATATCTCCCCAGTATGAATGAAGCATTCATCTTCAGATACATGGTATATTCCAATACAGAAGCACAATTAAACCACACTACTAGAAAAGTAGTTTTAAACACAAAATTAACATACTACTCTTGGGACAAATGAACACTACAGTTCAGTACTACTGGTGGAAAATACATTGATTTTTTAGTAGAAAAAGCAGAAACTATATCACTTTTACTAATTCAAAAAAGAGTAGGTGTTTACATAATTAATGAGAAAGTCCACGTTTCACAAGTTGGAATAAAATACTGTAAGGGCTATAAATCTTTATGCTCCGGAATGTAAAATAGGTTTAAATTCTGGGGATTAGGAAGACGTATCTCTCCGATGCAAGATTCTTTGATTTCCTTGCAATGTTTCTCTAAAGTATTAATTTCAAGACACAAATCAAACTCAGATATAGTTGTGAAGAAAGGGAGATGCTTGTTGATTGTTAACTAACATTGCCTTCTTGCCCTGCAGAAAAGTCTTTGGCTAACATTTTTCATAATATCCATCATCTTTTGGCTTTCCTGTACCACAAATGAAGTGCAACAACTGCAATATCAAGGACTACTCCAAATTCAAGGAATACAATGTTGAATTAGTTCCTTTCCATGATCATTCGAATATATGAGAAATTGCTTGCACAGAACTTTAACCAGTAGTTGTTCTTTCATATAAAGTTCATTAGTATAAAAAAACCCAGCAAACTGATCTTCCATTTGCTTTAAAAATGCGAGCTATTTAGAGATAAAACAGAAGTAAAAGTGTAATTGAATTATGAGCACTTCCATACCACCTATGAGCGTACACTGTGATAACCAAAGATGTGAATCAAATACCGAAATGTTTTCACATAAAAGTGCTTGTTAAGAAATAGAAAAGGATTAATACATTCAGAACAATCAAAGTTTGTTCAATATTCAATATTCTAGAGAAGAGACTAGCACAGTATATAATTTCAAAATTGGTTAGATTCACTTGATGACAAATACAAGAATTTTGGCCTGGACACCCAAAGTTGTTTAAGCTTATGTTTGAAATACCACTGGGATAAAGGCATGAGTTTGATCTACAAAGAAAATCATAGGCTACAACTTCAGTATAAAAATGGAGCTAAAAAAAGATCAAATTCACTTTTAAGACTGTCATATTTTTCAGACTATAATTGGTCTTAAATATGAACTGCATCTCTGACATGGGATACCCAACTAATTCATATTTCCAGCTAAGGACTTCCATATATTTTATCAATTTTGTTTTATTTTATTTTATATAATCTGTTTGGTAAGTGTGAAAATGTCAAGACAGTCAGTCTAGTTTTACTTACCCAAGATTATAATTCACAAAAGAATTGAATGTATCTACACTGATTGAAATAAGAAAAAAACTAGGAAGGATGTTATTTTATTTGTCAGCTGAAGGTATTACCTCAATTGACGTTAAAACTAGACATTACAGTAATGTCAGGTTTCAAGTAGTAACTTGGGATAAAATGCTGAACCTACTGAAGTAAAAGATAAAGTTTCCACTTCATCACTTCAGTAGGACTGGGGTTTCAGTCAGAATGTCTGATGGAGCTCATTGGAATGGTAACTGTAGCACTGTGGACAAGCCCACCATAGCTAAGCAGGAGAAAAGTGAAAGATTTTGTGTGCCTTGGATGAATACTTATGAAATTATCATCTCATATGCTCAGGTGGGGGAAGAAGCTTAGGCACACTGTTTTCTCCCACAAAATCAGCTTAATAGAAAGGGGTAACAGGGTTCTCCCCTCACACCACCCCACCAACAGAGCCAGGTGGCCAGAACAGGAGAACGGGAAGATTGTCTACTTGTAGGGAACAATCTGCATAATAGAACACTGATATTCTGAAGATCCAGAGTATTGTCCTGATCCTTTCCTTCCTCCAAGGTGTAACTCATACCAGTTATTGCACATATAACAGTAGAATGATCTGTGTCAATGCCCTTATTGCATGTGTCCACAGTTCAGGCAGATATTGGGCATGTACTGTTGGCTGGAACATCCTGACAATATGGATCCCTGACATGCCCACTGCAATTATGCAGATCAGTTTTACTGAAACAATTCTGGCCTAGACTGAAATCAAAGTGGACATATTATAGTGTGAGCACTTATCTCTCAGAAATAAAGTAATCCTATGTCAGAGGAATCACGGGATCAATATTTATTACTGCAGGGGATGTAGCATGCTGTATTCCAAGAATTTGATATATACAAGAGAAAGATACCTCTCTGGGGGTTTACCCTGCTGACTCAAACTGAAAACCCCTACAATTCTCCTCATATACAGACCTTTGGGATCTGCCTCCTTTCAGAAAACTTCATCTGCTGTAGCTGATTACATATTTAGCTGTTCTAAGGATGTATTTTCTAGGCTCTGGGAAAACACAGTTTGCACTAACTAAACACTGCATGAGAACTGTCACGTACAGTCATTCCCACTTTGCAGTTTTTTTGCCACGGGTATGGGATTTCGTAAACATTGTTGTGTATGCAAATAAAATAAGCAAAATAATATGGAAAATGTATTACATGAAAAATAATTAGATGTTACAAGAAAAGGAGCTCTCTATAACTAAGCCGACCTGACATACTTCTTATAAAGATCCACTTGGTAACAGTAGATCACTTTTGACTTGATTTGCTCATAAATTTCGATAATCAGTCCCTTGAACCGAAAGCGAGAATGTCACACAATGCTTAACTTTTTGGATAACTGGTTAACTTTTTCCATATTGAGTCTCAAAATTGAATACAGATAACTAATTTAATATACTGCTTATGTCTTAGTTCAAGCAAGGTTACCTCACCACGACTTTGTAACCCGAATTGCCGTGCTACCCATAGAACTGGTTCACAGTTCCAGACGTTTTAACAACAATTTGTTACAGTGGGTGCCGAGATGGAAAATGGAAAGGAGAGACCAATCCAAACAAACAATGAAATTCAAGAATGATTTTGAGCTCACCAGGGAGCTGAAAATCTATTCCAAATGCTACTTTAACTACGTGTTGTATAAATACTGTAATAATTTTTTTTTCCCAAAACTATGCTCTGCAAGCCCAGGGCAACATAGGTTACATAGCAATTTTATGAACCACTAAAACCAAAACTTTATAATGTTTAGTACTACAAGTTTGATGATGAGTACTGATGTGCATTTTGAGTGTTAACTATTTTTCATTATCCAAACTCTACAGAACCCTGACAACTCCAAAAAAACCTTCTCAAAATAGCTTAATACACAAGTTACAGAAATTGGAGGTTGAAAATTCCAGTCTATGTGAATAGTCTAATACACAAGTTAGAGAAATTGGGATTTGACAATTGAGCCTAAATTGAAAATTTGAAAATCTGATTTGAAAATTTCCAAATTCCAGTTTCTCTGACTCTGTGCTTACAGTTTGCTCTTGACATCTTTTTTATTATCCTGTCCTTCTTTCTGAGATACTTTCTTATCCATGACCTATCAGTGCCAATAAGCAGGATGAATTAACTTATGTTGAATTTATAAACTTATGTTTTATTGCTTCCACTACTTCCAAAGCCAATTTTATCCAGGTGTAAAGTTGGCCTAAGCTATTACTCCCCTATACCAAAAGTTCCAGTGTGAACATACTTTGAATTGTCCATATAGTTCCTGAAGAGAAAGTGATTAAAATGTAACAGTGTTAGGGCAGGCAATTATAGGAAACAGTGTAAAATTAATGGGGGGAAATGCAATTAAATATTGGTATTGAAATGAGCTTTCCATCTTCAAGAGAAGCTTTCTATGAATTTTCCACAACTTTTCTCTCAAAGCCTCTTCCGAATCACAATCAATAAAAAGATGAATGCTTAGGACTCACATCAAGGAAGGAAAAGGTGTTATGCAGTCCTTACACTAAAGTAATAAACAACATTTTAAACTTCTAGATATACATAGTATAGAGGTCTTTGATGTCCAATTTGCAATGGATTAGTTTCAGAACTGTCAAACTACAGATATAAACAGAAATAGCCAAAGTAATTTTAATCTAGATTCAGTATTTGTAATCTCAGTACACAGACAAAAAGTTCAGCCTAGACAGCCCAAACTTTGCTCAGCAGCACAGCAAACAATATGATATACAACTGCATTTAATGGTTACAGGTACCCAAATGAATTTATTTAGAACTAGATCAAGCATAGCTTTGGCAGTCATGATTTTTGTTACGAATTTTAAGGAAGAAACAAAGATCCAGAAAACAAAATCTCTTCTGGACTCCAATTACAAAATTTCTCCTTAAAGAGGAACCTAACTAGCTTTTTATCCCAAAATTGCATGTTTACAAGAAAAAGAAAGAAAACCCAAACCTAAAATATTTGTTTCTATCTGTGGAGTTGAAAGGGTGCTGCATAAGAAACTCTACCAATATAAAGATTGACCAATATAAAGACTGCCTAAAAAAAGCCCTTTCAAGTCAAACTTGAAATGTATTAACAGAGCAATGTGTGGAATTTATCAGTGTTGGAGTTTACAGCTCTTGCTGTATTGTTCATAATGCCAGCATGGCTAGAGAATTTATGTTTTAGGACAATCAGTCTGACACCTTTCAAAAGTATTACTTTAAAAATAACCCAATAGGATTTAGAAAATGATGGATTTACTATAAACAAGACAGTAAATCAATTTAATTTTATAATAAATTCATTGAACAGATTAAACCCTAAAAAGATAAATACAGACAGAAGATAAATGGTATCAATTTGTAAAAAAGGAAAGGGATTCATCTAAAGAAGATAATCAGAAACTACTCTCTAATGGGAAGATGGAATCATGGAAAGAGACCTCCAAGTGACTGTGATCACCAAGTAAGTGATGTGTTTGCATTTGAAATATGGCACCAAGAAAGTGAAATGCAGTTTGGGATTAATACATAAAGACATTAAGTGTCAGAAGATATGGATTTAATATGTGACTGTAGTGTGATTGTATGTGGAATAATTGCACTCAGACTGCACAATTGTGATTTGAAACATTCAGTTTTGGTAGCACATAGTTTAGGGAGTGAACAAGCCTGTTTCTTGAGAGGTCCTTTAAAAGCAAATGTAGTTTTTTAAAAAATGGTACAGGAAAAATTAATACTATAAAAATAGATTAGAACTCTCCATGTAAAATTAAGACACTTCTGTCCAGCACAAGACTCACCTCTGTTTGGTACATGTATGAGCAGTCCTTCTTTGTGTTAATGATCAAAAGGATTTAAAAACCTAAAGCAGCTTTCCTGAGTCAGACCTTCCTGTCACCCATGGGGACCAACAGCAGACACCCAGGGAAGGGTGTAAGGACAGGATAAACATACAATAGCACTGCATTGGTAGACTGCCTAAGCCTTGACCAAACTGAGGTGAGAATTGGTACATTTTGGGTAAATGAGAGGTATTCCTCCATGAATTTATCTTTTTGAGCTTATGGAATCCTTTAATCCATAGCATCTTGAGGAATGAATACAGGGATTTAACTTACATTGTGTGAGGTTATGCTATGAACTTGCCATTTGATCATTTCCTTCAATATCACCTGGTTCTTGTATTAAGAGACAGCAAACAATTGCTGTTCATTACGTTGCTACTCACGAGTTTATAGATTCAAATGTCTTTTCCAGGCTGACTAGTCTGCTTACTCATATGTTGTATGAAAGCTGTTTCCTAACATTGGTCATCTTTTGCCCTTTTGTCTGTTTTCCTGAGTTCTACTGTGCTATTTTCAAGATGGAAGAGGTTTTTCGCTGTAATTCCTTTTAAAACTTCTGTATTCGGGGTTCTTAAACTCAGATAATACTCGGAGTAATAGGCCTTTCACAGTGCAAGACCAGGTTGGATGGACCCCTGAGTAAACTGGTCTACTGGGTGGCATCTCTGCCCATGGCAGAGGGGTTGGAACTAGATGATCTTCAAGGTCTCTTCCCACCCAAACCATTCTATGATTCTATATATGTACTGAACACATGTGTACCCTGTTCACACCTGCCTCTGTAAGTTCCCCAATTGCACACAGAGTCTCATAAATTAAACTTATTCTGGACCTTGCATCTGTCTTTCAAATACCAAAGATATTTCTCCTTGCTTACTTCAATTTATGAAGTGTAAATGTGTTAGGAGTGACTGGTTTCTGAATACTGTAAAATCACAGAAATATACATTTCTGAAGCTGATTATATATTTTTTCTTAAACTATATCTGTAACCGTAGCTGAATAAATTTTCCTTTAAGCTTTCCAAAAGGAAACAGCTCAGGGATGACAAAGCATGGAAGACTTTGTCTACAAAATGTATTATTGAAGAATCATGGAAGTAAATAAAAATACAGTTTTGCAAGGGAAGTATATAATTTGGAAGATAATTATGTTCTCTTTACTCTAGCAAAGCTCACAGCAAATGGAACTAACTGCTGTTTTACATACTGAACTGTATTCTTGGAAATCAGTGGAAGCTTTGCCTGAGTAAGCAGGGTAAGGACGAGATACTTAAGAGACAAGCTGGTGTCTTCTTTCAGGTATTGTCTGAGTGCCTTTCAGAACTGTATTAACCATTTGATTCAAAATTTTGTTCTAAATTGTGTGAAAGCAACTCCCACACAAATCCATAGATTGGCTCACATGCACCTGGGAACGCTGGCTCAGAACACAGAACCAAGCTTGTGATAATGACCCCCTGATGTAGAAATGCTCCATGTGTATTGATATATGAACACTCTACTGAAACAATCAAGTTCAGGGTTCCTGCCCCACAACTGGAATAGCAGCTGCACCACTGACAGGGAGTCTGAGATGACTAATGTGGATCTTTTTGCTGTAGTTCTCTATTCCCCATCTCCTACAGCCTTCCTTCAAAATACATCAGAGGAAATTTTGTAATGCTTTAGCTTTGAACTACTTCAAGCACACACAGAACAAACAAATGCCTATCTGGAACATGAAATGAGCTAACTCCAAACACCAGGTAGCACAGGAGTTAGAGGCAAGTGTAGGAGAGAAAAAGCAATTAAACAGAAAAGCTTCATTTTCAATGGCAGTGATATTCTTGTTTCTAATGGAAAATTAGATGATGCTAAATTTTGGCAAGGTCCAGCAGTGGATAACAGTCCAGAAAAAGGCTACAGACTTGCTCGGATTCACTTCCTGTACTCATGGTAACTAAGAGCTGAACTTGGCCCACGATGTCCCCCGTACATTTCTTCTTCTGAGTAATGTGTTCTAAACACTTCATAGTTAGAAATATTTTCATATGGTTGTAAGTAAATGTAACTATGCCTTAATGTCTGGCAAAAAAAAGGAAAGTATACCTGCATTAGAATAAGCACATTTGATTTATAAAACAATATTGGGAATCACGTTGCTGGTAAGAGAAAAGCAAAATGCTAAACCAGTGTAAGACACAGAACCAAATTTCTTGCATTTGTAAGAACTCCAAGGAAAAGTTTTGCTGGGTTCATTCAGAGGCTAGTTTCTATACTGTACACATTTTGGAATCCTGTAGTGAAATCTCTCTTTGGGAATTGCACTACTCTTCTGTCCAGCACTCAAAGTTTATTAAAGTTTTGTGGGAAAAAAGCTGTTTGGCAGCATCCCAGTCCATAAGGGTCTGAGAATGATGTGCCAGAAAGACTCGGGAGGCCTAAAAAGCCACTTTAAAATATGGAAAAGCTTTTTTTTTTTTTTCCAGGGGCCCAGTTCAGGGGGTTTCAGTCTGTTTCATGAATTTTTCTAGGCTGCAGCACAAAAAAAAAAAAAAGCCTTTAATATTATCATGTTTAACCAAAAATGCTGTTTTAGAAGGCAAAGTTTTGGATTTATAGTTTTTAATGATTATTGAAAAACTGGTTGTTTTTCACTAATAGTTAATAGCTATCTATATGCAGAAATGTAGAAATTTATTTAGTGTGAAAAGTATCTTCCAGTCACATTACTGTTTACATGTTGGAAGGGTTTAAAGTCCATTTCATCTCCAACTCTTCATGTTTCTTTATACCAACATTTCTCAAAAAGTGAAAACTTTGTCTGTACAATTTTGTGCCACACTGACTGCCTAGTCATATACACAAGCTGTTACAAATGTGTTAGCTAAACATATCCTCGCAAGGATAAAAGCAAAAACATGCATGTATTCTGGAAAGAAAAGCATATTTATTTTTATTTTTCTCCTTTTTAGCTGTCTTTTTAGTCAATTAACAGACGAGATTTCAGAGAATTTGAGTCTAAATCACTATAAAATTCCTTTTAAATCAATCTGTTTTAAAGTATTGAGACAGATGTTGACTTGGTAGGAATAGCAGCTTTGACAAATCCCAGCAGAAATGCATTAGTTTTAGGTATAATGGGTACTATACAGGAAACTTCTCCAAAAAATCTTCTTCCACTTCTACTTAGAGCCTAATTTTAATATAATTAACATCTCAAGGATTTTTTTCTTTGACTTCTGAAGAAGAAGATCAGGCTCAGACTATGCTTCTTATCTGTTCATTTTAAGGACTGATGACAAACGTGGAGAGAAACAGAAACGAAGCAAGAGAGAAAGGGAGGAAGATCCTGTTTGTTTAGTTGTATCTGGCAGATCCCTATTGTTGGACCTGGGAGAGATCTAGCAAAAGACAAAGCACTGCACTCCCAAGTACCACACCATCTGATTTTCATCTTCCTGGCCTGCATAATTGAATCCAGAGTTTAGAATCTTTATACAGTGCATGAAGAAAGGCTTTTGCATTTGGTGCACCCACAAAAGTCATCATGTTGTATAAGGAGTAGACCAATCAAGCAGGCACTCACTGAAGAGCACTTTACCCTAGGCTCTAGTCCCTGCTCCTACAACTATTTTGGTACTTATCCAGGACTAAGTATTTCTCTATTTTCTGTAAAATTTCACAATAGTTCCTCTTTCTCACCAATGTGCCACAACTGCAAGACTTAAGTGCTGACAGTGAATAGTGAGTATCTTCTTCGGAAAAGGGAATTGAGGATGAGAGAATCTTTCCCACATTCTAAGAAGTCTTCTGCCTGTTGACTAAAGCATGGTCCAGAGGAGGGGTGGAATCCTTTCAGACAGACAAGGGAATTGAACCTGGACCTCATCCATATTTCTGTCTGTACTAAGCCCTGAGCTACAGTCTGAAGGGAAACAGATTTTTCCACTGTGGGGCCAGTTGTTGCATTTTTAGAGCTCACCTACTGGATTGAACTCTCCAGGGAGACATGTGAGGGAATGTTTCACTTCTGGACACCTACTGGGCATTAGTCTGAGTTAATTACAAGACTGCTTAGTACTATTAAGGCTTAAGTACCTTTGAGAGCACGAATGAGCACTGCTGGAGTGCATTTTGTTATGCACCTCATAACAAAAAATGCCTGAGCTTCCAGTCAACCTTATGTACCTCCAGGGTTTTATGGCAGATGTGTAAACATTTTTAGGACTGCAATTTTGACCCAGGGCATCTAAATTCCACCTGACTTGAGCATCAGCTATGTCCTTTTCTGGGTCTCATCCCAGATTAGAACCCATGGCTCAGAAATAATCATATCTGCATAATGCTGATTTTCAGAACAATTTATAAATATTAAGTAATTAATCTTCATAGTGCCCCTGGGCAAATATTTCCATTTTACATACACAAAAAATTGTGATAAATTGCCATAGGCTGCAACAGAGTCAGTATCAGAATGAGAATGGAGGAATTCCTGGCTCTCAGACTAGAACTTAGTTCATGCCTCTCAGAAGAAAGGAGTAAAAATCTTACTCTTCAGAAGAAAGAGTTGTTATGTTGACACATTTTAATTGACGAAAGACTTTTTCTTTTAAATTTGTAGATTGGTTTTTTTTCAAAGTATACACAAAACTTTGCAGCATTACCTTACAATTCTGTTAGACTTAGCAACACTGATAGGTAAATAACTGAGAAAGCATGACCAAAACTTATCTTCAGTAAATCTCAGCTTTTGTCTGATTTTAGAAAGCAATGATTGGAAAGACTGTATTTAATATTATGCAAGCCTGATGCATCAGTTAGGAAATCACTCAAATTAAGAAAAGGTTTGTTAGATCACTTAATCACTACCAGTGGCAGCATTGTCTGTACTACACAGACATTGAAGTATTTTAGGAATCTTTAACATTTTACGCTCCTGCTATGGTTTTTAAGTTGGAAAATCCGGAAGAAAAAAAAACCCAAACAGTAGGATTCTTTCTCCTTTCGTTGCTGAAGGAACTCTGTAAGAACTATATTCTATACAAGAACTGTCTTGAAAGGAGTGCCAGCTACCAACTCCTTCACATTCTGTGCTTGAACAGTTCAAACAGATCCCTCCAGAGGTTCTCTTGCACGGCTTATCAATCTACTTTCTACATACCCAACTTAAAAATATGTTAGCCTCTATAAAGTCACAAGTGTTGGAAAATTCTAACATATGAAATCCTTTCTAGGGTAAAGTATCAAAACCGACAAAACACATCAGTATTACTGACATGACAAACTGCAAACTTGAACGACCGTGTTTCAAATATTTACATCGTATCAATTTTCAGAACTCTACATCTTGATAAAGTACGTTGTTTTACAGTCAGTAATTCAGTGCATCAGTTTAAATCCACAAATCTTAGCTGAATGCTGTTAAATATATGTTTACATTCACAACAAGCAACACAAGTACTTTGTTATAGAACACACGTAATGTCTTTTCGTGTAAAGGTGTCGCATGTATTGCACATATGATACACACAGGAGGTCTTAGTGCAGAGATCACACCTTGCAACAATTATTTCCAGCAATAAAAGTTCTAATGTTAGATATTCAATTTACTGAATATGGTCATGGCTGTGACACTCTTTGAGTAAATTCTCCTTTCAAGTATGCCAGCTAAGGATAATTGTAAGATAGGAAAATTTGCCTATCATTCAACCACTGCATGCCTTTCCTTACAAACCACTATATTTTGTACTTCTTCTCTGAGCTCTCCAAATGAGAATACCCCAGGGGTTATGTTTACATCACACTTGAGAATTTTGAAACTTCAGTCTCTTAAATACCACAGCTCCAATTTTAGGCCGACAGCACATCCTAGTGGGTATGCACACTATTCCATGTTTGGATTACACACACCCCAGTCACAGCTGCATAAATACTCTTCTGATATCCTTCAGTGCATGCACTTTTCTTCTTTCCTTATATGGAACAACTAAGAATGAGGTTGGGAATTTGGAAGTATGTGCCAATTAGTAAAACTGAGATAATTCAGGGACAAGGAATAATTTAAAAGTGGTTCCATACATCTTTAAAGTAAAAATGTGCTTATGGATATGTATAATTTTAGCTGCTTTTAGGCAGAACATACAATGAATGGTAGTGTAGTTTGTCCTTTTGTTTTCATTTGCTAATAGGAAAAAACAAATTCAGTTTCATCTGGGCAGCTTTACCTGAGAAATATGAGCAAAGGGCTATACACATTACTAAGTACTTAGTTAATAAAACTACACATTTAGTCATCAAAAATGCATCTATTATAGCATTTTAATGTGGGGTTTTGCCAGTCAAGTATGCAGCACAATCAGAAAGCTGTCTGTTGAAGCAGACAGAAATCAGGACAAAATGGAAATAAAATGCTGCTTAACCATGTTACAGTTTGTAAGAGCCCCATTTAGAGATTTTTAAATGACTTCTTATGTGAAAGATTGTGAAATATGGGATACCCACATACTTTTAAGATATTTTCTCCCAGGCAAGTTCACAATTTTGCATAGCTGCAAAATTTTTCAGCATCTTTCTCACTCTCTGATATTGTCATATTTATAACTTATATCTTCTCTGTAGGAAATATCAGGTAACATGTATATCCCTTAAAGGAGCAGACCTGTGAAGGGAATGTTGTATCCTTGACAGGCTCTACAGGTTGAATTGTTGGTGAAAGGGGGTCTGGAAGGGATATCACAGAATCAAAGAAGCACAGAATATGCAGAATCAGAAGGGATCCACAAGGATCATTGAGTTCAACCCTTAGCCTGCACAGGACCATCCCCAAGAGTCACACCACGTGCCTGAGAGTATTGTCCAAACGCTTCTTGAACTCTGTCAATCTTGGTGCCGTGACCATTTCCCTGGGGAGCCTGTTCCAGTGTCCAACCACCCTCTGGGTGAAGAACCTTTTCCTGATACCCAATCTAAATCTTCCCTGACAAAATTTCAGGCCATTCCCTCAGGTCCTGTCCCTGGTCACCACAGAGCAGAGATCAGTGTCTGCCTCTCCTCTCCCTCACAAGGAAGTTGTAACTGCAATGTGGTCTCCCCTCAGTCTCATATTCTCCAGGCTGAACAGACCAAGCGACCTCAGCCCTATGAGGAGTGCCTAAGAACTCTGGGATTATCTAGTCTGAAAGAAAAGGAGGCTGAGGGGTGACCTCCTTGCTCTCTACAGCTTCCTGAGGAGAGGAAGTAGAGAGGGAGGTGCTGAGCTCTTCTCCCTGGTATCCAGTGATAGGACACATGGGAATGGTTCAAAGTTGCATCAGAGGAGGTTTAGACTAGACATCAGGAAGCATTTCTTTACTGAGAGAGTAGTGAAACACTGGAACAGGGCTCCTAGTGAGTTGCCCCAAGTCTGTCACTGTTTTAGAGGTATCTGGATAATGCCCATAATAACATACTTTAAGTTTTGGTCAGCCCTGAAGTCATCAGGGAGTTAATTGTAGGTCCCTTCCAAGTGAAATAATCCATTCTATTCTATTCCATTTTCCTGCTGAATATCAGCCTCCTGCTGTGGCAGTAATAATCAGAAGGAAGCACACTTTTACAGCAGAACCTGATACCGAGAAGGAGGGAAAGCAGTGATAATGGACTTGATCCTTCCATGTTGTTCTTCCCTCATACTTGGGTTCACATATTTCTTTCCCCTTCTTGAATCACTTTCGGTTATTCTAGGGTAGTTTTTTTTGCCTGATGTATTTTTGATATTTTGTTCATGGTCAAACTGTTTATAATCATTATATTAGGGAAACACATTTTCTGCTACTAATATATGAGTTTTCCAAAGGCTCAAAAATCAGAACTCAGTTAAAAAGGATCCCCATTTCTTAGTTTAGCTTCATGGTCTTCTGCTGCCTGACTCACATTCAATATGTTACTGGCAGTGTGCTAACGTCTTAATTTGGCTGAGATGAAAACTTGCCCAGAAATAGTCCCTGTGCCCCATCTACAGGCGAATCCATCATTCACTGTAATGCTGAGGAACACATGCAGGTCTCTCATATTCTCTCCTAAGAAGGGGAGTAAAAGAAGAGAGAGGCTCCAGCAGTCTCACCTTTGTTAACAAGCCCAGATGGGTACATACACTGTGTTTTAAAGCTGTAGCCGCAAGGCAAGAGGTAACAGAGAGGGTTTTCTATCAGTTCCCAAACATTTTCTAAATGAGCATTGACAGTGGCTGTAACAGCAAATACAACCTAAACAATGGTACTGCCTGCTTCTTTACCAGGCCAGATCATCTTCTGGAATAACTTACCAGAGTTCAGGAATCCTTGTCGTAAACAAAACAGCAACATAAGGAGTTGTCAGTAAAAATCTGTTAACTGCTCAACAGAAAGGCACATAACTTCTCAGCAGAAAAGATGCTCTTCAGGTAATGCTTTTTTATGTAAATAAATAAATAAATATATTTTTATGCTTAATGAAAAAATCTGTAGTTGGAAGAGACCTCTTGTCATGGCCCACATCACAGTTTTCTTTCTTCACAGTTGATGGGATATGGGAGTGATTTTTTAATATATTTGTCAGAATTGAAAAATTTTGTTGTAGAGAAGGCGTTGAGCAGCATCTTTTTCACCATATTATTCTGACATCGATTTTATTCCTATGAATGCCATAATTGGAGGTTTGAAGGGACTTACGAAGTCATGTTGTCCAAACCCTCCTGCTCGAGCAGGGCTACATCGAGTCAGTTGTCCGGGACCACGTTCAGTTAGGTCTTGAGTATCTCCAAGGATGGAAACTCCAGTCTCTCCAGGGAACCTGTTCCAATGCTCAGTCTGACATTAAATAAGTGCTTCCTTAACAAATCATGCCAAACATTCCTCCTGTTTGCAGAAAACATCTCAAAACTCTGTGAATTTTGATTTGCCCTTCACCTGGAGCATGGATTTTTAGCAGAGAGCTGTATTGTCTCAGTTAAAACTGAATCTAGGTGTTGTTTGTTCTTTACTGCAAGTGGTTTCTGATAAAATGTTGGGAAGGTTTTTATACTACAGAATTCTATGGGGAAATCCTTCCTTTGAGAGTCAAGTGGCAGGAAGACTTCAGAATAATCTTGCAGAGTTTCCAAATACTTGGCACACATTCTTTCCATTCTTTCATGCGAATTATAGATGTGCCCATCTGAGGAGCTGTTTATGAGGGTTATTTACACTTGATTATTTCATGTTCACTACCTCCTTTTATACAGACCCTGTTATGTTGCTAAATATATTTTGAGGCATCACACATAAAATAAATGAATAAAACTCGTTGTCAAGCAAAGATCAATGCCCATTAATTCCCTTCACTGCAAGAGGAGCTCACATTTTAAAGTGCCAAACAGCCTAGTGATGGGAGGCAGCTAACGAGTCCCCAGCAAGCTAACATGGGAAAATCTCAGTAACCATAAAAACAAAGAAACCCCACCAAAAGTTACCATCCAAACTGCTGGTCACAGATGCTTCTGGATCCAAAAAACAGCCTTTCCCTTCAATGATCATCTGCAAAAGAACCAAGGAAGTAATCAGAATGTGGTGGCAGCATTCCCACAGCAAAGGTCAATGTCGGAACTGATGACAGCGCTCTGACAGAAAAATTGATGATGGACAGGCAAAAAGAAATTAAACTGAGTTTTTAACTCTCATTAAGTTTTAATAAAATGAAATAAAAACACACTAGAAAGGTTGCTGGTGGGAGCAAGCCCGAGAGTGGAGTGTGAACTAATCAGCTGTGTGCTGTTGAATGTGCATCCCAAAGAGCTGATAAGTAATGCCACCATAAGGTGAGGGGAAATCTGTGATTTTCACTATATGAGAATTTGAATTTAATCCTTGTTGTCCACTTCACAGTGAAATTCTGATCGGGCAAGATGGACAGCCCAGTTATCACAAAGTTATCACTTGCATAATACAAAGTAAGAACAAAAGATGAGGAAACCTATGAAACAAAATGTCATACAAATAAAAATATAATTCATGAATAATAAATACCACATAGTTTTCCAACCACAATTATAAAATAGTCTATTTTCTTTGCCATTTTACTTTAGTAAATTATTTATAGGATTCCATATACTAAGGAATAATCCCAGTTTATTATCTTTTGGCATAACTCTCTTTTAAATAAATCTGAAATTCATGAGAGCGGAATGTACATAATGATTGACATCAACAATAATTCACATCAGTCTTTCCAGTAGCAGAGAATGCTGCTAGTACAGCTGTTATCTCCAAGTTCTGGGAAGTAGCTTTGTTACTCTTTTCTCCAGTATTAGAAGCCTTAATAGTTAGTGAAGGTGAACTCTGTCAGTTTGGTTTTTACCAATACTTCACATGTGGCTTTTTGCTGAAAACAAGGAAGATTACGTGTGTTCTGGAGATGGAATTAGTTCCACACAGTGCCGATAGTTCACTGACAACCCATACAACAGTTTGGAAAACAATCCCTTTTCTTATGTGTCAGTGGTGACTTTTTCATGGCAAAATACTTGGAAAAATTATAAATTCCTGATCATGAATCTGTGTGTGAGGATGAGATTTCATACAGTTGTTTCCTGTGTTACTGAAACACAACTGAGAAACAAGAATATTTGTAACTCAGCTCACAACAATGCTACATTTGAGGGCCATATTGTTATTAACTCATATTAATTTCTGTAACAAAATAGGTTTTGTTTATGAAGTTATTTTAGAAGCAGAATTAGTTCTTGACAAAGGAAGCTGGGTACAACAAAGACAGAACATGCCCTCAGTTCTCTTAAAAGTTGAGAGTAATGAAAAAGGAGATTTCCTAACACAAGACTAGAACCTCGCAAATCAGAACAGTGCCTCTTCTGACCAAACCCCAGAATCTTTCCTGGGACATGAAGTGGAAGATTTCCCAAAAGAACTTTCAACAGTGGAGATCACTGAAACCACAAACTACTTCACTGCTTAAGTGTACACAATTCCTCTTGTCACAGTTTCAGCACACTTGTGCTGATACACATTTATCATGTTTCCTTGAAATCTTCTCTAAATACAGTTACTTTAGTCTTTCCTGAAAGTCCCCATTTTTAACTTCTGGTTAAAGATGCTTAATGAAACTTTAAGCAACTTCTCAGCAGACACAGCTTTTTTTTTTTATTTTATTTTTAACATAATGCACAATTTTCCAGTCAGCCTTTACCAATGCTAAGTAGAATGGAATGATATTTTTTTCACCTCTCCTGTGAAAGAAACTTTTATTTACATATTCTAGTACAGTGTTGGCACTTTCCAAAGTTACCTGAGTATTACTTGTTCACATATTTTGACTTGAGTTGGTGGAAAACCTGCTTTCCCTCTAGATTGTTAAAATACCCTAGAGCCTTGGATTTATGCTAAAAAAAAAAATCTACTTTTGTTTTGTAGGAAAACTTTCTGAAAGTATTCAAAACAATATATTTAGAGAGATGCATTTTTTTCAGGATTTATATTTATTTACAGTATGGCTTTATGTAACAAGTGCCATTGGAGTAGGGTACTCAATTTAACAACTTTATTACCTTTCTTGCATAGATTCAGCCTAGTGTATCAATCCCCTAGAGCATCATAGGAAATCAAAGACAGCAGGGTTGAAAAGATTTATTAGGTTTTCTAGTCCAAAGTTATTCTAATGAAATATTATTTAAAAACACTCTACAGTGGCTGGCCAGCGAGTTGCTTGTGGTAAGCAGCATCAAGAAAATGAGGCTCTTTCCTTCAGGAGGGAAGAGGTAAGCACTAGTTCAGCTGTTTAGCCTTTACCAGTCTTCACACAGCTTAAAGGAGGTTTTGGAGGTTGGGGCTTTGACCCTGAACTCAGATTTGGCTGAAATTGTCCAAAAGATTCGAGTTCACTAGAGGAGGAGGCCAGGCCGGTAACCAAGTGACACAATTGTGTTAAGCTTTGCTTTCAAAGAAATCTAACTACAAAGAGACTGGCTTGTTCTGGCAAAGGTGCCTCCTTTGGAGCCCAAGGCAAGCACACAAACCACTAGTAGACAGAAAAAGAATGAATAAGCTCAAAACAATGATTTTCAGTTTGTGAAGTGTTTAAGTTCTCCCCAAGGATTTTTTAGGGCAGTCAGTGGTGAAGAATGCCTGAGAGTCACAGAGTCACAGAATCAATTGAATTGGAAAAGATCTCCGAGATTGTCGAGTCCAACCTTTGAGCCAACACCACCATGTCAACCAGACCATGGCACTAAGTGCCACATCCAGTCTTTTCTTAAGCACCTCCAGGGACCGTGACTCCACCACCTTGCTAAGCAGCCCATTGCAGTGCTGGCCAACCAAGAAATTCCTCCTGATGTCCAACCTGAACCTCCCCTGGTGCGGCTTGAGGTACATCCTCTTGTCCTGTCATTAGTTGCCTGGGAGAAGAGGCTGACCCCCACTTGGCTACAACCTCCCCTCAGGTAGTTGTAAAGAGCGATAAGGTCATCCCTGAACCTCCTTTTCTCCAGGCTAAACAACCCCAGCTCCCTCAGCTGTTCCTCATAGGACTTACTCTCTAGACCCTTCACCAGCTCCATTCGAGTCGTATAAACAATGCAAGAACTTGCATCAAAAACATCACTAAGAACCAGCTCTCAGCTGCATATTCTCAGGGAAGTAAAAAAAAAAAAGAAACCCAAACTGAAAAACCAAACCAGTGCTTGAACCAAAGTATGGAGAAAAAAAAAAATTAAAAAATCCTGAACTTTAAAAAAATATTGTGTTTGTTCAGTAACGGTGTAAAATGTTGTTTGTCATTTTGGAGATATTAATTATGGATATGTTACCATCATATGTGTTTGTGTCTGTTTGAAAAAAGTATTTATATGTATGTACTGTATATGTATGTACTTTTTATTATTCAATATGACTGAGCTCGTTAGCTTCTAATTGGCCTATTTCTTGTATCATCTTGTCAAGAATAGGTCACATACAAAGAACAAAGGTGAATAGAATAGCCATCTTAGTATTGACTTGGTAATACAATATAGAAATGTAGTATCTCAGCTCAAAACAGTTTGGGAAGAACTGTTCTTTAGTGTCAGTATCAGTGAATAAGATTCTGTTCACACACTTGCCATAACCTCTAGCAAATCACTTACCCCTGCTGAACTTCTGTTTTTGATGTAACACAGGGATGATCTTTCAGTTCCCTTAGAATGTTTCTTACCCTTAAACTTTAATGTTGAATTTATAGCTAATTCACTGACTGGTAGAAAATGGTAGAAATGGCAATTGGGGTATCAGACTTTTTACTTAAGGTGGTCAGGGCTGCTGAGATTCAGACTCCTGAACACTTCCAAGATGAGCTTCTGCCTCATCCTGTGGAGTACTGGATGCCACATCAGTGCAGCATGTGAAGAGAAAAGGTCTCAAAAACAGGAACCTGGCCTCATACTACCAATTACCTGGGATAATCAGTCTGACAGGTCCTGGGGATTTGGAATTTTCTGAGTGGGAAATTTCCTTTAGTTTGCATACATGCAATGAAAACGTGTTTCCAGTCAGTCCCACAACAGAGAGACAGTAATTGTTCAATAAGCCATGTAGCTTTACTATTTGAATAGTACACCACGGTACCACTGGTAACTTCATGGTGGAAAGCGAGGGGAGGTGGAAGGGAAGGAAAAAATCCCCAAACCCTTAGGAATTTATCACTAGAGAGAAAAATGAGACCCTATTCCTTAGTACCTCTTACTCCATGGGGTTTCTTCCAGCACACACGACTCAGTCATTTAGCCTTTGACTAAAATCTGCATCTGCCTCCTTCCAAACAGCAGCAGCCCCTTGAATATTTGGCAGACTGTGCCACCTGCGGTCCTAATTTAGCTCCGCATTCGAGGTCCTGGGTTTTCCTCAGATGGTAAGATTGACGGAGAGATAGACAACAGATTAGCAAAGGCATATAGTGCGTTTGGAAAACTCCATAAAAGAGTGTGGCGTAATAACACTTGAAGAAAAGCACAAGATCGTGTTTACAAAGCCATAGTGTTTTACGTCTTATATGGATCTGAATCATGGGTCAGCTACCGCCACCCACCACCGCGTCCCTCTGAAACCTTTTCCAGCAACGCTGCCCGCCTCCGTACAATTCGAAAATCCACTGGTCAAGACTATGGTGACCATACATGTCGGTTTTCTAGAGCAAGAAGCTATCACAAGTCTTGAGCCATGTTATGAGACACAAGCTGCGCTGGCAGGTCCAATGTCTCCAGGATGAAGGACCACCGCCTCCATAAGATTCTTGCTTTAGAAAAAACAGTGAACTGCCCACTGCTGCCGCATGAGAGGACCCGAAAAAGATACAAGGACTCCTGAAACAACATCTCAGCTTGGACATAGGGAGCACTATAACTGGGTCTACCTGGCCTCAAAAGCGGGAGGCATGGAGACCACAACCAAATCTATAACGCAGCTGGTCTCCTTTAGAACACACGCAGATCACCCTCGAGGAAAAAGGCAACAAACGCAGAAGAACCGTAGATTGCAGAATACCCAATCTAAGGAGTCTTTCTGCTGTGCCTTTTGCAATCGGATTTGTCTGTCACGTATTGGCCTCATAAGCCACCAGCGTGCCTGCAGCAAATGTGGATAGAGCCTTCCCAAATCTTCGTTCGCGAAGCCGAGCCATGAAAATCTGCATCTGCCTCCTTCCAAACAGCAGCAGCCCCTTGAATATTTGGCAGACTGTGCCACCTGCGGTCCTAATTTAGCTCCGCATTCGAGGTCCTGGGTTTTCCCAAGTGACCACTGCAGAGTTAAGTGGCGATTTAGCAGCTTTTACACAGCGTAGGTGGTGGTGGCTGGGAGGGAGGGGGGCAGTCCAACAAATCCTTGAAGTTTAACACGTATTTTGCATTATTCGTCCCACAAATCCTTGAAGTTTAACACGTGTTTTTGCACTGCTCGTACGCCCGCTGGATTCTCCACGTCACAACCCGCTCTCGGGCGCTGTGAGGGGCCTCCCCTCCAGGGGAACGCTCACCCTGGGCTGCCCTCAGGGGAGGCGTTGGAGGCAGGGGCTTTGCTCAGCTGTGCGGTTAGACCGGTTGCCTTTGCCTTTCCCACTACTCCCACCACTCCCACACGCTCCCTTGACAGGCACTTCCCAATCTCCAGCCGCGGATACAGCTCCCGCGCGGAACAGACCATTGCGCCGGGGCAGGGCGGGGGGGTGCGGGGGTGGAAGAGACCAACCCTCCCGCGGGGGGGGTGGCATGGCCGCGCCGATCCCCCTCCGCCGTGCCCTGGTGGGCGGGGCAGCGGTGATGGGCAGGGCCGAGGACCAATGGGCGCGGCCGGCGGGTTGGGGCGGGGCAGCCGGAAACGGTGCCGGGCGGAAGCGCCGCGGGGGCGTGTGCGGGGCAGGGCAGGGCTGGGCTGGGCAGGGAGCGCCGGGGCGGGACGGGCTAAGCCGAGCCTAAACGGTGCCTGAGCCGCACCTAAACCCAGCCGAGGCGAGGCGGCAGCGGCGGCGGCGGCGGCTGATGTGAGGCGGTGGCCTCGCCGGTGATGCGCGCCCCGCGGGCGCTGCCGGCCCGCTGAGGTGGGTGCGAGGAGCGCCCCGGCGGTGCCGCGGCCATGCCGTGCACCTGCGGGAACTGGCGGCGCTGGATCCGGCCGCTCGTGGTGCTGCTCTACATCGTGGGGCTGCTGGTGGTGGTGCCGCTCTGCGTGTGGGAGCTGCAGAAGCTGGAGGTGAGGGGCGCGGCCCGGCCCGGTGCGCTCCGCTGGGGCCGCGGGAGAGACCCGGGGGGGACCCGGCGGGGAAAGGTGTTACCTCGTCAGTGCCCATAACTGAAGGGAGGGTGCAGGAGGGTGGAGTCAGCCTCTTCCCAGTGGTGCCAAGCGATAGGACAAGGGGCAACAGGCAGAAACTGATGTACAGGAAGTTCCACCTGAATATGAGGAAGAACTTCTTTACTGTGCCGATGAGCAAACACTGGAACAGATTGTCCAGAGAGGGTGTGGAGTCTCCCTCACTGGAGATATTCAAAACCCTCTGGACGCAATCCTGTGGCATGTGCTCTAGGATGACCCTGCTTGAGCCGTGAGGTTGGGTCAGGTGACCCACTGTGGTCCTTTCCAACGTGACCCGCTCTGTGACTCTGTGAAAGGAAAGGCTGAAGAAGTGCCACGATGCTGCTGGGCACTTTTGTCCTGCTGCTCAAGCCCCATCAAAGCCCAGTGGGACAGAGCAGGATTTCTTTCCTCTTGGAGTCCTGTAGTAGTTGATAGTTGAACAGTTTGAACAGGATGCTGATGCTGAAGAAATCAGCCAAGTGTCACAGAATCACAGAATGGGTCAGGTTGGAAGGGACCACGGTGGGTCACCTGGTCCAACGTCCCTGCTCAAGCAGGGTCATCCCAGAGCACATGGCACAGGATTGTGTCTAAATGGTTCTTGAATATCTCCAGTGATGGAAACTCCACAACCTCTATGGACAATCTGTTCCACTCCACAGTAAAGAAGTTCTTCCTCATGTACAGGTGGAACTTCCTGTGCATCAGTTTCTGCCCCTTGCCTTGTGTCCTAGTGGTTGGCACCACCAAGGAGAGACTGGCTCTCTCCATAAGTTCATCCCAGAACTTATGTATTGAAACTTAGCAGTAATAGTGGCATTCATAAAGGTGATTCTGATCAGGGAGAATTGAGTAGAGCGTCTCTACTGATAGAGAAAAATTCCTCTTTCGTCACGCAACAGTGATGTATGAATTGCACGCTCATGTGATGCAACTGCTTCTCTAACAGGAAATAAAATTTTAACTTTAAAATATATGTATTGTTCAATGTGAGACAGGCCTGTGGCACTGGAGGTAAGCTTTTTGTGCGGTATAATTTATGACAGTAAGATCTGTCTTGAGCATGTTTAAAATTTTTGCTTTTGAAATCCCGTTCTGATGCATAATGGATGTTTATATTAAAGTTCATACCATTAAGTCTGATACTTGTAGAGAAGAAAACTGGAAAGCAACACAAAACATGTGATGTTGATGTAGGAGATCAGAGAAGAAATTCTCAGCAAAAAAATCAGAGAATAGTCTACTATGTTTCTCAGGTTTTGGTACTTAGGGGTATTAATGTAGTTATTTTTCAGAGAGTTTTGGTTTAAAATTTCAGCCCTGTGTTATAGCTGACATTATGTTTTTATGTATTTTGAGTTTGTTATGTGAAACTAACTGATTACTTTTTGGAACTTGATTTTAAAGCTAAAAGCTCTTTAAATTCACAAGCTTTCAGAAACTTTATAATGCAGCACTGAACTGAGGCAAGTTCCAGAATTAAAGCAAAGAATCTGTTGTGGGTTTCAGTAAATTCAGTAGTGTGCGTTACTCTGTTTTTGTAGAATGTTTTGTGTACTTGAAAATACTTTAAAGTATTAAGACTGAAACTTTGATCTTGCATTTTTCTTCTTCTTTACAAGGTTGGAATTCATACCAAGGCATGGTTTATCGCTGGGATATTTCTGCTGATGACTATACCAATATCTCTCTGGGGCATACTACAACACTTAGTCCATTATACTCAACCTGAATTACAGAAACCAATAATAAGGTAACATTTCACATTTTACCTGTGCTACAAATGTTGAATTTAATTCAGACTAAAAATACTTCTAGTAATATTAAATGTTCTTTTGTTATTGTAACAGGATTCTATGGATGGTGCCGATTTACAGTTTAGACAGTGTAAGTGTCCTCTTACTGTTAACAGCTCAATAAAATTCTGTTTGCTGTGGGAGTGAGGGAAAACAGTGTGACAGCAGAAACTATACTGCAGGGAGAGTGGTAGTCCTAGAAGCTTCTGGGCATTCCTGTTTATGGAGTACATCAGAAACATAGTTCTAGGGATAATATATTCTTCCTGTGGAGCTTCAGGGATTGCTTTTGCTAACCCTTCTTAACCCTGTCCTGGAGTATCCTTTATGACAGATGTTGAAAGGGGTATGACAAGAGCCTGCTTTTGATCCTTCCATCTTAACAGCAGAACTGGAAACTTGACTAATCCAAGTACTGACTCAAATTCAATGCCTTACCTTTCTTTCCCAAGTTAGGCTTACAACTAAAATTATTTCCTGAGTTGTGTTTAGTGCTAAAATTATTCCTCTTTGCTTCGGGGGGCAAAGGATGAGGTCCTTTAAACAGTGCAAAAGCAGTGTGACACCCAGAAATTGAAAGCTCTGACAGCTGATCCATAACCACAGTTTTGCTAAAAAATATCCCTCTTCTGTCAGAAATTAGGGTTGGCTACCACTTCAAGGCTAATCTGTTCTTTCTTCTGTATTTTGTGAACATGTCAGAGCAAACATTTACAACATCAGATACCGAAGGAAATCAACTTTATGGACTAAAACTTCTCAAACCCACCTTGACAATGAATATGTGAATTTCAGGAAACAGTTTTATCTTGTCTCCACCTAACAGGATGAGGTTATGTGTAGTTACTCACATAGTTGGTTACTTCTGAGTGAAAGACTGAATTGTCTTATCAAAGATACAAAGCATCTCTTGTGCCGTGCTTTGAGCCGCTTCCAGTTCAAGGGGCAGAGGTGCAGTTTGGAGTTCTTGTGTGTATGTTTACAGAATGTTACTTTCTAGCTGTAGCATTGGTTTCTTAGTAGCCAATGCTTCAAGCCCTGTCTAATTAGTGCCTGCTGTCTCATGAGGTATTGCTTGCTGAACTACCCAGCCAGTGTTGTCGTTGGAATCGCTCTTGTCTTTCTTGCACGTAACCTTTTGTGTACCTCTCTTCTTGCAGTGGATAGCTTTGAAATACCCCAACATTGCAATATATGTGGATACATGTCGAGAATGCTATGAAGCTTATGTCATCTATAATTTTATGGTTTTTCTTTCAAATTATCTAACCAACCGGTACCCAAACCTCGTATTAATAATAGAAGCGAAAGATCAGCAGAGACATCTGCCCCCTCTGTGCTGCTGTCCGTCCTGGGCTATGGGAGAGTGAGTATATTGATGGCATCTTATAGCTTTAGGCTGGGTAGTCAGATACAAATATTTTGTTTTAATATTTAGCAGAATAACTGCTGTTGCTTGACAAGAGTCAGTTTATGGTTTGTACGCATTTTGTTTATCAGCCACGAACCTCTACTGAAAGTGGTTGTGAACGCATTTGTCATCTGTAAATTGTTACATCCTGTGAATTGCACCTGGTTACTAACATTCACTGGCTCAAGTGATGCTGAAGGAAACGTTCTCATTTTTGGAAAATATTGGGAAAAGGTCTCTTTGACCTTTGAATTTACTTCTTTTGCTATCATATTTGCCAAAAACCTCACGTGGAACTGGGGGTAGGCCAGATAGCCTGTTGCTTGTACTTCCGCAGGTGAGGGAAGAAAGGCTTTATGCATCTAAACTATTTCTGCATGCTTAAACTGGTAAAATCTCTCAAGAGATTTTGATAAAATGCTGAAGACAAACTA
Organism: Pipra filicauda; assembly: GCF_003945595.2. Lineage (NCBI taxonomy): Eukaryota > Metazoa > Chordata > Aves > Passeriformes > Pipridae > Pipra > Pipra filicauda. Next base: position 2,932,256 of record NW_024105087.1, on the reverse strand, counting down.
TGAATCTAAGTCATTCTTGAGCATCTTCAAATAGGGCAAAAGTTGCATTATCTTTGTGTAGCCCCGACAGAAACTTTTCATGGCTAAAATAAGTGAATCATTGAGTATTTCCTGTTATGTGCCTGTAAAAGTTCAGGTCTTTTGTGTATTTTGTGTATACACACTGTGTAGCATCTGAAGTCCTGGAAGCAGAACTTGAGATTACCGTAAAATAAAAATTTACTTTAGTGAATCTACTGAGAACAGGAAACTTCCATAAGTGGATTGTATTTAAATCCTTGTACAATGAATTTTGTGTTTTTCTTGCAGAGTTTTATTATTTAGATGTAAACTGGGTGTTTTGCAGTACACTGTTGTCAGACCATTTACTACTATTATTGCTTTGTAAGTATGCTCATGAATAATTAATATTGATCTTCAGGATGTAATTTTGAGTTACACTGGAAAGAATTTTCATGCCCTTTTTATTGGATCAAGGCAGTTTGAAAGCAGACTCGTGTTACATACTAAATGGGTCCTGACAATTTGAATCAACCTATGATTTCTTTATGGCTTCTCTATAGCAAATTACTATTTACAGAATTGAAATAATAAATACTTAATGCCTGCTGCTGAAATCTATGGGAGAGTATGTGAAGTACTTTTAGGGTGGGAAAGACAGTTTTATGATCTTTTAATTTTTAGATGATTTTTCCTTCCTCCCTTCTCTCATTGCCTTCAACAACTGGGTGTTTTTAAAGACAAGTTTCACGTGAATTTTAAAATTTTATTAAAGTTGGCATGTGACAAGGTTGAGCCTTCATACATATCATGTAAACTGTGGTTGTAAAGGAATAGCAGGCAGCTCTGCATGCTGATGCAGACAGCTTAATTTCATGAACTTTGTGTTGCTGCTAGTTCTGTGGGACTGTGGAAAAAGTTGCTACTCACAATGAATATCCATATAAATATTTATATTATATATAATATATATATGCTGTTGGAAGCTAATGCTTGTGCAGGCCCCCAGTGCCCATATTTGAGTACCAAAAGAGGTCATGGATTCTAAGGGTTGTAATGAATATGTAGCACTCCAAGAACATGATCTGTTACCACCTAGTGATTAACTCAAAAAATTCTTTCAGGATTTGTGAACTAGTGGGAGTGTATGATGAAGGAAACTTCAGCTTCAACAATGCCTGGACTTACTTGGTTATACTTAACAACATGTCACAGCTAGTGAGTATCAAGAATACATCTTTCTGCTCTTTTAAGTCATTGTATTAGTATTGTCTGAACTTTCTACGTGAACTATTGACAGTGATTGTGTTAATGTCTGGTAATTCTTATGGGTAGAATATTTTCCACTGTAAGTCAAAGTTACTATCTGTTAAGTACTATATATGAAAAACACTAGAAAAACAGATAATCTAAAAATTTTTATTATTTTTACTACAAAGCTCCATAAAGCAATGAAGTGTCCCACCTCTCTACCCCAAGTCATTTGATGGGTGAGGTGGTTATGGCCCGGGTATTAGAGCTGCAGAAGAGATGACTTCCCTTGCCCCTGCAGCTTCCTCTCAGCACACATACAAAGAATCAACAGTGACCATGTTAAAAATTCTGTGTTACAAAGCTGATGATAATGACATTAGCAGGAAAAAATGGAAATGGTGTGTGCAGTGCACAGATTCTGGCCTGCCTAACACCTTTTCTTGTTGGGTCAGCTGCCAGGTGATGTCAGGGTAAGATGTCAGCCCCCAAAATGGAAAGTTTCATTTTGGAGGTCACGGATTGCTTTTACATCTCTTGACAACAGCAGCAGGAATCAGAACAGCACAACAACTGGGATCACTTGGAAACTGTCTCCTCCCTCCACTGCCACCCCTGTGTTTGATGGGGACTGGTATGGAAGGAGGTGGGACAACAATCCCAGCAGCAGCATGTACCTCTGTGTGTCTTGGTTGATATGATTCCTTACAGAAACTTATTATTAAGAGAGTAGGAGAATGTGTGTAAAAAGGGGAGTTCAATTCCTTAGGTTTGGCTATACAATAGTTCAGATTTGCAGTGAAGGTTGCATTCATTGCCCAGTCTCATAAAGAGGTAACATTTGAGGTGTTAACAGAAATCTGAAAGAACATATGCTTTTTATGCCATTTTCCCTAGAGATGAGCTTGGCACTGAAAAGATTTCATGGCACCTTCTTATGCTTTGTAGAGTGTGTAGATAGATGACCTCAGTCTCTGCCAATACCATGCATTTCAGAAATACAATGTCAGGCAAACAAAAGAGTGCTTTAAAACAGTAAGGAAAAAAATTACATAAATCCAAAGCCTCTTTTTTAAAAATAGATAGCTTTTAAAGTTTGTATCATACTGTGATACATATTTTAACTGAAGACAACAACCCCTCACAAAATAAACAAGGATTTGAAAGCTTTCCTTCATTTTCTTTTCCTTGTCAGTTTGCTATGTATTGTCTGGTGCTGTTTTATAAAGTACTACGTGAGGAACTGAACCCTATCCAACCTGTTGGAAAGTTCCTTTGTGTGAAGATGGTAGTGTTTGTTTCTTTCTGGTAAGTGAATTATTTACTCATTACTTCTTGCTCTTAAGGTGAATCATAAAAGAGCTAAAAAGGCTGGATTTGTTACTGGAGTTAGAGGCCTTAAAAAAATTACCCATAATCTTAGTGAAGTGCAGTGAAGGGAAAAGGGTACCAGTTATGTTGGACAGAGCAGTCTTGTTCACTTAAGATTATTTTTTAGACTTGCTGTTTTGTAAGGTGATTCTCAAGAACATAACTTATTTTAGAATCTCCACTTGCAGTTATTTCAAAACTAAATTTTTTCTTTTTTTTTATTTTTAAAGTAAAAAAATTACTTTTTCAAAATAAGTTACTGAAAGTTAACTACAAATTGCTGTCTAAGCATTGCTCACACTTATCTGCTGCTGAGTGAGTGTATTTGACTACCTGACCTTTACTCTGTGGGCTGCAGCAATACTATGAAAGAGAAGCAACTTGTTCTAATGACTGACTGGAACAACCAAGTCTCCTTTGGTTGTTTTCTCTGTTGATTCTGCTGGTCTTCAGGGTCATGGATGAATGACATCTCTTTTTAAGTCTGTTTCTTCCTCTTAAAATCTAAATATATAAACAGTAGGTTTTTTGTAAGATTCTTCCTATGTACACATATGAACAGGCCTTGTTTACTAGATCTGCTTGCACATTTTTTTGGCACTACTGTTACAATAATAATAATAATAAATAATCTTTATAGGCAGGCTGTGCTCATTGCACTGTTGGTGAAAGTTGGTGTTATTTCTGAGAAACACACCTGGGAATGGCAAAGTGTGGAAGCTGTGGCTACAGGCCTACAGGTAAGAGCAGTTACTTTTGGGGAGGAATGGTTATATGTAAGATAACATAGCTGATCTCAAGCAATTATTATCATACTCACTGTAATTAACACAGGCTAGATTAGTCCTGGTTTTATTTTGAGTTGGGCTAAGTTTCAGCCAGTCACCTGAGTGAGTTTTAGCAAACTCTAACGCGTCCAACTTTATGTTACCCAGATTTCAAGAAGTTAGGAGAAGAAGGAGAGAGAGAGGAAAAGGAGAGAGAGAGAGAGAGAGAGAAAGATAAAGAGTTACCACTTTGGATCCAGTGAGGTCCCAAGGTAGTGGGTCATATCAGGTCACACCCGTGTCAATGACCTTTTTATCTGCTCTGGTCTGTGTGCCAATGGCGTGGTAGCCACTTCAGGGCTGGACCAGAGGCCCTACCCCACTTATGCAGAACTTGTCCTGTTTTCCCCTACCCCCCCCCCCCAAACTTTAGTTGTTTTGAGCCAGTAATAATTTCTCCAGTCTCCTACAGCCCCTCAGGGCACTGGTTCCTGTATGAATGTATTACATATGGCTCTCCGAAGCCTGCCATGAATATCCTGCTTCTGGTGGAAAAGTATCCCAGGGCAATTGCAGTCTTTCAATTGCAGAAGAAACCCAGAACTATTTTTCTCCAGTTATGAGTGATTAAATCAGTGTCTCTCTTGCTGCAGGATTTCATCATTTGTGTGGAGATGTTTCTGGCTGCTATTGCCCATCACTACAGTTTTTCCTACAAACCTTATGTTCAAGAAGCTGAAGAAGGGTCATGCTTCGACTCCTTTCTTGCCATGTGGGATATTTCTGATCTAAGGGCAGATATATCAGAACAGGTTCGAAATGTTGGTAAGTGACAGATGAGACTTGTACAATCTGTTAACAATCTATTAATCTGTTGTATATATTTCCAGCTTCATCTCTGTACTATCTTGAGAACACTCTATTACCAAATTAGTAGCATCTGCATCTTTAGAGACTTTCATGGCTTATTTGGCACTTTGCTCTTTTCAGTACTCCTGACTGATTTAAAGTCTAGTTTTTAATTTTTCTTTTAAAAGTTTCAGATGTGTTAGGTAAAGAGAGGTGCTTTCTGCTTTTCTTTTGGATGGAAAGACATACTTTTATTTATTAAAACTAACAGTGCCCATGTAAAACCGACACAAAACAAAGACTTATCTTCTAATTTAACATGCCTGTTTTAGAGTTGGTGTGTTCAAAGACCAGTATAGTGCTGGAAGGATTAAAAAATATTTTCATTTGGCTTGATTAATTCTAGGAAGGACTGTTTTGGGCCAGCCGAGGAAAATGTTTTTTCCTGAGGATCATGAACAAAATGAGCATACAAGTTTACTGTCTTCATCTACTCAAGACCCAATTTCTGATGCTTCTTCAATGCCATCTTCACCCATGGGTCACTACCAGGGGTTTGGACACACTGTGACACCTCTCACAACACCGACGACAGCCCCTGCAGTCGATGGTATTTATAACCCTTCTGCCATTCAGGATGCTGAGGAATCACCTGAACTAGAGCACGATTCATCAGAGAGAGCTTTGGATAAAAGTTAAGCTCAGCTTTTCTTTGCAAACTTGCCACACGTGTCCTATTAACATGTACTATTAGCGATGAAGGTTGAAAGGCTTGGAAAAGCCGCTGCGCGGACGGGAGGAGGATATGGCTGGAACTGCCACCTGAATTGGGAACCTATAATGGATGTGAGGATCTGTGAGCACCCCATGGATATCAAACACGCACACTGTAAAGGTTTCTGCAGAAATGTAAGAGTCAACTCCTTCAACTGCTAAACACTTCCACATCATATCAGAATTACAGTGACTTCCATTAATTCAAAAGAAACATCTGAAAAAAATACTCTGCTCTTCTAAAGATGAAATGCAAGTACTACTAGCAATGGGAAAACTACATTTCAAGAATGTAATTTAAGGAGGGCAGTAACAAAAACGGTTTGTATTAACTTTGTCCTCTTAATGATGGCTAACTTCCATACCCCAATGCTGAATGGAGTGTGAATGAAGTGGTAACTTCTGTACAGATGTCATCTTCTTCCCTTTCCTGCGTAGCTCTTTCATGAAGATAGTAACTACAGAGCATCAGTAAAGAATCTGTACAAAGAAAGCATTCCCTACAGGCCTTGCTATCAAATTCCATGCCCAGATCATATGGTTGGTGTATCTGTTGTCCTTGTAGTTCATAGTTTGTAAGTCTTACATTCAGAAGAGACAGCCAGGATGGTAAGTTTTGGATTAATACCTTGACTCCTTTTTTTCCTACCCTTCTAAAATAAGAATACTGGTTCCTACCTTAAAATACATGGAGGGGGAATAAAGGATGTCAAAAAACAGAAGTAGAAAACAAAATCGATTTCTTTATTTTGGGCTGCAGTAAATTCTTTAACACTTAAGGTTTTTTTAAGCTGTTAAAGCAGGATTTCTTGGCAATGTGTCTGTAGTAATTTGTATTCTTAAATTTGTGTCTGTGTGTGATTGTGTTATGCTTCTAGTATATAATACATTTGCCTGGATTCAAATGCAATAGCCGTTTTTTCCCACCACCACCACAGAGAAGACCTTTGCTAAGGTAAAACTATGTAGCTAATCTAATACTGGAGTTACTAGCATTAGATTTCAGACCAAGGAGCAGTACACTTGTATCAAAACGTTATTTTGCAAAAACTGACAGTGTCAGACAGTTATCATTTTTGTCCCATTCATCAGATTTTTACTACTATTGCATGTTTGCAATCTGACCAAACAAACCCCAAACCAGTAGAGCACTGACCTTTCAAATGACAAGATCTTAAGTTTCTTTTTCAGCATTGTTAGCATTTACAGGATAAATGTTTAACTTCTGGCTGTCAGTAAGTTCATCTTAAGTGCTTTTTTTGCAGTACTAGTGTGATGTAAATATGGCGCCTTACTCACTAGGCTGCATATTTTATAGTTATGTACTTGCTGTATCTGAAGTTAGTGAGAAACTGAAAATCATACTTTTCAATTTGCCAAGTCATTGCCTTTGTTGTAAATAAGCAATTAAAGATTTTATTTAAACTGTTCACCTTGTATCAATTTGATTTGCTGCTACAGTAACTTAAGGGCGTGAATGACACATGGCTACAACTGTCCTCCTCATGGAAGAAGGGGATCTTAAATATAACTCCTATAGGACTTTGTGCTTTCACTATTATATGGCTCATACTGAAAAGGGAGTTTTTGTTTGGGCTTGTGAAGAATGAGAATCTACTTATTTATGCTTGATTCTAGGTATCATCTTATCCATGTAACAGCTATCTTCTACAACAAAACAACTTGTAGAAGTTCACAATTTCTTGGGACTTCAGTGCCCACTGTAGCCCCCACTAGAAATAATCTCATTTCCTGCATGCACACAGGTAAAAAAAGGGGCAGTGGCAGAAGTAATATCTGAAGGATCAGAGCTGCTGGAAGCTGAGTAGCTACTGTGTTCTGGCTTTTCATAACCTCACACTGAAGGAATTTGTTTTTTAATACAGCTGTTTGGTGTAAAACTTAAATAAGGTACAGAGGGGACTTTGATAGGAGAGCAGCTATTTAAGTGTCTTCTTTCAGAGTGTTTCTGGAAAGCTACTAAGTTTTTTTGTTATTACTCATTCCATTGGCACAATATTCCTGCTTGCTTTTTTTTTTTCTGGGAGAAAAGTTATTTTTTCATTGCAGTAGCTTATATGAGCATACCTTTTCATAAAAATTGCTACTGAATTTCCAAAACAAATGGAAATCTTACAGTGACACCTACCTCGGCTTTTGAAAACTACTACCACAATATTCCACAGCATGACCTATCAGGATTATACAAAAAGTTAATTTGCAAACAGTTCATCTTCCTTTTAACCATATTTATTCCTCTGTCTCATGCCCAATCTTCTCCTAAGTTTTTTAATCAGAAGTTTTAAGTATTGCTCTTGCCTTACTCAAGGAGACTAGAATATGTCTTTGATTTTTCTCTTAAGTCATTTTGCTGTCATATTAATTGCTAAGAATCTTAATAAATACACCTACCCACTCTTAATTGGTTTTGCTTTTATTAGAGGTCTTCCTGCACCAGAAACCTAAACACTTCTTTATAAAACTGCACTCTGGTGAAGTTACCATGCACCTACTAGGTTTAGTTGTGTCAGGCAGTAACTTTCAATTTTATGGATCACGGTTTTGGGGTTTTTAAGAAACACTGTCTTCCGTGTAGTGTGAAAAGCCTCTGTCCTGCTCTAATTCACTTATGTTATACATTGTACCCCTTGGACGATGGATGGTATCCACTTACTTTATCTTCACAAAACCTGACACTGTCATTACCACTGTTTAGGAAAAACAAATAAAGTGGAGAGCTTTCCTCCACCCTTCTAAAAGGAGCTTTATTACAGCAATTTGTCAGGTGCAGGTTCAGCTGCAGGCTGGGACAACCACAGCTCCAACAGTCCCTCAGCTTAAACTGAGAGGGCCCATCTGAAACATTAGACCCAACGAAGAGTACAAAATTACTTAAGCAGGCCCTGAGATTCTAGAACAATCATTTGTGGATGGCTCTTTATACAGTCTGCTGTTAAGGAAAGTTCACAGAAGTGCCTCTTCCCCACTGAATAGACAACACAGTATAAAGCAGCTTTGCTACAGAAATATCTTGCTAACAGTCTTCCTCCTCTCTCTACAGAGGTAGAATAAGTGCTGAGGTCAAAGTTTTTATTAGTCTTCCATTTGGATATAAATATAATAGAAGGAACTTGTTACCTGCATTATACTAAGATGCCATGCTGTAAGAGAGATTCAGGAGTACCCTGGTGACTGATGTGTTTTATACAACTTTCAAACAGACGAGAGTTCAGGCCCATTGTATTACCGGAAATAATTCGGGGGGGGGGATTCTAACAAGTTTCCTAGCTTTGTCTTCCACTATACAACCTGAGTTATCCAACAGCACTCCTGTACAGCCTTTTAGGATTGTCTGTGTGCAACACAGACCTGTGATACTGCAACTGGAATGCTGTACAGTCCCACTAACATCTCAATACTCTGAAGGAGGAGGCTTTGGCAATGGAGAAGTGCAACTACAGTTTGAGAAACAAGGACTCTGTTCCACACAGCCACAGCTGTTTACTTCTGGTACAGGCATCTAGATGCTTTTTTTCTTACTACAGTTAACAGAGTAGCAGAAGTCTATCCCTACTGTAATCAGTATACTAACTAGCAATCAAGTTTCTGCTGCAGTGAAGACAATACCTCCCCAGCTGGTTGGTAAGACCCTTATAGTGCAAATTTTAGTCCACCAGTGGAACCTAAGTATCAATTATTAAAGCAACAAAAAAGCCTTTTTGATCAGTAGATAAAGTTTAGACTTTAATACAAAGGAACAGCAGTGATGTTACAAACAGTCAGTTTATGCACAGGTAATTAACCACAAGGCTGCTCACACATGACATTCTTCACCGCTTGACTGTAATGCTGATATTGCTTTTATGGTGTTGAACATCAAGCACAAGTTCATCTCCAACCTGAACTGGGATGGGCTCATCAAGAACAACTGCAGCTTGTTTCCAGTGTGAGGACTCATCAGATGTGTTCAAGGTATGGTCTTCATCTAGATGGATGTGATACCAGAAGGGAATTGCAGTGACTCGGCCAGACTTACAGATTTGTACCTGAAAATATTTAAAATATTACTCAGTTATACTGTTTTCTTACTTCTTTGAAAAGGAAGTAGTTCAAACAATTTCAATCCTTTTCAGAGATACCTGCACACAAGTAAATTCCATATTGAAATTTTCAGCCCAGGTGAACACTTAATGGGCAGCTCTGCAGAGCAGCAGTTAAAAATGTGCTTTGGGCTTCTTGTACACACAACTCACCTTCACTTCTCTGCTGGGGCTGTTCAACAGAGGGTTCATGAGATCCAGCCTTAAAAGCTCTGCTGGCTTGCTCAAGGGTACACATGGTAATGTAGAGAGATCCAAATACACACGAACAGGTACCTGAGAGTATATACCAGAACTTCAGGCATCAATAACCATTAAAAAGTGAAGAGTTAGAAAACTTAATCATAACATAAGAGTTGCCAGGAATTACTGTAATACCTGCCAGAGACAGATAAAAATATAAGGTACACCACTGGGATACAACAATGGGAATAATAACAGCACAGTCTCTTCTGTGCAATAACATTGTATCTGTCATTGCTGGGACAAAACCCAAACCAGTTCTAAAACCAATGTCACCCATTTTAAAATATCTCAAGGTTGCTGTCTGGTCACACAAACCTCTCTTGATAACTTCAACAATGTTTTCTTTCAGTTTACACCAAATCTAAACAGCTAGACAGCTGCAGGCTTTGAAGCAGTGCCTGGGAGACACCCACCACCTTCATACCTTGAACTGGTTGATAAAAGGGGCTATATTAAACCCCAGAGTTGGTTCTGTTCCTTGAACAGCACTCTCCAGTAACAGAGACTCCGACTCTACAAGCATCCCATATACTAGCACATACTGTGGGAAAATCTTCCCTCCACTGTGAAGTAAACATCTGTAAAATGAGAGATTTCACCTGTAAAGCACATCATTCAGCAATAATGAAAGAACATTAACTACATTTAAGAAAGGCACACTAGTTCTTCCCCTGAAGTCAAGTGCTCCTAAGCATTTGAGTTTGATCCCATTTGACCAACAGCTGCATCATACCAAAAAAAGGGAAACTTGTCACACAGTACTAAAATTATGGAACTGTATAATCTCTTCTCAGTGACAGTATTGGATATGGTGATATTTCACAATGAAGACAGTGGGATCTATTCATAGCAACATCATCTAATACTGAAGGACTGGCAGAAATGCTGAATAAAACTGGAAGTCAGGAAGCATATACTGTTGGGAGGCACTGGTTAAGGAGGCAGCATAGCCATAAGGAAACAAAACCCTCTGAGAATCTAAGTGTTAAACTAAAATTGACAACAAGACAGGGGATAACAGTTTTTCCTGAGAAAACACCTGAGCCTTGCTTGGTCTTTCGCTACAGAGCATCATGCTGCTGAGAGCAGCAACACCACAGCAGCTTTCATTCAGCATAGTATCAAACACCTCCAATTCAACACAGATTGGCTTAGGTTTCCTTTTCCTGGAGCAGACCTCATCACAGGAATCGGGTAGCTAAGCAGGACACTATTAGAGGCGTTTTCATGCCAACAAATTTGAGTCTTGTCATATGACAAAAGTCAAGAGTAATTTTTCCATTTGTTCTTGCAGCAAAAAAATCTTTCAAGTCCTCCAAAGATTTATTCAAAACTTAGAAAAGGTAATGGGCATAAATTGTCTGGAATATTCTGCCCTCACTAAGCACAGAGATTAACAGAGAAGCTTCCCTAGCACCACAAAAGGGGATAAATTCATTTCACACTTACTTTGTTACCCATTTCCCTTACTTTATTGCTCTTGCTCTGCCTTCTTTCCCACCCCTTCTGCCGTGGGGAACAGCATTGTATACACTGTATACAATGGTCATGCCAGAAACCCTCTGGGAGGTTCAGTCCATTCAAAGAAAAGCAGCTTTTTCTGCTCTACAGAACCAACATGACCATAATTTTGTAGTTAGAAGGAATATTCTCAATTTTTTTCAGATAATTACGGATTCCTAGAAATAATTTTGTTCATTTATACTGTACCTGGATATTGCAGCCTTTTCCATCACCTCCTGCTGGATTAAACCTGATGTCTCTATAACATCCAAGATGATAATACTCCACAATTTGTCTGATTTGGGTCTCTGTAGCACCACACTTTCTTCTTCTAAGTGGCTGAGCCAGAACTCCAATGTTTCCTTAGGGAAATGGTTAGCTTCTGAAATGATATTAAGTGCTGCCTGATGCTGTTCTTTTTCAACAGAACTGTAGGCTCTGACTGGTCCAAGTTTGCCAGCTATAATGGGCAGAATGGAGAAGCCTTCAGATACATCTAAAATGTACAAAGGGTCAGGAGCCTCATCTAGAGAGCCCTTGTTTTGATTCTCTTGGAGGTTTATCCCACTGCCATGTCCATCAACATCCATAGACTGCAAGTCCTTACTTGGATTTAATGACAGCAGCACTTTGCTCATGGCAGCTTTAAAGCATTCATGGTAGGGTACGTCATTCAGCAGGGCTATTTCTGTGGATTCCAGCACACACACTTGACTGCTGCCAGCCTGTTTGCTGGTTGTCTGAAGTCCAGCCAGAGCATTACATAATTCAGCCTCATTGCCCAAACTCAGCGTGTTGTCTCTGTCACTGAAATCCATCCCACACTCTGAAGTCAAAGAAGAAATCTTCTGGATCTTCAAGTAGCAATCTTGGCAGCAAACCTCCATCATCACAGTATCTCCAGTCTTCACAGAATAATCTTGGCAAAAGAGCATAAAAAAAGTCATGTCAGTCACTCCACATAAACATCACTGAAGCAGCCATACAGTGCTTAAAACAAACAAACAAGCCACCCAACCCACCCACCCATTATCTCATTTGTTCATCAGTTGTTACTAGTGTGTATGAAGGAGTTGCTCTTGTCTGTACCCACAAGTTTGTGCACTAACGTTTGCCTTAAGCTGCCTCACTCTAGGCAAAATCCATTTATTCTCAAAATAAAGTAATATCTCTTTCTCATAGACCTGCTTAATTGTTATGCTGATAGCAGAGCAGAAAAAAAATGTACTGGTAAAGAAACTGCTTTTGCTTTAAAATGCTAAATATTAAATATTTAACCTTTTAATACCTCCTGTAATCAACGGTAAATTTGTAGTTAGATGGAAAACAACAGCTACAGTTTAGAAAGGGTAATGGATTCAAAGTAAATTTTACAGGAACATTTATGGTGTGCAGCTCAAGATGGTTTTTGGATACTCTGTGTGTACATTCCAAGAAAGTAAATCCACTGATATAGACCAGAATTTCAAAACAAAACTGCTATAGTTTGACAAACATTTCTTTCAATGGTAACATAAGCTAAAAGAGGCTCTTCCCTCCCCTATGCTTTCAGTTGAACCAATCTGTGGCACAGCTGTCCCTACTGTCTGTGGATACTGAATTAGGAGCTGTGGACTACCCCAGGGGTAGACAGGCCTTACAGAAAGCTCTGGATTAACTAGAGAGCTGGGCAATTACCAACCCTATGAAATTTAACAAGGCCAAGTACCAGATTCTCCACGTGGGATGGGGGAATTCTGGTTGTATGTACAATTTGGGGTACAAGAGGCTGGAGAGCAGCCCTGCAGAAGGAGATATGGGGGTTTGGGTGAATGGCAAATTGAGTAGGAGCCAGCAGTGTGCCCCAAGAGCCAAAAGGGCCAACCGTGTCCTGGGGGGCAGCATCGCCAGCTGATCGAGGGAAATGACTGTCCTGCTCTGCTCTGCACTGCTGCAGCCTCACCTTGAATATTATGGCAGTTTTGGGCATCACAATATAAGAAGGACATCAAACCACTACAGTGTCCAGAGGAGGGTGACCAAGGTAGTGAAAGGCCTGAAAGGCAAGACCTAAGAAGAGTGGCTGAGATCACTTGACTTGTTCAGCTTGGAGAAGGCTGAGGGGAGACCTCATCGCAGCCTACAACTTCCTCAAGGGTGGCAGTGCAGGGGGAGGTGCTGATCAACTTTCTCTGGTGTCCTGGAGACAGGACATGAGGAAATGGAATGAAGCTGTGTCAGGGAAGTTCAACTGGATGCTAGGAAAAGATTTGCACCCAGAGAATAATCAGTCACTGGAACAGGTTCCCCAGGGATGTAGTAACAGCACCAAGCCTGCCATAATTCAAGGAGTATTTGGACAATGTTCTTAGTCATGTGATTTAATTTTAGGTAGTCCTGCGAGAAGCAGGAAGCTGGGCTCTGTGATCCTTATGGGTCCCTTCCAACTCAAGATGTTCTAAGAAACAGGAGAATAAAAAATTGGTGATTGGAGAGTAGAGGATGCTGAAAATGGCACTACTAATGCTTGTATGTGGAGAACAGTACACAAGTTGAGCCCATGAGGGTGAGGGCTAGGTGGGAATGTTTAGTTTTGGTTTTGTGGCAGTAGCAGCTAGCAATTCCTACCTCACCTCTCCCACCTCCCTTTCCTAAGTCACATCTTCAGTAAGCAGAGCCAGACCGTAGCCCCACTTTTTGGAGTTACTCCACAATGCATTTAATTCAGTATAGAGAAAAAAACAACTTAATGAAAAGCATTCTCCCAGATCTTAAGCAGGTGCCTTATCTGCTTCACAGCAGAGTTCCAGGAAGAAGCCCTGATGCAGGGACTATGCACTACAGACCAGAAACATGACCAGGAACCATCTCACAGCTACTTGCTGTTGAACTTCTCCTAATCCTATCTGCTCCCACTTCCTAGGTCTCTGACATAACCTAATCAGCTCAAAACCAAAATGAAACCCAATTAATGTACCACAAGAAGAAAAGCCACAGGCCGTACCAGGGAGGCCCTGCACAGGATAAACTGCCTGTTCCCAGCAAGTTTCCTCACTGGGACTTGTAGACAGAGCATGTTCATCATCAAGCTGTAGTACAAACCACACCACAATAGCATCTAGTATTCCTCCTCCAGTGACTGGCAGGCTGAGCTTCCAGGGCTTTCTAGTTGCAAGGCTTTTCAGCTCCTGAGCAAAATGGAAAGAGGGAAAAAACAGTGTGAGAGTTTACTTCCATAAATAAAAAATTGTTTTTATTAAACTAAATCACCCAAAATTTCAGCACCAATCCATGAGGGCACCCAACAGAAACTTGAAGTTAACGAGCTTCTACAATACCAATCACCATCATTAGTACTCACTAGCCTAGGAACTGTCTTCCCACACGAACAATCTGCATCCATTAGCCACAAAAGAAAACACCTACATCTAAGAACACATATTTTAAACCACTGAAAACATCAAGAAAGACTTTAGACTGGCAAGGCTTGCTTTGTGAGAAGTAATAAAATCAGAGCCATTTTTTTGAGCTGGCTTCAAGCCAACGCTTAGGCACAGGCTTCACTTTAAACCTGTGTTCAATCAGTTCTGGAAATACTGCGTGCAAGCACTGAATTCACTCAGAGATTCAGAAAAAAATCATTATAAAACCAGTAAAATCAAACACCTTTCAGGATATTTTCTCTGCCACCTCGGGCTATAGGCCTTGTGTAAAAGGTCAGACACATGCAACTGCACTGCTGGGAAGAACTAAGGTCTCCCAGAAGGAATCAATTATACATTTTCTGATACTCCTAAAAAGTTTCGAATATGTAACAGGAATTATGTCTTTTTCCGTGTACAATTTATTTTTCTCAGGAATTACCTCCTGCTACCAACATTTATAAATGTAAAAGGACCAGCTCTAATGTCTTAGTTCCGGCATAAGCCAATTACCAGGAGGTCAAGCACAAAAGACCAAAGGTTCTCTTAGTCACAACCATTCTGATTAGTAACAGCCCTTCCGAAACATTTATCATCTTCCTGATCTGCTTATCTCAACACTTGTACTCTTAAGGTTTCAATCTCAAAACACAGAAGGCAAAAGAGAAGTTGCACTCTAAGAACATGAGTAGCTCTCACATGCTGCCTTTTTTTTTTCCCTTCTTCATTCTCATTGTGTCCTCCAAAATTTGGTCTACCTCTCTTCTCACAACTGACAGGTGGCTGAACAATCCACATGTTAAAAATACTGGATGCCAACAAAGTTCATAGTAAGATCTCACTGCTCTTCAATAAAAGTGCTTTGCTGCCAACCATTTTTGGTACATCCTCAGCTGGAGAGGAAAAGAATAGTTAAGTTGAAACTTTGCTGGCATCAAGCCCCTTGAAGAAAGACAGTAAGAGCACAAACATGCATCTGCTTCTCTGTTTCTGTGAAGTTATAGACGTTTAGAAGTGTATTTGACATGAAAAATATTCTTCCTGATCATCCCTCAAGAGCAGCAGGCCCAAGGTTCTTGTCTGCTAAGTTCTAGTAATTGCAGTGTTACACCCCCATCACTTAAAAACCCTACTGAAGGCAGTTATTTAAGCTTTTTCTGCTCTCTATTGTACTGCTTTACCCATATTTATTCTTCTTTTAGCCAATTCATAAACTTTTTTCTATCATTTATGACAATTACCGATTTGAACAGCCCTACCACATAAGGATAGCAATTTATCAACTAGTCTTGTTAAGGAGAGAGCATAGAAAATAAAGCAACAGTGCAGGAATATGCAGTAAAACCCCAAAATAATGATATGCCACATATATCCTCTGAATGAGAAAAGGATAACTTGCATTAACAGTAGTAAATGGGACTACAAACAGAAGGCAAAACTACAGAAAGAATGCAGTTATTGAGTTTCCTATGTCTTGATCCACAATTTCTCAAATATTCCACACCGTAACTTCTCGTGAGAATTACAAAGAGCCAATATCTGTAATTGTTGGCAAAAGCACAGTTCCTTTAGGGCCTGAAAGTGAGACTGAGCTTTAATTACTGGCTGCAGAGGTAAACACTCACTTCCCCTCCCAGTGGCACTGATCTGCTGCCAGCAAACAGGCACACAGGTGGGACCTGGTGAGGTACAAGTGCCTGCAGCCTCTAATTACAGCCACACCTCATTCCCCTGCCTGGGAGGAACTGAGCTGCTGCTGCTAACAAGAGCAGTGATAAAGTCATCAGCATAAAGCAGCTGCTTTTTTTTTTTTTTAATTTATTTTGACTTATTATTTGTACTAGAAATTTGTCTTAGAAGCCTCCCACAACTCAGTTTGACAAACACTGTCGTTCCACATTTTAAGTCTGGTTCTCAGTTCTGTTAGTTTAGGTCTGGACGGTTGGTACAAGCAGAAAAAATGCAACATCCCTCTCATTCTTCAAAATATGAGTTTAGGAATTATGTCTCTGAAATTACTAGTGCTCTGTGATTTCTTATCTGAATTTCAGTCTTTAGTAGGTAATTCTGCTGTTCTGCTCTGGAACTGCCACATTTGCCCAGTGACAACATAACAACAAACAGTAACCAACGATTCCCAACCACATCAGTGATTCACATCAGTGGCATTTCTCCCTTTTTACTTATGATATCTTAACGTTTCATGACAGAACACTCTATTAGTCTAACTGAAACTTCAAAGGAGCAGTTCTGAAACGTGATTTAAAGAGTAACACTGTTCTTTACTCTTTCAAATTATCTTTACATGTTTGCCAGCAGGCAGATGCTTAAGAACAGACATCTCTCAGATGAGAGTAATAGTTTCTTATTGATGCTAGAAGCAGAAGCAACATTAGGTCAGAGAGATTGCTCCCAGTAGTATACTGAAGAGCCTTCTCTTATTTCATTTTTAATCTCAGGATGTCAGACAAGCCAACTAGGAAAAGCTATTGATTCAGAAACACTGCAATTCCTGGCCAAGCAGTAGCCAAGAATAATTTCATTTATATAACAGAATCTATTTTAAGCTCTGAGTCAATTGTAACTCCTCACCACAGGTCAACGAGCAAGAAGCACAGCAGAGATCAGATGTATCATCTTTTTAGCATGCCCAGCTGTGGGTGGCTGAGGTCTTTGCCTTACAGTCCAGGCCTATTTCCATATGCATTCAAATGTAGTTTGTGTTAAATACACAAAATAATGCTGCTATGTTTTAGAATGCCATATTACAGAAATACCCTAAGGTACAAAGGAGCTGAAGGGTGGAATCAACTGAATAGGATAACGTCTTCATCTCCCTCTCTTTTACACTGACCCATCAGCACTCAGAGACATTTTTATGCCAGATGTAAAATACACCCCTTCTCCCGTCTTCAAGAGTTTTTTGAAGACTCTAACTTTAGAGGAATAAACTCAGTCAGCTCCACAACTGCATAAATCACTTAAGATGGGTCTATTGCATTCTTCCTCCTCCTCTACGTACTGAGGCTGGCAGCTGTTTGATCTTATGGTGAGGTAGTTTATGAAGTTCCCAAAACTCTGCCCAACCAACAAAAAACCTCCACCTTCAAAAACTCAGAAAATGTCATTTGATGAATCACACAACCAGACAAGCATCAAAAACAGGAGAGGATTTCAGTGTAGCCCTGCCACCTTGGCACTTGTGAAGTTGAACCCGAAAGCAAATAAAATAAGGCACTCTTGCTATTCATCAAACAATTACTTATAAAGGATGTAAAACCTCCCAAAAAATGTTACCTGCAGATCATTGAAATCTACTGTCATTACTTGACAGGGTTCTGTCAGGGGGATGTAACCTCCAGGAATACGACTGAGCTTCTCAGTGGTGTAAGGCTCGACGGTGTCCTCTGAACCAGCAAAAGCGTATGTTGGGCTGAAGAACTGCACTGAATTTGACAAGCACACACCAGCAACTTCTCGCATTCCCACTCTGCAGTGAAGGCAAAAAGAGAAGAAAATGAAACTTCAAGTCATTTGATCAAAAACCTAAAGGAAATTCTCCCTAGGCTGGTTAAGTATTTTAAAAGGTACAGAGCGTTAGAATAGAAAAGCTAAAAAATACTAAAACAACTCTGTGGGGTTTTTGTTGTATTCAGAGCAGCTCCAAAGCACAGAAAATGCACATCACTTTCAAGAATCAGAACTGAAATCTCTCACCAGAAACCGAGAAACAGCCAAATGTGTCCTTTGTCAAAGGCCACAGACTTTTGCTCCTTTAAGTACAACTCACTGAGTCTTGACAGAGAACTAAAGAAAAATAAATTCTGTGATAATAAGAACAAATAAAGCTTTTCTTCTTCCACATTGCACAGATAACAAAGGTGTTTCTTTCAGGTGAACAGAATAGTCGAACAAAGACAGATATGCAACAGGAAGATGCATTTTGGGAGGCTCTTAGAGGTAACCTTTCATTTTGCAGTATGTTTATGTATTTATCAACCACAATCCATGCAGAATATGTCATTTTTCACAGTTACATAGCTGCAAGAAAAGCCTCAGTGCTGATTTCTTGGTGGAAAATGTTTTTACAACTCAGAATACATATATCCTCTCTTGTAAGACAGAAGATCATCTGGATTTTTAGAAATGACCTTATACAAAAAACTTCAAAGACAACTGCTAAACTGCTTTAAAACAATTACTCACACCGTCCATCTCTTAGGTTTGAGGACTTAAAATATATTCTCATTTTCAAAGGATGAGTCAGGACCTAAGTCTTGCACAAGCTACACTTTAGATTATTTTGAAAAAGTACATTTGCCTGAGAAGCACTTAGTGCTTCCCATTTAAGTGACAGCTATCCAGCAAATCTACACTCTTATAGTGAGATCTAGTACTCAGTTCAAATAACAACTATTTAAATTTCTATTTCTAGAACTACTTTTAGTTCTAAATCACTTTTTCAGGAACCTCCTCTCCCTGCAAGAGATCTCCCTACAACCAAGCATGACTAGACAGGCTGTCTGATAATATTCTCATCATATATGGTCATGTCCTTGAAACTCATAATTGCAGAATTGAGTAAGTTGCCCTTTGTCATGTTCTTAGGTAAGTATATTTTAACCATTTTAACATTGGACTCCACCTTTGGAGCAGATTCCATAGCAATAGAAAGCACAAGGTAGTAAGTACTTCACAGGAAATATTAAAAAATTCTGCAACATTATCAACAATTGCAGTCTTCTCACCTGCTCAGTGAAGTAACAAATATTTTAACAACGAGGATGAGAACATAGTCCCCTGCATTTGAAACTGAATCCATGTATTATTTTAAAATAAATAGTATCACTAAAAGAGATCAGCTGCTGTACAAGGCCCGTATTGTGGAAGAGCTCAGAAGCTTATTTAGATATATTATCATGAACCCTTTCTGGCTTCAGTACACAAGCACAGAGGTATAGTCACTTTATTGCCTCTCTTTCTGGGGACTGACTAAAAATAAAACACTAAAAAAACTTGAAACCTGTAAAGAAATACTAAATCACTGCAATTCTTACAATGACTTCAGGAGAAAATTAAAACATGCCATAAAAATATTTTAATAACTGACATAACACCACAGTAGAGTTAGACCCTAGTCATTCTAGGGAACATAAGCAGCAGGTAAAAGCAGCACCAGCTATAGCAAAGAAACATTACAACTGTCACTAAAACATCAAGTAATAAAGCTACAATAAGGAGTAAATCAACACAAAACCTTTTGTAAAGTTGGCCTAAGTGCACCAAAAAATAACATACAAGAAAAGTGGTAAGATTTATCTAGAATTTCACTATATCCTAGGGAAAAAAAAGCCCAAAATAATCAGAGCACAAGAAATGCAGCATAACTTAAAACTGCTAAAACAATGGGACAGAATACAAAGTAGAAGCTCAGATCAAACACAGATAGATGACTGTGATATGCAAGATTACCAACAACTGGACTCAAAATGGATTCCCCCTCTCAGCAAGATGAATCAGTGTTTGATGATAGATTAAACACACTTTTAAATGTACTTCAGGGAAAAAAACTCAAGTATTCATACAATTCTGGGCTCTACATCTACTTCTAAGCACTCAAAAAAAAATTAAAGCATGAGGAAAAGCTCAAAGCTGTACTAGTTGTACAAGACAGAAACTGTTCAGGATGATGTAAAAAGCATGAGAAAAGAGATACTTTTACACTGCTACTTCATTAGGCTCATTAGAAGAAAAACATCCAAACCCCAAAGTTTTACTGTAGATAGTGAAAACACTTCAGGTAATGTGAAGACACGCACATCAAAATAATTCAAAGAGATCTGGACAGTTTAAATCTGAGAAGAGATAAGAAGTGTTTTACATAAAACTTAACAGCACTTGTTAAAATAGACTTAAGTATTCTTACTATAGCAAAGGGGGATCTCAAACTACAGAGGCAAGAAATTTAAAAGTAACATTCTTCCTCTTTCAACAGCATATAATTGATTTGTGACAATCACTTCAGTCCTGCTAGTCATCTAATCTCAAGTTATTGAAATGGAATGTCAACTCAACAATCCAAAGTTAACAGGACATTAACTTGCATTCTGTGTAAATTTTGTAAGGAACAGTCAATGCCCTGTTTCAAGGCAAAACTTCTTTTAATTGATGAATAATTAACTTCTACAAGAAATTATTCTGTGACCATCTACCACGGGAACTTCGGTCTCTTTCTGGCCACTGTCCTGGTCTAGCAAATTAGAAAAATTGCTGATTGCAGCCTGGCTACTGTGCACTGAAGCTCCTGTAGAAGTTAGTGTTTTCTTTAATGTACAACAAGATTAATCCTAAACAAAATACATCAAATCCAAACCTCTCAGACAGGGACTGTCTTCATACAGTGATACTGTTCTAAAAGAGGAGAATAAAAACGAATATGAAAGCAATGAGTGGAATATAAAATATGAAAGAGGTCTGAGAGCTGGTCTCAGCAAAGAAACCTTATTCTGTGCCAGTTCACAACTAGGCAAAGGACATATTCAGACAGATAATGCCAGCTGGGGTTATCAACACTTAGGCTTTACACAATCCTGTCCTCATCTTCTGGAAGGGTTAGATCCAGCAGTGAGGTATGAAGTAGATTATAAAGGGGGTAAAATGAGGTTAAAGGCTAAGTGTTAATCCAAGGATCTACAATACAGAAATCGAGACATAATTTTACTATTAAGGAATTTAATTTCTTTCGTACGTATCAGAGGCATGTACTCCAGCATAAGTGTAAATCAAGAGTTTCTGATTAAGTGATCCAGAAAATCTGAACCTGAAAGGGGTAGGGAGGTGTTAAAAAAACTAAAAAAGCCTGGAAAAGGGGTGGAGTGGGGAGAGTGAGAGCATAAATCTGTTTAGTTAATCAGACAATCAGCAATTCAAAAAATAAAGAGAACAGTAAATGAGAAATCCTCAATAAAAACAACCAGTCTCTCTTCCCAAATAACAAATATGAGTTCAAACATCACATACCTGTGATGCCTACGTATCTCTTTGCATTCCACTGCCATCCCAAATACTGTGGCACTTGCAGGAATAACTCTGCCATAGTCTCTAGCACTGACCTCTTGATTTTTAGGCTGTGAAAACATGAACAAGAACATGCAATGAGATGGTGACCTATTTCTACCATTACTGAAAAGCCTAGGGGTTACATATTAGTGAGCCATTCAAGTGACAGTCAGAACACCAGTAAGTTCTTAGCGATTAGTAAAGATTCTGGTCTTTGGCATTCTGTTGACCATGAAAGAAGTTTCTTAAGTACAGTGTTTCAATATATCCAGGCTTCAGCTTTACTTTTCAGTCTACTACTGCCCTTGTGCAACTCTAACATGTTTTCTTAATTTGTATTCTATTAGAGTACATTGAAACATTTGAGGACTTTTCTTTTATGCATCATTCCTACACTTAACACTAGAGGTCACCAGTTTCAATTCAATACAATAGGTTTAAGCCAGCTAAAACCTTTTAAAACTAGTTAGAATCAAAGCAACGACAAAAAAAAGGGAAGTCCCTCTATTTCATAAGATTTAACAGAGGTTAACCCATATAAAACTCCTTGTCATACTACTTTGCTTGATGTATGGTAACCAAAATGAAAAATACATATAGTAAAATCCAAGATCCAGTGGAATTGTTCAGTCTCCCAAAAAGGTTCAAATCAGCAAAAATAAATTAAGAGCAGAAGCATATGGCATAATTACAAAATTATAACTGAGTGTTCCCTAGTGTCACGATGAGAAATAATTCTTCTGTAATTCAGCATTTTCTGCTTAGACTGACATGACTTTCTGCTACTAGTTGGTATCTCAGAATGACCATGGTGTACTCAAACTTGCAGGAAAATAGTGTGTTTAAAATTCACATAAACCCCTTTGGTGTTACTTAAAAAGTCGGGGGACAAAAAAAGGATTAAACCAAAATAAATGAACAGTGATCAAGAGTGAACCATCTCTGTATGACGGAAGGTTACATGGGGGAAACATCCACTGCAAGTATCACAGAATCACAGAATTAACTGGGTTGGAAAAGACCTCCAAGATCATCAAGTCCAACCCTTGATCCAACACTGCCGTGGTTACCAGACCATGGCACTAAGTGCCACATCCAGTCTCATCTTAAAAACCTCAAGGGATGGAGAATCCACCACTTCCCTGGGCAGCCCATTCCAATGGCTGATTACCCTCTCTGTAAAAAATTTCTTCCTAATATCCAACCTAAACCTCCCCTGGCACAGCTTAAGACCATGCCCTCTTGTCTTGCTGATAGCTGCCTGGGAGAAGAGACCAACCCCCACCTGGCTACAACCTCCTTTCAGGGAGTTGCAGAGAGTGATGAGGTCTCCCCTGAGCCTCCTCTTCTCCAGGCTGGACAACCCCAGCTCCCTCAGCCTCTCCTCATAGGACTTGTGCTCCAGTACCTTCCCCAGCCTTGTTGCTCTTCCCTGGACCTGCTCCAGCACCTCAATATCCTTCCTGAACTGAGGGGCCCAGAACTGGACACAGCACTCCAGGTGTGGCCTCACCAGCACTGAGTACAGGGGGACAGTCACTTCCCTGGTCCTGCTGGTCACACTGTTCCTGATCCAGGCCAGGATGCCATTGGCCTTCTTGGCCACCTGGGCACACTGCTGGCTCCTGTTCAGCTTCCTGTCAATCCAAACTCCAGGTCCCTTTCTGCCTGGCTGCTCTCCAGCCACTCTGTTCCCAGCCTGTGGCACTGCAGGGGGTTGCTGTGGCCAAGTACCCGTCTACTCAGAACACGAGCTCACAGAAGGACAACACAGTGCCATTCACCAAAACCAAATCCATGGAACAAACACAGATCACTCATTTTTAGCATAACAAAAGGAATATCTACAGAAGTTTCTCATTCACATAGGTCCAGAATGTGTGCACATGCACTCATACACACACACATGTGCTACTATGTGTGTGTGTGTGTGTACATATATATATAAAAAATACATATACATATGTACCAACATCACCTACCTTTGGCTGTAAAAGTAGATGTTCCCAAGCATGTATCAAGCTCTCCACAATTCCTTCTCCAAATAAACCAGCATCTACTGTTTCTGTGACAACCAAGGATACCCTACATAAGAAAAAGAACACCATGAAATATAATGTATAACACACATTCCTGTTAACAATCCTTCTTTACAAAAAGCCAAAACAAAACTATACCAATGTGAGCTCAGAGTAAAAAACTTTTACCAGTGTTCTGATGTTTCGATACAGATGGGTAATTTAGTTCTTCCAAAAAATTAAATGTTTTGAATTGTTGCTAGAAGTTATTCAAGATGCAGATAAAAGAGAATAAATATTGAGCAAGAATTTACCATAAAGCCTCTTGTTCAGCATTTATAAATAAATTGTGTGGGAAGAATCTAGCCAAAACAGGAAGATGTTTCAGCCTGGGCACACAGCCAGTGATATTGCAGAATATTTATTTTGTGCAAGAGTATGCATTCATGCATGTGTATAAAAAGGAATTAAAAATCCCAAAGCTATAATCAGAGCACAATAAAATTATTACACAGATTAAAAACACTAAAATCTTAAATCCTCTGGAATTAAACCAAAAAAGCATACAGCACGATAAGAGAAGACATTTCTAGAACAGCAGGAATTTACTCCTGACAGGTGACATCTAGTAACTCATTATATAAATTAAAAGGACATATATTTTACTGTAGCTCAGCTGGCACAATTATACAAGGCTTGACTGGCCTAAACCATGTGGCTAAACCACAGGAGCTTCATCATTTCCGATCATGAGCCTGTACCATCACCAGACACTTTACTATAAATGTTTGTATCTCCATCCTATTCAGAGGCTGCAGAAGTGAGACACAAGTTGTTAAGTATAAAACTGTGTTAAAATTAGTTTTAGGACACAGTAATCTACACAGTAATCTAATCTCTCTTTTCCTGTTGCTGCAATATAATTACATATGCCCCAAAGCTCCCACCATCAAATAATTAAACTCCTTAATTTATTACACCATTGATCTACCATAGAGATTAGTACAATCTGAAGAAAATGTTGTCATTTCTGCACTGCTCTATAAAAGCATAAAACACACAGAGAACCTTCTCACATTCTGGGTAATACCACAGCAGTGTTATTTCCTGTTTAGGTCACAAAGCATTTACCATTTCCTTAAAATTAATAGCAAATTCTGTCACAACAGAAAGCAACAACGTACCTTTCAGGTATGTGCTTTGGAATTTCTATATCAAGTGACTTCAAATGCAGAAGTTTGATCTCTCTTTCCATATTATTTGCTGCCACCACATCACAGGCAAGTTCATACATGGTTTTCGATAATTCGCAGGCATAGACACATGACGCTCCTGCCTTTTTTGCAAACATACTGAAAAACAAGAATAAGGGTTTTTCCCCTCCTCCCATCTGCTTCATATTTCTACCAGCTCAAGTCTAAAAATCATCATTAAGTGAACTAGTATCTATTGTGTGAACATTGATACTGCACAAGTTGTTGATAGCATATCAAGAGAATATCAAAGAAACCACCAGAGTTAGCACAAGGATACTCCCTCAGCTATGCTAAGTAACTCTTCAGACTCAATACTTAAAAGACAGGACAAATGGCATTACAACTCCAAAACCAACATGAGTAATTCAATTTATACGGCACTTATTGGCACAAAAAGCATCTGCAACAAATAATAAAAAAGGTTCCAAAAACCACTACTAAACACTGAACTCCAGACTCACTGATTTCTGAAAACTTTGGTTTCTTCCTTTAGTTTTGTCCCCATAAAGGCATGAAAGTAATTATATTTTCTGCTAGCAATCAAATTTTGTTAGACAACAAGTAGGTTTCTATTAAATTCATGTTAAAAATGTGCACTTGTGGCATACCTTAAAATTCCTGTTCCCGTGCCAATATCAAGGACAGAGCTGCACCCTGAGTGGACAGCATTCTCAATGGCCTTCAGGTAGGTGAGGTTCCTCTTGGCATCATTGAGCATGATGAAGTGCCAGCGTTCCACCAGCCAGTTTGCAACACGGTAGAAGTTTTCCCTTGCATCGGCGAAGTCTGGGTTGAGCTTCACTGCCTTGTGAAAATACCCAGCTGCTTCATCTCTAAAGCCCATTCTGAGAGCAAAAATGACAAATAAATAGAAAGCATGCCTTCAGCTGTATCTGTGAGTCTGGGGAAGTATTTTGCATTAGTTAGAAAGATTATCTTTAGAAACACTGGCACTGCCTTATGAAAAAGAATGATGTACAGCTTCACATCAAGTCACTGTAAAACGCAAAGGTAGTCCAAAAATACCACTGTGTGCACCAACAATCCACTACTGCAGCCTTTGATGAAGTAAAACAGGTTTTACAAAAATTTGCTGCAACAGTATTGACAGCAGCAACTCTGCAATCCAGTCTCACAGATGTTCAAGTCAAGAGAATGCCATAAACCTCAAAAGTGCTTTACCGTATTTAACTGGAAATACTGCAAAACTATCGAATCTTGAGTTGCCAGCTCTTGCATTAAGTGCCAATTTTGAAAAAAAAAAAAAAAAAGGAAAAAAACTAAAAAGAAACCAAATTGTGAACTTGAAGCAAGTTTTTATAATACCTATAGCATATTCTCAAATCAGACAGCAATGAAAAAAGCCCCAAAACTATCAAAGATACATATATACTTTAATACAATGTTGGGAGAAGTGTTCCTTTGAAACAAAGAAAGTAATCACAAAAAGCAAACCTAATGAAAACTATCTCAATTATGACCTATGATTTCAGTCTCAAAGAGTTGAGCAACAGAAAACACTTTTCTGCTTTACATTAATAAACACAAGCATAAGCTCAAACCAATTAAGAACAGCCCTACATGGTATAAGATACACAACCAGCTTCTCCTCACTTCAAAGGTCTGTTATATGTCACCTCAAGAAGGACCAGAATTAAGAGACAGCATTCAGAGGCTGTAATTCTGATGGGATCTAACAGGCAAGAAAGGAAGAACTTCAAAAATTGTATGTTAACCGCTATTGTGACTCTGAACAACTTCGGTCTCTTTTTGTTTAGTAATTCCTAAATAAATTGTTAGAAAATATTTGAAGACAGCATTTTTCTTTTTAACTTTTTACTTTAGTAAAAGTATCTTTCTTTTTTTTTTATTTTACTTTTGCTGTGACCACCAACATTTATTTTAGCTTTGGCTACTCTATTTAAGCTGACAAACAGCTTTAAGTTCAACAGTACCCACTATACAGTATTAAGCATGTGCTTGCATTTACAGTGTGAACTTTACAAAAACTGAATATACATTACTACAAACCTGAAGAGATGTTCTCCCATACTATTACATATCACTTCATCATTTGGATATAGTTCAAGTGCTTGTTCATAACAGTTAAACAGATCTTGAATCCGTGCCAGAGAATCTAGCTCTTCTGCCCATTTGAAGAGAGTAAATTGAAACGTTTCCTAGAAAATAAAACATATACCACTGAGTTCTGGGAGTTACCAGAAGCAGGGAATGGAGCCCTGAAAACATCTGGAGGTATCCTGACATGCACCTGAACATCCTCATCTCCCTAAGCAGCAGCATACAACTGTTTGCTATCATAAAATGGTAGTTGGCTCACCTGGAAGAAGTAGAAATAAGCTCTTGGATATCTGAGAAGGACCAAGAGGATCATCACCCAGTAGTGTTTACTAAGAGCCTGTGTGTATATTAATGCATGCTCCAATACTAACAGGACCCTATTTTTATTAAACTTGATTGACACACACAGACTAAAAGTGTATGAATTCCCTTCATATAAGCATACAGAGATTATTAAACAAGGCATTGGCCATCTCCATCACTACTAACTTTCCAATTCTGTCTTCAAAATAAAAATAGAAATCAGTTAAATACAACAAATCACAAGTACAAAACATGTCACAAAGACCTCAACGGAATAGAATACATAAATTGTTTCATGTAATTCAAAGAGCACTTACTTTGACGCTAGTTTTTAACTCGGGAGCCAGATTTAATACCAGGAGATAGTGAGCATATGCAGTTCCAAAATCGTGCTCCTCCAGGCAATGCTGAGCACTCTGCAAAGATCTGGAAACCAACTCCCGCCTGCTGGCTTCCCGACCACCTCTGTGAAATTTGGCATTGGAGTTGGGCATTCTGAAGAATGTAAATACTCACTTCTCCTAAAAAAAAAAAAAAAAAAAAAAAAAAAAGGCAAAAAAGTCACACATACAGCAAGCACACTGTAGGCCAAAAAGCTTGTACACAAAGTTGACAGATCAAAAACCACTTTAAATTTTCACTGGAGTTCGTAAAGACATCGTCCCTCGCCCCAAATCCTAAACATTCAAGAACATGCTCATCTTTGTGACACTGATAATTCCATCAGCTCCCAGTGTTCACCATTCAAAAGTCAAGAGTGCATCGTGTCTGTGTTAGACCAGGTCCTGGAAACAGATTGTGTTTTTCCCTTTGGAATATGTATTTTTGTAATAGACATTTTATCATGTCTCTGACCCAATAGCTTTGCACACTAGACGCTCGTGCACTCATAAATTTCAAAATCTACCACAAAATCTGCAGGTTAAAATTCTTCTCGTTGAACAACAGTATCTCCATAAAGCAAAGCGAACCAATGAGCTCACAGTTTATTTTACAGAAAGTAGAGTGACTTTTTTCTGCTTAAAAAAAAAGTTAAAGAGTTACCAGAACCAATATGCGCATTTTTATACCTGCCTCGGTCACCGCTGCAACTTTTAAAGCTACTTGCCCGAGAAGGGCTAATACCGCCTTCGGTATTTCCAGATGAGTCCCAAAGCCGAAGAACACGAAGTTTACACGGAGAGGGACTGCAAGAAACACAGCACCATCACGACAAGGCTTGTTTTGTTGGTTTATTCCAATCCAGAAACCCACCAAGTACCGGCAGCGCACACGGGGACGTGCCAAGCCAGGGCGGGCCGTGCGCACTCGCCCACCGTGGGATGCGGGGGCCGGGGCAGGCAACCCCGGGACCCCCGCCCCGGGAAGCTGCGGGGGACCTGAGGGGGGCTTCCCCTGCCTTGGGGACATCCATCACCTGCTCCAGGGCCATCCCTCCCCTGCAGGGCACGGACCGACAATCCCAGCCCGCCGCCGCCATCCCAGTGCCGGGATCGCGCAGGCGCTGGGCGGTGCCCGGCGGGAGCCGGCGCTATGGAATAAAGGTGCTTTTCATTATCCGCGTTCTTCCTCCACCCGCATCCAGTCCCTTAAAATGCGTTAATTCAGCTCTTGCAAGGGCAGGGCCGTAGAAGTGATTCACAGCGATGTTCCCCATCCAGTCCCTTGCCCATCCGTGCTGCTCGGGTCTACGCTCCCACCACGGAAGAAGCGCCACCTTAAATGTTTACCAGCGGCAGTGTGAGGGCTGCACGCTGCGCACACACTGTAGTTAGGGTGTTCCTAAAACCTAATTGTAATTCCACTCTTGGTAAATCCAACGAGCGACGGATGAGAACGCTCACGACACCAGGTTTAAGTCACGAACAAGGCCTAGTTGTCTTTGTCTAACAACTCCGCTCTGCAACAAGAGATTGCAAGGAGCAAAATTTAGAGCTTTTCTCAGCATCTCCAGTCCCTAATTTCGTTCCCTCCCATGCTTAGGACACCACTTCCCTTCTTTGTGGAACCCGGCAGACTGTCTGCTCCGGGGAAACAGCCCCATGCAGAGCCCCGGAGTGCACATCTTTTCTTAAAAAGGCAGAGTTCATTTGGTCATGTCCTACTTCTGGGACAAGAACAGGCCACGGCTTTGTTTACTAATTAGGAAATGTCTGGAAGCTGCTCATCCTCACTTTTGTGCTCTAAAGCATGAATGCAGCTCCTCCAGAGTTTTATAGCTGTGGATATTTATTGTACGTGCATTCCCTTTCGAGAAACAAATGAGCATCATCTAAAAATGTCAGGCCAACATTTTGAACAAGATTAAAATAGCACACACAGAGTGGGAACACGAACCTAGATGAAACATAATAGCAGTTAAGCTGTAATCCATGGCAAACTTCATTATTGCTCTATAATATTGTAAGAGAGGGCAAGTCTACAAACATTTTGAGAGAAGTGACCCAAAGGATAAAACCCAGAACAGGCAACCTGAATGATGCTAGAATCAACTTCTGATAGAGGAAAGTCATGCTAGAAAAAACATACAGTAACTAGTCAAAGCACTTGGGCTGAAGTCCATGAAAATGTACAACCATTAGTATCAGAAAGCATCACATATTTTATATGAGGACTGAGCTCTAAAGGAGGATATAATATCTTATTAAATCAACTGGTACCAACAAGCCTTCCTCCAGTTTTGACCAAAAAAAAAAAAAAGCTATGAACTTTAAATTAGTTACAGGTAGGGAACAACCTTCTTTGACTTTAGCTTAATTATGCTTTCCAGCTAGAGGATGATAGTATGGGGAAAAGAAAATATTAGCATCTGTGGGTTTTAGGGAGAGAGAGAGAGAGAAAGAGTTAAAAAAACCTACTGGAAATTATCACGTGTGGACAGTAAGGTGTAACAGGAGCTAGACTGTACCAAATATTGTAATCTGTGACACTCCGTGATTCTCCAAACTAGTTCAACTATTTTTTTTGTCAGAGCAAATAAATGCTGAATGGATAGCATAAATTCTTTATAGTGCCTACTTTTAAGCATAAATGAAGTAGTACTGTGTGCTAATTCAACCCATTTGTGGAGGACAATTACTAAAAAGTAGCAGTGTAAAATCCTTGGAATTCGCAAGACTCAGTTCAAAGGCTGGGGAGGATATTTGTTGATCTCATACTGCTTTTTGGTGGAACACTTCAGGGAAAAAATGGCCACAGAATACAATGTTTATAACACAGAAAAGGCACACAGCTGCATTCTAAAATAATTTGTTGGATAAAGATTTTGCTGTAAGGGAGTGCCAGAAAGGAATGTCCATCTTATCAGATATATACATGATTGCCATAATAATAATAATAATGAAATTGGTTGACAGTAGAATAAACAATGTTGGTCTGCATCGTGGGTGGTCAGAGATCAGTCAGTTCCTATTTGCACTCTTGATGGATGAGAGCAGAGGGAACAGGCAGCCCAGTGGTACCTCACATATGCATGAGACCCTTAAGATCTTGCAAGCCAACAGTGATGTCACAGTCATAAGCAAGATGGGAGTTAGAAGGAAATTCTATAAAATTTCTGTTAAACTCATAACAGGACTAACAGAGCTAAAAGTGCATAAACAAGAAAAGAAACTATAATACCTTGGAAGGATGCTGTTGCTAATGATGTTTTCAACAACACAACTGTGAAAATGCTGGGAGCTGATATCAATGCTCTCTAATAAAATGTCAATAAAACTGAAAGTTAAATTCACTCATTTCTAACCCATCTCTGCATAACATACAGCCTGGAGACACAATCAGCCACAGATCGGAATATCATCTTTCATGAAAATCAGAATGGTGATCAGACAAGAACACAAGGAAGGTAAGATGGAACAAAACATATATGCTGGTGTATCCCTATCATATAAAATGATTTGAAGAGGGTATTTCCTGATACCATGCATGCAATGAATGCCAAGGAAAAATAGCCAAAGGAAAGATAAATATGCTATTTATGGACAAGATATTTCTAGGGCTTCACACAGTCAACCTATGTCATAGTCTCTTAAAAGAGGCTACAATAAGGCCGTAAAATTTGATGACCTTGAGTAGGGAAAGGCAGAAGAGAGGAGATTTTTCTAAACTGCTGCTATAAAGACACTTCAAGCCTTAGTTACAAAAGGGCAACTCCTTTTATTGCTCATTAGATATGTAATTGTCCATACAGTAATGGGTTAGTATTTCTCCCTAGTCTGCCATCTTTTTTTTTTTTTTTTAAATCACAATTCTGCAGTTTTAGAGTTTGACTGGTGGGTCAGGTTTAGGAAAAGATATATTTAATAATTTTGGTGGTCGGAATCCAAAATGTTGTCTGGATACCAACACTGGATAAACAGTGTAGAATACTGATGTAATTAATAGTGATTTTGGTTCCTTGCTTTATTATGTAAAAACAAGTTAACTCTATTCTGGGAAAAAATGTGTTATGTTTATGTATGTATTTCTGTTGGACTACAACTGCTCCTTTTAAGTGCAACTAGAATGGAATACATTTTTACTTTACATGATTGAGCCAGGTGGACCAATTTTCCTTAATGGGCTTGTCATGGTAGGACAAACCTAAACTTTAGACCTGATTTTTTTTGCCAGCTAAAAAGCTCAGTACTAAGCTAAACATTCTTTCCCCCCCCCCATTTTTAGTTTGAATGCAAGCAGAAATCCACACAAAGCATGGGATCCAATTACTTTACAACACTTTAGTGAAATTATAACAGGAAAACTACAGTAACTATAAACAAGCATGAAAAATATTATTCCAACTAATGCCAAGGACAACTACAGGTCAAAGTAAACAAACTATTCATGGAAGGCATACTTACTCTTGAAATGCTGCTCCAGTAATCTAAACAGAGATAAGGATTGTTTGTTATTTCTTTAGGGTGTTTTGTTTTTTTTTAAATTATTTTTAAACTGAGTTTTGAATAACATAGTAGTTTCTCAGTTAAGTAATATTAGAAAATAAGTGTCACAGTAGACAATGTGATCTTGCAGATTAATTTAAAATGAGATTCATGATGTGCCCCCCTATTTCCATAGTTGACTTCTGCAGGTCGGTGCCTGGGGTCATACAGAAAGGGGTTGATAGTTACACTGCCAGTTATCTTCATCTCAGACATGCAGATTAGGTTTAACTGTGGGCTCAACAATAATACATTTAATTAATACCAAAGCTCATTGTTTCAAATGGAGCAGAAACTAACATGCGACTTGCCACTATACCGAAAACAAAATAAATTAAAGTTACTCCCAAAGGAGAGATCACATAACCCCCCAATCATCTAATAGGGTAACACCAAGGCACTATGAATTGCACTATGGTCAAAACATTAAAACCATGAACTTATAGCTAAAGTATAAATAAAAGTACAACTACAAGCCTTTTTCTGTTTTTTTTTTTCATGAGTTTCCCAACATTCTGAACTGAAATAATTCGAGTTGTCTTCTCAAGGTCTTGCTCTCGCTGCATGCAGTACTTGTTCACAAAAACTGTTTGTATTAGTTTATTGAATGAAGACATAAAGGTGAGTCTGCCTCTACTGTACTGAGCATTTCACGGCCAGACACAGAAGCAGGATGGGGCAGGCGAGCAGTGCCAGCCTTCTCAGCCAGCAGACCAGCATGGCCAATTATGGATCAAGCAGCCTGTGTGCAGCTCTGTGCATCCTCCAGGTGAGAGCCTGCTCAGCCCCTTCCTAAAGCCCATGAACGTTTTTGTGAAGTGGAGGGGGGCCGGCAGCTGGTAAAATCATGGAATATGCTGAGTTGGAAGGGACCCATCAGAATCATCAAGTTCAACTCCTGGCCCTGCACAGGACATCCCAAAAATCACACCACATGCCTGAGAGCATTGTCCAAACTCTTCTTGAACTCTGTCAGGCTTGGTGCTGTGACCACTTCCCTGAGGAGTCTGTTCCAGTGCCGGATCACCCAGTGGGTGAAGAATCTCCTCCTGATATCCAGCCTAAACCTCCCCCCCCTTCCCAGCTGGTGATGCTTTGCCTGATGCCCCCAGGACACGGCTGGCCCTCCTGGCTGCCAGGGCGCTGCTGACTCAGATTCAACTTGCAACCGACCAGAACCCCCAGGTTCCTTTCTGCGGCACTGCTTTCCAGCATCTCATCCCCCAGCCTGTACACACAAACAGGGTTGCTCCGTTCCAGGTGCAGAATTCGACACTCGCCCATGTTAAACTACGGCTGGCGACTGCCCACCTCTCTGCCTTGCCGACGTGCCTCTGCAGGGCAGAGGGCTCTCTCCGGCAGGGCAGTACCCACCCGCCTTACCCGCTCGGGGACGCCCGCGGTGCTCCAGCAGCAGCTCCGCCCGAGCACCGGGAGCACCGGCGCGGCCCCCCCGCCCCGCACGGTGTCGGAGTCGGTGTCGCCGCCGCCGCGGGGCGGTCGGAAGGGGCGGTCTGCGGGCGGGCCCGGGGCTCTGCCCGCCCCGCCCGGCCGGGCGTGTCCCGGCGGGGCTGCCGGGAGCGGGGCGTCCCCGGCCGCGGGGAGGGCGGCTCCGCGGAGCTCGACAGTGCCCGCGCCCTGCGCCGTGCGGGGCGAGCCGAGCTGAGCTGCCGCTCTCTCTTTGTGGCCGCGGCCGCTGCTGCTGAGGGCTCAGCTGCTGCTGCTGAGGGCTCGCCGGCGGCGCTGCGGTTCGCGGGGAGCCGAGCCCCGGCGCGGCGGCGGCAGCAGCAGCAGCAGCAGCAGCAGTAGTAGTGGTAGTGGTAGTAGCAGCAGCAGCAGCAGCCGCAGCAGCCGCAGCCATGGGGCTGCAGCCCCTGGAGTTCAGCGACTGCTACCTGGACAGCCCCTGGTTCAGGGAGCGGGTGAGAGCCCACGAGGCGGAGCTGGAGAAGACCAATAAGTTTATCAAGGAGTTGCTGAAGGATGGGAAGAACCTGGTCGCCGCGACCAAGAGTGAGTGGAGGGTGCGGGGGAGCCGCGGGGGCGGCTGCCGGCGGCGCGGGGCCCGGCGCCGGGCGCTTTTGCCTTGCTGCTGTGCCAGAGGGCTTTGCACCGGCGTGCTCCAGCCTCTGCCTGGGGTCCCGCATCAGCAGCTGCGGGGACGTGGGTCCTCTCCAGCCCTTCGCCGCGGAGGGGGGATAAGGGACAGAGGCGGCTACATTCCCCTGGTATCGCCTGTTGCCGGGCCTGGCTTGTGTGTTCGGCGGTGCCGCGTCCGGAGCCGGCTGCCGTGTGAAATCCCCTGGGGGGACTCGATTTCAGGCGTTCTCGGTGCGCTGCAAGCTGAGCGTCTGTGAATGGCATACCTGAACGTAACCCTGTCGTGTATGTGCATTTGCAGTCTGCGAAGAAGCTGATGAAAAATACCCCTTTGTCAGAAGTCTACGTGTGGTCGGGAATTATCGGACTTGTAGTGCTGCGGTGACAGCAGTAGTTACCAATTCTATGTTTTTGGTCTCTTAATTTGTGGTAGTGTTTTGTTAATTTTGTGTTTTACTCGTTGAATATGTGTATACTGTATATATAGGGTTAGCTCTGCTGTAGTTTATGTAAGAATCATGTCCTTTTCCTTGAATGACCATTTCAATGCACGTTCTTGATGGAGTATTGTGCTAATATGATTTTTACCATTTAACTTAAGATACAGTGGTGTAGTCCCCTAAATATCTAATAGGATGATCGTCTATACAGATTATTCAGCTAAAACACTAGTACAGCACTCTGGCACTGTGTTCTCAAAAGTGTGCAGCATCTTTGGTATCATGGTAAACTTCTGAAAGCAGGCAACAATGCTGTCAAGATACTTCCCTTAAACTAGTAGGTATTTGACCAATGGTTTGAGCAGTGTAGCTGCTGAGATACGGTGAAATTATAAAACACATATCTAACTCATTTTGTGCAAATAAGGAAACATCATTTACTGCTGTCGCCTCTGTTTGGTGTGCCTGGATAAAAAGGTAGAAAATGCCATATCAAATTTCACTCATTTGTAGCTGTTATTCTTTGGCCAATTTACACTCACTTATTGCAAATCATAATCTTAGAGCATCATTTGAAATTTGTGACTTGAAGTGTTGGTATAAATCATCTTAACTTACAGTGTAAAGTAAAAAAGTGTCCCTAAACTTGGATAAGAACAGTAGAGGGAAATCATTCCAATTCTATTTCTCAAGCATTGAGAGAGTATTTTGGCAACTGCCCCAAGCCCTTAGTTTCTCATGTATTGTTACATATACAGAACTTAATTGGAAAGTGGGGATGGTGGTGAGGAAAGTCCTAACTCGAATGAGCCTCCTGGCCACAGCAGAATCCTCTGTTGGTAATTTTTGGCCGTGAGTGCAGTGCTCAAGGTGCTTTCCTGTGTGTGTTGGCATCCAAGGGAGTCAGTGTGCTGACCAGAGCCACCTGGCCTGACAGTGCTTGATGAAATACTTAGGGCTAGCCGGTGAGAAATATTTGGAGAAGCTATTTGAGACCCTGCCCTGTGTTCAGGGCTAAGCAATGCCTTCCTTTCTGAGATGAGTCAGAAGTTTTATTCTTGAGTGTAGTTGCTGTACCTTATTCTAACAAACATGTGTGCCTAATCATACTTGTTTGAAAAGTAGAAACAGGATGGACCCTTCCTTACATTTCAGTTTTCTGCGGTTGTCTCTCCCCTTTACAGTGCCCTGAGTGACAGGGTTGAAGTTGAGATACCTTCCTCTGGTGCTGGTGAAGCATTGCCACAGTTCAACAGGCATTAAATATAAATTGAACCGGAGGAAACACAAGGAGAAGTTAAAACCCTTCAGAACCCCAGTGGTTAGGGTATTGGTCCTTCTTGTGTTTTCAGAAGAAAACATCAGCATCTGAATTCTTTGAGGAGCCTGATTCATTTGCTGTCAGGAAACCGAATGGGATTAGTATTTGATCCAAAAAAGCAAGCTTGAGAAGTGGTCTAGACACAGAGCTAGCTATTCACTTCTGTCAAAATTGCATTTTCTGCACAAAGACAGGCTTACTGCAATTTAGAGAATGTGATAATAAAGCAGGGCATAGCAAGCTTAGGTGACTGCCTCTTAGACAACAGTTCATTACAACTTTTAGAAAATTGTTTTAGTCTTTTGAACAAAAAATGTCATCTTAACAATAGCTACAATATTTCTCTGTTTCTAGAACCAGGTAGATTATGGGATTTGTATCTGGTTTAATTGATTTCTGAGCATAATAAGGTTCTCTGAATGGTCTGTAAAATATAAAATGTGGTAGGTGCACTATTGTTCTTAAATTTCTGGGAAATTAAGGGACTGCAATAGACACCACCTTCGTTCTCCCCTCCCCCCTTAGTGCTTTCCTTATTTCACTTGTAAAGCAGCCGCTTACAACAAACGTTGCAGGGATTCTTTAGGTGTGAATAACTGATGTCATTGAATAGATCCCACTTCCTGCTTGACAGACAGCCCTGTAAGTGACTTTGATGCTGCCTGCACTGGGTTACAGCTTGACAGCTGGAAGCAGATACTGCTACCACTCCCCCTATTTCAC
The DNA here is from genome assembly GCF_003945595.2 of Pipra filicauda. Classification (NCBI taxonomy): domain Eukaryota; kingdom Metazoa; phylum Chordata; class Aves; order Passeriformes; family Pipridae; genus Pipra; species Pipra filicauda. The sequence goes on along the minus strand of NW_024105087.1, from coordinate 2,895,767 downwards.
AGGAGCCGTCAGTGTCTCACAGGACAAAAGAGTATCATGATGTGGATCCTCTCTTTAGCTCTCTTCCATTTGTCTCCTCGGTTGTATGGGATTGTACTTTTCACCTGAATCTCCGAAGAACTGATTTTTCTTTGTACAGGACTATGGTGCTTATAAAAAAAAAGAGACAATGAAAAAAAGGAGGATCTTTTACATTCGTAATTGTTGAATTTCCAGAGTGAAGCATACTTCAAGTGTATCTTTGCACTTTAAAGTTTCAGTAGTTTCAAGAATGTGATAGAAAGATAAACAAGACTGACTCAAAGCTGTCTGTTTCCTGTGTAATGGTTTGAATCACTGAGTAGTCTAGTTCAACCTTCATTTTGGAAAATGAATAAACAATAGGTGACTCTTTCTCTATTTTGCAACAGTTAAATACGTTTATAAGGAGTACAGAAAGAGATTTTTTTTGCCACTCTTAGTAATCATTAAATACAAGTGGTATACAGGTATGCTTTTTAAAATAGAAATGTAGTATTTCTCAGGGGATTCCAGTTCAGTTAAACAAGTTAGGATCAAAATGGTTTGTAAATAACTTCTGAATGGAGCTAGTTGGCCTTCTGTTGAGAGAAACCGAATTTAAAGATGCCTGATCAGAGATTTCTTATTTTGAATCATGAAAGGAACTTGAGCTCTTAGTTCTAAGCTCTTAAAAATCTGAGATGCAAATTGTTTGAAGCTAGAGGATACACTAGATATTATGTACAAACACTATGTATTTGCTTCTATATTAGTCCAACTCTGGGTCTCTTGCCGAGAGTGAGATTTATTTGGGTTTTTTGAAGATATTTTTTTTGAAGGTGAGACTTTTCCCTAAACCCGTAGTAGGAGCTGCCGCTTCTTATGAGACATCAGGGCGGAGTAGGAAGAGTCAGCAGGAGAATAGGTTTTGGCCCTGGGCATCTCACAGGGGGTTTGCAAAGGGTACTCGTGAGTGCGTGCTCACAGCTATTCCACATGCCTGAAAGCACAGCCTCCCCATTCTTGGATTTAGGCTCAAATCAGAGCAGAATTCTGTTTGGGTCAACTGTAGTGATTTTGTAATGGGCTGGTGAAGACGGAAGATGGATGGAAAAGCCAAGACAACAGGAAAGTTGAGTTCCTCAGGAGGCTTTCAAGAGGTGTCCTGTCCGCAGTGCCCATCTGAGGGAAGCCTAGACGAAGTTTGATGGGGAAGGATACCTCACATGGGCCTCTTGGCCTTTCATCAAGTCAGGATCAACTACTGCTGTGTGACACCACAGTGTTCAAATACTCTTTTCACTCCTGCTAGAATGCAGAGCAGCCACCTCCCTCCACTTGCATCCTGCAAAACTTGCTACCCAGCGGCCCCATTGTGTGGTTGTCACTGGAGCAGGTCTGTCTCTCATTCCACTGCTGTCTCTGTTTCAGCTGAGCGCAGGGTAGTTCCTCCTGTACCCTGAGGTTTTGGGTTGTAAACTTGGTTCTGTGGTGTCTTAGGCATTGTATTTGATGCAGTGGACATCCTGGCTACCCAGTTCTGATCTCTGCAGACAGCTCGATGTGCTCAGACTTCTGATGACTATTTTTTATTGCTATTTTTGTTTTATGTTTTTCAGAGAAGAGTTGCTTCTTGCATTCTTCCAGACAGAATACAAAACTAGAACTATATTTATTTAATCTACCGAAAGAGCTGGTTGGAAAATAAAGAGTTATTGCTAATTGTTACTAGAGAATGCTGGTTTACTTCAGAGAGTATATCTGCATTCAAGAGAAAAAAAAGTTGATAGTTCTCATTCCTTTCCTCTGAAGTGTTTTTAGTCATTGGTCATTTACAAGTTTGCCAGCAAGAAGTAAAGGAGATGGGAAATCTTGTCAGCAAGAGGAATAAAGCCACTCCCAGTCCCATCTCCAACCTAGGAGAATATACTGAATCTTTCTTTTGACAAAGTTGACTAAGAACCTAATCCAATCTCAAGAACCACTCTGATGTCTGCGTTGTCCAAACCCATAATCTCTTTTCTTGGCCAGTTCTCTTAGTGTGTGGTGGTGGTTGACCTTTCAGACACTGGTCTACAGTAGGGTTTTGGTCTGACCTGGTACGTACATTATTATGTAAATGTAAAGGCTGTGGTAATCCACATAATAACACCACATGAAAGCCTCTCAGATCACTTGAACCATGGTGCTTTTTTTTTTTCTTAAGGACTAATTGTCCATTTTTTAAAGCTTTCCTTAGTATAATCTGCAGTTACAAAACCACGTACAGTGTGTGCCAGGTCTCAGTCTCAGGAATTTTCTGCAACAAAAATGTTGTCCTACTGACACTCTAGTACATGTCAAAGAAGTAAGGTAAAACTATTAATATAGCTTTAATAACTTATTAATAACTTCTAGAGAAGAAATGGGCATTCACTAAAGATTTAGGAAGAATCCAAAGACTGAGTAAAAACTAATGTCATTCCAGGGGAGTGGGGATTATTGTGAGAGGGCCTTAGTTGAACTTGAGTGGAAAGTTTCTTAAATCAACTGTGGTTATTTAGGACACTGATTAATCCACCTTGAATTCAGTGACAGCTCTGAAGTAATAGATCTTCACATTTAGTGTTTTAGAAAGCTATTTTATTTTTCAATTAGTACCTCAAACCCAAGCTTTATTTCTATTGTAAGGCATGCTTTAGGTGTCATAACCATAAGCAAATCAATGCCATTAGTGAACACTCTGGGATTTAAATCTGAAATATACTTTGCTAGGGCCAAACTAGATACAAATTTCTACCAGGACAGCACTAGATCCTGTATTGCAAAGACTACTGAATAGGATGTACCTTTAAAAAAAAAACAAAACACTTTCGATTGGAATTCAATAATGGAAACATTAGAAAACTAAGGCAAACAGGTACTTTGGGGCCCATCTGATAAAGCTTTCCCTTAAGAAAGAGCTGCTTATAATAGAATGTTGCTTTTGCCTTCCCTTCAAGATAATTGCCACAGCTGGGGCCTAATTAACTATGGCAGTACTTTTCTTTTTTCCCCTCTGCTTGTCGATAAAGTTGCTTGTTTTAAGGATCAGGCAAGTGCTTTCTTTTGAGAAAGTACTCTGAAGAACATTGTGTTTAGCTCCACCCCAAGTAAAGCATTCGTTACTGTGTCAGCAGCTATAAAAAGTGTCAGACTCATTCTGTGGAGGATGCCAGTTTGTCATCTTGAATCTCGTCTCTTCAGCTTGATTTACTTACTGACTCTATTACCATCTTTGTCCTGTAGATGTTCCACTGTTCTTTTTTTTTTCCATATTAAAAGTGAGCTAGAAAATGTGATGTCAGATAATATGAAATTTCACAATAATATGAAATAATATGAAATTTCATGAATTTATATGGATGTTCTTGGTGCTGGGGGATGTGACAGGCTGTTGTTAAATGAACGTCTTTTAATCTTTTGGGGAAAACACATCATTTTTCAGCTCTAGATAAAATGTGTAAGCAGTCATTAAAGAGAATGTCAGTGATCAGTGTAATTGTCAGTCTTCAGGGCAAAACCAACAGAAATAAATCTGTAATTTTTAGAGAAATTGCCTGGTTGATCATGTTGAAAAGTTTTTGTTGGTTTTTTGGTTGTTGTTGGGTTTTGTTGTTTTTGGTTGTTTTTTTTAAAAAAAAAAAAAACAAATGTTATAGAAATGTAATTTTAGAATTACATGGAATCTCAGTCTGTCTTAAAGAGTTGGAATAAAGGGTGGATTTGCCTTACAGTCTGTAAAATGTAAACACCTGCTTGCAATTAAGTGAAGAAAAATAGGCCCACTGCTAAGGCTGCAGGTGTGTACTGTACCTAAAATTATCTTGTGCTTGCCAGCTGTGTATTGCAAAAATGTTTCAAATTTTAACAAGCAGAGCTTATGACACTGATAACAGTTCTCAAGTCAAGTCTAAAATAACTTCATAGTGTTTTATTGAGGCAGAACGTCTCCTTCCGATTGACACAGATTCTTTTTCCAGGGTGGCAGAGGGGACAGTGCTATGTTGATACTTTTATTTCTTTTATTTATTTTTCCCCTAGTGTACAGCAAGGGGAGTAGCAAACAGGCTGGGTGTTCTGCCCTTGTTTTAGAAAGGAGCATGTGGAAACATGCTTGGAATGGCACTGAAGAACTGCATCCCAGTGCTCCTCTCCTCCTCCCCAGCTGTCTTTTAACATTACGTAATTAATGTCTATAGTTTATGTTGACTTCAGTGCTTTTGTTTTACAATGCCAGCTTCAGTCCCTGCTGCAGCACTTAACATGTTAACCTAAAAAGCAGAGGCTTGGCTGTTGGAGGGAGACAGTCCACAGTGTGTCAATCTTGGCAATATGCTTAATGTTTTGATAGTGTGGGTTGTGGCTTCTTTAGATAATTTTTATGAGTTGCTTATGTCTGCTAGGGTTTCCTTTTGGGTTTAATGTCACTTTTTTAAGTTTCGAGACCAGACTTACTGTTGTTCTTTGACAATGGTTCTTAAGATGTTACAACATTCCCAGTGTTTTGCTTATCTTTTAAATGTCTTCAAGATTTTGAGTTGGCTATCAAAGGCACTTTGAACAAAGTTGAATGCTTTCTGGAATATCTAGTGAATGTAAAATATATGTTCAAATAAACTTGGGCACACATTGGCAGAATAGTTTTAAGAAACTACTGTTCAGGGAATTTAACATCTCTCTGCTGGTGGTTGCTGCCACCCACTGTAGTTGTCAGTCTTAATCAGCACCCAAAATCTGCCTTGTTGCTAAGTCAAACTCATCTTCTTTGCCAAGTTTAAACTAAGCCATCAATTTTGCAATGAGTTGAGTGAGGCAAGCTCATGTGCTCCATCCCAGCAGTTCCTTTGGAGGTTGTTGTTGCCCTTTGGGTGTGACTTTGATAGAAGAGAGGGCAGTAATTTATAATGCCCCATGTTATACATCTGGGATAGATGTGTGCCTTCTGTCCAAAGTACATGTTTAGCTATCTCACTGGGAAATAAGACACTGGAAAGGGAAGTCTGTGGCTGAGTTTACACTATCCTCAAATTCTTTTTCTAAACAGACATTTTTGGGATTTTTTGACAGCCTCAATGTCGTGTTATTGCTTTTCCATACCGGCTCGTAACTATGGATGGAGCTTCTTGCAGATACCCTGTTCTTTGTGAATGCCTGTTACTCCTTCTGCTCTGTTTTTGTTTCCTTCCTTTGTTGTTCTTTTCCATCCTGTGTGTTTGCTCATCTTTCAGGATAAAAATAGAGAGAAAACATCCAAGCCCTCAGAAGCAATGTGGCCATCACAGGCCAAGGCCAGATCAGAAGTTCCTGTAAATCATTCGTGTTAGGCTTGTCCTCTGTGGGAAAGGAGCAGTGTGGGGGGAAAAATGATCTACAGAGATGGAAAATCACAGTGTTATTAAACAGATTGTGGTTTAATAGCCCACACCTTTGAATAAATGTCCTGTTGTTACCGCTTTAATTGAGAGGACTGGGTAGGTGGGGGTTATCTGCTCAATAAATAGGTCAGAGAGAGGCTTCGTCTCTCAGATCTGGTTTTTACAGCTTCTCTCAGTTCTCCTCAGCTTTTGTATATGCACCTGGCTGGTTGGGACTGCATGTCCTTGAAGAAGAAAAACAATGCTTTGTTTAATTTGGCAGGGAAAATTGAGTATCCAGGATGAAACTGAGCAGGGCTGTGTACCAGGCCTGGGCCTTGAAGGACATTGTAGTGTGTGTGGTGTACAGGAGTAGGTTCTCAGCCACTTTGTTGCTAATGAGCATTTTTTAGCTTGGAAATTTCTCCATTTCCTCCATTAGGCTGATGTGTGGAGGCTTAGAAATGATGAATGAATCAATGGTGAAGAGTCTGAAGCTTGTTGCACTTCAAGCATTTCAGCCTTAAGAAAAGTTGGACTGTATGTATCTAATCTCAAAAGCTGTGCTCTCTTTCCAAGCACCTTGTTTTTGTTTGTCTTCTTCTGTTATTTTGTCAGTCAGTAGAAAGAGTTGCATGCTTTGAAAAATATTAATAATATTTGAATGTGGGTATGATGGAACAAGAAAAAAAAGAAATTTTGTAGCAGTTTTAAGTTAATATAGTTATGCTTCTTCAAAAGAAATCCTACTATCTTGCAAACAGGTGGAGGGAACAGGCTGCCAGGTCACTGAGGACCTGAGAAAAGCTTCTGGAAATATCATTTTGACAGTGGGTCGCAGTTCTTAGAAATCTGTCACGGGGCTGAGCTTGTAGTTTATGTGGATTAGCAGACTGGGAATGCTGCATAGTTTCAGCCTTTGGAATATGTCAGCACTCTGAGAACAAAGCAGTATAACTTGTCCATACTTTTTTCCTGTTAAGATATCAGGTTGTGGGCCATTGCTGTTGAAGAGGCCTGGACCAACTGACAAACTCAGTCATGAGCCAGATGACTGTTCTTCCAAAGCTTTTGTCTGTTCAGCTTCTCGACCTGGAAGCTTTTCAGGAACAAAGCTGACTTTGTCTAGTCTACTCTTAAACACTCGCTCTGTGGTAATATTACTGTACTTGTATTGTGCTTCATTTTTCTTTGTTTTCAGTCATTTCAAAATGCACAGTTTCAAATTTCTGTTGTGCCTCTTGCCTAGCTGCTCCCTTTTTCCAACAGATTAAACATCTTTGCTAAAAGAAATAAAAGTACCTGGAAATAAAAGAACCTGGAAGTATTGCATCCTTTGTGGTTTTTTGTTTGTTTGTTTTTTTTTGTTTGTTTTTTTGTGAGGTTTTGTTTGTTTGTTTGACTTTTATTATTATTTTTGTTTTATTTTATTCTTTTTATTTTTAGAAGTGTTATCGTTTATACCCCAGCCAGTAACCAAGCCCCATGCAGCTCCTCACTCACTCCCCCACCAGTGGGATCGGGAGGAGAATCAGAAGGGTGAAAGGTAGAAAACTTGTGGTTAGGCTATTGACAGTTTAATAGGGAAGCTAAAAGCTGTACACAAAAGCAAAGCAACACAGGGAATTCATTCACTACTTCCCATGGCCATGCAGGTGCTCAGCCATCTCCAGGAGAGCAGGGCCCCATCATGCGTGGCAGTTACTTGGGAAGACAAATGTCATCACTCCAAACCTCCCCCCCTTTATATACTGAGCATGACTTCATATGGTCTGGAATATCCCTTTGGTCAGCTTGGGTCACCTGTCCTGGCTGTGTCTCATCCCAGCTTTCCATGCACCTCCAGCTTCCTTGCTGGCATGGCAGTACAAAAAGAAGAAAAAGCCTTGGCTCTGTGTAAGCCCCGCTCAGTAATAAGAAAAACAGCTCTATTATCATCACTGTGTTCAGCACAAATTCAAAACTCAGCCCCATACCAGCCACTGTGAAGAAAATTAACTATCTCAGCCAAAACCAACACAAAAAGTAAAAGAATCTTATGCAAAAAAGAATCTAGGAAAACTTCTCTGTCCCATGACCATTTTTTTTTGTTTCACAAGACACATCTGTGTGTCTTCCATTACTGCTTGTCCTGTGGGGTTCTGTAGGGTTGCACCTGAGGGGAAAGGCTGCCATCCTGAGGGGTAGGGAAATTTAATGTTGGCACCTGCTTCTCTTCTCTCACTGGAGTTTTTTGCAATGTTTTATGGAGGAATGGTGCTAAGCTCCAGACATGCAGCTAAAGTTTTTGTGTAGTTCATTTTGTATAATGAACTAGACAAATATTTGTGTTACGTCCTTGAATGTTGTGTGTAGGAACTTGGTTCTCTATTTAGATGAACTTTACTGAAGGCCTGTAGCAAAACTGAAGGACATTAGAAGCCAGTGAGACAAGATACTGTGGCTTAAGAAGAACTGAAGTGTGTTCTGACTCATCAGTCTGTTGCAGAGCCCAAGCACCTGGGGACTGATGACCATTTTCTCTAGATAGTGCTCAAACAGTGAGTATCTGAAGATACTGATGACTAGAAATGCCCTCCTGGAGGGCTGAGATCTGATGCCAAGCAGATTGGAAGATCCACGAGAGGTTGTGTCTGATTGACCTAACAGAAAATGCATTTTGTCATGTGTATGCAACTATTACACAATACATGTAGTATGTGATATCCTACATGCAAATATTATTGGAAAATGTAGCTTTGAGACTCAACGGAAATGTTTCTTTTCACTTATCTGGAAGTTTTAAATTTCCCTTCCTGCCTCTATTAACAACTTTCGTATATCTGTAATTCGAATGTGTCTTAGATATAAATTCCTCTTTTTTATTTACAAAAATACTTTATATTTTGATACAACATAGTTTGTATTGTATATGGGGCCTTTTTTTTTTTTAATTGCTGCTATAGCTTCCTCCTCAGGTCAGTCCTGAGAATCTTGCTATAGTGGACATGGTTCATGTCTGCAAGCTTCGATGTTGTTTCACAGACATGAATAGTTTTATGGTGCAAACTAAAGAGGCAAGCTTCTAGAGAAGTGATTTTCTGAGCAGCTTTGGGCAAGCCCTTCACCTTTTTTATATCTCAGATTTCAGCATTTCATGAATATTGGAATATCACAGAGAAGTGTTTTGTATCATTTCCCTTCTTCATTAGGGAAGACTGCACCCACTGCTCTTTTTCTGTAGTCATTATTTGAATTGAGCAATAGTTATAAACCTCTTGTATCCTCTTCAAGTAAATTAACATAATATAGAATCCAGTAGGAGAATGTGCCATATTCTCCTACACTCGTGTTGGACATCTCAGTATGGAGGGTGTGGCAGTATGAGCTCAGAAAGCAGCTGTTCTGCTTTTGACATTCAGATTATTCAAGTGGAAATTTAAGTCAGCAGTTTGGCTTTTCTAAGGTTTGTAGCATATCATAATTCACTTTTTTATAGAAAGTATCCTTATGTGAAGAAAAACAGGTATGACAACCTTGCAATAACACTTCCTGGACATGGTGAAAGCCCCTTCAGATTTGTGAAGTTATTGCAAAGCTTGCTTCACTGAAAAGTTTTTATTTTCCCTCATTGTACCTTTTGTTTGTAGTTCTTTACATGAAAGTGTTTGCAAGAAAGGTGGCTTTGATACCTTCTTGAAAATTAGTTTGGCATTATTGCCATTAATGCATTTAAAAATACAGTTAGGAATTAAGATGTCAGTCAAGAAAAGTAGCAGCATTTTTTTGGATGGAGGAAGCAACTGGACCACATAGCAATTAATCTGATAGTGTCTCCCTGACACTTCTCTCTGGTACAAGAAAAAATTTCTCTAAATGGAACTTAACTGGGTTTGTAAGCAACATGTAACAGAAACAAGTAATCAAAGCCTCTCCTGGAACAAAAGCTTCTGATGCTGCAAAAGTGTCAAATAAACCCCAAATAATTCTATCAATATTTATTTCAATTTCAGTCCCTTTATAAATAAACTTTGCTGTGTATGCTTTCTGTTCCTGTAGTGATAGCTATGGTTTGCTTACTTTTAAGATCTTGAAGACTTGTGAGCAGACAAAAAGGACTGTATGCTTTTGATGTCTCAGATTTGATAGTAAATTCCTGTCAAGGAAATTTGTGTCTTTAAGTGTAAAGAGCATTATCTTTTGAGTAAGGATGTTCTTCTTCATAGATTTTTTTTTCCTCTGAAGCCCTTTCTTTCAGTTTCTCTTTTAAATATAGAAAATTTCTGTAGTTTAATAGTGGTGAGGAGGTGATCTCACATTTCATGAGGATATTATTGAATGGCCTTATTGGAACATTGCTTCCTATACACTATTATTAGTGTAGTAGTCGAGAGAGAGATGAGCAGCTGCCGAATTTTGTTCTGACTGCCTGGATGGGTGTGTTGGGATGACATTCCCAAAGTGACAAGTAGAGACACCGGGGGATGCCAGGATGGATTTTTGATTGGAAAATAGTTGACATTAGCTCAGTGGTTTGTGATTCATTAGCTCAGTGGTTTGTGATTCTATCTTTTCTCTCTGTCTCCCTTCTGAGAGGTCTTAGCAGCATGACTTTTCAGATGAGTCTTGCTGTAGCCACCAGAAACTGCTGCCTGTTTCACCTCATTTGATGTCTTTAGCTGCCTATTCTGATTAAAGTTTATAAAGCAGATTTATGTGAATGTTCTAGTTTGAGTATTAAGGATGAGCAGGAAAGGTCCAATAGGCATGGGTTTTAGCACTTGCTAGCATGGAAACATGCTCAGGGTTCCTAAGAGTGTTTGGAACAGAACTTGTAGGGCAGAACAAAGGCTGAATCAAGTCCTCTCTGAAGGAGGAACTTCTAATTCCTTGCTAGGCTTTGGAAAATTATGGTTTGGATTTTTAAAATAATTTTTCCTGTGTTTCCATGCATCTACCATTGTTTTTTTCCTACCTAGTAAGAGTTTATTGAGTAGGAATAATTTACTGAAAAAGCAAGAGCAGAATAAATACTGTCTGGTGGTTACCACAGCGTTGCCACAGCATTGCCACAGGCCATGGATGTTACAGAGCAGAGGATTCTCTGCTGGCAAGTTAATGACAAAACCAGTAGAAATGTTCTTCCCAGGTTTTATTTTTCTTTTTCTTTCCCCAGAGTAAACTGCCATCTCTCCTGGTTGCATCCCTCCCTTATGAAACCTTAAGCGTTGCCAATGTCAGTTGAATTTTTAGTCACAGGAGAACAATTAGAGGAGAAAAAGACAGGGCTTTTGTACCTCTATAAAATAGCAGATGGAATACATTGATGTCAGTAATTAGTAATGTCAGAGAAAGACAGCATGTCAGTTCTCTTCTAAGGAGGGGGGTGCTGGGATTTCTCTCTTGCTTGTTTTTTGTTTTTTTTTTAAGTCACTTGCTTATTCCCAGTTGCTTTGCTTATGCTTATGATGCTCTCTAGTGCAGTTTTCCTCAGCCTTTTCAGATGAAAGGATTCTGTAATTTTTTCCAGAGGAAAAAAAAACTATACTGTTTTGTACAACGTTATGTAATAATGCTGTGGCAGCATTCATTTATTGAGCATTATTGAGTGAACTTGTGCATTTGTTTTCCTTTTCCCATGTGTTTTTTTTGTTTGCTTAAATGTGTTAGGTTTGATTTCTGGCAGTCACTTTTCTCAAATTGCCTTTTGATGCTGTGTGGACTTCTCATACTTTTTGGATCAAAGCCCATGGGAATGTTTCATTGGTATGTACAGTATTGGGAGCTGAGAATTCCTTGGTGTCAGTAAACAGTTCAATTAATTTTTGTTTGTTTTCTTAAGTTATAATGATGTTTGTCTGTGAGCTGGTTTAATGTTTGTTTTCATTTCAGGAAGATACATAGTTACTGTTTTAAGTGGATAATGAATGTGAATGGAGAGAATTGAGAGTTGTTGTTCTGTGTCTAAGTAAAATGAAGCACGTCTGTCTGGCAATGACTAATCCCTCTGCATACTGTTAGTGATATGAAATAATTAAAGCATTTGCTTTCGGCCTGAATTCCTGCTTTGCCCTATGCTCCTGCAGTGAACAGCTTGGTGTGCTAGGGACTCTTGATAGCAAGAAGTTCCTTATTTAGGGTTGCCACTAGAAAAACCCAGTAGAAGGATCTGTGTGCAAGAAGTGTCATCAGGAAAACGAAAGGTGAATTTGCTTACTTATGATCAGCCAAGTCACAACCCGTTTTAAAGTCCTGGTAATGACGTCCGGTGTTCTATTTGCAGCATTGCTTTTTTTTGTCAGGTAAAGTATGTTCACTTTAAAACACATTAATAGGAGATTAGTCTTAAAAATAAACAAACAAACCTCTTAACCTATATAGCACTTTAAAAAAAAATCCAAAGTGCGTGAAGCATTTTAGATGGTAACCTTTCAACATGCTGTGAAGTAGGTTGGGCTGCTGGTTCTGTTTACAGATGGGTGAAGTGAGAGGCCAAGTGATTAGATAGGATTGCACATCGAGGCATCACTGGAGATGGAGTTAGTTATTAGGAGGCCCTGACATTTAACCTTATTGCCTGTGCATTAGCATATTCATCGTATCATCACTCTCTACAACTCCCTTAAAGGAGGTTGTAGCCAGGTGGGGCTTGGTCTCTTCTCCCAGGCATCTATCAGCAAGACAAGAGGGCATGGTCTTAAGCTCTGCCAGAGGAGTTTCAGGTTGCATATTAGGAAGAAATTCTTTACAGAGAGGGTAACCAGGCATTGGAATGGGCTGCCCAGGGAAGTGGTGGATTCTCCGTCCCTGGAGGTTTTTAAGATGAGACTGGATGTGGCACTGAGTGCCATGGTCTGGTAACCACAGCGGTAGTGGATCAAGGGTTGGACTTGATCTCAGAGGTCCCTTCCAACCTGGCTGATTCTATGGTTTTGTTTTGTAAGATAACTTGGAGACACTGGGATTGTATTGGGAATTGTGTGACAATTTCAGGCTACCCATTCAATTCCCAAACCAGTGATTCCCTAATCAGAACTGTTTTGGTGTAGGTGCATGCAGATTTGAAGATGTTGGATTTGAAATGCTTGGTTTTATTGCATGTTAAATGTTCCAGCGAGGCAGTGAATGCACCCGTTTGATTCTTTGCACTTTCTGGAACATGAAGGTTGTGGGACTCTGCTTACCTTGGTGCCATGTTAGAATTGGAAATGTGCAGGCTTCTGGTGGGTGGAAATGTACCCCAAATCTAGCAGTTGGTTCCAGAGGTACATCTAGTCAGGCAATACTGTACAGAAATTGTACTAATCATAGTATAGTGGCTTTGGCTTGGCTTATCCAAACCTTGCCTTGTGCCTGGTAGTTCTGTCTGGCTGAAGGTGCAGGTGGCTGTCCCACCCTGTGCACATGCTGACCCTGCTGCTGGTCCTGGCTGTGTCCCCTGGCTTAGTCCTGCCTCCCCGCTGCTCCTTGCTACAGTCTGCCCCAGACACAACCATGGCCAGCTGCACCCTTTCAAGCTCACTGCCAGCTGTGGCTCACTTTTCTCCTCTTTCTATGTCAGTGACCCTACCCAACCTAGTCTCTGTCTTAACAGATGGTTTCTATTGACACCAGTCCTAAATTTAGCCCTAAATTGTTCCTTCTGGACCCATCCTTAGTCCTAATTTGGTGACTGCAGCCTTTAGCAGATACAAGCCAAGAAAGGAAGTTTTCCCTGCTGATGCTAATGTCATCATCTGGCAAACCTCTGCTGAACCCAGCAATGAGTATTCCTGCTGGCTGCTACCCAGCCCTAAAAGTAATTGACTGAATTTTTGGATCCTTCTTTTTCTGTGTGTTGACAGTGGTAACTAATAACAGAAAAAAAAGATTATCTGACAACCCTGCAAGTGAATCCTAGCTCAAGTCTTGCCCTAACACAAAGCAGGTGGCTCCCACTGAACTGCTAAAAGACGCATGAACTAAAACTTGGTTCCATTGTTTTACATTGGTTAATTATAGACAAATGTCTTAGAGCGGCATGAATCTTTGGAAAACAGAAGTGAAGATTATAAAATATTTGTAAACCCAGTGTGTTTACACCAATAGGAAAGAAGATGACAAAATGAGAATCAGAAGTGAGTTGGATTTTTCATGAGCAACAGTCAGCTTAATTGTAAGTTGCCAATAGTCACAAAGTTTTCAATTTTTAAGGTAATTTGGTATTAGTATTATGTGCCTTATAAAGCATTTTCTTAATCTCTGTTACTAATAAGGAGAAAAGGGTAGTTGTGCTCTGAGTTGACATCAGACCAAGAATGCAAGAAGACTATTTATGCAGAGGTTCCCATTTGCAGATGCCTGCTGTGGGATTGAGACAGATAGCAAGGGAAGATTCCCTTCCCCCTCCCTCCCATAACCTTATATGTGAAAGAAAACAAGTACTTTTCCTTTCCATTTGTATCCATATAGCCAATTTTATGTCTCATCTGTCTTGATGGCACTGTGTTTAAAGTTTTAAATACAGAGGGATTAGATAATGACTTTATATATCTTTTACTGAGAGAAATTAATTTCTGTGGAGAAAACTCCCTTCATTTACCAGGCTGTAATTAGGAAATCACTGTCTATTTTCTGTCCTCAGTTTTATATAATCTGTGCAACTGTGAACACTGTTCAAAACTTACTGTACTACCTTTGTCTGAGGTTCCTGCACTAGTCTTTGGTGTGCTTTACTTTGTTTTGGTGTAGGTTGCTGAGATGTAGAAATTGTGGGGAATCAGCTTGTGATACTTATGTTTGGTTTTATTTTGTGTCTGTTATTGCTTACTCTATACTCTAAATAAATGTGGGATCAAATGACTTGTTTTGAAAGAGTGGGCTGTGTTGGAGAAAAGCCATAATGTTGTGCTGTGGGTTTTGGCCACAGGAACAGAGCAGTCTTCTCAAAGGAGTGAATCTTATCTTATTTCTGTTTTTCTTTAGAGATTTCTTTCTCTTCAGATTTCTGTCTCTTGACATCCCATGGCATCTCTTCTTTCTCTTGCATCACCCCACGGTTATACAACACTTGTGAGCATTCTTGTGATCAGCAACATATATTAGTACAAGTTGGACTCCCAGCTTTAAATGTGCCTCTTAAGAAGTGAAGATGAAAAAAGAAACAAGTATTTGAGAGTACCAAGGACCTATGTTCATCTAGATGCACATTTGTACTCCAAGTCTTGTACATCCTATGTGTGAAACTGTGATGGCGGAAGAGAGAAAGGCCCTGCTGGAGCTTCCAGAGGAAAAGCTAATAATGCTTTACAGCACTAGACCTGGGGTTAGATATTATCTCTTGCTGCAAGTGCATCCTCCCTAGTCTCTCGTTAATTCAACTTCTGTAAGGCCCAGAGCCTGCTTGTGAGAGACTTTGTCCTGTGCCGGAGTCTCAGGCACTGCAACTCCCTCTTCCTTCTTGACACTTTTCCACCCGCATCCCCACCTTGGCTTTCAGGCCTTCTGTGTGTGGTTTAGTGACACAGTATCTTGGGTGTGATGATAGTCTGGATGTTTTAATGGCTTCCATGCTGTATACATTTGAATTTCAGTGTCCCCACGCTCTTGGTATGTCACCTGTTGTTAGCACAAATTGGTTTGCTATTAGACCCTGGATGTAGGGGCATCTCACACAACCTGTACGTGACTAAGGACTGCAGAGCTGTGCTTCCTGCTCTTTGCTCTCGTGTGTCCTTGCAGGACGTTTGCTTTCTGTGCCTGCTCTGCCTCTTCTCCTGTAAGATACAGCTATCATTTCTATTTAAACAATTATTTGTATAATCTCTCCTCTGTACACTGAAGCAAAGGAGTTGAAGTATAAGTTATCTCAGAACTATTGTAAGTCTCTGAGGAAAGTGGATATTGTGCTCTCCCTTCTTGCATGTGTGGCTGCAGCATGTATCCATTATACTGGATCCTTGCTTAAATCAGATGTGCCAATATGCTTCTCCTTGAATAATCTTCCTTGTACTCTTAAGATAGACATTTATGCTTAAAATACTGCCTGAACATTTAATTGTTTTGGGTGGGTATTTCAGGTAGTATGAGTAATGTTCATATTGTGTTCCTATGAGCTGCCACTGGTATTTGTACATGTACCTGTGTGTTGCATCCTGGTATCTGTGTACCCTTCACCCATGACAGGTAATGAAAGGAGGAAACATCCACTAACTAGAAAAACTTGTAATTCAGTTCATATACCTTCTTTGATATGCTGTCCCTTCCTAGACAGGGTTGCTATTTGAATTGCAGGATCTAAAGGTAAGGGCAGAATAGCCTAAAGCACTCTGTCAAACTAATACAGAAGCCTTTGTAATTGGTACAATTAAAACCAGTATAATTTCTGTAGCAGCCATCATGTAGAAAGACAACTTCATACATGTGATTGTAAACACGACAGGCAGTATTTCTTATACATCATGGGTCACTAAATTCCTGACAGTCCTTGTAAAGGCTTGCTGGCCAGTGATTATTTATGTAATTTATTGGGGAAAAACTGTCAGCAAAACTACGAGCCTCGGTTGAGCTGGGTTAGATTTGCTATACACCATGGCCTCCACTAGGGCTTTGGCAAGTGCACCTTTCCCGAATACTGTGAAAGACCTTGTCAGGCTGTCTCTGATAATTAGATTTGACATAGCTAATACCTGAAATACAGGCAGGACAGTCATGTGGCCAAATCATGGCTTGTCAGCAGCAAATGTGTTTGTATTGAGCTGCCTGTGTTGTTTTTGTGAAGGGAGCATTGCATAAAAGAACATCTAGAAAAAATTCTGTAGGTACTCGGTCCATTCTGTGCTGAAATAAAAGGTTATATTCTTCCACGCCAAACTGCTGTTTATATATTTGACTAGAGCATAAGAACATTCCTTGTTTGATAAGCAGCTGTGCAGATGTTGTAAAGTACTGCAAACAGGTTGACTCGGAGTATCCGATAGGCACATCCCGTGACTGTTGTCGATCCTTCCCAGTGCTGGGGTGCAGCAACATTTAACCATGTATCTTTTTAGTTTACTCTTGACCTCGTGTTTCCTCGCTTGTGTTTTTTTTTTAAATGGATTATAGTGCTGGATTAAGCAATACTGTCATGCAATGTGTTAGGTGCTGCTGTTGCTTTCTTAAATGGCAAGGGAGGGAAGCAATTTAAAAATAGAAAGCAACTGAAGCATAAGTGTGCAGAAGTGTCCCTGTGCATGACTGCTGAAATTGTAGATAACATCACCAAGATAATTTAACTTTTGCATTGGATAAAATAATCCTCCAGCAACCTGAGATTTCTATTGGCATCATTTCTCCAGAATAAATATACAATGTGCAAATCCTGCCTTTTAAGTTTAAAAAGCACTAAGTATTATTTTCTGTTCCCTTATTGCCTTTCTGTGATCTTTAGATCAAAATTTTCTCATTTATATAAAGAAATGAAAATATATTTAGCTTGCTAATAAATGAAAGAGAGCTTCATTATTTATATTGTAAGCAAATTCCTAAGGGAGATGCTGGGAAGATAAGTGCATGATGCAACCTGAAGTAAAGAGTCTTTTCTCCTTTCCTTTAAAAGAGCTTTGCATGGGTGTATTTTGTTGCTTTCTAGCTCAAAGACTTACTTAATTTTAATTTCCCACTATCAGAGGAGAAGTCTTTTTGCATTACTGTGGCAAACAGGCTAACTGGATATAGTCAGAAATAGTTGTGGTTGCTTTCAACCAAACATGGCCAGTTGTTCAGTTATCTCCATGATTCTTTCCTCCACTTTTAAATTTGGTTGGCTGTTCCTTCTTTTCTAGCCCCAAAGAAGAGTTCACAATTCAGGGAAAGAAGAAATTGGAACTGGCATTTTTCTGAATTGCACATTCCTACAGGTAGCAGGAGTTGCATAAGTTGAGCAAAACAACTTTGCCTGTTAATGTTTTGCTTGGAGCCACAGAGTGGAATATGAAATTCCTGGAGTTGAATGAAACTTCAAATATGCAAAACACAAATTTAAAAAAAAAAAGGTGGTGAGCTTGTGACTTGCATTATGTGTAGTTTCCTTTTTTCTTTGGTATTTCCAGCTTTATTAAACTCGGTCAAGCTTTGGGCACAAAGAGAACTTGAGTGTCTGTGGCTGAAACCCCTTTGAAAGCATGAAGAATACCAAAGAAAAGCTAGGTTTGCAGCTGTCTAAAGCAACCTCCAACTGATAGCCTGGCTTTGTCACACCCTGTTCTTTATTATACAAATCTGGCTGCTAGACTGCTCTGGTGCAGTGTTGTGTGCTATGAGCAGCCAAAGGTTCCTTTGGTCCAGCTGATAGGAGGTTATAGTTGAGCTTCACTGAAGAAGTGTTAATTCTGGTTTATTGAGTCGTCAACCCCATTGCTGTTTCAAATAAATAGAACTGGAACAAATGTTTGTATATTATTCTTATTTGGTCTGTTTGGCCATTTCACAGCATATTATTTAAGTTGCGTCACAGGAATTGGTACTGTGATGTTATTTTTTTTTCCCCTAGTGTATTGCCCACTCTCTTGTTGTTTCCTTTGTTGTGTTTTTGTTTCTCTCCAATTTCTGTGATGTTGTTAAACTTTTTTTCTTAGCTGAATATAAGGCAAAATTATCAGGGAAAGGGAGTTTCTTACTAGTATGTAAATATTAGGTGCAGAAGTGAAGAAATGATCCATGAGAGAATTAGTGCTATAAAAATGTTAGAATATTATTTATACAAACTTCAACACTTCCCCCCCCCCGAAGATGGCTAGATATCCTGGAAAGTACTATAATGCTTTCTGGTTTTGCCAGTTCATACTTAGCTAAACTGTCCACCATAAAGGTGGTGAGCAGAATGGATAGGGAAACACTGCCTGATGCCTAATGAAATTTCCCTCCCCTCAATTACTTCAGTCATATCAGTACTGCAGAAGAGAATCCCAACATTCCACATGTCCTTTAACTGTCAAAGAGGATATAGCGAACCAGTGACACAGCATGGTATGTAAGAGTGGAAACAGTGACAACTTCTGTCTCTAGTGAAAGACTAATACGTAGAAAATGCTGGCAGGTGTGGCTATGAGCAGAGTAAACTGTTACCAGCTTTCAGAAATCCTAAGCTCCTAAAATAATCCCTTATTTGCTAGGTTGTTAAATCAATCAATATTTATTGAAAACTTTATCTCACGTATTTGCACAATGTGAATGTAGCTTGATGGGCATGTCTTCACAGCATGATGAAGAATTTGGCAGGTAGAGGATTAAACATCATCTTAGTTGCTTGTGATCTGGGTCAGATATGAATGTGGTGATCTGGATAATAAACCCTCAAACCATTGACAGATACCATGCAGTGGATCTTTGCTGTAAATTACAGCTCTGTGCATTTGTCTAACATTACGTAGAAGTGTAGAGTTGCAGCATCATCAGGGTTTTTTTCTGTTGTAGTGTTCAAAAGACCCTTAAAAAACTCTTTTAAAATGTTATTGTGAAATACAGCCAAGAAATCAAACAAAATTATATATGAAGACACTTGCCTTACTATCAGGTTATAAGTTTGGTTCACTTGACATTTAAAAAGAATGAAGAGTACTGATGAGGATACTATTTTTTTATCTGTAGTGGAAGCTATTGCTTCTTTAACCATGCTATATTGAGTCATCAAGGTTAAGATTTATAGTGGGTGTCTATTTCTTAAAACGGAAGATCTGATTAAATATTTGTTATAGTTCTGCCTCTAGGTTGCATTGGGATTATTCCAGTGCCTGTAGTCTGATTTGCCTGAAAAGATAGATCCCTCAATCCTCAAAGTTCAATTTTTTTTCATTGTATAGATTTCTTTTCAAAGATTTTAATTGTGATTTTGTTTATAATTTTTCCTGAAGAATAATTTATATTCCCTTTACCATATAAACAGTGTACATTCTATCCACTGTTTTAAAACTCAGGTGTTTAAGATTCATGAGTATACTCTAGTGAAACAGCTGTGCCGTGTTTCATTACCAGTGTACCTGTAGCAGAAGTGGTGAAAGTAAGATGTAGTGACCTGAATAGCTGAGTATGTTATTCAGTAATAGATTTTATCCTGCTGATAAGAGGCTGAGGTACCTTCCTGTGTAATAGCTGGGGCACAGTGTGAGTCAGTGACTTTGTCAAAGTCTATTCAAGGGCTGGAACATGAAACAAAGTCTCTGGAGCCCTATTCTATTGCTTTGTGCATGAAGTCAGTTTGCCTAGTTCAATATATTTATTTCTACTTTTAAACATAATTTATGCCAAGATACTTGAGTAGTGGTAGACACGCACTACTTTTATTTATTTAATTAATTTTTCAGGCTGTTTCACTAGCCTGAAATCATTGCTCCCTGCCCCTTCAAAATTCCTGCCTAACCACAGCTGTTTTGAGCTTGGGATGCTCCAATGGTGACAGGTGTATGGAAGCTAGGCAGGTCCTTTGCAGCTGGGAGTATGCTGAGAGACTTTTGTAACATTCAGCATGCAGATAGCTTCTTCCCAAATGAAAATGGTGTGTCCCAGTGCTATGGCAAGGCTGCAGCCTGCCAAGGGACTCTCAGCCATGTGATGTGTGCACAGGACACCGATGTGTGCAGCATTTGCCAGCTGCAAATGATGTAAATGATATCAGCAGAGTCATTGTGTGTGTCTTGCTGCGGGTTCATGACTTGTCTTTAACCAGCAGCAGGTCGGACGTGCTTCATGTTTGAATCCAGTCTTCCTTGCAGGGTTGCCACATCAATTTGCTCTTGTGGTTTTTAAAAGAAAGAGCGTGGTGTGTTGCTTCCTCCGTGTGTGCTGTGTGTCCTTGGCAGTTCTTTTCCCATGGGTGCAGGATTTACACAAGCTCAGGGGTGGGTGTTTGCATGTTTAGTTGTGCGGTTACATTTGCACATGGGGGAAGGAGCAGAAATAAAGGTGGTGCTGTCCATTGATCAGGGATTCCAGTGCTGTCTGTTGAACATGCTATTTTACTTAAATTACCGACTCACTGGTTCTAACATATAGTCTGTTTTGGAAAATAAGTCCCGCTGATGTTATGTGTACGTGTTTAAAAAAAAAAAGAAAATGAAAAGGAAAAGTTGTTCTTTGGGTTTTTTTATATCTATTTCACACATCGTCTTCTAACATTACTACCAGGCTTGGGAGTGATGGATACAAAGACTTTGAGATATATTATGAAATATTGGTTTGGGATGCTAACTGCATAACCACTTTTCTGCATATATTTCTGCTAATTATGTCTCTGCCCTCTGAGAAGGGAATTCTGCGTTTTTAACTGCTCTTTTTGTTTCCACAAAATGCACTGTAATTTTTCCCCAATATACTTTTGGAAATACTTGGAGAACCAGGGCAGAGAAGTTTTCTTTCTCTGTGTTGGCGTTTTTCCAGCTCAAATACTCAGCAGTCACATGTGCAGGGGTTATCATCCTGATTTGAACTTTGTTCTGTCTTTTGAATGTGTTAAATGCTCCAGGATCAACATGACAGCAGTTAATGAAAGTACAGGTCATCAGTGTTTGGTTTTGAAGTGGGAACTGGCTGTGTGAGGGGAGTTGTATTTCCTGTTACTTCATAACGTGGAAGCAAGGGAGCTGGCTGGACTTTTGTGTTCTGCTCTTCAGGGCTACAGGCCTGCTTTCACCTGAATGAATTGGTGGAGGAAGGTGGGGAGGAGCTACATGCTCTTTGATGTTTTGTGGTGCGAATGTAGTTCAAGATGCTGATCAGTGCAACACTGTGCTGTGTTACCTCCAGATGCCTTATCTCAGTGGTTCTCATGGTTAGGTGGCATCTTTCCGTGCCATGAAAATAAGATGAAAAAATTAGGTTTCATTTCTTTAGGTCACAGGCACATTGTAGGGCTGCATGCTGATGACTGCAGTATCCTGGGCTGCATCAAAAGCAGCTTGTCCAGCAGGTTGAGGGAGGTGATTCTGCTCCTCTACTCTGCTCTGGTGAGACCCCACCTGGGGTACTGAATCCAGCTCTGGGGTCCCCAGCACAGCAAGGACACGGATCTATTGGATTGAGTCCAGAGAAGGGCCACCAAGTTGATTAGAGGGATGAACACCTCTCCTATGAGGAAAGGCTGAGAGAATTGGGATTGTTCAGCCTGAAAAAGGGAAGGCTTCGGGGTGACGTAATTGCAGACTTCCAGTATCTGAAGGGAGCTTACAGGGAGGATGGAGAGGGACTATTTATAAGGGCATGTAGTGACAGGACAGGGGGGAATGACTTCAAGATGAAGGAGGGCAGTTTTATATTAGATGTTAGAAAAAAATTCTTTGCTGTGAGGGTGGTGAGGCACTAGCACAGGTTGCCCATGGGAAGTTGTGGATGCCCCATCCATGGAAGTGATTAGGGCCAGATTGCATGGGGTTCTGAGCAAACTCATTTAATAAAAGGTGTCCCTGCCCATGGGACAAGGGATCTTGTAGGTCTCTTCCAACCCTGGCCATTCTATGATTCTATGAAGTGTAATGCTGTGATGGTGATATAAAGCATAACTTATCACGATGCTCTAGAGTGCATAATGAAACAGATTACAGAATTGGAAAAAGTGAGTCATAAAGGTCTGCTTTGAGCATGTTTATATTATGGATAGACTACACTGTGTATCCAGTATATATCATTAAAACTAGCCATCTGCATGTTGAGGCAGGCCAACACTCTCCAAATTTGTGCCTGTATCCTGCCTTCATTTTTTTTTTCTTCCCTATTCCTCCTGTATTACATTTGAAATTTCTTCAGGTAGTCCAAACAGTCAGGATTACTTTCCTATTCAGTGAAAGGCTCTTGTTCTGATTCCACCTTTGTTGATAACTGGGAAATGCTTGTAGACATGTAAGCTAGGAGATTCAAACAAAATATCTGTGTCTTAGCTATGTATCGTACTGATTTCTGGTATAGCTGTAAATATCCTGACTTGATGGAATGAATTTGGTAAAAAAACCAAACCAATACAACAATTTACAGTCAGTTTTCTCTGTAGATCTGTTACTTCTGGAGATCTAATGCTGGTATTAGTTTTATTAGTTTTATTATTGACCAGCAAATATCCTTGATATCTCTTCTCCAGCAGACACGTGGATTTTCTGGATTTTCTCATCTTTCTCTCCATCAACAGAAGTAAGAAGAAAGGTAAATAAAAGTCAGAGAGTCTTTTGCATTTCTCTTAGTTGGACACTCCTGCTCTTGAATTGCAAAACACCTCTGTCATAAGATGAAGTGGCACTTACAGGTCTGCACATGCTCTTTTATTTTTTTTTTCCCTGTGGAGTTTGTATCATATACAGCCCTCTAAAAACTCCTCCCATTTGTTTTGGCTGGTGTCAACCCTCAAAATTTCTCATGGACTTTGGTCTTTTGGATGGAAAGGTAGGGGAGTTTATAATTGTATGGAGTCGCATTGAACCACATCTAACAGGCTTTGCAGGTTACTAGAGGTCCAGGGGACTGCAGTTGGAGAATCACAAGCATAGGCTGGGCAGACTGGCTCTAAAGCTTTAACAACAGGGTGAATTGTGACTGAAAGTGCCAATTCAAAAGTAAAGCAGCCTTAGTTGCTGAAGCTAATCATCTTTAAAGGCTTAATGTTCTTTGTTACTAGCTTCTGACTGATCCTGTCTGAGATTTTCGTGCCAGCATGGCCTTTGTCTGTGCAGGGCAGCAAGAAACAGTGCTGCCATGATATTGTAGTGTTTTTAAAATGCAGATACTCCTAAATCATCGTGATACCAATAAGAGCAAGTATAAACCTACTGTGGCTCTATTAGTGGTCTGACCTGTGCTGCTGAGCCCCACTGGGCTGCTTCATCTGCCTCTCCCTTTCCCAGAGTCTGGAAGGTGCTAATTGTCTGCTGCTGTGGTCTGTCCTGGGCATGCTCAGAACAGCCATGGAACAGGCTGGAACAGCCTCCACCTTGCACGACTGCTTTTCACTGAGTTGTGTTTTAAATGTATTGCATCTTTTCCTGTGAGTCGTGGCAAAGTGCCAGTTAAAGTGAGCAGGGTACAAAACGGTAGTCTGATTTTGAGCCTAATCCTGCTTAAGAAACCAATTTATTTTGGAATATCCCAGCTGATGTGTTAAAACGGGGCTTCTTTTCCCCTGCTTCAGCAGCAATTTTAATACAAAACCTGGACATGAGAAGAAACATTAGTAAATGAAGGGAGAAATGCACTGAGGAACTTTTAGTGTAGGAGTTATTTTCTGGTGCTAACTGGGACTAGAAAATGAGCTGAACAAAGAATTTTAAAGCAAATGCATTAGTTGACCATGGGGTCTTTCACATATGTTGCAGCTTTTTGCAGCATTCATAAAGGGCTTTTGTTTGTGAGGAGCTGAAGAAAAAGCAAGAAAATATGAACTTTGTCTTCAATGCTTATTTCAACTATTATTTCTTTAGTGGAGCTAAGCTTGCATCTCTCATTCACTTATGCTAACATAAAAGTGTAGTTAAAGATGTGACCTAGTAGGATAGTTGCTAGTAACAGTACAGCACACTGGGTTGTTCACTGCGGTTCTGAGGACCAACTGTGGACAGCTTTAGTCAAACTGCTCTGATTTAAATCAGTAGGACTGGTTTGGAATCTCCTCCTTCCTTCAGAAATTAGCAAATTTCTTTTCCAGCTGTCATCGCCAAATGCATTCACTGAACACTTGAGGGTTTTCAGTATTTTGCTACCTTATTTCCATATGTGGTAGATTGAATGAGGCCAGCTCCTTTGTTGTACAGACTTTTTGTTGACTTTTGTTTGGGTTTTTTGTTGACGTTTCATTGATAAGTGTAGTCCTACATTTACAAAGCAGTTGTGCAGCGCAGGTGAGATGTGCTGCATCTCCCAAGGCTGGGATACCCGACTCCTTCCTTCTGGTCTGTATGGCAAACGAGCTGGGAATTATTCAAAACAGGGTTTGAGCAAATGAAAGTATACTTGATTTGTTGCCTGACAGACTTCTCTTTCATCAGAAAACCACTGCCAGCTTTTCAAAAGCTTGCCAGGGGATAACTGCTTCACAATATTCTACTAATTATGTTTGCTTTTTAAACACATGTGTGTTGAGTAGCTCTTGAGCATGCCATTTTTGCAAGAATGAACTTGATATTCAGACCATTTGTGTTACTGCTCTGCATCAGCAATGTATAGCTGTTTTTCCAGGTACTTGGAAGTTTTTTTCCTAAAGGTAGTGCTCCAGATGATACACGAAGTGAACTGTTTCCAAAGGTAAAAAAACTATTCTCTATGGATTCTTCTGGTTATCCAGCTGAAACTACTTGTGAAAAGTAGTATCAGAATTTCAGGAACAGGCTTTACCTGTTGTAGAGCAGAGTTGTAGCTGCCATGAGTTGTAGCTGGATCCAAGGATACTGTGTTCATTCATGGTGGTTCTTCAGGGGAAAGAACAGACTCTTCAAGTATGCTAATAGATGGTTATCTTCCATTAAGGAGCCCAACTGTGAAATGTTTGCATTGTCTCCTGCTGGATTTGTTTTCTTTGTTGATTCATTTGGGTTTTGGTTTTTTATGTGGAAAGCATGGCAGAACGTCCAACCAGAGTAACTGTGTAGCTGTACATACAGTGTGTGTCTCTTGTGTGCCATGTAAAATGAAGGTCTTTAGGTTACAGTGACACTTGGAAAGGCAGGGTGGGATTAAATCCCTAGTTTGTATTCTGCATCTCAGGTGGCCACCTCAGGAACTGTTGCCTGCGGAGCAAGACCGAGCATAGTTGTGGGAAGACCAAAGACCCAAAACCTGAGGGGACACTTTTATGCCTGGTGTTAGGGTTGGTTGATGTTTCTCCAGCTACAGAACTCGTTCAAGTAGTTCTAGTAATGTTTCTCCTGGATTTTATCCTTCTGAGGGAGTAAAGGAGGAGAATACAATTACTTCAGTTCTCCAGAACAAGATATTTCTGATAGTACATCTTTTTTTTTAATACTATGTTAGGCACTTAATGGGGAAAAATACTGTGTTGTAGGTAAAACCCGTGCTGTCCTGTGACTGACTTAACTGAGTAATCACTGCACTCACGGTCAGTCTCTTTTTCACTGTCTGGCTCTCAGCTTATGACTTTGAATATGTGGAAAGTCTGTGCCTCTTTCATGTTAACCCAAGTTGTAGGTTTTCTTTATCCTGTGAGTGTGGGAATAAACAGGCTACTGAAGGAGCGAGATGGAAAGGTCTAATTTTGGGAAAAATGCATGTTACGTTGTCTAATAACTCTGCCACTCCCGTATCTGTTGAAATGTGGCGTTAATGTTATTACCCAGGTTAATTTTAGGGTGTTCTTTGCTGCTCAAATGACTCTTATCTCATAGTTTGTTTGTTTTGTAGAGGTTTTGGTTTTGCAGCTGGAATAAATGTAATATTAAATTTATGAGAGAACAAGAAGTGTTGCATTAGGGAAGACTCAGATTTGTTATCTTAAAGGGAAAAGGACTAAAAAAATAACAAACCATCCCCCCTCCCAGTCACCAAGATCAGGTTATTTTTAATGTTTATAAGTAACTCTCTAGCAATACTATCCAGTCTTCCTAATATACTTCTACATGCTTTCAGGAATATATGAATATATACACTGCTCTGCCTCTGTGACGGTTCTTGTCACTTGTTAAAGAGCTTTAGAAAAGGAGAAAGAGGTTTCTTCTACTGTCCAAGGTAATTCCTAGCTTATTTCAAATAAACAAAGTGTTTATTTTTCTGAATACCTGTTATATCCTGAAGAAAGGTTATAAAAACATAGACTTAAGTGCATGTTTTTATTAGCAACCTATGATTCTTCCACACCCCCCTGGAAATCAGTAGTTTCCATGGAGCAGTCTTGTCTCCTTCTGTTTCAAAATACACAGGCTTGATCACTTGAGATTGAGTCTCTTCATTTGCTCCAAACCAGAGATTGGAGAGTATTTAAGCACCACCTCTTTAGTGTGATCCACAGAAAATTGTCTAAATCTGATTATTATTTAAAAGACAGTTTACAAAAGAGCCCTTTTCACTGAAATGTCAGCCAAGCAAATTGTTTTCTTGTTGATTTATGCTCTAAATGCATTAGCTGAAGTGAACCACATGACAGTTGAGCAAGTTGAAAGATGATGTTAAGTGGTAACATTTCAATCTTTTATTTTTTTTGGTAATGTGTGTTGTGGCAGAGGGTCAGAGAAACAGAAGACAACTACTTAGTCTTCCCTAGCAGCCTGATAAAATATGGACCTAGTCAGGCAATTATACCCCGCAGTTGTAATGATATTTCACATGTGGTACCTTTTTCAAATTTTTGTTTTCTTTGGTGTCCAGGGATTATTAGTTAATTACTTTCCCTTCTTCCGTCATCATGATTTGTTTTCTGCTTGCTTCCAAGCTTGATCTATGAATAAATAATCAGATATAAAAGGCATGCCTGTCTAGAGTTTTGTGAGCAGCCAGGACACTTTGTACCACTGAGTGCTAAAAGCTTGAGCTGTAAAGCCAGTACAGCTGGAGTGCAGAACACAGTGTTTCTTTCCCCTCATAGAACAATTCAGTGTAGGTAGGTGCACATGCTGTCTGGGAGTCCCTTCCCTCTGTAGTACAGATGCAGTGTGCTCACTGATGAAAGAGGAAGCTTTTCCTTCAGATATTTGTGTAATTTATCATCCCGTATTTGTATATATAATTTGATATATTTATCGTTCCCCAAATTTGAAATTTGGGGTTCTTCTGTGAGTATAGTACATATAAGTGGGCTCACGTGGGCAGGAAGACCAGTGGCATTCTGGCCTATATCAGGAATAGTGTGGCCAGTAGGACCAGGGCAGAGATCATTCCCCTCGACTTGGCACTGGTGAGGCTGCATCTCCAATCCTGTGTTCAGTTTGGGTCCTTCACTACAAGAAAGACATTGAGGTGCTGGAGCATGTCCAGAAAAGGGCAATAGAGCTGGTGAAGGGTCTGGAGCAAAAGTCTTAAGAGGAGTGACTGAGGGAGCTGGGGTTGTTCAGCCTGGCGAAGAGGAGGCTCAGGGGAGACCTCATCGCTCTCTATAACTACCTGGAAGGAGGTTGTAGCCAGGTGGGGGTTGGTCTCTTCTCCCATATAGAAAATGACAGGACAAGAAAAAATGGCCTCAGGTTGCACCAGGGAAGGTTTAGATTAGGTGTTAGGAAAAGATTCTTCACCAAAAGGGGTTGTGAAGCATTGGAACAGGCTGCCCTTGGGAGTGGTAGAGTCCACAATCCTTGGAGCCATTTAAAAGATGTGTAGGTACTCAGGGACACAGTTTAGTGGTAGGCCTGGAAGTGTTAGGTTTATGGTTGGACTCAATGTTTAAGGGTCTTTTCCAACCAAAATGATTCTATGACTTTATAACATAGATTGTCACAGTCCAAGCAGCTCCTCATTTTATCTATTAGTCTGGTAAAATAGATTTTTTTCATGTTGTCTTGTTTTAGAGAAGGGAACCCATGTCTAGAATACTCAATTGGCAACATTTGTTGTCAGTCAGTTTAGTCTACTCCCTTTTTGTCTGCTTCTTACCTGTTCTGACATGTGTAGTTAAAGCTTCAAGTGTGCTGAATAAGTCTGGGTTATCAAGGCAAACTTGTGGATCCTTTTGGCTGATGATAAGGAGGGACAGTACTTGAATATGGACTGTTGGGTCCAGGAAAAAGAGACAAAAGGAAAATCAGTACTTCCTGCTTTATAAAGTATCCCAAGCTTAGTAACACCTCAACCCTAGAAATGGCGATGGAAAATTTAAAAATCCAAACATTTTAGAAAACGGCTTTCTATTTGGAAATGCTGACTCGCTCTTTTTTCTTCACTTGCACGAGTGAAACTCAAACATGACTGAACCGAGTGCTGCACTTCTGTACTCCTGCTCTGTTATACAAAGTGTTCCTCATATTATCAGGGTGGTGAGAAGAGTCACTTCCACTGCAGGAAATATACAGTAGTTTCTAAGGGAAACTGTGGATACTTCTGTGGTTATTGCTCATCTTATGCAAGGAACAGCATTATCTACTCTCTTCTGAGAGTGCCTTGTGTCAGACATGCAGAGTGCACAGTAATGCAGCTGAAACAGGTTAAGTGAAGGAAAAATCCAGAAGTTACATAGCCTTGTCCTTTCACTCAGAAATTTTACATGTTATGCTTATTTAGAAATAAAACCAGCTTGACTTTTCTTTAAATCTGTGATGGTAAATTTAAGCTACTTCTTGTGTCAAAGCATAAAGGATGTAAGTAATGTAAAAAAGATTCTTCCTGTGTTATATACTGTAAGTCTTCCTTTTGTCTGAAAACAGAATGAGATCTGAAATTGCATTAGAAGACTAAACAAGAATTTTTTGTTTCCTGTGTGGGATTGCAAGATGTTTCTTTCATGCTGTGCTTTGCATGAGGGTATGGTGATTGTTCTTGACTGTCCTAGATTGCTTTTGCTCAATTGTTTTGATTTTTGATCTTTTATTCAGGAACACATTGCCACTGATATCTAGATTGGAAACTCATTTTGGAGAAATGTACGGAAATCCCAAAACAATGAGGCTTACAAGTGCTTGTATGCCAGAAACTTTAAGATCAAAAGTTTTTTCCCAGTCAGAGCCAGTGAGTTTGACTGGGTGTCTCCTTTGAATGCAGAGTATTAGCTTACAATTGAATCATTGGCCTCTTGTAAAATTTCTAATCTGAAACTGTCAGAAGGATTTACAGCATTTCTTTATGCGTAAAGTTCAACTATTGCACAAATATCCAGACCAGAGATGAGTGAAGTTTCTGTTTTGGCATTTACTGTACTACATAGTTGACTATTTAAATAAGTATTTCCTGTTAAGTTCTCTCAGAAGTAATTGGAGCAATAACTTTATTCTTCTGCCCAAGCAAATAAATTGCAATAATTGGAGAAGCTGGCAGGTGGAATGATGTTGGAGCATCAGAGCTTTCTCTAGCAATAACTTTAAAAGACAAAAACAGTGAGAGCAGTGACAGGGAAGTGTAAAATTCATCCTTTACTTGCGTGTTTGACATATATCAGTGCTTTTTGTCGGTTTTATTTATTTAATGGACTCCTGTAATCAGAATAAGGATGTTGAAATATTCTGTGGTGTCCGTTTGACAGTTTTGGAAAAGTGGAGAGTAAAACTTTTTTTTTTTTAATTGGAGCATCTAGTTAAGTCACCCACTGCTATGCTGTCTGGTGTTTTTTCTGGAAACTATATATGAGGTAAGTACAGGCTGTCCTCTGCACCACAGTTGCTGTCAGCTGTTTTTCAAAATACACTAATATTCTCACCTTTAAATAAATAAATAAGTACCCCAAAGGTTGGGCACTTGGACTCTGTGTTGAATTATAGATCTCAGCTGCTTATTTATCTGATTTCTGATTGTTTTCCTCTGTCCTTTCCCACTTGAATCCTCTTGCACTTGGAAAAATAAAGCTGTACTGACTGAGGTGTTTTCCCACTGGAAGAATTAACTTAATTTTCATGACTCATGAGCAGAGGAATTGGTGAAAATATAACTTTATTTTCTGAACCTTTTATGGTCTTGCTGATGACAAAGTATTTGGTAGCCATTTCATATAACACCCTAATTTTAGGTGTGCACTTGTGCTGAGTGCATGTTTGGACATGTCTTGCTGTGGAGAAGGCACAGTTTGATCTCCTTTTGGGTTTTTGTCTATATATGCAAATGTTTAGGCAGTAATTCCATACAAGTGACAGAGTTTTGAGATATCTGCCATTTTAAAGACACAAAACATTGTGAATTATTTTTGTTTTCTGGAGGTGTTTCATGTTGACATTTCTGCAGACTTGATATCCAGCCTCATAAATACATTTCAAACAGTCAGTGAACAGCATGTGGTTTTAAAGATGATAAAAAAACTTGCTCTAGTCATTCATTAGGGAGGTGGCTACCAGTTCTTCTTGTGTTTTGGCTGCCCACTTCCCTCTCTGGAGTTGTCATCTGACTTCTTGTGAAAAGCACCACCAAACAACTGGAACCAAGCAGGCAAGAGAGCTCTGTCTGGGAAAAGGCCTTTCCTGTGTGAAATCCTGTTCAGGATTCATTTAACTAAAAACAGGGGGAAAGGTTGATTTTTTTGGGCTTGGTTTTCCCCCACCCCCCTTCCTTGCTTGCTGCTGTAGAGGAAAAAAGATCTTGCTGAAAATATGTATTGGATATGAACTCTGAGATGATGTTCATGCCCAATGCCAGCAGATGTGGCATGTGGAAAACCTGCAAGTTGTGTTTGCTGTAATGTTCCCATCCCAGGATGGGCTGTGCTTCCCCTCCAGCTTGCTCAACCAGATGAAGTTGCATTCATCTGTGTGCTTTTGAAGACAATAGACTTCAAATAATGAAGTCAGTCCTGTTTCTTGGAAGGGGGAAATCTCTGTGCCTTGGTGATGGGTTAGGACCTCTCCTATGCTGATGTAACAAGTTTACCTGACTGCCATGAGCAAATTTTCGTGACTGAAGAAATGGGGTGGGCATGTCCCGTCAGCTATTTGGATTTTAAAAAGTGCCTCGAATTCAGAGAGTATTTCATTTGAGTTGTGAGGGGTTAATGCTTCATTGCCTGTATTCAGAGTATAGACTTTACTATGTGAGGTTGCCTCCCAACCACAAAACTCTTTTATAATTTGGAGAATAAAATGGCAAAATTTAGCTTCTGGCCAACAGTGAATTGTTATTTTCTTTTGCAATGAAAATACTATTTTAATACAATATAGTATTTTTCATGTAAACATTGTAGTTATTGTCTGGGAAATCAGTCTGGGAAAGAAAGCAGTACTCCAGAATTAAAACATTCAGAATGCTGACATTGGATAAGTATCTGTACAATAATCACATTTTTTTCCTGTAACTTCTTTTTGTCTTTTGCAGAGTTTCCCAGTTGAGGAGAATGTTTTCAGTTAACTAGCACGATTTTTCATCCTTAAGCTTCTGATTTACTTGCTACTGAGCAGCAGAAATGCAGGAAGGCCCTCAAATCTGTGATGTTTGACAAGAATTATAATTGAAGAATACAAAATTTGGAAACTTGTTCTATTTAGTGATCAGAGTTTTCTTATAAACATCTTAAATTAGTTTTAATTTTCTTCTTCAAAATTCATTACTAAACGTGTAATCTTATCTTCTGAATTCATATATCTTTAGCAATAGTAAAATTCTGATTTCTGAAAAGATATGTTTTCATCTCATGTTTTCTAATTCAGTCACTTTTAGAAGACAATCCGCAGGTCTGTGCTACTTGAAGAGCTGAAGGTATTGTAGAAAGATTTACCAGTGAAAGCTTTGACTGTTCAACTGTTTTGCTATTGTGTATTCCAACTGTTGCTTCTGGATTGATGCAGAGTTTTCTTTTGGGAACAGAGTATATACCTAACCTGGGTGTCCCTGTTGCCACCATTTGGTGCAGGATGATACAGGGAAACCTTTGCAGCAAATCCTGAACTGCTGGTTTTTACCTTTGGGAACAGTGTGAACTTTGTGGAATGATCTCATAATTTTCTGCGCTGCAAATTTGTTTTTCTGAGTGCTTGCTTTCTAATTTATTGTTTCTTTTGGTCTTTTGTTGTAAGAGACACAGAGTTTGTACGGATTAGAAAGATGGTTTTGATTCTTCTGAAGACAAATTATCTTTGTGGTACTCCACAGGAACTTCCACCACAGTTGCAAGACCCTTCTGCAGAGACTTTGGGATACAGAATTTATATTAGGGTGGTTGCAGGAATGTTTCTCCACCCCTGAAGCAGTGAATTTATTGGCAGGGTTGTGGGGCTAGGATGGAACTTGTCATTTTCTTTCATGATGTGACTTTATGCTGTGTTCCTGAAGAGCAGAACTGAAAGATGTAGTCACCATCTGAGCTGACAGAGGGATGTACCTTTTTGTCAGAGCTGTTGGATATGCTCTAGGAGAACCTTAGTCTCTGCTGAGATACTAAATGTGCTGTTTTGCCCAATGCTTGTGATGCAAAGAGGAAAATGCCCTTGGCAGGGTGCAGTAGGGCTGGCTGCCAAATTTCAAAGATCCAGCTAAAAAGGCAAATAAACAGAGTCCAGAAAGGTGTGGTGCAACCCAGGGACAATATGAACAAGATTTGGCACTTTGCCCATACTTGCATAAGATACTACTTTGTGATATTTAATATATGGTAATTAACATGTTAATTAGATGTTTCTTGATGTGGGGGCATGTGGAGTTTGTACCCTTTCACTGACAAGGGTGGAAAGAAAAGAAATGAGTCAAGTCTGTTTTTACTGATAAAAGTTGTAGAACCAGAGAAGGTAGATAAGATGATATGCATTTTATGTTGTTGTACTGCTTACTTTCTAGAGGAGAAAACAATGGTTGGAGGTTATGGCATCTAAAACATTTTGCATATCTATGAAAAAAATGACTCTGCTAAAATCTGAAAGCTTTCTCAACTTGCCTGTTTTGATTGATACGGTGAATAGTGAGTGGTGTTTAGACAATGGGTTTATGCATTTGAAAGAAGGAAAATCATAAAATATGACAGAAATAACCTATGAAATAGAAACTTGCAAGAATTGGATTCTCTCTTTTAAGAAGTGGGGAGGTTAGAATCACTTTGTTGTGCTATTTACATGACTTGTTCAGGCTAAAGAGCTGGTTTTTACTTGTAACAGAATTATGCCACAATTAATGACCTCAGCATGCAGTAAAACTGGTAATAGGGAATGTCCAACACTGTGGAAGAAACACTTAAGACCAGTGAGTTCCTAACAGAGGCACTGTTCTGCAATGATATTTATTACCCCAGTAGTTATTTTTCTCTCTCTTTCTTAGATTGAAAAGTAAAAACATGAACAATAAGAACATGCTTTTCTGTTTTGGCTTCTAGGTGTTCACTTCCTGTTGTCATTATCTGGGAGAGTCATGAGAAAATTTGGACTTAAGTGTAATAGAAGAATGGCATCAGTTCCTATCTATGACAAGTTAAAAAGAAAAATTCCAGTAGAGATTAAGATTCCTAAAATTGTTATTGATTTCTTGTATTTACACATAAATTACTCTAGGGTTGTTTGGTTTTCATTTTACTCTCGCAGTCTTCTTTTTCTCTCTGATATTGAAATGCCAAGTTTTTGGTTTGATGTGTGTTCTTTCTTTTTTTAAATTTGGTAACCAGCACCCCTTCCATGTTAAAATTTGAAAGACTTACCTAAAATATTGCTTCTGCCCTTTGTTGGCTCTTCCTCTTTTTTGTTGTACTTTGAAAATTTAAACTCTCTTTTGTGTGTGCACATGTGTTTGGAGACTGGATCTAGAGCAACTTGGTGTCATTCTGACACCAAATTTCTGAGGGTTTTTTGTAAATAATAAATCACATCCTAACTTTGGTATAGTTGGTGTGGAGTTATCTCAGACCCGGGAATATGTGAATGTGGAGAGTGTGAAGCTGTCAACTGCTGGACAGTCGGGAGCCATTGGAAAGGTGACTTTGGGCCAGTGGGAGCCGAATGCCGGTTAAATTAAACTGAAATGGTGAGAGGTTGTGGTTTTCCTTATTTGTTTTAAAGGTGTGGGATGGACCAAATACACTGTATTATGCTGGGGAATTGGGGCCCAGGGAGGTTGAGGTACTTGACAAGTCAGTAATACATTACTTTTTAATCCTCATACCCAAATTTGCTAAGCTTTCAGAAACTCATGAGCTGCCATGGGTAATGTGACATTATCAAAATGGAACTCCAGAAGCTTTTTAGTCTTTGAACTTGATTTCCATTCTGGTTTTGGATGGAAACTAATAACTTTGTATTTTAGCTTTATTGTAAATTTTCTTAATACTCATTTTTATCTCACAAATATATCGAAAAAGTTTATTTGGTTTTAGGGAGTTGGAACACGTTGGTGTTCTTAATAATTCTGTCCCATGGATTGCATCTGCTAAGTTACTAAGTAAATCCTGTTTTATCCACCTTACTCAGGTAGTAACTAAATCCCGTTTCTGTTCTCAGTGTCATGGATTGTATTGGATTCATTGTCCACCTTGCTAAAGAGGACACAGAAGAGGAACACGAAGTTACTTTTTAAGTGTTGAGATGGCGCGTGTTTTGTACAAAACGTCGTACAAGTCTGTACTGCAGCTCTTGGACAAACTAATTTTAAGTGCTCTGTTCCTCTGAAGCTGCTTTGTTAGCTCTTGCAAGGAGATTGATGCCTGGGAAGAAGAGGGGAGAGGCCAAGTCTCACTCAACTTGTTCTTTCCTGTTTCATGACAGCATGTAGCTTGCCTGATCTTGGCCTATTCTGAGGAAAATACATTGAGAAGTGTAATATTAGGCCTTGATGTAGTAACGTAGCTTGAAGATGAAATTTATAGTTAAATCTAAGTGTTTTTTAACTCTTTAGCTTTTTGGGGAGAATGTTGTTCGATGAAACCAGAGCAGTTTTAACCCATATTAAATAAAGCAGCTAGAAAGCTGTCATTCCTGGAGATTTTGTTAGTCAGTGAGATTTGTAGTAAGGGATAAGGAATGGCAATGTAATTCCAGTCCTTCTTCAAAGCTTGATGCAGAAACCTACATATTGTAGAAAAATATTAACACTAATACAGAACAAATGGGTAATTCTTCTACCATCCACAAGTGATCTAGGATAGCCTTAGGAAGCAATATTGTCTGGCTTTGTGCAAGACTTAGTTTGTGTGGCTCGCACTGAGGTTAGTATTAATCTTAAAGGAAGAGATTGGAGTCTGGTCCTATAAGTCAGGCCTGGCCACCACCCAGCAACTAATGGTGTTGTGTTGGCTCAACTCAACTCAGATAAGGAACAAAAGTATTTTCCTTCAAATCCAAATGGAAAAAATATTGCGGTATTTGTGTGGGGCACTGGCAGTGCATCTGGCACAGGACAAACTCACAGGAGCTCTTGTTTCTGAAGTGTTCCCAGGAGGAGGGGAAGCAGGCAGCTGCTCATGTTTCTTCTACTGTGTTTTTAAGTAGTTGCATCCAAACATCAAACAAGTACAGTGTACTGATATGAACAATGGCAGAGAGAGAAAATTAAAAGCCCTGGTGTCTTTATGTCCCTCCCGTCTCTCCTTGGAAATGGTTTTCAGCCTTTTGCTGAAAACATTTACCAGATGCTTGGTTTCTTTTAGTGTTTTAGGTGAGTCTTTGAAATGACTCTGCCTTATGGGTTTGCCAGGATTCCATTGCATTCAGCAGTGTTAGTGTTTGGTTGATATTTAAAACGCTCTTTGATCTTGAATGCCCTGTTCCTCCCTTTAAATGATAACAGTAGCTTTTCAGGAGCAACAGCCCTGTTGCTGCTTTCTGTATCTTTCTATTTAGTGTTACTGTGTAGAATGTAGAGATTAAAGAGAGTAAAATAGTTTCTGGCCCCCTAAATCCTTTGGGTTTTAGTATACAGCATTATTCACATAGCCTTATTCATATAAACCTTATACAGCATTATTCACATAACCAGCAGCACTGGTCATGCTGTTTGATACATATTGTACTCATGTGCTGTCTTATTCTAACTGAAATCCATATATGTTTACAGTCTGTTATATAACACCATACTGGTCTTGCAAGCTCTAATGCTGGTGTGGAACAATACTGGGATGTATCTGTCAGTGCCAGCCAAATAATTTCACCGTAGTAAAGGTCTTCTGACACAGCATGGAAGAAAGCCAAGTTACCTTTATGAAATTTCCAACTTAAGCAACCAAGCTCAGCATTTACATTGTAACACAATAGTGAGAGACTATAGTACTTATGGTGATATCAGCACCTAGTTTGTTTTTATAGACTTTTATAAATGCTTATAATTGTGTGAACTTCTGTATATGTACTGTAGGTTACGAGGAATTTATCAGGGTAAAAACTGGAGCAGTTTCATGTTGTTTGTCTCACAGTGGGAGGTTTGACTGCAGGTGGTCTCACTCTGGCTATGGTTTGTCAGGTGGCAAGAAAATCCAGCATAGGGCTATGTTATCTTTTTTGTGTCCAGCCCCCATCCTTGTAATTTTTCCTGTGCTGTAGCAGAAAAAATTCTTGCTCTGACCTTCTGAGAAAGTTTTCCTCCATCTCTACTTGCTACTCAGTTTTGTTCTTTTAGGTTAGCAAAAGCCAGTTCAGACTTTCGTTCCTGTGACTAGCTGGGCACCAGTAGTTCTGCCTAGCAAGGTGCTAGTTTTGTGCTAGACTAGTGCTGTTTTGGTGTAGGGAATGAAAACCGAATGTGTTCTTAAATGTAAGTTTTGCTAAAATAATACAAGAGTGATGGATGATACATAAACATTGAAAAGTGAATCTTGTAGTTAACACCTGCTGACTAAGCAGGGTTTAAAATCTCTTGTTCTGCAACAGTTAGGACTCAGGTCATTGCAACAGTCTTTTAAACCAAATGATTGAAGTGTTCTTCCCCCAGTCAGGAGGTTTATTTCGTCCCAGTTACATCTTGCAACATATGATTGGCTTTTATTTTGCTCCATTGACTTCTCACCCATTTTGAAAGTGCCAAGTTCTTAAAATTCTTCAGAAAATCTCTTCCTATTTTCTTGTGTTTTCTTCTAGGTGATGGTTCAAAGCCAAGTATCTGCAGCTTTTCTTGACCCATCAGGTCAAGACGGTCATTTTTCTGTGACCCAAATCCCCAACTTCCTTGCACCCACTGATGGTTTCCAAAATTTTCTGGAGTGGTTCTTAAACGTTTCAGAAATTATTTGTGGAGAGACGTTGCAAAAGTATAATTTGTCCTTATGGTTTTAATAAGGAACTCTGCAAATCTAGATTTAATGTGTTAATACAGTAACACAGTCCTTTGGTCAGTAATTTCCAATCCCTGAGCAGATTGAGTAAAGAGAAAGGCGTCAATGTGGGTTTCTGATGCTGTGAGAAGCTCAGTGTTTTAGCTCAGCCTCTTCTCAAATTGACAGAAGATGCCTTTGCACTGAAAGAGTCTGGTTGTGGGCATAGGTTCTGTTTGCTGTCACTGTGACCAGAGAGGTGGTTTTTGGTAGAGAGGAGGGATATGGAGCCATGCAGGAGGCAGTTTCACAGCACTCTAGAAAGGCTCGTAAGTTCACTTATACAGTACCCTTTCAATCTGTGAAGGGGAAAGAAGATTGTGTGTGTGTGTGTGTGTATGGTGCTGCATGTGGCTCTTAACATGTACCTTGCTCAACATTATTTGAATACTTCACCTCTACAAGTGGGAGAAAACATAATAAACAATTCCTTCCTCCAGCATGGGGCTGACTCTCACGTGACAGGGCTTTGGTAGGGAATTATCATATTCAAGAAAATTAAATAAGTTTGGGAGAGTGTGTGTTGTTGGAGCCATTCTCCCATAAATAAACTGTCTTCAGCCTTGTGTTGTGACCTGGCTCACAAATAAGTGTAACATTAGATGGTTAAGAACCTTATGTTATTTTCCATATTTAAGCCTTTCACGGCCAACAGAACCTGTTTCTTTTGCTGCCTGCTTTATGAACAGCTGTTTAGCCCACAAGACATTTGAATTAAAACACTCATGTTTCCTTTCACATGGGAATTACGTTACTTTTTCCTTCAGCCTTCTTATCCGTATTATTTCAACCCTGTGCAGCATCCTGCTCCATCATGTGTTGAAGGGTACATGTACAGGCTTTAAGAGAAGTTGCAAAAGGGAAGCAAGTACCTGGCAGCACGGCATCACAGGGAACGGCACAGTTACACAACAGCTTGAGGAAAAGGACTGGTGGGAAAAGGGTGAAAAAAAAGAAGTGACAAGGAACAGAAAGCATTTTTTTTTTCTTTTCGTTTTAGACAGTGTTTTGCTGTTTGTACAGCATTTGTGACTTAACCCTTTAAGTGGTTGAACCGAACTTTCAGTGCAGCATTGTATGTCAGAGTTGTACTTATCTATGACACATAGTAAAATACATAATGTGCTAGATGTGGGACCTGTAATAAAGGAGGGGAGTCTTTTGTTTGCTTTTGGTTCAAAAAAAACCCCAAACCAACAACAAACCCCCTCAAAACTAGAACAACAAAACCAGCTCAAGTTGGTAATCTTTTAGTGCCTGTTAATATTAAAGAGCTGGTCTGTTAAAAGAGTAGTTCTTAGCCCTTCAGAACTGCATGTGATAAGAAAAAGATTATAGATTAACTAAATATTTTAAATAATCCTTAACTTTGGCTGACAACAAAAATGCGAGTAAAACCTTTACTACCGGGTAGAGGTGTACCAGGATATGCATCCTTTTTTTTTCCACTGAGCAATTCCATCCTTCCAGAGCTTGGAACATTACCAACCTGCACATGCCAGCTCAACAGAAAAGTGTGTGTACACTCTTTATTTACAGCTTTATGAATTTTAGTATGAGTTTATAATGATGATATTGTGGCTGGATATGGAGTCTGATAACTTCCTGAGGGATGTAAGTGTGCACTCTCTGACTCAAAATTGTCTAACATTAATAGGTAAAAATTGGATTGCTGAAAATATTTTAGAACTATTATAAAACAATTATTGTATAAAATTAATTTCAATTCTGTGCATTTAACTTAGTTACCTTTAACTCTATGGACTTTATAGTTCCAGTGCAACAATTCTTTTATATTTTTTATATTTATATTTGGTTTATGTATAAGTGTTTCACTAGCAGAGCTAACTATGTAGAAAATTCTAAGAGTGTATTTGTGCTGATGAATGTACTAGTGAATTTAGGTTAGCAGAGTAAGAAAACTGGCACAGTTTACATTGAGTGTTGTGCCTGTAACTTCTGTAGTTACAGATCTGTCTGTATGGCCTGTGCCCTAATTTACAGGGAAGTGTAAGGATAGGTCTAATTTGTACACATGTGCTTTCTACTATATAACTTTGCATAAAGAAATCTGTGTGGCAAATTCCCAGATGTGATCAGCAGAGGGTTAAACAACACTTGATGTCTTGTAATGTCATTAGACTTGTGTTAAGAGTTTCTTGTAAAAGTTGATTATTCTATGGATAGAGGACCTTCTGGCCTACTTAAAATGATAGCCTAACCTTCAACCTGTCCTTTTTCTCATTGCAGACCTTTCAGCAGCCCAGAGAAAATTTGCCCATTC
This sequence comes from Pipra filicauda, assembly GCF_003945595.2. NCBI lineage: Eukaryota > Metazoa > Chordata > Aves > Passeriformes > Pipridae > Pipra > Pipra filicauda. The sequence goes on along the minus strand of NW_024105087.1, from coordinate 2,856,355 downwards.
TCTGAGAGACTTTAAATTTGAATTCATTGGTGATGCAGAGACAGATGATGAAAGATACATAGGTAGGTAAGAAATGGTTATAAGCGGCTACATTTTGCCTTGCCATCCTGCAACATGATTAAACCTTTTTTTTTTCTGGTTTTGTATTACAGATGCATCACTTCATGAGTTTTCAAACTTTTTAAAAAATCTTGAAGAACAAAGAGAAATTTTGGTGAGTTGCAATAAAAGATTTAAAAAGCTGTGCATTTAGCAAAGAATAAAATCAAAGTTAGTTGAAGTTGCCTACTGCTTTGTTAACCACCAAGATGTTTATATCACTAACTAAACAGGGGGACCTCTCATTGTGCAGCCTCTGGTTCTGTAGTCTGGAGTTAGAGACAGAAACTAGTTCTCATTAAAGAAGAAATCTGTATTGTAGGGATGGATAAGTACTATGTGGTTTAAAATGATAGTGCCCTGATAGAAGTATGGCTGGGGTGAAAACCACCATGAAGTTGTTTACATTTACAGTCAAAAGGAAGCTGAAAGAGTTAATGCTGCATCAGCACACCCAGGGTTTGGCAGTTAGCCAAGTTTGAATCCAGAATCTCTATACCTCCAGCTTCAGTGCCTCTGTGGATCTGGGATGCAATCTGTTGTCTCTATGTAGTAGCAGACTCAGAAACCTTTACTTTGTAGGTGAACTTCCTGGTGGAGAGTTGGAGCTGCAAACATTTGGGTTCTCTGTTGTGTAGAAGGAGTGAGTTTCTTCATTCAGTTGACTGTGATTGCTTAGGTTTTAGTGTAACACAGCTCATGTTGTCTGCACATGAGAGCTCTGCAATGCACCTTGCTGTCTGGATTTCCTAAATTTTCCAGAGGAGGGGGGCTTTCTTTCTGGGTGGTACTATGGCTCTCCTCAGCAGCTGCATGCCCAGCTTTTGTTTCAGAGCAGGAATTCATAGAGCAGGTGCTGTGTACCCAGTTTTCATCTGAGTGTTGTCAGACTCTGCATCTAGGAAGTGTACTCAGATCTGCCTTGATAGCAGTTGCGTTTCTCAGTATTTGTCGTGTGATTATATCTCTGTCTTCTTGGAAATCAGTGACCATTTGGCACCACTGACAGGAAGCTGAGACTTATCTGTCTTCTGTGTTTCTCTCTGCCAGAAGCTGTGCCTGCAGTGTAGGAGTATGTAGATAAGTGAGAAAAGAACTTATGAACCATTATTTTTTTATGTTTCTCTCTCCAGCAGTCCTGAGCCCACTAATAGTCATGGTTTCTTGTGTGTGCTGTGTTATGTTCTGATGTGTTGCTCTGATCTGGTACCACACTTGGGTCTGAATTAGGGTCCGTGTGATACCTCACACATTCCTAAAGAGTACTCTTTACATAGTAGAGACAATTTTTCAGTGTCTTGAGTTGTTTTGCCAAATTGTAGGGATTTGCTCAAGTATGTTTCAATACTTCTTTTGTTTTTCATAATTCTGCAATATAGTTCCATAGCTGTATTTTATTTAATGAATTTGCATAAATCTAATTAGTGAAAATCTTAGGGAAGTCTTAAAACAAAAAATACTTTATGGACTGTCATGTTATTTTAATATCAGGCTTTTTAGGGATGATCAACTTCAGGACTTCAGAATTATGTGGCACATTTCAGTGGCTGTATCAACAGATCTTCAGCAGGGATAGATTACCAGCGCAGTAGGCTGTGGAGAATCCAGTGCTGTCTGTCTACATAGTAAAACACTTCAGTTGTTCAAACTGAATGCCATGAAACAGTATTACCTATTTTTTTGGTATGATGTCCATGCTTGCACAGAAGGTGTTGTCTCACTAAAAGCTCATTAATGTCAATTTCTTGGTAGGAGAAGAATAAAATGCAGTATTTGTTAGAACAGTGACAGTTTGATGAAAAAAACAGGGAGTATAAAATGTTAAGGGGCAAATCTTTAATACCAAATAGAAACAGAATATATTCTCTGAGTTACCAGATACGTGGCCTTTTATTGCATTGCAGTCCAGCAAATGTTATGTATCATTTCTGGAGTGAGTCAATATAACAGTGGCCATAAGTCTCTGAGAAAATGATTGTGTGGTGACTGGAAAAGATCATTTTCAACGTCTGCTGCTCTGACTTTTTTTTTTTTTTTTTTTTTTTAAGACTGCTCAGTGGATGTTTTAACAGTGGCATGAGCTCTAGGGATACTCCCATGGAGAATATTAGGGCATGTTGCATTCACAGATGTTTGGAATCAGGTCAGGGATCCAAAGACTTTCCATTAAGATGCTAAGTATACAGCAGGATTTTTTTCAAAAGCGTTCAGTCTTCTTTGTTAAGAATGCTTGCTGTTGAGAATTTTTCCCCTCACTATTTCAAAGATGACCAGAAGATTTCTAACTGCCCCCTTCAGTTTCAGTGCACAGTTGAAGAAAAAATTCAGTCACATAAACTAAAATTAAGGAAATCAGTGAAGAATTACAGAACTGAGGGCATTTCAGATGTTGCCATGCATTTTAATTTTTCCATAGCTTGGTAGCTTGGTGACATTCCCCAGGGCAGACACGAAATAGATCACTTTGTCCTTGAGAATATTCTGGAAGTTTTTTTCACCTGTTAAAGGTGAGTGGAATCATAGGACTTTGATTCTGCTCCTTTGGCATTACGCAAGTGTTGTGGAAGTTCAGGGATGAAAGGGAACTTTGCGAGACTAGTCTGAAAAGGTGGGGATGGACGAGGCTCAACGTGGTCATGCTCCCATGCTCTGTCCCACTACCTGACCATTCTTCTGCTTGCCAGGGCAAGCACCAAACCTCCCTCTCAGCCTTGGTTCCCCTGATAGCAGAAAGCAGGTTCTCACATAACTCTTCCTTAACGACGCTTGAAGTCCAGTCAGCCCTCACAGCACTGCCTGTAACTCTTGTCAGCGTCTCTCACAGTTATGGGCAGTGTCCAGCAATCTCTCAAGTCCTATTTAGTAGTGTCTTATGTCCTGTTGGGTTTGTTTGCTCCTATCCCAGGATTCAGTTGGCTGCATTTACCTCCAGCTCTGCCAGAGGTGTGAGTCGCAGCAGTGTCACATGTACCTCGATGATCCTTTTCAAGTGCTGGTCTAACCTGTTCTTAAAAAAGTTCCAACAATATGGATTTCCCTTTACTCCAATGTTTATTCTTCAATTTTTTTCACCTGATATCCATATTGAGTCTCTGTAAGTTAAGGTTGCTGTTGCTGTAAGTTAAGGTGGTAAATCTCTGAGAATGTTTCTGAAGTAGTCACAGGGAAAAACTGTTCTTTTTTCCTTCATAGTGGTATTTAACATCTGTATTTTTCCTTGTTCAATTTAATTACACTGAGTTTAGACCTTCTCTCTTTTATGTCAAAATTACTTTTAATCCTGTTTTATGAAAGCACTGACATTTTGGTTTGGATTTGTATTGCTCCACATGTATGTTAGTGTGATGGAGTTACTTGTAAGTCACTCCAGAAATTCCTACTGAAAACTGAATCATGCAGGAAACTTGGCTGTTGTTTCCTGTGTGGTACTTGAAATGTCCTCTTAGCTGAACAGGTATTCTTCAGGGTAGTTTTGCAACCAGGATGTTGTTTTCTCGTTCTTCCTACAATTTATTTAAGACCAGGTCACCACCTTTGCTTTTGAGAATGCCATGTGGGTTGGCATCAAAGACTTTGTTGAGGAGGTGAGCTACTGTGCTGATCTCAAAAAGGAAGCTAGATGTTGTTCTTAACAAATGCAGAGTAGCCTTTAAGTTTCTATAGTTCCAGGACCTGTGAGTATCAGAGTTGCTATGTCTGTTCTATAACTTACTCAGTTCTTGCTTTCTCCTTCTCTTCTCCCTTTTAAGTTGCTGCTGTGTTTGCTCTTCTGTCATCCTCTGGGGCCTTGCTTGCTCTCTCTTTAGTTTGCTTTGCTGAGTTCCTAAACTACTCTGAAGCAAAGCCCCTTCTGACTTGAATGCAATTAATTCTTTAGTTGCGTAATATAGGAATACATCTAATTGCTCTTAAGGAATCCTTGCTTCCATTAACATCCATTTTTTTCCACTTTGTCAGATAATTTGCTATAATTAACCGAGGTTTTTTTCCTTTGTGAAGATTATTAAAATCTGCTGTTGTTTTACACTTCATTGTTACTTTAACTCTCTTTCCAGTACATAATGGTTTTATAGCTTCCTTCCTCTCTGTTTTTGGAGATATATATGAAGAACCTCTTTTCTTTAGAGTTTTCTTTGCCCCTTGCCAAATAAAATGTGCTTTTGCCTTTGTCTTTCTAACTTTACCCTTAAGTACTTGTTTGTTTCCTTTTCACTCCATCACATTTCTCTTTGTATAAGATTTCTGACACAATTATATTCACCTTACTCTATTTCCTGTCATTCCCCAAGGCAATATAAATTAGCTGGTTTATTTTGATATGTTCTCTTCTATTTCTTGCTACGGTTTTTGCACACTTCTATTCCTTCAGATATTTTAAGAGAAGACGTGCTATGTAGTTATTTTTTAAGTCCTTTTTCTCCTTTTTTACTTTTTTTTTTTTTTTGCAAAAGAGAAAGGCTGCTTCTTGTGCCAAAAGTATTTTTGTGGTTTTGGCCTCTCAAAAATCCTTTTGCATTCCTTGTCAGTTTTACCAGGTTGGCAGCATTGAATCCAGATTAGCATCTCTCTGAAAAGCAGAATTATGCCCGACATATATCAGGAACACAAGAAACAGTTACTCTATGGATTTTTAAAAAAATATCTCAGTCAAGTCACTATTTTAGTCTTTCCTTTTCTTCCTCTTAAAACAAAACAAAACAAAAACAAAAAAAAAAAAAGAAAGATGGAGGAGAGGGTTTCCAGTTGTGGTTTCCTCAGTTAAAAGAAGTTGAGAAGTTGTTAAGGTTCAAATGAATGCACTCAAAAAGGTTAGAGGTAAAATCTAAATAATCTGTACAAATATGTACATACACTTATTTATACTTACTTATACTTACCTCTTACAATGAAGTATTTAGGTGCACAAGTATTTATTTCACAGGTTAAGTGCTCACTTAACACATAGTGTTCCTTAATAGCTTACTCTATTACCTTTTATTCTGTGCCTCTTTGTATCTAGTTTACACTAGTTGAGTCTGCTGTGAAGATGGTGGTATTAATTTTTCCGGGCTTTCCTTTGGCACTCTGCACATGGGTATTTAAGGGTTTCTATGTCTTAATCTATCTTGACAGTAATCTGAAGAAATCTGTGTGAAGGAGCAATCAGTTTACTCACTGATGTAGGGTAAAAAAGTACCCGATAGCCTTGGATGTGTGGTGTATTCAGGATCTGTTCAATAGGAGTTCAAGGCATTATGTAGTACTCCATATGTTCAGATCCTTTTAAGTCTGCTGACAGCACAGGCTACTAAATATATCTGCTGGGACAGTAGAAAAGATGGAATTGGTGATCACTTTTGAAAAATTAGGCTGCCAACAGCATATTGAACATCTCAGATGCAGAGATAGAGGCATAGATAAAATATCTCAGGAACAGCACTTGACTTCCTTAATTGCAGGATCTAGATCCTTTTCTTGTGTAAATTATCCATTTTAATAAAACATTTTCCAGCTTTAGAAACAAGCAGAACAATTGCTGCTATGTCTTATTGCTCAGCCTTCACATTTCTTCTGTGTGGCATGAGACCAGATGACAGTCATTAAATTATTGGAATATGGAACATGAATGTAGAACTATGACTATTTCAGGCACATCTTGGTCTGTTTTGGTGATTCCTGACATCAAATGTTTATTTGTTTATTTTTCAATGCCATACACAATCTTTCTGAAATAGTTTTGTGAGTCATGTATGAATTTGTGTGCATTAATCTCTAAAATAAAAGTGACTTATCTATAGAATAGAAAAAAAAAGGTGCAAAGCCAATTCTGGGTGTGTTCCTCCCACCTTTGAGTGAATATGACTGACATGTTCTGTTACCACTAGAGCTTCCACTTCCAGATAACTCTGTGGTCTCGCATGCATCAACATAACTCACTAGAGAATTTTCATTCTGTTAGTTCATCAATGGGAAATGTTTGGAATTTGCATTGTAAAACTGTCACCAGTTTGGATTTTGCTGGTTGTTAATAACACCACTGTTTCTTGTGGAGGAAGGCGCTGACAATTGAGCAGTTCATTCTTGACTGAACACTGAAGCCGTTGTTTGCTGTTGGAGTCCTCGCCTTTCAGTGGCATCTTTTTGCTCCCTGGTGAGCTTTGCCATGCAGGAAGAAAATGGGCATTATGCTGTTTTCTTTTCTGAGGAACCTTTTTGCCTTGTCAGGATCATTATATGACCAGGGTAGACTGGAAGTGGTTTTCTGCTGGTATGAGAACCAGAGCGATGTTCTGGTGTGTTACACTATTCAACTCTTGTGTTTTGGGTTTGCTAAGGGAAGGACTTCCTTGGAGGAGTTATCCCCAGCTTTCCTGCACTGCAGCTGGGGAAAAGCTGATTTGTTGCTGCTTGTAAGAGTCACTCTCTTTATTTTGTTTTCCTATTTGTTATGTTTATGGCTTTGTAGTATTTTTCTATTCTTAGTGGAATGTATTTCATAAGAATAAACTTATTCAGAAATGGGACTATTAAATAGCTTTTAGTAAACAATCTTTACTAACACTCACTGCCTGTCTTCACCTTTTTTTTTTTAAGTGTAATAATTTGTCATTTGCTAACGATACCAATTTAATTTTTGAGGTCAGCAGTCTCATAGCAAGAGAATCATTGCAGACAGCCTTTCAGAGCAGAGCACAGCTTAGCAGATGGGTCATAGGAGGCCCTTTTAGCTGTCTCTGTCCTTTAGATCAGTCATGAACTTCCACTGAACAGGAAATAACCTTTCATTGAAAGAGTGAACTCAGGAGTCCTGCTATTGTACTCTCTGTAAGGCAAGGCTGCTGCTTTTGAAAGAGCCAGCAAGTGCAGAGCACAGGATTCTCCCTGTATTGCAGCTTGTGGTGCAGGGGATCAATGGTCTAGGAAATTCCCCACGGAACCGATTTGAGAAACTTCTTGTCGTCTTACCAAATCCTGGGAGCAGTTTTCTGGAACACTTAAGAGGAAGGTGATTTTTGTTACAGATGCCTTCTGGTACCTCAGAAATGCACAAAATAAGTTGTCCAAAACAGATATATCGCCCGTCCACCTGGCTTTTTTGTTACCAGATGGCTTCCTCCGCAGCAAATGAATCCAGAGCAATGCACATCACTTTGATTTTATAGCCTCTGCACACATGCAAAGACACACAAGTATTAATGTGCTATGAGACCCCCTTAAAAATCCTTTAGTCTATAGATTCCAGCCTTAAACCCAAAAACCCTCAAACACCCATGTCTGTATGCCCAATGCGTGGCTGAGGCCTTGCATTATTTAGGATTGTAAAGCTACAGGGAAAGCTCTAGTGCAGAGAGAAAATCCAGACTCTTACTAGAAGAAAATATGATTTGAAAACAAACAAATGACCCTTGGGCGTGGGCTGCAGTGCCTGCAGTCAACAGTGCTCCACCTAAATACAAAACCAGTGCTGAGAAGTAGTTAGAGATGCACCCCTCTATCTGCAGGGCTTGCTGGCAGCAGAAGTGGCCGTGCAGCCAACTGGGAGCATATCTTAACTGTAAGTGCAAACCATATTGTCTTGGGAAAAAGGAGAATAGAGGATAAAGCTTCATAAGTAACACTCGATGTCCTCAGTAGTGGAATTGTATCTGCAAAGTTTTGTAATACAGGGTTTCAGGCATGGGTCTTAATTCTTTGAGAAATTTCAGTAGCAAATCACTATGCAAATTACTAAAGGTTTTTCGAGGACATAAAGTTCTTTATAAGTTTCCAGCATTGGGGATATCAGAATTGACTTTTTTATTAAGCTGAATGTTGCAATTTCTTAGAAAAAAACACAGAAGAGCTATGTCCTCTGTAAGTAGAAGTGCAGCTGTCGGTGCTAAATTTCTTTATTAGAAAGTAAACTTCTTTATTTAGCAGCATTGTTAACTACTGTGTTATTGAATCACTGGTAGGTATGTCTTCCTTTCTGCATTCTCTGTTGCACTCAGTAAGGCAACACTTCCTTCCCAGATCTAGTTTCATTGACACTTATTAGTTTCATGAGCTTTGCCCTACTGACTGGCAGCCTCCCTCTTTGCTTTGTTGAGGGTAGAAACAGTCCTACCCCTGACTACAAATAAACCTTTCCGCTTGGTATTCTGGGAAACTAAACCCCCTCGTTTAGGTATGGCATCCAATCTGCATTCCAGTTCTTGGGATGTGAATTGGGAACTGTGCTGCTGTGCAGTTTGCAGGAAGGTGTATGTTTATGGCTTTGGCTTTTGTCTTTCTCAGTAAACCTGTCTTTTATGGGAGAATGCTTAGGTTCAGAATGGAGCAGAGTCAGGGTGTGTATTTACCTCATCACTGGAGTTGTTGATGAGCAGTGTGTAATTTCCAGTGCTTCAAGTAAGGGCTGAAGCCTAAGGATATTTTTAGGGTGAAGGCTGTGAGACCAGTGCTGCATTTGTCTAATAAGAAAAGCAAATTTTGATTAACTTGGGTTGGTCTAGCCTTTTTAGCCACAGGGGCTGGACTGAACTGGGAGAACTCCTGTGGATGGTTGCTCCTCTGCAGGCCGTGCAAGGAGCCTTGCTCCTCTGCAAGACAAGCCTGGTTCTGCCTACAAGGGGAGCAGGAACTTAGAGGACCTGCTCCTGCCTACTGCAGGAGGGCGAGAAGGCAAGAGGAGCACTGAATGCTGGAGCATGGTCTTGTCTGTCAGGTTGCAGTGCGTAGGAGGAGTTTGGGGAAGCAGTGTCTCCCTGAACTCCTCTGAGAAGGGAGGAAGTGACAGTCTAAATGGAGTCATCTTTGTGGACTGGTGCTGACTGGTAAGTGACCTGTTGGATCTTGTTGACTCGACTGGAGGTACCCAGCAGCTGTGAATGAGCTGGCTGATGGATTTAGTCTGTGCCTTTCCTAGTCTGCACTAGGAAATGTTGGTTTGGGCCCCTTAATCTATGGCCTGTTGCTTATTTCTTTGAAAGAACTGAAACTGGAAAAGTCAAGATTAGCACCATTTTATAGGACTTCTCTGAGGAGGTGGAGTTTCCTGAAGGCATCTGAAATAAGGAGATATACACAAAGCTGAAAGCCTGCTTTAGGGTGTTGTTGGAAATGTTGGATACAGTGATCTTCTGGGGTGATGATGGCAGTGATGATTTTATTGCTGCTATTGCCAGGTTTATGTTCAAGTTAAGGTAATTCTTTGACCTTTCCATAGATGCTGCAGATAGAACAGGAATAGTGTAGGCAGTTCCAGACTGTCTGCCTGGACACGTGTGCACATCAGGTTAAACATTTCTTAAAGCATTCCTGAGACTTTGGCATTCGTAAAGCTGGTTAAGATACTGTTACCTGAGACATGACCTCTTTATATTGATTCACTTATTAGTTACATGCCATAGTTTGCCTGCCAGATCTTATAATTGAATATATATATTTCTTTCAGATAGATTTAGGCAGATCAGAGATGTAAAGTAAAGAAAGGAATTTTTTGTGCCCTTTAAATAGTACATTCCTGTTATAATCTGATTAGAGAAGTAGAGTGGTGAAAATTAATTTAAGAATCAAGACAGAAGTTGAAAAAGGAAGGAACAAGTAATTTTGTATTAATGAATATTTAACTTAAATGCCTAATATAACTTTTCCTGGAAATTTTACATTTTAACATGATCCTATTTCTTAAGGAGGGTACAAGTGATAATTACAAACATATTCAAGCAGTCGTTAGCTTATTTCCTATTTTCTAATCTGTTATCCATGGCTTAAAAAAAAAAAAAGGAAAAAAGATGTTGTTTTGAGTTGCCAAGTTATAAATAAGCAAAGAATGAATAGCAGTGTAAATAATGTTTTTGTTCTATAAATAAATATACATATTTTTGTATCTTTTCATGACGCACTGGATTCTAAGTACTGGAAAACAGTGGGAATGCCTCTCTATTTAGTCTTGTGCTGGACATATTTAACTATGAACTTTGTTTTTATCACTGCCAGTCAGAAGAACATCTCTGTAATTCACTGTTGAACTTACCAGTCTTGTATTTTTATGTTTGAGCATGGTATGAAGCTTCATGAGAGTTTGACCAAAGATCTGCAAAATCTCACTCCACCCTCTCGAAATAATCAAGAGTCCTGTTATGTAACCCAGGCACAGAAAGCAAAGGGGGTGACAAATCATAAATACCTGTATGGAAGGCATCTGGGGATGCATCTATTAACAAAAGTTTAAGTTGCACAAAATGATAAATGTCTTTTTTGGAAGGAGGGGGAGCTTGTTTTTCTTTTAATGAAAGAATTACTGGCATATCATACCACTGGCAGCAGTGGAATCTGTTTCTTGGCAGTCGCTGAAGAGAACATCCCATTTTGATTTAAAGATTATTTTCTGCTTCAAACAAATTCCTGTAGTGGTTCCCATGGTTAGTACTGCACAGGAGTAGCAGAGCAGTGATTTACAGACAGCCCTGCTGGTTTATAAAGCACAGTCTTTTCTGTGAATGTTTTCCTCTTCTTTTTTCTTCGTTACATCAAGGTGCTGTGGTTTTCTTTGACTCGGACTTTGTGTTCAGCACATGTTCAATTCCCGTTAATCTTACGTGTCACTCTTTTGAGTAAAAGTTCAAACAACTAATAAGCAACTTGTCGTTTGTTATTTATTTTTAACCTTCAGACCATTTAAGTGCTCAGTTGCTGCCTTTAAATGCTTTAAAATGATTCTAGTACCTGTGGTGCTCTGCCTCCTGGCAGCTTGTGTCTTCTTCTCTGAGGAGGCCTCACAGCTTTCTGCCTTGCTTTGTTACTAGAGGGGAAACTGGCAGAACCAATTTAAACTTCTTGAAGTTTTCCAGTATAGAAGGACTATTCTTTGATTTCCACAAGCAGTTCTTCACTCTGACTTGAGAATTCTTGCAGTCAGCAAGAAGAGATCTTTTAGTTCTCAGGTGCTGTGTCCCAGGGACCTGTTTCTGGTGCTCGATCCGATTATAAATCCAAATTGCTCTTTCATTTCAGCCCCTAGGAAAGTTCTGGTAACCTGAAAAAATTTGAAAAATCTGAATATTCTAAAAACTGCCCTGGAGACTCCTGCTAACTGCTTGAGTAGTTAGGGTACATATTGCACAGGCTGCTGGGTGGGCTAAATCCTTCCTAGAACCACAGTTCAGCTCCTGCTTGGGGCATTCAGCTGTCTTCATTTGGTGGGATTGGAGATAGTTTAGGGAATTAATGGTTCTCCAACTGCCAAGAGTATTCACAAAGCCTTGGGATGGACTCTTCTGGATATCTCTTGGCTGTGCTGGAGACTTGGCAGAAGTTGCTTGTTGTCCTTCTCCACCCTCCAGTTTACTGCAAGGGTCTCCTCTGTCGTGGTTAGGCCAGCACTGCTTGTACGCGTTTGAAAGAAAATATTGTCAGGATTCCTTTTCCTTTTGCTCCCACCAAGGGTGTGCTGAGGGGTGCTTTGAGTGTTTTTGGCAAAATTAGGAAATGGATGCTGAAAGAAAAAATTTGGGCCATGAGGAGAAGTGCTCTGAAGTTAGGACATAGCTGTTACAGGGATGACTGTGCAACACCCAGTTTGGCCCAGACTTGCCAGATATTTGGGTTTCCAGTTAGCTACAGGTTAGTGAGCTGCCCTGGCTGTTGAAAAATGTGGGTTGCTCTGGTTACAGTGAATTGGCAGGATGACTCCCACAGTAATCCCTGCATGGCTCCAGGGGTGGGTGGGAGCAGACAGTGGTGTGCAGATTCCTGTTGTGCCAGATCTCCAGTACATCCCATGTGTGTTTTATGATAAAAACTTTTCAGAAGTGTTCCAGAAGGCTAGATTAAGCCTGTGATGTTTTATCTGAAGCTTTTCACCTATGAAGGGGTGGGGGGAAAGGGGATGAAAAAGAGAGAAAGCCTTCTGTTGTATCTCAGGGTAGCTTCCAGGGAACTCTGCCTGAACTCCTGGCATCTTAGCCCAGTGGCTGTGCTAAGCCCAGTCCTAGGCTTCATTGGTATGATGGAATATTGTGTCCTTTTTCTTTCTCTTTAGTATGGCTATGAGGCTGTACATATTGTAAGTGCACTGGTGAATGCTCACCCTGTCAAATAAACTTCTTGTTTATTGACTTTGAACCTCTTGATTTTGTAACTTAGGTTAACTTAAGGTCTTCTTAATGTACTTAACTGTAAATATTTGGAAATATATATCAATGCCTAATGGCTTTAACTGTGTCTGAAAAGATTATTATTTGCTATTCAGTATTCAATTCAGCATGTTTGTAGTGCTTCTTGTTGCAGAAACCAAATGAAAATGATTCGACCTCCATCTCATTCTGATCTTCAGTCACTGAGACCATCAACCTGATCTGCAAGAGCGGCACAAATAAAACAGTTGAAGTTTGGCTGCAGCCTCGAAATTTCTGAAACTCCTGCATTTGTTTTAGATTTAATTTTCCTGATAGTGGATTGAAATAAGGGATTGAAATTTTGAAGGCTTGAATGAACTCAAGAGATGTGATTTTTTTTTTTTTTTTATTTTTTTTTTTTGAGTTAGGACTCCTAACTTGCATGCTTCTCTGTTATTTTACCCCGGAGCTTGCTTCCTTTTTTCTTTTTATTGCTGATGCTAAAGTGACTTGTCAGTCTGGCTATGGAAACCTAACCCATGCTTTTTTTTCTTTAGGCACTCAGTGTTACTGAAACTCTGATCAAACCTTTGGAAAGATTTAGAAAAGAGCAGCTAGGAGCTGTAAAGGTTTGTCCCTTGTTGCCTTTATAAGTTTGTTTAATTTCTCTACTTGGACTGCATTGCAGTAATGACATGTAATTGGCAGAAACATACTGTTGTTTAGATTTCATGTATTCACACTTTTTTGTTTCTATTTTGAGAACTTGCTTCAGAAACAAATGGAATGTTTCAAGAAGAGAAGAATGTGTCTTCTCCATTCTTTCTTGTCACCTCTCTTATCTCTTATGTCTGGAATAGGAACAATCCTGCTAACAGCCTGCCCCCCTTCCTAATGGGTAATCCTGTTCTGCCTTGTATTTGCTTGCGGTTGCACAACAAAGGCTGAAAAATATTAACTGCCTAAAGGAGCTTGCTCATCATGTGCCTTTAACTGCGTTTTTGCTACCTGCAAAGTGAAAACTGCCTTTCTTTTACTTTTTTTTCTTTTGCATAAATAACTCATTGTCTCTGCGTGAGTGGAAAAAATAGGAATGGAGAGCTTAAAGATGAGATCTCATTCAAAGTTCCTCTTTTTGGTGAAAGTGGTAATTTTTTTAAGATTGTCACAAAGTTGTGTATATTTTAAAAAAATGGCACAGTGAACTTCATGTATTAAATAAAGACTATCTTTGGATAAAAGTAACAAGGACAAATTTGACCTCTTCGTACCTATCTTCCTTCTTGCAGTGAGGAATTTAAATGCTTATTAAAAAAAAAAAGGAAAGGAAAAAAACCCCAGCTATTTATTACAGTTTTCTGTTGCAAAACTCAATTACTACATTTTCAAACCAACTGCATATGTTTTATTTTATAATAATGATGTAATTAGCAGTGATATTTAATAGCTAAGACAATGTTTCAATTACAAGAGCACTATACATTTTGAGTTTAGCAGGAATGATTAGCATGTTCTGCATATGATTTCAGTGTTCATGAATTGAAAATGCTCTGTTCAGCAGAAATCCTTTCAGTTTAATAATACAACGAGCTTTGTGTAATTCTATGGACTTGAGAGAAGTATATTAGATGACCCAACCAACATACAATGAAAACTTGGTCTGTGAGGGACCAAGGGAAGAAAAAATTCATTCTAAATGTAACCTATTGTCACAGAAGCAGCTGTTTAATGAATGGATTATTTCAGCAGTATTTTTGCTGTTAAAGAACATTGCTGTTTTGGGTGTGAGAACTCCTAATGCTTTAAATTATCTCATATCTTCACTCATTTCCTAGTCAGGATTTTGTTCCTGATGGTTCTAAGGCAAATTACATTGACATTGTCTACATCTCTCATTTTTCTTGGATGGATGTTTCATTCCTTGTGTCCCTGCATACTGTTTCTGTGAAGCTGTAGCTATTATTTGTGATTTTTTTTTTTTTGACAGAATTTGACCTTTAAATAGAACAGTCTTACATAATTGTATAATATTTAAATAAAAATCCTTTAAAAATATTTAGCTCTTGGAATATTCTTAACTGAATATTTATTCAATATAATCAAAGCACTGACACTGGAAATATAATACTACTTAGCTCTGAAAAAGAAGTTATGGCACCTAGTGGTGAAATATATCTGGAACATTGTGTAGTATTTACTTTAGGAAAGATTTATACGCTACTATTACAAACTAAAACTTGAATGTGCTGCCTCAGATTTTCCTGTATCTTACATCCCCCACTGATGAAATGGTCTGAGTTAGGCTTAAGAAGAAAAAGAATTGCTCTAATCCCAAACTACTTGTGTAAAGTTTCTGGCTTTGCCTATTAAGAAGTTAAGAGAGCTCTTTTTTTGTCTGGCAGCACTCAAATATTCACCATATAAATGGAAACTTTGCTAATAAAACCACAGAGATGCACCCCCTACCCCACACTCTACTTTCTTCCTAATTCTCCAAATGCTAATGTGTTATCTCTGATCACACTGATATCATATATATATCTTAATATTTCTCAGTTGATAACTAGTATTGTGGCTCCTTTTTTACAGGAAGTTCTTAGACTCATAATGGAGGGAAAAACCACCATTTTTTGCAAAAGCACTTTCTGAGAAGCAATCCTGAACAGCTTACATCCCCCTTTAAATATAATGCCATTTTCAGAATCTAATGGTTCAGAGAACAAAAATGTGTATTGCTTATAGTGTATATATAATATTATTAAAAGTGAAAGGTTAAGAGAAAAAAAAAAAAAGAGCAAGTATGTCTATTGAGTTTAACCAGGATTTTGGGTAGAATACATAAAATTAAATTCCAAAACTACAGTTGACAGGAAAATATTGACATTGAATTAGTACCTTTCTGATGAGTAAATCTGTCAGTTCTTGAATATGTAATACTTGATTTTACTTATTTGAGGTTATTTTCTACTGCAATTAGATATAGTAAAAATAGCTTCAAAACCGGTTGGTTGAATTCATCAATACTGATTTTTACCTTTACACACTGTTAGGAAATTAGAACTGAGGAAGCAATTTGTTCTCCAATGTCTTCTACTAAATTAGATCCAGGAACTCAGATTTCCTAGAAATATTTGATGACCATCCTTCTTCCAGTATATTGCTTTTGGTGGTCAGAGAAATGGATTTGCATGTGCAAATGATATTTGTATGTGTCTGTGAGAATTTTTCTTTTCCTAGTATGATTTTATGTTTTATGGATATTTTTCTTTATTTTAAAAAGTCTTTTTTTTGTCATGTGCACAATAAAACTGGTAGGAATAAGAATTCAGCAGAGAGGTCATTGTATGACTTTAAAGTCAAGAAATCCTGTGGAATATGGAGGTGTATTTGCTTTGGGTTTTGAGCTGTTGAAACTTTCCCCCTGTCAATTTTAGAAAGGTTTTTTGGGTTTTTTTCAGGGAATCCCATAGTTCCATTTAAGATCTCTATTCAATTCACACAAGGTGGTGTGAATGATCCCTGAAAGTAATGAAAAATGCAATAAATCAGAAAGAGGTCTGTTTTTTCGCTCTTTTGACTTAGAAGATGTAAGCATCTGTGTGATAAGCTACACCATAATGATGCAATGGGATTTCATTTCAAGTTAGCCTTTAAATTAATTTTTTAAATGAGATGGAAACATCCCTTCCTTTACTTATCGGAGCTATGATAGTTTTTTTCTCTTTGTTTCTGATTAACTAGAATTTTAAAAGAAAGAGTCTTACATTTTTATATATAAATCATTGCTACTTCGTTTCTGTTGTAGGAGGAAAAGAAGAAGTTTGATAAAGAGACAGAGAAGAACTACAGTTTGTTAGAAAAACATTTGAATTTGTCAGCTAAGAAGAAAGAGCTACAATTACAAGAGGTATTGTTACCTCTATTTTTATTCAAGCTAAAGAGGCTTTTGAATAAGTACATGTACCTCAGCAAATGTAAAACCAGCATTCATAGTGGTAAAATAAAAATAAATTTGCACTGGAAAGGTTGGTGAGAAAATCAGTAGTATATGCTGAACTTAGTGATGTACCCCTACTATTTTCTGAATCAAGGGCTTTGCGTGTGTATGAAGCAATGAACATCATGTTATTTTTTTATGTATAATTAAGGCAATAGCAAAATGCAAACATATGGTGAAAAACTCTATATTTCTTATAAGGCTTTACCATGGATGTAATTTGCTAAGTGTATTGACTAAGTGTCCTGTGATAATACTTTATGCAAAGCACAGCAAGACCTCTGTTCCTGAAGAAAAACGGGTTTGTGCTTTTTCTCATGTTTTGAAGATTTGTTTGGGGAATTTTTGAGTAATGCTACAAAAAAATCTGTTGACAATTTATAACTTAAAACCAGATCTGTTTTGCCTGGCATTCCTTTTGTCCCTCTGGGTTTTTTATCATCGTACTTACTTGTAATAGTTTTTATTGCTGGAGCAACAACAAATAGTGTGTGAGAAGACTGCAGAGAAATCTTGCAGAGACTTGCTGTAGCCAGAAGGATTTTTTTCCCCCAGATAAATGTAATTATGTCAGAATTATTAATGCTTAGACTATAAAAAAACCCCAATGTTTTCCTCAGAGATAACACTTCTCCCTGCCCTCTACCCCATCCCAAATGGTCTATGCTATTTTTCATAGAAATGGTTAATGTAACTGACAAAGTTATCTAAGAACTTAAAAACTCTGATTGCTCTCCAGTTTCACTAGGATGTTACTTTGCCCTACTGCATTTGCAACATAGGCCCTCAGATGTGTAAACAAGTGTCTTTTGGGGAATTGAGTTCTCTTGGTGAAGTTACTGGGCATTGCTTATACATCAGGACCTGTACTTTTATCAAACTGATCAGCTGCCAAAGAGCTTGATGCAGAAAAAAATGATAAAGGATTAAGTATGACATCTTGATGAAATACGGTTCTCAATATCAAATCTAAAATGAGACCTAACCTCAATGGAAAAATACAAAATACCTGCAAGAAGCACTTTGAAGCCGTATCAAATATGGTCTGAAGCTTTAAAGTATGTGCAAAGTCTAGAACAAGCAAATAGATTTGTTTCAAATGTCCTTCAAAGTTTCATGAACAAAAATTTTTAAAGTCTTCAGTCAGACTCTTTCATTTGTGCATTTAATTTTGGAGTATAAATGTATAAGCATTTGGAAAAAAAAAGGCCCTTGCAGCATGTTGTCAGAGTGCTAAATAGAAAGCACTCTCTTGCTCAAGCTTAAAGAATAGGTGTATATGTTGCACTGGAGCTTCCTAATTTGGTATTATATATGGCTGGTTGTGTCAGTTCCTGACTGGAGTAAATAAAGGATACAGGGATAAATTTGACAAAAATTTGTTGAATAACGTGCCATGATTTGGAGTGTGTCTTAGATTAACACAGTCTTTGACTCTGTTGGTGGAGGGATATTCCTATAATTTCAGTGAGACACAGTCTTAATTCTGTTTTATTGTGTCTTATTTTTGTATTTCTTCAGTAACACACAAAGTACAATGCAACAGTGAGTGAACTTGCTGGGTGCCTCAAAAAACTGAGGAGAGGTGTGATAGTTTATTTACAGGGGAATTGAGATGAAGCAATAAAATGGCTGTGCTGAATATTGTATTCTGGGTTGCGTGGGGAGGCAACCAAACCACACAGCTGAAAAACAAAGAAGAGAGACAGGAACGGGCTTACGTGGGGCTTTGGCAGTCTTCCAGCTGATGAGCCAAATGTCCTTGTAGACCCACTTCATAATCTTTTTCTATGGTGTCGTGGCCATATATATATATACATATATATATATATGTATGTCATGTTTATATCATTAGTAACTTTGCTGACAACTCAAACAATTGCCGTGGTGCACGGTTTATAGAATACGTTGAAGTGGCATGGCTTGCTTACTGATATATATATCATTTGCTTACTGATATATATATATATATATCAGAGCTTTATTTTTTTAATGGCATTTGTGGTTATTCCCCTTTAACTGCTGACAGACTTCTAGCACAGAGCAGTAAAGCCAAGCACGTCTTAAGGCAAAACTGTCTTAAAGCTGATTTGACTTATCCTCTTAAAGCTTAGCAGTCACTGTTCTGCCTGAAGGATATAGTCTCAGTAGTTAAGAGAGAGTCCATGATAGTAAGTCTGGTCCTTTCACCTAACCCTTTCTCCATTTCCTTTTGTAATTTAGTGTAGAAACGTTTGGTATCATTACATTGGCAAAGACTAAGTGTTAGTTACTTTGAGTAACCGCTTGTAGCCTTTCTTTAATGTGTTTTAATAAAAGTTTCTATTACCCAATTTAAGTTTAAGAAGGGCCTCATGTACCTTTAATAATAACTTCATAAAATAATACATAGATGCTGGAAAATTAAATATTTTTGTACAGATGGATGGCAGCTGAAAAGGTAACTGTTCACCATCAATATGATGTTGTCATTCCAGCCAAGCTGTGCTAAGTATCAGCTGCAGCTAGTAAAGGCTGCATTTTAAAATATTTGATGCTCTGTGGAAACTTGTGAAGTGTTGTACCAAAAAGTGAACTTTTTTCTATTGCATTTGTTGCCAATCAGAGTGGGCACAGGTGTGGCATGGGTACAGTAACATTATAGCTACTTACAGCAGTTATTTGGGTTATAGAGTAAAACTTACAGTACCAGCAATGTAGTTTTCAAAAACAATATTTTCTTCCTTAATTTGGCTGGAGAGATGATTTCTCCCTTTTGTAACGGAGGATGCTCCCAGCTCCCTCTCTGTGTTTAGGGAGGGACCTTTGCAATGCTATTAAAGCAGTGCACAAGTTCCTGCTCTTGTATATCTGGCTTGGATTCCATAGCAAAGAAGCTTGAAGAGGTGTTATTGGAGCTTTTCTAAAAAAATTAGCCTCATTATTCAAAACAACATGTTACCTAGTAAAAGGGAATTGCTGCTGCAGTTCAAAAGTAAATGAATTATCTGTATTGTAAAGGAACAAATCCCAGTTTGTAGAAAATTATCTTATCCGCTTGCCACTTGTACGCTGTGTGTGTGTCATCTTGAAGCTGTCTGCAAATGCCTTTGAAACATCATTGGATGTGTTCTGTGTGCAGGCTGATAACCTAGTGGAGCAGAATAGAAAACACTTCTACGAGCTGTCCCTTGAGTACGTGTGCAAGTTGCAAGAGATACAGGAGCGGAAGAAATTTGAGTGTGTGGAACCTGTAAGTACCCGTGAATTCAGCCTACGCTGTGTTTCATAAGGGTAGGCTGAGAAGGAATGCAAGTGGGCAACAGCCAAGCTCTGTTTTCTGGAAAACACGTGCAATTGAGTGACTTAACAGAATTTAAAGCAACTTGTTACATCTGCACAAATTCCTGGTATAGATACAGATAACCAGGCACCTCAAAGCTTACCTCAGTAATTACGGTGGATTTGGAACCACTGATGCTGATTGTCAGAAAATGTGTGAAACCTTTGGCTGTACTGCAAACCCCTCAATTTACCATGTGTGATAGGACAGAGGGTTCAAGATTATGTTGGTATCAGGCTTCTTGCATTGGGATTTTTTTTACCCATGAAATAATATTTGCTGACTAATGTAAGGAGTCTAATTTTCAGTATGAATGTAGGACTTAGAGGCCTGCTAGGGAAGAACTGCAGATTTAAATTAATTGAGCATGCTGCTTTATAGAAAGCCCATTATTTGGTAGCCTGATATGTTTAAAATCACTTGCAGTTGAATCTATGTAGAAATCAAGGGGTTTCACTGAATTTAGGTAAAAATCTTATGTGCACTAACCAGACTTACTTAAATCTCTGAGAAGAGCTTATTCTAAAATTTTCTGAAATGTACATTAGCTTTGTAGTATAAATGAAATTTATCATACAATAAGAGAACAGTAGGTGTAATACTGAGATAAAAAGAGGATTGTAGAAGTGTTTAATTTGTTCATGCTCTGAAATCTGTTTTTTTGTGCCAAGTCTGTCCTTTCATTTTGATACAATTATTTTAGTGTAATAATGAAAGAAGTTCCAAATGACTCCAGTCAAAGTAGTTGGTCATTATGGAGCTTATAAGAACTGTCTGTTTTAATATAGTTTATCCCTGTGTGAAGAAATTGCTAAAATCCCTAAGGGCGAATAAATTGCTGTATTTATATTAACATTGTTCAAGGAACAGAAAAATGCTGTGGAAAATAAGCATTTAAAAAAGCATTAAAAAATTGTGTTGGATTTTTATTTGTTAATTAAAAAAAAAGATTTTTTTAATCCTAAATAGTTTTTCATTTGGTTATTATGTTTAAAACCATTTGAAGTTTCCTCAGAGCCACGCTAGAGTAACAAATCTTCAAATGATGTGTTAGAAACATGTTCCCTTCTCAATTCTGAAAACCCCCTCTGGATGGGGCTGAACTTCATGTTGCTTAATTTGGATTTACAGTTTACACTAGAGTAATAAACTGAAATTTAGTACCAAATTCTCATTCCCTTTTCCCTTAATAATACTTTATGTGGTTTTTAGCATTTTTGAAAACTGTTTATTTGCATATGACTTCAGAGTTTATTAAATAGGTTCTTTGGTTTGTTCTCTTTAGAGAGTTGTTACTTCATGTGTCACTTGCTTCTTTCCAACAACCTGAACCAAACGAGAGAGTTAGACAGGACTGCATGTTGTACCAGCATAGTATAACTCATTCCTTCTTTTAAATTGAAGTGCTGAAGTCAGAAACTGCAAAGTTGATGATTTGCTGGTGCTGACAGAAGGTCAGATCTGTGCACAAAAAAGCAGTGATGGGTGGAGTTACTGGATGGAAACCTTCCTTCTTTGAACAAGCCAGATGACTCTGACAAGAAAGTCATCTCCACATGGTCATTAGTAGAGAGAGGAATGACCAGGCAAATGGTGACTAAAAGACAGGATGATCCTTGTGCACAAACATTTATTCCAGACATCATTGGTATAGACCACCTGTAGGAAAACATTAAATAGGAAAGTTTGGGAGATAAGGAATATACATTCCCTGTGGTCAAAAGGAAAGTAGAAATCAACTGTGAAATTCCAGAGGCAGGACTGCCCAAAAGTGCCTATATACAGCTATTGTATACAAGTAAATGGAGTTTTTCGTTCTAATAAGTTGTATTTCTGTTTCAGGTGCTGTCGTTTTTCCAGGGTTTGTTCACTTTCTATCATCAGGGATATGAACTTGCTAAAGACTTCAATCATTACAAAATGGCCCTGCAGATAAATATACAAAATGTAAGTTGAGTCTACTTATGTGAGTAAAATCACCCGCTAAGGTTGCTGCATGTGCAATATCTGTACTGCCAATACTTACCGCGGTGTTAGTGCATTGCTTGGGAACTTTGGGGATATGGTGCCATCTCCTGGATAATCAGCCACATCACTGAGCAAATCGTTGCTAATTCCAGGGAGTTCTTTTGTCATTTCTAATAATATTGTAAATAAATAAGCACCAAGTAAAAGGCCCCCTCTCCTTTTTTTTATTTTTTAATAGAGAAATAGCACAAGGATTATCATGAAAGAGTTGAAAAATGGATAAAGTCTCTAAAAATGCATGCAGCACTGCAGAATTCCGAGGCTGGGTAATGAAATGCCAAGATTTTCAGTATTTTAGGTGTGTTTTGAAATCGAGTGTGTGGTGGTGATGTCTGAAAGTCCTTGATAGGGCTCTGTTATCCATAGCTAAGAAAAGAGAAGAAAAATAACTGAGAATTCTTTTTTCTTTTTTTTTTTTCTTTTCTTTTTTGGTATCTCTGCCAGGTGTGTGACTTGGAGTTTCTGTTTGTCTTGCAGCTGCCCTTTCAGGCAAGGAACATCTTGGTGTTAGCACCCGTGATGTCTGTGACAAAACGATGTGTTCCTTCAAGGGCAGGCTAAAGGGGGCCACTGCTAGTTTATTTTACCCTCCTACCAGATTGCCCAGTGTGATCTGGTCAGGAATGGGAGAGCAGGGAGCAAGGTGACAGGCTGAAACAATGGGACTGACAGAGTCACTACTCAGGTGGTCCATTTGCTTCCTTGGGATTTGTTGAAGAATAAGACTTTCTCAGAGGAACTCGCATGTGCCTGTTGGTACGAAGCAAACCATGTACCTTACTGCAAACAATCAGTTCCTGATAGTGCATCTGCTTTGTTGACCTCTGAGGGCATCTGGGCACAGAAACTACTTCTTGGAGATGGCAGTCTGTTTTTAGAAATGGCTTAGCTAGCAGGGAGGCGGAAAGGCGGAAGAGAGGATTACAGTTGTTGTAACACATAGTGACGTGATTCATGTGTCATGGTACCATTCCTTTAATTTTCTTCCCATATGTTTAAGTCTCAAGTTTCCTTTTGAGCTGTTGTTTGGTTTGGGGAGGGGAACTGATTAGTGGTAACTTCATAAGCAGACTTTTGTGGCAGAAGTCAATGCTTCTGGAGGAAAGTTTAAGACGGACTTGCTTCTTTTATGTGCTTAGCTTAACAGAGGGAGGAGCAGCGTGGAACTGCAGTGGATAGAGGGGAGGTATCAGCAAGATGGGCAAGAAATGAAACATGAGAGGGAAGCTGTGATATGGTTTTGAAGAGCTAGATTTCAGATTAAGGATGGAAAAGAGCCAGTAAAGTGATCTGAAGAAGTGATGAGCATTAAGAAAGTAAACTAATCTCAACAGCTGCAGTTTCAATTGACTGAATGGTATTATAGTGTGCTCCAGCAAATTCTAAAGAGGTTGAACATTACAGCTCAAATGTTTTGCATAGATAGAAAGAAGCTGTAGAAAGAAAGGAGGACAAGGATTAACAACTATTTGAGGTAAGAGGAGAATAGAAGGAAGCATCTGAAAAGATCACGAGAGGGCACGGTACATTCTCCACTGCGTTGAACAAAACTTCCCAAGGGAAAAATGAGCTGAGGCTTGGCTATGGTACGGCTGAGCTGCTGGCAGAACACTGGCTTGATGTGTTAGAAATTGAAGGGTACAAGGTTCAGCATGGAGAGCCTAACTGGATATGGAGAGTGATTTGAGAGTTGCCAGTGTAGCTCTAGTAATTGCCTTCCCTTTCTTTCAGGTTGTCTTCACTTTGAGAATTATGCTGTGGATTTCCTCTGCCCACGCTGCCCTATACCCTGCTTTCCCCTCACTGCCCCTCTATGCCCCCCCAAATGAAAGAATCAAAAAGACCCACCCCAGCCTTGCAGCCCAAGCACTAGAAAGCTGATTCTTCCAACAGTCTTCTTTTATAGAACCCCACATCTCCAACTAGATTCCCCTGCACTATCAGGACTTCTTTCCTGTTATCTCATTTCTGTGCCCAGCTCCATACAAGGATCCTTGCAGCCTTGACCATGGTCTCCTGCCTTGCTAGAAAACCTGGCCTTCACTGGGAAGAGGGGGCATAGCCACGCTGGTGCAGCAGCTGTGGTTGACTCCTGGTTAAGCTCAGCTTTGTCATAGCACAAAAGGAAGATAGAAATTTCCTTCAGGTTCCTGGAGCCCTGGGTGCTTCATCCCACCATTCCCAGGATGCATTTTACACATTTGAATTTGTGATCGCTGCACAGCTTGGACAAAGGCCCTGGCAGGATCATTTAAAGTATCTAACCTTGAAGTGATCAGTGCTCAGACAGGAAGGTTTAGGTATGAACAGTCTGTCACTATCAATTTTTTTGCCTTTGTCCTGTGGGCAGAATGTGTTTTTTAATGCAGCTCTTCTAGGAAATTATGAAAAGAAGCTTATAAAATTGTTGGGAACCTTGGAAATTAGTTATGGGCAGGGTCTAACTCCAAAATTTGCAAGCAGATGTGAGCAGAAATTGGGATGATGGGTATGGGAAGAGTTTAGAGCAGTTGTTTTGCCTGGAGATAAGATAGGCCATTTTTCTCTAGTCATCACCTAACGAATATCTTCAGCTTTCCTCTGTAAAACATGTGGATATGGGTGGCTGCTCAGATCTGCTTGCATAGACTGTATTTGTGCCCATGAATAAACTTCTGCACATAAATCTGAAATCTGCAGGTACAGATGGCCAGTCAGGAGTATGGTGTTGGAACTGTCTACATACAAACACTGAGACTTGTTTATACTCGTGTCAGTGTATCCTTATCCTGGGGAAAAAATAAAATAGGTGAGGCAACGTTTTCAGAAGCTCATCTGTTTTCAGAAAAGTAAAGGTGCTTTCAGAAAACAACAAGACACATAAGCATGCATCTGGAAGTATGTGCTTTCCTCAAAACACGTGTACCAGCTGGGCAAAGTACCTGATGGAATTTAAATGTGTATTTTCAGTGTTTGCTGTTTGGACAGGTGCATATGTGGAGAAAACGAGTTATTATAGTGATTGTTTTGGTTTTATTTGCTCATTGGCCACTTATCAGTGTTTTTCAGAGCAAACTGAAGAGTTTCTTGTGTGAGGTGTGCACTGCTCTGTTATTTTGTGTAGTCCTGTTATATAATTCGTGGATTGTATGGTTACTTTCTGTTTGTTTTTATTAATGTTCTAATAAATCTTTTCTGGCTGCCTGCTGACTTTGGGAGTGACATTCAGAAATAATAATCAGCTGGACTTTCAGGAGTTTTTTTGGGTTTGTTTTTGCTTCTGCATGTGTGTGCTCAAAACATTTGGCATGTATATGTTGGTGACCTTCCTATCTTTTTTTTTTTCCTCAATAACCACAGAAAATCCTCTACTTCCTGACAGCTAGTAAGAATATCATGAATTAAGCCAGTATCTGTAGTAATATTTCTGTAAGGAAACTTGAATATTCAAATTAATTTTGCATTCAGTATTTCCCTTCTTTCTGAACAGGTCAGTACACTGTTCTAGAAATCTACTCTGACACTTTTTGTGTGCTTTCCACAGTCATAGCAGCCAATATCTAAACCATACATTAATTTTGAAGCATATCAGAAAACCCAGAGAGTAAATATATATGGAAATTGTGCACTGACTGCCCTAAAATAGCCTGAGTCATTCTCTCATTTTATAGTTATTTTTGATGAGTTGACCCTGGCTGGATGGCAGGTGAGCACCAGAGCTGCTCTGTCTCTCCCCTCCTCAGCTGTAGAGTTTGTGGGTTGAGATCAGGACAGGGAGAGATCATACACCAATTACCATCACAGGCAAAACTGACTTGACAGGGGAAAGTCAGTTTAAGTTATTACCATATTAGGGCAGGGTAACAAGAAATAAAACCCAAATCTTAAATAGACCTTTCCATCACCCTTCCCTTCTCCCAGCTTAGCTCTACTGCTGATTTTCTCTACCTTCCCCCCCTCAGTGGTGCAGGGGGGACAACTTCTCACAAAGGCTCCTTCTGTAGCACCCCTACACACCAAAACCTTGCCATGCAAACCCATTTCATGATTATAACTCTTATCTGCCAGAAAGAGTAACTCTTTCTTCCACTCTCATTACTAAAAAACTTTTGCTGTCGTCTTTTAGACACGAAATCGTTTTGAAGGAACAAGGTCAGAGGTAGAGGAGCTCATGAACAAGATCAGAAGGAATCCTCAGGAGCATAAAAGAGCAAATCACTTCACGATGGAAGGCTACCTCTATGTACAGGAAAAAAGTAAGGTGTATTTTGTATTCCGTAGTGCCCATATTGTGCATATAGGCAAGTCTTATTTCTACAGGTAACATAAAGAAGCAAAGTGTTTACAGTTTATTGAACAGTCGTCCCAGTAAATGTTCAAAGCCTCTAACCAAGTGTTACTGTGGCTCATAAAAAGGACGTGGAGCTGAAAGTGTGACAGTTCTTAGTAAACGTGTCTGAATTTGGGGAAGTTTTAGTTGGCCAAAGAATGGATTTCATGTTATTTTTAATCCCCTACTAATGACCTCTCCTAGAACTATCAAACGTTTTTTTGTCAGACAACATGAGTTGTCAAATTAGCCACTGAAAATTGGGCTGGTTTAGTATGCTGAAATTGAGGGTCATTTCCTTGATTCAGTGATATGCTCTCAGTACCTAATTGTGATCATAAAGTCAAATAAAGCAGGCCATATGTTAGGTAGCTGCTGTTAAAAATCTTGCCATGAAGGTGTATGTCACACAAATAATATCCTGGCAATACTTCAAACAATTATAAATCTTTCTCACGCTAGTAAAAAAGCCAAATGCAGAGCACTTGCTGCTCAAGGAATGACAACAAAGTAATCTTTTTTTAAACATTTTGCCTAAGTCATATTTTTAAGATGTCTGCCCTTATAGAAGGAGAAGATTCCTTTGCAGACCTTTTTTAGGAAAAGGGAAGCGATAGAAGTGAGCAGATAAGTAGGGTCAGAATCCAAGTTTGAACAGTTAACATTATGATGCAAATCTCAACAATACTCCATGCAGTAAGCTGGGCTCTTAAGTGTGTATATTCTATGTAGGGTGTGCACTGCTAAGTAGTTAGAAGTGACTTTAGGTGTCAGAAGTTGTGATCAGACCTTAATCAGTAGATTAATCAGTAGATAGTGTAGAACTTGCAACACCGGTTGCAATCTGTGGTTATTTAGCTTCAAGTTACCAAGTGTAAATCTAGCTTTCCATGTTCTGCTAAATAAAGTTTCCAAGGGGTGTTTATTTTATAGGGAAATATTATTTTGTCTATAGTAGTGAAACAAAGATATGTAATAATTCTTTACAATTGTCATTAAGCATAAATGTGAAATACTACATTTATCAGTTTTTACAATAGTAAGCACCTGTTAACATTTGTATTATGTTGTATTATATTATTAATTCATCCCTTTGTTTTAAATACTGCATTATTAGGAGTTAATTGTTAGGCTCTGAAGTATCATTTTAAAAAGCGGGAGAAGAAAACACAGGAGCTGGAAAAAAATACATCTTATTTAATGTTTTTGTGTTATGTAGGACCCGCTCCCTTTGGTTCCAGTTGGGTGAAGCACTACTGCATGTACAGGAAAGAGACAAAGAAGTTCACAATGATCCCATTTGAACACAGATCAGGAGGGAAAGTTGTGAGTATATTTTTGTATTCCACTCTTATACTTGTCCTGTATCAAGATCAGAGGATGTGTCAGATAAGATGTGTCAAGAACTCTCCCTCTCTACCCTCCTTGCCCCCTTTTTTTCTTCTTTCCTCACGCAGTTCATTCTGCCATTTAAATTATGGATGGATTAATAGATAGGAATTCTGTAGACTTTCCAGTTGCTTCCTTTTAGAAGACCAGAGGACAAGGTACCGATAACACGCAATGTTTCGCTATTTAGAATCTGGTTTATTCATATGAGGCATTTAACTTATTAAAGTATAAATCAGGAGAATATAATGACTTAAAAATTTCTTTCTTACATGCTCCAGTTAGATTTTTATTTTTTTTTGGAGATGTAAGAAGTAGAAGTGGGATTAGAAAAATGGATTTTCATAGGGATATAATTCATACTGATAACTGAATGTAATTTTAGGTATCTTTGATAGTATCTGAAATATTCAAGACCTGAAACTTTGTTGATCTTTAAATGGCTTTAATTCCTTCTGAAGTAGTTGGGAATTGATGGCACTCAACACCTTCAGAGATGACACATTGAATGAATGCATTAATATGGATGAAATGCATTTTGTTGCAAGGAAAAAAGATATCTGAAGCTGGAAAATAATGCTTGAGTCAATATGCCTGTAAATGCAGCACCTTGTCCTGTCTTCAAATTTGGATAGAAGATCATGTTGTTGTAATTTTATCAAGTTATTATATCTTATTAGTTTGAGCAGAGGGGAGATAGCTTTCGTCATTTTGAGGACATGTATATTTACACATGTATTGAACTTGGAAGAACCTTTCAAAAGCTCTGGAAAACCTGATGTACTGAAAATTAGTGGTATTTGGCTTCCTTAATCACGTCAGTACTTCTGTGAATTTTTTATCCTGATTTACTCTAATTGTAATAAGCCTTTTTAGTTAATATAATATATAGTATGGGTCTGAGCATTCAGCATTCTGAAACACTTTTGAAGCCATTTTTGCTACATTAAAAGACCTCCCATTTGGAAACCCACAACGCAATTACTCCTTCAGTGACAATCTTCTGTGTCAGAGATGCTGAAAAAGACAATAAATAATTAAAATGTACAGTTAGTCCTGATTAAATCTGATACAACTCATTCACAGATGAGTTTATGTGATTTCTGGGTAAAAAAAGATCCTAATGCTGATTGGTCTTGAAGAGAGAAATGCTTCTGTAAGACAGGTTATAGATAGTAAAGAGTGTTCTAGTTGGTGTAGCAATAACCTTTACTACAGAAATCACTGATCACTGTGTCTGACAAAAAATGGGAGAAGTCTCTTACAACTCATTGTGTGCCTATATTGTAACAGGTGCAAAATCTTTATGGCAAAATAGTTTTTGTTAGTTCAACTTACTGTGGTACTGAGTCATGCTGTAAAGTTCCAGCTGAAATGGAGTCGATATTTTTGCATTTATGTCCCATAAATGGCCACAGAACTTATTGTTGTACAGAGAAGGAAACAGCAAACATGAACGAATTCTTTTGCAAGTGTCAGTTTTCAGTATAGCTTTTGCCATTATTTTAGTATAAATTTACCTTACTTGTTTTGTACAGCTGACTTATTGGAGCTTTCAGTTACTAGGTCAAGCACATAAAAACTTTCTTTTCACAGGGTGATGAGGAACTGTTCGTCCTTACCTATTGTACCAAAAGAAATATAGATACAATAGACAGACGATTCTGTTTTGACTTAGAAGCTTCAGACAGGTAAGCTTGTGAAACACACTAAGAAGTAGTTAAAACTGCTACAGTAAAATTACTGTTGTGTTTTCTTCTGATTTCCTCAGTGCTCGTTCAGTCTGCCAGTGGGAAATGGTCACTGGAGGGGCAGACAAGCGCTGCCATGGCTTACTGAATTTTACCTCAGCTGTGTGTAGATGAAGCAGGGAGGAATTAAGCTGAAATGTAGATGTCCTCTGAGCTCACATGAAAGAAAAACAGAAAAAAATCTGAGAAACTCCTAAGAGTTGTTGTTATGGTAGTGAAGATATATGGCTTAAATTGAAATACGTGTTGCTCTGACGAAAGACTGAGGTCACAGTAATAATTCATATAATCGTGACCATTTTGTGCTACAATCCCGCTTTCCAAAATGATGTGGTGCTAAAGATAAATGCTGGATTTTCAGATTAAAAATAAGATTTTGAGGCTTTTTGTGGCTGGTATAATCGTCCACTGCATCTTGAACGTCGTTGCCACTGTTGTTCTGAAGCACCACCATTTTGTTGCTCTATTTCAAAAGAAAATAATTGTGCCCTTTTTTCGCTAGAGGTTCTCAAAATATAAATATTTGTTTTCAATGGCATGGTAGTCTCCTTCATTTACGAAGATGAGAGATTCCAACTTAATAGGGCACTGCAAATAAATACAGGTGTGGTAATGCTACATTTTCTTGATGCAGATTGTATTTATGCAGAAATGGATCATATCTAGAATTAAAGGCTAGATATAAATTAGTGGACTGTTGCTGCGTTTTAACATTTTCACCCTCCTCTCCGCTCTGAGCTGTTTTTAATGTATACATTTGCTCCTTACTTATACCAATTAATTATATTCTAATTTATAGCTTAGTAGGTCTTCAAACTTTATAGGATTTTTGTTTTTTTTTTTTTTTCCTATCAAATTCTTAGTGCTTTTCACTTCAAAGGCTGAAGTGGCCAGTGCTGTCAGGCCCCTCTCTCCTATGACTGCTATGGTCTGTGAATGTGTCTGTGATAAGGATGATGTGCAGGAGCACAAACTTAGATCCAAGGCTATGCCTAGTGAGACTGGCTTGCCTGAGGCATGTCCATTCCTATAACAAGCAATGGGTCAAAGGATGTCAAACTACCACTGCATCAGAAAACTTCTAGCTCACGTGGCAGATGACAAGATACTCATTTACAGCTCAGGTGGCATTTGCCACCAGTCTACAGCATGGTTTGAACTTGCATTTTTAACTTGAGAAGGGTATGGCTTAACTATTCTACCACAGTGTTCCAAGAGTAGAAAAGAGAGTAAAGATTTATACTCTTGGAAGCAGCTCCTCGTGTCAGTGTATTGGTCAGTTTGGATAACAGATTTCAAACTGAGTCTGCTAAAGTTGTTAAAAAGTAGCATGAGAAATGTTAGTCTGTCCCCCCCCCCGTGCGTCATCTGCTCGATGGGGTACCTCAAGTTTAAACAGAGAAGGATGGAGAGCAGTGCTTCCTTGATCCTCCAAAACATTTTCTCGTTCTTTTCTCTGGTAAAAGTGAGAAAAGTCTAATTCATCTTTCTGTCTAGATATAATAGACACAACTGGTCCACTGTGACCTTGATATCAGACATTTTTCTTTTAATAATATATGTGTGTAGTACTGAGGTGTTCCCATGGAGATTAGTTCTGTGCTGCAGGCCATTAGCTTGTTTCCTTGGTATCAGTTCAGGGCACACTTATCCCTCAGCTTGTCCAAGTTAAAAAATAACATACAGATTGATGGCTGGGCATGGGGTTTTCTTTGTTACTGTGCTTTGGAAGAAGGCAAGGCCATAAAATTTTAGGAAAGACTTTTCAGTAACAAACATTCAGCCTTGTGTGTGACTTGAGCATTACTTGGAGCTAGCTGAAAATGTACGTATTTTTCTTTCAAAAGGAAAGCTGAGATGGTTTTTTGTTTTATTTTGTTTTTTTTTTTTTTTTTAATTTGATACTTATGACTATAAGCTCTGGGGGGCTAGGTCTCTGGGAAGTGATGTTTTTGTCCTGTTTCTACTACTCCATCATGTTTAGTTGAAGGTGACTAGTGGTAAATGTAGAGAAATTTAAATCTTAAGGAGACAACAGAAGTCTTCTGGTGTAGGAAAAAGATATTCTATTGATGAAGAGCTGAAATACTACTTAGATTTTAATTTTTCTAATGCAGGACAAGGAGGAGGGAAGGCTTTGTCTCTTTTGACTTTAATTTGCAGGCAAGTAAATAGCATTTCATGCAGCATATACTGAGTTTGAGGTATTGCCTTTAGGTGATACTCTTGGATACTTTGACTGTTGTAATTTAGTGAAAAGAAGGAACATTTTCCCTGCATAAGTTGTAGTTTAAACTAGTAAAAGGAAGTAGACAAGAAAGAAACAAATGAGCATGTGGGGTTTTTTAGTTAGTTTACTGTGGATGTTTTTTTCAGTGAGTGATTAAGTTTGCATGTTTATGATGGCTGCAGTTCTGCACTGCAGCCAGACCCATTCCCACTGGAAAAAAACTGGTATGTCTTGAGAAGCTACCTTGCTTACTGTCATTATTAGTACCAGTATTACATTGTTTTAGTCTTAAAGGTTATTAATTGCAGAAATTAATGTCATCACATGTTGTCTGAAAAGAGATTTTGAGCAGGAGGTATTTGTATTTGTGGAGTTCTATGCTGTGACTAAATCTTGTGGTTTGATAAAATTTATAGCAAGGTGAAAATGAACTAGAAATTTCTCTAACTGTAAAAATGTGAATGTGGTGTGTAGACTGTTACAGTTTTACATAAAAGTGGGATTTGTGCTGGTTTTCTCGGTGCTGTTATTTTCATACAACATTTTCCCCTATGGCTATTTTGGTACTTGAAGATAGATATCGTACAAAAGAGAGAGAATGTTATGATTTAGTTCTTCGTTTCTATCCATCTCTATATAATGAGATTTACAAATTTGCCAAAAGTACTGGCAGGCTGAATAAAATGATTTTTTTTTAAATTGGTAGAGAAATAATTACCCAAATAGCCTGTTCTGCTTTTAACTCTCCTTGCTTTGTATGCTATGCTGAACCACACGATTACTCTGTTTACTTTTCTATGATATAAACTCAAAAGTAGATTTCTGTTAATGTCTGTTCCACTAATCCCTACATCCCACAGTTGCCCATCCCTGCCTTTTTAGGAAAGTTGTAATAGTGGAGGTTTGTAATGAGATCCTGCATTAAGACTTGGTTATTTTTATAAGATATTTAGTGGCAAACTGCAATCATTGTTGCTGCTTTAAAGCAAAAGATCACGTATTGAGTAAGTTAACAAATTTTTTATCTAGTGGCAATGCAAGACCAAGTTTATTTACAATTCAGAAAACTCAGTAACTCCTAGCAGGTGTTAGAATCAGCAAGTGATCAACACTGAGCTATTTGAAATAGTTTGCAGATTACATTTGCTTTCCTTTTTCTTCCCTGTTCTCCCTATTTCCTACAGTGTGTATCCCTTCTACACCTTTTATTTTCAAGGTGAGCAGTGCTTAGTTATTAAGCAAAAAATGAACAAACAAACTTCCTGACTTTTAATACAATGGGCTTTTGCTTGTAGTTGGAAGTAGACTTTGACAAGAATTTTTTGGTTGCTGATGAGTGCAGTTACTCTATGTTGTTGGTACATTTACAGGCCTGGAGTTCCTGTGACCATGCAGGCATTTTCTGAGGAAGACAGGAAGCTATGGATGGAAGCCTTGGATGGAAAAGAAGCTGTAACTGTCATTTTTTAAATATTCTTTAATAGTATAATGGAGAATTCTCTCACCCTCTGCTTTCTGATCCCATTTATACTTTAGTAAACTGGGATTATGTGGTTTGCAAAATGATAGATTCAATGAATAAAGAATAAAAGTGAAATAAAACTCAGGAGATATGAGTAACTTGGTAAAGCTCAGTGTGGATAACTGCTAATGCTGATATGAGATATTTTTCATTGTAATGACAGCATCAATTTTTATAAAAGGTTTCCCATCACAATGATAATATTGGTGTTCTAGAAAATGTCTAGTATAAGCATGTTCACTTAGTCTTATGCTGGCATACTTTATTCCAATGGCAAAATTTGAGTGAGTTACATGGTATTATTTTTTTTAAACTAGATCAAAACAGTTCTTCTCAGTGGGACTGAGGCTGTGCTTGAATTTGCTTAATTTCTGGCTCACATAAGGAAATGGATGTGAACTGTAGAATGGAAACACTCTGTAGATTATTCTTGCAATCATAAATATATTGGTCTCGTGGGCCAGAAATAATGGGGTTTTCTAGACAATGACAGCCACATGCCTGTCCCCAGTAGTTGGCTAATGGGAATTTTAGCAGGAAGTTTTATTGACATCATTGTTACCTAAATCTGGTTTCATTTGCAGAGGTGTTTATTACCATGACACGTTGTCTGAGCTGGACTCCCCAGTAAGTTTACAACTTCTGGGAATGCCGAACTGGGACGTTAAGTCTCAGGATTCATGAAAGCACTTCACAACAATATGAGTGAGCTTGCAACTGTGGGAAATTAAACTGCCAAAAAACATAGGAACGTGGAGCATGTAAATCACAATTAATTTCAGTGACTGTAGCTAACATTGTTCTGTTCCCCAAGGAACTGTATTTGTTGAGAATTTTTAATAACTTTTACTCCCTAAAACGTTCAGTTATCTACTATCTGAGGGGGCATGGACCTCTGGTCCTGCTGTTAGAGCTGTTGCAGGAGAAGGTGATACGTTTTAGCTGTAAACAGCTGTATTTGTGCCTACTGAGGATTAAGATTGGGGATGCCTTTTAACTGATTTCATAAAAGTTTTAAAATAATTTATGTCTTTTTACTCTTTTTGTCTTAGCTGTTCATCAATTTGAATAAACCAAATGCAAAACGAGAGGGAAGTAAGTATTTAGATTAATATTAAAGCTGATTTCTGTTAACATTTTACAATTGAGAAAGGCAAAGGTAGGGGTTTTTTTCCAGAGGATTTAACTTAATTAAATATTTCACTCTTAAATCTTGAGTTCTGAATATATTTGGGGATTTTGTAATTAATGGGGTTTCACAGTTACTCAGTTTAGTGCATATATAAGAATTACAGCACTGGACATAAGCTAGAGAATCAGTCTGATTGTTTTTACCAATTTACTTCATGCTTGAAATTGACTCAAAACTGGCTGAATTTGTATGTAAATGCATCACAATTTCTTAATCCAGACTGTGTGCACACATCTGTTAGAATGTGTAAGTGTGCTTTTAAAAGCAATTGCAGCTGAACATAAAGGTCAGCAAAAAGCTGAATGCATGCATTTAAAATATAAACCAAAATGGAAGTAGAAGAAAAGGCTTTCTTTAAGACATCAGCTTTCTTCTGTTAGCTAAGTAAATGAATGAAAACAGGTATCCTTCTTTTATTATCAGGCAATTTAGGCTTGTTTTTTTTTTTAAAAAAAGTAATTAAATTGCTGGTTAAAGCTGGATCATGGTGTTATTAATAGAATTTTTTCCACAGAGTTTTCTTTTCATCGTGCAAGACCAGGTCCCCAGGAGCAAGAAGGCCAGATGTTTGGGGGAAGGGCAGTTGTGCAATATAAGCAATTAAATGAAGTTTTGATGTAGAGAAAAAGTGTAAGATAGGAACAACAAAGGAATGCTGGAGCTCAGCTGTTGTCCTGTTAATGCATCTGCTTCCATGTAGTCAGATCATTAACTGCTGTGAAATTATATACATGTGTCCTGTATCTTTAGTGTGGGAATTTCTTTGGCTTAGGGTAGGACTCAGTAAAAGCCCTTCTGTTGATGATTATGTTTTTTCATCATAAGTACTTCCTTGTCCCATTTGGTGAACTCTCTCAGATATTGTCGATGTTGCAGTAAGTACTGTTAAATTCAATTTTGCATCTGCCAACATATGTAACTAATCAGAGATCCCATTCTTCAAAGGATGCTGCTGTGAACAGATTCAGTGAAGCCACTACCATAAGAATGAGCCTTTAGCTGGGCTAGGCAGGGTTGTGAAGGAGAAAAGCAGAATTTTTTAGAAAAAGTGATAGAGTATTTCCGTTCCAGAATATTTACAGTTTTGCTTCAGAAGTACTAGCTATATGATTAAGTCCAGCCTTATTTTAATTGAAAAGACATAATTGCAATGATGCTTTAAAACTGTTCAAACCTTTTTTTTTTGTCTTGTAGGTGCACAATTGGATAAAATAGGGTTCACCATCATCAAAAAGTGCATCAGTGCTGTTGAAACACGAGGTAATGATCAACCCAACCTGTTAGTGAAGAGGGTGAAGCTCTTTGAAGGGTCTGCTCTTTGAAGAAGGCTTGTGTGATAAAGTGTCCTGTAGATCTCTGGAAATAAGTTTTACATAGTAGACATTTCACTGACTACACTGACCAGGTCAGGAGTCCAGTCCCAGCCTTTTGTGTATGGCTTTCCCTCAAGAGATGTATTTTCAAGAAGTGCTCACAAGCAGGAAATAGCACCTCTCTTGACAAAGGCAGCCAATGTTTGTGTGCAACAGCCAAGAGAAACCTGTGTCTTGTAGGCACTTCCTGTACCTTTGCTGGGCGTTTGAACAGACTAAGTTATTTTAGGATTCCATTTCTGTTTAGTTGCTTTCAGACGAAAGAACAGGAGCTGAGCAGGCAAGTGACTTACAAAAAGTATTGAAGTCCTTTTGGTGGAGTTAGTATCACACCAGTGACAAACATGCTGCCAGGATTACTGTTGCATATCCTCATTGTTGTGCCTCCCAAAATTGGAGATGGAAGAGAGAGGTTAGTATGCAGACAGTATTCAAGAAGTAGTTTGGATTGATTGTGGAGAGGCTTTGTGTCACAGACCTTGTGTAACTTGGGCACTGGGTGGCATCAGCTTTTGATATCACTGCCCTGTGAGGAGAAAACGGTCCTTGTATGGACATGTTGAAACTTGAGGTGACCAACCACTCTTAAGGCTCACTGCATTGTATACGGTATTGTGAGGAGAATCTGCTTATTTTGTTGTGTTTATTTAAAGAAAAGAGGCGAAGAGATGAAAATAGGTAGTTGGTTGCTGTATATTTCTTAGTTTGTTAAAAGAGATGTTGAAATTTCTCTGTGTGCATTTTGTTTTTCTCCTAAAATGCTGACCTTGCTTTCCACTCCCAAAGGGGAGACTGAGGGTTTTTCAGGAATTGTATCTGTTTTTTCCTAGAGATCTGACATTGCACAGGGCAGAATACTTATATCTTTCTTTGTATCTCTGTCCAGCTTAAATAAGATAGCTGAACAGAAGAATGGGTTGTTCATACTTGCTGTCAGTGCAGGGCATTACAGAAAAACAGTGTTTTCTATGTATGCACTTATTATACAATATTATTAGTAAGACCAAGCAGCCTTTGTGATACTGAGAATTTTGCATTTAAACAGTAAGAAATGTCTGAAATCCTTTTCTCTTCGGCTTTTTTGTATCAGCCCTGTCTGATGCATTAAAGATGTTATTCCAGATTAGACCATATTCTGTCTGGTGTTATTTTTGTTCATTCTGTTCTTTTGAATATTTTTCAGATAAGGTTTGCCTGTCTCATCACTTTAAATTTCAGTTACTGGCATTTACAATCTGAATATTTCAGCTGGGAAACATTGCAGATAAAGCTGGTGTCCTACAGATAAGTTGCCTTCTCTGTAAAACCCTGCTTCAATATAGATCTTCTCTTTGCAGTGGGTGAGGCAGATTTCATGGAAAGACTTGCATGTGGTCATGTAATGAAAGGCTAGTTTTGGTCTATGGTACACTATATTTTGGTTTATTATTTGTAAGTGTGTTCCTATAGTTTTCTTCAAGTAGTCTTTTTTTTTTTCCCCTTCTTTCTCTGATACCCTGCAAGGAAAGCAAAACAAGAACATAACTGTGGAAATTGTATGAACACTTTCTTCATGAAGTAGCTATTTGAAAATGTTTTGTTTCTTTTTTCTCTTGGCTGTGGGTAGGTAGGCTAAACTGAGTGGAAGTTTTAAGTCCACTCTGCCCTTTATGCCTTCATTTAGGGACATGTAAGAAGATGCAAAATTTATGTGTAACCCTCTTGTTGTTCAAGACAGATGATGAGCTTTCATGGGTTAGAGGCATGTCTCCCTGTAGTGGGATCTGCCTCTCAGCATGGTTGGAAGAGAATTAAAGTTACCAAAGGAGGCCTGCAGTTAGCAGAGTGTGGTAATTTCTTCCGATGGAAAAGACTTCTATCTATTAACTTTGTTTTGGAGAGTATTCAAGAAATAAACATAAATCCACGTTTGATTAATATTTCTTTTCCCAGGGTTTCAAGAATGGATTTAGGTGAGGTACTATCTTCCAGGAACTCAGTAGCCACTTAGCTCTGTTTCAATAAGCTTGATTTGTCCATTACGTTCCAAGCAGTTGTTGATGATTTTCTGTTTACTGATTGTGAACTTAACGTCAACTGCATTTAAAACCAAAACAAACAAAATCCCAAAACCAAAACAAAAAAACCCCTAGAGGACCTTCTGCTGCTGTCTGCTGCTCTAAACAAATGCCAGGAGAGCATTCAGTTGTTTGCCTCAAAACTTTGGCCAAATAATTGTACGATGAAGAAAATCCATCTTTCAGGGTGCAGGATTTTATACCTGTACTTATTCTTAAAAACAATTTTTACTTGGTTATTTTACTTTAATGATAATATATCAAAGGCAAGTTATGTTCAGCAGAAGAAAACAGGACAGATGCTTCTTCAGAGACGGTGCTTGTGTGCCATGTTTTTATCTCTTTTAATCATAATGGGTGTGAGGTTGGCGTGGGTGGAAAGAGAGGACAGTCTAGTGTGGGTGGAAACTGAGAATAGTCTTGTCATGTCATAGCAGAAGTAGTCTGGTATTCAGAGAGAGAAGAGCATAGCAGAGATACTGAGCATAAACTTGTCAATGGCTGGATAATTTTTTTCTCAGTTATGTTCCCTTTAATAAAGCCAAGAAGGAAATTATTTGCTCTGAATGAATTAGAAGCATCAAAAGCAGTGCCTTGGTTAAAATGCATGTGAGCTTCTGGTTCAGCATTGCCTTATAAGACATTGGCTGTTCTTTACCTGGTAGGAGATACTGAGGCACCAGGATGTGCATCCTGTCTCTCCTGTATGGAACACAATGCTGGTTGGATGCACACCTATGTTTTGTCTTGGAGAGAGCATTTTGGGATTCTGTTTGGAGTATTTAATTTAGAATTAGCTACTGAGAATTATACAACAGGGTAAATGTTTAAAAAACATCGAGGAGCTTTTTATGTCGGTGTTAAAGACTCTGTGCGTGTTTTTGCGTGCAAGTAGTTGGTTGTACCTTCTGTGGGGATGTGGTAGGTAAAGTGTTTGTCGAGTTCAGAACTACCGTAGCTGCTAATCTGAGCTGCAGAGAGAGATGGCAGCATTGAGCTGAGTCTCCAGGCTGTCTGCTCCTGAGACGGAGAATAGACGGTGAGGAGGAAGTAGAAAACCTTTTCACATAACGAAAAAAAAATAAAAATAAATAAAAAAAAAAAATCTGGCATTACCTTGAGTTTAGAGCGCCACTTGTATGGCTGTTGCCGTGCTATGGAGTTTGATATAAAAAGTTGTATTTGCAGCTATGTTACAAGTCCGTGTCAGCCTCATGTACAAAGTAAACTTGCCTACGTACCTTGCTTACAATGGTATAGATTACTGTTTTGCTTACAATACCTTATATTTCTAAGCATGTTTCCCAAACTGTGTACCTGTGCCAAATTCCGGTATCAGACAGCCAAGCATCTTGAGATAATGTAAATATGAAGGAAACTGTGCTGCGGGGCTTTACCGCTCGGAGTTGCCAATAGTGGTTGAGCCGGCAGACACAGCGTCTGAACCCTTCAGCGTTTCAGTCAGTGGTGAGCTATTCCTTGCAATGAGTCATCTTGTCAATTGTGTTCTGTAAATGCCAGCCATTATCAGCGTTGGATGTGCTGAAGATCTGAAATGTGCAGATTAAATCAGAAGTAGTTCCGTTTCAAACCGGGTTTGTATATTTTAAATAAAACATCATTCGAAAGTATGTTTAAAGGTATCATCTAAAACTGTGTTGAAATATTAATGCCTCTTTGCACTCCTTGATGTCTGCTAGCAATTAGCTGTGCTTTTTTCAGGTTGATGAATTTGAAACCGATCAATTATCTGATAATCACTATCACAGACTCATGATTATTGCTGGAGGATTTTCTTGGTTTCAGTACTGCCATTATTTCAGAAACTTTTGCATATCATGTCTGTTTTAATACCAAACACTAGTTTTTGTGGTTTGACCTAATTACTTTTAAGCCCGTAAATGTATGTTTGGGGTCAGCACAGTTGGTTCCCCCCAGTTTTATTGTTAGAAGCACGGGAAGTCACGACTCAACTTCCTAGATAAGCAAAAGCTGAGTGTGACAGTATTTATTCAGCTTTTTAGCATCTTGCATATGATGCAGAAGGCTTGTCCTGTGGTGTCATTGTATAAAAAAAGTGTGATGCATTTTGGCAAAGCATTAAAAAGCTTGATGTTACTCTGGTACCAGAATTTTCCTGGACACCTCTGAGAAGTTTGAAGTAAAAAGTAATTGCTGCTCTCAGGACAGATTTCTAGTGCATCCTTGGAGTGTATTAAGGACTATGTTGTTGGTCTTGGGTTTTGGGTTTTTTTTTGTGTGTGTCTCCAAGTGGTGTATAGCATGCTATAACAGTTGTTCTAGGGATCAATGGAAAACTTATTTGTTTGGGTTGATGACTTCATATTTTGAGAGGAATATTGTGGCCACAGAGCTGAGTTTTTTTCAGTTCTTTCTTTTGTGCACAGCTAAACTACAAGCATACTCTAGGGTTGTGTTTTTTGATGACCACAGGTAAAATAAAGCCAGCTCTGAACATGACATCTAGCTTAAGACTCAGCACCACTACAGTGGTGCCTGCATCCTGGGGAGAGAAAAGGGCTGGTTTTGCCCAGGTGGAGCAACCAAGCTGCAGCCTTGGCCTGTCAGCTCCCTGCTGGGACAGAGGAAGGAGCAGTGCTAACAGGGAGGACTAGTTCAGCAGGCTCAAAGTTCTGGGATGGCTGAGGAGGCTGCAGAGAGAAGAAGGAAAAGATTTAGCATGGCTAGGCAGGAGGAGTAGGTAAAAAATGCCAAGTTCCCTCTACCATATTGAGAATTATTGCTGTGTATTATGGCTGTGTCTGACAGTAATTCATTAAAAGGCTAATGATTTTTACATACTTCATCTAATATTTATTTGGGAAGAAACTTTTTCTCATATGACTGGTTTTAATTTTCCTTCTCTGGGTTGGAACAGCTTGGTATTGAAGCTGGGAATTCTCCACAAGTCTTCCTTTGTTGAAGGATATTTTGAATAAGAATACCACATAATCTGTTATTTGAAAAGATTTCCTTGGAGTGGAAACACAGGTATTTTGTGTCATTTCTACTCTTCCAGGCCAATGTGATTATGAAGGTAGAGTATGGTTGTGTTTGTAGATTGGCTGCTTATTATGTGGCCTCTCAAACATCTGTGTCAGCTTCAGGACTGCAATATTTTACCTCCCACTATATGGGCTCTGAAAAAATGCATCAGACAAAGACATACCTTATTTTGCCCTTTTTCTTCCCTGCCCCTTCTCTCCCTCTCATTTTCCTTCAATTTATATTCATAGTTTTACTTCCCTGAGGATAAAACTGGGTGTTGTAAAGGAAAGCAAAAGCAGGGGAAGAAAAGGGGTAGTAGAGAAGTGAGCGTGTGCAAAAGGGACAGAAGGGCTCAGAGGAACGACAGGAAAGTGGTCCAGTGTCCATGCAGAATGGGAGTAGAGGACTGAAAATACTATGCTGGTTATGGCTACTCTATTCATCCCAAACAAAACCAGAAGTACTGCTTTCAGTAACCTGTGGTGGTGCCTCTGGCTGAAACTACTGTGTGGACCACAGTGGGTTGGAATGAGGCCTTGTATCGTAAATGGAAAGCATTTACAACCTTGAAAAAGCATTGGTTTTGAGGACTGGGAATAAGCTCAAATTTTTCTTCATCCAAACTCTTTTTGTCGCCACATATTGGGGGAAAAAAGAAGTAAAATTAAATTTATTAAAGAAATCTTAATTTAGCATTTGTTGGTTCAGTTCTTGCATTGTCAGAATGTAGATGCTGATGTATCCAAAATGTAAGTTAAAAAATTTGAAAACAGACAATGGTTTATTTATGTGTTTTTTTCAAGCAAAGGTTTATCCCTGCTTGCTTCTACTCCTAGTTTCTGAGGTGTAATCGAGGCACATGAAACCTTTATCAAAACATAACAGGAACTTATCTTAAAAACACAGAACAACGAAAGGATTTTTGTAATATTTTATTTATAACATTGTTCTCAGGACTGCTAATGCTACTGCTTAGTCTGTCTGTCTTTGAGGAGAATTCATTGCCTGGGGAAAAATTTTAATGCTAAATTTGACTGTGGTTGATCTCATGCCTTTTTTTTTTTATTTCTCCCTTTGCTTAATAGGTATAAATGACCAAGGACTGTACAGAGTTGTGGGGGTGAGTTCAAAGGTCCAGAGACTTCTGAGTTTGTTGATGGGTATGCCTCTATTTTACAAATATTTTTTCAATATTTTATTTCATGCTGTTTCACTGTCAATATTTAGTTTTTAAAACATCTACTAGTACTTGTTCTTTATATGTACCAAATCTAGTTTGCTTTAGTCCATGCAAATAATCACCATATCATTTTAAGTTCCCCTAGTTTAGAAAGACCTAGATTAGTTGGTAGGAATACACTCAGAGAACTGCTATGGGACTTGCAGGAGCAAATCATGGGCTTCGTGCAAGGTTGATGGAAGTGAGATTAAAGCAACCTAAGTTGAAGACTGAACAGAAAATTCAAAACACCACATTCAAGAAAGCTTGAAGCTTGTTGCTTCATTATTTGAAGTTTCCACCTTCCTTCTCCCTTGTCTAGGATGTACAGGTGTACACGCCCGTGCATGTCTTTAGTTAATCACTGTGCAAAATCAGACATTTAGTTTAAACCCACTGGCAAAGAGCTCTTTGGTTTAAGAGGAGGAATATGATATACGTATTAATAATAACTATGTGTCAAGGCAGGAGACAGATGGAGAAAGGATTTGTTTTTATAAACTTAGCTCTTATGTGTGGTTAGTCTTGGGCTCTTTTATATACCTAGTTAGCTAAAATAATTCTCAGCGACTTTTTTCTCCCTTTTTTTTCTGGAAATTTTGATGCATCTTTAATCCCAGTGACTGTACTTCTTTTGCCACTCTGCTGTCCCTAGGGGGAAAAAAAAAAAGTATTGGTACCTGGATGAAATCCCTCATCTGCCTGATATCTCTCACCAAAGTAGTGGCCATGACTGCAAAATGTGCCGTGTTTCCCCATTTCTTGTCCTGAGCACTGACAGTACATGCAGTCAGACAAGACCACTGGGATTAGTTCATTTTTATAGAGCTTCCAAACCTGTCACTTGACAGCAAAGGTCTGATTCTCAGGGATTCATTGGTATGCAAAGAAGCTTGTTTGCAGTTTGCACCAGGCTCTTCTCCAGAACCATGCATGCTCCATCTGTGCTGATAACACAGTGTTCTTTGGCACTGCAAACTGGAGGAAGCCAGAAAGTGAATTCATTTCATTACCCCAGACATTATGTGAATGACAAAGCGCTTTTATATTATATGCTGCTGTCAGTTCAGTGCCACCTGTAAGACTTTTTCTTTTCCTTCCTTTATTTTTTCAAACAGGCTGTCTCTTCAGAAATGATAAGACATCTTGAGGCTTGAGGACCTGCATGTCATATCAATCTGTCATAATGACCTTGCTAAATATTAATTTATGATGTCTTACTTTAATCAATATTAACAGCACCCTGAAGTACTCCATTAGTGCACGTAAACTTGCCTATATCTTTGAAGCATTGTAGAAAAAAGGCTCTTTTTGGAAATACGAACTGGGATTAATAAAAATGACTGATCTATAACAGATTCTCATAGTTCGTAGAATATGCTGAGTTGGAAGGGGCCCATCAGGTTCATCAAGTCCAGCTCCTGGCCCTGTGTTGCAGTCAGCCTCAGTAAACAATAACCACCTTTAGCCACTGACCATAGGAAGAATTGATGTGGTGTCACTCAGGGAGTCTCAATTAAATGTATTTGGTATAATAAGGTGCTTCTCAGTTTTGTACTTACTGGCTTAGCTTGGGCATGCAGGTCTGGCAGAAGGATTTTCCTTGTTGCCGTTATTGGTATCCAAATTAAATATACTCAGGTTGCCAGTGGTTCAGTAGCAGCTGGAAGAGTTTACTGGGGATTCCAGCATCTGCTTTTGGTTATTTTTTTTTAAATCAAAAACGTTTTTTTTGTCGTTCCCAAGATTCGTATATTTACTTGACATAGGAAGAGTACAGTGGTATCAAGACAAGGCAAAATACCGAACAGGAAAAAGTTAGGGTGCAAGCAGGTGCTCTTCTCTGATGATTTGTTGAAAGTGATCCTATCTGTGTTCTTTATCTGTCTGTCCTCAGAGAAGAATAAAGAGGGTTTCTTTTTGATATACAGTGGTACAGAGAATTTAAAATGACTGATTAATCTTTAATCCTTTGTCTCTGGGCATACTCTTAGATACCTTTTTATATGAAAGATTTTTTTCAGAATCATAAAAACCTCATATTAACTTTCTATATTTTAAAATGTTTGATAAGATTTCAAAGTATTTTAAGCTACCTGTCATTGACCATGAGGTTCACAGTTGGAAAGGCCCAGTGTGCAAAAAAAGTCTTCCTAAAGGTAACCAGGGACATAATAGCATTTAGTTTTGTCTCTTTTTCAGAATACTTTCTATAGAATTTTGGAAAGTACATGAAGAGTCAAGAGAGTCTGAGAAGACCAATGTATGCTTTTCTAATACTATGACTGCATAGATTTTCATCTGTAATGCAAAAATCTAGTGAAACTTAGTCTTCTCTAAAAAAAGACTCAACAATTAAATATAGAATTCTTTCTTTTTTAAAAAAAAAAAAGTTAATTTTTCAATTAACTTAGTTTTTGAAGTTATCTGTAACTGGCACTGTGCTATGATGGTCTATTTTGTGGCAATGATCTTGTTTAAATTTAAGAGAGGCATTTGCTAAGGAAAACAGTCATTACCTTTTAAGGGAAAATGTTAAAATAATGGAATATCTCATTGTAAACAGAGGTACAGAGTTAGAACTTCCAGTATTTTGGGTATCTGTTCTAAGCAATGCAGAGTGTGTTGTCAGCCATCAGGAGTGTCAGTTTTGGAAATGTGTCAGGGATGGATTCCTGTTTCATCTGTGATCTATAGATTTAGATCTATGATCCGATTATAGATCTGATGTGGTTCATTTCATACACTGCCTGCACAGATTTCATACAAACCACTCCATAGGTCAGCTTTCATACAGACCATCGCTTGTGGGGAAGTGACTGCTGAGGACTTGCAGTTTCTACTGATGAGTTCAGGTTTGATTTCTGATACTCTCTGGCGTGAAAAATGCCAGACTTGTCATGTTGCCAGACTTTTCAGGTGCTTCTGCCTTTTCAAAACTAGCAGATTCCAAAACAATTACACCAAATTCCTTATTGTTTTATATACAGTAGATGACAGTGCATACAGACCTACAGTGGGGCATATTGCATATGAAAACAGAGTGAGTCTCCTCCTAACCTAGTTTAGTGAACTGGACTGTTTTTATAAACTCTGGCTCCCTTATTGTCAGAAAGATTTGCATAAAATTTAGAGCTGATCTGTCAGAAGCTGTTTCATAAATGTGCACAGTTATTTTTATATGCGTAAAGTTGCCATTCAGTGCACAGCGG
The DNA here is from genome assembly GCF_003945595.2 of Pipra filicauda. Lineage (NCBI taxonomy): Eukaryota > Metazoa > Chordata > Aves > Passeriformes > Pipridae > Pipra > Pipra filicauda. The sequence continues at coordinate 2,811,566 of NW_024105087.1, read as the reverse complement.
CTGCTATGTGAACAAGTAACATGAAAACTAGTAGAGAAGTTTTTTTTTTTAAAATTCTGATTGAAGATCCAGTTCTTATAATGGTCTGGGGTGTTTGAAGTAAGGGGGAAAAGTGGAGCAGGCACAGTGAAATGCATTGGGTGGTGGGGCACAGAGCAACTGTGAAACCTAAAGTGGAAAAAGTCTTTAAGCCTTTGATGGCTTCTACAGTCAAATTGGGGTTCCTGGGGATTGGTAGTAGGGCCAGGGTTTTTTTTGTAGTTTTCTTTTGTTCACCAAGAGATAATGAAATGTTTCAACAATACTTTCTATTTTTTATTTCAAGAGGCTTGCTTTGGAATTCAGATGCTTGTTGTTTTCCTCTCAAAATTCATCAACAAATTTCAATGAACAGAGCGCATACTTTGAATGTAAAGGAGGTTGATCATTATGAAGCAGCTATTTAAAAAAATGGATATTACATAGTGTTTCAGTGACAAAATCCCCATAGACTTTGCCAGTTTCTGATGTGATGGCAGTTTTTATTTAATCAATTCAGTAGACAGGTTTTCTTCTCAAAAAAGAGAATTTGAACATGGAAACAGCTAGCATGCTAAAAAAGAGGGAAAAAGAAGCTTATTCCTGTGACAATCTTGAGTAGTTTGGGTGGTGGTTGTCTAGTAACAGTTTGCTAGAAAATGTTATCTGACTTGTATTTTAAAATGAGATTTAAATAATTGATATAATGAGGGAGAATATTCAGTTACAGAAATAATTGCTTGGCACAGCTTTTAGAACAAAATTATTTAGTCCCGGTAAAAGGACTGCACCTTTAATCAGGGATCCTAATTTGATTTTTTAGATGGGTCTGTCATTTGTCTGACAAGCCAAGTAACAAATGAATTCTGAATTGTATGAACTGGTCAACACGTAATCTGTGTCAGCTACTGCTGCAGTTCGCTGTAATGACTGACAGAAATATGTAGCAGTAATAATAAGAGAAGCTCAAGCCCTTTAAGTTAGCAAATACACTGGGCTAGTCTGGCCATATACATGTGATCCTCTCACGTCAGCTAGCTCTTGATTCCGGTTTTGAAGTCAAAAAGGTTTTTTTTTGGTTGCACAACATTCCAGTGTGCTGTGTTGTTTTCTGTCTTCTGTCAAAAACTCTTTAACCTTATGGGTCAATCAGACAAACTATTCAGTTTGACCGGTCTTGTTACAAGACTCTACCAACTAACCTGGTAAAAGGTGGGAGTTCTGTGAATCTGAAAAATGGTCAAGCCAACGAGTATTTTTTTGTCCTGTGGGCGAAACATTCAGGCCATCTTGTAGACAAAACTTACTGACAGCAAGGAGTCTTTTTTTTTACTTTTGAAGCACCTCTTCTTAAAGGTTTTCACGCAATATAGAGGGTCATACTGCACTTTGGCAGTAAACTGTTTTCATCGACAGTTTACAAGCAAAACCATGGAGAAAATTTGAAAATATTTATTAGTGTACTTGCACTTTAAATAATGAAAGAAAGGAGGAGAAGATAAGTTGTACTTAGAGGGTCTTTTTTTTTTCTAAACCATTTTTGTACATCTTTCTGTGTTTGTGTGCATGGGCCTGTTTAATTAAAGGTGTGAAAATTTCAATTGCTATAGAGATCTTCTTACATGGAAGTGATTTTTAATCCTTCATTAAAGAAAAGAATTAGCAGTAAATAGTTCTAAGAACAAAATATGGAAATAGAGTATATAAAGGGGTTTGGATATTAAGTCTTCTTAGTATTAATAATAAAAAGGATGTACTGCTTCTGTGTTTATGTGAGCAAATACATGCTCAAATTCAATGTGTTTTTGTTCATGTAGGGCATATTGATTTAGAATTCCCTTTATTCACATCCCTCTTGTCTTTCTGATTATTTTCTAGATGCAAAAACCTGCAATGAAGTTGACCTGGAAAACCCTGTAGATTGGGAAGTAAAGACAATTACTAGTGCTATGAAACAATATCTGCGGTAAGTCTCTCTCTCTTTTATTCATTTTTTAGACTTTGAATTCTTATTCTAATTCTCCTATGCGTTGTGTTATGCTATGTTACTTATATTTCCTATATTTTAGAGTAGAAGTTCATTTTGTGCAAATACCAGTTTTTTATTTGTCTTGAGGGAAGCAAAATTATGTAGAAACACTGGTACTCATGTTCACGAGACAAACCCCAAGATATTTTTGTGTTAGACATATAAGCGTTTCACTGATGGTTCAGACATGAATTGTTAGTCAACTTGCTAAGAACTGCTGCTGAAAGTTAGCTGAGATTGTTAAAATTTTTGCCTTTTTGTATTTCAGTGTGGTAGAATGAAAAGGTTGGGAAATTTTTAATAATTTCCTCTCCCTTCTGACCCTTGCTCTGATGTTCTGCAATAGTGATAATATTTTGAGTGTTGAATATTTTAAATAAGAATTTTAAATGTGTTCTCTATTTAAATTATTTTGCCAATTCCCGATCAAGTTATTTTCCTAAATTGCCTGGGATCATAAAACGTAGAAGTTTGGTGTATCTCTTGTAGTGTAACACAAATACAGTATTTTTAATCTGCTATTTTTATTAAAAGAAAATATTACTACAACTGATATCAAAGAATGCTGCAGAACAAGTCTTACAGAGTGTAGAAAAGAATAAAAAAAGAAAAAAGTGCACATGATGAAGTTTTTTCTTCCCTACAGTACTTCCCATCTGAGTGTTTACTCCAATATTTCATAAACATCAGTTAATAAATGGTTTCAAGTCTGGTAGTGATGGGGGTTCTTGTTATGTTAAAGGTTTTAACTCTGATGTTTTAACTCTGATTTCCTTTATTCGATGCATTTTCACTGAGGACTGAAGTTTTCAATTTCAGTTATTCCATTTGAAGTACTTTAGAATTTTGGATGGCTGCTGTTAAGTCAACTTAACTGTTGTAGGACCTTAGTGTCTTTCCAGTAAGGCATTGAGTTGTGAATCTTAGTGTTTTAGAAACACTAATGAAGAATTAATTACACAGTATATGTGTACACTCTTCAGTTGAGAAACAGTCTTGGTGTTGTAATTGGGAAAGGTACCTTATGATAGACTGGAGGCATCACTTCATCTCATGGAAGGTGAATGGATGCATTTAGTCTTATTTTCCTGATAATACCGAGTTTTCTGTTTGTGCTGGAAACTACTGAATTCAGCAGCCCCTGTAAAAATGATTACTTCCAGTACAAGGATTATACTACTGAATGTTAAAAAGGTTTCCTGCTTAGAGTAAATAAAGATAGAGGAGAATATAGTTAAATTTATTATGTCATCCTTGTTTTACAGAAGCCTTCCAGAGCCACTGATGACATATGAGTTGCATGGAGAATTCATCGTTCCTGCCAGTAAATAAATGACTGTAGTTCAAATAGAAATCTTTTGCTGTTGTACTGTTATGACCTTAGGAGCCCTCTGCAAATGCAATTTCAGAAAAATACCTCAACACAGTAAAAATACAGGAACAAGAAATAATAAATTATTTAAGAATATGTAGGTTTTAACCAGTTTTCAGTTCTAGTATGTGTCACATGTAATGGGACGGCGTAGAGCAGTTTTAATTTTTATGGAAGAATTTTGGATAGCCATTGTAAACATTCATTCTTATTGTCTTAATTGTGTAATGATGAACATCTACTTAATCTTTGATATTTTTTTTGCCTTCCATTTATAAAGAGTGTGAAGCTTAGTAAAAGAAAATACACTAATTTGAGCTCATTTGAGTCCTTAGAGCACAGCTGCCTGACCCTTGTTTTCAGTGCCTTGTTAGCTCTGTATTCAGGATGGCTTGAATGTTCCTCATGTATTAGTAGAAGGAAGAAAAGAACCGGCCAGATTACACTGTGGTAGTTCAAATACAGACTTGGAGAAGACACAACAGCATTTGTAGCTGTACATGGTATCTAGTGTACATGGAATTTTTTTGGAAGAGGATAGAGGGAAACTGTGGAAGAAAATTTTTGGCTAAGTATCAAACAGATATTTAGCTGATTTTCTTTCCAGCCTGTAGCACTTCTGGCAAACTGTGGAAAGCAAAATTAAAATAAACTTTGAGACAATTGCTTTATCATCTTCAGATTGCTATAATGACTTTCCAGGACTGCAGAATGTGTTTGCTTGTGGTCCTAAATTCAAAATGAGAATTAGCTCAGGAAATTCATTGCCAAAGCACATGCGAGAGGCCAAGTGCTTAAACAAAATTCAACATCCTTACCTAGATGGTGAGTCTTCCCGTTTGTATTGGAAAGTGTTAAAATAATTTCTTGACTTACGAAGTTTTGCCAGCAGTTTCTCGGTTTATTTTTCTTTCTCTATTTTATAGTCTCTTTCAATAAGGGAATTCAGTTGAAGTTACATTTTTTAAACAGTGCAGTGTTCATAAGTAGTAAACAATTCCGTAGGGGAGTTGATTCTGGGGAGGGAAATTTAATCAGCATTGCAGATCTGAGTTACGGTATACTTAAAAATAGGTAGTCAATGTTGTTTCCTATCTTGGCTATAAAAAACCAGCAACACTGGAAATAGTAAGGAATATCCTTTCCTCTGAAGCTACTGGGGGAGGAGCCAAAATTAAAACGTTCTTTCGATTTTGTTTTCTTTATACATATCGGTCCAGATTGAAACTATTTGAACTTTGACTGTATCTTGTGATTAAGTTGCTTAGCCATTCTTTAATTAGAGTTTTTGATTTCACATATATGTGAAATAGTCTTACTTTAAAGAAGGCCTACATTTTTCTGGCTGTCGGAATTTTGATTAGCTCACTAGAAGTTAAATGTTTTGCTTTTTGGGAGCCTTGTCTCTTGCAATCTGCGCAGGGGTGTTCACTGCAAAAGAATAAAACACGGCCCTAAAATCTGTAGCAATGTGCAAGGAAAAAAAAAAAACTGAAGCAATATGCACTGAAGAAATATGGTGGTATTTTATATGAAATACATTTAGCGATCAAACTTGCTTTACAGTAAAATGGGACCTAGTCAGTGGTCCTGGTGTCAAAATTTCTTGCATTCAGAATAGGTTCTAAACTTTTCTCTCTCTGTGCCTTCTAGTAATTGTTATTGTAGACAACGGAAATACTTCCATTACTCTCATTGTAACCACTGCTAAGATGTAATTTTGTGATTTAGTGCAACTTTGAGAAATAGGAAGGTGGTTTATTTTCATCTTTTACGGATTCTAGTTTTCATCTGTGTACAGTGAAACCTGTAGGGGCCAAAATTATTCTACTTGCAACAGACAAAAATAAAAAGCTCTTTGCTTATTTTTATTTTTGTACTGTACTAGAGATGGATTCCACTGTTATTCAGAGCCTTTGTCATAGTAATTTCAGTAGGGTTTTTTTGCGTGTTTATTCTTCTGTGTCTTCAGAGGTCATTAGATTTTCTAAGCGTATAAATCTTTTGCCTGTGTTAACTTATGCAGTTTCCAGTGCAAGTAACATAAATGCAGTATCATTAGCTGCACAGTACCAACAAAACTGAATTCTAATCATGAGGACAATCAGTTAATGATGCTAAAATGTAAAGTAGTACAGTTCCTCTCTGTGGCCCCCGGTAACATCGCTCCTCACCTTGCAGTAGATTTCTAAGCAGATGAGTCCAATGCAGCAAAACAATTGCTGCGTCTGTCGGTTTTTAAAAATAGATGAACAAAGGCATCCTTTTGCAGGTGGATTGAAAGATGAGTTCTCAAAATAAGCAAATAAGTTGAGAATTCTAGAACAATATTACTTGTGAAAACAAAGCACATATGTTCAGTATTGCTATGTTTGGAGATACATAAGTGGTGAAGCAAAGTGTGTGCAGTATGTTTCCATGCAGGGGTGGGAGAAGGCTTGTGTTTCTGGGGATTTTATTTTTATTTTTTGAGATAGTTATGTATTTCTATGTCCCGTAGAAAGTGGGAGTCCCGAATCTCGAGTCAATGCTGTTCACTTCTTGGTCCACAAACTGCCAGAAAAGAACAAAGAGATGCTGGAAATCTTGGTGAAACATTTAGCGAAGTGAGTGTTATGACCTGCTTTCCTACCCTGTCAGAATTCTTGTCTTTGCCTTAGTTTAACTACAAAGGGCCTTAGTTAAGTGTGGCTGGAGCCAGAGCCCAATTCGATGCTGTCACACACAATACCAAGAACCAAACGTGCAAAAGCAGACAAGACGTTTGACTCATGCTGTGTGTGTTTTGGCGGGAAAGGCAGAAATCTAATACCTTAATGAAGCCATATAAGTATTTACTTTAGCACTCCTGCCAGCAGTTGAGGGCTTGATTGAAGTGAGAAAGGGAACATTATACTTTCTTTTTGCAAGTTCTGGCAAAGGGAATAGTGGAGATCTGTTAGCAAATTTAAGTTGGTTTCACACTTGCCCTGGTCCAAGGCTAAGTGCGTTTTATATAGTTAAGTTCAGTAAGAGACTGGTTTGGCTTTTAAATTGCCAGTGGAAGAATGGCTTTTCAGTTTTCCAGAATTTAGTAATACTTTATTTGAAGAAACTCCGCAAAAAACCAAACTTCTAAAACATAGATTAAGGAGACGTAATGTTTTCATTTGTAGACTGCAGTTTCCAACAGTAATGGAAATTTTTCATAACCCATTTCCTGTTTTTTCCTTCAATTCTTTTCCAAAAGCGTTTCAAAGCATGCCAAGAGGAATCTAATGACTGTGGCAAACCTAGGGGTAGTGTTTGGACCAACCTTAATGAGGCCGCAGGAAGAAACTGTAGCAGCCATCATGGACCTGAAGTTTCAGAATATCGTGGTTGAAATCCTGATAGAAAATCACGAGAAGGTAAGTTTTGCTACATCTTTGCATTTCTGAGAATTGTCTAAACCAATCTGTTAGCCTAAATGTGTAGTGTGGAGTTAAGGATGATGTTACAAATAGCTTAATTCTAAGGAATATCTTCTGTACACTGTACGCTTTTGGTTGTTTATACTTGATAGTTATTCCTGTTCATAGGTGAACTGACATTTCATAATGCATATTTTCTGGCAGTGTAAGTGCTTATGTGTGTATAGCACATCAATAGATTTACATTATGATGTTTGCATGTGTTTTTTGATGAGCAAAAGTGATACAAAACTGGAAAAGAGAAAGCCCAGGCTTGGTTTTTAGCTCTTCCATTAAGTACTTTGACCAGGGTTTGAATTCATTGTTTTATGTCTTCATCTTTTCTCAGAGTTCACAGAGTAAAAAGAAGACTTTACTGTGAATTTTATGTGTAAAAAGCATTATCAGAGAGCCAGGTATTAACATTTCCTTTGTTTTCAGCTGAATGTGTGTTATTTTAAGCCTTTTATTTGAGGTAATGCTGAAAATAGAAGTTGTTGTTGCTGCTGTAGCAGTTGCCAGTTGCTGAAGAGCCTTGCATGTATAAGGTGCTGTCCAGAACATCACTGCATGTAATGTGGGATCTAAAATTAAAAATAAAAATTAAAAAGTCCTTTATTGGTCTCTTTATTTGGGGACTCCTTTGGGAGTCCCTTGGGTCTAAGCTGACTTGTGTAACTTGATGTTCGACGTACTGTTTACTGGGAGATGGACAGCATCTCCCTCACTCTTACTGTCAAAAAAAGTGCTTTGGAAAAATCCCAAGATGTGCTTTTCCCTCTTGTCTGTCTTAAGCACTCCAAGCATTGAAATAGTTATTTCCTTTAAAGGTTAACAGTGTTGAAATTGGCTATCTAAGTCAAGTGTTATCTACTGAAAATAATATATGTCTCAAGTTTTCTTGACAATGTAATTACATTTCCTCCCTGATTGATACAGGCTGGACAAAGCTTCTGTTGGCATAGCTGTGTCCACATGGTGGGTTTTGTTGGCTGAGTTGACTCAGGGTGTAATGCTGTCCTCACACGCACATTGAGCAGATATGGTATTGTTCTGTTGGAAAAATACTGGGCTGCAGATGTGGCTCAGGTTCTAAGCAATAAATATTCCAAGAGCTGTAACCCATGCTATTAATTTTAGATCTTATAAATGAAAGTAAACCTTGCAATAAGCTCATGATTTTAAAGCTATTGCAGTGACCACATAAATTTAAGAAAGTCAAGAGGGAGAGTGATCAGAGCCAGGGTGTTTTAATGACATATGGAGGTTGACTTATGCTTATTCAAATCACTAGATCACCACGATTATCACCATTGTTTTCTAATGCCAGCTCAGTCACATGTCTTTAATAACTGGACATCAATTTTACATTTGAAACATCAGTTTAGTGGCCTTTCTTGCTCCTCTGAAAATGTAGAGAAGCAGGGAATGGAAAGTACATCAATGTAATACTGCATCATTTTCCATAATTCCTTGGTTTTATGCCTTTTTTAGAACTAGAAGGGTGTAATTTTTAAGGGATTTCTTTCATTTCACTGCCATTTCTAACAGTGAACTTGCCATCAGTGGTCTGCCTGCAGCAACCTCTCCCACACTAGCACCGCTTCCAAGGTGGAAGGCAGCCCCAAGTGTGACCTCTGTATTTATGACAAAGGCAATAGTGTGTTAAGGCATTACAAAAATTTTATAGTAGAACTGAACATGTTACTTTTACAGTGAGCCTTCTTGATTTGGGGCAGACCAAGGACTTGCTTTAAAAGGCAAGTGCGGTAATTGGCAGTCTAATGTTCATTTTATATTGCTGTTTTGAATTTCTATGTGTTTCAGACTTTCTGAGAGACTTGCATTAGATATTTTATTTATAGCCCTAGCGAAGTTCTAGGAAAAGTCACCAACTGTAGGTTAAAATGTTTTAAAATACTTCATTCAACCACTGCTCCGCCTCTGCTAATTTTTAGCGGCTTCTGCTAATAGAAGCAAAGTTTGGAATTGTAGGAGAGTGAGGGAGTCAAGATGGAGGTACACTGACACAAACAGACTTGAAGCAACACTTCACACTTCGTGCATGTATAAATATGGCTCTGGTACTCTGCAGTGAGGCATTTCTTTTCCCCTATAGCAAATGAAATGACTAACAAACTTTTAAACTGGAGAAGCAACAGCTGTCAGCATTTCTAGTTTAAATACAGTAACTCGGTAGGCAAAATGGTAAAAAATTATTATGATTCCTCAAATATTTTTAAATTTCATTGATGTTCATTATGTCTCATGTGGATAGCTTTATTGAACAAGATTCACTTTTCAATTTTAGGAGGAGACATAATTAGGTTACTAGCTTTGAAATCCTGGTGCAGTCATTCCACTGTCATCACTCTGCTGGGTTCTAATTAGAGAATTTTTATGCAGTTTCTGTGTGGAAACCTGAATATGAGGACTTGCCCTGAGACAAGAATATAATGCCTAGTGAATAAGCTAGGGTGGATTTTTTTTAAGCATCGTTGGTATGTACATTTATTTCCTGATGGCTAGAAACCAGTCAGTACCACTCTCACCTTGTTTACAGGCTGCATAGATACTCCCAAACCATGCCTGTGAACCGATTATAGTAGGTTGAGGAGGGGATGTTTTGCAAAATCAGACCAATGCCAAGACTGGAATACTGAAACTAGATCATGCAGCCTGATGTGTTGATTAAATGGCATTAGAATTGCACAATGATTAAGACTAGGAAGGGAATAGAAGAGCATCAGGGAGATAATTGTTTATCTTTTTTTCTTGTCAATTATGGAAAAGTCTCCTCCAGGCAGAGTATTTCTCAGTGTCCAGTCAGAAGGTGAGCTGTAGAAGCAGATGAAAGAAGGATAAAAACTAGACCCAAGTTGAGACAATATTTTCCCAGGACCCTCAGAACCACCTGTGGAAGTGAGGCCAGTCTGGATGAAAACTAGACCTGTGAGCTGTCATACAGCTATAGGGGAAGGCCAGCCAGATATGCCATGTAAAGCAGGAGCACGTTCAGGTTTGATTATTCCATAGTTTTGCCTGGAGTTTTCATGTTTTGTGCTGACTGGGCTGTGTGTACCAGCACTCTTGTTTCCCTTTGCTTTGCAGGTCTTTAAGGTCAGCGTCCTTTCCTACTGGGCTGTCTTGTCCCCTGCTGCCTGACCATGTCTGTCTGGTCTCCTTTAATTTTTATGTCCCGTATCTTTCCCTTCACTAAAAAAGCCTCAAGAAATTCCTGTTTGTGTCTCATCCTTGTGTTCGTTTTGCTTTGAGGTAACAGGCTCAGCTGTGCTTGTGCAATGCTTGGGACAATCTTGGCCTTTAGGTAATCCTCTAATTAATTAGTCAACTTGGCCCCCCCTAAAGAGGTTCTGATTTCTCTGCCTCCCCAACATGAGTTTCAAGGGTTTAAATTAATTTTTCTTCTCAAGGATTTTGCAGTTTGGAAATCTGGGACATATCTGCTCTTCTGGTCTTTTCTCTGACTCACAGTGAGGAAGAAGGGTGGTCCACTCCACAGCAGCATGAAGAGCATGCACATGTTCATTTTGCTGTTTGTTATAATGTTTTGGCACCCTGTTAGAATGAATGTCACTATTCAAAGGGCTTATTTATTTGTCATGTAAAGATGTCTCAGTGGTAATGTGAGCCATTTTGGTTTCTCAATTCCCTGAACATTATTTTAAGAAGGAAAAAAACCGCACCAGGATAAAAAAAGTCCAAGAAATGAAAGAAGATGAGGGAGGAGGTTGGAATAAAAATCTCAGTGGGACTGGAATATTTAAACCAGTATATGGGGGAGGAAAGAATAGTGAGTACAAATGGCAAGATTACAAAAACAGAAAGAAGATGAAAATTACAGTGAAGGAAAATTAGAAGAAAAAATGAGGGGCTAGACAGAGGTCCCTTCTGCAGACTGAGAGGCCAGAGTCTGATGAAAGGGAATAAGTTTGGTAAAAGATACCTTTTTCTAGAATTCAAACAACCTGTGGGCAAAACGTTCTCAAAGACATTCATTCTGAAAAACTCAGTAGTTCCTATATATAAGGCTGATACACTTTTCTCTATTAATCTTTTTATAAAGGGGAAATATTTTATGTACTTTACACAAAATATGTCTTTCTTTTAGCTTTGAGTTGCTCAAAACAGTTTTATGTTGAATTTTTTAAAGGAAAAATAAATGTTTTATTTTTTCTTACTTTGGACATGTGTATGATTTTTTTTTTTAAACTAAAGGGAAGAGACCTTAAGCCAGCATCAACTTCATGTAGTGATCCCTGAAAAATCTTTAGTCTTAAAATGTATTACAGTGCATAATACATGCACTATTGGTGAAAGAGAAGAAATGGAAGCAGGTGTAGTCAGTTGTTTGTTTTAGAGTATGAAGCAGCACAGTCAGGTGTCTCCACATGGCAATCAAGCAGTTGTGCTGCAGGTGAATGCTTTAGGGGAGAGTGGCACTGCAATCATGTAAACTTAAGGCTATTTTTTGGCAACACAGCAGATCTTTTGAAGGCACACTAAAGGGACACGAGAAGTACTGAAGAGGGCTTGTTTCAGCTTTCCTGTTGCTTTGTCTTTGACTGCAAGGGAGGACCAAGAAGCAATGTGGTGTAATTGTGGTGGTTTGCTGTGGTGCAGCAATTTGAAACCTCCCCAAGCTGAATGTTTCTCAAGTCAACAAGCGTTTGACTTGGAGGGGGGGGGGGAAATTACATTAAAGTATCTCCATTAGGGCAGAGTTTGTGAAAAGACACGTGAGCTTCAGTTCAGGAAGTTATTCAGCATGTGCTAGACTTCAGGCATGTAACTAATCACAAGTGTCATTGGAACTATGCCTGAACTTAATTCTAATTACATGCCTTAATGATTGGCTGAATCTGAAGCAGAAAGGGCAACAGGCACAAGAAAGAAATTCTGGTAGGAGTCAGAGCAGCTCTTTCATTCCACTGTAGTGTGTGCAAGCTCTTTAAACCCTTTCTCTGCCCTGTGGATTGGAGAAAGCCCTTCCATGTGACACACACACACACGTGGTCTGGTAAACTGACTGCATTTTTTTGTTTTGTTTTGTTTAAAAACTGCAGTTTTCTAAGTCTTAATATAGTTTATGCATAGTAAGGAGAGTGTATATAAAATCTCTGCTCACGTTTGTGGCTGCAGTTGATGACATTAGAAGGAGTCTGGATCAATACCTGGATTGGTATGCTGTTAGACTGGTCCAACAGAAACAAAACATGTATTGTGAGAAACCATATTAGATTAATAAATAAAATAAAATAAAATAAAGAAGTCATGTTCTCAGGGATAGAATAGGTCTGCTGAGGTGCTGTACTACAAATAATATACAGATTTCTGATTTCTTGATTTCCCTTATTTCCAATTAATTTGGGGAAACTTCCCTCAACTTCATATGAAATTTCCAAGTGATACAGATCTCATCTTCCACTGCCCACAAGCAGTGTTCTCAAGTAAGTAAACAGAAAGGATGATAAGGGAGTGGAATTCAGTATTAGTTGACTAATATTTGCTTCAGTCTTGATGGAGAAGGCAGCAAGGGAGAAGTCCTTATGAAAACTGCTGAAATGGGTGCTCTTAAATAAAGTTTTGTTAGTCAAAGAAAATATTCTATAAAATGTTGCAAGGGGCATGGAGAGGAGAAAGCTGTGCTTCTGAAGAGTTTAAAAAGTAAATTCTTATGCAGAAACTGTTATGTAAGAACTATACCATATCACAGTTTTCAATGGCAAGTGAAGTTTTGAATTTACAAACTTATTTTTATTTATAGTGGCCAAACTGACCTGAATGTCATCGTGTATGATCATTGGTAATGGATAATAGTACAATATGTGCTTATGTATATGCATGTACTCTTTAGAATTCTAGTAGGCTGTTGCCTTACCAGAAAAGTTAGTGTATTTCAAACCATTAAGCAGGTTTTTGTATAAACAATATGTGGCAGTCAGCTGATAATACTTCCAATATTTTTGTGTGCATACCACTTAGACTAATAAAGCATCAGTACTTCATTTAGACATACAATAGAATAAGTATGTTCTTTTGCCTCCAAAGACCATGTAGTCATAATGTAAGATAAAAAATATGTATTTTAACAAGAACAAAGAGCAGAAAATAATCTACAAAGCAATAATGGGCAAATCCATGTAATGGCAGCAAGGAAATCTGTGAAAAAAAGAAGGTGCTAGTGAGGCTATGTGGTTGGCTACAGTTGGAACAGTGTCATTTGCAAAGATCTTGAAGATCTTGTCATTTCATTCTGATTCTTTGCTCAATGACAAGGGGTCAGATGTAGGGTTTTATTCTTAATATATCATTATTTATATTTCTGTTTATAAAATTTGTAAAGAACTAGGTGTGGCATATATATTTAGTTGTGTTTGTGTGGGGGGGGGCACACTGTATATATGTTTATATATTTATATTTCTTACAAATGAAGGGGAGATCATGTTTACCTGTTCTGTGTTTGGCCATGGTTGCCGCTTTTGCTGGGTCCTGACTTATGTTTCCAAGTGCCATCTTTTATCTTCTCAGGACTTCTCACACTCTTTGTAAGACAAGATACTGCAAACATTCTTCTTCTGCATTATTTTCTATTTAGGGATATGTTATGTTTTAGAAAGCTAGGTAATGAGATTGAGTATTCAATCTTTTAATTTTTAGGCATTTTTCTGTTGTTTTAAGTAGTTCCTGTAACTCAGCAAGATACACATAGCTATTATGTGTAATAGGAAAAGACAACCTTTTTAGAATACTCTCCTTGGTGTGAGTTAGAGTAGGTGAGCACAGAAGAGAAGGTGAATCTGGTGTTCCTGCTGGTGCAGTGGACAAATGAGTAAGTATTCCAAGCCTGGTAATATGGTTAACTCTCTCATTTCCCTCAATGAATAAAATGGCTTGGTTGACAGCAGTAAATGGGCTGCCATCAGGAGTGTTCTTCTCATGAATTGTTAAAAGGTGGAGGGAGATGTGATACGGGGGAAGCTGCAGTCTTTGTATCAGGAGTGCTACTTTTAGAAAGGCTGAGTCAACAAACTCATAATTCTAAAGTGATCAAAGGACGCACGTTTTTGACCTTGGTATGTTTTTTCCTTCCAGCCTTTCACAGCTGTCCTCCAGACTGTAATGCCATGTTTTGCAGGCTGTTTAGTTTCTTCATTAAATCTCAAATGTGAACTACACGGTTCAAGGTAGCCAGGGAAAATGAGTGGATATTAGAGGCTATGGATGCATCAGGTTTGTCTGAAAATTCCCTCAGTTTTTTTGTCACTCTTGTAGTTTGCAGATTGTCCACATCTGTAGTTTTTGTATAAGAAGAGCAGATAGGAGATACTCCAATCTCAGTAGGAGATTGAGACTCCCAGTGTCCAGAAATCCCTATAAACAATATTTCATTTAGTTAGGGGTAGTCAGGCTGTTAGGCAGATGGTCTCAGCAAATGATATCTTTGTAATGAAGAAAAGGCTGTCTTGGTTGGATGTAAGTTTTATTTATTGAGCTCTGTGGTCTGGCTCACAGCCAAGGATGTTTCCTGTTTCTAGTGTTGACTTATACCTGGTTACTTTCCAGGCTGCCTCCCCTGTTGCACTGTAATCCAACAGTGTGTGCCAGGCAACATCAAGAGCATTATTGATGCTTTCTTGTTGGTGGCCCTCTAGAGACTTGGCTTAAGGGAGCTTTAACTCTGGATCTGATTCTGTGCTCCCCCCCTCCCAATATAGGGATTGTGAATATTGTGCAAAGTTTTTTTTGTGGTTTGTAGTGGAATTCAAGCCTCAAAATCCAAAGCCTCAGAAAATCTGCGTCCTCTGCAATCTCATATAGGCCAGTGCACAGCAAGTCATATTTTACAGTGTATAGGTGCTGAAGTGCAAAAGTCAGGATAACTACTTTGAGGCAGGCACACCTGTATTAGAGTGGACACACCTTGGAGGGAGGTAAGTTGTTTAAGAATTCTAATTAAATTTTTGATAATTTTTATTGAAGATTTTGTAAATATTTCTAAAATATTGAATTAATTTTTAGAAATAATCAACTTTATCATATTTTTCACACTGAACACAGATTCTGTTTAAATGTCAAGAATTTCTGGGACGTGTCTTTTTTATTTATTGAATCATGTTTGAGAACCAGAAAAAAAAAGATCATGTCGACTTAAACTGGGAATGCAACAGGTTGATCTAATATTGTCCATAGTAAAGTAAAAATGTAAACCAGTAAGAAACTACAGTAACAAAGGATTATTTTTTTAGAGATTTCAGTACTCTAGAAGTTTTATAAAATTGTTAGAATTGGTACAGAAATCAGTTTTGAAATAAAAATTTTGTCCTAGCTCTCTAGAAGTTGATATTTTGTAATTTCTAATATTATTAAACGTTTAATACCTCCCAGTAGCTTATGTAATCCATTCAAATAGGGAATAAAAACCCTAGAACTGTTCTCTTATTGAATGTGGTTTTTATTGTTAAAAAATGGATTACAATCAGTGTACAATTAGTGGTTAGTGGTAATAATTAGTAGCCGAGCTACTGCAATGTATTTTACAATGCTTAGTTTCACCTTGAAATTCCTGAAATGCCTATATCAACAGTAAAATCATAATTTGACATAAAATACATTGTTGCTTTATGTTTGCAGAAAGTGAAAAAAGGACTGGTACAACCACTGTCTTCATTATCTTACGGGGAAAAAAGAGTAGACAATTTATCAGAGTAAGAGCACACTGTGAACCAGGAAGACAGTTGGCCTCTTTTTCTGAGCATTTTTGTCTCTAGTATAGATATCTGGTTTTGGTTTTGTACAGATTGCTGGGTTTAACCTGAATTGGGTTTGCATTATGTTGAAAAGAAGCTAAGTCAAGGAAAGACCATGGCGATAAGTTTCTCTTGCTCTATCCTATTAGTTAGCTTATAAAATATTCTTTGATCAGCATATATTATAGCCAGTTGTCATGGAAATGCAAGGAGTACCTAGCCATAAAGTGTATAAGGGCAGAGCAGTATATGTGGCCTAGGTGAAAGGTGTCTTATAATGTTCAATAAACATTAGTTGAAGTGTCTTGTGTGTTTCTTTTCCTTACCAGCGGCAAATCAAGTCTGTATTGAAGGGAAGTTACCAAAATAAACACCTGAACGGATGTTATTTTTGTCATGAGAAATACAGTCCTCTAAAACATATGATTGTAGTAGTGGAGGCTAAACCACTAGCCAAATTTCAAAGAATTTAGAATGACCTTGCACATTCTTGCCTCCTTTGCATTAGACAGTGACTTCTGGTAGTCTGATTTGTGTTTGTATCTTCAAAGGAAATAGATTCATGTCCTGTATGGCAGGTGTTATGGGAGTCATAGTGTTTTTGTCTTGCAATAAAATCATGGTACAGCTTTAAGCTGTTAATGATTTTTTTATAAGTTTATCCTCATTAGCTCTATTACTAAACCTCCATTTTTTTCCTCCCCTCTTTTTCATTCCACTCTGTCCTTGCTGTTTGCCTCCCACTGATTTTTAGAGGAAATTTTAATTACCCCAGTGAAACAAAGCAGACAGAGATGACCTGATGTCTGGGTCTTTTCCTAAAGTGATTCCTGGCAAACATACTGAAAATCATTAATTAGTTCTGCTTGAGACCAGAAAGAACAGATCAGTATTCTCTTGTAGCAGCAGAATCTAATCTACATTTCCGTGTACAACTATACATCTAGTCATAAACTTGTGGAATAGGCCAAGTTAAATCCTCCCAGCCATGGCTTTTTTGAATATCTAAAATCAGCTCTAGTAAGAGCTCAGGATCTAGAGTCCAACGCTGTTGTTGCAGATTAAGGGGAATCTGGCAGAATTCCTTGGGCTGCTGCCATGTGGATCTGCTGGTAGAATACAGTACGATAATATGTTGAATTTGGCTCATTACTCTCAAGAAATGCTGCCATAGACTTTGTGGGATACATATTTAGGAATTGGAATGGTTATATGTAGGGATGGTCTTGGGCTCACTGCTCTAGACAGAGCTGGTATTAGCACTGTATATCCAAGATGGTTTGTGGTTTGTTTAGTCCCAATATGCATTTTATACTACTGAATAGAGAGAAATAGGTCAAACTTACCTGTGTTTTAAATTGCTTCACAAAAGCTTAATCTTTTTTGTTGTAACTTTTACGCTGCAGGTTTGGACGCTAATCCACCGCTTCAGTCAGTGTGCACTTTGAGATTCTGCTTTCATGTAAGGTTAGACTTAAAGAACCACTTATAATAGTGGGCTAACTGGGACTGACTAACTCATCCAGCTAACTGTTGGATTAGTTGCTTGATTAAAATTTTGAGTGCGACGTGCGTTAGTCTTCTCCCAGATTTAAATTATTACACTTATCTTCTGAGTGTGCCCCTTGTTAGGTCGATAGCAGGATGCCAGTGCTTTTAAGAACTAAATTGTAGAGAACTGATGCAGTTCTAATGCAGTTTGGCCACAGTCTCAAAAACTGTAACACTGGATGTGACTGTGAAATCTTTTAAACTTTGAGGTTGGTTTAGTATATTTTTATTGTTTCTTGAGTGACGTAATGCAATGAGTGGACTTTGTTCTTGGCTTTATAACAGGCATTAATCTGAGCTTTGGTAATTTCTGCAGTCCAGATGAATGATAGTGGTGGATCTGACTTTAAGGGAGGGTTTTTTTTCGAGTAGCATAAAGATCATCTGTTAAATAGCACATTGCAATCCTGTTCTTCCATGGGAGGGTTTCCCTCCCACTGGATATATGTGATTGCCTCGCCATGGATCTGCAGTGCAAGCAGGTTCTCTGAAAGTTGGTCATCTGTGGTCCCATGCTTTTGTGCTAGTCAGTCAACACACAACAATGTTGGTACCGTTTCAGGTGCTTGTATTGTGTGTGTATGATTTTGAATTCAGTCTTCTGTGCGTAAACAGTGGGCTTCTGACAGCAGGTATCTTTTATTAGCTGTGAAACATTTATATTTCAGTGACATTTAAATAATTGATAAGGCTAAAAGCAAATTTTAATAAAACAAAAAAACTTTTCTCCCCACTGCTGAAATAAAGCAGGTCTCTATCCCCCCATTCCCAAGCAGACCTTACAATGAGTCTGTCAAGCAGCAGACAAATATCCAAGGAATGATGAAAAGTGCTTGCCTATTTAAATGAAAATGAAGCAAGAAAGAGAAGCTGAATGCTGTATGTGCACTTCTTAAGGCAGAGGCTGATATTCTGCTTGCTTTTCAGATGCTCACCTTTGCAAAACTGGTACCTGCTGAGGCTTTGGCCTGCAACAGAAAGAGATTTCTGCTACTGAAAAAAATAGGCCTAGTTATGGCTGGGCTGGACTCGATTTTCCTACTAAAAAGACAAAATGAAAATACCAAAGTATGGATGAACACAGCTATGAACTGCTTGAAAGAGCAATAAGTCTTTTTGTCTTCTGCTTTTCTGAGTCTTAGTTTCTTATGCTAATACTTTTGGAGGAGTATATTGCATTATTTGTGAGAGACAAGTAAAAAGCACTGAAGAACTTCACTGCAACCTGTGCAAGTCACCTAAGTTCACACAAGAAAGCTCATCTCTTATAAAGTACTCCTGGGGAATACTTGTTCTTCTCACCATCATTAATTTCAGCAGAGATCTGTGGATAAGGCTGTGCAAATAAACACAGCTGCGGAATGTGACATAGTAAACAACATGCTGAAACCTCTTGGCAGAGAGTTTTTTGCCAGAGAGCCCAAATGCAACACTTAGTCCGTGGAAAAGATGGCATTTAAAGTTTTGGTACTTTTGAATTTTTCAGAAGCAAATATTTATCCCTAAAACTGCTCAATCTAGCCTTGTTTTTACACATAAGGGGGCAGTGTGGTACTGTTAGCCAAGTGCCATGTAGGTGCACATTAGATTTCGTTATTATATATTGCATCATGTTTTAAGAAATGGCTTTAGAACTCTGAGCACAATTAGAGCTTTGTCACTGCCTGAGAGTGCTGCTGTGTCTGTCCTGGGGAGAACCAGGTTGGACTGTTTCCTTTCTTCTTTGTAAACATTTTGTTTTTAGAGAGTTCCTTGCGCTATTTTGGCGCGCTCTCGTAATCCCTTGTTCACAGGCATGTGAAGGGAGGAGAGACAGTTTTCTTAATGCTGGTATGGGCAACTTCAGATGACATCATTTTACCTCCTGCACAGCAACATTCACTTATTGGGAAGGAAGGTAGTATTTTCACTGGTGGTTTTCTTTGCACACTGTATAGAGGCTTCTGGCCCGCTGCTGCCCAGTTTTGGGAATATGCTAACTTTTCCACAGTTTTCATAGAAAGTGGGATTTCTTGATTACTTTGTACCTGCCAGAACAAGAATGATGATTAAGTAGCTGTAAGTCAGCATATATGTGGGTTCTTGGGTCATCTTATTCCTTCACATTGATATTCAGGGTTAACAAGCCAGGATATGATGATATTTAGAGTTTCTAGTACTTTTAACATGATGTCTTGAGTGCGTTAGTACAGGATGCTTATGGCACTTTTTTTCTCACCTGTACAGAACCTGACTGGCTTTTAGCTTCATACTGCACCTGACATGTGCTGTGATAATCCAAAAATGTGTTATCTGTGTTGTCTCTTTATGCTTTCCACATGAACTTCTAGTTCATGAAAAGCTTCTCCTTCAAAGATTCATTACAACTCTCCTCTTTGTCATATATCCTTATAGTAAATATTATAATGTAAAGTTGCAAGAACATCATATAATATTTCATTATACCTTGCTATATTACCGTGTTGTGAGGTGCCATACAGACACAGGGCTTTTCTTATACAGCTTCTGTTTGTGTTTTTCTTAATCTACTGCTTTGTCTTTGGTGAAATGCATATTAAGTTGGTTTGTTCATGTGAGTCTGCCATGATCACTTGTAAAAGGCTGCTGTTAAATTGTTCATAAGCACACTGATGGTTTTCTACAAGTAAATCAGCATCATTAGACTGTATGTGTCAGTTAAAGTAAAGGTGCTATCAGGTACAGCAAATCTGCATTGCTGGTTAATTCATTCAGAGAGAAATGTCATGGTATTTTTGTGTGGAGTGGTGATGTACTAAGGGTCATGGCTCAAAAGATAAAATGATGACAAGAAATGCAATCCTTTTTATATTCATTTTTGTGGATGTCAGCATTTAATATAAATTTGTCTCAATATGCAATAGTTAACTGAATAAATTCTCACATGTTTTGTTACTATGGTATTTCTCACTGCAAACCCCTGCCCACAAAATTTTCCCCTTGCTCTCTTAGAGAGTATGGTGTTTTCCTTAATTAAAATGGCTGATAAAATGATATCACAAGTTTTGAAAATTAAAATTGATATTCTGGCAAAATCATAAGTTTTAGCTAAAGCTATGAAGCTTTTTGGTTACTGGTTCCTAAAGTTAGTATCCTTCTTTTTCTCCTTCCCCTCCATCCTGGCTGGTAAATGTGGCTGCAAATATTTTGTCTTTGAATTAACTGACTGGCAGCTTGGTTAATGTGTAGACAGTGCTCTTGGTTATTTTATTTATCTACTTATTTATTTATTTTAAAAGCACTCATTAAAAACCCACGGCATACTCCCAAACTTGAAGGAATGGATTTTTTGGCTCCTGTCTGCTTTGAATGAAATCCAAAACAAATGTTGTTTGATAATGGTTTACAGTTGCATTACACAGGTTGCTCTTCATGATAAATAATTAACACCCTTTGTGTTCTTGATTGCAGATTTTCAAAACCCTGCCTGATACCACTTTCCCCGAGCCAATCTCTATGTCAGTATCTCCTCCAAATGCCCCACCAAGGCAGTCGAGAAGACAAGGACAACGTATTAAGAGGCCTCTGGCTGTTTACAATCTCTGCCTTGAGTTGGATGATGGTAAGATGTTAGTAATAATTTCAGTCCTTGCATCAGATGGGCTGCGTATCCTATCTACAGAAGGTGTTTTCATTTCATGTTTCAATTTGTATACATGTGTGCGTGCACATGCATGCTTGTTTAATTGCTTTGGAACATGCAAAGAAGCAAGGAGAGCTCCAGAGAAAGGAGAGCAGGGAGTGCTGTCCTGTGACATATGTTTAAAAGTAGGACGAACTGTCTTAAATATGCTCTTCTCCTCTAAAAAAGAAGCAGCTCTTGTTTCTTTGGGGAAATCTCTTTGACCTCTACTGAAGATTACGCAGCCATAAGATAAATGGAGAGAGAACTAAAATTAAAGCAAATCTTTTATGAGAAGAGCTAATGCACTTTACAGTTAAATTCATCTGGATTAAAGGCTCAGGTCACCACTGCACTGGAGAATACCACTACTTCACTTGAATCTTTAATACCTTGCTGTAACTAGCAGTAAATACTTGTCAACTTGCCTTACTGTTGAGAAGCAATGGGGAAAAAAACCCAACAACAGTCTTGTTTTTGCATGGAGTCTGCAGCAGCAACATACAGTGAGGCAAAGGGTGTATAACATCTTATGTATTCTGACTGTTGGCCAGAAACATAATGATTTTCCTGAAATATCATTGCTTGGGGGTACGTACAGTACTGAGGAGGCAAGTCAGGGCTCATTTTGTGTTACAGATTTTCTTCACCCTATTCCCTTTCTCTCTCCTAATGTTTTTAGTGAATTTCTTTTCACATGAAGAACCATGTGAAAAGGGATCAGGGGATCAGGGCACAAAGTCCAGTAGCAGCACGTGGAAATAAACAGGAAGATTTTGAACTCCTGCTGCAGTATGAGATTCACTGGTGAACTGTCATTAAATTGGTGGTCAACAGTTTTGAATTTTGTAAGGAAAGAGTGCAAATACTCACAACAGATGTTAAGTGCAAGTTTTAGAAATAAACTCAGGACTGTTTATAGTCTCAAAGCCAGTTTTACAAGGAGTCAGCAAGAAATTCAGCATTCCTGCCATTGGATTTAATTCACCAGAGAGATACATAATCTCTGTGCCTTTCTTGCATGAAATATGAAACTAAATGCCTTGACTAGAAGATGTTTAAGGTGTAGTTACTTAAAAAGCTTAAACTGTGTTAATTTGAATAATATGCTACCAAAAGCTAAGAAAGCTGTTGAGCTATATTTACAACAATAAATTTATCCTCATTTGAAAAACAAAACAAAATTGAAGCCATTCACAGAGCTGTTCACATTTAAATTTGAATGTGAATCCCAGCAGACTGCAAGAAGTACCACAACTACTCCAATTCCGTGCTGCAAGGTGTGCACTGAGGACCTCTCAACACAGCTGTGACCCAAACACAGTGGGCAGAAAGTATTTGATGGATTAATTTATTTTAAGAGCCAAAAATACAGTGTTACTGTTGAAAATGGTTATAAAAGTTCAATTTCTCCTAAATTCAGTCCATATTCTTGTCCAATTTGGGCATCTTGACAAAGAGAAGAACTGGGATTGCTAAAGGCTGTAATAGTTATATATCATACAGAACTTTGGTACTTGTCTGGGAATTCTAGTGGGGTGAATTGCAGAATAACCCAATATGTCATTTTACGTGGTAGGACTGTGATGAAGGCTGAATTGCTACAGGTAAAATTTCAGTGGGATCTGATGATAATATTTCCCCTTGTAACTATGGAAAAAAATGTCCTCTGTAGTCTCTGAAGCTGCCGCTGAAGGTACCAGTGTTCTCAGCCTGTTGTTGCTAGAAACTGGCTGTTGGTAGGTCCTGAGTGCAGGCTGATGCTCATTTTACTTGTGTTTAGGCAGACAGTTGTGTCAGTGAGGGGGGAAGCAGTTAGGACAGAGGCTGTTTGGCACGTGTGCCATATGCATGCTGTGTGCAGTACCCTGAGCCCAGCTGTGCCATTGCACGGTCTGAAGAACTACCCCAGTGGATCCAGGGTCTGTAAATCACCCAGGCTCCTGAATTATCTAGTCACTGAGGAGAGCTCAGTGCCTCCAAATAGGCTTCGTGGCCTTCAGTTACTTTGTTCTTTGGAGAGGGGGGGAAGGAATAAAAGTGAGCCTGGGCTTCATTCCATATTTACCTAGTTTCTTGGCTAACAAATGCATGTTTTATAACTGCTCTTTGGAAGATTTTTATCCTGTGTGTGTTTTTAACAGGAAATTAAACATTAAACCCCTTCCCTCCCCCCCCCTCTTTATTCACAATGGCATGAGTTAAGCACCAGGCACAAGTCAGTGTTTTGTATTTCCTGGATATGGCAAAATTATCATAGTCTTGTTTTAAACAAGCAGCTGATACATATTTATGCATAAATATATTTGTAGACAAATGTATCTCTAAAGTTATTGTAATTATATATAAATATTCTCTATGCCTTGAAACTAGAAGTATGTTGGAGACAAAAATGTCTCTGTGCTGGAAAACTTCTTGAGTGTGTTTCTTTTAGGATTGTTATGCAAACCAGGAAATTGTTAGAAAAGCGGAAACAAGTCTTTAGCTATCAGCTGCTCCAGGGAGTTAACAGGCTTCAGAATCCACTGCTTGAATTGGAAATGCAGGGTTCGGGCCAGGTTTCTTTTTAAAAGCACGTTTGCAGTCGAGAAGCTTCTTGACTGCACACAAAATGTATGCAGCAACCACCCAGAAAGAGCTGTAAGTGACATAAATATTGATAGATACAATAACTGAAGAACACACACTATGTTTGATAAAAATCTTTATTTTGCCTTCTAGTAATTAGCTGTGCTGAATTCTGATAACACATAGATTTTCCTTCCTTGTACATGGAAATGAGATGATTAAACCTATTTGCAAACAATTCAAGTGTTATATTTACTACTATAAGGGTCTTCATTTCCTGAAAGACCAAGTGACAGATGATACTGTCTGTTTTTCTTTCAACTTCTTTCCTCTGTGGTAAGCCAGTTACTAAATTTTCACTCTGAAGTTTTTCGACATCCCAGTGTCTCAAGTAGAACTAGACCTAATGGGGAACTCTGAGCTGCTTTCGTACGTGGCCTAAATCCAAACTTCTTGTTTCAGAAAGTTGCAGATTTGTCTGAGATTTACATTAGGATCAATTCCAGAGCTTTCTAGTCTTCTAAAATGGAGACATGGGATTTGGTTTTTGGTTTTGTTGTTGGGATTTTTTTTTGTTTGGTTTGGTTTTTCTTTTTTTTTTCTATTTTTGGAAACTGCTTTTTTCTTTCCCCCTCCCCCCCATTATCTGAATGAATTTTAGGTGAATTAAGTAGCAATGCAGAAACTCCCGTGGCTTACAGTCTCAGCTGTATACAAATGACTTTTCATTCTCTCTCTGTCTCTCTATGCAGAGAGGGAAGGACTATTAGCTTGAACAGGGAGATGTTTATCCTGTTCTTCTAAAAATGTCATTGGGTCTTTATTTTCCATTTGGACAGTCAATATATATCAGAAGAGAGCTCTGTTTATACTTCTTCTAGAGGGCAATGCAGAATTTTAGTTTTGTTCCCTTACAATTTTATTTAAAATTTGTATACCTTTCTCATCTTGTAGCAAAATAAACAGGTTTGGGTTTTTTGGGGGGAGTTGTTTTGTTTTGGTTTTTCTGTTTTGGTTTTTCTGTTTGGTTGCTTCATGCAATTTTTTTCAGTGCCAGAGACTTAGAGATTATTAAACTATTTTGCAGGGCTACTAGAACAACATGGGGAGAAAAGTCCTGTGTAAGGTAGGGAGAATAATGCAGTCCATCCAAGATGAAGAGAGAATCAGCACAGGTTGCATAAATCACACCTGGAGTCAAAAAATGGGTCTTGTGTAGCAATTTGTCCAACTAGAGAACTACTTGTTTTCTAAACAAACCAAAATATACTTTTTAAGCCACAGTGCTTGCTGATGCCTTATTCTATTTGAACACACTTTAGGAGTCAAAGTTTCTCATTCGCACATACATGGACACAGCACAACAGCATCATAGGGGGGCTGCATTGTTCTGTTTTTAAGGCATTAAAAACAATGCTTTAAACAATCCCCCCACTCTGGAACTCGTATGAGGTGTTTTGTGATAGCTTTTTGTTGCTGCTTTAAACTAAATACTGTATTTATAGTGATTTAGAAAGCAGATATTTGTCAAGAATTCTAAAAGAAATAAGAATAAGAACTGCTACTTAACCCTTTAAAACTTTGTGCTAACTTATATTACCTTTGAAGTATTTAGGGTAGCATAAGTATGAATGGAATTTAATGTTGAATAGGAGTAGCTGATTTTGATTTTTTTGTGGGAATTGGAGTGAGACAGCGTCCTAATTTGGGGGATAAATTAATTTGCATGAATTCAATTGAATTACTTCATCAAAGTAAAACATGATACACGTAATGGCTACATAGCTTCCATGCAATAGTCCCTCTCCCTTCTCCTCCCATTGCTTCCTGCCCCAAACACATAAGTAAAAAAATCATAAACTTCATTTGGAATTACTGAACATAAACCTGGGATGTTAGAGAAAACCTTGGATTTATAAGGAGACTGGTCTTCTGGGCTGGAACAGCCCAGAGCTGCAAGGTTGCAGGTGTGAAACCTGGCCTTGAACTCTTTCTATTTCTGAATCTGCTGCTTGGAAGTGTTTCTGTAACCTGGCACATAGTAGGGGAAATGGAAAGAAAAGCAGCTACATAGGCATATCAAAAAGCCATAAGGGCTTGCAACGCTTGCTTACAAAGCTATTGTTAACAGCTGAGCAGAACACAAGCTACGCTGTCACAAAATAAGTGCAGCAATGTTAGTCATGAGGGGGAGATCAGGCAGGATGACTGCTGTTTGCCATGTAGAATTTAAGACAGTTTGTATTTCGTCTTGCTGCAAGAATAGTTCCTATGATTCTATGTGATCTATCACAGCTTTTTCCACCTGATGGCTCCGAGTAGGATGAGTGCTATACAAATTTAAAAGTGCTTTTGAGCTACTGTCAGTAAAGGTGAAGCTTTTTCTTATGTAATAGTGGGTATGTATAGAGGGCCTACTTTCCTATCAGATAATCGACTTCTGCTTGGAAAGTTTTGGGTCCATACAAGGTACTTATTTTCTTGGAGATTTGAAATAATCTGGGTCCATACTTTGTATATGCAGTATACATTGTCTGGCCATTGTTATCCCTGTGAGTAGTCTACTTGCTGCAGCCTACTTGCTGCACAGTTATCAAAAAGCAAATTTAAGTGTCATGATGTAGTAAACATCTAAATTTTACATCTTTTAGAATGAGGTGTGTCAGATCTTCATGGTTGGTGTGAGAATTGCCTTAGTATCATTGCCAGTGCTTGTCTGCTTTCAGTGTATGAAATCTAGAGGCTGTAGAAATGTTCAAAGTAAACACATCCACATGTTCACACACATGCATAGAACAGGAGTCAGAGGGGCAGGGAAAGGGAACTTAAATAGGCTTTAAACTAAAATCTGAATTAAAAGAAAGAGTAAGGAGTTCAGGAGAAAGGGTCAGTCTTTCCTTGAGGCCAGACGTTATTAAAAACCTCTGATCTCCTGTAATAATCCTTCATCTCTTTAATTCTCTACCTTCTGCACACAGACATGCAGGGGCACATAATACTGTAAGAAGGCCAATTTGGCATGCTAAAAGCCATTAATCCCAGGCATGGAAGTCACTGATGTATCTTTGCTGTGTGCCAGCTGTGCCCTGGCCAACCTCTGTTGGTTAAAGAAAATTCTCTCACCCAGCAGCACACAGGAGTATAAGTAAAAAGAAAGACTTGTAGCTGTTCAGCTCTCCAGTCACTTTCCTATGGATGAGAGTGTGCATTTCACTGAATTAGGTGTTTCTTCATGTGGGGCACTCTTGCTCCCCTTCACTGGTGACAAGAATAGCAGAGAAGATCTTGCAGGAGAGAGCTGAGGAACTTCCTGGAAGGCTGATATGCAACTTAGAGAATATTCCTCTTCCTGTTTTGTTCCCCTCCATCAGTGTTTTTCATTCTGTCAGAAAAAGACGTATTCGTGTTCTGCCATTAGCTTCTGGAAGTCTCTGTCTTATTTGCTGTTCTTTCTCTCTCTTCTTTTCTGTTTTCTTCTTTTGAAAGTTACACTCAGTGCAAGGTGAATCACGTTACTACCACTTCTTTCCTTCCCACTGTTCTTGTGAGTTGCTGAACCAAGAGGGAGATTGAAGGTGTACTCAGGGGATATCACAAGAAGTAACAGTAGTGGGACTGGCTTGGCTAGGATTGCAGTCTCATCTAGGACTACATGACTGGGGCCAAGCAAATTAGCCTCAGAGACCTCATGGATGGTGGTAGAAGAATCCAGGCATGGAAGACAATATTGACTTAACTACATTGGAGTAGCAAAGTCTGTCTTCCTAATTACTGCGTTTTAAACTACCAGTGGGGAAATTAGGAGGTTCCTCAACAAACATGTCACCTGGGTGTTCAGTTGAAAGAGCTGACAAAATTTCCTTAAGGGCTTCTTAGCGTGTTTCCACTTGTTGTTTTGTTCTTTTTTTTTTTTTTTTTATTTTTTAGTAAGCCATAGGCATCCTGCTTCCTTCATTCCTCTGTTGAAGTCACTGTTATGGCGAAAGGAGAGAGGTGAACAAAATGAGGAAGGAGGCACAGCCAGGTGTCAGCAGCATATTGGAAATGTTTCAGAGTGGCTTTCTTATAAGAGACCCATCACATAACCAATGTGGTAGCAGTTAGTCTTTGTCATTATCCAAGTACCTCCGTGGGTTGTGGAATGATTGGTAAGAAATGTCTTCTTTTAGTAAACCATAGGAAGTAATTGCCAGTGAAGCAATCTAAATAGAAGAGGAGAAAACAGCATGACATTATCTCTGTTTGACAGCTCGGGGAAAGAGTTTTTGAACATCTTACCTTTTGAGGGTGGAAGGACCCTTACAGACATTTTCCAGGTGATTGGTGGTTGAATTGCCAGCAAAACAGACAAGGAAACACCAAAGAATATTTTCATGGACTTGGGAGTTTTTTATGTCATTTAAGAGGTGCTGCTGAATTAGGGAACTCTTAGCCCTGGTGATTGTACCCCTTTTTGATCTGCTCTGGTTTTTCACAGTTCTTATTCTCATTGATTAGACTAGAGCTGTTTTGTTGGTGTGTTCCAATACAGGGCTGGACCATAGGTTAATGTTGTCTGGACTGGTGGAAACCCAAAACACTCAGTGCTACCAAAAAAAATATGAAAGCAGTGGGATAGTCTGTTTATCTTGCTGTATGTCAGAGTTTTCAGGAAGTGGCTTCAGTTCATCATTGCATTTTTCAACCATGAAATTTTGTGGCATCTGGCCAGCCTGGTAAGGCTGGAGGTCATATGTGGTTTCCTGCCAAGCAAGCTCTGGTAAAAAAATGAGTAATCTTTGAGTTTTGATACTGCTCTTGTTATCGTTGTGTAACACAAATCAAAAGAGGAACCCTTCTGCATGCTTGTATCTGATTTCTGTTGCGTTTCAAAATTTCATTATGTAATATAATTTAGCACCCCAACATCGTATCAGTGGTTCTGTCTTGAAGTGGTTTTTCCACAGATTGAGGAATAAATTGGGATTCTTTACCCATTTTAGTTTTAGCTTGCTCAGCAAAACGCTATGTATCTTTGGGATTCTATTGATGTAAAATAATCCAAGCAGTATTTCTCCTGAATTTTGAGAGATGACCTGCAGTAAGGGAGGTATTTTTTGAAATAATTGCTTAATTTTTGCAAGTTAATTGCTTAATCATACAAGGTAAGTGTATATCTAGAAAGATGCTTGTTTGAAATTGAACTTTGCATCTTAGAAATAAACAAAAAAATTGTGAAAAAGAAGGAGGGCAGGGCAGGGGCATGGTCCTCAAACCCTGCTTACCCCTAAGTAGCTTGCAGATGAGCACATTTCTTTCCCTTTCCAAACCCCAGCTCAAACATCCACCTTTCTGGATACAATTCTTGAGTTGCGTCAGTCAGTCTTGAGGCAAATTCCGTCTAGTGCAGCTTCCTTCTTTTTCTGACGTATTTGAATCATTATGGAGTTGGGAAAAACAATCTTTCTCCTGGAAAGCTCCTCCGTGCCCAAGATACACATGCTGGTACATGCGCAAATCTGAGAAATATATCAAAGTTGGTCTTTATCTAGGAAAAACTGTAGTCAACTCTAATAATTGTGGCAATTATTTTGTCTGAGAGAAAAAAATAGCTGGCGTAGAGATCTGATTCTTACTGTGTGTGTTCTTCAAGGCAGCACGAATCTGATGGGTATGTGGGCTGTCTGCTGTCCGTTTGCTCCACGAAAGCTGCGCTGGCTCCGGGCTGTATGAGGCTATGATGTCTAGGTTTATGTAAGAACTGACTGCCTACTGAGGCAGTGCTGCAGTGCAAAGGATTTGCTACACACTGAGGGTAGTAATGGGTACCTTTTGATAATGAAATGCAGTGATACAAATCTATTTTTCTGAGCATTTACAAGAATCTACGCTCCAAAATACCCAGTATTCAGGAGCAGTGAAGAAGTAACTCTTGTTTAGTTCTAGCATTATCTATGATTATTTTTTTAACCAAAGAATAGGTCACTATTAGCTTTCAATCAGGCTTTCACCTTGATTTGGAAATGTGTTTAAATAGCACAATTTATGTGGTCTGAAGGTGAATAATAAACAATTGACCAGTTTCGGTGGTGTGTTAAACAAAAGTACACAGTTTATTAATTTACTCAGGAACAGATAACTTGGCTTCATTAATTCAGAAAACTTTAAAAATTTGGAGGAGTAGAAGAATGTCTGAG
Organism: Pipra filicauda; assembly: GCF_003945595.2. NCBI lineage: Eukaryota > Metazoa > Chordata > Aves > Passeriformes > Pipridae > Pipra > Pipra filicauda. The sequence goes on along the minus strand of NW_024105087.1, from coordinate 2,782,009 downwards.
TTTATCTGGTGTTTGGTGTGATTACCACAGGGTGAATTGTACTGTAAGTAGTGAACAAAGGGTGCAGCCCTGCATCTAGAAAAGGCTATTTTTGATTGCAGGGTCCTCTAATCACACTGACTGTCACAGAAAGCTTTCTCTAATGGAGTTATGTCTAGCTTTCCAGGAATGGCTGAATCTTTTCCAGAGTGGTTGGTACTTTGTTTCCTGGGATCATTTCAAGATTTATTAACTGTGTGAGGCAGTTACTTTTGATACGTTTTTCACGCCTGTTTTCTATGAATACTGAAGCTCCAGCACACGGAAATAAGTTCTTGCTTGGTAGATGATATTAATATATGAGATTCCTATTAAAAAGAAAACATAGTACATACCCACAAATTAACATAAAAGCAAAGCTACTTTCTACTTGGTTAAACTTCTCTATTATTGTGGGAAGTTAGCTATTTGTGTGAATGTTTGTTGTCACAGAGCTGGATGCAGCTGTGATGGTGATGGGGGAGGATGGGTGGCTGCACAGCAGTGCAGCTGCTGCTTCCCCATCTCATGATGCAAAAAATGTCAAGCTCGAAGGTAGTAATGGGGATTTTGCAGCATCTTTAATCTACTCTCCTCAGGAACTCTCTCCATCATCCCTTGTTTGACTGTGTCAAAGTGGAATTAGACATAGGTTTTTATCCTCTTATTTTACCACGATTTGTGTATGCAATGACCACTTAAAACCTGTATGACAGTTCTGTTCTGCCTATTCTATGTATCTCAACAGAATCAGTCATAAGTGTTTCTCATTTACTCCAGAAACAGTCATTTTCATAAACTGTTTTAATTCTCTGGTTACCCTCAAACTATAGGTGTTAGTTGTAGTGTTGACGTTAAAGATTAGTCTTGCTTTTAACATTAAAGCATGTAATTCATTAGTTTACTTAAGCTGAAGTTGGAAGGCAACTCTGTCACCTAAGCAAGTAACTAAAAGTGTTAGCTCTCTGCTTTTTGTCACTCTTATTACAAATGTTTTTTCTTATTTAGGATTCTCGGAGTAAAGTAAGGATCTGATTATTGACACTGCCAAAGTATTTCAGGTTTTTTTTTTTTCAACTTTGGATGCCAACAAAAAATATTCTTAGACTAGCCAGATGGAAAAAGGAGAAAAAAAGGCGATGGGGAGGCATGTCATGTTCAGTTAGGTAAAAGCTGAGTTCAGATTTCTGGTATGGAGGATCTGAGAGCCTTTATTATCTGAGGTTCATCCAGACAAAAGGGAGAAGGAACTGAGGGTTACACAGAGAAAAGCTGGATGAGGTAGGTCTTAGTCTATACAGCTACTCACTTACTTTGTGGGGATTTGTTATTATGAGAAAGGGTGTCAAGAGGCAGGGAGGTGGGGAGGGAGGAAAGAGATTTGGGTTAGAAACTGAATGGTAAGTACTACCAGCTAGACACACCAGTAAATTATTAGGATCAGCCTAAGCTATCTAATTTTCTAGATAGGGCTGGTCTGAACCACGAACAACCATAAAGGCAAAGCACAGGTATCTGTTGCAGAGGCACAGTGAAAGCTCAAAGGCTTGGATGAGTGTTGTGATTAGATCAGTGAAACAAGAAGATGATTTACATGACAGTTTAAAAGGATCGGAGCAGTCAAAAAATTTAAATAGTATGCAAAAGGTGGTGAGAATATGAAACAAGTTTTAACTCTCTTGAGAGTAGAATTGGATCTTACGCCTATTTGCGTAGGATGGGGAGATGAATTGTAGAAGCAGCTTGATGGCAACTCTAGAAAGATGGCCAAGCTGAAGGCACTCAGAGCCTTTCCACAATTATGAAGAAGAAAAGGTGAAGAGCTGATGGCTGGAGTGTTGACAAAAACTTGTGAGATGTCATACAGATTTGCTGCTTTTACACTGAGAACCCTCATGTCCTTCATCTGTTCTGGCACCCAAAGATGAGTGTAACAGGGGAGAAAAAAGATTTGCCATTTTTAGAAGGAGAAAATGAAGGCCCCAAGAACACCAAACTGTATGCTCAAAGAATAATATAAATGAGCTTTAAAGGAAATCACATCTTGCCTGTTTTATAATGTAAGAGCTCATTAGAATTCAAGTGGTTAGAAAAGAATAGGAAGTTTCTGGAGCTCCTCTTCGAAAGGACCTGTCAGTCCAATGTGGCATTCAGCCTTTTCATAGAAGTGGGAAACCTGACAATGCTGCTCACTGGAGAACAATGTTGGAGGTAAAAAGGAGTCAGAGGAGAGAAACATTAAAAAAATATTAGACTATCAATATTAAGAGTCCCTGAATTCTGAGGTATGATGAAACCCATAAAGCTGTTTCAATTCCAACAATGTCCTTAACGCACGCTTTAACAAACAAAGCATGTAAAAACTTAAAAGGATTTTTAATCTCCAGCAGTTTAGGACCTTTACTGGCTCTACAAAGCAAAACACAGGAAGAGGGCAGGGGGATAAAAAGAAGAAATAGCTAGCAGTCACTGTATCCTACAGGTTTTGAAGAAGCGTTTGAAGGAACTTAGTCATGATAATCGATGTGGGATTTAGGATCAGCAGCATCAAACAGAAATGTTCACAGGTAGGCCTTTTGTTAGGTGAATACTTTGAATAATGCAAAGCCACCTAACTTGTCCTAAAAAAGCTTTCTGGTCAAGGGGTTGCATAGCTTGGCACTGTTAATTTTGAAAACATCTTGTAGCTTGCTGAAGAAGTGGGGAGAAACTGGAGGAATGCTAATGGAGTAGCAATATTTAGAAAGGTAAATACAAATCCTTGATGATATATTTACACATGGGACAAAGGAGGAATTGCAAATAATGACAAAGGCAGTCAAGGAGGAGTTGTGTTCATGTGCTAAGATGCACCCATACAAATAAAAGAAATGTGGTTGTACTGAGAAATAAATTTACAGATTTTAGAGGGAAGATGTAGCCCATAGCTACAGAACGGATCACTGCATCCTAAGAAATGGTGACTCTAAGTCTGTTGCTCACGGTGGGCAATCAGCTCATCATATTATTCATTTAAAGCAATGGCAAAAAAAAGTGCCAGCCGTGGAAGTACAAACAGGGGATTGATGAATAGAAGTAAGTGGTGGAGCTTAACACTGAATGTGGTTCTTGTGAGACCACAATAAAAAATCATAGAATCATATCTGATGTATGCTCTTCAGAAAAAATACTGGTTTATAGAACAGTTTTATAGAACAGATGCATGATTCCAAAGCTGCAAAATCCCTTACAGTAAGAGATTCAGTGTTAAACTTAAAAAGGAGATCGTTTAAATACCTTCACACAACACAAAAACTGGACATGAGAGATAATATAATAATTAGTAAGGCATATTAAATGGATCATGCCTGAAAATAAAGCCTAACAAAGTGAAGGTAATTGTTGGCAAGTGTATTAATTAGCAGCCAATTGATTCTCCATTCCTTTTATCATCTACTGAAGTCTGCAGACAATGACTGTTTGGAAGATGCAGTTTGACCCAACATGAGATGAGCGTTAATCAAAAGCAGGTTATTAAGCTTAATAAAGAGATAATGAGACACAGTTCTATGGTCTCTGCCATGTACAGGTGTTACTGTAATTTCTGAAGTTAGCAGAACTTTTGGCACCAACAAAAAGGATGAAATCTTTGTAGTGTTGAAATTGTAGCAATGACCCCGTATTTCCAAGACTTAGGTTTTGAGCATATATTGTTTTTAATAATGAAAATGTACTAGATGGTCATTAGTCATATGTTTTTCAGTTATACACAATTGCCTCTTCCTCAATAAAAATACTGTTTTGCTTTACAAAAGGAGATAACTGAAGAAATCAGAATGTGAAGTGTCTTTGTACATGTTTTTGGAGGGTGTTTAGAATTTAGCAGGCATTTTCCTGTTTAAATACTTGATTTGTTTCTAGTGTTGTAAACCCAATCTTAGTCTTGAGAGTGCAATGCAGTACTGACTGTGAGAAAACACTGACTCAGGAAGGAAGAAGTAAAATTTGAGGAAAGATTTAACACACAGTTTAATTTATGATAATGTCAGATGTAATTGCCTGTGTACTACAGTCTCCAATGTTGACTCTGCTGTGCGTGACTGAAGCGTTTAATATTTTTTTACTTTTTCTATGTGTTCTGAGAAACAATTCAATGGAAAATCCTCTGCTTTCTGTAGGGAGGTGCGGTGAGTTGGTCATATTCCTAATATTAATAAACAGATTAATACAGATTAATACAGATTTCTGCTGTGTTTTAGTGATGCTAAGTGAATGGTTGTGGTAAATGTGGCCTTCTGGTAGTGTATGTAGTTTGATATTCTTGGTTGTCTTGATAGTACTACTTTGAAAATAAACTATGATGGATTAAAAGGACTTAAGTCTAGTTTGAAGGAATTTATGAAGTAAGGTTGCAGTATCACTGTCTAATGTCTTAGATGTTTATCATCGTGACACATACATCTGCAAACGAGATGTAATTAATTAGTTTTTACCTGACACTCCTGCAATTCTCATGTCACGTCATGTAAATGTGAGCGGCAGCGTCGTGTCCTGGGTGCAGTGGGGAGGTGTGAGTTGAGCAGGATTGGGCCACGGTGAGAGTGACTCACTTTCCCAGGTTAACATTCTCCTCCTCAGAGCTTATCACACTGTGTTACTATGGGCTAATTTAGATCCTTAAATTAGCAGCTGCTTAGGGAGAAATTTCCAGATGATGACTTTTATCATTTCACTGTTTTTAGTTGTATGTCATTTTACTCTCTAGGGAAGTTGTTCTGTAAGAGCTGTTGGGAGGGGGTGAGTTTGAGATGGCTGGGGAAGCAGGCAAGTGCTTTACTAATTTTCTGCTTTTGAAGCAGAAGGAATTGAGCTGGTTGAGGCAGTAATAAAGTTGTGAGAAGGATTTTTATCCAGTGAGGGTGCCTTTTCATTGTCCATGTCTTTTTATTGTTGCACTTTTAATTAATTAAAAAAAATAATTAAAGAAATCAATGCAACAGTACTGCTTACCTCAATGGAGTAGAATTAAGCTCAATTTTTCATTGAGCAGATGCTTATTTGTTTAGAATTGGAAAGCAACCTTGTACAGGACTTCATCTTGTATATTACTGTACACAGGAGATACAGGTTGTCAAGCAAACATGATACTTTAACAGCTTGTGATCATATTATTGTGATGTGTTAGGACTTGGTTGTTCATTTTTTTCTCCCAAAGCTGTTGTCCCTAAGAGACCAGAACTCTTTTACAAAGGCTGTGGGGTCAATGATATCTAATCCACTCTAGACTTTTGTGATGATGTTATTTGTCAGGCCTGTGGACCATGGTCACGGGTGCTAGTGGGAACAGGATGGACAGAAGAAAGAATGCAGGGAACCTTGTATAGGGTGTCTGGAAATGACCTGTATTACAGTTAAATATTAGTATTTTGAGAACAACCAGAGACCCCATTTGAGACTGCTGGCTTATCTGTCCTGGGTACTTTATTGTTTACCAACATCCTCATTTTGTACACCTCTTTTAGAATTTATAAGATGTTTAAATGAAAGTTTGGAAGGGAAAAGCTATGTGGGTGAAGGTTAGTTTTTCAGTGCAGAAGGTGCTGTTTGGTTAGATGTGTCAGCATGGTTTGCAGTGAGTGCTGTGACACACTGGTAACTTTATCTTACTGTCCTTGGGATAGGATTGGTGTTCCTTTAATGTCTTCTCAATCAATCATGTCTGAATGATGATATTCTAAGAGTAGCTTGTGAAAATGAGTAGTAGATCAAAATATGATGAGTTCCCTTAAAAGTAACACCATTAAAAAGGTTTAACATTCTTGGGTGTTGTGTGTTTGTTAGAAATCTCCTGCTTATTCTGACCTTTCTAAATGTCAGTGTTTCATGTTTGGTAAGATTGTGCTTGCAGTACTTGAGAGCAATCCTCAAATGGGTATTACATTATCTTTAGAGATTGTGTTTTTAGAGAGACAAGCAAATGTGTATAGCCTAAACTATTTTCTTATCTGAAATGATGCCTTTGTCTAAAAATATCCCCCCAAAATTTAGCATTTCATTCACAGAAAACACATGCTGCAGAAAGCACTGGGAATACATTGTGTTGTGAAGATAGCCTGGTGATAAAAATGGGAGAAATTGTGCAGTGATACCTTTTGGGTAAATACTGGGAGATTGCTTATCCTACAAAATATCCAGTGAAGATGGGGCAGTAAAGTTTCTTCTCATATATATTTCAGGACATTATCACCAAAGCAGATGCTTTGGCTCATGAGAAGATTCTTTGACTCTCCTTCTAACTTGTGCTCTCTCTTATAGCTGACAGTCACAGCTTTCCCAGAGAAGACACCCCAACTGGGAGCATAGATTCTCTTTCTTCTCAGTCTCCAACACCTGCCTTCTCTAGTAGCCCACCTGTGCTCTTGGATGGAAATCACCTTATCATGGACAGTGGAGATCTTGCAGGCTGGACAACAAATCTGTAAGTAACCTGAATATTAAGTAACAATTTTTCCACTAGTATGATTGTGCACATGAAACCCCTTTTCCTTTTCAGTTTGTGACGAGTGAATATTAGAAATTGCATATAATTGTGTTTGTTTCCTTCTGCTGCAAAAAGATATGTGTTTATATGTTGGGGTGGAGCTTAGAGACCACTTGAATGCTTGTGAGAAAGAAATGTTATTTTTCTACTGAAACCTAATTCATTTTCCTGTAACCTGTTATAAAATTTTAAATGTTATTTATTTAAGCAAAGAATATATAAGTTATTCTCTATATGATATATTACCCTACTTTTATTTCAAGACTGTTAAGCTACACTTAGATGCCATGCTATTAAGGTTATGGGCCAGATTTTGAGTTTGGACAAACACTGTAATAAGTATGTGCTCAGATCCTGTTGTCTAAGAACATTATCTTTGTTAATCTCTTCTTAACAAATTAAAGGCCTGTTTTCCAATGAAAGTGCAGTCTGTCACTTTCAGTAGATTCTGAGGATGTTCAGTTTTTGAGCATGACTTTATTTTAGCAAAAATTGACATTACTCTCTCTGTAATACAAATTCAGGTTTGATACACAAAAAACTGACCGTAACTTGTTTTTAAATCAGAGTTGAACCTGAATTGAATTCTCTGGTTTGCTATTCATACAAACTTTAACCAATATCAAGTCAAAGTTTTCCAGCCTTCAGTGCCAAGAAGAGCTGAAGGAGCAGGTCTGGAGAAAAGATCTGTTACAAATATTTTCCATAATGGCATTCTGAGTAGCCTGCTCTGCTGATGGAGCAAGTGTGTAGATGTATGTAACACATGAGAATATACAGATAGTCATATAATGAGTTTATATTTCTAAATGCACACACAAATAATTAACTGATTAGAGTACTTATTAACTAGAACAATTTTTTTTCTTGTATGTATTGAAATAATTCCAGATTTATAGGTATTGTACATAAATATTGTTTCTTTAGTAGAGGTCTGAAGTTACTCTTTCCTTATCCTCTTGTACTATCCTCTAGAATTGGGTGGAATCAGTAATAAGTTGTATTGGAGAAAGAGAGGTGCATGTGTGGAAAAGATGCTGTAGCTGGTATAAAACTGGACTGTTGGTAAAAGCAAGCATAGCTAATTAAGAAACACAGGGTTAGCAGAACATTGATAATGTCACTTAAGAGAATAAAAGAAGGAGTTTTGATTTTATCCAGAGAGTTTGGTAACTCCATGTATTTGAAGAAACGTTGCATTGTTTTGCATTTGTTGATTTTCATGAAAAATTAAACTGTACTGCTGTTTTGGAAATTTTTCTTGATGGCTTGAAGTTTTCTGCTCAATTGGAAACAGTACTTAGAGTTCTCTTTGGAAGGCATAAAAAGGTGCATGGTACGTGCATTTAGATTATTTGTCAAAAGTAGTTTCTTTCTTCCATTTGCTTGTCTGTGAAGTTTGCTTAGGAATTACCTCTGTAACAAGCCTGGACAGTGACAGAGAGTAGTCTGTGAATGTTACATTCTTTCTTTCCTCTGCTTTCTCACCCCAAACTGGCTTCTCTTCCCTTCTAGTTCTGATGACTGAGAGGGCCTTGCCTTAACAAATAGAAGCCAAACCCAAACCACAACCTGGAACAGCCCCAGTGTGTTGATGGCAGAGGAGTGGAGGATGTACCTGCTGTACTTGAGCAATCATTGTGCATCAGGGGGTCCTGTGGGCAAGGAAAGGCTGTGTTTGACTCGACCTCGTGTAGCTCTGGTAGCTCTCACAGCTCCAGGAAATGTGGCATTGGGTGTTGAACTCTGCTTTGGTCATAGACTGTTCTCACAAATCGGACTATCCCAGAGTTAGGTGGAGAACAATCCTTTGTTTGTGCAGGATTTCAAAACGTTTTGTATTTTGTGCCAAATTGGAAAAAAATCAATTCCTAAAGTCTCAGTATCCTCTCTAAAATGGTATTGCAGGTCTTCACTGAGATATAGCAAATGCCATACTGAGTCTAGGGGAAATGAAAATATACAGGAGGATCCGGTTTCTCAAGTTTCTGCTGATGTTTATAACACATGGGTGTTACTCTTGTCAGAGATCGATCACTATGGAGTTATGCAGTCAACAAGGTGATGGTGACTTCTTTGTGGTAGAGCATTGTTTCCCGGGGGAGCGATGTTGCATTGTGGGTCAAAATGTGTCAGATATTCCAAGGCTCATTTATACCAGTAGTTTGCTTTAAGCAAGAGTACGTGATGGATAGCAAGAACACTTCTTGTGGTATTTGTTTCCAAGAAAGGAAAAGCTTGCTTTTTCTGGAATGATAGCTGTTGTCACCATGATGTTTCCTGGCAGAGTTTTCTGTGATGCGTGCCCTTTCCTTGTCCCACCTTTAAAAACAAAAGGAGCTACAGCTTCCAGCATGGCGAGATGAGCATAAAATGCAGGCAAATACACCCTCACCTCCTGACTGGCACTCGGAGGGGACCACGTGGCCAGAGTGGTTAAAGAAGCTAAGAGGGCAAGGGCTATACCACCAATCTTAAATATCTCACAAAACCCTGACTGCTCAATTGTCATATCAGTATTTAAAGATGTGCTGTGCATACGGTGTAACTCGAAGGTGATGTTTCACATATGTGTCATTTTGAAGCCCCGTTAAGCTGTTGGTTTTCATGTCTATAAGTGTGTGTGTGCCTGATGCTAGATTTTCTTTGAAAGATCTGTGTGGATCAGACATATGTCCTGTGTTGTCATGTACTGCTGTAGGGGTGAGTAGAGAGTTGGGCGTTAGTTGGTTCTCATTGCCCAGGGCAGGGGTGGTTCTCAGTGGAGACCTGAGTTTGCTGCTTTAAGGCTATTTTGCACCCTAAACTTTTTTTAACCTTTTTCCTGAAGTTATTTTTAACCTCACACTTCTATCTAGAGCCAAATACTAAAAATAAATATGCCTTATTTTTGCATACGCTCTATGGTAGAATATAGAGAGCTTTTTTTCCTCTGTCAGTCACAAAGTTACAGAGTAGTTTCTGTAGATGCAAGATTCAAACCCCAGATAACCTAGGATGGACAAATTACCCTTTCTACTTGATGAAGCACTGTGTCACAAACATACTGTTTGAAAAACCCTTCTATCCAAGGATGCTTAGCACAAGCTGATCTCAGACATAAACTGATAATTATGCTTGTGAGCTGCGTAGAGTATTGCTCCCTTGGAGGGCTCTCCACTAGTTTGGGCACTTCTTCCCTTTAAGGCAGAGCAGCAATGACAATCTCAATGTTAACCAAAGCGTTTGCATTCTTTCATTTTCCTCTCTGATGAAAGTACCCATGCAGACTCTTGTCGTACTCAGTTTCTGGTTTTTCTATTGCATTTGCCCAAAAAGTAAATAAATCTGCCACAGCTTTTTTTCAAGAAGCTTGATATCTTTTTGCTGGAGGACGTGACCCTGACATTGCTTTCTACCTTCCTGATTGGCATTGAAAAACACACGCCTTAGTCACTTAGATTTTTATTCCTGTGGTGTACAAAACTCAACTTTTTAATAATTCAAAGTATGTAGTTTCCAAAGAGGAGTTCAGGATTTCAGATGCGAAGAAGCTGAGTAGCCTTTCTAAGCTAGTCCCCAAACTGTTTTGATAATGGTGATGGTCTTGGGTTTGGAGATATGTATTACAAGGGGATATGGATACTCTTAAACTGCATTTGAACTGTGGAGCAATGGTCAATCTGCCCTTTTACATGCAGTTGAAACTCAGCGATGCGTGGTTTGACTTTCACTCTATTATATTATGGCTTTTCACATGTAAAAGGTAACAGTGGTAGCTAAACTAGGTATAAACATCAGTGTCCAATAAATATATCTAAGCAAGTAAAGATACAGTGTAAGTTAAAGTCTGTAAAAGACAACTTTTTTTTCCATTAAAGTCCTCTTGTAGTGAAGTAGGGGGTAGTGCAAACGATGGAGCATCAGACATGGAGTCACATAATAAAATTAAAAAAGGGCAAGGGAAACTTCTTAGCAGCTGTTGTGGTTTGATTATAGAATTTACTTATGGAACCATTTATTGATATGAGGTCTGTCTTATTTAGCTTTTCCCAGAGTACTGACTATAATGGGAGCTCACCTCCAAAGGATTAGGGCAGGTTTCCCTTATTGCAATGACTGATTCATCAAAAGGTGGATTACAAATCACGTCCTAAAATACTATGGGATGCCTTTGGTCTGTTTTCACTTGACCTCAGAATGAACCAAAAAAACCTGAACACTTGGTATTCCCTGGACTCACTCGGTATGTGCTGTAATCAATCTTTCTGTGGACCTCTTTCTGATAAGGAAAGATTTGTTACTGTAACTGGCCCCTTGTTGTCATGAGATTTCTTTGTGCTTTTACACTACAATGCCCTATGCCAGGGTGTATATACAGACCTTACAGACTTACCCCTCACGGTGCTGGGTTTTCAGAACTGGGCCAGAGTCTTCCTTTTCATTTGGAAGTCCCCTACATTATCTGCATGATCACTTCTTCATTCAGATCATGAAAACTGTCTTGTTCCTCAGCTGGAGAGTTCATTTTTGGGATCTGAGACTTCAGGGTCTCTGGGTTTCCCAGAGAGGTGGAACATGGTGACTTCTGATGGTTGTTCTGGGTGGAGGTATGATGCAGGATGTGGAGTAGCCTTCCTCGAGATGATACTGTCTGAGTATCTGTTTACCTTGCCTGTTCTTCTTTCCCTCTCTAAGCCTTTGGGATTTTGCAATTGGAGGGGATGGAAAGCATTCCTATCCCTCAAACCTTTTCACTGAGCGTGTGTATGAGTGTGTGTGGGTGGGCGCACGGCTTGTTAAAGCAATTACATTTCTGGGCTAAGAATAGTAAGATTCATAGTTTCCAAACTGAATCCCACCTTGGATGCTGCTATTGGAGCATGCAAGATACAGTCCTGACAGCCCAAATGCTGAAGGTGCTCAAAGGCCGGAGGAAAAATAGAAGCACCAATGTAAATGGCTTTTCAGGAACATGCAAGGGGCCAGTGGCAGATAAATAATAGAGTCTTTCTTTAATTTCTTATACATTTTTCTTTATTAGTTCCCGTGATACTAAACTATTCTGTTACCCAGCCTAATGGTATGTAAGTGCTACACTATGGGCATCATTTTTGGATTTTAATATGCACAGAGGCTTTTAAAATGGTGATGAGAGCTGTGTTATGCAGCATCCTGAGTGCTTTCAGGGTCTTTGTGACCAGGCTGGAAAGAAGCTACTCATTCTTCATGAAATCTCAAGCTGTTCAAATTCCTGGTGAGCACACTGATATTAAAAGAACCATCAGATGGCAAGGGAGGGCAGAGACAGTGATGCTCTGAACATAACAGAACCCTTTGACATAGTTATTAATTTTGTTTGACTGCTGACTGAACTCCCATCAGCCTTGTTATATTTACATCAGTAGACTGCATGTATAGTCTCCTTAAAATTGTAGTAGTTTCTTTTTTACTTTCTGACAGTGGTGTGAATTTGCAACTTTACATAAATGATGAGTGACTTCACTTTCGGTGTCTTGAAAACTTCTTATAATATCTGGTGTCATCATCCTATTTTATTAAAAGAAGGTGCTTTAACAGCTGTTCGGTCATTGTGCTTATTTTGCAGTTTGTTTTTGTTTCAGCTGCCACCTCTTCGGTGACTCAGCAGTTTGGGAGCCAGTTTAGCGGAGCAGGCACTTCTTTTTGTACCCTATTATTATGCAAGCAGAGCAAGAGCCCTCATTTTGCAGCTCCTTTGAAACAGGCATAATGTAACTTAGTCATGTGGTTCATACAAAATAGTCCTTGCCATCTCCTTGTCTTCCCCTGGGCTTGACAGCAGCACTGCTGTGTGAGCACAGGATAAGTTGTGTGTGTGCTCAGGGCAGGGAATGATGTGAATGCAACCACTGTGATGAGCTAAAATTCTGTCATTTGTTTTTTTTTTTTCTCCTCTCTTTTTCTTTTATTTTCTTTGCATGATTCCAGTGAACACAGCCCCTTCTTTCTTTCTTTTTTTTTTTTCCTTAAAGGAAACAGCAGTGTGCCATAAGCTTATAGATGTACATACTTCACTTTTGCTTTGTCTGCATTATCATTTAAAAATGCTTTAACTTAGGACAGCTGCTGTAGACATTAGCTTTGGATTTACCAGACTGGCGTGAAAGATCATTTCACTAATGTGTTAGCTGCTTCACTGAGACTTCACAATCCAAGTTTAACAAAACCTCTATTTCATTGCTGACTGATGTGTTCTGTATAAATGAGGGTTCTGGAATGTTGTGTGCATGTCACATACTTTAAATTTTGAGGATAGAGTTTCTTTTCAGGGGGAACAAAGATGAGGAAATTCCGTCCTTCTCTTTTGCCTCCAGCTTTTCTGCAGCTACAACCATTTCTAGAATTTTGCCCGTGTATTTTTCTCCTCCCCGCTCACCAAGGCATAGGGGTTCTTAACTTGCAGGAAGATCTGGTGGTGGACAGTATTGGGTTGCATTTTGAATCAGAAATAGCTGAACCTTTTCATATACACTGTTGTCTTACAATGAAATCTTTCAAGAACACCTTCACTGAGTTTGTCAGCCAGACGCTGTGATACGACAGCCATGGGGCTGCCAAACTTGTCTATGAAACAACTCTTTTTTTTTTTTTTTTTCCTCAGGAGTTGCCATGTAGATTCTTTTCAGAGTCTCTGCCTTGCTCTCAAGATAAGAGACTGCTCTTTAGCTGTGTTACCTTAGGAACCAGCAAGATAAACATCCAATAAAATCTTGTTTTCAGGAGTTTGTTTCTGAGTATCAGTGCAAAATCTCTAGCTTATTTTCAGTAAAGCTATTCCCTCTCCTCCCTTTTCCCAATGCTCAGTATGCTAGACAATAACATTTTTTCCTCAGACAGAGATGGTTATGTGAGGCTGGTTTTTTTTTCTTTTTTCCCTACCCTCAGGAAAATGCATTTCCTTCATTTTAGCCTTTGGGAGAAAGGATTTCTTCAAGATACCTTCTTAAAGTTGAGATGCTCTATGATAAGGTGTGCAATACTTTCTAATATGTCGTCATCTTGATAAACAAGGTGTGCAAAGCTTTATAGCAACATAGTCTTGCTATCACAAGAATATTTTCAAGGAAAAAACAGTAAAATCTAGCCAGTTTCTTGCTTACACACCACAACATTGGAAATTATTTTTCTTATTGAGTAAAACCTTCTGTTTTAACAACAAAATTAAGTGGTTCCTGAGATAGCCAAGTACAGTAAATAAAAAAGAACAAAACCAAACCCATAAATTCTAGAATGTGCTTAGTAGTTAAAGCTATAAATTTTTTTCCCCTTCTTAATATGGTGAATCTACTGCTGTTGAAAAGTGGTTTTTTTTTTGTTTTCCTGCTGGCTCCTAGGGTATGATCTCTTGCTGGGTAACCAGGAGCCTAAAGTGACAGGCGAATTCAGGAGCCGTGCTGCAGTGCTTTCCCTACAGCTGAAATGTATTAAGGGAATTCATCAAAAAAGTGGGGAAGGGAACAGCCTGGCACTCCACGTACCTGCACTTCTGGAGTGGTTTTCCGCTAGAACTGTTGGAGTGGCTCAGAATTTGTAGAAAACCTGCCAGTTTTAACATGCTTTTGTATAATGCTGTCTGGTAAAGGACAGTGTAGTCTTACTTGTTGATAGATAACACTTCTTGTTGAGTCTCTGTAACTTGAGAAGTAAACATGCCATGACATGGATCTGAAGATTTTGTTTCATCTTCTGTTCCTTTACTTGCACACCTTTTCTTTTGTGGTTTTTTTTTTTTCTTTCTTCTCCAAGTCTCAGCAAGAAACCATCTGTTATTTATTACAAGTATTCTTATGAATGACCACTGCTTTCCTGGGTTGGAGAGTTCCTTTTGTGTCTTCTCTATTCTGAGTATCTTTGAAGTTATTAATTCTGTATCTTAGGTGCAGGTGTTTTGTGTTTTTCTAGAGACGATCAAGTAAATTGCATAGATTAAAGTGATGCATGTAGCAATGAAATATTTATTAAATGGAAGATTTAATATTCACTTGCTGAAAATCAAACAGCATACTCTGAGGTATGCACGAGAAGGCCACTTGGTGGAATATTCTTGAATGGTGATTAGTTTGCATTAGAGATATTTTAATACTCTCGTGGTGATATACTTGGAATATTATTCTCCTATTTTCTGTAGCTTTACAGGTTTCAGAAATGAGTCTGACACCAATCTTAATCACAGAATCATCGAATGGCTTGGAAGGGAACTTAAAGTCCCTCTCATTCCAAACCCCCTTCTGTTTGAATTTAATCAGTTTGAATTTAATAAATAGGAGCACAAGGAAAATATTTTTCCTTTAAGTCTCAGAATTGTTTTACATAGAATAGTTTAGCCTATGCAAGTAAGATACTTTTTTTTTAAATTCACTTTTGAAAAACTTCTGTCTTAAGTTCACCTACTGAGTTAAAATTAATTCTGCAAATATACATTATGTGTGGTGAATGGTGAAGAAATAATTTGCTTTCTGGCGAACTTTATAAACTTTACAGTACCACTGAGAATTTTTTTGTCCTCATTATTTAGAGAAAAGGATACAAATGCTGGTGTTTCATTTTTTTCATTTTTGTCTCTGAATGAGGTCACTTTTAGCAGAAGGATTTTGTTTTATCTGAGGAAAATTTTTCAATTATTATAAAAATGGGAGGAAGAGAACAAGTTCAAGTAAAAGCAAAAAACCCTAAATTATGTAGGTGCTGTTCTTCAAAGGTATGTCATTATTGGAAAATGTAAAAAATTGTGTAGTGGAAGATTCACATGCAGTAAAGAAGACTACTCATTCTCTTCCCAAAGTTAAGCATGAAATATGGTTATAGTCAGCATAATCCAGCTCATCATTCAGCTTAATACTTATGATTCCTTTCTTTACTTGGTAAATCTGATAATTTTTAAAAGCAGAGCATGTTTTGATAAACCCTTCTGGTTGTGATCTCAGCACACTAAAGTTTCATTTTATTAGTGGCATTAACTGTAGAATGCTGTTTCATACACTGTGAATTCCAGTTTTCATCCAAATGCTTCCTGACACAGATCCAAAGGAAAAGCTATTGTCTTGTTAAGTAAGGAATGTGACATTCACCACTTTACAATGTACTAAATTTAAAAATTAATGATCAAAATTAACGTCTGCTAAATATGCAATTGCTAGAATGACTATGAGATATATTAGCTAGGAGAAACAGTTTGTGAAAGTTGAATTTGATTATAAACCACATTATGCAAACCAACAAATAGTGATCTTTTCTCCTAGAAATTAAATATCCCCGTTATTTAATTTTAATAATTTTAATAGCAGATTAAAATCAGCTATCTAAGTTAGGTTTCCTGCTTTCTTTTAATCATTTACAGTTATAACTAGGGTGATTGTTGATCCCTTTTTTGCTTTCTGTCAATCCACCTTGATTAGGTGTGAATTTAGACTCCCACAAAAATCTTGACTGAATTCCTAGATTTCGGTGGTATTTTGCAGATTTATGTTATCTAAGAGGTTAATATTGGAATCAGACGAACTCATAAACGCTGTATTGTGAAGTCAGTACTTCTGAGTGATGATTCCTGCCTGAATGCTGTGTGTGAATGATTTTAATTCTTTTTCTGCTTAGAAACTGCTTGAAGTCCAGCTCTTTGTTCCAAAGATACACTGCCATTAAATGTTTGGACTCTTTGTTGTTTTGTCCGTGCAACCCTGAAACGTTTTAGTTCTTTAGGGAAATTAGGAACCTCCTTTATGTTAGGGATGACTTTGTGTGTTTTTCAGCGACTAAGTAAAGTTTTAATTTTGGCTGCTATTTCTTCTCCTCCAGAAGAGCAACTGTGTGCTCAACCATTAAGTTAATGCCTATTTGAGCAGCATGTTGGTGAGGGCAGCCACTGAGGCAGTATTTACTCAGCTGTGAGAATGAGATCTCAGTCCAGAGCAGGCATTGTGATCCCAGTGTTGTAATAGCTGCAGCCTCGTTAGAAATCTTCCCAGCCTTAGTATAGCACCGAGAAGGTTTTTAAATAGATTCGTCAAAACTTGTGAAGGCAAAGTGGCAGCTCAAATAATAGCCTGCTACATGCAGTTTCACTGTATCTGTCTTTATTAGATAAGGAACAGGGAATTTTGCCTTTTTATTGCTTATGTCACACATCTCAGGTAATTTGTCTTAGCTTAGGATGTAGGGAATGTAGGAGGAAGGTCTTCAAGGAGGAAATGCAGAATCATACGGTGGCCATTTCTGCAAAATCAACTCGGCAATATTTTTGGGTTTGAATTTGAAGGTCTAACGAGTTGTCTAGTTATAAAGATTCAAACATTTTGGTAAGATAACAAGTTTTATTCACATTGTTAATTCTGCCTTGAATGTATTTCCTCTTAGCCCTGGTCAGAGCCGCCCATCGATGGTCTCGTGGATGAATAATCCATCTGCTAACCCAGCTGCCACAAATACTGCACTATCCACTTTCTTCTTCCCCAACCCTGCCACTGGGAGTGACAGAGCAGTGGAAAGGTACGGTGTACACTACAACTTTTGCTGGCTATTTATTTGCCTCCTTTTTGTGTACGTTTTTAAAAATAGCTAATGCACGTCTCCTGTGTTATGTGAATGATTATCTCAAATCAGGAAATGCAGTGTTAGCAATATTGACAGAATAAAATCACTGTCTGTCTTACTTTTCCTTTGAACACCTTCCTTGGTAGAAGCCACACAGATGTTGGTTACTACAAGCAGGCTTAGTTTTGGGTGGGCAATTCATAGTGTCTCTCTCCTGCAGTGTTTCTCTTAGTGTCTTTTAAAATACAGATTCTTTCTTTTCTGTAACCAAGTTTGTCAGATGTAAGTTTCTCTTTCTAACCTACTTGCCTCTGAAACTTTCCTATGTTTTTAACCTTTCTCTGTTGTTTCATTCTTTTCTTTCACGCTTTTGTCCTGCTTTCCTTCCATCCTGTTTCTGCTTCCTTCCATATTGTTGTCCATCTTTTGAAGTATTCTCAGTTTTTCCTTTGAAGGTCTTCACCATCTCAGCTTTTCCCTTCATAATATTTGAAGGAAAATATTTTTATTTATTTATAATATTTTCTTTTCTAATTCAAGCAGTTGGGTATATTCACAATTTATTCCCAACACTTTGTAGCAAAAATCCCATTTCTCAGTACTGGTTGCATTTTGCACCACAACTGCATTGTCTGACTGCAAGTTCCTTGGGGCAGGAAGAATCTTTCCTACTGTGTAGTCGTTGTTGTTGCCTGGGCTCAACAAAAGATGATTTAATAGTGTGGGTGCTCTGTCTAAACACAGCATTATTGGGCAGCAGCAAACTGTCAGTTTGCAAAGGCATGATTAATTAAGCCACGCCAATAATATTTACATATTCAAAGATCTCTGCTTATGGTACTTCGAGAAAATGAGTACTGTGGAGAAATTCTTATTGATGGCTTATTACTGAGCATCCTGAGAACACCTCTACCTCTGAGATGTTAGAAATCTTGAGGAATTTAAGAAAAAACAGCATCTTTGGTAGACTAGTAATGTTGTATTGTAAACAAACATAAAATATGTATTCTGAACAGTGATAGTGAAAAGCTGAAGTGCAAGATTCATGAAGAAATGTTTCAAAAGATATAAGATATTCAGAAGATTAGTCTGTAAATTAAGTATCATATGCTTTGCTTGCTATTGATCTCCTTGCTGATTAACACTTGAAAAAAATTTAACTGTAGTTGAAAGTCGAATTTGTCATAAAAATAAGTGTGCATGAAGTTAGGAGTATGATATTCAGAAATGCCAACAGTAAGGTGTGAAGCTTTGGCTTTGGCTGTGTGTATGAATTACAAGCCTTTAAGGATGCATGTGAAATTGTGTTTAAACTTTCAGTCATATTCAAATATGAATGGAAAGAGAGTGGTTGAGAGAGTGTCTTCATAATAGCAAAAAGTCGCTATAATTCATAATTTCATTTTTCAGTGCTGCCCACCGAAAAGCAAGAGCAGTTTATCCATGTGAAGCAGAACATAGCTCTGAATTGTCATTTCAGATAGGAGCAATATTTGAGGATGGTAAGTACTGCTTCAGTAAATATAAAGCAATGAAAAACAAATTGACAAAACTGCTAAAATGGCTTTGGATAAAAATACAAGTCTGAGTGCTATTCTGCCAATGTTGCTGATGGCACACACTTGGCGATGGAGATGTTTTCTGGTGTGAGGAAGCTATTTAACATATCCCTAGCTGTGTGAGGCAATGCTTTTGATTTTGGGTGAGCTTTCAATTGGTTGAATTTTTCAGCATCATTTGAATGTGTTGTACCAAAAAAAGGTTATTCAGTAATAGAAGAGAACATCTTGGCCTATGAAAATGTGTTTTTTAAAATGTGAACTATTGTTGTAAAATAACATGTGGGCTTTCATTTAAAGAAAAAATATCTGTTTAAGGATTTTCAATCAGAGTGCCAGGTAAATCAAGTGAACACTGGAGAGAAAAGACAGTGCTTGCCTTTTGGGTCAAGGTTTGTGTTAGTGTGTGTATGTACTTGTAGAAAAAGGAATATTCACTGAGGTGCAGAATGAAGGCCTGTGTTTAAAGATTTCTACGGACCCAAATATAGCATTACATTTGAACACCTGGAGGGTGGTTCCTCTGCTCAAGACTGTGTTGCTCAGTGAGCTTCCATGTATCTATCCTTCAGTGACTTCACAGGCACTTCAAACTCATAGGAAAAGTTTTAGGTTTTAAACCTTATGCCTACTTTAATACAAACTCTGAAGATGCTGAAGGCAACGTTATAGTTTCTTCTTCTCACAAGGAAATTCCTAATATAAGAAACAGATAGTATGGAATGGCTCAACATGGGCTGGACAAATTCAGAAATTCTTGTTACTTTAATGCAGTTTAATAATAATTCTAGGCAGAAATCAGTTCATAGCAGCAGCATGGTATGACTGTTGTTTATTGGAAGAACTTGGTAAAAAATTACATTCATAGTGAAAATCAAAAGACTCTTAGATTTGGCCAAATACTCATCCAAGTTTGGTGCAGACTGGGGAATTCAAAGTGATCTGAGAATTCCGTCTCTAAGGACCTTCTGAGTTTAGTATTTCAGTTTTTCATTCTACAGGCAGGGGGCCAGTAAGAGGCATCTTGATCTTTAAAAAATCTGGAAATTCTGCAGTGATGACTCTTCTCATCCGTTGTCAGCTTTTAGTTTGCTACCAGGTCAGAAATCTGATATGTGATTTCCAGAGGGAAAGTGGTATTTAATACAGCATGACCAAACACACTTAGGGGAGGTACTGCCCAGTCATTCAAATACTATGTGAGAATCTTTCGTTGCATGCCCAGTGAAGGAGTATTCCAAATTTCCAGTTTACATCCAGCAGGGAAAAAGTGTACACAGAAGGAAAACATCAACCTGCAGGCATTAAAAAGCTAATTAAGTATTTCTTATATTTCCCAAAATGCACCCTGTTAACTCTTAGCACTGGATCAAAAGTGTGTGGGGAGAAAGTTTTTCTCATAAGTGAAAATCTTTTCAACTCCAATAGGATGTTCCTAATTTGTTTCACAAGATGAAACAAATGGGAAGCTCAGCAAAAATCTTATTTTTTTAGTGTGTATAACAACAATGAAAACATTGCACAGGCATAGATATTTCCTTCCCCTTTTTTGTGATGCTTTTTTTAAAACAGGCAGAGCATAGGACAATCCTGTCCTCTGCCTCCTCGCAGACAAGTAAATAGCAAGCCTGGTCCAGACTCCAGTTCTGATTTTTTTGCAGCATAAAGTGGTCTGGGGTGCCCACTAGATTCTTCCTTACTAGCACACACTTTACAAAATCATTCTTGATGTTTCCTATTAGAGCTGCCTTGCAGGCAAATCATGTCTGAGTCAAGTTAGGTGGGAAACCTTTTAAAGATGAATTAGCTAAATGATTGCTCTTTTTAAAGTTCTTAACACCAGCTATTTTAATTTAAGTTTTTAAAAACATGACTGATAGGGATCTTCAGCAGACATAAAACTGTGTACAGGAAAGAAAAATCAAGTGCATGGTGGAAAAGATTTGATGTCTAGGAGAGGCATTTCTGATGCAGAACATCAAGGGTTGCACACCTGTTGTGTTGGCATGGGATAAGAAATTCTTTCAAGAAACAGTTGTTTTGTGTGAGAGCAATGCCAGGATTCTCTTCTTGTGTAATGAGATCTCTAGAAGTGGTGGCAAAGCTACTGTGATTTGTTGCATTACAGCCTCAGTTGAGTTTTTCAACTAGAGAGTTGGATTGTCCGAGAACAAGTATGGAATTTGACTCTGGCATGTGCTGAAAACTATTTCAACTGTAAGACTCTTTTTCCAGCTCATCCTACAAGTAAGGTTGGAAGCTTGAGAAAAGGTTGGACGGATTGCATTTTGAAAACCTAATTGCAGATTTCCAATGGCAAAGATCACATTTCCTTAAATACATTTGTTTTGATTTGTTCCACTGTATCCTGGTTATTTTATAGGCGTTGTCCTTGCCCTGCAGGGCTCTCACCCTGCTGTGATTGGGTAGGCTGTGGATTGGCAGAATAAAGAGGGAGAGCATGAAAGTAATAAGGCAGCAACTGGATGTATGTAATAAGTTCATGGTCATTTCACATGGTTCCCAATAGATTATGTCATGGATGGCTCTGTCAATATGAAAAGTTATTCTCGTGCAAAGTGCAGACCAGTCTCCACATTTGAAACCTCTGAAATGCCTCGATATGGGCCTTTTCTTTTTGTACTAGGCACCCTTGTGTCTATGCTGGAATCAGATTCCAGTGAATCAATTCAGGTTCTTTAGTTACTCAATTTAAATTCCCATATGCCCTAATAAAGCCCCCAAATGAAGAATTAAAGTAATAATACATCAATTCTGCAGCTCTACCAATAACCTTAACTATCAAAGTGACAACGCATCAATCAAGTTGACATACAGCTAGTATCAACCATTAAAGTAACTGTTAAATTAATGTCTACTAAAAAGTGCTGCTTCCATTAGTGAGGGTTTTATCCATCTCTCCCTTCTCCACCCTGCATGTCTCACTTTTCTAATCCTGTTTCTTTCACCTCTCACTATTTGGTTATTTAATTTTTTTTCCATTTTCTTACCTGTCTTTTCTGCTTTGTTTCTTTTTTTTTTTTCCCTTCCCTGTTCTTCTTGGTCTGTCTCTCTTGGTCCATGGATGTTGATTGCAGTGGTTCTCTCTTACCTGTCGTTACTCTGGACGAGTCTTTCTGGCTGCTCTAACCTCAGACAGGATAATGGCATTTAGTGAAGTACAGTTTTGCATCTGTCATAGCTGCTAAATGTAATGTTGGTAATGTTGGTGCAAGAAGGTAAGGGTTTAACCTTTGCTCCCATCGCCATTTCCTGTTTCTAAATGAGAAAAAAAAAATCTGTTTGTCTCACTCTTCCAAGGTTAGATTTGCTAATATTTTAAATTCAGCTTTATGTCACCTGATAGGAATCTGTATAGAATCTTAGCATTTTCATGTTCAGGAGTTTTCACTAGTGCATGTACATTGTGCTACCCTGAATTCCACAGTCTTTCCATTAGTGACATAGAATATAAATGCTAAGGCACCATCTGGTAAGTTAAAAAGAAAAGGCAAAGTTTTCTATTTAATTGAATTGTGTAAGAAAATGAATAATGTAATCTGAACAATATCCACTGTATTTTTTTTTTTAAATCTTCAATTCAATTTGCCTTAGGCTGTGCCAATATTTTTCTTTCCCAGTTGTTACAGGCTGTATTATTGACAGCACATAACAATATAATTCAAGTGGTTAGAGGCAAAGCTTGAAGAGTTTGCAGCTGGATAAGGGCACATATGGGAAGAAGCAGAGTATGATCTGAGATTGAGAGAGACATATGCTGGCTGTATATTTCTGTTGTTGTTGAGGCAGATATTCCCAATAACCATGGAAAGAATAATCAGACTGCCTGGCATTGAAATTTTGCCAGCCTTGGAGCCAAGTGTTATTAAATTTCTGGTTCTTGAAAGAGACTGCTTAAAATTCAGTAAATGGGAATTTCACTCGGGAGAAGTGTTTTAGATAGAGTAAATGGTGTTTACACAACAAAAATTCCTTGGCAGTATTGCTAGCAGGAAGGCTTCCTGAAAGCTTGTCAAGATAGCTCTTATCAAGGCTTTTTACAATTTTTAAAATCAGGTTTTTTAGGGGAGAGGAAGTATGAGGAAAACTGAGAAAATGTTTTTTTCCTCAGGAAAAGTGGGGCACCCATCATTCCTACCAAGTATAAAAGGAACACAAAAAAACCATGTTCACATGGCCGTTGTCATCCCCCTCTATCTCTCCTAGTGTAACAAAGTGCCAGGCTTAGTTAATGTCCCTGGTTTTGACTCCAAGGCACTCTCTGCCCTCTAATTGATGCTGTGGCTTCTGGACTGTCTGTCTTCATGGTACTGACAAATGAAGGATTCTTTCAAAGAGAAGTGGTGCTCACAAAATACTGTATTTCCTTGTATGTGCAAATTGTTCTTTTCCTGAGGTAAAAATGAGGATAGAGCTACTTCTTTGTGTACCTTTTGTCTGTGGATTTCAAAGCACTTGGAAACATTCATGTGAATTAGTTATCTTCATTTTACATCTGGAGAAACTGTGAGTGTACTGGCTGTGGACAGATGTTCTCCTTTTCAGATACCTCCATGCCTTTTGGAGGTAGTTATCTCAAACTGCTGCTGAAAGTTACAATTCCTTCACCAATAACAAGTACCAGATGAGCAATACCAAATCCCTACTGACATTGCTAGAAGTTTTTACATGTCACTGAAGGTAGTTTGACCTTAACTGGTCTGACTTTGCTCCTGCAATAATAGTTGTGGAAGCAGTGATCTTCAGGAGAGAAATGTTAAAGTGGAAGATGTTTAACCTGATGCATTTTACCTTGTAGTTGGTGTGTGTGCAAGACTGTTGGAGATGTTCAGCTGTCAGGTGGGCGGGAATCATTTCAGGAGAAAGACCCCAAGTCTCACAGATTGTTGAGGTTTTATGTTGGTGACACAGGTCACTAATTTGTATTGCAGGAACTCAGTTTGACCAACCATTTACTGCTTTAGAGTGAGCCAAGTTATTCTTTAGACACTCTGTTCATCATACTGACTAGATCTCCACCAGCTGTAATAGACACTTGGGAAGTCTGTAAGCTGAATTCCACCTTCACTAGTTTGTCATGGTGTATCAGTGTGTTTGCTTTTGTTCACAAGCCTGAGCCCTTATGGGCAGACTGTTTTATTTGTGGGCACACAGTAAATTTTCGGCAGGTCAGGAAGAAGATCCCCTGACTCCCAGCCCTCTGTCCTGTCCACAAGATAATTCTGCTTCTCATAGCATAATTAAGGGAAACAGCAAGTTCTGAAATTCCAAATTCTATGCTAACCCTAAGCATGCTAAATGTTTCTGTATTTCTCCAAGCAGCTTTATCCATAGGGATTGTTTGAAAAACCCAGAGGGATTTCTAAACACAGAAGGCTTGCAAACACATTTTGTCTTTTTAATTTAATTTCCTAATGAAAACTTGGCCAGTGTGATTGAGTTCTATGGAATTGAATTCTGGTGCTGTTGTGGTTTTAGCAGTGAGATTTCTGTTGTTCTCAGAATGTGAATCCTCATTTATGTAGTTTTTTGGGGTTATTGCTCTGATTGGCAAAATAGTCCATCAGAAAGGGAGATCTTCTTGTGCCAGGCACCCTGCATGTTAGATTTCTTCCCAAAATTGCTAGTTTCCACAAAGATGGGGAAATCAAGTGTGAATCAGTGTCTGAATTGGTCTTGCTGAAGTTAGTGGCACCTAGACAATGAACTAATACTGCTGTGGAGATGAGTCTTGCTGTCATGTGTGCTTGAGAGCTGTGAAATGTTTGAGCTACCAAAGCAGAGCAAGGTCTGCTTGTAGCATTGGGTCTTTGTGAACTGCTGTTTGCAACTTTTATGTATTTGCAGTTAGATAATTGTAACATTGGCAATATGAAAGCTATTTCCTATGGAGCATGCAGAAAAATAAGAAGTGCTGCAAATGCCAAGTTGATTTTATTGCGTTTCTTGATTAGGTGAAATTGGAAAAGCTTTTACTTAAAGATCTCATTACAAGTTGCAAGTCTGTAGATTTTTTTTTTTCCCATTTGAGTTGAGTGATTGTTCCAGAGCACTTGCTTGTAATACTGATGGTCAGACAACTGCCTTCTCTACCCTTTGCCTCCACTATAATGAGACTGCTTAAATGGCCTTGCAGCAGGTACTGAGGAAGCCAATGGCCCACTCTGAGCTTTCAACTTTGCTGCTATTTCCACTGTCCTAGGAGGTGATAGCTTTTAGTGGTGTTTCTATAGTTAGTCTTGTTGTTCAGTCTTGCTATACACTCATTAAACCTTGCTGGAAATACTTAATTTTTAATTCTCTGCTCTGTACCTTTTATACTACAAGTATCCTCTCCTCCTGTCCATAGCTGAATTAAGACTTATTCCTATGCAATGACTGGTCTAGTAATGAGTTGCAGTTTTAAGGCCAAATGTGTAGTTTCTGCAGCAAGGTATTTTTATATGATGCAGGCCTGAGAAAGTGCTAAGAACTGTAATCGTTGTTGACTGAGAAGAAATGACAGAAAGGGGACACTATGGAACATCTTCTCTTGAGCAGGGTATTTTTTCAGAAATAACCTGTGTCCTGGGTTTAAGAAGAGCTGTGCACGATAGAAAAATGGCTTTTCTTTTTTCTGTGTGTGGTTAAGTGGCTTTGATTTTAAATGAATGCGTGCTCTTGTACCCAATACTTCGGAAATGGATTAGCAAAGAAAACAGGATCACTGGAGCTTAAAGCAGCTTGACACTTGGATGGCATCCTGATTAGTATCATGTACCTACATAAGAAGTCAGTGATGTACGTAGGTATCCTTAACCCTTCTTGCATATGGTGATTTGAGCAGGGGCAGAAATCTTACCTGACGTGTCACCACAGCTGCTGAATATTAGGAATTACTTTTTAGTGTGTTTTTTTTTTTTTAAAAAGACTGATCTCTAAAAAATGGTGATCTTAGGAGTAATCAGAGTGATAATTACCTTTTCAGTCTTCATTGCGTCTAAAAGAAACTTATGCCAACAAGTGAGACCCTGAGCTGTGTGATGTGCACACAGGGTATTTAATTTCCCAAGCATAGAGCTCAGTTGTACTGTTTATGTCTCATCTTCTGGGCTGAAAATGGTATTTGTGTCAGAGTTTACTATTATCAAACTTGTTTAGAAAATATTTCTTTTTGAAATTTGCTGTTGCGTAGAGTCAAGTGATTCAGCATAGTCTGAGCATTTCCTCCCTGGGTACGTTTTAGGTGAATTTAAATTTCAGTGTGATCCCCTTAGATTAGGGCTTCCCTCATTTTAAACAGGCCTTTGATTTATAGACACTCACATGCCAGTGATATCTATCCTCTCTCTAATATAAATGAGGTTGAGCTCCAGAGGACTAGTAGAAATTTCCTACTTTCAGGTTTTCTATTATTTTTCTTCCTGACCTGTCATTTTTTCAAGTTTGTTTCCTGTAATGCAGATGTGCTCAGTAGGTATGGGAGACTTCAGGGAGAGGTTTAGCTGGCTGCTGGCACATTTGCTGGAACGAGCAGAATTACAGCTCCACTGCCGGAGGGAGGCTTGTGGTGGTGTCAGCAATGCGGTTTCAAATGCATGTGTACTCTGTAATTGTGGAATAAAAATGACAAAGGGAGAGGAGGGCCTGCTAATTACTAATAGTAATGTAAGTTACTGTGTGTGCAGAGATCCTAAAAGGTAATTTTCTATGTGTGTTTTTCCTTTGGAATCTTTCTCTCGAACACTTTCATTACGAGTGTAAGCCCAGACTTCTGTTCTGAATCTAAACTATCAGTATCACTTGAAAGCAGTTTTGTTTTCTGGGTTTGTTGGAGGTATAGCTGTTGTTTAAAGTGTGGTTTCTGAGCACAGCTTCTAGCTTTGCTGTCTGACAATAATAGGACACAAGGAAAAAAGTAGGGGAAAGTATGTTTTTTAAGTGCTCAAATTTAGAGGAGCCTTACAATGCTTTTGAAAGTGAGACTTAACATGTTGCTCTCTCTTAGCTGTTATTTCCCTGATATGTAGAAGGCTACAAATATCACATTCCCCAATGTGTTAATGTGTTTTAAATAAAGTACTGACATGGCTGGCAGCATGTTTCAGCATTTGTCTGATCTCTTCCCTAAATACTGTCTGTCTCAGAAGCACTGTGAGGATAAATTAATACAGTAGAGAGTATCGTAGGTTGCTAAAAAGTGTGGGATTTTGCAGTTACATAGGTAAGTAGATACCTGTATCATATCCTTATAAGACATCTTATAAGGGAATTTGAGGACTTCTTGGTCTGTTTTCCAAAGAAACGTGGCTTGTGCTTCAACTTCCTGTCAAATGTGGTCAAATGGGATTTAAACGGCTGCTGGAGCTGCACGTGGTCTGCTGGAGGTCTCCTGCGAGGCAAATCAGCTGACTAGGGGGTAGAACCCAGCCCATCCACGAGGGATTTCAATGGCTGCTGGGAGCGCCAGCGACCCGAAGTGCGGTGAACAGGAGCGGGCAAACACCTTTTGATGTGGCACTTTTTTTCAGGTGGCACTTTCTTCCCACGTGGCACTTTTTTTTCCCCACGTGGCACCTTTTTTTTCCCCCCACGTGGCACTTTTTCACGTGGCACTTTTTCACGTGGCACTTTTTCACGTGGCACTTTTTCACGTGGCACTTTTTCACGTGGCACTTTTTCACGTGGCACTTTTTCACGTGGCACTTTTTGACAGCAGTTAGCGCAGGAAGGGCAAGCAGGCGGGGCACAGCCACCTCCCAGTTCTCTCAGGTGATCTTTTTTTTTTTTTTTTTCCTCCCCACAACTCAACTAAAGCCAGCAATGATTTCCAAAAAAGCGAAAGCTGTTGCTGCTTCTGTTATCACAAGGGGTGTGTTCACACAGACGGAACCCCCCAAGAAGGACACCAAGACGGCCGCAGCTGTTCAGGTCTCTGGCTGCGCAGAGTGTTTGAGCCTGGCGTTAGTACCAGGGGACACTGTGAGTGGGGTCTGTGTACGATGCAAGCAGATGAATGATTTGCTGTGCCTAGTGGCAGAGCTCAAGGAAGAGGTAGAGAGGCTAAGAAGCATTAGGGAAAGTGAAAGGGAAATGGACTGGTGGAGTCACACCCTTTCACCCCCAGAAGAAGTTCAGCAGGAGACGGTGAAGCCCTGCCCCTCCTACCATCAGGCAGATGGAGCAAAACCAAGTAGATGGGGGGAGTGGAAACAGGAACGGAACTGCATCCAATTGGGATCCAGTCACTAGTGGTGACCCCCAGGGATCAGTGTTGGGCCCAGTTCTGTTTAATATCTTTATCAATGATTTAGATGAGGGGATTGAGTCCACCATAAGCAAATTTGCAGATGACATCAAGTTGGGAGGGAGTGTCAATCAACTGGAAGGCAGGAGGGCTCTTCAGAGGGACCTGGACAGGCCGGAGAGTTGGGCTGATTCCAACGGGATGAGGTTCAACAAGGCCAAGTGCCGGGTCCTGCACTTTGGCCACAACAACCCCCTGCAGTGCTACAGGCTGGGAACAGAGTGGCTGGAGAGCAGCCAGGCAGAAAGGGACCTGGAGTTTGGATTGACAGGAAGCTGAACAGGAGCCAGCAGTGTGCCCAGGTGGCCAAGAAGGCCAATGGCATCCTGGCCTGGATCAGGAACAGTGTGGCCAGCAGGACCAGGGAAGTGACTGTCCCCCTGTACTCAGCGCTGGTGAGACCACACCTGGAGTGCTGTGTCCAGTTCTGGGCCCCTCAGTTCAGGAAGGATATTGAGGTGCTGGAGCAGGTCCAGAGAAGAGCAACAAGGCTGGTGAAGGGACTCAACCACAAGTCCGATGAGGAGAGGCTGAGGGAGCTGGGGTTGTTTAGCCTGGAGAAGAGGAGGCTCAGGGGAGACCTCATCACTCTCTACAACTCCCTGAAAGGAGGCTGTAGCCAGGTGGGGGTTGGTCTCTTCTCCCAGGCAGCTCTCAGCAAGACAAGAGGGCATGGTCTTAAGCTCTGCCAGGGGAGGTTTAGGTTAGTTATTAGGAAGAAATTCTTTACAGAGAGGATAATCAGGCATTGGAATGGGCTGCCCAGGAAAGTGGTGGATTCTCCATCCCTGGAGGTTTTTAAGATGAGACTGGATGTGGCACTTATTGCCATGGTCTAGTAACTATGGCAGTAATGGATCAAGGGTTGGACTTGATGATCTCAGAGGTCCCTTCCAACCTGGCTGATTCTATGATTCTATGAAAATATATATAGGAAGTCAGATTTCATTAGCTGTGCTCACAGAGTAACTTGTGGGCATTGAGAGTCCAAGCTGATATTTCTTATTTTAGATTAATAATTCTTAAAATATTTTATATTTTAGATTAATGGATACTCTTGCATAAAGTTTTGGATCAGCAACACTGATGGCAAACCCTTAGGATGGCACAAGGAACAAGGAACTCTTCAAGCTTTTTCTTAGTTGTTTTTTTTTTTTTTTTTTTTAATTGCACTGCGTATTTGAATTTCAGAGAGAGGATTTAACCAGAAGAATGATTCAGATTTTGTCCATTGGTCACTTCCAATAGCAGCTCTATTCTGAAGAGATGATACTTGGAGCAAAATCTGGCTCATTTCTATTTTCCCTATAATCCTTTTCATGCTTACTTTTCATGCCAAGTAAGGCCCTATGCCATTCTTCTGTGGCTCTGAGATTCCAGATTCACCCCTGCTGCTCAAGACAGGTCTTTGTCTTGCTTTACCCCACCTACTGAAATTGTTTTCCACTGTTTTTATATGAATCCTGACTTTTCCCCGAAGGCACAGATTTTCTATTTTATAAATCTGTCCTAAGCTCCATTAACCATTTCCTTAAGGAAGTCTCCTGCACCTAAAAGCTATTTCACCACGTACACTGTGCAGAATATTATGAAGTATTTAAGTCAATAATCATCTTTATCTTTCCTTGCCAGATTCTTAAACTGGTCATTGCAGATGATGGGGTGTTTTTATAGATACTTTGCCTGGTGTCACAGAGCTAAAGCTAAAAAGTACTAATTCCAATATACAAAGATGCAGTAATTTTCTTTCCTTTTCTTTTGCAGTGCAATTTTCCAGAGAACCAGGATGGCTAGAAGGCACGTTAAATGGCAAGAGAGGACTTATTCCACAAAATTATGTTCAGTTTTTATAGCTCTGTGCATTGAACGCCAAGAAGGTGTACATGGTATCCATGGATTTTTGTTCTAGTCACTTGTCTCTACTTTTGTGACTGCTTTTAATCAATGAAGAGCTGGACTATGGATTGAAGATCCTAATCTGTATAAAGATATTGTGTTGCCAAATATGAATTACAAAAAAAAAAAAAAAGATTCTTTGAGGGTTGGAATGAGTGGGGGGGACAAGTAAGGGGGATGGAGGAATAGATTAATTTTTTAATAGGGTGCTTTTTTTCAATTGTAAAGAACAGTAGTGGTATATTTGTTTGCAAAATAATTAGCATTTTAAGTCAAGTATTTGGTTGATCTGTGATTTAACTTAGTGTCCTGGAGATTATGCCTCAATAACCAGCCTTTTTAAAAGAATGTGAAGATGGTGAGGCACTGGCACAGGTTGCCCAGAGAAGCTGTGGATGCCCCATCCCTGACAGTGTTCAAGACCAGGTTGGATGGGGCTCTCAGCAACCTGGTCTGGTGGAAAGTGTCCCTGCTCATGGCAGGGGGGTTGGAATTAGATGATCTCTAAGGTCACTTCCAACCCAATCCATTCTATGATTCTATGATAATTTGGGTTTGGAAGATACTGTTGGATAAAACAGGCTATCATGCTGACAGTTAAATTATATTTCAAAGTGGAATAGCCAGTACGGAACAGACATCTGTAAGTAAAATAATAGTTACTAAGACATGACATTTTTCAAATGTCTTCAAAGAGCACATTCGTTTATGTTGTGTGTATGATTTCATTTATTTTATAAAGATAAGACACATGAACTTTTATTACAGGCTCCTATATGTCATGGTTTCTTCGCTACTCAAAAATATCACTGTAAATGAAATAAAATGTTATTTGCTATTTGACTTGTCATTCCTATGTTGCAGAATATTTTGCTCTGCTTCTGAAAGTTGTGACATGCAATAATTATTGGCAGCTGTTTGCAGTCAGCCTTAAGCAGGCTCCAAAATTAATGGGGACCTTTCCTCACTTAAAATAGGCAACTCTGCAAGCTCAAGCCAAAAGGAAAAGAGAGAATCTCTGGCTTTTGCATCCTGGAGGCATCTTGTATTTTATCTGTTGTCTGTCTGTCTAGCTGGTCACTGACCTTGCCTTTCTTCCTTCCCTGTTCTTGTCAACTGTAAGGTCTTATGGATGCGCCAAGGTATTGGAATCCTCAATAGCTGCCTCAAAATTTGTAGAATTATTTGAGTAGTGAGAGTGTTTTCTGTGGTCATAGAAAAAGCTTCCAGAAATCTTGTGGTCTATAAATATGTAGCTTGTGTTTTAAAAAAAAAAAAACGTTACATGCAATTTATCACTAATCTTTGTATTTTTCTCTCCTTTAAGGAAGACCCTCTGGGAGGCAGTGGAGAGGATGCAGGAAAATATGACAGGATGACATACAATACAGGCTCACTTCTTTGTTAAATTGGACTCTGTGAATTTTGAGTAATTTACTTAGCTTGCAAGTTTTTCTAACAAATGGGATTAGTAAACCAGTTAATGGTTAATGCTGTGTTAAGGTTGGAATGGCTTCCCCCCCCCCGAAGATTTAACTCCACACTATTATTTTGTTCCTTTGCCCAGACTGCACAGACCATTGGAGTGTACACAAATCATCTCCAGATGGAGCAATGGTGGGCCAAGTCAGTGCAGCTCTCCAGCACTAACCCTCATTGCTTGGAGGAATTTCATTTGGTGTATTCTCCTGGTATTGAGCAGTGACTCTCTGCCATACAGCTTTTAGGCAGTTCTTGTCTTGGCATAGTGGCTAAGGGACCCAAGCACTGGAGATGACTTTTGTACTTTTGTGAAGGAGACAAAGTTCCTTAATTTGCTCCTTCACTCAGTGTTAAGGAAATAGTTGCACCAATACCTAGGGCAACAGATTGAAGGTTTCCTTGCTCGTATTTGTTCATGTGGCAAAGCACTGTTCTACTGTTCTGGCTGGGTATCATGTTGTCTGGGCCTGCAGATTTATCAACTCATTTGTGGTCTTAGAGTCATTCAGGAAGCAGGATGGTGTTTGTGTGCCAAACTCAGTTTTCGTGGCTACCAGTTGGTGGAAAATGCTGAAAGAAGAGGGGGAATGTAAACCTTTGGTATTGGCCTTGCAGGTGTGGCAACGAGGTATGCTGGCTTGTCAGATAGTGAAGCTCTGATAACTTGAAGCTGACAAGCTTTGGAAGGTGCTTCCATTAGTTTTGTTGTTGTTTTAAACCTGCAGTGCATGTTTGATCTTGTTCTGGCTTCTGTCTTCCAAAGTTCTCAATATTTCTCAGCTCTAGCTCTGTGTTTGGGTTTTGCCTTTAGGTGAGATGTTTTGAGACTCCTGTTGCTCCTGGGGCCATGCAGAGCCCAAACAAGGAGAAAACTTTTCTACTGAGAAATGATACAGCGGAGCAGAGGTAATACTAACCCAAACTTTCTCACGTCCTAAACATTGTCTGAAGGCAGTGGTG
The DNA here is from genome assembly GCF_003945595.2 of Pipra filicauda. NCBI lineage: Eukaryota > Metazoa > Chordata > Aves > Passeriformes > Pipridae > Pipra > Pipra filicauda. The sequence goes on along the minus strand of NW_024105087.1, from coordinate 2,749,719 downwards.
TGAGCTGAGCCAGATCAGATCTGGCTTTCAGGCTAACCACACTGCCTGTTAGGAATATAGTTGTGGGAACTGCTACCCACCATATGGGTTTCCACATCAGCCCAGCTATACTAAGGCTGAGTACAGACTTGTCCAGCTGAGCAGCCCATTCTTCATCCTCGCTGCTGAACTGCACTGCCAGCAATGCTTCGTACTGACTGCTTGGAAGTAGAGATTCAAAGATGCTAAAAATGAAAAAACCATATTAAGAAAGTCAGGCCCCTTTCCCATCCTTTGAGATTGCTTGCTTTCCTGAAGCTGGCCTTAGGACATGCCTCTTGTCTGTCTTTTCCGTGGCTTGGCAGACTTGGGAGGAGCAGAGTAACATGCTGTTAACTTGGGGCAGGAAGCACAGGGAGTCCATTGTGGAGGAAGCTGGTTGAAGATTTCTTCTCTTTTGGCCCAGCAGGAGGAGTGGTCGTTTCCGTGGGTCTGGCCTAACTCCATCCTCTCACAGCTCTCCTGTCACAGCTGTGGGTACAGGTTCAGCTTAATCCTCAGGTTGGGTTCCCCCTCCCTTCCTCTGTGCTGGTTACTGTGCGCAGGGGCACAGACTTGTCAGTTTGCAAAAGCCAAGACTGCTGGTAGTGAACACATGACACAGGCTGGAAATTATAGAGTGTGAATTAGGGAAAAAATAAAACCACCACCACCCAAACCCAAGAAAACAAATGTGCTTTTTATGCAAAATGACGCTGGCCTTGCCATCACTATGGGGCCCGAGACTGAATCCCCCAGCCTGGGGATTAAGGTCGAATGTGTTTGCTGAATAATTAATGGAAAAGCTGAGACTCCTGACTAGCTGGGATCAGCAGAAATTTATAGTCTGTGTTAGTCACTGGACAGTGCTCAGCCCTGTGCCTTGGCCAGGCAGCATTTTGACTCTGCTGGGTGAAAAGCCCCGGGGTTTTCAGGCTGCTGAATGTTGTTAAGGACTGTCCCAGCTGATCTTCGTGGCAGGTTTCCTTCTGATGCTGTCTTTCATCAGAAATGAAAGAAAAAAATCTCATTAGCTGATTTATCTGCTCTGTAATGAAAATAAGTGTTCCAGCTATACTGCTTGCAGCTTTTGCTAGCTGAGGCTCTGTAATTGTGTCACAGAAGAGACTTGGGCAGAAACTTGCCTTCCTCAATGCTTGGTTCCTTGTTCTCTTAACCCATTTCACAATTCTTACCTGGTTTGCAATTTTAAGAGAGAAGTTGCTGACAGAGGGCTTATGACAGAGGGCTTTAGCACTGGAAATGCACCAGTGCTAAACTGGGTTTCACTGAAAGTCTTCACTGGAGTGTCACCTTTTAAACTGAATGTGCCTTGGACATTGTTTTCTACATCAGAGTCCAACTGTGCCCTCATCTGTCCTTGCAGTAGTCACAGGTAAGCTCCATAAACTTCATCCTATCAACATCTACAATTAAAGTAAGAGCACTTTAAAAACCTTATGACATGGCACATTTTACCCAGCAAAATCTATGACATGAAAGGGCATTTTTTCCACTCCTTTCTACCTTAGTAATATTGTACTCATCATACACTCCCAGTCTCTGAAGACACCTGAAAGAAAGCAGTGTCCCAGCTTGAGGTCAGATTACAAGTTTGGTTATGTTTTTAAGTAGCGATAGCGTTGTCTTATTTCTAGAACAGCATATGACAGATACATCTGCTTGTAAACATATGGGAAATTTTTCTTAACTCTGCTGATCCTCTACTATTCTTTCCTTCTGACAATTCAGCAAACAGAAAGCAGGTGCAAGGATTTTTTGGCAATAAAAAGTTTATGTAATTCGTTATTAAAAGAACAAAATGCAATTAAATGGTGGTCTTACAGCGCAGACCTGGCTTTGCGCAGAACTTGGTGTTGAATTTTTGAGATAGGCAGTGCAGAGAACAAACCAGGATAGCAGGAGTTTTATTTCCCCTTCTGTCTTACTGTAATTACAACTAGAAAAGGCCTGACCCTCAGAAGGCAGTTTGATTAGTCACTAGGGAGACCTTGCATATATAAAATAGGGAATACCTCTTTCCAGGAGAGAAATTCTAACTCTGGACAAGGGGTACAGCAGCCCATAAGTTAAGGGGAACTGGAAGCCAGACTGGTCTGGCTGCTGAAGGTTGCTGGGTTTGTTTTAGTGGGATGTAGCTTGTGCCCATAACAGTGCCAGCACGTCATTTGTCAAGCACAGTTACCCAGGTTAAGTGAACCACATTCCTCACCCTTGGGCATTCCTTTTTCCACAGTGTGAGTAGCCGCTCCCTGGCTGAAGCCCTTGGATGTGCTGCATCATCCAAAGTAATAGAGCTTGAGGAAACTAAGACACTATATGTATGAAGAAAGATGTTACATTGCATTTTACGTTGCTTTATGTTGAAGAGTTCAAGGCTGGGTTGGATGGGGCTCTGAGCAACCTGGTCCAGTGGAAGGTGTCCCTGCCCATGGCTGGCAGAGTTGGAACTAGATGGTTTCTTAAGGTCCCTTCCAACTCAAACCATTCCATGGTTCTGTATTGTTTCTAGATGAGCAGAAGCTTGTCTCTAAGGATAGCAATGCACCAGCACCTATCTGAGATTAAAATGCAAGAAATACTTGCAATCAAACCAGTTTAATTCATGTATATTTGTACAATTTGTATAAAAAAAAGAAAAATAGGTACTTGCAGACATTAACATAAAGACCAAACAATATTTTCTATTTATTTAAAAAGCTTTAAACATACAGAAGCAAACCCCTAATTATAAATGCATCATTATGCATAGATTTTACTGTTTACACCATACTGCTGGCTGCTTTTATTTTTCATCCAGGAATCTATTTAAACTCCAAGAATTCTTAAACATTCCTCTGAGCTTCCTGGCCTCAGAACTGCTGTCTGTCTTATCAAGTCATTGACCTCCAGCTGAAAACATTGCTCTAAAAAAAGTCAAATCTTTAATAAACAATTAAAAGTGCATTAACTGTAGAATTGTTTAATTTCATAAATGTTTAAACAAGTCAGTGAAAAACACCACCCTGTGAATTAGCTTTTTGCATTATTGATTGTAAAGTATCTTTTTAATAAGATTTTGATATTGCAAACTTTAGTCTTTTCTATTTTACTCTGCGCAACTGCTCAAGTTGCACGATGTGTAGTATTCCTGAAATACCCACTGCAGTACATTAACACTATTTTACATTTTAACTGTGTATACAATGCTCTTGCTGCATATCCCTGTTCCTTCTTACAACAAAATAATTTAGCTCAATGAACAAAAGCCCACCTCTAAAAGCTGTTATAGTTTGTCTTGTATTTTGCAGGAGACAAATGCCTATTTCATTCTAAACAAATTCAAAAGAACGTAACTAACTTCCCGGTAGCTAAAAACTAGGGTTGGTTTTTGTTTTTGTTTTTTTTTCCTGTACACAGGTTTAGATAAAAAAAGTGATGGCTATTCTGCTTAAGTGTCCTTGATGAGAGAATACTGCCTCTTACAACATCTATATCCAATTGTATCTATTACTTCAATGATCTCTAGCAAAAAATAATAATCAATGAATGGTTTCATAAACAACAGGTGATTAAAGTAAAGGATTTATTATAATCTGCTTACAGTTGTTTGCAAAGACAGACATACGTTTTTGCATAAAGATATAAATTGCTTTTTAAAACTAATTTAGTGTGTTTAATTATATGAAGTTTCTGTGAATTATGAATTGTACCAAACCAAGATTAAAAGTAATAAGGTACAAAAATAGGAGAAAACAGACAACAATTTGGACTGGGACAGGCATTTAACAGTGAAGTGTAGAATATGGCTTTGCTATTTTAGTCAAGCAAAGTTACTCTGAGACAGAAAAGGAGGCAGTAACTTTGTTAATATAAAAAGCTGCTGCAGACTGTATTCACCCAGAACCTGGCTTTGAAATTTTCTCTTTTAGACTTTTTAAAAAAAAGTAAATTAAAAGATGGATGTATGACTGTGTCTTTACTGTAAACAACCAGTCTGCATGCTGTATATCTCACGTTGGAAGTTTGGCTTTCATATTGCTGTGCAGGTCAGTATTTAAAGATCTGCCTATGAATTAGACTTCCAAAATGCAAATAATATATGTATGTATATATTTATATATAAAAAACCTCTCTGAATACAGTCTTTACAGATTACCCATTGCATAAGGCAGGTGTCATTTAAAAAGACAAGTAGCGCTGACTGTCTTCAGTGCACCAAAGTGCACCTCAAAATTTGGGTTCAGAAAGGGTGTAGAATTCTTAATTTGACCACCATTTACAAGAAATGCTACATTCCGACCGGCCAAGGGACACACTAGGGCTCAGAAATATCAGTGGCACCCAGAGAGAACACTACAGATTAGGACTCTGAAAAACTATTCTATTTAAACATGAGCATGTGGTAGCAACAGTTGTGCCTCAGAAAAGTTCACCTGTCCTCTATTCTACTCCAAAATTTTGTATTCGCTTATAAATTGTGACATAGTGAAAATCACCTCAAAAATTCTTTTCTTTGCAGTCTTATTCTAGAGAAAACATTTTTGAGACAAAATCAGACCAACTGAGTTGAACTTGTAGTGTGAACATTTGTCTTCTCAGATGTATTCTGATTATTACAAAAGTGCTTAGAAAAGTACATGCTTTTTAGTTTGTCACTAAAAATTCTACTCAGCTAATCTGCCCATATCAATACCTTACCCATCCCTCTCACCAGAACAAACGTCTTCGGTATACTTACTGTAATGATCTGCATGTTCCCTTCATCACAATCAGAAATCGCCCTCCCCTCTCTGAAATAATAATCTGACCTTTTAAGATGTTTCATATATCCAGTATTCAAAGGAAAAAAAAAACCAACCACAATCAATCTGGGAAACCTTAGTAAAAAAAGAAAAATCATTCAACATGTTGCTCACCCCCGTTCCCCTGAGAGAGAAAGGGAATAGAGGGTAAGAACTCACTAGATCATTAGGCTGGTAAAAGCTTTGGAGAGAGACCGTAATTTGTCTTGTTAAATGAAACCTCCGTAAAGTGGCAAACACAACATCGTGTAGTTTCCTACGGATTTCTAAGATGTGCTCGAGTCACATACGCTTGCAAGAGAGACAAAAAGGGAGAAAAATATAGAGGAAAATAGAAAGGCTTAAAACACAACTGAAAAGGTTAAGCGTGGTTATTTACAACAGATACTGTAGGATGGTAAATTAGATATGATGCTAAAAAAGGCACAGCTTTCCCTTTCTTAAATACACTGTAAACGGTTCATTATGCATGCAGAACATTTCACTTTACAAAAAAATTACCTTGTTTGTTTAGACAAAGATAGTACTTAAATAGTCTCCAGCAAAATAGAGTTCTTTCAAAAATACTTTCCCGTTCATCCTATTAACCATTAAAGATTTTTTTGTCTCATTTACAAAAGTTCCTTACACCTTATTTCAGGTCCTTCACAATTTATACATACAGCAATGTACAGTACAGCAAAAGACTGCAAAAAATTATTTGTAAAGCCAGCACAATAGATACTATAAATCGATACCAGGGCATTTGTTTTTCACATCTTATCCTTTTTAATTAAATAGTAAATGGACACTTAACACAGTGTATATCATCTATGATGGGATAACATGGGATAACAAATGCCACAGGTGGGGATAACAGAGTATTCCACACCAAATGTTCTGTTATTACTTTACACGTTAGGGTTTGTGTGTGTGTATATATGTGTATATATATAGTTTTTGTTTGTTTTTTTTTACAAGAAAAGAATATTAATGCCCCATATTGACTTTACGTTTTATGTGCAAACCAAGGGTAACTTTAAAAAGTTCTCATTAGTTCTCGAACCCTTTTAAAACAAGCAAACAATACCAGAAACTACATGGCATATTTAAAACTCCATCTGTTAAAATATCAAAATCAAAGAGTTATTGACTAGATATGGCTTTTCATCCAGAGGAACAGGAACATTTTCTAAGTGTTTTAGGGTTATGGGGTAGTTTCCAAACATCTAGGTCTTGCCAAATCCAAGTCAACTGCTTTCCATTCCCCAAACCCTTCTTATGATTTTAGACTATTCAGAGACTGCTGAACGAGTGTAAATAGCATGTTTAAAATATGGTTTCTTGGGTCCTTCATGGGTGTGGAATAACACAGGGAAACTTAAGGCAAAGTTCTTCCATTTAAGACATTTTCTATCACTTCCTGTGAAAGTACAGGGGCTTGGCATTCCCAGATTCCACCTTTGGTAGCTGGTCACTGATGATTTCCACCAGCATGGCTGGAAACTCTACTTTCAGTGCCTGAGACTCTCGGAAGGTGTAGAAGCAGAATTCCAATAAGTCACTAACAAGCTGAAATACAGAAAGAAACACTTTTTAGGAAAAACACACAGATTTTTGCATGCAAACAACAGCTTATTGATAATTGATTCAAGACATGGCATCTGACTTGGCAGTCCATTTATAGGGTTATAAAGCAAACAAAAGAACTCCAGTGCCAAAGGGCTATTTAACTCATTAAAAATCAGTGAACTAGGGAAAACCAAGATACCACAGATTTGATTTTTCAGCCTAACTGCACTTTTCATTTCACTAATAGCAACTGGCCACCATGAAAACTTTAGGTACTCACTATCTATGAAAATAAAGCCTTCTGCCCAGAGGGAAAAGATCAGCAATAAACTATTGTATCTCTAGATTTCAGGGGGACACACATTCATTAAATCAGATTATTTGCTTAACTTCAGTGCATTCTCCAGGGCCTGCAACCTACAACTGCCAGAGCAGCTGATGTTTTCAGCTCAACACTAATGCTGTGTCACATGGTGGCATTTCAGGTTTTACACCATCACAGTGTACACGTTTTTTTTTGTGGCTGTGATCTAAATGCACCTCCTAAAGCCTTCCAGTACTTTGGACTCTTTGCAATCTTTCTGTCAAGAGGCAGAGGCACGTCAGCTTCTGAGGTACCCGTGAATGAAGTGCGTCCAGATTTCAGTGTATGAACTTCCACTGCAGTTCAGCAAATCACTGTGTTGTGTGATTAAAGAAAAGCTAGAGTGTCTGCTATTTCAAAATTCAAAAGTTAAGCACAGCTTAATTTTGGTGGCCTATGCCCTTGCAAAGACTTAAACCACTTCTGCTGGTGTAATTTATCAAACACAAGTTTGTCGTTTCAGTTCTTAACATGTGGATTTGCACTCTGCTGTAAAGCCCCTGTTAAAGACAGAGCAAATAAAAGTGGACTTCTGGAAGGCAGAAATAAATAAAAAAATATGGACAGCAACACTACCATCCTGTAGCTCCATACCTTATTGCTTATTTTCAGGACTTTCACAGCTGTTCTCACAAACATGTAAGCAATTTATGAACATCACAGAGAAGTGCTGAGATCATTCAAACACATGACTTTCTGCTATTGAGCACTATGTGAGTCTGTCTGCTGTGGCTTAGTTCATTCCCGATGATCTGGCATGTCATGAAGCAATGCTAATTAATTAAACAGATGCATGCCTAAATAAGTAGCACAGACATAATCTGGTTTTCAAGGGAAAAAAATGCTGATGTTCAAAGGTTTACTTTACCCATTAGGAGGAAGTTGTTACTGTATTCAGTAACTGCGTGCCAAAAATATTCCAAACAACACAAAACCAAAGTAAAGGAAACTCTTTTGGTGTAATCACCACTCAGGCATCAAATACCAGAACCTAAGCAAAGTAAGCTTTGCGCCCCAACACAGTCTTGACAATGACCTGGTGAATGTGCTGCTTTTCCTAAACTCGTTGAGGTCACCTCTGTTCCACTGCCAACCATCCTCACTGTGCTGATGGCTCGCCTTCTGTGCAGTACAAGCTAATTCCTGCCTCATCGCACTCCTGTGAATCCTCTGAATGCAATGAGACAGGTATTACAGGAAAGCCTAAGTAGAAATTACTAATTCTGACTTCTTTGCAAGCTTTTAGTAGTATCCAGTAGGTATGTATGTCTGGTGAATAGACAGACAAGGGGAAATGAAGAATAATAACATTAATGAAGGAAGCGCAATCTATTCTATTCAATAAATGAGTGAGCAGTCCAGTGGGTGAAAATCAGGATGCCATCATGGATATGCTCACAGCATAGCACATTATGAGTCTCACCACAGAGGAAAAAGGTTAAGTTTACAAAACAATTTAAAAGAAAACCCCTCCTATCATGTAACACTTGGCTTTGAAGCCTCAAAGATAATATATTTTCTATACCTACTTAGTCTGCTAAAACATTTGATCTTTTCTTTCTTAGGTAAATTAGCAGCTTTAACATACTTGACAATAATCATCCACTTAAAGAAAATGGGAGTAATAGGAAGCATGTGTGTCACACATGTGACCATGCGTGTCACCAGGAACACAGGGCTGCGGTCAGGATCTTTTTAACTTCACCCTTAAAAGCTGCATGGCTTTTGGGGCTGGGGAAGCATTATTTTAAAATAAAGAGGAATGAATGTGGGAGAATTGAAGGCCAACTCAGAAATACTAAAACGTAAACACTAAGATAAGGTCAGACAGAGAAAGCTGAGAGGCTGAAAACTGTGCCATGAGCAGTGCTCTCTACTGCAGGCGTGCTTCTCATACATTTTCAAAGGTGTCCTCCCTCCCTGCCAGCCCAGCAGCCTTGGCATGAAGATGCACTAAAGGGAGGAAAAATTCAGGTTCCACAGGCAATACTAATTTTGAAATTTAAGTCCCTGCCTCTGCATCCCAAGCAACATCTGTCTGAACAGGTAAATAATTTAGCTAGTCTTTTGCTTTAAAAGAGAAGGTTTCTCTTCAGTAAGGAAATGAAAACCTTTGTTTTCTCTTGGAATACACAAGCTCTGTCATTGCAGTGACAGCGACTGATGCACCACAAGTTACAAGCAAGGTAATGCAAGCTATCCAGCACCTTTAAATGTGGCTTATGGATTTCCTAGATCAAATATACTTCTGGTTGTTTTTTAAAGGCTTGTAAAAGCCCTGTGCTCAGAGAACTCCTGACTACACTTTACCTGATCTCTTTTACTCTCTGCTTCTGGTAGTTTATACCGAAAATGCTGACACCTCCTCCAGTCCAACAGCATAAAAGACAACTCCAATTAAGCAGTGAAGAGCGAAAGCACCACTGTTTTCACAAGCAGTGAAAGTAGTGACTAGAAACATATTTGCTTTTACAATCTCAATTATTTCAGCTGCTGAAGCACACTTCTGAAGAGCTACAGCCTAGCAGAGCACAGACAGTGCACTTAAGGCCACGACTAAAAACAATTCCTGTTTCCCTGGGATGCAACCAGGACACTATTCCTATCCTCTTTAGTAGGGAGGTGTTCAACTCTCTCTGGAGAGGGCAATGAAACATGGCTCAGTACCTTCTGACAGCACTCCAAGCCTCCCTCTACACATGGTAGAATCAGGGGAGTGCAGGGGAGGGGAGCTCAGGTACTGCCTGCCCCTGGTGGGCAGTGCTGGGCTCCCAGAATGGAGACTGCAGCCTCTCTGGGTGGGAAAATACCACTAAATAAGTTAGCATGAGCTGGGTTGGGGGGATGGAGAAACACAGGTCAGAATAATCGCATCCATGTCACCCAGACTGCTGCAAGACATGACAGCTCTTCTGCCAGCAAGCAGATCAGCTGCTCACTGTAACCCTTCACCACTTCAGTGATTAATTATGAAGCTTTCTCTCATCACTACCCTGCAGAGAGTGTGCTGCACTTAAACATTTTCAAGGCTACAGCAGTCTTAGTAATTCTGAGATTTTTACTTAATCAATCTTTGCATTTGTATGCTGTATTAAGCACCTCTGAGAAACAGGAGTATTAATCAAACGTAATTTTCTGTTATTAGGGCGGGGTTTCCATAAAATGGACTTTCTCACCCATACTGTTCTCCATAATTAAAAAAAATTAATCCTTTAATGAAGTCCCTGAAGTTTAATACAGTTACAGTGACCTTTGAGAACTTGCAGAATTTTTAGAGCAAAAAGAAGTTATTTTAGTTTAGAAATCTCACCATGCCTCTGCATTTCCAGAAATGGTTAGAACTGTTGGATTTGCAAGGGTGCACATTTCTGTGCTTAAGTTTTCTGACTTCAAATTCTCTCAGAATCTCTGAGCGAGGTATGAAAGCCCACAGTCACTTCTCTATCAGGAGCATCTTTGTGATTAAGCCTACTGAGACTGCAATTAAGACAGCACTAGGGTAACAACACAATGCTGAGTAATTTCTTCCTATTATTAGCTACAGCTATTACTGTAAGAAACCTCAGTGTTCTCCTTTATATATATATATTAAAAAAAGCACTCCAAAATCTTTTTCTGTCCCTTTCACGAATGGGTCTCTGCCCACCCAGCTCTTTGCTCATCCAGCAAAGAGACCTTGGTGAGTTTGGGACTACTGTCACTTCCTGGTATTTCCCCTCTGTGCAGTGGATACAAAGCTCCTGATTTAACAACCAGGTTAAAGAAAACCACTGCCAACCAGGTCTTGATTATTCCCTTATCACTATATTCCTTTTTGCTCCTAGTCCTATGAAAATCCCATGAAGTAAATTAATTATTACTCTGAGGACTCATGAATAAAGTTATTCCCCCCTGGGATGGCTCCCAGGCTGATTCTCAGAAGTAACTATGTCCTTTGTTGCCCACAGTGGCCAATTCCTAGGTGCCTATGGATCTTTAACCCAAGAGTAAAACTTTCCACAAATACAGGGAACACAAGGTAAGACCGAGGGGTGAAGTCTCTGATCACACCTATGCGGTGTATTTACCTCATGCTAGCAAGGAGTAAAAGGTGGATAAAATGCATATGGATTAGGGACTAACAGTATCTGACCAGAGGAAGTGTGAACCCTAGTTCTGCCTGGACAAATGCATTTCTGATTGAGGAACTGCACTCATGTCTTCGAGTTCTCTTCATAAACACGTGCACGCTGAAACCACAGCACTTGACACCAGGACATGACATGAGGGAACCTGAGTTAAACTCATTTTGTATGCCTAGAGGATGCTTGCAAACCCAGAGCATCAAACACCAGTGAAGCATCCTCAGCCCTTGGCCGAGGCACATTTTGAACCAACTCTCCCTTGCTCTTCTATCAACAGTAGCAGGGTTCTGCCCTTCTCCAACAAACACCTATTAACATGAAGGAAAAAAGATCCAACCATCACAAACAGAGCAAGAAGCCTCTCAGAGTAGCTTCTGTCTACATTAGGGAGCTGGGAATCAATTTCTTACTTAACAGATGCACATTAGCTGCTGCAACACACACCTCGCACACTCCTACATTGCTGCTGCTCTGCTAGGAGCCACACTGGGAGTAGGGACTGGATCTATCCTCTGAATAAACAGAGAAAATGCTCACCCTGAGAATTCAGGCACTGGGACTAAAACAAGGCTCCAAACAGCTCATCATCTGTGGGACACAACTTCAGCAAATCAGTAGCAGAAGTAAGTGCACCCAAAGGTGTTGGTGACAGCCGAGGGGCTCATCTGCAGCTTCCTATCTGCAGGATTAGGCACCTGCAGAGGCACATTTGCATCCAGCACAGCATGCCTTGCAAACCTGCCCCTCGAGGATCCGTGCCCTTCTTCCCACTGTCAGCTTTTTCAGGGAGTGAAATCCTGGCGCTCTCAGCCTATGGAAAGATCTACCTCAGCTATAAAGTATTCCCTTCAGGAACCATAAAAAATTAATTATTCAGCAGCATGAGCCCTAAAGAATTTATTTTTGTTTGGCAGAAAATGTCAACAAGCGAATGACAGCGCAGGGTGCTGCCTTGCCAAGACAAGGGGAAGGTTCACATTAGGGTTTAATGTCATGGCATCGAAACAAAAGCCCTCTTCACTCAAAGTCTGTTTAGTATCAGCCAGATTGAAACCAAATTCAGCTTTTGTTCTGCAAACTGCCTAACCATACACTATGGTCTCTATATGAAATGAGGCTTGCCATGCAAGATACAACCCTCCCTGCCAAAGCTAACAGGAGATGCTGAGGAGGATCCAAATGAAGTTTCTGATACCATGTGCAGTACATCTGTTTCTAATGTTCCTGCATGCCGTTTGTCTGATCCCATAAGGCAGTTCACCTACATCCAAGTGCTGCATATGCATCTCTCCCCAAAATGCCCATGGCCATTCATGGGCACAAGACCGAAACCTTTATGTTCTGGGTAGAGAGGTGGGTTGTCCTCGCTACGCTGCAGTTCTTTAACACATAAGGCTGCTTTGGGAAATGATGCACGTGAGCCAGCCACAGTGGTAAGAAATACAATCACTACAAGAAGGAAACACAGGAAACACGGCATCACTAAATCATCAAGGTTGGAAGAGACCTCAAAGATCATCAAGTCCAACCGCTAACCCAGCACTGCCAGGTCCACCACTAAACCATGTCCGTCAGTGCCACATCTGCGTGTTTTCTGAACACTTCCAGGGATGCTATGTTGATTGCCTTGCTGCCCTCAGTGCTCCCAGAAGCTACTCATGCTGGGGTCCAACCACACAATCAACGCTGAGCCACAGCACAACAGCAAGTAAACAGCAACACCCTCCTCCTCTCTGTCACCTCGCGCCGAGGGAGAGGAAGGGCACACTGTGCAACTGGACAGACGCTGTCAGCCTGTGCCTGCTGCATCAGCAACCACTGCTTCCACACTGCATCATGCAAATAAAGAGCATTTTGGTGCAGGGCAGCAGTGACACAGATGCCAGGGCTCCTAGGGGCGAGCACAGGTGTGCACACACACGTGCGCTAAACCCTGTTCATCTTGTCTGCTCGGGATGGGTTTCGATCTCTTATATTTCGGTTGCACTTTTGGTGCTTTGAGGCTTTATGGATCATTAAATAAAGTTGCTGATGTTTTAAAACACTTAAGTGCCTAGACCTGGCCTTCTTGAAAATGTCTGTTTTTCCTCAGCTCGGCACTCTTCTACCTGCACATATGTTCACTGCGTGGATGAGTGATTTAGTATACTGAGCAATGTAAAATAAAACCATCTTGTTTGGGTTTCTTTTTCTTCCTCATATTATATAAGCCAAGCACACTGTTATTTCCATGCACTTTGTTTCACATAGTCCTCAGAAAGACTACTCAAAAATGAGGTCGATGAAAGCAAGTGTGAAGGTGCAAAGGAGAAGGTTTTTTTATTGTTTGTCGCTACACTCAGGTAAAGAGAATTCCACAAGTGATGAGAAGCTGCTCTGCTCTGATGGAAAAGCTGGATGCAGCAGGAGGGTTGAGCATGCATGAATTCTGCACCAGTCAGTCCCTTCAGGCTTGGCCCTGCAAATGCCAATGCTGTGGCCACAGCAGCATGTAAACATGGGGCCCTCAGCTCCAGCTAGATTGCTCAGCACCAAATATATACTGATCCTCTAAAATTATAATGGAGTAAGTTAAAAATACATGGGTGACAGCTGAAAACACACTCCTCCTGTACTAAGGAACTGAGAAGCATTTGCATTTACATCAATTGAACGGAGAAATTCTGCACTAACAGGCAGTAGGGAGAGAATAATAATTCTCACTTCTCATTAATATTATTGCTACTCTAAATTTATTCTGATGGATTTCAAAACCAAAAAAGCCAAAAATCAGTTTTAAAGAGAAAAAATAAACAAGTGCCTTTGTTGAACAAGTCTCCAGCATCGTCTCTGAAAGGAAGCACTGTTGTGCAGACAACCAGCCTTTTTAACGGAGAATGCTGACAATGGGACTTTCTTTAAAAAGTCCTTTGAAACAAAGTGCTCTATTAAAACAAAAGTAATGTAAAAATAGCTTAATTAAAAATTAAATAAAATGCAGGAGCAGTCTGCTTCCTCTGGTTAGTTCAGCTCCCAATGGTTAATGCTGTGTTTTGGAAAATGTCTGTAGGACACGGTAGCATTCTCAGTAAGCGCAAGCCTGTCATCCAGTCACCTTAACCTCACAAACACACCCATTACAATAACAAATCACAGACACTGCCTATCCTGAAGAGGATTAGAAAACTCCATAAATGCAGGGGTTTGTTATGCTGCCTCCAGGTTCAGATGTGAATTCTTGCAAACGATTTTATCACTGACCCCTTTTCTTTCCACTAAAACACTACAACTTCCTTTGCTGGCACCGAGCAAGTGAAACCTGATCTCTGAAGAATGAGCTATTACTGCAGTACTAATAATACTCTCCCTGCCTCCCACTAAGATTTGCAATGTTTTAATGAACAACAGAACAATATTTGAAAAATAATTCCATATGTACATTCTGTAAACAGACCTTAGGCTCTTATACTGCTTTGACCTGAAGTGCACTGTACTGTACTGTCTCTACAAAATGAAATTTAAGTCAAGTACAAAGAAATACATTTATAAGCAGTAGGTTATTTGTGCAGTAGGTTTTTCATGCAGAAAAGTTCCTTCCCTGCCCACCCAAGGTGGAGTGGGACAGTCTTCCCTTTTGCTGCAGTTTACCATTTTTTACTAGGAGGTGATCACCGTGCTGCAGGGCTTCAGCCTCTGCTCACAGGAGCCCTCCTCTCATGTACCCAAACACAACTAAAAGTCACATTCACTGGCCCCAGGAGTCTCCTGTCACTTGCTGCACGGTGGCACAGCTTCAGGGAGGATGGGTGCCAGCCCTGCTGGCCCAGGCAATGGGCTGGTCCCCAGGGCACTCTCAGGGGGCACTGGGAAAACCCCTCAGTTTGGGGAGACCATAGCACCTGGGTCCTCTATGGGGACTGCACAGAGTCCTGCTGCTGCTCAAAGCACCTGGAGAGGTAAATCTTTGCCCTTACCTGGCTAGAACCAGGTTGCTCCCTACTAAACAGCTCAACATTATGGATACCCCTTCTGAAATCACGAGCTGGTTCCGTGCATCTGCCACAGCCCCTCAGAGTCACTCTGGGAGGAGGCATCAACAGCTGGGGTGCTTTGAGACTAAAGCTTTCGTTTCCCATGTCATTCACCACATCTCACACCTGGCACATGTAAAACAAGCACCTCGCAGTGGAATGAGGCAGAGCAGAGTAGAAATAACCTAACAAGGAATCTTGTACTTGAAAAACTTAAATAAAGCTTCAAATACCCAAGATGGCTTCAAGATCTTAATACACCTTTTAAAGTCATCCTTATTACAATCCCAGCTGTAAAAGATGACTAAATTAAATTAACATTTGTTAGCACATCAGGCATGTGAGATGCGTGACACTAATCCGGCACCTTTCTCTGGGAAGCGACTCACGGATACTCCACGTGGCGCACTCGCACTGTGTCCAAGAGGATCACAGCTCACGTCCCCTCTCCTGCTGCACAGCCTGTGGCCCCACCAACAGCTCTGACCTTATGTGAATCACTGGAGGAACACGCCACCATTTAACTTAGGAGAAGGCGTCAGGACCCAGCCCTTAATGACTTATATCTTCTTATTTTACTTGGCACTTGTCCTTAAATTCATCTAACAGCTTCTCTCAGATGTTCCTTTAAAAAGAATTTCACTTTTTTCTTCCTTATCAGTTAACACAGTTAAAGACTACTGGTTTACCTTAACGGAGAGATTTTTTGCTTAACTTTTCTGCACTCCCTGAGGAGTTATACTTACATCATGCATGGAGTCAAGAAGTTTAGTCAGTTGGTAGAATCTCTGCCAGCTTTGCCCAGAGTTACTTGGACATTTAGTTACCATCTTCTTTAGTTCTTTAATGTAATTTGCCCTCATTTCTTCAAATGCAGCTTGGCTTTTGAGACCATCCTTGGGAACTGTCATTGAAAAGACAGTCTTAAATTAATATTAACTGCATTGCTTATTCTTTTGATGTGCATACTTAAACAGTTACACAAGTTAATGGATGAAGGAATTAAATCTTTAAGCAAAGTCCATAATTTTATAGACACTGGTAAGGGAGCAACAACATCATACAGATTTTCAAGCGATTCAGGCATCCTCTCCAGATGTGTGATTGCAGAAGCTGTGGCAGAGGACAAGATAATATCTCAGAAATATGACACATGCTAACCTCATGTCTGAACTGTTTTTAATACAATCCAACCACATAAAAAAAGGCAGATGGATCAAGGATATTTTTTTTAAAAGTTGAAGACGTGATTTATCATTCTTGAATGATTCCCCACACTTGGCAGAGGAGGAGAAAGTACAGAACTACAGCTGTTATCTGCAGAAATGCTAGACCAAGTGACACATTTTTAAGCCATCAAGTAAGATCTAAAACTTCTTTGAATGTTAGCAAGCATCTGTGTACCACCTAGAACAAACAGAGCCATTATTCTGCACAGAACAGAAGACTGTTTTCCAAACAGGCATCCCGACCCAGTGTTTGACCACAACATACAGTTGCAAGCACTTGTAGTGTCCTAATGAAGTTTCCATCTGCCAGAGGGAGATGGAATCAGGATCAGGGAATCATCATTTCACAGAAGGGCTAAAACTAGAGTTTTCTGATACTTTTTACTGTGACTGATGTCAGCAAGGCTAATTACAAAAGCAGGTTGCAAATACTGTTGCACTCCAGCAGGTTCTGCCCCAAAGAGAAATGGCTTATTAGGATCAGATCCTTATGAAAATCCCAAAGAGGTTATTTATAACATTACTCAATATGTTCTGGTGTTTAGTATCTGAATTGGTTGAACACTGCTTGACCATGGAATGTTTTTTTCTCTGTATTTCCCAATGGTAGTCCACTGAAAGAAGATATAATACTACACTGTAACAGGAATGAGTTTACTTCCTAAGCAAGCCAGAAAACTCATGTCAAAATAAGCTAAATGGGAAGTTATCTATGAAAAAAGCAAAGAAAAAAAAAAAGGTGATCTTCCAATTTAGCTTATCCTGACTTAACATCTTGACAGAAATTGTCTTGTTCATCCATTCCCTTCTCTTTGCGATCCCGTTAACTGCCCTCTATCCCACTGAAACCACATTATAAGCATGTAACAACCACCCAAACAGCTCCAGAGTTGAAGCTTTAAGAAAAAGCATCAATATCTCCCAGAGCAATTTAGCAATGCAAAACAAGGAGGAGCTGTACCACCATAAGAACAGCAAGGACTTGAGACCATCAAGTGCTGGAAGGGGGCACAAGGAAGAATCTTTAGAAAAAGCCTAGGAGATAATACACCATTCTGACTACTTCTTGGTAAATATTATATATTTATATTATATAATCACAATATAAACACTGTATATTCATATTAAATGAACATAATATTTAATTTTTAAATTATAGATGCAAACAGCTGACAGATAAAAGAAACTGTCTGGAACAAATCTATACATTCAGTTCAAGTTGGATGAATACAGAGGCACCCATCAAGATGACTAAAGCCAACAGGGCATTCTGTGGCCCTTACACAAATCTACATGGGCTTTACAGTTCCTTTAATATTTACAGGCCTGTATTCCTACATGCTGCTTAAAGACTGTCAGAGTCACTCTTTCTTTGTCTACTACTATGTATTTTACTGTTCTGTCTGAAAATTATTATACCATCACCCCAGCCAGATTATTAAGAAAGAAAGAAAGACCACAAATAAAGAGAACTCAAGTAAAACATGAAATTCTGGAGATTTGCCCAGTGTTTCTGATTTTACTTATTAAATGCAGCAATGCTGTTGGCAAGCTCCCAAAATCTATGGTCTGTGGAAAGCAAGAAAACAATTGAGTTGTAATGTGTGGTTTCTTCCACATGTAAATGGAGTGAAACTTCCTTGATGTGGTCGCCATGAAAGTTTCAGAATAACCTGTACTCTGCTCATCACATGATTCAATAAAAAAAATTAAATGAAAACAAACCTGGTGTTTTCTGTCATAAGACTGTACAAAGGTGCAATCATTCAAAAACAGGTTTGCTGCCCTTCACATGACACTTTCTGGGTTTTGTTACTGTCTTCATTTCCATTTCATTCTTCTCTCTCTCTCATAAATATCCTGATTCTCTCAAAACAAACTATTTTTAGCAGGTTTTCTAGTGACCGTGGTGTATGTTTCAAAGGGACCCAGCTCACTGATGTTAATTGGCCAGGCTGATCTCACCTAACAGATTCTTGCAATAACTCATTAGTTTATACTCTCAAGAGGGTAGAATAATAAATACCTAGCTTAAAGACACTTTGCTACATTTTTAGAATGCCTTCAGGTTCTTTTTCTAAAGATTCTCCCCCTTTAGGGTTGATTAAAAAGTTGCAGAGGCAGATCTCCAATCCAGACACTCTCTCAGGAACGTTTTGGGAGCCAACCCCCCTGAGCACATCCACGTTAAGCACTGCTAGTTGCTTCTGAAAAGACCCCGAGTGGCAATCTTTAAAAAAGCCCACTTACCCCTCAGGGCAACCCTGGAGTGTATCAACTCCCCACTGTTCCTGTTTCACTGGCAGACCATCTCCTCCACCCCTTGGTGGAGTGGGACCTGGAGGTCAGGTTCTGTGGGCCAGGACAGAAAGTGCTCCCCAACCAGCAGTGTCTCTCCCCATCCCAGCGAGCTGGAACAGCTTCAATCAGAAGGAGGGAGGGAGACAGCTGGGCCCAAAAAACTTACAGCTCCAAGAGGTTTCTGTTAGCTGATGCAAATCCCCTCCAGCATGGACAGGAACTGCGGCTTCACGACCTCCCTCAAGGGCAGGTACTTTAACCACGGAGCTACCAGCTTGATGGGATGGGCAAAAGGCACTGTGGGGACGGAGAAAGTGCCCATCCCAGCACCTCACCCAAAGGGGTGGCCACTCAGCTTTGTTGGATGCTGCAAATCCCTTTGTAGGCACCAAATTGTTCCTGCAGCCAACATGCCTATGCCATGGATGGGGACTTGGGAGGCTCCTGGGTGCCTGAATCTGCCACTGCACCCATCTGCTCTGGTCTCTAGTGGTTTCAGCGATGGGCACTGGCCAGTGCTGCACAACTCATTCCTCCCGCTTGCCATTTGCTTCTTCCCTCATCTCTGGCAGCAGGTGATGGGAGAAGGCAGCAGGATCTCAGAGGGCTCCACTCACCACCAAACAGGGAGGTGCTCTGTGCAACATGAGCCCTGGCAGCCCCTGGCCCCCGTGTCCCGCTGCTGACAGCTTGTGAATGAAGGCCAGAATAAGCACAGTGGCCCCTTTGATCTCCTGCTGCTCCTCCTCTCCTCCAGCCTCCTACTGTCAGGGGAATTGATCTCCTGCTGCTCCTCCTCTCCTCCAGCCTCCTACTGTCAGGGGAATTGATCTCCTGCTGCTCCTCCTCTCCTCCAGCCTCCTACTGTCAGGGGAATTCTTCCCTGGTGAGTTCACTGAAGTGACATCACGAACGTCTGCCCATCAAACTGATGTGTTAGCTCATCATGATGTCACCAAGTGGATCC
This sequence comes from Pipra filicauda, assembly GCF_003945595.2. Taxonomy (NCBI): domain Eukaryota; kingdom Metazoa; phylum Chordata; class Aves; order Passeriformes; family Pipridae; genus Pipra; species Pipra filicauda. Next base: position 2,730,350 of record NW_024105087.1, on the reverse strand, counting down.
CACAAAAAGGAACATGGTTCTACAGAGAAAAGTTTGTTTATAAGTAACTGGCTTTTTCATCAAGACTGATGGAAAAGTAACGTACTAACTGCCTGTATATTTGTACAATTGTACTGGGACAGGAGTTTTTCAATATTTTCGGTAAGATAAGACCAAGAGACATGCTAATTACTACACGGTGCTGTAACAAACAACAAGATGTAATTTTGTACCTTAAAACTCCAAGCAGGACGCTCAAGAAAAAAATAAAGCAGGTACTGTCATTTGTTAAACTTTCAGAAGCCTGTAGAAGAGCTTACCATTCTAAAATCACTTGGCATTACAAAATCACCTGTTCTGCCGTACTGGCAATGCACATCTTTCGATCTTGAAGGTAATGCAAAGTCAGCTAAACTTTGGTGGCTTTGAATGTTGAGCAGGGATTTTGCCTCAGTCCCTACAGCTGCAGCACTTTCTTGGCATGTCTGGTCTACTCATGTGGTTCCCCTAAGGAGCAGAGGGCCAAAGTCCCGTGCCTGTCCACTCCTGTCCCTCCAATGTGTGGGACACTTTCAAATTGCAAAGACACTTCCCGTGCTAACTGCAGATAAACCCCAAGACATAAACCTAGGCTTATTCCTGCAGCCCAGCTGGAAACAGTTCGGTACTTTTATCACATAGTTAAAATCACTGCATCTCTCTGTGAACTGGAATATTTTCAAGTATTCCCATGTAACCACGAATCCAACTTACCTGTGCTTAACAGCAGCAAAACTTTCATTATAGTGTACTCCTCAAAGCTGAGCTGCAAGCGGACAAACTGCAGACTGATCTGGTGCATCCCCTGGCACAGTTCAAACATCGCAGACTGGCGCATCCGCTCCCTGCAAAGAAAGAGAAACAAAATCCAGAGGATAAATATGGGAGAGCACAACATGCGTGGGGGAGGCCACACACGAGGAAAGTGAGGTGTGACCTAGAAACCAAGAGCTGATCACACAGAGGTCAGGAGGAGACACCGTAAAGGAGTTGAGGAACACAGAGTAGAAGCTGGAGCCCTGCCATCCCCGGAGGGCTGCCTGGTCCCTGTGAACTTTGGGAGACCTGGGCATCACCTTGCTCCTACACCATGTGCAATGCTGTAGGAGTTCACTTCACTACCCAGCAGACCAAAGGCAACATTAACATCCACTCCCCTAAAAGGAATAGCAACAAACGTAATGAGAGTTTTATACACTGTTGGTGTCAATGAACTGGAAAAAATGTTTTAAAATGTATTTGAATTGTCAGTGCTTGTGCAGCTCTGCTCTGGTTGATGGAAACATGCCTGCTGAAGAGGTCAGAAGTGGTGCAACAGAGGAACTTACACCCAGTGCATACATGTTCTAAATGATACACTCTCCCATCAGTTGACATATCTTGTTCAAACTGAACAAACTGAAATATTCAAAACTAATGGGTATTTTTTTTCCAAAATAATAATCTAAAATAATCTGGAATAAAGGAGTATGTAAGACAAGAAAATCATTTATTAACACAGACTTTTGCCTGTTAAATCACAAACTAGTTCGGATACATGACTTGTATCCTAGGTAACTTATTTTTTTCTTTAAATTCATTTTCATAAATTTAGCTTTAGACCTCATCTCTCTTCTCTGACATAATCCTAGGCTAACCTATCCTGCCAAAGTTTCGGGCAGAATTAGTTAGAATTTTTGCTAAAATTCTAAAGCTGCCATCCCAATCCACAACTACAGCAATCAGTCAATGAGAATTGCCCATTTTAACTGAAACTGTGATACATACATATCAATCAATCAATCAATCTATCTATCTATCTATCTATCTATCTATCTATCTGTCTGGGTACTTAGATGAGGTGCTATAATTGTTCATTGACCACCACATTTTTTTTTAATTTCTCAAAACCAATTGTCTATATTCTAACATTTTTTTCACATAACTGGGGAATTGGATGGAATTGGATGAAGTTCAGCTCGTTATTTTAACCAAGCAACTGCCTTTTCAAATATACAAATTGGCTGGTGAAAGAGAAGAATCATACTGTGTGCAAACAAAGACTGACATAATCTTCCTGGTGTTTCATTTCACTACTGCCAGAGCAGATTTTATTTTCCTCCTTAATACTAATAAAGTGGACTCCCCATTGTTATATGGGTTCTGCACTTTTACCCTGTTCCACCCTTTTCTTGAGACTACGAACTTCCAGTTTTTTTTTTTTTAATTTAATATAGTAGCTGTAATGCCATATGTACTTGTTTTTATCATGCATCATGGACTGCACGGAAGAAAATTAATAGAAAATAGTCTTTGAATGCTTTGGATGCTGGCTGAAATGCAACTTGGTGCTCTGTTTGAGAGACTGGATGCACACAAGCCCAGAGAGTCTCAGTGCCTGTGGTGTCATATAAACAGAGTGACCCAGAGTAACTGGCACTGGATGGAACAGAAAAGGATCTGCAAAATTAAAAGACACCAGATACACATAACATGGGCGTTTCTGAAGCTGCTGTGCCCAGGGTCCTGCTCCAGCCCCAGGTCTGCCAAGGATTGTGGGCACAGCAGCACCTGGATCTCTCATGGTGTGTGGATGTGCCCTTAGGATGGAGGGCCAGTGTGCCAGGGATGGGGGCTCCTTCTCATTTGGCCACTGCATGACAGCCCACCCCCACTGGGGACATTCCCCTAAACCAGCCCCAGGTCCTCCTGCCTGACAGGTTGTTATTGCCCAGAGACCAAACGGCTGCAGCCACCTCTGAGCTGACCCCAAAGACAGCTGGGGAAAAGGGTCCTGAAAAACCCTAGAGGGTGATCTCCCTCCTGCTCCTCCTCCTTCCCTCCCTCTTCTCAGACTTACTAAATCCAGATCTAGGACATAGGTAAAAGTGGCTTTTAACTGACCTCTCCCAGGAGGTTAAGAGGGATACATACTGAAGTCGAAAGGCAAACGATTAATAATGAATGCTTGTATTTTAAAAAATAAATTTTAAGGTATATCTCAGGCTGCCAAAGACAGAAGGATTCAAAATAAGAACAGTCTATTACATCCATCCTTACTTTTGCAGGACACCAGGGTTAGTTTCTCCAGTCTCAGAACACAAAGCTGCTGCCACCATCCCTGTCTGTGTTTGACCTCCACAGAGAGGAGAAGCACCAGACCTTTCATCAGATACCACAAACCACACAGCAAATAAAATGAAACATTTTGATGCTTTATCTCAGATTTCTCATGCTTTCACTAAACAGTGTGGCTAAACAGTCTCTGTGAGAGCCAACATAAAAGTATTCTGACTCAAAACCTTTTTTTATATTGCATTGCATTTTTTTTGAAATTTACTTTTTCTACCTTATGTTTTTCTTTGCACTTGTTTTGCTTTTATATGATTGCCTAGACAGAAGAATTTCAGTAATAGGGTTTTTTTGGCTAGTTATTTTTCTGTCTACCTTTAAAATATTCAGTCTTTCATCTACTTACAAATATTGATCTCTAGGTTACCCTCAAGGAAAACCTGATGGCATTGTTAATAGTGAGATAAAATTATACACAGAACAAGTTACTTTGTGGTTTGTTTAATGTACGGCAAACTTGTAATTTCAAATCAGTTTCCCTCTTGAAAAATCAATTCAGTTGATTTATTACTTATTTACAAATTATTACTTACTATAAATTATGTTAGTTAATTCATGACTCTGTTTAGGGCAAAATAAGCATTTTGTGGGAGTTCACAGTACTCAACTTTGCATTTGATTTTTAACCCACACTGTGTAAAATAAGAGGGTACAGAACTTTTGAAAAATTCAGATGCTGACATCACAGATACCCCAATACCATGAGAGTAACAACAAAAATAAAGCAATAGAATATGTTAAAAAAGAAGCAGCACAGAGAAATTAAGGGATGTCAATGTAACATGAACAAAGTTATATCTTCCTTCCCAAATGCATCATCTAAGAATAAATATCAGCAAGTCATCACAAATGCCATTACCATCACAGGGAAAAATTAAAACAATCTTCTATGTTGTCTTCCCCATTACCTTTCTTTTTTTTAAAAAAAAAGAGGAGGGGAAAAAAAAAAAAAGGCAAAACCCAGTCCTGTCTCTGACACATCTATACTTCTCAACATCGAAAACGGAGAATATGAAGACCTGGAATATAAGGGTATGTATCTTTATGGGGACATTTAAGAAGGTAAGTACATTTAAGTAATAAAAGGCATGGAGCCAAAGCTCTGAATCCGCTACGTGGATACGCACTCAAAAGTGGTGTCATTAGCTCAGTTTAGCTTAATCCTCCTTCATAATAATACGCTTTAAACTTTACACCTTAAGTTAATCCATCTTAAGTTCCCCAAGTGTCTCCTTACAGGCTTAATTTAATGCCTGGCTCACATTCTGTCTGACCTTTCCTGCAGCCCTGTGGATGGGCAGAGCAGCTGCCAGCAGCCCAATCCCCCCAGTTACTGCTCTGCCCAATTCCCACCTGCTCCTGCACAGCCTCTCTGACCACAGGAACCTTGTGTTAACTGGTCACTGATTTGCTCATCACATCCCCACTGCTGCTGCATTTTCCCCCTTTCCCTCAGGAGGAGACAAGGTGGGCACTTCTGCTGGCAAAGCCCTCCAAGGCACCTCCACCTTGGTGGGAAGAGAGGTTTTGTTCCTGCTGTTGGGTTTCTCTCCATGAACTGCACCAGACACGTTCCTAGTTGAGAGACTCCCTCGTACTTTCCCTGGTCTTTTCTTTCTCCCCACTTGATCTGGGATCTTCCCCTCACCCCATGTGAACTTTACATCCTCACCTCTCTCATTTCTGCTATCAAATTGACTCCAGATCTCCAATCCTGCTTTCATGGGCAGGCTGCACGGAGACCAGCTCTGCAGTACCAGCCCAATGCCTCACCCTGTTTCCTTCTCAAGATGTAATCACTGAGAACTGAATACATGGATGAAAAAGTGGCAGACCAACCCAGCTCCTCCTGCTCCCCTGCTCTGTGGATGAGTGACGAGACAAATGGCTTGAGCACCTGGCTGGTATGGAACTGATGATCCACATCAACAAGGGATGAGCCACTCAACTACAACAGATATGTAAGGAGTTGAGCAGTCACACCGTAAGAGGAGGGAAGGTTTGAGGAAACTATTTAAGACAAGGCATCCTAAATACCAAAACAGCCTTATATCTCATTAATACCCTTATGTGACCTCCATGGAAACCAAATAGCCACATCAAAAACTGTGAAACTAAAGGCATGCTGAATAGAAACAACTTGCTATGACTAAGTAAATTATCATTTATGAAGTCATCACAAAGTCTAGTATCGTAAATTTCCTTGTTGAGAGTGGAAACTGCAACTCCACTGACCATAACCAAGAAGAGGAACCCACGCATCACAAAATATTCACTGACAGGCGAAACTCAGCCCCAAACCAAACGTGATATTATGTTTTATTTACTTTCTCATGAATACTATTCAAAGCTGCAGCACAAGGCATCTTCCTAAATTAGACAGGAAAGCAAAGAAAGGGAAAGCTCTGGTGGGTGTGTTGAAGTTTCATCAGGACTCAAGTGGCTTGCTGATAATCCCAAGAAAAAAATGAGCCAAGTCATCCCCTTTCACAGCACCTCAAAGGAACAAACATGCAGCTGACTTAGTCCCTTGGCCTCTGCAGCTCAAAAGACTGAGGAGAAGACCAAGCAAGATTTGTAGCAAAAATCTGATGTCAAAGATATTTTTTGTGTTTTCTGATTTTACACTTTTTACCACTGTAAGAACCAATTTTATAACCAAGAGCCTTTCCTTTGCTAAACTAAAACCTGTATCCATTTGAAGGTTGCCCACCACTTTAATTATTTCAGGGAAATTCATAAAGCACATTATACTGTAACAAAACCAAAACAAATAACCAATCAAACCCAACAACAAAACCTGCCAAAGGCCTGAAGGTCAAAACTTGTTTGGAACCCTCAGAAAACAAGTTACGCTTTCCCCCATGCCAGAAGAAGTCAGTTTGAACTTGGCAGAGAGAGGAGCAAAATATCACCAGACACCTTGAGGGCAAGGCAGAGATGCTGTGGATAAAGAGGGAAAAATAGCAGGGATGTGGGATCACAGCATCCCTTGTTCAGTTGCTCAAACCGTCTAATCAGAAAAGCCCTTGGCCTGAATTATCTTACCTGCCTTGAGAGGGCTTCTTTAACTGGAAAAAGTTTTGAGGTTCTTGGAGAAAGAAAAAAAAAATAGACATATTATTTTCACAACAATTTACTGTTTCTTGAGGGAGCATTACACTTCAACAGCTCCAACAGGGGCAACAGACACCACCTAGAATAAAACTGAACCAACTCTTTCATGCAAAGGGGCAGTCCCTGACTGCTGCATGTTCAGCAGCATCAGGACACACTGTGCATTAACTCTGCACAATGGACTGTACACAGACACCTGTTTCCCATCTTGAAGCCATTATAAACGCAACCAAAGTCAGCAGTACTGGAGCAGCATCATTAAGTTATTGCACTGATCAAAATCCAAGCAAAAAAAACATGCAGAATTCAGGCAAAATTCAATTATGACTTTTCATTCAGTACTTATGTCTTATTCAGCACTTTCTAATCTCTGCTTACTCTGCGAGCCACGGCAGAAAGAGACAAAACATACTCCCTTCAACACATTGCCTTCAACTCTTAAAGCAAAGCTTTAGAGTAATTTCCTTCCAGGAAGGCAAAAATACCTGTTACCTTGCAGCAATGGCAAGTGCAGGCACTCAAGCCCGTTGAAATTCATGGCAGTTCTGTCATCAGTTTCTACCGGAGAGAAATTTGGGTCACGTCCATTTTCCCTGCAACTTGTCAGTAAGCCATTAGAAATAAATACCCCATCTTTGGCACCACCAGCAACCTTTCTTCCTTCTGATAAGGATCATTTAATCCCACAAGCTTCTCCCCAGGTGACAGGGCTGCTGCAGACTGAGGGGTGTGTACCCGGGAGCACCGGCACTACACGTCACAAGGTCACTACAATGACCTTGGCAGGAGAACCTGCCAAACCCAGGACAAAAAACAGGGACTGGACTTTAGACTACCAATGCTGAACACTGACAGTCAGACAAGGAGGATCATTTCATATTAAAACAGATCTGCAGACATGAAGTAGTATTTTGTGGGCTTTAGCCACCAAAGCAACTGGCAATTTTTAAACTCAATTTGGCAATTTTAAACTGAACTTAAAGGAGTCAAGTCTGAAAATTAGCTTTCTCCCAAGAAAATCCTCATGGTGATCCTAGAGAATACCATCCCAGACAACTAAGAAATTTAGAGCTGCTTTAAGAGTTTCAGCCAAGTGTCCTCCTGTTATATGCCTATCAACAAAGGAATTGGCAACAGCCCATGGATAATGATTGCCAAAGGAGAGTTTCAGCTCGCAATCACTAACAGAGAACCTGTGCTAAAATCCAACTTAATAATCACCAAGTTATGTAACCCTAAAATCCTAAGCACATCAACAGCAAAAAAAACCCCAAGTATCTGCTGGTATTAACAGTTAATTATGCAGTTAGCTGAATACTGATACCAAATACTCTCTTTTGATTTGCATTTGCATTTCAAAAGAGACAAACCACAGTTTTAATTAGAAAATACATAATTATGCCTTTACCAAAAAGCTTTTTCAATACCACATTCAATAATAAGTGATGAAAATGTACACATGACAATAAATACTCTGTTTTAAAGTTCATCAGAGAAAGGTATTGAAATACCAGAAAAGGTGCTCATCAGGTATTGTTTTATACATCCATTCTGCCAGAGCTCATTGCCACTTGCAGTGGTTTATCAACAAAATTACTGCTAATTCCACATGCAGAGGCAATTCTCCTCTTACACCAACAGTGCCTCAAAAATCAAGACTTTACTCACGCTGTCACATAGAGCCTGGCATTTTCTGGAAGTCAACTGAGGCATGTCTTCACCTCATACCAGTCTAGAAAAATGACTTCCTAATTTTATTTTAAATCACATTTAACTCTACAGAGGAAGTAGCAAATCAAAGCATGTGAAAGGCATTTGGAGATGCCAGCAAATAACTCATCGATGTGTAGAAAGATTAACGCAGCACCATGTTCAGAGAGACACTTGCAAGGAACAAACCCCTATCCTAATCCTCCTGGCCAAGGACCTCGAGAGAAGTGAAAAGAAACCCTCCCAAAAGGCTTGTGGATGTCCCAAAATCATGCTGAGACAATACTAAGAGAGCATAATTATGCCATGTTAAATGTAAAATCATTGGGCAAGTCTTCATGTTAAAGTCATAAAAAGTAACAGTCAAATCCTTTTGAACACATCACAAGCTGGAAACCTGCCAGAACATTCACTGGGCCAACTGATGATCAAGATGAAAAAGAAGTGTTTGAGAAAGATCAGAAGAGTTAAATGAAATCTTCGCATGAGTGCTTTCCATAGAGGAGTCCAGGAAGGCTCTGCACCAGAGCCTTTTCAGTAAGCAAAGTATGAGAACTAGTTTCAGACTAAAGTGTAAGTAAAAGAGGGTTTAGAAAGACCAGAAAAAAAAAAAGCAGTAAAATGAATAGTAATAAATCACCAAGACCAGATGGCATCCATCCACGAGCTGTAAAGCAACTTAAATACGGAATTGCTGAACTACTAACCGTGCTGTGCAGCTTATTGCTTAAATTGCCCTTATAAAAGTCATGGAAGGCGACAAACGTGACTGATTTTTCAAAATGGGTCTGAGAGTGGGAAGGGAGCACTCCAGAGACCAGAGGCTAGTAAGTCTCGTTTCTATATCTAGCAAAACGATTGAAAGAGAAGTATGAATAGATAAATAAATATGCTGTACGGGAAGAAAGTCAGCAGAACTTCGGCAGAGAGAGGTCACGTCTCACGGATCTGTAAGAGCACTCTAACGATAGCACAAGGATGTTCTCGTGGATACAGGCAACGTCTGTACGAGGGAAATGCTTTGCACATGCCAGGTCTAGCTGCATCCCACAGCCATATGGGGTGAGACCTAAGCAAACACCAATCCTCTCCTCCTCCTCTCCTCTGCCCTCGTTTCCACACAAAGGAAACTGGGGCATGCATCGTGGGTATGGGCTCTAATACCATCTGTCAGTGTGCCAGCACGGGTAATTACTGGTCTAGGACCTGCACACTGCTTTGCATGAAGAGGTATGTGGGGATGCAATCCTGGCAAGGTTGGATTTTAAAGCTATTAAAAAGATCTCCTGAAAGCTCTTAAAGAGAGCTTAGGGATAAGGAGGAGGTCTCTTCAGGGATTATTAGCAGCTTAAAAATAGGAGACTGAGGGTAATAACAAATGGACATCTCCCACAAGTAATGGAGGTTACCAGGGAAGTCTCACAGAGCTCCACGCTGGGGCAAGGACTGAGAACTGTGCTCATATATCACCTGAAAAAAAAAAATCAGACCTACGGAAGTGATAGGGCTCGCTGATGACTCCAGGGGATGAAATCCAGAGCTGCCTGTGAAAGACTGAAAAATCCTGCAAGTCTGTGTGGCTGGTTGACAAAATGGAAGGTGAAAACCACTACATGGACAATGCAGACAGTATAATCACCTCCCATCATACATACAAAACAACAAGATTAACAAACATCACACAATAAAGAGACCTAGGCATAACCTAGGAGAGGTTTTGGGGGGTTTCTGCCTTTTGAAAATGTTTGCTCAGTGTTTGTCAAAAAAAAAAAAAAGTGAAGACGTGAGAGAAGAGTCAAAAGCAAGACAGAATTTGTAATTTTGCTACTGCGTCCACTGCGCCCTGAAATCAGCATGTCAGTCTGGTCTCCTCCCAGAATTAATACAATGGGCTGGCAAAAGCATGGAGGGAAGAGCTGAGGATGGCCAGCGATTGCAGACAACTGATATACAAGGGAGGATTACACTGACTACCTGATTCTTCAGCTCATAGAAGAAACAACAGGACTTGACGGTGATCTAAGTGACGAATGCCACACATGGGATGAGAAGGATTATATCCACTATTACTACAAACACAGGAATGAAGTGGCACTCCATGAAGTTATCAGTCACCTGCTTTAGAAACATCTCCAACAACCAAATATGCATGATTAAACTGTAGAAGCGACTGCCACGGAACATTTTAGACGTCAAGATTATAAATGCATTCGAAAAGTTATTAGGCAAATTCACAGAGGAAAGGTACAAAAGGCACAACTGTCCAAATGCAATCTCACATTCAGAAAGTACCCAAAACACTGACTGCTGTAACAGGCAAATGAAAAAGTATCATTTTACCCTTGTCCTGATCTTAAGCTTTCTTTGCAACTGGCCAGTTTAAAGGATGAGAAACTGTGCTAGATGGACCTTTCTTCTAGTAGTTTCCACACTTTTACAGATCTCCTTAAAAATACTTTATCTCCTGTTTTCCCTTACAGTTTCACAGTTTGAACCAAAACACTCTAGAAATATAGGAAATGTTTAGAGATAGAGGCATTAAAAGGCAGAGACTTTAGAAATTTATGCAAAGAAATCAAATCTATTGCTTTGCCCAACAAATGACCTGCTTACAAAGAAAAAGCAAAATAAAGACTTGGAAAATCTAGCTGAAGCATATTACATCCATTATGTACAGGTATGACAGCAGCTTTTCAAAATTTCCTTCTGTGTCTGCTCTATCGTGGGGTGGCCATGGAACAAAATCCTTTCACGTACATCTCTGGATGGGAACTAAGCTGCACTTAATGAAAAAGTAAATAATAGTAACAACATATATAAAAAAAATACTGATAAAGATACTTCTTACTGCACTGACAGTTTGTATGAATGCAGTACTCCTCATCAAAATAATATATGCATACAAAAATCATGCAGGGAGGATCATCAAGGAGTGCTTGATGACCTTTTAACAAGATCAGGGATCACACACACAATTTATTAGCAAAGAGCGAACATTGACAACTCCCATCAACCATTGTTCCAGCAGCACTAATTAAAAATGAGGGATTTAGAGACTGCCAGATGAAAGAGATTACAAATATGTACCTAAATTTAGAAACTACAGGATTAACAGATTGCAAAAGAAGCCAAAAGGGTTAACAGTCACCATCCTGCAGAACATAAAAGCAAAAAAGTAATCATTTAAGCAATAAAAAAAGTTACTTATTGGCTTTATCACTATTCACAGATGATCTAAGTAATCATCCCCCCTCAAACCCTCAAGGTATATAAGGTTAAAAAAAAAGTTTTTCTTAAATATTCAGCTTATTTTATTACATCTATCTTCCTGCTGTTACCATAGAAATCAGAATACCAGGAAGACTTACAGGCTTCAGCACAGAAAGGGCACAGAGAGGCTGCTGCATCCTTGCACTGCCTTATGCAATACCAAATCCTAATGGTCCCAGCTTCCACAAGCATATATTGTGAGAGGATATTAGAAACGTAATGAAAAGACGATGAACATTTTATTTACTAATAAAATATACACAGTTATTAAACATAGATTTAAAAGAAAATCTTAGCTATTCAGCTGAGCTACGTCTTAATTCTCATTTAATTTTATGACTTTCCTCAATGTTACAAAATCCTCTGCCCATCCACATCCCATGACAACACTACCATAGAAACTTCACAGAAATCCCAGTGTACTGAAGCTATTTTCCCTGCCTCTCTCTACCTCATTTGCTCTACAACAACTTTCTTATTTGAAAAATGTATGCTCTGTTTTTCTACTCTATTGCTAATATCAACCTCTGTCTCCTTTTAAATGTTAAAACCTCACACTTGGGACAATTATCAAAAGCATAGCATGAGACATGCTTGAAATACTACAGTTTGATTTTACTGGAAGTTAAACCTTGCACTTTAAAGGGTGTATTTATATTAATTTGTAATAAAATTAGTTTGTTAAACTACACTACATACATAGTATGTATTATTTAAAAATATTTGGAGTAGATGATTGAATTTTGTAATGAAAAAATCCATCCGTACTGCACTACAAACTATAATAGCCAGTAATGTCACAATTGCCTGAAATGGAAATAATGAAAGGACAGCCACTTCTGCATTCAAAATCCATGGCCTGAAGCCTCACCTTATCAGTCAAAAACACCAACCAATATATCAATTGGTATATTCTGCTCTTAATGTTTTGTACATAATATTCAGTAAACTGCAGCCTCTGCTGAAACCCTTTTACTGTAAAGACTGAGCTGCATATGACTTAATACAACAATTTCAGAGATTGAAAAGAGACATCACTGATCCAAATGCTTGTGAAAACTGGTCCCAGTTTTTAGACTCAGCTTTTCAAGTTCACTTCAATACTTTCAGGTACTGAATGCAATACCTAGTGCAGTTCTTATCAGGCAAATCCTCAAGTCCTTGACTAGGGTAAAAAAAAACAATGACAGAATAAAGTACAATGGTCAGGAAATTCAGAACCTGCATACTTATGCACCTATGATTTATTCTTTATGCTGCAGATGACAAATCGAGAAAAATCAAAAGAGAAAGAAAACACACAGCACATTAGTCATTCAGTGCATTTGCAAAATACTGTTGAAATATTGATGCTGTACTTTAATGTACTAAAGAGTCTCAACATGGTGTGTCTCAGCATTACTGAATTCTGCCAGTATCCCACATCATTGCTGTTTTACAGCTAGATAAGGCTGGAATGGTAAATAAGGTAATTTTAGGGTAAATTCTCTAAAAATAGTAAATGATCGTGGAATCTTGAGCCTCTTCAGAAGTCCCCAAGGATTCAGAAATCCACAAAGAGATCATGTAAAACTTAAAATCAAAAGATATATCAAGACCTGTGGGGGAACTCTGGGGTCAGGCTGTCCTTTTGGGGTTTTTAAGCCAGTAGAAACCAACACATGCCAAAGAGGAGCAGGGCTTGAGTTTTAACAGTCGTCAGCAATTCCACAGCTGGGTTTTTGCCCAATGGAGAAATAAGAAGTCACCATACCTCTTCCAGTGCAGTTTGCCATGAGGGATGCAGTTTCTGGCTTCCAGCTGGGAGGAGGAGACGTGCTGGGAGCAAAAGCCATGGCTCCAAAGGCAGCCCATGTCCCACTGCTCCCACTGGTTTCCCACGTTGTGGGAGCGAGGATCCCTGCCATTCCATGTCTTGGCTCCTGTCAGGTTTCTGTTGGCAGTGCTGCACTCATAAATGGTTTTTATTCCTTCCTGAGCCTCTGAAAGGTTGCCAGCCAATGCCCTGACTTAATGTATGGGTGGAAGCAGATACCTGGGATGTTGCCACCGCTAGCCGGCGGGACAGCAGTGTCTGAGCCCATTACAAAGTAAGCAAGAAGAAGCATCCTTTGCCTTTCTCTGGAATTTAGGCATCTGACTTTTCAACTGCAAAGACAAGCTCCTACTATTGAAAGATTGGATTTCTTCTAGACAAGAACTGTCACACTACCTCTTTTCAAAAATGTTGAGGACTTTTCCTTCAAAAGGCCACTAACTTAGCTATTAGTTCACTGATTAATTCATCCAGTAAGGAAAAGACGAATGGAATTCGCAACTAACTTCCCTGCCTTCAAGGACCATATCTTAAAAATTATATTTTAGGCTGTTCCCTGTAGTAAACAGTGTATTGTGCATAGTTTCAGTCAGAATGCCTGAAAACAAGCTAGTGTTACAAACCACTTTGTTTTGTTACATCCCTTGCTTTGTTCTTGCACCCATTCCAGGCAGCACCACTCAGTTTCCTGCTTTCAGTTGTGGGTAATTCTACCGATTTAATGCTCTGGACTTGAATTGTCCATGCATATGCCTGCCTCAGGTTGAATTAGATTAGAAAATTTCAGCTTAAGTCTTTGGTTAAGCCTTAAAGAGAAATTTTCTCCCTCCCACGAGTTAAATAAACAACAGACTTTTTTTTCTGTAGGATTTCTGTTACTTTTGCAGTAAGAATCTGAAAAGTCTCAGAGCTCAGGGCTTGAATTAGGGACAGTCTTTTGCCATGTCTTAAGAAAATCTTCCCCATTAATATCCCTCTGTTCTCCCAAATCCCTAGATCCATTCAAGGTAAGGCTTTCTCAACGGCAACAAATGAAGAAAAACACCAATAGTCTCTTACTACATAATCCTGTATCATCCCTACATTTCATCCAACCTGATCAAAGGAGTCACATGAGAAAAATATTATGGCAGAGCATAATCCCTTAAGGGATTGGTTATGGATACATTCTTCAATGCATATGCCCAAAAGGTTTAAACTATGACTTCATGGACCACCTTAATTTTGGAATTTTGCAACTTCCTGAATTTGAGTTTGCACAGCTTTAGGAACTGCAACACCTTTTGAGTGTTATTACATATGCAACAATCATTCTTTAAGAGTGTTTACCCGCCATAGGAATTATGCGGTGTCATGTATACGACAGTCTTTTTAACGATTTACTGTGGATTAAACCCAAAGCTTGTGCCTACAGAATATTAGTTTTGATTGCAACTACTACGCTACAAAAGAAATGGACTAAAAAACCACACATGCCATAACTTACACAAACACAACATAAAATACACACTGTTCTGTTTTATGCCTCTTTTCAAGCTGTTTTTAGGCATTTCTGCAACAGGCCGAGCAGCCATTTTCTTATCCCTCAGTTGAAATCTGCACGTTTACTTAAACCCAATTAAATCAATGGAATATATGCCTGATCCATAGAGACAAACAGTACACTTAATTAGACATGTAGCATGACTAAATGAAGGCGGACAAATATTTCCAGCCTTCCATAAGCCTAACAGGAAATCAAACCACATATGAGAAGGGAGGCATTTTGCACTGTATTTATACAATCAAAGTTACATTTAACAGCTATTAACAACAGGGATCCTCATTTGTTATTTGCCTTGTTTACAGGCCTTCAGAATAAGAAAGAAAATAAGATCATATATCATGGCCTTCCAGAAACATTACGACTTCCTTTTATTCACAGTAGTTAAGAGTAAACGGAAAATTCATTTAACATAAAACAAAGCCACATAATTCTGCTAATGCCAACCTCTACTTTCACTCTTTTTTAACTGTTCATTGAAGAAAATGCTGAACCCTCTGGGGCACTGAGTGTATGCTACTGGCCAGGGACATTCCTGATTTTTTCTTGCATGGAGACGGGAAATGACCTCTGCAGACACAATATGAAGAAATACCAAGAAAATCTTGGCCAGGTGATAACAGAAAGATTACTCACTCAAGCCAGCAGAAGAAAAAGTCACTGTAAAGCATCTCCCTTTCATTCTGCATCAATTAATACAGTCCTAAAATGCTGAGGACAGTAAAACACTCAGAAAGTGGCACGCAATGAACTTTAGGGAGGTCTGATAAAACCTTGTGGCACAGAAACAGAAGCCAATACTTAGAACTACACATTACATTTCCAAGTTCATGGTACTCAAAAAGTAAGGTAAGATTAGCCTTCAGCAACTCCAGAGCAAACCCTCAAAGCACTTCACAAACAGTATTATGCTTTTTGCTTATCTGAATGTTTTCTACACTGAGCTGTCTTGGCCAACTTGCATAATCCCAGCAATTCTCTTACTTTACTTCAAAACTGGGAAAAGGACTGCATCTCTTGAACTTAGAATCACGACACAGTAGTTTGGGAGGGACCTCTAGAGGTTTCAAATCCAAATCCCTGCTCACAGCAGGGCTAATATCAAAGTTGGCACAGGCTTTGCCCAGTGAAGGTTTGGACATCTTCTAAGCCAAAGACTCCAAGGTCCTTCTGGGCACTTGCTCTGCTATTTCACCATCTCTTTATGAAATGTCTTCTCCTGTTGCCCAGGAGGCAGTTTGTTGTGCTAGACTTGCAATCAAAAACTCATTTTTCCACTGAGCACCTCTATAAAGAGCCTGATTTCATCTTTTCTACAACAACTCCTCCAGAAGCTGAAGATTGCAATTAAATCCCCACTGCACCCAGCACAGTATTCTCCTGGCTGCATGAGCCCAGATCCCTCACTGTCCCAGTCAGCCCCCGACCACCTTGGCCAACCTCCACGGGCTCTGTGCAGTTTCTCGACAACTTCCAAAAACAACTTGGCTGGAGAGCCCAAAACTTGGACTCTAAATGCAGTCCCAAAGACCATCCTGAGTGGTAACAAGAGAAACTGAGAACAAATATCAGCTATGATTCCCATCAAGTATGACACATGAGCAAAATGACAAAAACCTCTCCTATTGCAGCAATGTGGCCATTACTGTTTTGGAGTAAACACTGATCTCCTACTCTTTTATCTCCAAGGAAATTTCTTGCCCTGATTAGCTACTTCAAAAGCCCCCGTCCCCTTCTCACAGCTCCTGGTAGTTTATTTTTTGTCTATTTAGAAGCAACTGCCTTCTGCTACCTTTGGGAGCTTTGCAACGAGTACATTACTAAATATGCAGAAGACCAGACCACTACATTACATATATATATATATCTGATGTGGGATGTTTTAATTTTGCACTCCATGATGACACTGCATTCCCTTTTTCTAACCTCAACCTCAATATAACTCTGCAGGTACCTCCCTTCCAGGTTTGCAGCATAAAACTCACAACTGATCTCGACTTCTGGAAGTTGCTTCTATCTGTAGTATCACAAATGCTAGCAATGCACACACTCTTTTGTTTGCAAGCAGGATTGATTTCCCTGTCCAATAAATTTTGACCCCCTGACTGATTTTCTTCAGATGAGGGAAAGCTGCTTTTGTGTTTGAACTTTTAGTCTGCATTTCCCCAAGAGAACTAAACTCTTCAAAGTTCACATTTTCACTTAGCTTTAGCTGCAGATACTATTTTTCTTCTGTGATAATTCTCTAATGTCCGAGTCGTAATGGAGGTGCTTTCAACAAGGAAAATGGCTGACATTACATTTTCAACCACATGTAATGAATCACCAGTCCACCCTCTTAAAAACAAACCAAACCAAAGAATCCTCCTTTGATATTGCTCACTGCTTGGGGACCAATCTCATACTCATTAATTATTTAGGAATTCCTAAATCAAAGACAGACTATTAAGACGGACAGCGACAAAGCATCTTCTCCAAGAAAAAGATTTCAGAATGCTTTAGGGGATTGAGTGGTAAGTTATTTTTTTATAATTTTTTTCCTGGTTTTTTTTTTTTTTTCTTCCTTCAAGTACACTCACATCTTATTGATTATGTCTCATTTTTACCTCTAGAAAAAAACCTCAACCTTCTGGGATAAGCAAATGATGCGACCCTCATTTGACTGCCTGTGTATTCACTTAGATTTTGACTTTACTGTCTTGTAATAAACACTAGGAGAATGGAACAGAAATTAAATTATAGTCATCAAAAGCAAAGCACTAAACACACACAAACTTAAAATATGAAAGAACACATACTCAGACAGAATGTCTGATCCTTCTTTTTGTCTGAATGCATCATAAAAGAAGTTATGTTTCATTACTGAAAAAAACATTTCGGCTTCTTTCATGGTTGCAAAGAAGGGTAATTAAGACTGTCAAGAAAACACATTGAACAGCTGTATATTGTTAACAAAAGCACCATTATATGACTGCACTGAAAAACCCAGTAATTTAAACATTCGCATTTCCTAGAAGTTAGACATTTTTCCAAGCTCCAGTAGATACCAAGAAATGTTCTTTCCTATAAATCTTGGTCATGTATCAGTCATATTTCAAGCCAGTAGGATGGTCCTAATTTGAAAACACATCCACATACATAAGGAGAAGTGGATGGCAGTATCAAAGCTTTGGCAATTGAAAAGTGAGTCACTGAAAAAAAAACCAAACAAAATTTAGCTACTTTTTAAGCCTGAAAACCAAATAAAGACAGAGGAAACCTTCCAGCCTGTACCAAAAAGGGCCATTAAGGAATACTTACTCATCGAAGATCAGGTCTGGAGCAAAATAGAGGAACTGGCTGTTTGTGTGTTTGTATGATCTCCAACTCAAGGCAAACGATGACAGACACATCCATGAATACTGAATTAAAGTAATTTGGTCCTCAAGAGGCAAGTTTCTAAATCCTAGAGACGAAAACAGAAAATACCCATAAACAACAAAGGTTGGTCAAACCATCACTGAATACATTGCTCATTACTCTTCTAGAGTCCACGAACAAGAGTAACACTCCCATAAAGGATACTTCTGAAAAAACAAATCCGTAATTTTTCATTCTAGTGACAGAACTCAAAGAGACTATTATTCAGAATGAAAGTTTTTTAAATATCAGTCACAGACATATCAAACAAACATTACATAAATCAAAAAACCCGCAACAATCTTCTCTCAGATGTCCATCCGGCACCTCCCATTGCGTGTTTTTTCAAACAGACTCCATAGATTAAAGACCCAATTTGTCAAGCAAATAGTTCTTTGACCTAAAAGAAACAGTCAAGTGACATTTCACCAAACGACTCATCGTCCTACCTGGAAGTATCTTTGCCCACTTCACCACCTGAATCATCTGCTTGCCGGCCAGGCGGTTTAAGGTGGAAAGCAGGTACTCCGCTGTGTCTGGCTTCGAGCTGTCATATCCTGCGTACACAATCTCCGGTTCAATGCTTTCGAGGATCTTAACAGGAGAGGGAGTAAGTGCTGGTGAGATAGCAGACATGTGGGGGACAAGTGCAGTGTTTACAGAGGGCTCGGTCACAGGTGCAATGTACGTCGTCCCTTCCTCGGGGCTCTGGGGTGGTGGCTGCTGCCGCTGCTGTGGTTGCTCCTCGTGCATCCCTTTCAATTTCCCCAACTTTTTGGACTTGCGGGCTGTGAAAATGAGCAGCGCAAGAGCAAAGTCAGTACAGAAAGCCAGCAAAACCCTTGGCTTTATAGAAAATGGAAGTAGAAGTATAATATCAAAGTTTTTAAGAGAAACAGGTGCGGAACCTTAAGAAATACTTCACTGCCTGCAGCATTGGCACACTGGAAAGACGACCAAAACAAACCTATAAGCTCATTTTCATTGCTTTACTGGATGTTTTTATAGATGACAAAATGTCCAGTATCTGTCTCCATGCAGACACGCATAAAACATCCTAGTTATTGTGGTTGGTGCCAACTAAAAATTTCAGAACTGTATCTGTTTTGTAGCTTAAATTAATCACTTATCACCTACAAGACTGCGATTCATGTTCTCCGTTGCATTTGGTCATCAAAAGAAATCTGCCAAAAATAAGCAGATCCAGAGCATTCCTAAGCTTTTGCCTCAACTGGAAATGTAGTCAACCTATTCTGAACAGCCCAAACTAGTCAAGTCCATTTGTTTCCGCCTCTTTGATACTTCCGTAAGAGTTCTGCCCCTTCTCTTGAGTAATTCCGAAATAATGCTAAAAATATTTACCCACTTAAAGAAAAAAGACTGGGCCTCATGTAACACCTTTCTCACTGCTATCAACATTTCTCGGATGATTTGCCTCCCCTTTTCTTTTAATTTCCTTTTTTTTTCTTTAATGCTACCCTTCCTACTTTTCTTTACTAAATATTTTTAGAAGACAGCAATGCTACGGTGCTTCCACTTGTTGAAGAGACGCCAGACATTCTCTGTGGGTTGCATTCCCAACTTTGCCATGTGAATCAGAAAGCCAGCAGAAAGCTCTGCTCCTGCCCCAGCAAAATGATCTTGTAGCATGAGGAAGGAATGGGAATTAAAAATCAAGACAATTCAATTAAAAAAACACACATAAAGAACCAAACAAAAAGCCCACCACCACCCTTTTCACTATAGGGAAACATAAAAAAAAAAAAATATAATCTTTAAAATCAGTAAATAATGAACTAAATTTAAATGTTTGCAGCTCTTTCAGAGTTAACTTCTCTCAAATACAGTTTTTCTTATCTATCTGTTCACACCTAAAACCCTTGTCTGGACTTTTATCTTCCTGTCTCTTGATTTTTACAACATTCCTTTTACTGGCATCAGTAAATACAAGCCTATCTCACTCCTACTTGGAATACTATTGCAAATACCCTTCTTAGTCTATGTCCTTTCCTAAGTCTACCTCCTCAAGTTTTTTTCCGTGTCATCAATTCCCCTCCCTCATCTTTCCTTAAATATAGCACCTTTTTGTAGTTTTAGGATCCTTTCTGGTCAACCTCCATCTCATCCCTCCTCTCTTCTCCATTATCAAAACGTTCACTTCCACTCCAACTCAACATGCCACGCCACTGTCTCCTGGGAAGTTTTCAAAGCTTGCTCTATGTGCTTGTTCCTGCTCCTCCTGCTACGGTGCAGAAAACTGCCCAGTAAGACCCACAGAACCACCTCACTGCTCTTCTACAAACCAGTGTTTTAAGAAAATTCTCCTCAACAGCGGAGTTGCTACTGCTCTCAGACCACTGCTGGTGACAGCAGGCATTAATGTTTTACTGCTTCCTTGACACTGGGGCTGCCTGCCCAGAGCCAGAGGCTGGGAATGAGCGAGGCAGGATACAGACGCCCAGGGTCCAGGACAATGCACACCCAAGTGCAACAATAGCCTGTTGTTTTCAACACTTCCTTGCTGGGACAGTACCTTGAACTCCGAGGAGCTGGTTCATCTCAAGATTCAACAGAAAAATTTATTTATTAGGGTAAACATCGGACATTGCTACAGAAAACAGCGATGTTACTAATCATACAGAAGATCTTGAAGGTGCCCAGTCAAAAAGAGATGCTCCTTGACTACTGTCTTCAAAACCTGAATACAATTCATTAGTACTGCAGCACATACTGCACGGAGCAGCGAGTCCAAAATCTGAACATCAGTTTGGTGTTGTTTCCATTACACTGTAAGGGATCTTCACGGCTGATCTCAGCACCAACAACCTCAGGTGACCTACAGAAAACTTCAGAGATCTTTGTGTAACTTTCATCACCTTTCCTTCAGAGAGTTGAAGGAAATTAATTTCATTAATTGATGTATGTCTGCTTTCAGCATTCCTTATTTTCTCCCTGCCTGCAGACATCCAGATCAAGTGAGGCAGGTTGAATTTTTTAATAAAAGGTTTGAATATGCAAATAAAGATGTGCTGGTCCTAATAAAATTTAGTTTAAAATTCTTTTGTTCAACTAACCACACATACTTAAAAACTTCCTAATTATTGGAAGTGTCAGCACAGGTTACAGAGGAATAGCTGTCATTTGAGATTATAAGGAAGAAGTGAAACAAGTATCTGTCAGGAAAGGTTTCACTGCACCTTATTCTGTCTCAGGACAGATGAGAAGATCCTTCTAAAAAGTCCCTTCAAATCCTATTTCTTACTTTTCTATTATGAAACTCTTAAAAAAGCTCATTTAAACAATGAAGCAGAACTGAAGGATTTTTTATTCTCTGATGCATCAAGTTACACGGATATGGTATCTATTCTTCAAGATCTAATTTCTGATACTAGCACCCAAAAAGCCATCTTACAAAGCAGCAGCTGATCAAACATTTTGTTAAACGAGCCTTTTCCTCACTCTGCAAAATAAAACAGAGAGAGTTACAGGCAAAGCAAGCAACCCTAATAAATTTAATCCTGAAAAGTATGTGAAAATACTGTTGTTCCCCATTTGGTGCAGTTGTACCTATATGACGACATCCTGGTGAAATCATTGTGATCATTAAAGACAGTTTATATTTATCTTAGAAAGGCAAAGTAGAATTTACAGATTTTTCAACAAAATAAACCCGAAAAGCAAAGCAAGGATGGCCAAGTTCAGTAGAATGTCTGATGATGAGTTAACAGAGCCATTGGCCATTGAAAACAGTTTAAAAATAAGCCTGAAGGAGTGGATAGAGATTGATGTTTGCTATTATTATTCATTAAGTTTATCAGGCACTATTTTTTTCTGTTATCAAAACAGGACTAAAAATAAAGAACTTTACATATCTTTCATGTTTGCAGAGGCAAAAAAATGCATTCATGCCATAACTACACCATAACAAAAAAATGTATTGGTTTACCAGCCCCATCAAGTATCTAGCAACACAGACAACTGATTACATACTTAGGCATAATTTTTTATGTTCTATTCTTCAAGAGTTTTTCATTAAAAGAAAAAAAGAAATAACATTCTTCGACATATAAAACTGGCATTAAAATGTGTTTTAGTTTCATTTTCTTCCATTATAATGCCTTTAAAATGAAGCTGAGAAAAACATTACTGCTTGACAGTCATGTTTACAGTGAAGAAAACTGTATTTTTCATTTGGCTTTATGCCAGTGCTGTAGCTCAACTGGTTTGGTAACTCCCACAGAAACCAACAACTAAAGATTAAATACAAACTCTGAGCAGTACGTACTCCAAGTCGGTCTTTAGAAGCTGTTTTTCACATTTCCTCTCTAACTGCGATACCAACTACAAAACCGACTAAGCCACCTCTGAATCAGGGGTAAAACTGAGTGCAAAAGCCATGTTCATCAGGACTGCTCCCTGGACATGCTCTGACTCTCCACACAGACCACAGGATGGGGCAGGCATGGGGCATTTCATGTGACAAAGCTGAAGTCTGAAGCCTGTTTGGGGTTAGGACAAGAATTTCATCCAAATGGCTGCACAGCAGTGACTGTGTATTATCTATAACTGCAGGACGCCTTGCCCCTCCTGTTCAGTGTTACTGCAGCCAGGATATCACATTATAAACCTTATATTTTTAAATCACCTGAGATAGAGTAGTAATTGAAGGAAAAAACAATAATGAAAGACACTGCCTATATACCTGAGGTTAATACTTCAAAAACCTGACACGACTTTGGTTGAATAAGTATTTTAGAAGGTCTCATATATTCCAATAAAAATAACTAAAATAAGGTGAAGCATTTGAAAAGTCATGATGTTGGATTTTTAAAAAGGCACTTCCAAAAGACCTCCTCTGTAGCTCTAACAATAAATTACAGTATAACAGAGGAAGAAATAAGCCACAAGTGACAGACAACTGGTTCCTTAGTATTGATCCTTCACATGTAAAGACTCCTGTCTCAAAGCTGGCACAAGGAGGCCTGTGATCTCAGGATTGAGAGTTTTTGTGCCATCTGTAAAACACTAAATAGGCTTCTGTTCTTCAGGGAATGCTACTCTAAGTCAAATAACAAGACATTTATCTGAAAGTGTAGTTACAAGATAGGTAAATTACTATACTCTCTTTTTAAAAATATCATAGTAAACTTACACATGCTATACAAGTTGGGTCTAGAGGGAGCTAATCTATACTCCCTTTGTGCCCAGACAATATACACAAATGAAGTTATGGAATCTAGACACTTCATAACTATTCTTCATAAGCTCAAAATTAATAGTTTTCATCAGTATTATTTTTAAAAATACAGGATCCAGAAATGCTAGAGAGCAAAATGCTATCAAATAGTAGATAAACCCCTGATTTAATTCAGCAGTTTTAAAAGAGTAATATCTTGTTTGTAGAATTGTATCAGTGTTCAAATTTAGCAAATAACGTAAAATGCTCTGCAGATTCATGCTGGTTTCCAGTTCTTTAAAGCAAAATGTGAAGTTTAGAAAATTAGTCATATTTCTATGTAGAGGGAATTATAAGACTTGCAATGATAATGCCCTTGAATCAGATTTTTTTTAAAGATGATATTCAGAGCTTGCCTTGATGTCTATCAAAAAGATATTTATTATTTGTATAGCTAAAGACATAATATTGATTACAAAGATCTTGTTTTATCACATGTGTAAAGCTCTGCCGGAGCCAGGACCAAACTGATCCTGACCCAACAGATCTTTATTCATTTTGCAGGACATACCTGGATCCGCAAGTGATATCAAAAGCACATTAAAAGAACATATGCTACCTCTAGTGCAAAGCAGAAGGAAAGGGGAAACCAAAATGGACACAGCACAGGACACAGAAAGCGATGGAGGTTTAAAAAAAGAAGAAAAGGAGAAGAGAACGTGGCAACTGGAGTAAATACAAAAAATGTAAAAGACATAAGGTAAAAAAACACTACATGCACTTGAAACAAGGTA
Organism: Pipra filicauda; assembly: GCF_003945595.2. Taxonomy (NCBI): domain Eukaryota; kingdom Metazoa; phylum Chordata; class Aves; order Passeriformes; family Pipridae; genus Pipra; species Pipra filicauda. The sequence continues at coordinate 2,706,396 of NW_024105087.1, read as the reverse complement.
TAACTTGGGATTATTTCAAAGTATGCACTACACTACTAGTGGTCTAGGCAGCCTGAGGGTAGACAATATGCTGCAAAACAAACCCAACTCTGACCACCTTTAACTGTGCTGGCTCTGTATGCCATGCCAGTGTACATCTGCATTTCAAATACTTGAGCTTCTCCATTCAGGTCCGAACTTCAGTGCCCGAGCACTGCAGTTGAGCTACAACCACCACCACCTTTCCAACCTCAACAGCTGTCAGCTTTCTCCCTTCCACCCCATGCCAAAAGCTGGAGAGCTTTCCTGCACACCCTTCCACTGCCACCTGCCTCTGCTCTCCAAAAGCAACCTACAGCACCTTGCTGCACCACAGCTACCAAAGGTACAAGCTGCCAATTCTCCCCTTGAGTCAGCTGTAACAGCCTTTGGGCAGACTCTCCTCTGAGCCCTCACCAAGCATTTCCACCTTTGTATAGATAAATGCTCCATTAAAATGCCAGTTTTTCCTCCTCTGAATCTTTTCATCGTGTTTGCCTGGAGACTTTGTCTCACTTACTTCAATGAACTGACATCTGTTCTCATTAGCTATTTTACTGCTACCACAAATAGTGTTTCCCTTCCCCCCCAATCTGTTGTATCTTGACATATATGAAAATTTTGAGCTATCTTGGTACAGACATTTTTTCACTTAAGTGTCTAGCACAATGGGAAATGAGATTTTGCTGAGAAATTTCTAGACAATAACACAGACTTTATATAGATATATACACAGACACACATATGCATGGAAACACATGGAATAAAGTGCAAAGCAGGAATGCAAACGAGATCTTACAGCATCATCCCATTCACCCTACAAAGTGCACTCAGGCATACACCTTTCTTCAGGAAACAGAAGAAACGAGCAAGACAGGATCCTAAAGCTTCCATAAAACTGATTACCCACTCTGGGAAGCAAATCACTGATTTTCAGGTAGAGCTGCGGTGGATGAAGAACCTCTAAACGTGACCCTGAGTGTTAGAATCATAGAATATCGTGAGTTGGAAGGGACCCACAAGGATCCTCAAGTCCAACTCCTGTTGTGCCATATGTAAGAGCAAGGATCAGGTACAAATCTGGGAGACACACAGACAAGTGGATGAGTCACTGCTTTAACTGGATAAACCAACGGGAGGAAGTAAATGAAAAGCAGCTACTGAAGCAGGGGACGAGTTGTACAGGGACTGAAAAGGAGAGCACAAGATCACCTTATCATGTAAGACAGACTACCAAGAGGACTTCACTCTTGCAAAGCAGAGGCCTTTCAAGGGTGATTTTTACAGTGGCATTTGGGATACGCTGAAACGACCAAGTAGTCTGCCTAGATATGCAAAGAAAGGAAGACTGCAGCTGGTAAGGAAGAAAACAAAGGTCCTGGTTTCACACAGCAAAATAAATTTTAAAATCTGTTTCTGACAACTGTGACCCAGAGGAGATAGAAAGTGATAGAAAATGCTACCACTTGCTGTTGAGTCTGAGAAATCAGTAGTCTAATTAACAAAGCAATGAAAATTTCCCAATTCCTTATCCTCCGCCAGCAGAAGCAAGCTTTTACTGGAGAATAAGCTGAAAACCAATGACTGAATTCAGCAGAATGAAATAGTAGGCATAACTGAAACAATGACATAGTTTGGCACTGCCAACATCATTCACAACTGTTTACTAATTAATAAGTAACACGTTAATCTGACAGGATTGGACAACCTAAAGACAAGAAACGTTAAGTCTGATCTATGGAAATGTTACATTTTATTTGCCTTTGGTCAGACTCTGCAAAGATCCAGGTCCATCCAGAAATGTGATTCTTGTTCTTGGTTCACATTTGATATACCAAAAAGGGAGACACAGCACGGATGGAAGAAAGAGCTTCTAATGTACATTTTAATCCACGTAATTGTACACTATTTTCATTGTGTTCACTTAAATGTATTTTGGTTCTCTATTCTAGTTGAATTTAAACTGCTAATAAAACAGACTGTAACTAGATCAATATTTCCTGCTTATTACTTTGCTTGCTTATAGGACAATTTTGGAAGTGTTTGCATCTTGTTTTGTTTGGAACAGATTCTAATACATGAAGCAGTGCAATGCTGCTCCAGCACAGGACTGTAAAGCACAGAAACAATATATCTGAAAAAGTTTATCCTATTGCCCTGAGCAGGATGAGCCATACTTTGCCCAAGTCAGTATGTCATTAATCTCCAATAATAGGAATTCCACAATATCCCCAATGTTCCTCCAACATCTAACCACTCAGTTTTCTCCCAACATCTCCCAATTCTGCATCATTTTTTCTGCAGTAAAGTTGATTTCTCTTCATCATTCCCCCAGCGGCCATAAAGAACTTATCATTCCTGTCCCATTTTACACCACTTTTTGAATTGACTGGTATCATGGTCTTCTTAATATGTTTCTCCCTTCTACACCACAATAAAATTAGTTTCTTCAGCTCTTCCTTACAGATATATGTTTTTGGGTTTTTTTTCCCCTAAGCTTCTTATTATCATTGTTCTTCCTTGGGAGGTCTCTAGTCTGTATACACCTTTCTTCAGGCACATGATATGAAATTTCAGGAAGGAGGATTCAGTTTAGATGTTAAGAGAACCTTTCTAAATGTAAAGCTCTGATGTGAAAAAATGGAATAGGTTATCAAGGGACACAGCAGATACTTCCACACTGAACAACTCTGAGAAGAGTTAAGAGATGTGTCCTTCATTTTAGGAAGGACACAGGCACTACTAATCCCACCAACCAGGACAGGAATGTAGGTGACAATTTTGCCAGGCTGCCCCACCCCCTCCACCCTGTCCAGAAGTGCTGAAATCAGACACAATCATCAGGCCCACACTTGCCAGCTCTGACAAGGAACAAAATAATTCCTTGGTATCAAACAAGACTTGCCTATTTTTGCAACAATTTTACATCGCTGACTCTAAATTTAACTTAAAATCATCACACAACCGCGCTCCTTTCTTCACTGCAGTCCCTCAACAGCTGCTCTCAGGTATCTCATTTCTTCATACCTCCACTTGCACTTCTCAACATCACCCTCTGCACTGCACCAAAAATGCCATCATGTTGGTTGGTTTCAGACACTAGAACTGAAGATGCTTTTGAGTTCTGATTCTGTCCACAAAGGAGAATTTCCGGATCTGTAGATTTACGTATTTGCTCTCTACTTTGTTATACATGTAATTACTAAAATTACTAGTAGAGCAAGAATGAACCCCAATAGGACCCTACCTCAGACATCCTTTCAGTCCAACAACAAACCACTCACACCTACTTCAGAAGAATGCTGTTTTCAGTAACTATGTGCCACTTAACGAGAAATATTATAATATTTTAATGAGAACTCTGCATTTCCTTCTGATTATACTTATGGCTCGAGATATTGAGTGGTGAAATACAAACACCTACAGGGAGGTGGCACCTCACACCAGTGCTTGCACGGAACAGATGCTATTCCTCTAAAGTGCGCTGCCTTGTACACACAGGATTCAGGACTGTGGATCCACAGCCACAAAGATCTGCGTGCAGGGATGGCCTTTGTAGCATGAAAATGGCACAGAAGATGCCATCTCGGTTGTCTCAAAAAAACTAAGGTGAAAGCCTAGATTAAATATTGTGAATTTTGAGGTCTGATTCGATTCAGGTTACCTACCAGTCTAACGCATGGGACAGTGATGTCCATGGAAATTAAGAAGGCAAGGCACTGAGGAGGGTTTGGGTAAGAGACAGAGGGAATTAATCTTTTTTTCAGTTCTGCTGAGCTTCAGGCTAGTCATTTGTGAAGAGATAGCAGGCAAAAGTGACAAAAGAAAGCTGAGATCCAAAGTGCATTTTACAGGAATATTTAGGTTGTCAGGGAAAATGTCTAACACATTTGCTTGTTTCTCAGCAATCCTCAAAGTGATAATTAAATGAAAAATAACAGTTTCATAGGGGTACTCCTCCCTGTGTGGGAACAACTTTCACCAAATGCCAATTAGTGGTTTCCTGTTAAAATCAAATCAAGCTGGTTTTGATAAAGCTTTTTAATGAGAAATGGATGAAGTATGAAAATTTCCCTCACATATACTTCATATAAAATCCCAAACTGGCATAACAGAATCTCACAGCTAACATTATTGGTATATAAAACTCCCTCTTGTATTTCTTCATTAATTTCAAAAGAAATGTATTTACTAAATATTTAAATCATCCAATAAACAAAGCCTTAAAAAAAGCTTACAAAAGAAAATTGTTAATGATGTTAATGAAAGCCAATGTTAATCAGTCCTTTTCAGATGTTCCCAAAACTAATTTTTTACTTATTCATTTCTCAAATGTGTGGCAAATTCAATCATTTTGGAGCTAAGCGTTGTCTACCAAATGCATCAGTGGTTTTGACTATTTATCAAACAGATCTAAAGACAGGCAGTAAAATGCCAAAACAAACATGAAGACGAGATTACTTACAGCTCCAGTATTTGTCACTTACAACTCTATGACACCTGTATCAATAAAATACCGGTAGCTTGAACTGCAAGCACTGGTAATAATTTGATTAAAAACAAAGTTAAGGAAACTTTGGAGAACAGATTTTGAAATCTTCCACTGTACCAGACTGAATACTCTTGGCTATGATTACTGGTTTCTGCCTTGCGCCAAGTGACAACCTTCCCTCCCAAGACACCCATTCCCGTCCAACCTTCTGCAGGAGTTCTTCATCCAAGTCTCTTCTGCTTTTATTTGGGTTGATATCCAACGCTAACTCTGTTCCACTATTTATGTGCCTTTCATCCCTATCCCACAACACAAAGACATCTTGATTGCCCTGTTACAGTCCTGTAGACACTTACCATGCATAAAATTTCCTCTTTGTATTTACACGGGTTCTCAACAAGCTATTCAGAGTTCTTCGAAGGCACCAGCAAGCAAACTCTGCCACAGCACCTCTCATTCCATATCACGCTTCCACTCTATGCTAAAGACTATGCCATGTTTTTAACACTTCATTTTTGTTCTACTATTGCTAGAACTAAGCTTTCTAAGTGTTATACTTTCCTCTGTGGTCTTTCTGGTCACGCCATAACGCACCATATTCCCACCAGAATTTTCCCCAAGTAACAAAAATTTTGAGATCCTTTAATCTCCTCACCTGTATGACTTCTATATCCCCAGTTTTTATTAACTCAGATTTCTCTCCAATGGCCTTACTCCCAATACATTCAGTGCTGCTGGCCTGTCCCTCATCTTCTAGAAATTATCTGCCCCGCTTCCCAGAACAGCAACGCTACCTCTGAAATACAAGCTGGCTGTTTATCTTCTGCAGTCATCTTGGCCATATTTTTCACCATCTAGTTCATGATTAGTCATTAAAAAAGAAAAAAAGGAGTATAACCATGATAATCTCCTGCTTTAATAAATCTCCCTGAACGTTACTGAAAACACCCCGTATGTGATATCAGCCACTTTTCCAGGGAAAATGCAATTCTCTAACGTTACCCTTATATATGATCCGGAAAAACTGACGGCAGAGAACTGCAAAGGCTGCTTTTTGTCAGGTATGCTTGTTGCATCTCACACTTATTTTAGTAAAACACAGATACTAAAAATGGAAAGCTGTCCACTTGGGAATTGGTGGGGAGGAAAAAGCAGGAAACAAGATTCAAAACAAAATACAAGTTTCTAAGGTAATTGTGAAGACATATGAGAAGACAAGGGGAAAGAACAACAGGTTCATGTGCTAAGGCATAATCTGTGATTGAATAAATTTTCCTTGTGACATCGCTGGAGTAAACCACATCTCTAGAGTCAATTCGTCAATTTAAAACCTGTGAACTGCCAAAGTAGCAGACAATCAAAAGAGCAACACAATGTCAGAAGAATAAGAGCACAGCTTGCACAGCCTTAGCATCACTGTTTCCTCAAAAACGTACTCTCACACAGAGCATAGACATACAGAGTAGCTCATACAATGAGGATCAGTGATGTCAAAATCTAAGAAGGCTTTTTGTACATTGAAACAACATTTTCACTTTTTTAAAAATTTATTTTATTTTTAGGTTCACACACACATTATCTAGCTTAACTCCACTTACCTGACATTAATCGTAGTCTGGAAGAGACATGGGAGAGTTGCATGATCCATCCTCTTGTTCAGACCAGAGCCAAGTGTATCCTCACCACTTCACTGAAATGTTTATTTGCTCTTTAAGACGCCCAATGACAGACTTCAAATCTTGCCCAGACCATTTATTTGAGTGCTTCCCTGGCCTTACAGAAACAGGTACTTTCCCATCTCCTCACCTGCATCTTCCTTGCTGCTCATGACTTCCCGTCCTGCTTTTCACAGACATGGAAAGCAGATCATCTCCCTCTTCTCTTTACCAACGCTTGTTGATAAAGCAAAACTTGCTGTCCTCCTCTTCAACCCTCCTTCCAGCCATTTTTTGACTAAACAATACCAAATCAATCTGTCCCCACCAGTTAAGTTCTAAAGGCTACTGATCACCCTCATTGCCCTTCTCCAGGCTCCCCTGAATTGGTCCACTTGTTGGAGGCAACAAATGAGGGTTTTAACAAGAACCACAATTCAGCACACAGACCATACTTTCTCCAAGGTTGTGTCAAGCATGGCAAGTTAAGTCTTCCATGCCCTCTTACTTAGGTGGAAACTCTGTTAAGCAATGGCTCAGCAGAAGCTAAAAGGACAAGTTCCTCCTGCTCCTACAGCTTCTCACAGTGATAGGGAAGCGAGTAATGGAAATGAACCACCAGAGACCACAGGGAGAGGTTTCAGAAGGATTCTGGTGATAACCAGAAGCTCTGGAAAGAGGAAGGGGAGACACAGGCAGGCTTTCACAGCAAGGACTCCACTTTAACTGTGGGGAAGACTGAAAAGGATATGGACTTCTAGCACTGTGGAAGCAAGGCATGATAATTTGGTGATTCCGGGAAAAACAGAATATCACCAAGAGCTGTGTGTAACAAATTTTGGAAATGTTGAAGCACTCTGGTCTACTCCAGCACGATGAGGCAAAGCAATAAACAGCGGTGTTATGGGCTTGCTTGCTTTTATGGATCTGTATGAGGAACAAAGCTAAATAAAAATTCATTTCAGATCCTCGGGAAAACAGGCTGTTAAATTTAAATATCCTGCAGAGAGGAAAAAGGGGGGTCAGCCTTGGTTCTGGGGAGTCAAGAGGTCACAAATCTCATCTACCCCAGGGTGCCTCCTGGAGGTGAAAGCTGGAGCCCTGACAGAAAAGCTCAAAAGCTGATAGGCACTGCACAGGGGTTGCAGGCAAGCCTGCCAGGGAATGTCTGGCAGAAGGCATCCAAACAAGAGCCATTGCTGTGTTTCAGTCCTATCACCCAACAACAGCACAATGGTGGGAGACAGTTTTGCACCTCTTCTGGGAGGACCTGAACCTTCCTCTCAGAAAACTGCAATCACCCATTTCCATCTTGTGTTTTGAACCACAGCAAGACACCATGGTACAGAATCTGAAGCGCTGGGGAAACAGTGACCTCTGAGCCTGTACAGGGAGTGCTGTGCAGTACCAAAACCAGACAACACCCCACAGAGCCTCCATGCACTGTACTGCCATGTGACACGAGGCAGGCTGGGACACGCACTCCCAGCAGGAGCCCAGGAAAGTTGCAGCTCCTTTGCAAGGCCAGCAACCAAGGGTGTTACACCGTGAATGGAACGATGGAGAGTCCAGCAGATAAAACAGGGAAGTCTGGAGTTCAGCAGACCCACGCCAAAAGCCTGAAAGGCTGTTCCTGGAGTAAAGACAAATGTTGCTGGCAGCTGGGAGCTTGCAGAAGGCAGAGCTGGAACCAGGAAAACTTGCAAAAACAAAGCATGAACCTGATTAGGAGTTTGATCAAGGATTGCTGGATGTGAGCTGTGTGCTTTCAGAGGAGTGCAGTGTACCTTCTCAAGCTGCTCTCACATGAAATAAAATCATCAGCCAAATGCCAAGTATAAGGACACACTTTCAATATTGCTTTTAACTGATGCCTGAGAGATTACTCTGACATTACCAGTCCTCTTCAAAATTCTACATTTTTAATCATCATTCACAAATAGTTTCTTAATAGTTGTAGTGAGTGACTGTTCTCAATTATCTGTAATCACAGAATCACAGAATCATTTCGATTAGAAAAGACCTTTAAGACCATCAAATCCAACCATTAACCCAACACTGTCAAGTCCACCACTAAACCATGTCTCTAAGCACCAGATCTACACGTTTTCTGAACCCTTCCAAGGACAGTGATACCACCCCTTCCCTGTTACAATGCTTGACAGCCCTTTTGGTGAAGGTATTTTTCCTAATATCCAATCTAAACATCCTATTCGTGAGGATGGTTCAAGCTGAAAAGTTAGAGGGTCACACTGAGAGCAGGGTAAGAGCAGTATAACATGGAAGATGGACAAAAGAATAGGAAAAGTTCATTGCTGAACACATTGGTTCCTACAAGATCTTAAGGAGTAGGACTCACTTTTTTTCTTTTTCTTTTTTTTTTTTAAATATATTCACGGGGTGTGGGGTGGTGATGCATACCAATGATAATCTGGACACTGGCAGCTACAAGTACCACAACTAAGTTGTCCAGCTAAAACGCAAGAAAAATTTACAACATTTGCTTCACAAAACCCACAAATTACTTTAATATACCGCTGATAGAAATTTCTTGGAAGAACTGACACAAACTCAGCTGAAGGCTCAAGTTAAAAAGAATATTGACTAGATTCCCTCAGAAGAAAATGCTACATAATAAATGCAAATAAAAATGCATTAAAGTTAATGGCATTTCAAAATACTTTGCAGTTAAAGCCTAAATGAAAACATAAAAGTTAAACATACATACACCAAGTTGTTTGTGTCTTACACAGAGGGGTTTATTTTCCTTTAAAATTTATGAAATCTTGGTTAGCAGAAATGTTTAAAGAAAACCAAGAGGATGCATTTTTGCTGTATTTATTTTTTTCTTAGTTTTCAGTTTTCGAATACTCAGATTTTCCCTCTTCGTTTTTTCCCTCTTGCTTTCTTTTTTTCTCAAAAAGACAGGAACAATGATAATAAAAGCCACATAAGCTCCACTAACTGAAAATAATACTGTAGTCTTAAATCCCTACTAGTATGAGTTATTAACAGAAAACAGAAAGCTGGCAAAAAGGTGAAGTACTGTATCTTATTACTGATTCTCTCATTTAACCTGTTTTTCAGCTTATTGAAATATTTTAATGTATAAAAAATAAGGGTATCTGCAAGTGAAGACTACAAATCACACACAGCATGTTGTGCATGAAGTGTCTTACATATGTAAATGTATGCAGACCCAAGACTCAGATTTCACAGGCAATCTCTGCAGACAGAATGATGAACTATGTAATTTGCAAGGTGAAATCTATTTTATGTCCCTTCGAGATCCAAAGGGTCCTTCAGCAAGCTGCTTCTTACTGTTGTGGGAGACCAGTTCTGGTGAGTCTCAGTAGTGTTTCATATGGGAGCTGAAGCAGGAAAGGACTGCAGTCCTGCATGCTACTGACCTTTCCCCACTTTCCATCCCCTCTGCACACATGGGACATCACAGGGCAGAAGAGGGATCTTCTCTGATCACGCAGCAGAAGAGGGAGGGATGCCTGGTTACTATGTCACATTAGAAGGGCAAGGACCAACCTTCCAACCAAAAGGGAGGGGTGGTCCCCTCAAGTGACACCCTATCGATCATTTCCATTCTCCAGGCTTCAGCACAGAGCGTGGCACACAGCAGGAACGACACCAGGAGGTTCTGTGCCACCCTGGTTGCAACGCGATACATCCCAGGGACTGCTGCCTTAGGGGATGCTGCTGGTGGTGGCATAAGACACCACGCTGAGCATCAGTGTGGGACTGGGGGTCTCACCATGACACACCCCCCAAGCGTTACCATGGGGACAGACACAGCTAAGGAACAGCAGCATGAGGTGGGAGTCAGATGAAAATGTCTCGTGCGGAAGCGAGAGACTCGCCAAATCCGATCGCAGCGTATGCTGGAAGAAACTTCCCAATTCGTGAAGTCGTTCTGGTCCATAATTAACTGAAAATTAATTACAGAATCTTGAAAAGAGCAGAAACCAAAAATGGGCCAGCATACCTTCATAGTGCAGTTGCTCACTCTGAATCTCTTCCAATAATTAAGCCTAGCATATGTCACTGGAGTTAAAAAAAAAAAGGTAACAAAACAACAAACAAAATATGATTCCCAAAAAAGTTTGAGCCCTACTTGCTGAAGGGGTATGTCTGTCTGCAGTGCACACACATACTTTCTAGAACGAGGAGGATGATTTAACATGATACTCAGCAACTTCAGCTTTGCAGAAATTACAGGTTGCAGATGCTTCTTATAAAATCAAAACAAAAATTGAGAAAATAAGATAATTAGGTAAATTATTTGCTGACTTGATGAATAATTTTCTAAAGATTATTAGAGGATATAAGAGATTGGAAAACACTCCAATTTTTCAACAAACAAAAGGAGGAGGTAAACAATAAAACTGCCAAATTATTTTGGCTGAGCATTCATGAAAAGGTGTATTTTGTATTACTGTATTGCACATATTTTTTTACAAGGTGCTTAATCATGGCATGCTGCCACCTATCAAAATAGTCTTTTTTTTAATTTAGAAAAAATTTTAGCATGCTGGGAAGTAGAAGATATGCCATCAAAACAAACCTGTAAGACTTTGACAGAGTACGAAAGCACTCTATTTTACTATTTTAAAAATATTGAGAAAGAGCATTATCAAAAGAGAAAAGAAAAAAAACCCTAAGAAAAAGATCAGCAGATTAATCAGAAATAGTGCAAAAATCTGCTGCAGGAAACATGGAAACACTATTTCCGATTTGCAGTTTTCCATTACGGAGATTAGTATCTTCAGTAACAGTAGGAAGACAATCTCAAACCGTCAAATTACAAAATTTGCTTCATAACCCCCCCTATTTCAGTAACGGGGAGGAGCTGGGTGGGGGGCAGCCTGGGGTCTTAAGACTCCCACCTGTACATGGGGAGGGTGGCAAAGGAGAGTCAAGTTCCTTTCCAGCCTAAGGGAGACAAGGCCTTGTCCCCTAAGGCAGCATTTCTTCTTGATCAACTGGAGGCTGGTTTTTTTTTTTTCCTTTTTTAAAGAAGTGGATAAAACATCATAGTTATATACAAATGGAAAATATATGTCCATAGCTTCAGTAGCTTGCACACATTTCAGCCCTGAGCTATGCTGATGACCCTTTTGCATATCATCTTACTCTATTTCTCACAAATCAAAGTACATTGGCACCTCTGATACAGTTTGGGGTTTATGTTTACATGTGCTTCCCTTTGGAGGGTGAGAGCTTAACTCAGATCTACTGCACAGAGAGCACAGCACCGTGCAGCGTAACACAGCTACTGTTACAGTACTGTACTACAAAGAGGACTTAAACTGCATTTATAAAGTCAGTTTTCTCCAGCTCCTTACTGATCACACAGCCTAATAAAATACTTGCCCATTTTGCCTGTAAGTCCAAGCTAGAAACAGGTAAAAGCCCGTTTTCACTGGAGTAATGTATATTCTTGGCAAAACTAGGCTGACCACATGAAACTACAATCCACAATGTAACTTCATAATAATACGACCATACTCATTCTATTCAAGCTAATTATGAAAAAATTTAATATCAAACCTTGGAATTTTATATGAACATTACTGTTTTCAAGTACCCATTAATACCTCTTCTTGTCATTTCCACCTCCTTTTCAACTCCACTGATCACCACCACATCAGAAATCCCTTGCAACAGCACACAGAAGGTCCCAAAACTAAGCTTGAGATGCCATGCATGTCCAGTGCAGAGCTCACCACCAGAGACAGATGGCCTAAGCAGTAGAAGTCCTTAAACTATCAGCATTTCCTGCCAGAGCTGGGCTGGCTCAAAGGCTGGGAGGTCCATCAGCATGATTTGGCAGCCCCTGGGGTTCTCATTCTCTAAACAGTAATGGTGTCTCTGGGCTGCAGGGGCTTTACTTCTCCCTGGCAGCCTCTCCCTCTGCCTCCAACCTGCCCTTTCCGTCCTCAACCACACAGAAGGCACTGCACTGACACCCAGAACCATTTCCCCACTATCTCATTCAAGGCAGTGATTGGAAAGACCTTCTCATGCCATTTTAGCTCCTTTATGTGGCATAAAGGGGTCAAATCAGGACTGATAATTTCACCTTCAGTTTTTCTATGTGATGAAAATCACCGAAACAGCTAAACTGTAAAGCTCAACCACATGCCAGCTGTACACTGCAGAGGCAGATCTGGCCTTCCAGATCATAGAATCACAGAATCACTGAGGTTGGGAAAAGACCTCTAAGACCATCAAGTCCAACCATTAACCCAGCACTGTCAAGCCCATCACTCAACCATGTCCCAAAGTGCCACATCTATGCATTTTTTGAACACTTCCAGGGATGGTGTTTCCACTGCTTTCCTGGGTAGCCCAGGAAAGTGTCTGACCACCCTTTCAGTGAAGACATTGTTCCTGATATCCTATATAGATGTCCTATATCCTATATAGATATATCCTATATAGATGTCACCTGGCACAACCTGAGGCTATTTCTTCTCATCCTCTCATTTGTTACTTGAGACAAGAGACTGACACCCACTTTGCTACAATCTCCTTTCAGGTAGCTGTAGAGAGTGATAAGGTCTCCTCTAAACCTCCTTTTCTTGAGGTTAAACACCCCCAACTCCCTCAGCCACTCCTCATCAGACTCGTGCTTCAGACCTTTCATCAGCCCCCTTGCCCTCCTCTGGACACACTCAATGTCCTTCTGGTAGTGAGGGACCCAGAACTGCATTAAAGGCACATCACTGTTTACAATTTCCAGTAGTCTACCAAGCTCCAACACAAGGGAAGATTTTCCAATGCATTCCTCATTTACAGCATTCCAGTCAATATAAGAAAAAAAAAAAAAAAACCTGTAGCAAAGTTTCCCTCCTGCCTTGTTTTTTTGCAGAGGATGCTGCGTGAACACGTCTTTCAAAACACACCAGGACATCACAGCGATGAACTCATGACGCTGCAGACAAAGTGTCACGTGTTGCTGTTTCGGAAGGTTATCAAGTCCAATGGCAGCCCTGTGGTCTGCTGAAGATCTAAGCACATATAGATCTTGCAGGAGCTCCACTGGTGCTGCACAGGGCACATCCAGGGAGGAGGCCCTGCACCAGCTGCTGGTGGGAGGCAGTAACATTTCCAGCACTCCAGAGAGCTGACTTTCCTGCTCCACACATATTTTCAGCGCCATTTTTTGGGATGAAGGAGCTACTACCATGGAGCTTCTGCTTCCTCAAACAAAGGTGCATTCTGTTTCCCTTCCTAGATTCAATAGTCCAGGTCAAAACCAAGGGAAAGCTGCCACCTCCCCAGCAGGCACAATGGGGCCCTGTTTTCCCTTGGGAAAAAGAAACAAGGGGCCTAGAGGGCAAGGCAGTATCTCAAAACTGGGAAAGCGGTTGAAAGAGATCTTAACAGGGCTACTTTCCCCCAAAAAGTAAGGTGTGGCTTGTTTGAGTATTTCTGCCAGGAGACAAGACAGAAAAAGAAGTCTACAAGGAAGGAAGAGGTACCAGGCAGCAGGCAGAAACCAGGATTTTGCATATAACCTATGAAAGACAAGCAGCTAAATCTGTCTGTAGAACTAAACTGAGCTACTAGGAGAACAGATCCAGGAGGACAAAAAGCAAATTGTCAGATAGGAAATTATACAGGAAGAAATTAATATATCCATGTTGTAATTTTCTGTATAGTGAAAACACTCTAAGGGAAGGGTCACTCTGTGCATCAGAGAAAGGACGTGCAGCAGCATCCAAACCCCTGTTCACAGTCAACATAATAAACATAAGAGTGGTAGGAAAAAAGGATGTATACTACCATTTGCTCAGATGATGGCTTGAAACATGATGCCCACTGAAGCACAGTCAGAAAGGTGCAGACATTGCAATTGAAGAATTAAAATAACAGAGAAAACTACTAAAGATTTTGTTATCATACTGTTTTCAAAATACTTTTGAAAATTAATAAGAAAAACTTTTGCCTTTTTTTCTTGGTACATGAATGATGGAGTAACATCATCAAAATTATTGCATATCCTAACAGTCACAGAAATAAATCCACAAAATAAGCAACAAAAAAAGTTGAGAAGTTTCACCATGTGCTTATTTGCTTTCATGACAGTGCAAAATGTTTTTCAGAATTCAAGAGAATGCTCATCACAAAAAAAAAAAGGCATGCAATATTTGAAACCTTAACACTTTTAGCTTATGACATTCCACTAAAATTACTGTCATCATAGAACACCCACTTTTCTTTTTTTTTTTCTGGGTCATAAAATATATATCGCCAAAACCTTATTTAGAATGGCAATTGAGTTTATCAGCTGTTAAGCACTTTTTCAGGATACTCCACCTTAAACTTTTGAGATTATGCAGCTGCCAGAACCGTAAAAAGGCTGCACATTTCCACTGGTTTCACCTAATCAAATTAAGAGACCAAACTGTTAATATTCTGCTTACCTCCTAAATTCATTCCAGCTTGCAGACATTTCTGTAATCGACAGGCTGGGCAGTTCTTCCTTCGAATCTTATCAATTATGCAGTCATTCCTTCCCGCACACAGGTAATTGTGCTGTCCTGAATAAACCAAAAATAAAATGCATTATTAGAGGATATATTTACATAATTCAAATTTGTTCTTCTCTGCTGTTTTGCAGTCATTTAAAGATTCTTATTAATGAAGACATTTCAAATTTCATTCTTTAGCCTTTCCAAATGATCTTGGTGAGTTGTCACAGGTCTTTACTAGGAGCATCTCTCCTTTTTAATTCAGGAAAAAGTTTTGGTGTGTCACTCTCAAGAGAGATCTCATTACCTTTTTTTTCTACACAACACTGGAGTTTTTCTTTTAGTGAAAAACAAACTATTAGTTTGAGCTTTTTCAAATCTTTTTACATGTGTTGTATCACAAGGCACTCTGACAACTCTAAATTTTGGTACATTCTCATGCTCAAGAAGTTCAGGATATAAAGCAGAAACACATAGCAGGGGTTAACTTTCCCAGTATACTCCACTCTCTTCAATCAGCTCACCAAGTACTTGATTGCTGATTTAATCAGTTACTTTCTATATAGTAGAAGGTTTCTAAATGGTTTACCACAACAGGTTTAAATCACAACTGTATTATTTCATTTATGTAAAGCCCCACAGAAGCACTCCTGAAGAAACAGCAGGTATTTAATGCACAACATTCAGCAGAAGGGAAATACATGGCAACCAGGGAAATAAGTTGGCATTTGAGAACTTGGAGACTCAAAAGGCATATCACTCCATGGAAGGAACACAGGTGGAGCAAACGGATGCAGTGTCTCAGGCAAGGGCACTCCCACGTGGACTTTTCAAAGCTTGTTGCTTGAATTTGATGCAGAAGAATAAAGGAAGCCAGGAGGGGTTGGTGTAGTGTGACAGCAGAAGCGAGAGCAGAAGATTATTTTAGGCGCCTTGATCCAGAGGTGGCACACAGGGATCTGGGGTGGCCAGAACAAATGTGCAGAAACCCCAGAGCTGTGAAAATAATGCTAAAGTTGATGCCAATGACCGAAAGGAGCAGGAGCTGTAGGAGGGGAGGAGAAGTCCAGGCAGAGCTCAGGATCAGAGCTGCACTCTAATGGGCAGGGCCCAATGTGTGCGGGGAGGGGGAGCAAAGATGTAGCTTGATATAGGGACAGAGCTGCTGTAGGACAAGAGGTATAAAATATGTCTGCCAAGATATTTTCCATAGTACACATATACTTCCCCAGGGAAACACAAAGAGAATATTCATGGGACACAGGAGACATGGTTTCTGTTTTGGGTTCTTTCAGGAATTTCCCTTAAAATTTCAGATAAGTTATTTTATATCTCTGCATCTGACTTCCCTTCCCCTTCCCCAATGTTATCTATCTAGACAATGAACTGAAGCTTGGGTTGTTTCTTGAACCTCTTCATTGAGCACTTCCCACAAAGAAAAGCAATCTTATTTAAGTAAACTAAGTGTTACTGTAGTATCACAAAGGTATCATCATTTAGATGATGCTTTAGATGTTTAAAGAACAAGCAGATGGGGAAATAAGGTTTTATTAAGGGACTTTTTCTAGCACTGTGACACAGATAAAAAAGAATAAAACTTAGGCAAAATAATTAATGAGTAAGTTACATCAGGCTTAAAATCAATAATACAGTGTAGAGACAGCACCAGTATCTATCAGCTGGTTTTTAAGCAGGTCTGCTAAACAAGAAAAACAAAGTTCTCAGCTAATCACAAAATGAAAACCTGCTCATCACACAATGTTTATTTTATGATGTGATCTATACAAAATCAGATACACATGAAAAGAGTCAACTTCATTCCTGCATTTTTGCAGAGCATTTTTGCTCTGTACTGACTTGAGCACATCTCCCAAAGAACTATCATGCAGACAGCATGAAAATAACATTAAAGGAGAAAACAAAAGCATTTTAAATGATGATATACAGCATAAAGGTGGTTTATATGCCCCTAGAAATACTAGCATACTATCTTTTCTTTGGGGGGGGGGGAATGAGGGAAAAAACGGTTATTTTCTGCCAGGAATGCAGGTACAATTGCTCAGTGCTGGTACAATGTCCTTTGTACATCATAGAGTAACTGCAATACCATTTTTAGGTTTCCACAGGCGGGTGCAGGCTATTAATATGACAAGTCAGATCTAACACTGCAAAATGAACCCTATTGCAGAATAACCCCGAAAGCAGTTTGCTCTACAAAACTGTACACCTGTTAAGTCAACATTTTTCACTATTGCTTTAAAAAGCTAATGGGCTTAATAAAAAGAAGTTAACATTTATGTACTGCAGAATAATGACTCAGGTTGCATTTTTAAATTTTGTGGAAATGCTTATTTGATTCATATACTGTCACTATGTAACTTTATAAGAAATATTCCCACAATAGCAAAATATTCCATAAGTCTCCCTTCAAATGATTTAGGTAGCCTGCAATTATTGCTTTCTGGTCTATCAACTCTAGATCAGACAATTTCAGAAAACATAACTTAGCAAAGGTTCATCAATTTTTGAATCATGCACCTCTGAGTACTAATGTATGGTTCAAAGTCTTGACAGAGTAAATACCAGATTCTTATCTTTTGCTTTCCAAAAAGCAAACATCAACTACTCAATTTTTTTTTAATTTCCAAAAAAAAAAATAAAATTATATAATCTCAGTCATCTTAAAGCTTACATTAATGGAAGTAACTTGAAAACCCTTAAAAAAAACAGAACGGATCAACACTCCAGCAAACCCTCTATGCAGAGTACAGCTAAAAAAAAATAACAGACAATTTTTCAGTTAAAAAGTTTGTCATCTATAATCAAAAAAAAATGGCTTCAGATTTCCACGCAATCAAGTATGGTATGTTTAAAATAAAATCAATTTTGTTCAGTAAGTTAAAGCAAAGACACTCATAATGAATCAGTACGTCCCATTTGTGTAGCTTGCACCTCTCCAAGGCCCCTCAACTTCAGAATCAAATCAAAACCCACATATCTGAAACTGATGCAGCACTCTTAAGACCTCTAGGGCTCTTCAGGATCTCAGTGAGGTGATGGAGCCATCCTGAAAAGAGGGGGATGTTCTTGTGGTGCTAGATCTCCAACTTTTTCAAGAGTTGTATCGATCTGCTTGTGCGGTTTGTGTTTAGCTTAATCCAGCTGTTCTTTTTATCCTGTTCAATCACCCACAAGTGGGCTGGAAAGTGACAGAGTAGGTATCGATTTTCATCTCCCATGTGCTAAATGCCTTAAGATAAAAGTAATTTTTATATACGCCATCATTAAGTGCACTTACATGAGCTAATTCCTGTTCCATCTAAAATACTGAGTTACAAAAGATGGGAGGAAAATTTTCTGTTCAAAATAAATAATGAATAGGTACTACACAGTTACACACCAAGAAGAAAGGGAGATCTGTCCTGTTAGCAGTAGAGCTACAGGAAAATTAAAGTTTACATCTTCCAGGTTACTGTGCCACTACATACTATGGAATGACACATCCAAATGTACGCACAAAAACACTTTAATGTTTCTCTCTCACCTCTGAAGACTCTAATTCCTTGCTTTTGATAGGTTTACAGAAAAAAACAAAAAGGAAGTAGTCATGAAATCCAGCCTTCCCTCTTACTGCATTTTCTTGAATAAGCAAAATTCAGCAGCAAAGGAGGGGAGAAAAGCAGCTGTTCTTATTCGGCCGATGAATTAGGCTACAGCAGAAGTTGTGCCTTTCCCCATTTTAAAACTCCACCAAGAGTGACTGAGCCACCAGTCCCAAAACTTGACTTGCTAAGATAAACTTATGTACATGTGCAGAGCACTGCTGCACTCTTTAGGGGCGGCCACACTTCCATACAGGTAAGGCTGCAAAAAGAGCAGGATATAGATATTTCTTGTCAGTATAATTTCTGTTACTGTCTATGGCAAAATTAGAAAATTACAGAAATTTCTGAAACATTCCACATGTTTTATCTTCCTCCTAAAAATCCTTTTTTTCCCCCCCATGTTTTTGAAGTCAAAGTCAGGAACTGCAAGTCATTAACTAGTATTCTACATTTCTGCTCTCCTGTTAAAATAGCAACTACTATGATCAAATGTTAAATTTCGTAAGGAAAAAAGGTATAGTGCTGGAAGAGGATCCAAAGAATGTTTAACTCAAGCCCACTCATGGAAGCATGATAAGACTAGCTTCACAGTTCAGGCAGGGTTTTTCTTTTCTTTATATTTGTATTAAAATCTGAGGAAAGGGATTCTGCAACTTTCCTACAAGTCCTACATGCTTAGGCTAGTGATTAGTCGTACTTAAAACTGGGTGGTTTTAACTTTAAATTTTACCCAAATGGGAATACTTTTTGCAACTGAAAGAGACGTTCACACTTCCCCTAAGACATACACAGTAATAGATCACCACCTTCTCAGAACAATCTCCTGCCTATCAAAAGATTTATGTTCCCCATTTCTTTGCTGGACTAAACAAATCCAGTTCTCTCAATCTTTCCTCATAGGTCATGTTTTCTAAATCTGTCGTCATCCCTCTTATTCTGCTCCAGCTTCTTTCATAAAACAGAGAGCATTTTTCTTGCCGAGTTTCACCATCACTAAGGCCAATAAAATGGTTATTTCCTGCATCTTGCACACAACAGCCCTGCTAATGCAATCCTGGACCAGAGCTGGCCTTTGGCAATGGCATTAGGCCGTTGACTCATGCTCACTTGTGTGCCACTAACAACCAGCGCCTCTCCTGCGGCACCGCTGCCTTCCACGCATTCTTTCCTGATTTTACCTGGGCAGGCAACTCTCTTTTTGCCCCTCTGCTAGAGCTCCACACTCACTGCAAAAGCCATTGAGAAAGGGAGGGAAAAAGTCCAAAATCCACTCCGCGTACAAGGTCTGAAACGGGAGTGTGCTTTTGGGTCCCAAGACAAAGACGTGATTGAGGAAGGCTCCCAAAAGGGCAGGAAAGTGAGAAAACAGGAGTGGCAGCTGAGGACCAAATGAAGCAGAAGTAGTTTGAAAAAAAAAACTCAGCTTTTAAAATAGTGTCTCACTGAAGCGCATCAAAACGCATGTAAAATTTTCCTTCTTCCTCCACAATGAAAATTAATCCTTTGACTCAGAAAACTGCAGGCAAAATAGTCTTCTCCTTGCAGGCTGCCAGAAAGCCAAGCCTTCTTCCAGGGTTTGAGGAGGGAGGAGCTGGAAGCCACCTCCAGGCCCTGCTTTGCAGACCTGCAGTTAAGAGCTAGAATCCCTTTCAAAAGCAGCTTTCGGGTTGGAATAAGTGCTTAGTTTCTCCACATTTCCCAACTGGGAAGATTATCTCCACAATAATTATGATATGTATACTATTTTTTATTTCTGAACACTGTCCCTTCCCTTTACCCACCAGCCTGTCAGACTGCATGAGCCTGTGCATCCCTTCCAACCTGAGCTACTGACCTTCCCTGCTAAAGGAAAGACAAAGCAAACATGCTGCAGAAAATCACCAGGATTTTCTGAGGGAAGCCTCTCACCTCAAGAATATCTGGTCAGCAAACAGAACTTAACATCAGGTTTTTCTGCTTTCTTATATAGCCCAGATCAAGGGCTTTTCCTCCTACAGCAAGAAATCACATAATCTGCACATCCTAAACTCTCGTTTGTGCTCACTGTGATGTGATATGTTCCTTTCAACCAGCTCCGAAACCCTCGCAGATTTTGTGGAATGGATGTTGCCTCTGTATTCATATAAGTTCTTTCAATTAATAAAAATAAACTATTTCTACCCTTTAATGGTCATTATACAAACAAAATTACTGCTAAGACTTGTCACAATTATTTTCCATATAGAGAAACGGATTTCCTATTTGACAGGAGTTGTATCACACTATCAAGAAACAAACTGCATATACCTGAGGTTTTTATTTCCCCATCTGCAGCAGGCAGGTACTCTCAGATAGATCAGCACGATAAGCATGATGATGAATCTCTTTTCAAATTTCAGTTTTCACAAAGCCTCTATTTCTTGCAATTAAAAAAAAAAGAAAATGCCTGCTAGTCAATGGAAATCAGAGCTGCATTTTCATTTCAAAGGCCCATTCGTTACACAGTTAAGGGAGTGTTTTTTGGGTTTTTTTTTTTGTTTTCTTTTTTTTTTTTTTTTAAGCAGTTGACAACTGCCCAGCAACAGCAGCCTATGTTTGCAGTCACTATTTTAGGCTACATCACATGTCAATTACATAACCTTGTTTTACTGCTCTTGAACTGGTTCGAACAACCTGGGAAACAGATTAGGGCTGTCCCTCCCAGCCGGTCATCCATCCACGTGCAACGGCGGGACCTGTCCCCCACCACCGCTCCAAAGGCTGCACCCACGGCGAGTCCCTCTCTCCATAACTAGTTACTTATTGCTAGACCCACCTGAGACACTGGATAATTAACTTCCTCAGCTCTGTTTAAACCAGTCCAGTCTGACCACGGCAAACTAATAAACTTGATTCCTCATGCTGAGATTGACGTGTAAATTCGGAATAGGCTTATAAATGCCACAGCCATGGTACAGAACTTAGATATGAACATTGACCCTTCATTTTATACAGCAAATGCTCAGGGTTTGTATTTAAGATACTGAATATCAGGGTTTCCCAAAATTCAGTCTGACTTCAGGGTCTATCTCCCTTATTACTCCACAGCCTCTATCATTCCCAGACAACATGCTTTTTGGCTGCAGACAAAGGCTGATCTGACAATCACTCAAGCTGACAATACTGGTCTATTATTAACATTATCACACTATGCTTATAGCATAGGTATAAACTAAATCCTTCCCTGAAACAAGAATTTAGAGCTTTACCTTCTTTGTAATAAATTAGAGGCTTAATTAAAATTTGCTTTTACTTTGGCAAAATATTCATCACATCTGGGATATTTCCTGCTTGCTTCTCATTCTAAATTACCTTCTGCTACTTCTAGATCCCAAGATATCTTTCAGTTTCTTTACCCTTTTATCTTACTGGATTATTTTTTAGCTACCATTTTAATGATTTTTTCGTAAGTCTCCTTACTTTCTACTCCCCCTTCCTTTTTCTTTCCTTCAATAAAATTTATTTTCCAACCATTTTCTTTACCTACTTTCATCCTCAAGACTTTTACCCCTCCCCTGTTCTATAAACTCTTTCTTCAGTCTTCACATTTACCTTCTAAATGTATTATTTCCTCCATTCAGCCAGTAACTGGTAATTTCATATTGTACATTTACAGTTTAGTAAAAGGTATGGCTACATCTGATTTAATATACCCAAGCAAAGTATACTAAAATTACTGATGACAGGGATAAAAACAGAGTGTTAACAGCACCATTTCCTGCAGGGTCTAGAAACCCCAGTTTGGGCCTATTTAAAAGCACAGGCACATCCGTTGGTGCTCACAGATGAACTACCAGAGCTTCCTCCGACAGTGACCACAGATATAAGGCTGATTCCCCTTTTTTCTGGAAGTGAAGCAAGGAGGGCTGTGTTCCCTGATGCTTAATATGCATAACACTTTCCAAATTACCATACTGTTATGCCCTTCCTATGTACACCAAAGAGCACAAACTCCAGTTTTCTGCCAGTTTTGAAATGGAGACTGTCTCCTGCTCCTTCACGTTCTCCTGAAACTTGCTTTCACACTGGGCTGAGACCAGGTTAACAAAAACAATTGGAACGGTCTGGTGATCCTGGCAAAGGAGACGAGAAGTCATCAAAATGGTTCTCACTATTTTAAGCAGACTGAAAGGGCACCGATGAGAGGGATCAAGGAGGGAGAGGAAATTTGGCAAGGTAGCATGGGATGTAGCCCAAAAGAGGCTACTATTTTCTGCAGGAGAAACCATCCAGCAGGGACGAAACCTGCTAACGACAGCGAGACAAGTGATCGTGAAAGTATTTGTATACACATCACATTTGAGGTCCATGTGCACATTTTCTTATGCCATGCCTAAAATACAATGCAGAATTTTGAAAACCCTCCAAGCCTGTGCCTGGTGCTCCAGCCATCCTCTTATCCAGACAGACTGAGCCACCACCACATGATATGCCCCAAACTGGTCCTGAAGCCATCCCCAGGGCTCCCACTGTCATCTCCACGGAAGGTAGAACTGATGCCAACCAGCCATATCAACAATCGGTCACAGAGGACAACCAGGGCCTCCTGAAATCCGGAAGACCTAAGTAAGCTTCCAGTTCAGTTGTTGGAAGTCTGAACACAACCACATGATGGACTACGAGATAATTCCCTTTTCATGTGGTCAGAGAAATGCTGAATGATGCTAGACAGCAGAGAAAATGAATAGGAAAAGTATCTGATCTTTGCAAAGCATTTCCGATTCAGTGAGATCACACAGCACTGGAAATCTGTTCAGAAGGAAAACCAAGGAAAAATATCTACAAATACCAGAATAATCCTGTTATTGAAAGAAATCATTTTGTTTCTGTTTTGAAACTAGTTTTCAGTTCAATTGCTTTTGATTTTAGATTATAATGGATACAGTGATACCGAGAGTGAGAATTAGAGCTTTAGAGGATGTTGTTTTGACAAAAATCACACATCAAATGCTTTACAGCATTTTCTCTCACAGCAAGTTTCCAAATTTCCACTTTAGTTTAAATTTTAACTGAATATTTTTGAAGTTTTTAGATGTTGTTATCTGCAGAGTAGTGCATGTGACAGAGATCATGTTGCATGCATGATGTATACTTTTTCTTTCCCATGCTAAAAATCTGATAAGGCATTCCTGACATGCTACAAATTTCAATGCACTTCAGTGGAAAATTTCAACGTACATGAGATGGTCTAAAAAGTCTGGAAAGACTTTTTAAATAAGCATCATGCAAAAATCTTAAATTGCAACTGAAATGCCCTTCCGTTTTTGCTGATAAAAAGTGGCCAACCAATCTGCTACATTCACGTACGCGATGTAGTAACCTGCTCTACAAATAGCTCACTGTTACAACTGGATTTCAGGAAGTACACAGTGTAAAATCAGATTTGTGTGAAATACCAAGTTCATTCAAGGAAATGCTTGAGAGGGTGTGGGGGGCGTATTCTGGAATATGGAGTGCTAATTCGTAATGTAAGGATTTCTGAATGACTCTATGGCTCCCTGAGCCATGATCCTTCAGTGAATACTATACTGAAAATATTCACCTCTACAAAATTATCTGTATCTGTAAGCATACATGAGGCTGAAGCCTGCTACCCTCTATTCATTCCTTCAAACTGCTTAGTTTGCCCCACCATCCTGCTGATACTTTCACGTATCAAAATGTCTTTGCAGCAATAATACAGAACAGGCAAACTAAGAGAGAACTTCTCGTAGGACAGACACAAAAATAAGATGCACGACATTATTCTGTGTTTTTTCAACTCCATTTTATAATTTGCAATTCAAGGCTGACTCCACTAAGATGCATGCTATTTATATAAGATATTACTAGAAAAATAGGCAGTTTGTTTCACAAAGTAAAACTTTCCACAACTCTTGATCTCCATGAAAAAATGTTCTGTTAATTTTTTTTTTACACTAGCTACCCTTTGGTTTTTGCAAACATTCTGAAGCTCAACTCTGCTATGTTCTTGCATTTAGCATGCTCAGCAGATCATAAATTTTATTCTGTGTGAATGACACATTATCTTCAAAGCATATTTTTCTCTTGCATTTTTCATGTACAGTTTACTACAGCTCAGTCTGGAAATATGCTAAATTTATAATAATGAATATTATTATGTATAATAGCGGCAATTTAAAATATTGCCAGCACATACGTTGACAAATATTTTCTTCTAGAACCCTGGTCAGTAATAATTTTCTTTTAAAGGCTGCAAGCAATACTATCACAACAGAGCCTTTTAGAAGAATCTCTTGAGATTCCAAACACAGAAATGTTGACCAAAGTAATATCAGATGCTCACCAAAGTGAACTTAAAAGTTCTCTGCACTTGTTTGCTGACTTTTTGAGAAGGGGTCTGTTTTACCCTTTGCAATAGTTATTTGTCTGCCTACTTATTTTCTTCTTTTTCTCTCTCCATTTGTTTGTTTTTATCAGGAACCTCAGCTCTCTGTTATCTAGATGAATCTGAAGAAATACTCAAAAGGAAGAGGATTAGGGGATAGCAGAAAGAAGATCTGACAATTATAATGAAATTTCACAGTATGTTTACTGTTAAAATACTACAACAACCTAAAACAAAAGGTGCAAATTAAGTAGCAGAAAGGGTATTACACCAATTACGATTGCTATTTCCATCTTTAATTGGATGAGCAGGATTTTCCAAGTACCACTCCCCAAAGCAGGTGCAGAATTTCAGGGCTGGGGAGCCACAGGCCCTTGTCCACAAAACCCCTGAACGGGACCTGGAAACATCTCCTTCACCCTTTTCTTACTCATCCGACCTCCAGAGGCTGAGCAAAGTATCACAGCAAAAACACTGATGAATCAAAGGTTTGTCTAATTACCCCAAATTTTATTGGAGATGATCTCACAAGTGATGCCCCCAGGACCCCCTTCAGCCAGGGATGCTGGATCTGACACCTCAGCCGTGGTACCAGCACCAGAGTGACCTCAAAGCAAGAGCAAAGCTTGCCTTTCAGTGGCAGCTGCCACACTGGGTGCTGGACCCATGCCTGCCTTACTGCACCTTTTCAACAGGAATTGCAATTTGCTTTGCCACAAAAATATATCAAGCAGTGACCTTTCATAGTGGAATCATTCTAGGTCCTGAGCAACTGAAGCCATAGATTATTTGATCTGCATCTGACATTTTTGACACATATAAAGTGGCCACAGGAAGTTAAAACCAAATAGATTAGTCATTTCTTTTAAAGCACACAAAACTTTTCAGACACATAATTCATATGCCAGAGTGACGCCTTGAAGGGATCAGACTTTCTTTTCATTAGAAGGGAACGGATATTCAGGTAAAATTGAATATGTGAAATTTCAGCCACTGAAATGACATCAGTCACTGAAAACAAAACTGAAAAAAAGGGGCATAGGACCATGGGAAAAAAGGCATCTTGGGGCATAAATACAATACCACCAAGACATAAATCCAATTTTTTTATTTTGCTTTCAAAGATCATTCTGCTGAATTGATGCAATTGCTGTTTCAAAATTTGTTGTGCTCGGTGAAAACTAAACAATTAATATTTAATTTATATCCAGAATTCACCCCTGGATTAGGGTAGCTGCCCCTCTACATTATGTATCCTTACCCCTTGCATTCAATACATTTAAGAAAAACAAAACAGAAAACTCCTCAGTCTATTCACAATTAATTTTATAATGGGCAGGTCTGAACACAGATTTCTTAGAGTTCTAGTTCAATTTTCATAATTAAAATCCTTGTAGTGCCGAGCAGATTGGATTCATTTTAGTTTCCTGCAAGTAGCTATTTAATACAAACTCACGTGAACTGAAATGTCATTGCTTACAAGAAGTGTATCAACAGCACAAAAATACTTTGGATTAATCTTCAGAAAATACAGCAGTTTTCTCATTAAAGGGACAGGAGCCAGCCATTGCCAGAGCTCAGTTTCTTCAGCAACAGCTGCTGGATCTAAGGCTTGCAAGAGAGGTCAGTGAAGGAGAGGGATAATGAGGGTGGTGGTCACTTGGTGTAAAGCCATAGTATGAGCTTAACCACAGTTCTCGTGGTTGCCAATGTATTTTTGTATTCTATAAATTGTGGGTTTCACTACTGGCATCAAAAGCCATTGTTTTATCTTGGGAAAATGACAGTGACTAAAGGCAAAATCCACTTGTCTGAAATACGTTTTGTGAGAAAAAAAATTATAAAATTTGCACTAAGAAAAAGGAAATTTTAAAAAGGTCGCTAACATAAAAAAACCAATCTACTTTCTACTTATGCCAGATTTCCTTGTGATGTATTGCATCCAAATTTATAATTATGAGAGGATAATCCAGTTCTATGCTTTTCCTTATACATTCCAAATTTGCTAGGCTCTGTTTTGCCATCTTCAGAACTTTGAATCTGCCAGGCAACAGCATTAAAAACCTCCCTGAAAAGGTACACTGAAAACACACGAAGAAAAGATCAAAATGAAAATTAAAAGCAGATGCACTTTATGTACTAAAAGGTTTTTCCACTTTGATAAGTGAATTATAATGAAGTGTGGCACCATGTTTCATACAATTTATTAATCCAATCCCACTTATTTACACTCTGAAACAGCATAATGATTTCAATGTTGGAGCACAGCCAAAACTCACATGCAGAAATAATTAAGAAGTTATGTGGAAAGATTGGTCTTTGCTCGTTTTCAGGGGGTTTCCAAAGAGACACACTGACTTTCAGTTAACCAGAAGACCAAAGTTAAAGTAGCTGTAACACGAGACAAAGTGCAGAAGCTGATCATAGCAAAGCTTCTCCTCTGAAAGAAGCAAAGCATCATCCCCATGGGCTTTCTAGGGCTGCCTGAAGGTCCACACTTTCTCCTGCACTAGTGTTTTTGTCAAGGCAAAGTTGAAACTAGTCCAAGAGTACAAAGCCTTTTATACCTGGTACAGTCAAGCAGAAGACACTGCAGGATAGGAGTGACAGTGCTTTACCTCTGTTTTTCCCAAGGTTAGATGTCTACACCAAGTAAAAGGGGAAATCAGGCCGTCAGTGTACAAAACCCACCATTTCTTTTCAGAAAAATATAGTGCTGGTTGGCAGTTCCCTCCTGGGCACAGCATACTCTTGCTGCCTCTAGGAGCATCCTTACCCCTTGTAGTTCCAAGGTAATGGTCCCTGAAGATGTTGATCCACCCAGCAGGTCAGGAATACTTACTTTAAAGGGTGAAGTACACGAATATGGAAACACCGTTGGGAGATGCACCCATGCAGAAAATGTATTTTATTTATTCAGTGATGCACAATGCCCAGTTCATTTTAACCACTGCATTTCTCATCCACTAACCTCTCTTTACTCCTATTCCTCACCTGAAAAAGCTGTTTATACAGTGAGTAAGAAATCTAGAATCCACTTCATTGTTATCATCTGGCAAGATTTACGGGATGAAAAGACCCTACACCAATTCTGTCATTAGGAATTTCTACAGCAAATTCCTACTGAGAATAAGTGACAGCCAGATTCAAACAGTTTATCACACCGTGAAGATATCCTGTGAAGTATCAGAGGGACTACTGCTTATTTTGATCTTTTCATTGGAAGTAGGAAGAAAGGAGGAGGAGTTGCCAGCATAAGTATGGAGAGAAAAATAATACAAAAGGGTGTAGTGAAACTGGAAGCAAAGACAGGAAACAAGTAATAAAATTGCAGTTGGAAAAAATGCTGCGGCATGTATCAAGAGAGAAATCCAAAATAAAGAGTTAACAACAAGGCACAGTAACAATGCAAAATTTGGAAAGCATCACCATCAAAAGACACCTAGGAATGAGAGGATAACCTGCATGTAAGAAGCAATGCGGCAGAGGAGAATTAAGTGCCAATAATACCCCTGGCTCTTTCTGTAGAAGCATTACACAGTGGAGCAGCCTGGTATGGCAGTGCTCTCTTTATGCATTTCTTTTGCAGCCACACCTGGAATATTGTATGCAGTTCAGGCACTTCATTACTGGAAGATATAAACAAACTGGAGGAAGTCCAGAGAAGTGGAACGGAAATGATTAGAAGCCAGAGGGACTGATTTACCAAGAAAATTTAAAGTAGCCCTTTGCCCGCCTGTAACTTCTCTGATAATTAGAGACGGGAAATGATAACAGCCTAGTTCAAGTCCCCAGTCATGTGCTTTAAGCCCTTTTGCCTTGGGCACCTAAGCATGTGCCTAGTTTTAAGAATGCAGAGTACACAAAGATTTTGACCTGATGATGAGAATAAGATTAAAGAAGGAAAAAAAATTTAGGCTACATACGAGTGAAATCCTCACAGGAATTAATTATGACTAAATGAGCTACCATAAAAGATGGAGATTGCATTGTTTCAAATTTCACATTTTACTGTTGAGAGTGAAAAGAGTTATTCACATCTAAAATTTATTTTCCGTGAAACAACAGGACTGTTCAACATAAACAGTGTTACCCATGTACACAAGATTTTGCCACAAACATATAGCACCAAGTTAATCTGCCCAGGTAAAGAGACATGATTAGGCAAACATTTTTACCCCAGACTGTGTAAGCCAGATGGAATGGGTCTGAAAAATAACAAATTATATCCCAGCAGGAAAGTAACTGGATTCACCTAGCTCTTCACACACTGACATTGCTGGGAAGTGATTTTTAGGAAGGCAGCATTTTATATAACTGTTGAGCTGTCAGCAGGGCTCTACTGAAAGACACTTTAAAAGTCATGTAGTGATTGCCAGAGCCTGATCCAGGGAACGGGCGATTACCGTTCACACACGTTTTGTATGACACCTGGGAAAAACTCCTCAAAACAACCAACCACAAAAAAAAACCCCAAAAAACCAAACCAAAAAAAAAAAAGCAAAGCCCAGCTGCAGGCAGTCTGCAAACAACCCTGCTGGGAAGTAGCCTGCTATATAATCCCCAAACAACATTCCAGACCAATGCCACGTTTGGGCCCATAGGATTCCCAAGCCTCTCAACCGATAGACAAGGCCTCCCAGAAACATTACCTTAAAGGTAACCCTGTGCCCCCAACTCCTCATCCCAAGCCCCCTAGTTTGGTCTTAAAATCACTTCTTGATGCTCCAAATAAGCGAAGTTCGTAGTTCCACTCCGGAAAAATACCCTGGACAGATTCTTAGATCATAAATGGGGAGGAAAAGAAAAAATCAGCTATGGAAGGCAAAAGAGAGGTCTGCAGTGTTTTCTGAAAAGTCAGCATTTGTTAGTAAAATTATGT
Organism: Pipra filicauda; assembly: GCF_003945595.2. Classification (NCBI taxonomy): domain Eukaryota; kingdom Metazoa; phylum Chordata; class Aves; order Passeriformes; family Pipridae; genus Pipra; species Pipra filicauda. The sequence continues at coordinate 2,676,885 of NW_024105087.1, read as the reverse complement.
TGGATATGCATACCTGAATAGCATGCTAGCCTGGGCTTTTGTTTATGCAGCAATGCAAGCTTTGCAACATTTTTATAATTCAACATTTTTCTGCAACCTACATTTAGACTTATGAGAATGAGATAAGAACTGGCACAAAGTCAACAGGTCTCAGCTTCAGTGCATCAGTGCCTTGATTTTATATTATGATTTTTTTTTTTGTATGGACTTAATGCAATACAGTTTTAAAGGTTTGGCAGAAGGTAAAATGACTACGTGGTTGATCATTGCTTTCACTACTGACAAAGTGGTACCTATAAGCCTGAGAGTCCTACTCCAGGAACTTTTTTTCCCCATTCTTTTATAGTATATGTCAAAATGAGTCTGCAAATTGGTTGAAATCTGTCAAAAACCAAATTATCATCTGTGGATATGGTAGGTCTACATATAGTTAAGGTTGCCTGACACTTCTCATTTTAAGACCTCATTTTCTATTGCTTATAACTTTACCACACATTAGCAGTTGGGGCTGAAATTTTCCATGCTGTATGTCTGCCTCAGGCTGAATTTTATTTTGCGAGTATAAGAATGTATCAGCTAGAAGCCCCAAGCTTGGTGCAAAGTGAGTTTGTGAATAAGGGTAGGGAGGAACATGTTGGTTTTCTCCCGTGTTACATATTTCACAGACATATTTGAGAAGCTCAAGAGCCTTCACACTTTGAGACAGACCCTTTGAAGCATCACTGCTCTGATACCACAGATGTGCCTTTTGCCATCTCATACATTATCACTTAAAATTATAACGGATCACAGTATAAAATACTGAAAAGTTGCAGTTTGTACGTGATATGATTTGCAAAGGTTTTGGTGGAGGTTGGCTGCCAACCTCCAAAGTTCCCTTCTGCAAAGAGCATGGACCAGGGCAGGGGGTCTGAGCTGAGCTGGTGCTCCAGCCACCTCTTCCATGTGCCAAGCAATGCTTTGGCACAGGGACTCCACACAGAAAATCCCCATCACACTCTCAAGATGCAGCAAGGGAAAATCTTGGAGGAAAGAGGAATAAGGCACAGGTTGCAAAAGCAAAGGGAAGCAAAGAGTAAGGCAAAAAATAAGTGTCTACTAAATGCATTGAGCCTGATCTGTCACACCCACAACTTGATTCTTCTGAGTGTTTAGGATTTTTAAAAGAGATTGATTTCCAAGGAGGCTGACTACCCCCAGCTTGGGGTACTGATCTCCATGCGAGGCAACTGGAGCCAGGTGCCTGTGCACACAACTGCTGCTCTGCCCACAAGCTTTCATGGTCCTTGGGACTTCATTTGCTGAGCCTGTCTGAGGGGGAAAGCCCAAAACAGCCTGATGCCATGCTCTGCTGCTCTCTGTAAGCACAGGGAAAACAGCTAATGGCAGCCATAGAAACTTAAGGATGCAAGATAGACCTCAAGAATCACTGTTTGGCCCCCAGGTGACTTCTAACAGAAGTAACCCCCAGGGTACTTCTACATGGCCTCACAGTGGTCTATCACATGCTGCTGTAGTAGGCGAGTGCTACACCAAGAGATGGATGTTCCCCATATATCCTATTTCACCTTTCCCACTTTGACCCACGTGCTCCTGAGAAGAGCAGAAGACATTACAGCAGTTCCACAGTACTTGATATGCTGTGTTTGTACAGGGGACTGCAAAATTTCCCTCATAATCTGAAGTTCAGCTTCAGAAGTTAAAAAAAATAACCTTAGAAAACGTGACAACCACTGACTTTTAATTTACGTTCTCTACTTTTCTAAAACTTCGCAGGAAGAGGAAATGGGATTTTAAGATCCTAACCACTGAGCAGAGCAGCTCTGTAGGAGCAGGCTCTGTGCTCCCACTCCTGCTGTGCAGTCCCAGCCTGCCCCCACACCTCTGGCTGGGAGGTAGAGCCAAGCACACCCTATAGCTGAGGGGGGGCAGAGGAATGTGGGCTCTCTCCCAGGGTACACTCCCTGCCCAGCCCTTTTAACTAGGGGGTAACTTCTGCCCACCTCACCATGGGTGCCCACTAGCCAGCAAGGCCATCCACCACAGCAGCAAGAGTGATACCCATTTATGGCAAGCCTGCACAAACCAAAACTAGTAGTAAAACTACAAACCTGAGAAAAAGAAAATTAGAAGTATCCTTTAACGTGAATTTGTGAACCAGCATCATCAGAACCTGCAAGTAAGGTTTATTATGGCAGCTTCTGTATCTGCAAGCAAAAATTAAACTACAGCACTTAGGAGAGACATGGATTACTGAACCATCATAAAAATGTTTGGTCTGGGGAGTTCCAGTGCTTCATCCACACGTTACACCATGGCTGTTCTAAACTCCTAGAACAGACTTTGCCAAACCAAGCAATGTTTTCCTGCACATATGATTGCTTTGACTTTAATTAGGTAACTGGCTCAGTGGTTTTGATTGTTTCAATTGGGTAAACACGTGACAGGGATTGATGTATAATTAAGATGAGCTTTAAAGATAAGTGTTCACGTTTAAGTGGTGGAGCAGACACATTTGTCGCTGCCCGAGGAGAAAAGAGTAGAAGCACAAGTCGAAAGAGCTCCTCTCTTTGTTCAGTCAGTGATTGCTGACCTCTGTTTTTCATTATTCCTAGGAAGTGGTCAGTTAACCCTCATCATTAAGCAATAAACCATGACAGAGAGCGCTGATTAATGTGCTGTTCACCAATAGGGTCAGGCACGAGGAGAAACCCACGGTGGGCTTCTGGCAGTTTTAAATGGCCATTAGTTACAGTTGTGCAAAATGAAATTAACCCAGCTAATCGAGCACTGAGAAGCCACGGTTCTGCTGAGGGTCAAGGGTTCCCAGGAAACAAAAGGTACAGTATGTTTACATGCCATGGAAAAAAACCAAAACACTCCAAACCCTGACAGGCTGATTAATGAAAATGAATACATACAATAAATTTGACCAAACAATGAATAAACATAATACCTGCACTGCACATATTTACTGAGAAAAAGTCCAGGAGGAAAGAAAAGCAATAGGATGACTTCAGCAATCTCCTAAAACATGCTCCAGGACAGCTACTGCACAGCTGCAGATGACTCTGTTCAGACCTCTGTTTCGGAAATCCTTTCTGACTGCCCTCCTACGCAGACAGGTTTGCTATTTTACCCCTTTACAGACTCAGCTACATGGCTCCTAAATCCCTCAGGCCTTGTTTATCACACATATTCCTCACGTTCCCAAATGCATTTGCTGTTTGCAAACCCTTCTCCTATCAGACCCAGAAAGCTGAGGAAGCACACAGAGCAAATGGAAAAAGCACAGCAGAGGCACACAAGCTAAACATGCACACAAGCACATGCCAGCTCAGTCTCTGACAAAGACGTGATGGGCTTGAGCACCAGGGTTTTTTTCTGAACAAGAATCTTCCTCTCACTTTAAATTTAATCTTCCTTTATTAGTCTTGGCAAGACCCACTGTAAGGCGTGACCTCCATGTCTGGAACGGGAGAAATGTTTTTTGCTGTGGCCTGCTCTGTGCCCCTTCCTGGGTGCCAGAGGCCCTTCTCCTCTTTTTCTAAACCTTTGTTTCTGATCTGATTTCAGCTGAAATCTTAAATTTGTCCTATAACTGGATGGAAATAGTTTAATTTTAAGGATTTCCCTCACTTCTTCAGTTGACAACCTTCATTTTAAGTGAAGCCTCCAAGAAATCCACATGCATACTGATTCTGGATTATGGATTGCATAATCCACATAACATGCATGCATATGGATTTTGGATTAGCCCCACCTGCATTATCTGGTAATACTTTAGATCTGTCTTTGACTGTGGAATCTAAGTGCACACCTTTGATTGCAGAAGCAAACACAGCATTTCCCACCTTATTCCCACCTTATTCCACTGTGGAAAAAAAAAGGGTGTTCTTGCATAGTGAGCTTGTTATTGAAGGCTTCAAGGACACAAAGAATAGTGACAGTAACAAGGCCTTTCTCCTGTTCATAGTGGAATGGTAACAGAACATACAGCGAGTGTGAGAATGGCAATAGGAAGGGATGAAATGAATGTCAGAAAGATGATACTGTCCTTCAGTTCTCTATTTCTGGAACATTTTCTAACTCAATGAAAAAAGGGATGCTCAAGTAAGCAAATTTACCTAAATGCTGTCCAAAAACCTTCTGCTGCTCAACTCTGTTCTATCTCATCACAGAACTCTTTTAGCATGAACTAATACATATGTTTTGCTTATGCTTTTAAGTCCTTCACTTTTTCATAAGCTTTCCACGAAGGATCTTTTATTATTAAACAGTCAGTGAAAGAACTCATCCTTGTCATATTTCCTCTTCCTACTTTGAAATGAATAATTAATAAGGAATAATTGCTAGGTATTCTGTCTCAACTTCTTACATGGAAGTGGATTCCTTCAGAAAATAGAAGTAAAACAAGAAAAAGATACAGCTTGGCGCATCCACTGTATCCAAGTGCTTGCACTATTATCCAGTACCCTAATTTATTTAATAAAGCTGTATGCAATGTTGCTGTATTAAAATATACTGTACTTGACAGACTGCCTGCTGCCCTACATTCAGCACAGAGTACCTGCATGATGACATTGCAGAAGTACAGAATATGAAATATCACTTGTAGTTCTCAGGACTCTTTAAACCACTTGAAAATCTAATATTCAACTGGCTGTCTGTGTGCACCTTCATAACAACCACCCTCCCCAAATAGAAATGAATGTACAACCTGATAGCTTCATTCAGGAATATGGTGCTATCACCGTAGGAATACTGTCTTCCTGTTATTACTAAAAAGACTGAAAGTAAAAGACATAATTTTTAAGTAGGTTAGTGTCTTTTCATTCCCTTTTTTTAATTTTTATGAATAGTTTAGTATGCTAGTGCACACAACCTAAGAAGTACTTATTATTATTTTTTCCCAATAGTCCATCATTATCATTCTGTTGTATCAGAGAAAATTAGCACCTATCACTTACATAATTTCAAGCAGTATTGTTAAGAGTGGAATTTGCATGCATGATATGGTGTATAGGCTAACACAAGTCCATTTGCTACGTCCACGTGGTAAAATGGATGAATAAATAATTGAATGCTTAGCTCCAAATATATAATTATTCTTAGGAAAAAAATTAGAGCATGAGTCTGTGAAAATACATGTAATAATAATCATCTACAGCTAAATACCCAAGACAAAAAATGCCCTTTCAGAAACGGAATGATATAGTTGGATTCCTGAAATGTTTATAGAAAACTTGCATAAAAGCCCAAGTTTTGAAAGTACAGAACTATGGCACTTCTTCCCCACAGGCATTAGCTTTAAATTAAAAACGTTCTCCCAGCCTAATCAAGAAGAGTCTTATCAGAACTTGTGCAGAGCATGGAAAAGGTTTGTAAACCTTCAAACCACGGTTTAACTTGTTCCTGGTAGAAAAGCCATACAGCTCCGTTTTTCAGCTCTGTTCCCACACATCGTATCGTTCGGTCTCTCCCTAAGAAAGTAAAGTTACCTTTTTTAATGCCATCTATCACCCTGCTCTGACGTTGCAAGAATTGTTTGCCATATGTCTCCTTCCACCACGAGTCCCTGTTAGTTACTTGCTACATGAGGGAGCAGGTTTTCCAACAGTGAGTTCAAAACATCAGGTCCAGGCCTTTCCTGTATTAAAGTGCAACGTAACCTGATTTCCAGAGGAAGTAAAATAAATGGGTGGATACAAATGAGACAATCATGCTCTAGTTTCTTAGGCCTGACAGCTCAAATGAATGCAAATACACCACGAATAGGAAAGGTGTGGAGAAAATTTCACTACTCTGGATATGGTTTTCAGCAAGAATCAAGAAGAATTAAAGGCAAATAAGATGAGATGTAGAAACCTGATACAACTGCTTTAATGCTGAAAGTAATGACCCCTTTTCTGGAAAAGGTGTGAAACAATAAATTATAAGAGCTCAAAATATTCTGTTTATCATAATGTTCAGTGACACACAAACAGCAATGCCTTTTGCTGGCATCTTGCAAGAACAGTACCAAAAGTTTCAGAGAAACACAATTTTCTTTTAAATCACTGTTATACTCTTTTTCTGTTTTATGGACATCACATTGTGTTTTAAAATAATGCATCTGTCTTTCTATTGCAGAACTATTCCCATTTTGGTATTTTTCTCACCCTGTGACTTGTAAGTCAGCCTACGTTCTACATCTCTAGAATACATTTCAAAAACATAACCCTTCTGCATTTATTTTCTGAGGCATTTATTTAGTCCTTTCGAATTTTTTCAGACATTCTTTTCCAGGCGAGAGGCACTGAGTAATTTCATTAAACATAAAAACCTACAGTCTAAAACAGTAATTCCATTACAGCCTTTTGCTCTTATTACTGGTCATCTGGCATATCATTGAAAAAAATGTGTAAATGGACCTTCTTTAAAATTATGATTTAATAAATCAGAAAAAAAAACCTGTTAGGAATCATGAGACTCAATCTTGAACTGCAAAATATCATTCAAACTTGACAGAGCTCTTAAGTCTGAGTTTCCCATTTACAAACTCATATTAACTAGCAGTGTGAGTCAGCAGGAGGTCTTTGACAGGTCAGGGCATGAGCCCGAGCTCCTCTAACAATTAGCCAACCTCCAGAAGGGTAACTTTAGGCTGGTTTTCTCCCAACACACTTCCTTTGGTCAGAGCTATTTACTTTTCAACTAAAAGATTGCAATGCCCATGAATGCAAAGCAACGTTTTGATAGAATTAAAAATGTCCTTTTTTCTAGATGAGAATCAACCAGATGCAAAGCAGTTCCTTTTGCCTTGAAAAGCAACAGTGGAGGGACAGCCTGGAGCAAGGAAAACTCACCCTGAGAGAAGAAGGATCAGCCTAGGGAGCATATAACAAATGGATCACAGACTACACCCCTGAGTACTGAGGGAGATGATTCACCTCACCAAGATCCCTCCTGATTATCTTTGAAAGATCATGGTAATCAAGATGCCCAAGGACTAGAAGGATGCAGGTGTCACTTTTGTCTTCAAGAAGAGCAAGGATACTTTCGCTTTTTTAATGGAGAGGAGGGTCAAACAGGTTGCCCTGAGGAAATATGGAGTCTCTGCCCTATGACCACCCCTCTTAAGATACCCAAAACCCATCTGGACAAAGTGCTGAGCAACCTGTTCCAAGTAGGAGGGTTAGACCAGATAAGCTCCAGAGGTCTCCTCCAACTTCAGCAATTCTGTGACTCTGTGACAACGTTCTCTCACCTGGACAAAGTTAATCCACATGAAATTTGCTCTTTTCATAAACCTATGAACCTTAGCACAGTTTTTAATAGTGCTGAAGGCACAAAGTGATTAAGGCATATCTGCCATACCAAAGAAATGCCATACTCAAACAAAGCGTTACACAAGGAAGATTAAAACAAAACAACAGGAAAAGTAAAGCTTCCAAAAAAGAAAAAAATTATACTGCACAATATTCAGAAAAGGTGGTAAATTAACCACATCATAATAATGCATTTCGATAACCTACGCAGAAAATTTATACAGTGGAAAGGTTCAAACTAAAACATTAAACATGTTGGGATGTACTTTGTGAACAAAGGTAAGAAAGGATGAATTTGAGGAGCTGTAACAAAAACTCCCACTAATGCAAGTATCAGCATGTACTAGAGAAGCTGAATTACAGTCTTCCCAAATTCACCTCAGTTTAAATGGTTTAGGCACAGCTCCTAAGACCTTGAGGCACCTTGTCACTATTTATCTGCAAGTAGCTTTCCTAGGAAGCACCATCAATGTTTCCTGCACACGACCACCTAGGAACCTTACTCCAGTTGCTGTTGCTGAACAGGTAAGAAGTCTTAGACTTCCCAACACCTCAAAACCTGAATTTTGATCTGACTCTCCATGTCTCTCACTACATTTTGCCTTACTTCTACACCCTCCTCTGGGGACAATGTGAATGGTGATTTAGGATGACTCAGGACCAAAGTCAAAAGGATTCTTGTCCTTGGAGTTCACACTGGCATGCTACTGAAAACAAAATGCACAAAGGATTATGGGGATTTAAAGAAGAAAGAGAAAGAGAGAGAGAGAAATTCAATACCTGAGGCAGTTGAACAGTGCCCCAGAGAACTGGACTGCACCTCCTCTGCTATGGACATACTTAATAATAAGCAAGAAAAAACACTAATTATCCTCCTTGTTTTCTGAGTATCCAACTTACCATCCAGAGTTTGATTTGCAGTGGTTTAAGTGACCATGGCCATAAGTAAAATCAATGGATATTGCACTTTGAATATACTAAATACTGTAAAATGCCAAGTACTTCTGCTTCCTGAGGTCCTAAATTTCATAAATCATGAACCTCAAATCAGTGGATAGGTCTGAGCTTAATCTGTGCCTTAACTCCTCAGCTGTAAAATAAGGGTTATAACTACTCATCTCACAAATTAAACAATGTTTGTAAAGCACTTAGATATTAGTAGCGAGCACCATAAAAAAGCTCTGTAAGAATTGAGTAATTATGTATTACTCAATACAGTAATGAATAGTAGAGATGAATAGTAATCAGCAGTGAAGGCACAGGACCATACATGGAGCAATGAGAAGAATACAAGATATTGAATAGCTGCTCATTAATTGAACCTTATCCAATCTGTTCAATGAGCAAGGCAGAGGTGTAATGGAAAAAGTTGTATGGGACTGTGTAATTAAGGCTGAATTAGAAATCATTACCTGTGGTGCAGATGAACAAAGAGCACACGGGCCAGCAACATTCATTACTTTCATATTTAGTTATGATTTTGCAAACTTAATTTTTTTCTCCCAAACCTATTTTAAAAATACCAACCTGAAAAAAACCCAAGTGCTCAAACCCCCTGAAACCCACCACTGCACCGTAAGAACCCACAAAGAGGAGAAGAAAGGGGTGAGAGGGGACACAGTAACTCTAAACTGCTTGCTTCTGCTTGCTCTTAGCATGGATAAGGTACATACAAAAGCCCCACATCCTCATCACTCTTGAAATGGGAAGGAATGGATATGCCATGTTCTCTTTCTTAGGGCCCTGGGTTTGGCAACTCAACTGTGAGAAAGGGCACCAAATAATTTTGAAGGTTAAAAACCGGTAATATTTCTATTTAACAGAATTTTCTCTGCTTAAACAATGAAGAGCTGTGGGCTTCAATGCTGACCACGGGCCACTATTGTTCCTAAAAAGCCTGACAAAAATGCCTCAGTCTAAGTCTAGACTTTAAACCTAACAAAGGCACTCCCAAACTTCAACAACCTAAAACTGTGCTCCAAAAAAAGGCTGAAATCCTGGCTTCATTCAAGGCAATGGGAGATTTGCCATTACCTTTCCCACTCTATTTATATCCAAGATACTAGCAGATGCCTTGTTCCCTCTGTCTATAACAGACAGATCTGTATGTACGTTTTATATCTTTTTTTTTTGTCTGGAGACTGTTTTCCCATATCCTTATTTAAAACAGGCTTAGGAGGTACAAAAAGATGCTTTGTTTCTAGCTTTATGTATTTATATATTTATTTTGAAGTTTTATCTATTAAGAATTTCTTTCAGCCACAATGCTGCAAAATCCCTTATCTCTAACACTGTGGTGCTAAAGGCACCTTGCAGCATTATCCCCTTTTGGCTCTTAACTACTTAACCTGAGACTGGAAGAGCCATTTCAGGCTCTAAAAATTTTCTGAACCTTGAGGGTTGTAGAAGAGAAGTGCCATTTTCTACTAAAAGTGAAAATTATAACACTGCTTCTAGAGGCTGCCAGGGCAGGCAGATAACAGCATTTTAGAAAGTAGTACCATACAAGGAGCTAAAATCTGATTAAGGATGTTTTATGGTATATGATATGCTTGATGCTGTTTGATATAGAAGATCTTGTCCATATATTTATGTCCAGTTGCAAATTCCAGTTTGAATGTTTGTTCATGCTATAGTTATCCATTCAGTTGTATTCTACCAGGCATAAGAAAAAAAACCCCAAACCCAACAACCCAGCAGCACAGTGTCCAAGAAGCCAGATCAATTATACTTCAATGACAGGTGATTTCTCAGTAGCCAGGCTCTTGCTTGAGGGGATTACAGGCGAATGTAACCAGCGTGAGGTCACCTGATGGGGTCTGGGGGTACCTGCGGAGCCTTAGTTGGAAAGGATGGAGTTATTTCAAAAGGACTTCACTCTCCTGAGCTTTTTTCTGAACTCAAAACAAGAGAAGTCATTGCAGGAGACAGACATTCATCCGCTAGTACAAATACAAAGCAATTCTGCCCTATGCAAGATCTTAGCACTTCACATCAATTTTTAAAAACTGAAGTTCTGTATCCCTGTGAAGATTTAGTCATTCACCATCATTACAAATGGAATATTCTAAAAATGTCTTAGTTAGTTCACCCTCTCTATTACTCCTACTTCCCTCATTTTTGGAGTCAGCTGAACTCTCCAGCCTTGCAATATTAACCAAAAGAGACCTCTTTGGTTTTTCCTTTACTATCACAGATAACCAAATTATATTATACATCAACTACTTCTCTTATGCTCAATTTCAAAGTAGGTACTTAAATCATTCTGATGTTTTTCAGGAAAGGGCCCCTAAAAGTCCCTCCTTCTGGTGGTTTGCAGCATTCTCAAAATAGCAAACTAACTAATGTAATTTTTACCCATTTGCTCTTATTTCAGTACAGTTCTTAGTTCAAAATAAGTTCTCCTCCCTCTCGGTTGTCTATTCCTCAACTGTGAAATATTTATAGACAGCAATCATGTCCCAACTCAGACTCTTTTTGAGTAGGCTAAAAAAAGCTAAAAGCATTCAGTCACCTGACCTAAGATAAATTTTTATTCCCCAGATCATTTTAGGAGCCCTCCTAGTGTGTTTATGCGACTCTGAATCAAACTGCCTTTAACATACTGGTGACCAGAAGTAAATACAATACTCCAGATAAGCATTCCCAGCACCATTTGTGCCATGACGCCGTGAATACTTCCCTGATTGCTTGAAATACTTGGTGCAATTGAACATACTGATTTTGTGTGACCATGTTACACAAATATATACACAATATATGGGCAAGTGGCTCAGCCACCTTGGAACTTCCTTTTTAAAGAAAAGGCAGTTGACATACTCAAGAAAACACTAAACTAATGGCTGTGACATTTGAACATTTGTTAGCCATGTATTTGTGGCTACCTTAACTCAGCCTGCATTCACAGGACCATCCCACCTCTATGAAGACTGACCTGCTAGCATATTACCCTGTGATGTGCTAAAAAAGAAAACCACAACAATAAAATATTACTGCAACTGAGTTCCCTATCACATCTTCCCTCCCCTTCATAAGAATGTAGAAGGTAAGCCCTTCAAAGCCTGTGTGATGCTTGAATTTGTGGCAATGAAAGGCTTTTGCCCAAGATAAACCAATCTTACCTCTGCATCAATGTTCCATTTACTGCATATTGTGCTTGTTCAGACTGGTATCACCTACTGAATATATTATTTTATAGATGAAGCAGCCTAGAAATTAGCATTCATAAAACAAAGAACGAAAGACAAACAACAGAGTGCAGGAGAAGAATAGTTGCATGCAGTCCTCCTGGCCTTGTGCATGCATTTTTCAAAGCTAGACAGCAGTCCATATGTAAATTCTCATCCTCATAACTTATCTGTCCCTCTCTACACCAACACCCGCTTACATGGTAAACAAGTTACAATCAAAAAAACTGCAGACATTGGAAAGTCTTGGGGGAGGGAAGAAATTTTTAATGCTTTCAGAAAGGAATGAATGTGGATTTTTAGTTTCCTTGATATAAAATATTTTTTCATATAGTTTTCACATCTATTAAGCAACTCAGGGTTCTTTGTGGCACTGCAGCTGCTAAAACCACCCGTTCTGTGCTTGTTTTCAAACCACAACACCGTATGACCCGGGTGGTTCCCAAATCTACGCCCCCCTTTCTGAAAAGCTACCACATTATGCTTGGTCTACTAGTGTTCCACTTCACATTTACCATGCACCCAGCATTTTTATTTTATTGAGCATCAAGCAGTGTTTTTTGTGCAGGCCACATATTTCAAGAGCCACAAGGAAAGATTTTCCTCATGCTTCGCCTCTCCCCAGCATTAAAATATTCAATTGTAATATATGCTCTACCCTTTATTCTTTCCTTTTTTTTATGTCACACTTCTTGCTGCTTGATTTTTTGCTCCCCTTTTTGGGGTCACGCTGCAAACTTTTTTAATTCCTTCCCCCTACCAGTCTCCTGAACTCTGAGTCCCTACTAAAACCAGCCCAGGAGGAGGAATGAAGACTTCATTTCACAAGGCAATACTGCCTGGTAGAGCAAAAAAATCAGGAAAACTCCTTTTTACATATCTATGAAAGCATGGAAGGCTGGTGGCAGCTTCAAACCTATGATGACTTAATTATTTAAATTTGATTTTACACCTATTAACCATAGCATATCAAGTAAGAGTAGCAGCTGCTACATGAATTTGACCAGCTCACTTGCCCTCAGCAGATCACCCATCTGCTTGCTCTTCACCTAATATTTCTGTTTGATAGGTTGTAAAACAGATTCTTGCAACAGGTCAGGAACAGAGTCAACTTCAAATCCCACACAGAAATTTCTATGAAAACATATGGACATCTATACTGAGTGATGTCGAATTTAGAGAGGCCACTGACCTTATGAAAGTGGATAAAAGGAAAATTGCAGCCTGTTACAGAAAAACACTGACTCCATTACAGTGAATGAACAGAAGAGTGGAGAGTGAAGAACTGTATGTATAATTAATTATAGTAATACAGACCTATAAAATTCATGGGTGCACACACTGCAAAATGGTGTGCAAAATGCCTTTGTCTTATGTATCAATTTCAGCTTCATACAGCATAAAAAAATATTGTTTCCTTAAATTATCAGTAAGGTAAATTTCCCTGTTTACCAGTATTCTATAAAAATTTAAGTTAGGCTAATTAAGAAAATTATTCAAGAGTTAGGTATGTCAGTATTTCTCATACCTTGATAATTTTTCCACTTCAATTGAAGTGAAAAAAAATAAAAAAATGAGGCACACACAGAGGCTTTAGTTTCTCTTTATTTTCTACTGGAGATTGTAAAGTCTTGGGAAGCTCTTTCACTTACAGTGCATAGGAAAACCATAGGAAGATTAACTGTTTCTGAAAATAACATGTTACATATATTGCTTTCCATCTTGTGTGGCCTACTGGACGCAGAGACTACAGAATACTTCCAAAAGAAAAAAAAACAAAAACAAAGCACCCAAAACCAAGAGTATCCCTGGGATATTATGCATCTAGCCCCTTGTTAAACAGTCGCACAGTGCCTTTGCTTGCCAAAGAACTGGATTTATCTACCACTGAATTTTCAGCCTGGCAATAGCTTGTAACCCTTCACGCGAAGCCGAGCCTCTTAAAGCTGCTGGATCCTCTTGGTTATGGCACAAGGATTGGCCTCGTAGCCTGGCAAGGTGACTGGTGGGATGGACCCCTCGTCTTGCAGCCAAGGCTGTTTCATGTCTGCGTTTTCAGAGCAGCCAAGCACAAAGGGAGAGGGAAGATGGCACCACTTTTCTGTAACCCTATCTCTGAGGCAATCTCAGCTCCCACAGCTGTGCTGAGACCCCGCACATTGCTACACAAGAAACTTCATCCCTCCCACTATTAAAGCCAACCCTTGGATAACCTGCTGTTCAAACACCAGCGGAGGTAGGGTTTCTTTGTTACCAGCTGCTCACCGAGGTGCACAGCATATTTACTATATCCAGGAGGCATCAGATCAGATTTTGAGGTTTCCTTCAGCCAAATTACCCCCCACTTTAAGTCAGCAAATAGCAAAAGGTCAAGTGGGGGAAAAAAAAAACTCGTTGCTGTGACTATGTTTCTACTTCAGAAGTGAAGAGAAATCTATTTTTTTTTACTTAAAATAGAAGAACTAGCTTCAAGATGAACCTCCTGGAGCAGAAATCAACAGCAGAATCTGATGTTTATTGAATATCACATCTTTGTATTTTAAAAGAGGACAAGCTTACCCATAACTAATACAACATAATTTTTCAATTCTCCCATTTTAAGTAGCCAAAAATTTCCAAGCAAATTTGTAAAATAACTGGAAGAAAATGGTCATTTGTACTGTAGTCTTTAGCCCCATATGGAGACAAAAAAGTGCCTTCCTTTTTTCCTACCTTCAAGCCAAAGGAAGAATAAAGGATTAGCAATTTAAGAGACAATATAAATTTTGATTTAGGAGAGATTACCTCATGCTTGTCTGGAACTTGAACAAATGAAGACTGAAAATGCAAAGCATAGGCAAGAACAGATGTGATTTCTGACTTCAAGCCTGTTACTCTCCTTAGAGAAAGCTGCTTCAGTGGAAAAAGAGAAGACAAGACTGGCCAGGTGCTTTAAGTTCCCTCAAAGTACAGTGTATTTTCATCATATGACTCTATTATGATGACAAATTAAAGTTCGGATAACTTTATGATTTGCCATATTTGTAATTCAGAAAAAAAAAGCCCCATACAATTATCCTATGTAAAAATGTATTCTAAATATATACATCTTAACTTTTGCATTGACACCAGTTATCAAAACTTTTACAGTTAAAGCCTTTAGCCTTTGCAAGGCAGATCAAATTTACATTAATGACAAAATCACTTTTTTTCAGATCAGATTCCTGTTCATCAAGTCAGTCAGCAAAACGTCCACGCCTACTTAATACCAAAACTTGTATTTTGATAATTTACAGCCCTGTAATTAATTCCATCTGAAATTACTTTTGAAATTTCACCAATAAACCCACTTTAATACTTTTTTGGTCTACAGCTTTCCTTCCCATAAATTCATTAGACATTTCCTGCAAGTTCCAAGATACGATTAACTGGGAATACAATTACTAGATTTATAATTGGAAATGCAAGCTGTAGTCTCTTTGTTCTTGTGTTTCTTGTTAGTTTCTTGTGTTTAAATTCCAATACAGTTGTTATTTTCTGTTATAATCGCTTTGGTTTTATAATATTTCAAAGGAGCACAAAGGAATTGGCACTCAAAAGCTGTTCAAGGTGGGCTGATGACGTTAGCCAAACCCAAAGAACGGAGTGGTGTGCAGGGGTCCCCCTCTTCAAATCCCCCTTCTCTCTGCTTCCATGCTTTTTGACACAATTTGTCTCCCCACTTTATAGACTCACAGAATGGGTGAGTTGGAATGCACCTTTAAAGGTCCTTGTAAAGAGTAGGGACATCTTCAACTACATCACTTCTCCTCCTCCTTCCACCTGAACACCATGTGCTCTCTCCCATGACTTCCACCCCACCACCTCTTTTGAAGAACTATCAGTACATAACTCTCTAAATTAAACTAAATAATACTTTCACTTAATCAGTAGAAACCAACGACTAAAGGAGGAGTTGCTCCATTCAAAGAGGGCACAAACTGCAACACAGGATGGTCCATCTGTACACCAGGAAACACTTTTATGGTGAGGATGACCAATCCCTGGCAGAAGTTGCCTAGACCCATGGTGGAGTTTCTATGCTTGGGGATATTCAAAGGTCATCTGGACACAGTCCTGGGCAATTGGCTCTAAGTGGCCCTGCTTGAGCAGGGGGGCTGCACAGATGACCCTCGGAAGCTCCTTTCAACCTCAGCCATTCTGTGGTTCTGTGAAAATGACACCAGCTGTAGTTACTGTATTAAATAACAATTGGAAGAGGAGGCCATTTTTGAAAGACTACAACTTCTTTTGCCACCTTTGCTAAAGAACACAACTTTAGCTCAGTGCTGAGACATGTATGCCCAGGATCTACATTTAAAGCAGTTCTTCCACTTTGATTTATTTATACCATGCTCTGCACTACCATAGTTTTAAAAACATCCTCCTGAACATATGACACAGAATAATTATTACAAATATTTTCTTTCAATCAGGAAACCTCAGAATAGGGTGCTTTACTAGTCATGTTCCTGACCGAAAAATTTATGATGACTCCACAATAAACTTGTTGTTACAAAACTACCTCCATAAAATTTTATTCATATTTACAGTCCCAGTATACCTGGAGCCAAAATGTATATTATATTTTTGCTATGTTCTTTTGTGGCTAATACCCTACAATGTACTTTTATGTATATATATTATATATAAAAACATAAAAGTGCAAGCCAAGACAAAACTTCAGTGTTTGCATAACAACAACGGTAGTGGTAGCATCAAGAGCTCAGTCTCGTGCATACCAAGCAGACGTCTACACAGTGCTCACATACCACTGGTAGGAACATGTATGCTAATATAATGACTCCAAAAAATGTACATTAATTTTAACACATCATACATTTTTAGGGATGACAGGGTAGCTTTGTCTTTCATTTTTTGAGGTTTTTTTTGCTTAACTTGTAAACTTTTAGTAATTACTGAGCACTTTTAATTACGCTTTAAAAATGTGTTTTTATGCCTGATCACAGAGAGTAATCCTTTCCTAACAATTTTGGCTTCTGAGGCTTGGAAACATAGTCTTTCTCATAAATTCCTATAAAATTGGATAGGGACATCATGTCAGAATAGACATCAAAAGACAGGAAGGCAGTAAATGTAGATACGTAGCACCTTAAAATTATAGTGATTCAAGAATGGGAAGAAAGCTTTCCTGGGAGGCAGGAAAGGAGGAAGGAAGATAACAAAAGGTGTTGTCACTTCACACAGTATATCCACCATAAATCCAAAAGACAGATCCTCATGATTCAGAGACCAGCTTAGATATGGATGTCTGAAGACCCACCCATGATGTGGTGTGGAAGCATACAGAGGAAATCACTCAGTGACTATAAGTAAGGTTTTCCAGTTCATGTGCTACATCAAGCAATTAAATTCTCAAGGAAGAAGTTGGGGAATGAAGGCATCAAGGTCAGCTATTGCAGAACTGCACGAGAAAGTGCTTTCAAGCAGGGGGAAACCTCTTCCATGTCCTTATAACTTTTGAAGGTTCATTTCAATTAGATCGACACTTTCAATGATAGATAAATAGATTGACAGAGAGATATTACATGAAGGTCTTGACTTCAGTGATGCACAAGCCCTCCAGGTCTATTTAACAAAGAGCTAAATCCTTATTGCCATCAGCAGTAGATTTAATGATTACAGAAGAAATTAATCACATCACACACTGCCTCACTCTTCTCAGTGGACACCATACTAAGAGCCTATTTTCTTCCTTCTAGGTTTTTCTTCATGAAGATAAATCAGTAAGTAGGTATGTCTTGCTCCATCCGTGGTTGTAACAACACCTACTCATCAGCAAAGACTTCAAAAAACCTATACCGTTTTTACTTCCTTTGCATGTCAGGAACTCTTCTTATCAGACATTAAAAACTTAATTTTTTTTATCACTTGAAGAAGTGGCTTACAAAGTCTGTAAAGATCAAACATTTTCTTTTACCCTAATAAACCAAGTCACCAAGAGACAACATCTACTAGAGGTACTATAGCACTATTGAGTAATCCTAACTTCTTTCTACTGAGATGCCCAGGAAAGACTAGAACTCCATTGTCATGTAAGGCTGCCAAAGTATGATGAGACAAGTGTATTCATCCTCCAGTACAGGAGAAGTAGGAGTATGTTTACATCAATTGTATCTTTGTGAACTAAAAATTACAAAAATCCCCTTGAAGTGGTGGAGAAGCAGCCTGATTCAGCAGTGGCTTAAAGTAAAACAATGCATCTTTTAGATGATTACACCCTGGCACATTCTACATAAATTATACCAAATTTAATTGGAGTTCATTCAACTTTTTTTTTTTACATTAATAACATAGAATTTTATCAATAGCAGAAAACACATAGAAAAATTTATATGTGTGTATATATATATTTCTTTTTTTCTTTTTGAAAAAAAACCCAGAGCATATTTTGTCTTTTCTTTTGTGTTGACATTTTTTTGTTTTGTGTTTTCTTACCTTCTACTGCTCTCTTGAAGAAAACTTTACAGCTGCCACATGTAACCACGCCATAATGACATCCAGATGCCTCATCTCCACACACCAAACACACTTTGGAAGGTCTTGATGATCCAGTTGATACACTTCTCAATGAAGAGCTGGAATAAAAACAATCAAACAAAGCAGCTATGAATATTTCAAATCACACTGGCCATAATACAAAGTTCAATTAAGAATTTATAACAGGTATACACCGCTCAAGGCACCTAACAATTAGGAAACCACAACTCTTTCTGGCAGTGCCTGGTTGGATACATGAATTGCTTTAATTAGTAAGTGCAACATTTTTATTGTCTGTTTTAAAACAACACCCATAATATATCAATGTTAATGTGAGAAGTTACCACAAGGGCAGTGGTAACTTATTGGTAGCAGATGATTAAAATTGAAAATAAACAACAAATAAACCAACCACTCTGGCAGCAACCTGGTAGCTATAAATTTTCTTTCCTTTTCTTTGTTTGAAGCCTTCACAGTGAGGAATACCCGTACAAAAACCTCAAAGGCCATTTTATAAAGTAACACAGCAAAGTGCACTCTCCTGTCCATATTTCTGCTTATCACTGCAGTGGTCCTTGAAATATTTCCAATATTTCTGTAATTTAACAGATTACTTCCTATAGAGTTTTGGAGCCTTTTTACTTTCTGCAAGCGCAGAAAACCCTTCCGTATGACTGTGAGTGCCAGAAAAGCAGCACTGGAGGTTCAGACCATCCCAAAGTTTTGCAGACTGACACACCTTGCAAGCCCCGCTTCAATCATCTACTGCCTTCTTAAATGACAGGGCTCTTCTGTGGTTGGCTCTTTTTAAGCCATAACTCTCCAACAGTGGCTTTAGGAAGTATTTTCCATTGGCACCTCTAAAAGACAGTGATCTTCAAAAACAAGTCACATTTCAAGATGCCGTGAGTTTCCTCCCTCCCTTCTTCCCCCAGGAACTGGAAATGCCACCCTAGTGTAATCAGCATGCTTGGAGAAACATGCCAGATCCTGAAGGAGATGAAAGCTTTGGATCCCTCCCATGTCTCCGTAGGGCTGGAGAGAGTCTCTCCTTCCACACAACCTCTCTCCTCCAGGTAAACATGACCTCTTACATTTCTTACACATTATCCCTCTGAACGCTGCCAAACAACTACAAAAACAACCCTGGAAGACACTGATAGGGAAATAATCGAGTAGTTCAAACTGCAAGTCACAGGCTATTTGTCCATCAGACATCGGGAAAACACAGTGCACAGGCAGTCTTAATTCAAACATAAGACAACGAACCTGTTTAAGAAATTTCAAGTATGCACTCTCGCCTTTTTCCAAATTTCTAACTTCCTTTAAAGAGTTATACAGAGGCCAAGCGATTTATCCAGGGGGCACAGCTCGAATGTCACTCCAAATGAAGGAGCGCAACTCTCCTGGCCTACAGCTTTACTGTAACATCAAATCTAAGTGTCTTTTTAAATGACAGTGTTCAGATGTTAATCAAAATGTTCCAAATAGTATTCCTGCTCTTGTCTGCTCGCTAGTCTGTTAGATTTACTAGTTTTAGTCCTTGTGCTATTTATACTTTCATTACATAACATCACACTACTTGATAATTGCTAGGTGATGGCATTAGCTCATCTGTTCAAGAGAAAGCCTCACCAAATTTATGTTAAAATAAGTTCTGTGAGCTCGAGTCACAGTCATACCTGTGCATGCTGCATTAATCTACCCTAGGGAAAGATAACTTCTTCAGGATTTGCCAAGGCTGTGCTGGTATTCAGCTCTGCTTTCGGATGTGTTTAGGCAAAGAACAGGACTTTCTCCCTCCAGCATGTTCCCTACTGCATGAAAAAAAATTAAGTTCTCATTAAAAAAAATTCTTCAAAAGGTATCTGCTTTCTAGAGAAAATGTCAATAACCTGGAAAACTACCGTTGAAAATTCTTTTTTTCTTTTTTTTTTTCTTTTTTTCATTGCATATGTCAGTATTTTGCTGAAGAAGGTAACATTTCCATTCTGACATAACACAAAAACGTCTCCAGGGATTTGTAATTTTGATGCTGCATGTTCTCATTTCTTCATAAGGCTAGCAAAAACTTTCCTAGTCTTTCCACCCTGAAAAAGGTCAGTGTATTTTTTTCATATCTAAAAAAAAAAATAGGTAATTTTGTTAAGAGAGCTCTTCCTGTAGAGAAATGGAAGTTTCCAGGGTATCACAGCAGTGTGCATGATTTTTTATTTTTATACATATACGCACACACATGCTTCTCTATATATACATATTGCATATATATATAATTATGTATTATTTTTAGTTGAAAATAAATTGTCATGTAGGATTTGCACAAGGTGGGAGAGCCTTTTTTTAGATACAAGCTACCCTACAAAATTGCACTTACACAGAATTATTAGGTAGAAAAAGCCAGCAAAAAGACACATTGAGACACCAGTTGATCCATGACTATTATTAAATGCCTACTTAAGACGTAATCTACAGCATATTTTATACAGTGTTTCTCTAAACTAAAGACTTGAATGCAACTGAAAGGCAGAGGTAAAGTTTGAATACAAAGAATGTATTCGGCTACTCAGCCACATCATCACAGGTGGAAACTTAACATTCTGGAATGAAATTCAATTAACTCATTCTTGTAATCAGTTTAAAAGCGGAATAGCTTAAAACACAAACGAGGTATTGTCATTTAACAGGACTATCCAACATGGAGCAATTCTCAAATACTTCATTGCAAAGAAACATTTATATTAGCTGTTGGTACTTAAATCTCCTCCACCTTGTGCCAGCTCTAGCTATGATTGTGTTCTAATGAACAACGTTTGGCTTGTTTTTAAACTCTCTCATGTCCTCTTTCATCCATGCTATACCTGAGCATTTGCCAACTCAAAATGTTGTTACAGTACCTCATACAAAGGTAGAGTGGTGTTTGTACACACCTGCAAATAATAACAGCCTGAGCACAAAAACATGCTCAAATCACACAGCTAAACCTCAGGTTAAGTCGTTCTCTCCATGGAAGCTTTTATTTCTCAACAAGGCACACACGGATAGTTATGCTTTTTCCTCTTAAATCTATCTTGGTTCAGGCTGTCATCCCTTTCTTAGTGACTTTGACCACTGTGAACAAGACCTGCATCAAGATCTGAGGCGTGATCAAGCCTTTATTTCAAGGCCAGACACCCAGTGTTTATGACACAGAACGACACTTTACTTATTCATTACTTTTATCAAACCAATTCTTTCATTAATCATTTTAGCTCTGCATTCTATAGTATGTACAGGCAGAAAACCTACACTAAACCCCCCACATTGAAAGTGCTTTTCATGCATGCTCCAAGTTAAATATTTCCCTTCGCATTAATTTTCTACAGCAACACGCCATGAATTTTTATCAAGTAATCCTAATGTAAACTGGTTTTTGGGAGAAGTTACAGGCAGGTAACACTTAAAAAGCAAAAAACTCAGTGTTAAATTCAGTTGACTGTAGCAGAGATATCTCCATTAATTTAATTTTAGCTGTTTTTCTGGAGTTCAGTTTGATTTTTTGGCTCCAGATGAAAAGTTTAGTTACAATAATCAAAGTTACTTAAGTAATTGAGTCATTCTCTGTTTTGAAATATACAAGAGTTGGTCCATATAAGAACAAATACCATAAAAAAAAAGATTAAAAACTTTACAATTGACTCCCTGGAGAGTAATTAGCCTATTGCCAAATAGCTATGACATGCTAAATCTAATGGCATCTGTGGGCCACAGCACGTTTGAGTCTTAAAATTTAGATCAAGTGAAAACACTGTATTTACACATTTGCCCGAAATCAAATTAGTGCCTAAAACATATTGCTCTGATATTTAACAGGGGTTTGTAAAATTTTCACACAATGGACTTTTGCTGACCCAGAACATTCCTTGTGGGTGGCAAGCTACTCTCAATATAAACTCCTAATGAAAAACACAAGAAATAGAAAATAGTGCCATAGAGCTGGCTACTCATCCCCACTTTCAGAAGCCAGTGGCTTCCATAGGTTGATTAGGTAATATTACTTTCATGCCTCTCTCGTTATTTCCAATACAAAGAAAAAAATAAGCAAACACATACACACATCCCCATACACACACAAACTCTGCAGGATTCAAACAAAGGAGATCTAACACAGCATACATATTTTATCACAATGCTTTTACAGCCAAGGGTAGCATGGACCAGTTTAACAGTGCCAAATGTATCTTCTAAATGATTTGTAAAATGGTTGCTTAGATGGCTCCACTAACATTCGTCACGTTGTGGGGTATGTGATTAAGAATAAGCCTGATTTATTATCCTCAACAGTGC
The DNA here is from genome assembly GCF_003945595.2 of Pipra filicauda. Taxonomy (NCBI): domain Eukaryota; kingdom Metazoa; phylum Chordata; class Aves; order Passeriformes; family Pipridae; genus Pipra; species Pipra filicauda. The sequence continues at coordinate 2,654,546 of NW_024105087.1, read as the reverse complement.
AAATGCTGGCAGTTAAATGCTGACCTTGACTAGCCATTGCCATCAAGCCCATTTGTGTGTCTGAGAGTTGGCTTTAGTAATAGTTATATGGAGAATTAATTAGAAATAACAGATTTTGTAAAGAAGAGTCAATAAACCCACAGATAATCCAGCATTTTAAAAGCTGATTATATAGGTTATTATGCTTTTCAAACCAGATGTCAGACAGGAGCACAGTTTAAACAAATGATGCCTCTCTGATGATAAAACAAAGCACTCCAAAGAAGCAGAAGCCACAATATGAATTCCAAACTCATTTTTTCCAAGTAGTTTTATTATTATGAGATCTAGATGAGTCCTTTTTAATTCCACGTCATTGACTTTTCTTTTTCATATTGAAATTCTCTGGCAGTAAAACAAACTGAAGGAACCTGGGTACACCTCGATAAATAAAGTGATGCAAAAACAAAGGAAAAAAGAAGGTGAGATCATCAAATCATATTTTTACCACAGGGAAAAAAAGCCCCAACTTTTAAGAGGAAGAATAGTTAGGATATTCAAGATGCAAAGGCTGCCTGCAGCTTACTTCTACCTGCTCACCTCATTTCTGAAGGGGCGTAACCTCCAGCAAGAGTCATCTTCTACTGGGGACTGGCACACAAAAACATGATGGTTAACTTTGCACACAGAAATCCTGAAACTAACCTCCCTGTGGCCCAAAACAAGAGCTGTGTATTTCAAATGGTATTTCACAACCAGGATGTGGTTGGTCTGGCTGAGCACAGAGACCAGAGCTTGGGCCCACCTCTCCCACGCGAGGAGGTTCAGACGGTCAGGAGGCAGCCAGGAGTTGACCAAGAGCCACCCACCAAGAGCTGCAGAGCTGGTTGTGATGCTGCAGGAGCACACTCACATGGCCTGGCCTTCACCAACCTCCATGCAGAAGGCCAGTCAGTCACGCCCAAGGAGACAAGAAACTCCCACTATGAACAACAATACAGCTCCTTGCCACCTGGCACTAAAATCAAGACACTGATTACGAAGGTAATGCTACCCCGGAAATATACTCTTTACCGCCTCCAAATAGTTCCCTGAATTCTTTCTTGGTTCCACAGATAATCTTTACGTCCTTAAGTGCTTCCTTTTGACTGGTCAGTTCTTTTAGCAGCTCTTAAGTACCTTTCTTTCTTTAACTCACCAACAACTCAGCTATCAGAGTAGACAGCACAACCATCTCCTCTTCACATTACCTCTGTTATTTTTGTGCACATTCACATAGAAACAATAATTTCATTGCCCAAGATAACTCTACTAGTCATTTGGAAAATGTTATACTGGTCAAAAGATGTCCAACAGATTACTTGACCACTACATAACGATGTTAGTCACAGCCTCCACCAGTGCCTTTCATCATCTCCCATGTTTTGCTACATGCTGCTCATTTTAACTGTCAATACTAATGTTTGGTCAGTATTAGTTTCTGCTTGTGTAACACAAATTTTTAAAAAGCTTCACTGCAGGAAGGCATCCTGGCTCTCTCCTATAAGTACTTGAATAAAGCAGATTAGCAGACTGGAAAATGGTATTTCTTAAATGTCAGAGTATATAAACCAATCTTCTTGTCAGCAGACCAAGAAAGCAGAGAGAAGTGAAAATGTGCAGAGATGAAACGACCAGATTTTTGGAGGGGAAGGCAGTCACGTGGGACCTCCTGAACGCTGAGCTAAGGAAGAACCGCTGGAACCAAACCACCCCTGAGCCTCAGCAGCAACACTCCTGTGTGCAGGAGGAGCAACATTTACCTTCTGAAGTTTGGCAAACTGCTAAATAACCTAGCTGTAAATAATGCTGTCTGAGTTTCTCAGGGCCTACAGAGATGAAGACAGAAATTATAAAAGCAATAAAGAAATTATGTTTCCTTGCATAAAACAATAGGACTCTTACGGCCACTACCAACCCTTATACCCTCAACCTTAAAAAAAAGGTTAAAATTATTGGTTTTAAGAGTAAACATTAAAACAAACAAACAATAAGTTTTAAACTCAAACTTTGAACAAGGTTTAAATATTTTAGGAAAGCTAACTATGTACTTTAGTGCATATTATGGATGATAGTTGCCAAGGATAACATCTGAATCAGTGCACGCTTGCTCTGACATCTGGAGTATTGTATAAGTCCATAAGTAATGTAAGTGGTTAGGGAAAGAATTAATTACTCCTTTAATGTCTTCTCTCCACTAGAATAACATAAATAACAAAAATACAAATTGAAAATACATTTCCAATGTAGAATATTCAGGAAATTCAATTAAGGACACAAAAATTTACCTAGAAAATAGCATCTCCTTGTGTTATAAATCAATTATTTTTGAAACGTCCCAAACTTCAGGATCCTGAAGCTCATACTTAGATTACCATTTGCTCACCTTTGTTTTGTTTCAGCTAACGATGAACTACCCCTGCATTCCACTATTACCCACTGTAATTTAAAAAATGGACCACTGTGTCACCAAGATAAACTTATTTTGCCACTTACAACTTCGAGGATATATTTCAAAGAAATTAAAATGCAAACAAACAAATAAACAAACAAAAAAACCCAACCCAACAACAACAAAGAGAAAATTCAGCAGCTGTGATATTACATTTAATCTTAGGAAATGCTTAGTATGATGGAACATGTAGGAATCAGAGAGGAAAGTGCATTTAGTTAAGAAAAAGCAAACTGAGAACTTGGATGGTTTCTTTCCTCAGCAACTCCAGCTTTCACATTAAGTTACTTTATTTAGCGATGCCTAAGGGTCATGCACCACCTTTCATACCTGGATCTTAATTATGATAACAAGCAAACTCTGACGTGCACTAATAGAAAAGGTTCCAACCTTCCTCTCAAGCCCCAGCAAATATAAAAAGATGCACTTAGGATTTTAAAAAAGCATTTAAATTCCAATGTTTATTCGGCAAATAGAAGCTGATGGGTTCTGTGCTGTAGTCACCAATGAACAGGTTCCTGTATTTAGTTTAACCTTAAGGCATATGTTGATTTTACAAAATGAAGCAAGTGTGCTATGCTCCTTCAGTTCCCATTTACCTTAGTGGATGCTGACAGGACCCAGCATTTTCCTCCATCCAGCTGTAAACCTTGACTTTTCCTTGACCTTCTCTCCTGAAATCTTTTGGTAGCAACTATAGCTGGCTATCCAAATTTTACCTCCAAATAATCTGTTGACTACAGAAAAATATAAATTTAAACATAAACAAAAGTGTGTTGTGGTGGACTGAAACTGAAGAGCACTTATCTCCCAGGGAAATAAATCTAATTTTTACCCACTGATTTAGTGATCAGAGAAGTATAACATCCTCCTACTATTCCTCTGCAATGCTCTTTTCTCTTCTAACTACTCTCACAAGGTACAAAGCCACAACTGCCCCAGGGAAATAAAATTTACTTGCTCTGCAGGTTTTTTAGTCCATAAATATAGTTATCTATTGAAATTCAATGGTTAACCTAGATAGGGAGTTTCCAATCAGGAATAAGCCTTCAGCTTTGGAAGCCAGAGAATACTAGTAAGCCTCACAGTGCATTTGCTCTAACTTTTCATATTTTGTCCACTTATAGAATTAGTGCAGTTTAAATGCATGCAATGTTGGTGTTTGTGGTGCTGATTATAAACTGCTATGTATAGCAAGATAAGGCAGGAACAGTTTATCTGGAAAATTATCTAGTTAATTATTGAAAGTCTACTTGAGGGGGGGCAGGGAGTACGTTTAACTCTTTCTTTTCCTGCACCTGCCCACCTGCCACAAATAAAAGGAGACAAACAGCTTTGAAAAATTCAATTTTTCATAGCACCATCCCATTTTTCACCATTGGCAAATACGTGAACCAGTATGCATCCTGGTAACTCTCTTAGGAGAGCGCAGTAGCGTTTACCTGGTGAGTCTGCTGCTTTATCAGTCAGCAATATTTTGAGCTGCATAAAGTGCAAGTGAGGTTCACCTGCTGGATGGGGGCACCAGTGGGAAATCATTACCATGAGGAGATAGAGGCAAGACAAGACCATGTGACTATATTGCTCTGCTACTGAAGACTTCTAAGACAAAGAAATATCGAACAAGCAAGGAAGAAGAAAAATATACATAGAAGACATAGTAGCAGGGAGATGCTAATAAGAGCATATCTTTAAAAAGCCTCCTAATTTCAAACGAAAGCTCACTACTTTATTTCAAGTTCTTCCCTCAAAGTCTAAACAAGCAACTCCTAAAAATACCTGCCTTTGCTTGAAGGTTTATTTTATGAAACCCTTAATACAGCAACCTGAAATGACATCGATGACCAGAGTATTGACCATTAATGACCTTAAGAAATGTCATTCTGTTGCAGAGACAAAAATCTACCCAGTACCTCGGGCAAGGGCTAAAGTCCTAAAAGAATACCTATATTAAAGATATTAGTTTATAACAGAAGCAGTTTGGTCCAGTTGGACATACTTTCCTATTACAAAATGTTTGTTTTAACTTTTGAGTGCATGATCTGCTTCCAGAGAAAGTCACCACACCATTAATGCCCTAACCACACAATATAAAAAGTTTACAAGAGTTCCATAATCAAATAATTTTTAAAAAAAATCAAATTATTTCATAATAGCAAAAAAAGTAAACTGAACTGCCATCCATGGTCTACTGGGGATTAAAATACCACAACAGAAAAACCTCCAGAGCAACCATGAAACCATAGGGAAAAAACGCACCAAGGCACAAAAAAAAGGTTACCATGGGAACAAAGGCTATTTTCCAACTTGTCACATAATAGCCCCAGTATGGAAGACCTTTACTCATAAGAGCAATCCCACAGGCTTAGAAAGGCAACATGTAAAATTATTACTTGAGCTGAAAGAATCTAATGGGAGGATGGAATGGGGGGTTTGGCCTTTCAACTCCCTTATGCCCCCCATCCAACAAGACAAAATTAGTATGGATGTTGAAAGCGTATTAGCATTACTGTACCAGCGTCTGCTACATTACAATACCACATAGGAACCGAAAATAGAAGTAGGAAAGTCTGCAAAACCTAAACTTTATAAACAGGAGGCAGGGAAAAAAAGAAAGGCAACAGACAGCTCACAGTATTATTTAGTACGAGTTACCAACACAGAATTGAGTAATAGGACTGGAGCATATAAGCTTTTCAGGGAAATTCCTAACATGAACAGACTTGAGTATCTTGCAACATGCAGGGAGTTTTGTCTATATTTGTAAAAGGAAGGTTGGAAAAAAAAATAATCTGCCGAAGATGATCTCACTAATCAAAAAGTAATAATCCTTAATAAGGTTAAGCACAGAGTTTACATTTTTTACTGGAAGTTTCCAGCTTGGCACTTGTTTCAGATGATACAGTAAGAGACAAACCCCAATTTTACCACCATCTCTGATTAACAGATATTTTAAAAGACAAATAGTCACATTATTTTGAAACATCTTCTGTCACTTCTAAAACCTCTATTTGAAATAATGAAGGCTTCATTTTCACTAACATTTTTCCATTTTTTAAGAAATTCAACCTTTTCATGGCATTTTAATGCATACAACTATCACTTGATACAAGAAATAAGACAACTCCTGCAGCTCTAGGTACACAGATACTGAGGTAGTTTGGAAATTTGTCTTTTCCACCTTCCTGGTCCCACAGCCCAACCCAAATATCCTCCTAAAACTATAAGGTAGAAAAGCCAGAGCAATTTCCACTTCTGTCTCCATTACTGTTCCCCTCTTGTTCCCTTAATGGGCTTTTGCTACCTTTAGACAGTGTAATAAAAAACAGTCATGATGTTTGGGGAATCTGCAAGATTATTGTGAGCAGGATACACCTGCATTAAGTAGGCAAATAGATGTGGGATTCATATCCATCAGCTTCTGGAATAAGGAGAAAAAGCAAAGAAAGAAAAATGGGATAGGAATGGGTATTCTGGCAGACCTATCTCTGCGAGTGGTGAAGCTGGCCCTAGTGCAGCAATCCTTCATTTTTCTGACTGTGGCTTCTTTGCTCGGCCAATTACATCTCCAGTGGCCTCTGCCAGTGCCTACTGTAAACACAATCTAGCCTTCAGGCACACACGTGACTCTTGGGAATGGTCCTGTGCAGGGCTAAAGGTCCCTTCCAACTCAGCATATTCTGATTCCCTTCCCAGTCTCTCTGGCTCTCAGGATGCTTACCAACAGGATGCAATTGGATTTCCTCCAATAATAATGATCCCAATCCAACCTGTGAATTTTGTCACAGGTGAAACAGCCTTCTTGGGCTTCATATCTGCTTTTAAAAATTGTGATTAGCAGAGGACATGGCAAGCAGCAGCTCCAGTTCAGACAGGGACATCACTTCTCACTTGTGCCACCTCCACTACATAAAGTGTCAATTTGCAGAGATCCTTACTCTTCTATTTACACCAAGGTACAGTCAATCCTGTTCCTGGTGATATTGTTGATTACCACATTTATTTGGACACTTCAAGTTCCCCCGTTTTCCCCTGCCTCTAGTTTATGTGGAGGGTCAGGAAGTATAGGCCAAAAGAGGGGTACATTAATGAGTATCCAACAGCCCCATTTCCCATCCTATTCTTGTAGATGCAATGCAGATATTCTTTCCATCCTTCTTCTTAACTTAGAAAGCCAGGTAAGCTGAATGATAAGCAGGGTGGAGAGAAGAGAGATGCAAGGCACTCATCATTGTGGTGCCTTCCTCTCTTCACTTTCTTGCCAAAGAGCTTGTTTTGAAATGGACACACAGAAAAAGACTCTTTAGACTAATCATCACCAGTTAGAAAGACACTTGCATCCACAAGAGCAATCAGGAAGACAGTATTGCCAGAGCATCTGATCTCACACTCCAGCACACACATAACCTCCAAATGCACCAACAGCACTTATGCTGTACAGCCTTAAGAGCGATTCACAATTTTTAATTTCACATAACCCTTCAATTTGGGTATAATTATACCTATTTTAGACACCTGGAGACCATGACAGAGGAATGGTTTAGGTCATAAACCAAAACAGCATTAGATCCAAAAGGCAGTTGTTCAGAGTTCACTATGAAAGTGGAGAATTGCACATGGGAGAAACAGTTTTAGAAACTAGATGCACAGTTAACATTCAAGAATCCCTTTTAAAATCCACAGTATTACATAATAGGAAAACTCTGTTCCCGTTAACTAAATAAAAATTCTATTGATAGCCTGTAGAAGTGGAAGGTAAACTCAACTGCACATGTTTTTAAAATATTCTAAACCCCGAGTCCTTTCAACTCCTCTTTCCCTATTTTCACAGCAAGCGTAACTGCTGACATGTAATACAGCTATACTGTAATAAATAACTATAAATTTTAACTTTTAAATCAATTAAAATACTCTTCCATTATATGTCAGAGTGACAAGTAATAGCCTGCTGAGTGCCATGGAAAATTTTGGTCAAATAGCAGACGAGGGCTGCAATCACTGACTGATACCTAGAGCAAAGGCTTTTGGTAATTCTCCCACAAGCAATCACAATTGCTGACAAAGTTCAAATTTGTCTTGACAGGATTGTCAAGGCAAACTAGAAACGTTCACAATTGCAAGTCAAAGAATTCATTTTTATTCAGCTGAAATTCACTCTACTGCTCACATACTAATGATATACAGTACTGTACCTACCACTCTCTCTGGCTGAATAGCCAAAATCCATATAGCAAAAACTAAAGGAAAATGGGAACACTAAGCAAAATACCGACCAGGAAAGTTATGTTCTACAACTAACACAGCCCCAGTTCATCTCCCAAATCCTCTGCTACATACTGTCAAAATTCTCTTGCAACATATAGCAGGCCTTGATTTTGGAAGGCAGCTTGAATTTAACTGCGGTGGGAATAAGAGCTGGTACAATAATTAAAAACACCACCATTCCTCCCATTTCAGGAAAAGGATGTTTAACTGTTTATGAGCAAAAGCACATTACTGTAGAGGCAAACTGGCAGTTAAGTGTGCATAATTATGTGCTTATGCATAAATTTACACAATTTATATAGAAATCAAGGTGTATAGCAGAGTGAGCAAACATTATTACTTGCTAAACCATCACCCCCCAGAACTCATTTATGCAGCCTGAGGCACAGACTTTCAATCTCATTTAGCAAGGACCACAATATTTACATTTATTGTTGTACCACAAATATTACTCACTGACACAACTGGTCCCACACGGAGCGCAATTAAAACCAAAGAGAAAGAAGCTGATGACATACATTCTTTGCTTCATTAACTAATTTCATAGAACCTCTGAATGGACTGGGTTGGAAAGGACCTTAAAGATCATCTGGTGCCAAACCCCCTGGCATGGGCAAGGACACCTTCCACTCGACCAGGTTGCTCAAAGCCCTATTCAACCTGGCTTTGAATTTCTGCCTATTCTAAAACAATCTGCTTCTTTTTCCCTCCTGTAGCCATCAAAATTATTTCTGCTAAAAACAGGTGTGGAATATGCAGAATAAGCACTTGGGGAAGAAAAAAGATGACTCAATGAAGAGTAAGCTTTGAGCACCCACAGTTTCAAATGCTGCAGCAATTACAGTGTAACTTAATTTTATTACATGGCTGGAGGGTCCAAGAAGTCCCCACTATCCCCACTTGCAAACCTTCAGGCTTCAGACCACTTCATTCCATGCAACTCCTGCCATGGGAGCCCACCACTGTCATGAAGCAGTAAGAGACTTACAACTTCTTACTTCCCTATTTGCTTTCTGTATTCCCCAATAATATACACAAAATAAAGCAAGTGCTGAGCTACAAAGTATATGAAGAAAATGGTTTTGCAATTTTTAAAAATTATTAAGTTCTAATTCAGGAGCAGGAATAATGAAACCTTGTTTCCTTAGTCTTTCTCCTCCCTGCTTGCAACGTTTAATAGGAGAAAAATGCTAACTAGCCCCTTTCCTTTAGTGGGGCCACTAATTGGGTGCCTTTCCTCCTTCCAGTCACTTCTTTTAATGGAACTGGTAAGAGATAACAGCTAAAATTGAATAGCTGTAATAGCTACCCACTGTCAAATTTAGTTGAAGTTGGCTGACATTCAAAACTTATTAGGCGGGAACACACAGACAGCTCAGTTACATAAAAATCTCCTTAGGCTCTGTCTGGGGTTCTGCTGGACTTGCTACCAGAAAGCACTAACTGTTTGCAGCATGTTATCAGTCACAGATACTCACCGGATTCACCTGCTTTTGTTTGTTTTCCTCAAGTAAAGTGTTCTAGTTTTGCACATACCTATAGATGTCTGGTTACTGAATTTCCAAAAGCTTGCCTGCAGTGGATAGTATCACTGTCTTTTGTGTGGTTTTGCACTCCAAACGTGGACTTCCCTTGAACACATCCTAGCAATATTTCCTGGGCTTGCCTCAGAGCCATTCTGATTTTAACGAGCCCATAGAAAGCAGCTTCAGGCAACACACTGTCCATCCTCTTCTTCAAAAATCTGTGCTCCTGTATCTACAGAAACAGTGTTTCTAAGCTATTTGAAAACACTTGTAAGAACTTGACACCTAAAATCTTTTCCAGGCTTTTTACACCAGGAAGGACTCAAAGACACTCCAAGAAGAACCCGCTAATGCTTGGAAGAAACAAGGCTGTTATCCAAATTTCACAGTCACACAGAGGAATGTTAATAAAAGTAAATGCATACCAAGCACTTGTTTGAAGTTCAACGCTTCTTTCATTCCAGAAACACTGCTTTAATCTCGCAAATGCTGCTCTGCCTTTTGTTATCCCCTTTCGTGACTGTGTTGTCAAGCACAGCACTCAGGCAAACTTGCTGCAGGAGGAGCAGAAATCGCCTACAAATGTCAAGCCTACACCACCAACATGAGTGGTGTCTTCTAGCAGAGCGAGGCTGACACAGGACCTCAAGTTTTCAACACAATAATACTCAGGCCAAGCTGAGTTTGGCAGGATAATCTGGAGAGTCAGTCCCTCCTGCTTTCCACCATTTGGGAACCAACTGCAGTCGCTGGCATGGAGTGGGCTGCAGGTTATCAGTTGCGCAACATTGGTTTGATGCAAAACCGCCTGAAGTTGAAAATTCCAAGAACCCTGTGACACGGAAGGCAGTTTCACCTATCGCAGTCATCAAACTTGTCAAGAAGCAGCCCTGCCTACAAGACACCAAGGCAGATCAGGGCAGGGAAAAAGCCCCGTGTCTTTCTGACAGAGGAAAGCTGTGATGTTCTGGTCTGACTGAATGTACTCACCAAAGTTGCCAATTCAAGAGCTTGCCCAAACGGCTGAATTTTACCGAATCCTAAAGAAACCCCCTTGAGATTGATGGTGTTACAGGCCTTGATTTACTTGACAAAGAAAATGTACAGGCCTTTATTCTAAAATTTTCTAAGATTTCCTTGGCTGAAAAATTGCATTAGCTCTTCCTCAATCAAAACAAACCTCCAGTCTGCTGACAATTATTCCAGTAAAGGTAGAAGTTTCTTTTTCCTGCAAGAAGTGAACGATGACACCATTTTCTAAAGCACGAGCTCTACTGTTTTTGTAGAGTTGAATCTCTCCACCCTGAGCTCCTGAGGAATCATCTTCTAGTCCCTGATGCCTGCAGACAGTTGTGCTTTTGTCAGGCCAGGTGGTGCTCTCTGGCCAGCTACTCCAGCAGAATTACCACAAGCACCTGCTGCCCTTCTTTACGGTATTTACAGGACAGACAGAAGAGTCCATGCTATTTTGCTGCCTGCTGTTCTTGGCTGGGTAGGTCGGAAAACTTTGTTTAATGCTTCATTAGAGATGCTAGATAGAAATTTTAATAAATTGGTGCACTCCATCAATTCGGCATTTCCTTGTAGCTGGCTCTCAGTGTTTGATCATTTTGATTACGGACCGATGCAACACCACTGAATTTACAGCCACAGATTAGTTTTAAGCAGCCACAGAACTTCATGTCTGTTCTTATGCCTTTTCTGCCATTATAAACCACCAGCAAACCTCCCCTGCCCTTGTTTTTCGCAGGAATCGCACATGCAACCACAGCAAATTCATGGTGGCCACTGTGAAAGCAGAGTTGGTAAGGTTTTACCAGGCAGCCATAGGCTGCCTGTGATCACTGTGAAAGCTCCTTAAAAACACTGGTCCCACCTGGCAGCAGAAGATATAACAACTACATTAAAATTCAGGAAAAGAACAGAATAAAAGTGGCTTTCATAAATGTTGTAGATACTGCTAAAAGCAGAACCCCCAAATAATGCAACTGGCTGTGCTCCTAAAGGCATTTACTAACTATTTTAAAGTTACTACGGTTGCATGAAGAGAAAAAAAACACCCTACAAACTATGGTATGAAGAGAGTCTAAGTCTATGAATGAATATTGATAAACTGCTGATCATAATGTGCCATAATTATTCTTAGAGCATGAGGTCACAATCCTAAATTATGAAACTGCTGAAATAATATTTTTTTGAAGTTTCATCTTTCCCTTATGCATAAAAATCTCTGCTAAGCCTGCAAAATCTTGACCTCAAATTTAAGGACATTATGCTACTTTAATAAATTATATAGAAGGCTTGACTTGTGATCAAGAAAATATTAAGTCTTGGGTTATTATACTCTACATTGTTTCTTTACTCATTAAACCTGAAGAGCTTTCATTAAAAATAGAGTAATTCAATTCACTGACATACTATTAACAAAACATGATATACATATTTAAATTCCAATGCTGTGAAAGAGATGACAGGGATAAACTAAATAGCTGAAATCCAGATGATATAAAAGAAACTCAAAATCTTATCTATAAAGAAAGGGCTTCAACATTTTAACTTAGTCCAAATTTATTTTAATGGGCATTATGTCATGGAAAAAAAAGTTTACAGAAAAAATATGTATTACTTTGGATATTGTTGTCTTAAGCAAATACACTTCAGCTCTATACTTAATTAGAATTAGATGGCAAATTTTGTCAGTGTCTCCTATTCCTCTTCAAAATTTGATATATATTTTTGCTGTTCCTGATAAGGTTACAGTGGCCTGTATACATGATTGAGAAGTTATCCACCAAGACTGTTACTCAAGTGCACAAGTACAGCCATCACCCCAATTAACTTTTTATGAGCTGTTCCACTGCTCTAGAAAAAGTGCACTGCTACCAGAAAAAAACTGCTCATTAGAAAGCAGCCTGTTAAGGTATTTTTAAATATAACAATGCAATTTCAGTAGACACATGCACATTATTTTTTAAGGAGAAGAGGAACCGAAGCATTTTACTCTGGAGCTGAGTGGTTTAAAATTTTAATGAAGAAAGGATTTAAGATTGTATTATAGGAAACCATGTCTCATTGACAGAAATGTAGTTGAGACAGTCCTGCAGATCTTTCCATCTCTTACTTCTGTGCCCTTTTACCCTAGGCACGCATACGCTTCCACTGAGTCTGAAGACTGGCAGGGAAGCAGGGACTGAGTGCTACTTCCAGGTGGCTTCTCCTGTAAGGGAATCTCTGCCACAGCTTCCCTTCACATCCTCAACACTACTGGAAATAACTCTGCACTCCTAAGCTGAAACTCCTCCTCTATCAAACGGAGAAAATTTTAAATTATTTAAGTGAAGAAGTGGCAAAATTATTCTCTCCTGATTATGCTAAGCAGAGGAGAGGGAAAAAAGAGGGGGAGAATGAGGGAATATGGCAAACCTGTCCTGGTCAATCAACTCTATCAACCAGCGAGTTGCTAAACTCTTGAGAGTGCTCTGAGGTGCTCTGGTTATTACTGATAGTACAGATAGATTACATACATCACTTCTGTATTACTGCACTCCTTAAGTCTTTTGAGAAATTTACACATGTAAAACAATCAGTAATACTTGAAGCCGTGCCCTTCATTCCCAGTTTTCTGCAATTTCCTTATTAAAAGTACCCAAGAAGCCATCTTATCTGATATTCTAACCAGGTTTGGACAAAATACAAAAAATATTTCATAACTTAATTACCAGATTGATGAGTGACACTAGAGCACGACCTGTCAAATTGTTACTGAACATCACCTTTTAAATTACTGTCTACCCAGTTGTTTCAAACACATGTAGTTTTCTTAGTCCAAATGAGCTTGTTGCTTAAAATACTCCTGCATCCCACACATTTGTTCCTGGAAAATAAAAGATGATGGAGCCCATCAGAAATACTGTCTGGCATGTTTACCTGTCTCAAGCTCTCCCGTTATTTTGCAGCATCCTCCCCTGCTGTGAATTTATCAGAATAACATTTTCCTGAAACAAAGCATGCAAATAACCATTGGGTAGTGTGAGGACACACTACCCAAAAATGTCATAAAGGAAAAACCTTGTTGTAAATTGCTAACACTTCATTGTTAACTTGCTGCTCACACTTGATCTTAACATTTACCCCCCCACATGTCCAGATCTCCAAGGATGACTCTAGGGATCCAACACCTCACGAGCTTACTTATGTACATTAAGGCTGACAGTCCAACAGCCTTTCTTTCCCTCTCTGTCTCCCACCTCTCTTCTCTATGTCCTCATAAACAATACCACCTAAAACCAAAATTATATGCAAGAATAACAATGGGCAACAGCGAGACTTAGCCCAGCAACAGAGTCAAAGTATGACATTTACAGCTGCTGCATGCTGCTAACTCCAGTCCTGTTAGGGCCAGCTTCAAAACTGCCTCAGATTAGATACAGAAACAAAATTCTGAGCTGCTCTAGAGTTTTGTTACAGTTCCCTGCCAGCCTCCAGAGGGGAGCTAACAGAGCAGAGGACAAATGACATGCATGATCCTCCCTCACCACAAACCTCCTTAATTCTCTACAAGGAATGTATATGAAATACAGCATAGGTCATACAGATACCACCCTAGAAGAATAAAATAATAATAAAAAAATTTGCTCTCTCCTGGTTTTCCCAGTAAGACAAAATTAATGTTGAGCTGTGTGATCAGCTCCTTAGTGTACAACCATATAGTTTATTTATATAGCTATTCTCTTCCTATATTTTTTAATAATCTTCTAGCTTTTTGCCTTTCAGCTGAAGGCAATCTCTTCACATTTTATGCATAATGGAGCCAAAACAGGTATCAGTGTTTAACAATGATTCCCTTAAATTTCTTGGATGAAGAGAGGGAAAATTTAAGGAAGAAAGAAATTAAGGAGTATATCTGGTCCTATCTCTTACCATTTTACCACAACATGAAGGGAAAGGGGGGGGGGGGAGATAGTCTAATTTAGTGGTCAAAATGATATACTGGAAGCTCTACATGCTTCCAAGGCTACTTCTAAAGAAAGTTTTGTGCTTATGCAAGTCTGTTCATGGAAAGGTACCATATGCTTATAATCATTTATCCTTTATACAATGCATACTTCATGAAATTTGTAGGGTCTTCTTTATTTTTTTTTTTCCTTCCCTAACAGTGAGATTCACAGATCTGAAAGGATGCTAAATACCAAATCTGTAAAAGTTCATGACAGTCCATGGCAAAACTCCATTTTACTTTGGATTAAATACATTTGGTGACATTCCAAACAAGCCCGTCAATACGTGCACAAAACAGGACTACTGGTTCCCCAGGAGAGAGATATCACTTGTTTGCTCTGTGTGTGCTCTATGAAGACATTTGTGTATAAATTGACAAGGATGCTATCTTGATATGCAGAATATTTCTGCAAGTGCTAAAAGTTGAATGTGTCTGTTCAACTGAGAAAGGGGTTGAATGTCCCATTCAAGAGTTACAAGCACTAACTGTAATTCTGTACAAGTTTTTCTGAAAACTTATATATGGACCGAAACAGGCAAGAAAGCCCTTCTCTCCACTGGATGTTTACTCCTTTTATAGCTAATATTCCAATTATTTGAGGGGATTTCACAGATTGCAAATAATTCTTTGCTCTCTTTTCATCTCCCTATTATGGCTAGGGATGAAGTCACAAAATCTTTTAAAACTTTTCCCCAGTATTTGGTCAGTATCTGTTAATTATTTTAGATTGAACTACCTCTTCTGCAGTGTTATAGCATAATTTAAGCATTCAACTTCAATCTGTTAAGTAGACTAGAAGAGTTACATATATTTCTCACTTCTAAGCTTTTAGTTTAAGAGTTTTTCCCTTGTGGCTGCCTTAGTTTGTATTCCCTTCCTTATTTCCTCAAGCTTTTCTCTCAAGATTCAGACATTTTCCTCTACACTTCAGCATGCTAAACACATCTTTGGGTAGGATTTAAAGGGCTCAGATGTCAGGAATGTAAACTATTTTTCCTTTAAGAGCAGAATTGGCACATTACGCTATTTCAAAGATAAGTGTATTTGAGGCAGAAACTTGCCTTCAAGTTTTATTCTCTTTTATCAGCAACAACATCTTGAAAATCCTGGCTACGGTGAAATAAGAAATGTTGTATTCATTGACCTTTTTGCTAAGGTGTGTCATCATTAAATTTGAATATACTGCACTACATGTTCATATACAGTTTCACAGGTTTCTTCTGGATATTTTCATATAAATACAAAACTCGGAGCTACTCTTTCCTCTTCCCAACTAAGTCAGAAATCATATACGCAATGCCTGCACTAAAGTAAAAAAACTGTCTTTGGCATTTGTGGTTGCCTGCTGAAGATTACTTTTGTGTATAACCCAAAGCATTTTATCCCAGACCTTTATTCAAACTAAAGTGACTGTGTCATCATCCATAATTCAGAGGCAGCACCTGTTGGGTTTGTATTAACAACCTGATACTTAAGTAAACTGTTTGGAGCTGGGGCCGGCAAAAATATCCTGTACTTGCAAATCTTATACTGAAAGAGCTGAGATTGGTTTCAGTAAGTAATGCCAATATTTTCAGTTTCAAAAAAAAAAAAAGTATAATGAGTAGGACAACCTCCAGGCAAGATGTTCGAAATGTATAAGAAATCAAATATCAAGAGATACGGTTAGAAAAGTGAGAATATCAGTTTGGCGAAAAAAAAAAAAAAAAGACAACTTCCACTCCACCACCATTTTTACCTCTTTTTAAACGTTTCCTCAATTCCCAACAGAGTACATCTAAAACTAACCTAGTCACCATGGTGGGCACTGCTTTTCAGGCATCCATGAAGAAAGTAGTTATGCAATATTTCTATAAACATGCAACATTCAACATAGTGTCAGTTCTTCGCAATTCACAGTTTTAAATGATAAATGCAAATATACTACTTAGACCTACATGTGTATCTCAAAAATCTAGCTTGGATAGTCAGACTTATTTTTGGGAACAAAGACCAGCAACTCATTTTTCTGACAGAAATCAAGGTCAAAATTCTGCAAACTCGCTTACTAAGAAGTAGCAGTTGAAGACTGAGGAAGCTAGAAAAATCAGATCTGATGCCATCACAACAACTTTGTAGTTAGCCATGCTAACACAGTTTCCTGGGTACAGTGCTCCTAAGAGGATCTCATAACACTGCAAAATCAGAGCATGCAGATGACTGGTGAGGCAAATCTTCCAAGTGACTTGTATATTCAACGAGGGAGACAAGGTAATTTTTAACATCATCTCTTATCGCAAAATTAAGTCATCTCAAGCCTGCTGCAGCAACTTAAAAGGCCAGTCCAGAAGGTAAGGAGGCCACGTTGGATGGAGGATCATTAGGATGCCTTGGTACCAATGTCCACAGGGCCTTGAAAATTGGTTCTACGTGACAAAGTCATCGCGTGTACAATGAAGGCTGCTTTGCCTTAGCGTCATGGGTTTGATGATCATGTCCAGACTCAATATATACATATATCTATGTAATTAAAATTATTATTAGAACAGCAAATATAAATATGTACATATAGAGGAGATACAGTACCATACAGTTGTTTGGGTTTTTTACTGTACAATATCATTTACTTCGAGGTGTCAGAATGAGGAAAATATAATATATTAAAAAAAGTAATTATGGAGACAGGTGGGACACAGCAATATTTCCTTTCTGTTATTGGTTTCCTTGAAGATTAACAGTGGACAGAAGACCTTAAATCAACTCAATTCTACACTACTTATAAATTCAATCCTGCCATTTTACTGCATGAATAATGATCAAATTAAGTGTCTATGAAATATGGAGTCTGTTTCCTCCTTTTTTTTTTCCTAATCTCCATCTTGAAACAGACCACTAAGACATCAAATAGAGAGACAACAATGAAATATCACGAGGAACTTTGGGCACAAAAACAACGACTCCTTACCAAGGTCTGTGATAGCTACTAGATAACCTGACAGTGATGTGCTGCCACCTCACCAGATATGAAACAAATAATAATAAAAAAATTAAAAAAAAAAGAAAGAAAGAAAGAAAGAAAAAACCCAACATTTAAGTATATTGGAAAGGGTCCCACGCTGGCTATTTCATGGAAGATGGCATAACAGGAAAAATCGACAAGGGAGAACACTGCAGAGATTTTGTGTTCAGCAGAAGATACTGCAGCATCAGTCCTCAACAATCAGGATTGACCCAAATGGAGAAACACAGACCAAAATTCTGAAAACATACACCTAGTCCTTCATCATGTATTTTTCTGTCTCTCTATATTGTATAAACCAAAGATCTTATTCAAACACAAATACAGCCTAGATGCTGTAGAAATCCGTCTCATTCAGCACTCCCTACCAACGTGTTCCTGGAGAAACAGAAAGACCAGAAAGTCAAACAAACTGTATGTCAGGGAACTGTTTTCCCCCGTGAAGCACTTGTGAACTCTGAAGGAACACTACTCCTCCATGCCAAGTGGACATCCTTTGAGATGGGATAAGCCACTGGTATAGTTAAGGATAGAAACAGAATCCCAAATCATCCATTCTACGACAATACTAGAAATTTTTCCGCAAGGATTCGTATTTCTATTCATCAGCCAAAGAAACTGACAGGTAAGTCTCGAGCTTAAGTAAGTCTTGAGACATTTCCATTTCTGGCTTATGGTGATGCGAATTTGCCCTGCTTCTACTCAGGGTACTCTGGTCTCTGAGCCTCAGAATTAAAAAGCTATCAATTATAACTAAATTGAATATTTAATTTAAACACATAAGATTTTAGTTTTACAAGGACTGTTAGCACAAGCAAACCCAGAGCCCTGCCTCTGCAGCCACTCTCCACTATGGGGCCAACCACTGCTTCCAACAGAGGCGTCACAGAGGGGAGCAATATAAGTGTATAATCTCAGATGATACGATCCAGTAGCTGGATGGGCAGGAAAATCTCTGAGTCCAGATGAAGCCCAGGTTGCTATTATTTGTGGAATACCCAAACTCTGAAGATCACAAGAGGAAAACCTCTTCAGCAGAGTTATATTGCATCCAGCCATAATGCAAGACCAATTTAACTACCATCAATACAGATGCACAGCAGGTTGAAAAACAAAACAAAACACACATAAATTCAGAGGCTCACACAACAGTATTTATAAAGCCTTATATCCAGCTACCCAAATCCAGAGAACACACTTGTCAATCCACCAGGAATAACAAACTATAAAAGTTAAGAGTATTACAAAAAAGCAAAAAATCATACAAAAAACCTAATACAAGAGAAAAAAGTACAACTTAAATACAAAGAATCAATTTCAGCAAGTTCTGAGCACTTATTTAAGTCCTGGTTTCACAATCTTACAGTAAGATCTGAGTCTCAGATCTGACCATGAGCCACGAGAACATTCCTACCATTTAGTGTGGGCCAGAAATTCACTTTATGACTGACATAGGATGCCAGACCAGCTACTGGGCTGCATTACAATGAAATCCTTCCCTCAAACCAACTCTGAGAAAGTTTTAGCCACAAAGCCAGAGCAAGAACATCAGCAATGTTCAAGTAAGCAGCCAGGAGGCACACGTACCCCTGGCAGAAATTTTATCCTCACAAAAGAGCCTTTTTTTTGCAATTAGGTAAAAATAAGCTTAAATATATTAAATACTAGTGAACTACACATACTTTCCCTCCTCCTCCCCCTAAACTTTCAAGATCAAGGGAGTAAAGACTTTATTTTTTTTTTAACCTTAATTTTAATTATATTCCCGTCCTTCATACTGTAATTTCTTCTGGTTCAGAGCTGGAGAATGAAAACAAACAAACAAACACCACAAAAACCAAAATCAAAGCCTGAAGCGGCTTCAGGGTAGAGGTTTATTTAACACACACATTTCAGTGTTACTTGAAGCTAGGGAATAGTTAAGCAGTGATTATAATTTAGAGTATGCAGAGAGGAACTGTAATAACTGTACATCTGGGCAGTGGGCTGAAGTGGAAGAGATGATGTTTTATTCCATCTCTTCCACACTCCTAAAGGACATGGCAGCTGGCATGAGAGTCAAGCAGCAAGGTAAGCACTCGCAGTGTGACAAAGCTTGCACGTGAACCCCATCTAAGTCTTTTTAAAATTATACGTATGTATGTATATACACACACCATATATAGATATGTCACCAAATAAACTGTCTGCAAAGTTTACTTCTCCATCAAAGGCACAAGCTGTCACTGCTGGGAGCCAGAAGCTAAATGTCATTAGGGCACAGGCTCTGACACAACTTGCCAAGAGGTAGGAGCTGCATGGAGGCCCTGCTGCACCCAAACTGTATAATGCTGGTACACAGCTCTCCAGAAGTTTATCACATTACAGAGTTTCCCTTACTGAATCAGCAATCCCTGTAGACACCCCTGCGTGGTCACCTGCCCTCCTGTGGGCAGCATATGATAGACTAGGGTCTGTTGAAAGGATTTAGAAGAAAGAAAGAACACCACCACCCCCCTCAAATCTTCATGAAAACCAACATCTGGCATGTGCTCAGGTTGATGACATGTTCTACAGTTACAACTGCAAAATACTGCAAAATTTTAAAGATAATACGTTAACTACTCCTGAAACCCATTTTGCATTTTTTAATTTTGTGGCAAAGTAACACCAGTGGAACACAGAGATAACTAAAGTTGCCAAACAACTCTCCACTTATTAATAGAAAAAGTAAAGTTGGTTCTTTGTTTAAAACTAAGCATGGGTGTGTTTCAGTCCAAAAGAATCCGTGTTGCAGCAAAAATGCTATAGGTGTTCCTGAAAAAAACAAAGTGAGGGGGAAACACTGCTTTGACAGTTTTCATATTTCCTACAATTGACCCTTTGAAAGCCAGTATTTCCATGTTTTAGTGTGCAGACTTTGAAGTGACCTTGGAGTCAAAGGTGGTGCTTTTTCCAGCAGAGGGAAAATCCGTTCAAACCCACCTCCTAAAAGCAGCGTTCGCATGCACTCCATAGTGGTTTGCAGTATTTGGCAGCAGCATTCCCTCCATCTTAGCTACACTGAGCAAGCTGCAGATGAGGGTTGGACAAAGTTCATTCTTCTCCCTTCCTCCCCCTGCACAGATGCTCATTCTTGCTGTTGTGAACTGCCGCACCTGAACTGAGATGAAGGGCACGTGAATCCCATCTTATCTCTGCAAATGCCTTGCTGCTATGCAGACTGAAAAGGTAGGGAAGGTCCCAATCCAAACACAAAGGGACCAGGACAGGCAATGCAATTATATTTACCTGAGTCTGCTGAGCTGCAACAAGTGGATATAAACGCAGTATCACAAGGTGAAACCTTGTAAGCAGAAGAAAAGAAGAGACAGACTATTGGGAAGAGTGACAAAAAGTTCTGCAGCAACGTGGGTTGAAATATAGGGTTATTTAGAACAGAGTACAAGATTAGGTGGAGAGGTGAAGACTCCACGACATCATGAACATCTCCCTGCACCTTCTTACCACTTAGGGCCTCTTTCTACAGCAAGTCTGTTAGCAAAAGCAGCAAGGTCCATTTTTAAGGTTCAATGAGCCACACAGATGGCAATGCTCTTCCATGAAATGGAATTCATTTCCACCTACTTTCTTAAGAGGTCTCAGAAGTGCTTGTGATCGTACAGCTTTGTGACTGTATGCAACCTGAGCTACTACAACTCTGCTTTGTGCACTGGCTGAACAAACCATTACCTGAACAGCAAATTTAGAGGAGCAAACTCAAGTATATTCTATAACTGGAAAATCTAGCATTAGGAAGAAGACTGTGCCTCCTTCATTTCAGAAACCTGAATGAGGCTGGAAAGTTTCGGCAGAAAATGACTGATCTGAGTTAAGAAAGCACAGTATCACTACAAAGACCTGAATTTATCATAACTTTTCCACATGCTATATAATAATACTTTTCATGAAAACGCATGCTTTTGCCAAAGATTTCTCTCACTTTTATCTTTGAACTGTGAAAAGACTCCAAAAAGTTAAGCTAGCCAATAGCCTACATTTAAGGCAATTTGCAAACTTTGCACCAAGTTCATTAATACTGAAAATTTAATTAAAAAAGCAGCCTTTGAATAGCCACATTGATTACAATTTTCTGCAATTAAAATCCATTTGCATACTTGGAAAAATGCTTACAGAAAACAGTGCTTACACCTTTACCATGTGGAGTAATTGCAAACGCACAGAGTCCAGAAGAATGTATGGCTTGCTTACAGCACTCCAAACTGTTTGAATTATTTTGGACTGCATTTTCTCCAGCTCTGCCAGGTAAAAGGAGAGGCAAGAGGAGGGCAGGCCAGAACAAACACGGTTTCCACCACGAAGGCGGCATTGGGAAGGGGAAGCGCGCGGCTCCTGAACATCAGAGCACGCGAACAGTTCCCGCTGAGCGGCCACATGACCCACTGTTGGATGGTAATGATTACGAGGTCCTCCCTGGATGTCCACAGATGTGGCAACACTCAGGAGGAAGAAACAAAGCAGGAGGACGATGGGAGCTCAAAGAGAAAGACCACTGTCTCCTTTTCCAAGGAAAATTCAGCTTGCCCGTTTCACCTCTCCTCTTGAAAGTTTGAAAAGGCTGCCCTGTCCTTACAAGGCACGATCTTTAAGATCCATCAATAAAGATCTCAGAAAAAAGATTCAAGCCTGCTAATATTCTAATTTATAAGTAGAATTCTAAATATCTTTTAAACATTTAGTAATACTAGACTCTCCATAGGACTTCTGTGTCTATACTTTAAGTATTATGAAATACAAATTAAGTTCACAATCTAGTATTTTTGTCATGGGAATGGTTCTCAAGTTCCTAGGCTTAGCAGATGGTCGATAACAGATTTCACTATTTCCTGTTTTTCCCCCATTTTCTTGGATTTCAGCAACAGAATAGATCTTTTCCTGAGCAATCTGTTCAGTTTGATTGCGTGTCTTTTCTGAATTATATCCAGTACTTATTTTTCTTTTGTAGTTCCCCCCCCCACTGTGTCTCTTCTCTGAACACTGAAAGTTTTCTTTGGTTTGTAGTTGCTGGACAGGAATAAAAGCAAATCTCAGATGAAGCAGACAAAATGCATGTTAACTTTTCTCAAGTTGTTTCTACTATGCAAATTATTCCCAACAAGTCACACGCACAGACACGCACTTCCTAACCTACAATTTTGTTTTTACAGAATCGTAATTCACTTCTCTCTGTCTTGGCTCCAACTTCAGGATTTCTCTGCAGAGTTACTCCTAAATATCTCCATACCCACATTATAGGTAAGGGCACTTTTCCTATGTAACTGATTTCAAAATTCTCTAATTTGGAACAAAACTACCTACTGCCTTGAAACTACCTCCACCCACAGAACGAGGGACTGAGATGCTTTCCCTGCCTTCCAAAGTGCTCCCTTCACATCCAGGTACGTCACCACTCCGAGGTTCACTCTGATGCAGTGGCTGTTTCCCGCTATGCAATCTAGACGTGACGGAGAAGAACACGTTCAGCAGATTTATAAAAAGTTTGAATTGCTCTGGAGAACAGTCATCCACCGGCCTCCCTGCTGCCATAAAGGGAAATGCTCACAGCACAGAGACGAGAGGAAAATCCCAGGTTCACTGGCTCTTTAAGCCAATGCAATAAATCAAGAGTTACATAACTCCTTTTTTTTCCCCCCTCCTAAAAATACATTCTTTGCTTGAAATATAATTATTAAGTATGAAAAAATGAAATGGTGTTTCCATGGTTTTTAGTAGCTCTTAGGTTGAAACATGGAGGCCTTCGGAAGAAAGACTCTGTGGGGAAATGCGAAGGGAACAGCAGCAGCAGCATTGCATCAGGATGGAGGAAGATGCACAGCACCAAGAAAGAGCTGACAACTGTGCAAAGAGTGCTGGCTTTTATCTGAAATGCTGCTGTCTGACTGCTCACCTACAGCCTTGGGGACCTGCCCCCTTCACTGGAGTGGCACAGCCGCCATGAACAAAGTCTGCTGGAGGGCTCCCTGGGTTCCAGAGGAGGTGATCCACTCTGGATCAGGTGCTCACTCTGGTCATTGGGGGCAGAGGATGTGGCTCAAGGGTCCCTAGGGTGGGTGCTGCACCCATAGCAGACATGCCCTTCTCGGCCCTGCACAACTTGTAGCACCCTGAAGGGGCTCATGGGCAACTACACACGTGTGCAAGCTGCACACAAGGTCATCTCCAGCAACTCCCACTCTCCGAGCACAGATGGAGGCACTCCAAGAGCAGAGGACTATTTCTGGCTGACCATGTTGGGCTGCTGTTGCCTGTCCCAGCTGAGATGAGCCACAGCCCTTTGCTGCCAACCCTGGGAACAGGTGCTGCTCCTAAGGAGAACCAGCAGCCCTCAGTGCCAGCACCAAGGGGCTTTGTTCCTGGCAAGGACAAACTTCAGCAGTGCAACGCTAGACCTCCTTCATCTAGGGAACATCAGAAACCTTGAGGGTCTGTTTCTTGGATCAGAGGAACTGTAATCTTTTTATAACTAGTTAAATGATGTCATATGCTCATTAGCTTTCCAGACTCTATTTGGAAGGCAATTTTTTTTTTTACTCTCTTGTTCTCTTTTTTTTCTTGACTGCTTAGTTTCTATTCAGCACGAGTGCTCTGCTCTGAAAATTCTGCCAAGGGTTTTCCACATTCTCTGCACAGCCCTCTAACTGCATTGCAGAAAAATAAGACTCATATATACACATTCAACCTTGCTCCTCAAACGTCTTTAAAAGTTTCATCTTTTTAATTCAAGTTCCTACTGGAAAAAAATAAGTTGATAATCTACCCAGAAATACAATTCTGCATGTTCCTGCACCAAGCCAAAACCACAGAATTTACTACCACAGAAAACACAGAAGTAAAATGAATGAAATTAATCTGTTGGAGTTTTTTCCCTCCAATCTCTGCTGGGTCATTGCAGTAATCCAGAAAAAGAAATCTCCTGAAATCAAAACTGAAGCACTAGATTCAGCTACATTGCTTCAGTGCATAAGAAGTGCCTACTCACAGTTTACAGCCTTTGTAAAATTAAAAGCAATTATGAAATGATAAAGAAATTACCTTGTTCAGTCTGGGATTAAAAATACTAATCTTAGGTAGGATGTTAGGAAAAAATAGTAATACAGCAATCATTAAGCTATTCTGAAATTCTATTTAAGTTCCTTTAAGATTGCTGTAGTAGAGTTGTTCAGTATGACTGCCTGAACTGTTTCATTATGTGGCTTGCAAGCTGTATTTAGACAAAATAGATTATAAACATACCCTAACATTTTTGACCATAACTGAATTGTCCAAATTGTACTAGAGTAGATTTTTTTCTGGTGCATTTTCTTGGTAAGTAAAACAGATATTTCCATCCTTGAATTGTAATGAATGACAAGACTGAATTTCATCTTTTTCCCTATTTGTATCAGCACAAAAGAAATAAGCAGACAGGTTATCTTTCTGTTATAGCACCGAAGTTCTTCTATGCTCCACTGAGCTCTGGTTAGAGACTCCACAGTTTGTGCCATCCTCCATCTCATAAGGTAACCCCTTTCATAAATTGCCAAGCCTTATTTTAAAACTAATCAAGTATTTTGATCTTATGACTCCCCTCCAAAGAGCTGTTTCTGAACGCTGCCTTTCCAATGACAAGACTTTTAATCTCCAAATGCACACAACCTAAGTTGTATGTGCTCATCCCAGTCCCACCATTGTTACTCTTCACCTTCAAAAAAAAACAAACCACCACCACCACAAAACATTTTAGAATAGTTCTTACTCCCTCTAAAAGCTTTATTTAAAAACAAAAGAACCCCGGACACACACTCCCCATACATTCTCTCAGCCTTCCTTTCTTCAGACAGATATTACCTGCTTTTCTAGCCTCAAGGCATAAGAGGACTGATCTTCTCAGCTTGCAAGTAAACATCATACAATCCATCCCTACAGCACGGAGCTTCTCATTTATTTTCAGAACACCACTTGTATGTGGTCTAATGGTGTCCCAAGTCTTTCTTCTTCACATTTTCATAAAAATAGTACTCTTCTACTAAAATGCTCCCTTAGCACACTGTTGAGGATTATCATCACCACACAAAAGGATCAGAGTCACGTACAAGCACTGAATACCTAATTATAGAAGTGGGATGAGGCTCAAATGTAGGAAATGCAAGATCATGCATTTAGTTGTTCTTGACTCTTAGTTGTTGTCATAAGCTTGGGTAGAAGAAAATGACAAAGACCAGCTTGTATCTACTAATAAGCATTCTCTAGCACAACCCATTTGTGTCTCCCCATGAGACAGGCTTAATCCAACATATCTCTCCTTTTTTCTTATTCCTCTCTAGTTTGAAGTCATACATTTTCAATTTGCCACTCTACCAAAGGCTCCACAGAATTTTTGTCTTAGTCTGGTAGGATTAGTTTTGGCAAACATTTTATTCCAATTACTTTGCATCTGCCTATTTTTCCAACAAATGCTGTTCTGGTGCTTTGTGTATGATGCACTTCAGGTTTGTAGGCTTGTAGTTATGGGGATTATAATGCACTCTGTTTCTCAAAATTCAATATTTATGGCAAAGGTTTTGCATATTTGCTAATGAAATTAATGTGAAACCTCTTCCTCCAATCTGGGACTGAAATCAAAAAAGGAATGAGCCCATTGATTTTGATGCAACATGAAGGTCTCTGCCAACAAAGCTCCCTAAAACTTTGTAAGGACACAAATGGAAGAGCAGTCCTAAGAATAACCATGACTACATTTTATTACTTCTTCAAAGATAAATTTCATTCCAAGGAACTTGTGCTTCCAAACAAGAAGTCTGTAATAAAGACCTTCTCTGGAGGTTACCTAAATGAATACACATACATGAGTTTCACCTGCATCTGCTACAAGAGCAAGAAACAACGTTTTATTAATTCTATTCTCCAGTGAAGGAAGATATGTGATTCACACAGGAATTATTTCCTTTTGCTCTGTCTCCCCCCACAGATACAAATATATAATATACCAGGGTTTTAAATCAGAAGAAAAACTCATTGCATGAAACAAGTCTTCAGGCACAGAATTTTGAGCTAATAGTCTTCTAGTTCACACAAATAGCTCACATGTCTGTTATGAGATCTGCATGTTATGCTCAGGGCAATATGCAATAAAAGATTCTACCACTTGACAGACTAAATAAACTTATGCCCAAGATCCGTTTACAAGTTCTCTTAAACACTATTAATTATTGAAGTTCAACAATGGAAGGTCATGAGGTGCAGTGTACGAACAACAAAATGACCATTTTTTACTTTCCTGTGAAGGATGGAAACCTGATCACTGGGAACACCTTTTTGCTTCGAATGAAAGTGTTCTCACTCGTTCTTTGGCACAGGATTTTATTCTTCATATGATAAAAGGTTTATGTTAAAAAGATATTTGAAATTAAATAAAACCATTGCAAAAATTAAACAGGAATAAAACAACTGACCAGGAAGAAATATGCGGCTGAAGCACTAATATGCTGCCAAACTTCCCCGAAATCATTAATGTCTCTATCAAAACCAAGAAAACTCATAGATTCAGTGTGTATAAAAAGCTGCATTACCTCACTCAGAAGCAATGAAAGCAGGAATAAATTTGAGCGCAACCCTTTCCAGCACAGCCAACTTGGTGAACTTCAGCCTCGGATTTTCATCATTGGTTGCAAGGACAGAAACCAGTCAGGTCTGGCCGTGAGACGCACGCTCCAA
Source organism: Pipra filicauda (assembly GCF_003945595.2). Taxonomy (NCBI): domain Eukaryota; kingdom Metazoa; phylum Chordata; class Aves; order Passeriformes; family Pipridae; genus Pipra; species Pipra filicauda. The sequence goes on along the minus strand of NW_024105087.1, from coordinate 2,627,556 downwards.
ACAGCACAGGGCACCAACTGCTCCATCTTTATGGCTGGTTTTAAATACGTGACATTAAGGAAGTTCCTTTCCGAGGAAGGGAAAGGACACGATAAATTTCAAGGCAAACAAAAAACCCATACAGGAGCGGTTTTATATATATGCCCTCTGTACCTTGAAAGCGTTGGGGGTTCTATTACAGTCAGAAGAGTAGGAAAATGTTGCACCCCACTTTCTACAAACCAGAAGCTACTTTTTGAACTATTCAAAGCAAAGGCTTATTTCTTCTTGGGAAAGTTTCTGCAATCATAGGAACAGAAAAAAGAAGCAAATCAAAACTGAATTCATGAATTCAAAACAATTCCTGGAGAGGCATGTTCCCCTTCCCCCAACTAATTTATTTTTTTTTCTACAAGTGGATTTGTAATGGGGCCATTTGGCATTTTTCAGTATGAAATATTATAATCAGTTCCTTCTCTCTGTCGTATGCCACTCTCATCCTGATGGATTTTTCTCACAGAACCATCGCTTTTGGGACTACTCCATCATAAGAGCCACCACATTACATTTGACAGTCTGCACTAGATAAAATGAAGGGCATCCAAACAGGGACAAGGTCATTCAGACTTCTGAATCTTTATGGAGGGCATTTAAATTGTGCGTTAAGTATAAAAAATGTACTGAAAAAATCAAGATTGCATGAAAAGTGCTTTAAGTTGGTATGATTTGGGATAAAATTAGCAAGAATAGTATCTCTGCCAAGTGCTATAAAATGATGATGCAATAATTTTACCCTTTCAAGTTACCACATGTATGGAAGTGATTAAAATGTTTCCTTTTTAAAATTAAATAAGAAAACTGCAACAGAGAATATTAAACCACTTCTTGAAGTTTAGGCATGGAAAGGAGCAGTACAAATGCAACCACTCGTATTTCACAGACTGAGGTCTGTTGTTTTTTCTTGATTGAAATCCATAGTCAACTGTTTTGCACCAAAACGAGTATGGCATGAGATACATTCTGTGGTTGCATCTCCAGTATTCCTAAATTCTCCAGCTGAGGATTAAGTTGACTAGCCAGAAGGACATCAGACCGAAGGCAAAAGCTATGGTACAAACTATGTGACACACAAAGCAATGCTGCTGAAAATACTAAAACATTCTCCTCACCTCTTCCCTAATTGCTTATACACCAGCGCCAGGTGCTTGGCTAAAAGGAAGAAAAAAAAGAAATGAAAATTCTTCCTTTAGAGAAGTATTAACACAAATAGGGTGAGAAAAGGGGTGCGATAATTCACATCCTCCACACATTAAAGACATAGGTTCTACGATTCCTAAACAGGTTATGAGATACATACGACATTTTACATGAAACCTCGTTTTCTGTTTTACATATGCGGATGACTCAGTTGCCTACTTGGATCTTGCACTCGGATAGATCAGCAGGCTAACTCTCTGAAGCACAGGGGCGCCGAGAGAAGTCTGTGATCCAACTGTGTTAGAGAATGGATGTCATCAACTAAGCAGCTAGCAAATAAATGAAAAGAATTATGCTGCAGAAACAGAAGTCCTCGGCTTTGAAGATGCATACTCTAGACTTCCTACAGCCTGTAACAATCCATCTGAGTTTCTAAATGCATGGGTTGCTTTCCAATGCTAAAAATAAGCAACTGAGATACCACATTAGGAACCAGTAATTGTCTATAGAGAATCACTACTCATGTGTGTCAGGTCACACACATGAGACAACACTCAGCTAAACTGCCATCTTTGTTGCCCCCTGTCTAAAATAAAATACTAAGGGGACAGTTTACAGGCTTTACAGGTGCCAGTAAGCCCACTGGTGATTACATCCCTCAGGCACTCACATTTCTGCACATCCATACCTAGACAATAGCTGCTCAGTCCTCTCTGTCATCCAAACACAACTGGGAATCCCAAATGCTTACTGCAGGGTCATGCTCAACCTGGTAAGTCTCTTCAGAATTGGCAAGACTTGCTCTAGCAAGCATAGTGCTGGTATTGCCAATGGTCAGGCCATGAGAGATAGGGAACCAGCTCTGAATCAGCCAGATAGGGACTCCAATCCACGGCTCTACTTTGTAAAATAATGGCACAGACATTGGGTAGAAGCCCATGTTAGTTTGGTAACAAATGAGAGGCTGCACCGAAAAATGAAGGATACCAAGGAACAAGCGACAGAACAAAAAAGAACAGGAAATTCATTAGGAAAAATAAAGACGTTGGCCAATTTTCCCCAGATGACATGGTTTATGAACAAAACTGACAATAAGAACAGAAAGCCCAGGAAAATCCCAAAAGAACAGCCCCGCTGCTAGCTAAGTTGTTAACAACTGGGCACAGAGGACCTGCTGAACAGAAAGCAGCAGATTACTTAGATCCAGAATGAGAGGCCTGCATCACAGGAGGGCGACAAATAATTTCCAGCCCATTGGTTGTTTAAGCATCCTCCTAATTTACGTCTGTTAGGGACATGCACATTGAAATTAGCAAGCCTGACTAGGCTGTAACAAGCCCGTATTCAGGAGTTTGACTAAGATCTGTCCCAAAGAATATAGCTTTAAAAGAAGTTTAGGGAAGAGCCAATAAAAAGAAAGAAATGCAATGAAAAGCTTCCAGGCTGTTGCAAGACAAGCCTCAGAACACACACATACAGTCCATTACTGTCAGGGGCTCAGTATAAATAAAAAAGTTCACAAGTAAATATGGACTCAAGGTTTCTGAAAAATGAATTCTCTTATTCTTCAAGATACTTCAACTTAGTGTACAAACCAAAAAAAGCACTCATTACACAACAGATTAATAATAGGCTGCCATCTCCACAGGCAGCTGCAGGTGAGGGAGCCACACTGCACGCTGCCACATCTGGCTCTGCAGGACTCGGCGTCTGGGCCTGGCACTGCACTGTACTTACTCTCAAATCACAAATATTTCCCTGGATATTTGATTAACAATGAATTTAAAGACTGGGAGAGGATACAGCATGAGCATGGCAGTGCTCTCTGGACTAGTAACAAACACATAAATGTTGCCATTTGATACCCATTTATAAAGGAGTGCCACCCATGGAACTGCCTCTCTCTCTCTTCTCCCTCCTTTTTGCTGCTGTCTTTTTTTAGGGTGGCTAAAATGGGCAAGAGCAACTCCAAAGGAGGTCACCATGACCTGCTGGAGTAAACCACACATTGGTAATCTTTAGACATATTTATTTAGTGTACTCAATTATGAAATGAGTGAAAGCAAACTAACAGTCAATACACAATACAAACTTCCACAGCAAACACATTTGTGGGAAAGGTGCAGAAAAGAATTATTTGAGGATTGAAGATAACAGAAAATTTAAAAATAGGTCACTTCACTTTTCTTAAGAGAAACCCTACATACTCAAAAGACTTTTAAAGAGCTTTTAAACAAGCATTTGTGACCAAATCAGGAGAAAAGCTTTTAACAGGCAGGGTAATAAACCACAGAAACAAGCCAGGAAGGGAAGCTGTAGATCCTCCATTTTTTATTATACTCTAAAAAAGACATATGATCTCATCTGGAAGATACCTCAACTAAAGAAGTGCTTTTGTTTAAGCATGCAGTGTTGAGTTTAGTGCTGCACAGTGGTGGGGTCAGAAGGCGGAATTCAGCAGCCAGGATCTGAAAAACCTACCATCAGGCTCCCAAACTCCTTTTGCTGGGAACCCAGGCTTTGAGTTCCCCACCTCCTTTTAGAAGGCTGATTTCTTCTGGGCTCATAGCCTTCTTTAAATGTTAGAATGCCATTTCAGCTATTTCACCTTAATCAGTTAACATCATGGAAGCAACAGGGTTTTTTCCTGGCTTAAGCTGCTTGGGTCACCTAATTTTCTTTTTTCTTAAAAAAAGAAAAAAGAAAATAAAAAAGGAAAAGGAAAAAATAGATGACTCCCAATTTATTATTCGCTTTGTTTCTACCCAGAAGACAAATAAAGACACATGAACACTATTTTCACAGTCCTCACACATGAAGAAAGCATATTACAGGGCCATATTCAATGTTAATTTAATATTCATAAAGCTGATCCTCTCTCTGCAGAGAAAAAACTTTTTGCTAAACTTTCATTATTTCTCAGTTTTTCAAAGACAGCATTAAGAAACTGGCTATAAATGAGCTTATTTCACAATGCTAAAGAGAAACTGAAGCGTATACCAAGAGTACACCCCTCTTCTGAGTAGGGTTAAATCCCCATTCTTGGCTGTGTTGTGGTGAATTCTCCATTCAAGACAGCAGAAACAATTCTTGCAATCATTTCACACATGGTATCATGGACACTATTCTTTTTCTATCCAGTTAAGTGGGAAATCATGCCTGGCTATCTCAAGCATAATTTACAACAGAAAGGTACTATAAAAGCTTCAAGTTAGATTTCCTCAACAAAGGCATTCTTGTTGGACTTGCAAATACATGAGCAAAGTCTCTCCATGTCTCCCCACTCTAATATTAAAAACACGATCTAAATATTTTTATGTAAATAACAAAAAAAATTTACACTGTACTATCTCCTCCTAACTTTTTTCTTGGTTCCCCAGGATGTCACAATGATGTTTCAGAGAAGTAAGGCACTGTCACACAGAGGGAGCTGCTTCAATGGAAAACGCTTCACGTACGTGTTACAGTTCTTGATGCTTAACCAACATTTCATACAGGCCTGCCCAAAGCAATCACCAGCTTGTACTCGCCCATATGCAGATCCTCAGCTGGGAAACATCTTTTCAGTAAATGGGATCAATACACAAATGTTAACCCATTAGGAGCGATCTCCAATTAAGAGTCCACAAGCTTTCCATAAAAACTGATGTCTCGTCTTTTCTTCCTTAGCCTGCCAGCAGCTCATGCAAGCTACAAAGGGTTAAAATCTTCAGCTGCATGGCTGAAATTACTTGCTGATGCTCTAACACCAACCAAAACTTGCAGCCAGTGTGTATTTGCTGCTGTAGAAAGAATATTTAACTGCTAATATTTAATTTAAAGCTAACACTTCCTTAAAATAAAACACATCTACATGCATTAAATAAGTACATATGCATCAACTGTAGTTGAGTCTCAAAAACCTCATTCAGAAAAAAAACAAACCTTGACCCCAGCAACTCAGCTTCCTGTGGGCACCACAAATAACATCACTCACCAGTAGATTAAAAAAAAAAAAAATTAAAATTAACCTCGGAAACATCTTATTGTTTATTCTCGCAGGACAAAGCCTCTCCAGAAAAAAATGAAATACTGTTTTTCACATCAAGACCTGTTAATCTGGTCCCAGATACCTGCTTGAATGCATCTATGTTGAAGGGTTGCACAACCTGAAAACAGAAGGGCTGCCCAGACTTGGCTTGGGACAAGGCTCCTCTAAATAATTCGTACTGCTGATGAAGAAGCACCAACCGCAGGAAGGAAACCTGACTTTCTGACCTCAGAATCGGACTGCAGCAAGATAAAACATCACCCAACTAGCTGAAGAGAGAGGAAGTCAAATGAAAGAAACTGCTAACGCCGCATTAGGGTTACGAACATTTTTTAAGTGGAACTGTATTCAATTTTCACAGTATTGACATGTATTTATAAAATAAGAGTGGGTCTGCAAAAAGAACCAAAACCAAAGCATTTTGGGCACACAGAGTGCAATCTACAGTGTCGCCTCCTTCACCAGATGCCTACCCACCTCAGACTCCTTAATACCAAAATCTGCCACACTGCCCATCAGTTTTTCAAAACCTCAGTTCCACCTGGCACAGGTGGAAATCTGGGAAGTGTTTAACAAAATTAGGAAAGAAGAGGCACTCATGCACACCTGCCTCCTGCCACACATTCCCTCCCATTCAGCAGAGGAGAGCACAATCCAGCCCTGAGGATCTGCCACTCATGCAGGTGGCCCACGCCACTGAAAAGCACCTTGTCACAGCACCATGGGCTGAGAGGGGAAACAGCTTCACCCTCGTCTCCTTGCAGTGCAGGAAAGAATGGCCTCGTGAATTTAAAATGCAGAAACTCTGGTTTGAAAGCACAAGAATCCTTGCTCTTCACATTAAATTACATCTTTCCTCAAAAATCTGCAAGTCGCATCCCCATTGAGCTCCGAGTCACGATGCTGACAGGTCACCTTAGGTGATGGCAGCAACAGGAAAAAAAAGTCTGAATTTTTTTTTTTTTGTAAATCTTTTCTTTTTAAAATAAAATATATAAGACTTTGCAAGATAGTTTCAGTTTGGAGAATTCACTGGATGATGGTATTCCGTACAGCAAGCATTGCTTATTGAATACTATATTCATGCCTAATGAATATTATCCAGCTTTTTATTTAAAAAAACACCTGAAAACAACAGCCTAACATTGAAGAAAAATGAGAGATTGCATCTTTTCATTTGTTTTCTTCAGCCACTAAATTTGGGAATGGAGAGAAACATAGGTCAGTTCCATATACTTCAATAGCTTAAGGAGAACTTCCTGTAAAAAATATCACAATGATGAGAAAGAGCGTCTATAACAAAGAGCATTTAAGGAGATAAATCTTTAAATGGGAGAGAATTATTATTTATGAATATACTATAAATAACTTAGTCAAATCCTCCTGTTGTGACCTAGACAAAAACTCATATTGCCTCAGCATAAATATTCCCTGCACAATATGAGCAGCCTTGAACACTTACTGTGGATGTTCATATACATATTTATGAGAAATATCATTTCCTGCTGGTTTGCCTATTGACTGACATGAGTCAGTCACACAAAGAAAATGAAAGTGAGAGGTGAGCAGTGGCCACATGAGATATATTTCTACAAAAGCCTTGGGAAGTTGAGAAGGCACAAGACAGCAGCAACGCTCTCTTCAGAGCTATAAAAATACTTAAGTATCACAAGTTAAAGTGTCACTGTGCCAGCAAATATGCTTCAGAGATGCATGTTTAGCAGATCCAGGCATATCCCAAAACACTACCCTGAAACTGCAGGGCTAATAGCTTCCCAACATGTATTTTCTGCACATGCTTGGGCTTGGCAGGGAGGTTACATAGCTTCAGTATCAGTCAAAGAAAACAAGTCCACACTATCAATGGTGTTAATTAACATATTCTCTACCCCTTTAATATAACTTAATATTAGAACAAGTCAAAGTTGCAAAAGACATTTCAAGTCTTACAGCAACATTCCCTTAGCTTTCCTCAGTGCTCCAACCCTACCTGCAAAACACCTGGTCCTTGAAATGCCCTTCAACTGCAGTAGTAAAGCACAAACTACAGTCAAGCGAGTCTTTTATATGGAAAAACCTGTTTCATATTTTAGAAGGGAGACCTTGCAAACAATGGATGACGAAGTAGAACATTGTACAAATGTCAGCTTTTGCTTTGCAGCATCCTCTTAGGTTTCTGTTATAGTTATATAGGCAGGATTGCAACATCTTTAAGGGTTTGTCAAAATCTGGACCGTGGTCTCACTCTGCTAAGAATGGTACTCGGCACATGGGGAAAAACATCTCAATGCCTCTCTGGAATTAAATCCTCCATTATGTAAACATCATTAAAAAAATAAAAATAAGACTACGTTTTTAGCCTTTTTCCAAAGTTTTGCTTTGCTTGTGGTATAAAGCTTTTCAGGTGTTGAATGCTATAAGGATTGTTATAAGTCTTTCTTTCCACACGCAAATAAACAATAATCTCTGTAAAAATATTCTCCATGGATTTACTGTTCATTAAAAAAATAAAGAAAATTCCCTGTAAGCTCATTAAAATGACAAACCCACCAGAAATACTTTTTTTCAATAAAAATGTATCCAAATAAAGTTTGTAGGGAAAAAAAAAAAAAAAAAAAAAGAAAAAACAACCTAAAGTTCTTCCTGGCCAGGAGATTAAGTCAGTTCTCATCACCCAGGGTCTGAATCCTCATCTTTTCTTCAGCATCATCTCCTTGCTCTCAACCCAAATGCCTGATTCTTAACATGGAAAGGGCACAAGGAAAGCTGCTGGGAAGTCCTTATATATTGTAAAGGATGGCACAACTGGAATGGCAAGGACGAACAGCTGGAGACTGCTTAGGAGGTGATGCACAGAAAAGCAGCAGACGGTATGGGGCCTCTACAGGATTCCACTGCTTAGCTCGATCTAAGCAGCTGAGACAAACATGAGCTGCATTTGATAAAGATCAAACACCCTCCACACCCATCCTTCCCAAAATACACAATAACAGTCCGGTATGACCATCTCCTTCAGATCCAGGTTGTCGTCTGTTACAGAGGAAAGGCCAAAATCCTGGTTTAACCTTTTACAAAATAATGTGTTAACTGGAATTTAAGTGCTACAAGCAATAGCACTACTTGACATCCCTGTATATTTGGGCACCTGTTTTCTAACTCGGCAAATATAATAAAATCTGAGAATGGTTTGGGTTGGAAGTGACCTTAAAGATCAATATACAGAAAATTTATTGCAGTTGCCACCTTGGTTAAGATACCAATTCCCATACTATAACAATTAGGGATCAAGTACAAGTAAGCAAAATAAATCCAATCCTGTAATCCATACACAGTGCCTTACCAGATGCAGTTCTGTAAAAATGAGAACAGTTCTGAGACAACACTACTGAAGGAATAATTAGGGATGCAAATGGTAACTTGGAACTTTTAATACTAAACATTGCATTGCAAAATTAGTAAGAAAAACAACTTAGTTAAATGTAGCAGAAAAAGCAGCTCCCAACAATGCTTCTCACCCTGGTATACATGTGAAAAAATGGAAGCCAACAGAAAGTTTTATTAATTAGAAGTGTTAAAACAGAAGAAAGGCAAAGTACTAATCATCATTAACATGAATAAAAGAAAAAGGCTCATTTAATTTTACTGGAACAAGCAAAAAGAGGAACCAATAGCCATATTAGAATTGTAGAACTGCTGCTAATAACGAAAAAAAAAGGCAGAAAGGCAGAAAAAAGGAAAAAAAAGGCAGAGACATACAAGAGATATTTTTGTTCACCATCTGATGAGTTAAACAATGTTAGACAGTGGCTATTAACATTTAACTCTTTGAGATCATTAGGTTCAAATAACTTGTAACAACAAAAACTCAAGAGATTTTTCTAGGTTATTAACACCCCTTTTCAGAAAGTCCTAGAGCAGCAGAGAAGTTCCAAAAGCCTGGAAGAAAACTAGGGTTGTTGCAGTACTTAAAATGATAATTGGGGAGAATAATTTTATGATAGCTTGTCATCTGAATACTGAGCCCATCCAAAATAGTGAGAAGTTTGATTTAGGACTTTATTAATAAAGACTTTAATTAATAAGCATCAAGTAATTAAAGCAATTAATATCAAACAAGCTCATGAAAAGTAAGTCCTGTCAAACTAATTAATTTTTTTTGACAGAACTTTAGGTTTTTACTTGTTTTTAGCTGCAAAGACAAGCATTGATGAGATACGCTGCTTCTGCACGGAACTTGACTCAGTTCCGCACAACATCTTGATTAAGAAAATAGGAAGATTAAAAAAAAAAAAAAAAAAAAAAAAGCACCAGCAAATACTAAAACAGACTGGTAGGTAGGCTGAGAGGTGATGTGCAAGGCAGAAAATGCAGTGGTAAGAGACCACCTCTGGGATGGTCTCCTTCAAGAGGGGCCCTATAGAGCCGGCTATTGACACCATGGGAGAGAGAGTCTCGTGGAGCTTGGTCTGTCCAACTCAGCCCTGGGGACCTTCAGCAACTTCTCAGCACATGTGTGTGGAGCAAAATTTTATTACAGAAATGTCTTTTACAAGCATAGTAAAAATCCACTGTCTAGAAGCTGGAAAAAACCTTCTGAGCAAAACTGAAGTACATTTTGCTTTCCTTCAACAAGCTTACAAAAAGTTGTTTCTCATGCACTGGCATAGATTGTAACCCACTGGAGCATGGCTTCAGAAGCTTTATTTTTGCTTTTAAGGGTTTTCTGTATTTTGAGGCACTGTGCGTTTACCAAGCAATTGTCTAGAAAACTCAATTTACAAAAAAAAAAAAACTGAAAATAAAACAAAAGATGAGAATGATTCTCTTTTGCTTGTGCAACCGCACAAAACTGCCATTCTCATTTTCCCAACACCCTCTAAACGCACCTCAAAAGAAAATATTGACTGAATTAAATATTAAATACCCAAGCAACTCATCAGAATAAAACACCCAGTGGCTTCCATCTTTGTTCATCTTGTCTTGCACTATTTCCACATATCCTTAACTGAGAGCTAAATAAGTTTTCTGAAAGATAAAGGTTGTTAACAGTTTAGTGTTTGATGCAAGGACAGGCACCATCATGAGTTCTTGCTTTTGCAACGATTTCTCCACTTCATTTGGAAGCAGAGACACAATTTCTCCCTTTATGTCTAAACCTTTCCTGCTCTTCTCCTCAATTAAAAAAAATCCCAAACCTAACAGCTTGGTTTTGGAGACTTAACCAAGCCCAAAATGGGCTTCTGGTGCTCAAGTGTGCCCAAAGAAGGGCAACAAAGAACTAGAGCCCAAGTCTCAGAGTGGCTGAGGGAACCTAGGGCTCAGGTAGAACCTTATCACTTCCTATAACTACCTGAAAAGAAGTTGTAGCAAGGTGGGGGTCAGTCTCTTCTCCCAGGTAACAAGCGACAGGACAAGAGGAAATGGCCTCAAGTTCAACAGGGAAGGTTTAGATTGGATATTAGGAAAAATTCTTCACAAAAAGGGTTACCAGACATTGTAACGGGCTGTCAAAGGAAACGGAAGAATCATCATCCCTGGAAGAGTTCAAAACATGTCTGGATGTGGCACCTGGGAACATGGTTTAGTGGTGAACACAGCAGAGCTGTATTAACTGTTGGACTCAAGTGCCTTTTCCAACCTTAATGATTCTGTGATTCTATGAGTCTAGATTCCAACTGATCTTTGATTTTCAAGTGGCAAAATGGTGACTTTTAAGCAAGAAAATTAAACACTCAAAACCAAAACTGACAGAAGAGAAGCCAAGACAAACTGAAAAAGCAAACAGTCAGAAATAAGGCAGAAACTGCATTGCAAAATTCAAAAGAAGCTTGAGGAACCTGTATATGAAATTACTGCACGGAGGCTAAAACAAAGTAAATGAGACCCTCTGCAACTGCTTGAATATTCTCATTTTCCAGCTCTAAGCTTGGTACCTGGTGGATAAGTATATGTCTGTCTTTTCCCTGCATTTTTTGAGTTCCAAAAGTGTGACTAAATACCAACATAAATAGTACCAAATTATACATTGTCGGAGTGTCTAAGCAGTATAATAGAACCCCCGCTAAAATACAACCTCCTCAGACTTTTATTTTATTATGCTTCCTCAATAAGCATATTTTTGAAGTTAAAGATCTCTGGAAATAACCGAATTGCTCTTAATACATGTAAAACATGCATTGTAGGTATATCAGCAACAGTTAAAGCAACACTGCCTATAATATTTTTCCAATGCTAAAAGATATGTTGGAAAGAGTTTTAAATACTCTTAAGTCATCGAAAGCTATTGCCAGTGGTAAAAGGTATCGTAGAACCACAGAATGGTTTGGGTTGGAAGAGACCTCTGAAATCATCTTGTTCAAACCCCCCAGCCATGGGCCAGGACAGTTTTCACTAAACCAGGTTGCTCAAAGCTCTATCCAATCTTGCCTTGAACACTTCCAGGGATGGGGCATCCACAACTTCTCTGGGCAATTTGTGCCAGCGCCTCACCACCCTCACAATGAAGAATTTCTTCCCAGTACCTAACACTAAACCTTTCTTTCAGTTTAAAGCCATTCCCCCTTGTCCCATCACTACATGCCCTTGTAAAAAGTCCCTCTTCATCTCTCTTGGAGCCCCTCTAGGTACTGACAGGCTGCTATAAAGTCTCCTTGGAGCCTTCTCTTCTCCAGATTGAACAGCCCCAACTCTCTCAGCCTGTCTTCACAGGAGAAGTGCTCCAGCCCTCTGAACATCTTTATGACCTCCTCTGGAATTGTTCCAAGAGGTCTATATTCTTCCTATGTTGGGGGTCCCAGATCTGGATGCAGTATTCCAGGTGAAATCTCATCAGAGCAGAGGCGCAGAATCACCTCCCTTGACCTGCTGGACACACTGTTGGCTCATTTTGAGCTTCTCATCCACCAGCATCCCCAAGTCCTTCTCCCCAGTGCTGCCGCCAACCCATTTTTCACCCCGCCTGTATCCATGTGTTTGGGATTGCCCCAATCCCCATGCAAGATCTGGCCTTGTGAAACTTCATGAGGTTGGCACAAGCCCACCTCCCAGGGTCCCTCTGGATGGCACCCCTTCCCTCCAGCATGTCAGGCTGCACCACACAGTTTGGTATCAATTTTATTTTTTTTTCTTACAGTGAACAGTATACAGTGAAGCCTATTCAACCTTTCCACAGTTTTATTTCAAGGTGGAAGTGAAACTAAATTAGAATGCCAAAAATAATGACCATTTCACAGACTTTTGCCAAATGCACAGGTGCTACAGAAACCTATTGATATTACTATTTCAATAAAAGACTTTTCTAATATATTCTTAAAATATAACAAAACCACTAAGGATGCATGTGGGAAATTCCACACACTGGTCAAAAAGAAGGAATTTTTGGCTCTACATTATTTCAAACTATATTAGTTGTTCTATCAAATAAGAAATTAACAATTCCTGTAGACTTTATATGAAAAAACCAAATAAACTCTTTCTGCATCTCAAATTCTCAAAGCAATCAGATAGAAAGATTTTTGCAGTCATCCTGTTGGATGCCTGTAATCTTGACCCAAATTACTAGAGTAGAAAAAAGTTCAAGAATTGTTTAGTTATAGGCTTCAACAACAGAAAAAAAACCCACTTCACTGCACTTCTAGAAAGGGCTAAAAAACAAATAATTATAGGATACTGTTGAAAACAGTTATCAAAAAGATGCTATTCTACTTGTGAAGTTAAATGCATAGCAACAGTGGATGGATCTTCAAGGAGATCCACGCAAAAGTATTTCACAAAAATGTCACGAAAACAGAATGAATAAGAACAAAACTCTTTAAATATGCAGCTTGGGCTTCTCTGAAAGTATAAACCCCTATTAAAAACTGTAAGTTTAAAAAAAAAAATTACAACTCAAGTATGACCTAAATTTACTGTATTCAGGTTTTACAACATACTCTGTAAACATTCTTTAGCTAGAGGTTGGCTGCCAACTAGCCCCTACAAATCAGGACATAGCCAGACAGACACATTCTGCTACCAAAATATTATTTTACTGACACAAAATAAACAGATGTCTTATTTAGACTGAGGCAGGAGATAAGAAAGCACAATTAAATTCAAGCCATTGCAGCAACAGAATCCCTCCTTCTGACTAGGTAAAATCTTCTGATGTGAAATATCCCTTAAAAAAACCCAACAAGCCAACAGTGCCCAAAGCAAGGCACATTTCTTGACTTAGGCCCTTCTGATGAGCTATTTCTATAATGTACTTGAAGGCAGTATATATATGTTTATACAAACAAAAAACAATCAATTCTTCAGAGGTATTTTCATATTTGTAGTGTCTATACTATGTATTGCTACACAATTTTCCAGATTCACTTGGGTTGGAGTTTAGTTGCCAAATGATTGACATGGAAAAGGTGAAAGTGCTGGGTTTTGGCCTTTTTTCCTTGCCTCACAGTTTGCCTAGGCAATTATTTCTGAAGGAGAATACGTCAAGAAATTAATGGCAACCTGATGAAGATCACTTCTTACTACAATCTCCACTCTTCTGCAGGCTCTGGGCCTTTTAAGATCCCTCTATCTGTGCCTTCTATTAATTTGCAAAGCGAAACTGCCAAATGTACTATGCAAAGGCAAGACCTAGAAACAGAATCAAACTAATTTACATATGTAGCAAGAACATAGGCATCAATAACTGAAAGAATAAATGCAGGAGTAACAAGTCCAAAGAGTAAAAATTCTCTAAAGATGCAAAAATTAACAGTGATTAATTAATTAATGACCCAGCACAGATTCGAGGTAAGCTGCAGAGTAAACATTTGCTTGTAAAGATGACCTTTTCTTCCCCTTTTTAATTTTAGATTAGTAAGGAATTCTTGTCTCTCAGACAAAATACCACAGCATCCAAAAAAGACCAAAAACCAAACCAAAAAACCCTACCCAGCTAACCCCGCAGGAGCACAAAGGTTCCAGGGGGAACCTTTAGTACAAGAAAGGAAAAGCAAGCTCTCAGTCACCCCTCTCAACCACCTTTTGCTGACAGACCTCCCCTCTACAGAAGGCAAGAAAATCATTGCCCCAGCTCCTCGAGCATACTCGAGCATGCAGAGGGTTGGAGGGCTGCTTCCCAGACTCCTTCCCAGCTGAGAGGCTGCAGAGTTATCAACCAAGAGGTAGCCACATGGATATCAAGTATTTTTATATATTCTGTTTTCGTGTATTATGTTATTGTTGTACTTCAAGAAGCTTGCTTAGATCACTTATGAAGTTAGTCATGTTTGTTATATAGGTAAAAAATATGGATCCAGGTACAAACTGCTTTTTGCATGGTATCATTACAATATTTTTAATATACCAATCTATTCCTCTAGCACATCCTATTTTATAGCTTTCTATCCAACTCAACAAAGCTGGTACAAAACACCAATGCTTTCAGAGATGTCAAAACAAAACAACTTTCATCAGAATAAGCAATGCAATTACATGATTTTTTTTTTTTTTTAATCCTCCTCTCTGCTTTGGCTTTGATGAAGACTGCTGATGGCCTGTCAAATTAAAAAAAAATGCTGAATTTTTAACTAAAAATTTCAATTTGTGGGTTTTTAACTCCCTTGGTGATACTGAACAAATGCAACTTCAGCTGGCACTGGATATCATCCCTAGTGATCCGCCTCCCACATGGCCCAAAACCATAATGCCACGTGTGGCTCTTGATCTGAGCACTATATAAACATCTCCATGCAACACCTTGAATGCACTTTTACCACACAACTGTAGTAATACACCTTCATGCCTCATGCCATAATTTCTGCCTATACTTTCACTGAAGTCCTCTCAAGAATGGTAGAGTCAGACAAGGACTCTGCATGCTACTCAAGCCTTTATGTAACTTTCTTGTGATTAAAGAATCAGGAACAGAATTAACTGCCCTCAGCAGCGAAAGACAGAGTACAGCAAATAAATTTATTTTTCTTTTACTGTAGCTGCTTTTCCCACTGTTCTTGAATTTGTTTTTAAAATACCATGTATAAAACAGAAAGCATCCCAGAAGCTCCAAGTTTGACATACTGAACCATTCAGAGATATTTCTTCATATATGAACTGAAAGGCTCCTCTATTTTCCGAAAGTAATGATAAAGGAGGCTTTTAATAAAAAAACACACACAATAAAGCTGGCTTCAACCCAGGTGGTTTCCCAGGATGAAGTGGGCAACGTCGTGCTCTCCCACCCCTCCAACAGGCTCAGATCCCATCCGTGGAAACATAGCTGCTCAATGCCACAAACAAAAGCATTTTGATGTCCAAAAACAAATGCAGTAATCAAACCTGGCTTAGCCAAGTTTTCACTTTGTTTGCAGCGATATGGACTTTTCTGCTAGAAATAATTTTGGTGGGACAGAGGCGGTGCCTGGCATGGCGGATGCAGCTGCAGCTCCTGGCGCAGGAGGCCGCCTGTCCCCGTGGAGGGGAAGCACCCGGTGGGAAACTCACTTTGGGCCAGGTTCACAAAGCCTTTATTTAAATACACCACCACCTCTGCTGAAAGTTGGGAAAGACCAAAAAAACTCAAACGCTGTGCGATAACGAGTTGCTGTGAATCAACTGCCAAACACAGTAATTGCACATGCACGCTCTTTAACTCAACTGACCCTGCTTTTGCCAGGGGCTAATAATGCACATGCAATTACCATAAATAGCTGATGAACTGTAACTTGTTTGTGCATCTGGAATGGTGGGTGTTTCTGGAAATCCTACCATATGCAGAATTACATACTCAGGCACCTTAATTACTTTTTCTGTCTTATAATACCTACTTGTTTTTTTTCCCCCCCACTCCTGGGCAGCGACAGGAAAGTCCTGTGACCTATAGTATATCCATGTACTCCATCACTCAGAGAAAAGCCCCACTCAGAGAAAAGCACTACCAAGGAGCCTCAGCAGATGTGGCTAGCCCTCATCATGCCACGCAAGCCAAGTAGCCCAAAATCACACTCATCTCAAAAAAGCTGCCTGAATGAGGGACGTACTTTTGAAAACAAAGGCTGAAACAATAAGATAATACAAGTTATACAGACGCCAACAGTCCCCAAAGTACTCCTATACATTTACACATGGTTTTTCCACTACCAATTCTAAAAAACCCTGCAGCGAGAGAAAAAACTTTAGACCTTTTTAAGAAATGAGCTCCAGCCACGAGGACAGGACTAAACACTCACCCAGACATAAGGCATGTCATGTACAGCAACAGTGGCTCTGGCCAATACGCCTTTAGAAGTATTTGCAGTGATTTTAAACTCTGAATAGGTGTCACACGCATTTAAGCCTATGATAATAAATGGTGTCAAGAGGACAATGTTACTTCTTGATTCCAGCTCAAGACTGTCTGTAGCAAGAATCGGCAGCAGCCGTGCTGGCACATCAGCCTTCCCAAGAAGGGCTTGCAGAGAGCGCCTTCATGGGCTGACTCACCCGCTCTGCTGTCTGTTACAAGTCAGCTGCAATTTACTGGACGGATCACAAGTTGTAGGGAAACAAACACATCGTGAATTTACACCTGTGAGAAACAGCACCACTCTTTAACTAAAAAGGCCCATCAATTAGCCTCCCAACACTGAGGTCTTTTCCACGAGCAGAAGAGCAAGTTTACTGGCATTTCACACACGTGAAACCATTAACACGTAGTATTCCAAACTGTGAGTGTTATTAAGTGCAGTGGTGAGCCAAAAAACTGCAGATGCCAACGGTTTGTTCATTTTTTGGCTTAGGGAGGACTTTTCAAATCCTCTGCAACATAATATAAATCATATTTACAAATCAAAAGACATGAGTAGTCTCATATGTCAAGCCACAGTGATTTACAGACACTTACATATTCTCACTTTTCAAAGTATGCCATCAGATGCCTCAGCACTGAGTTAGAAATACAAAGAGAGGTAGATAACATCCCGAAGAACTTGTTTCTATTTGCTTCCATTTTAAGTTCTGGACATGCAGAGTAGATATTCTCATTCATCTCCACTTTAGCACCTTTTTCTGGGTTTTCAGTCTCTCTTCTTTCAACATGTTAGGGTGCAGAAAAATAATTAACAGATAAAAATTAAGGCTGCCTCGGGGATAGAAGTGATAGTGTAAAAGAGAAGTTAAACATAGATGATACAAGCAGATTGAGCAATGTACTGAGATGCATATCCATGTGTTTTTTGATCCACATCTTCTTTGCAGGAGGACACACACAAAAAGCACATGATTCAAGAAACACAGGATGCAATCAAACAGCATCTCCAGACTGGCATCACCGAAAGAAGGAAAGAGAAGTAAAGGTTGTTTTGCAAGCCAGCAACACAACAGTGGCCTCAGTAAAAACTGACTTGAAAAAGAATCAGTCACTGGAGATACTGTCCTGAGGCTGCCTGCCCTCCTCAAGCAGCTCACTTTGTAGTAACCTACTCTAAGCAAAACCACTGCAGACTCCTCCTGCTGTAGCACCAGATCGCTACAGTAGATTCAGCCGTGGCACCAGCTCTTAGCAGCAAGGCATGCACCATAACAAGCTGAAAACCATGAGTACACTTTTCTTTCAGAAAGAGCAAGCAAGGCCCAGTTGATGAGCAGAGATAACTATTTTGGCACCAATGGGAGTATTTAATCAATGCACCCATCGGCATATTGACTAAATTTAATCAAATGCCGAAGGAGCATCATCACAGGTGTGAGAAAAAAGGGCAGCAGCTTGTTGGTGACTGCACACAAGTGCAAAGGGATGAGAAGAAAACAGGAGAGGCAGAACCAGAGAGGTTCACATCTACACTAAGGGAAGGAGTGGTATAACTTTATTATGGTTTTAAAGGAGTGCCAGACCAACACTTGCACCAACACTACACAGTGAAGTGAGAGCAGGCATGACTCTGCAGGATTGCCAGCAGTGGCCAGGGCTGGCAGCCAGGACACGTACCAACATCCCGGGGCACCCATGTCCTTAGTACCAGCCTAATACTCCCATGTCCCTGCATATTTGCTATTTATGTTATTTACAGCAGCTAAACTGAGCTGGCACAGGGACACACCCATGTGCCATAAAAAACTCCCACCCTTTTGCTGCTTAAATAAACATATACCTTAAGGCAGCAGAAATAAAAGGAGAGATCAGACAGCAACAACAGCACAGCAGCTCACAAAGGCCGCAGGTAACCTGGAATTAACCAAGAACAAAGCCGCAAAAAACCCAACCTGCTTTTTCTGTAAGGTCATTAACAACAACCTCCTCATAGTCAGGCCATGGTCCCTCACACTATTGCTCTCCATTCCGACCGAGACGTAAAGTTGCAGTGGCATTAAAACAGAATGGGATAAATAACAAGGTAAAATTTAACAACCTCCCCCCTCAAACGCAAGATGTAACTTCTGTGATGTAACCACTTGAAGTAGTTTGGCAAAGTTTTTAATGGACAAAATATCTTTATCACAGGAAGAGCAGGCAAATTGAGTGTGCTTATCTCTCAAGTTTTCAGAAGGTTAACAGAAAACCAAAACTAGAATTTTGTCAGTGGAAAGGCTAGTACAGAGTAATAAAGTCTTCTGTCAGGCTACTAGAACACACTGACTTTCAACTACTATTTGGAATACAGTAGAGCCCATGGCCCATAGTGAACCCAGTGCTGTATTACATCACATCTGATTTTGGATTTCTGTCTAGGAGTGTACAGAAAAAAAAAATCCCACACATTTTCTGTCTTAAGCTTCCAACCTAAATATGATGTTCATATAAGAGAGAGTAAAGAATTACAACACAGCTCAGCATGGCTGCAGAGCAGGGCCAAGAGCAATCCTCATACCATGATCCAGCACTGCAGTCCCAGGGGTAATTTCTTATCACCTTTATTTTCCCAGCAGCATTTGCTGAGTCAATCAATATATCAACACATCCACTCTTTAACTGATGAAAGAATCTGGCAATGTAGTGCTGGAGTTTCATTCTGCCCCAACAGGACCTGCTACTCTACAGGGATGGGAACTCCCATGGCAGCCCAGCCACCTCAGGGAAGGCATTGCTCCCAGGCTGCTCCCCCAGCTCGAGAGCTGCTCTCCCATACAGAGACATGGCACTGCAGCTACCAAATGTATCGCCAGCTAATGAAAATCCCACCATCCTCCTGACTTTCTACTGGACAGAGTAACTGAGGGGAGGAGCAGTGGAAACAGACCGAGGTTGGAAGCTCAAAGGCTGCACACATTGACCACCCACAAGAGGTGCAAACATGTCTGCAGTGTCCTTTAAAAAAAAAGTGGTAACTCCCCAGCCCTCAAAATCTAAAGTATTAGTTTTAGCAGGTGGTTGCCTGAACAAGACTATCCTTAACCATGTCTCCTGTGCTGCTTTGTCAAGTTAGTGCTCTGCGGACCCCTGCCGCAGCCCAGAGAGATCCAGTACACTGCCAAAAACCCTTTCCAAGTCTTCCCATGGAGAGATTACTAACCTGTCCATCGCAGCTCAGGATAACCACCAGCACTGCTCCCGATCCAGCAGCCTCTGCGGGGAGGAGGCTGCAGACTTCCCCCCCACCATCGACAGTCTGCCTGCATCCCACAGCTGCCGTAACTGATCTCCCTGACCCCCTCGCAACCTCCTGCCTCCCAACTGGAGCGGGTCATCCAGCAGAGCCAGCCCACCCCGAGAGAGGGCACTTCACTCCACACAAAGCAGCCTTGCAGCTGCTGAGGATTTAGAAAATTGCCTGCAGTACCAACCTTAAAAGGAAAAGTTTAAAAAAAAAAAAATCCTCCCAGCTGTATAGAGCAAGCAGAGGAGTGTAAGACACCTGTGAACTTGGTTCAGAAAAAAAACAAACCAACTGTCATTTGAAGGAGAACACAGGCTACAATTACAAAATATTAGAGATAACTGATTTCATTATTTGCACAATTTTCTGTGTACATGAAAAGTCAGTATCTGGTAAGTGCCTTGACTAGTTTTAAATTCAATTATGAGTACATTTTTACCACCTGAAAATTAGATTGGTACATTTTTCAACCAGAAGTAATCAGGTATTTCAACACTTTTTTTTTTCCTCCAGTCAATAAATACGAGACAATGATTGTCCAAGATTTGAAATGCAATTTATCCTAATAAACCCATCTAGGGATTTAAAACACATTCACATCACAGAATCTGAATGACAGTTTTTTAAATGAATTAACGGACTTTGAGATAACACATTTAAGTTAGCAGATATGTTGAAAACACATCAGTGAATATGAAAATCTAAAAAAAAACTACCAACAAAAAACAATCTCTTCAGTTTTATCTTTAGAAAAAGCTCGAAAATTTATTTTGGAATTTTTCCAAATTACTCTAAATTTAAAACTAAGTAACTAAATAGAACTGGATTTATTTACTTAATTCATTAGCAACCTGCTCCATCTACATCACCACTCGTGGTCTTGTAATTTCCTGTCTCCATTCATACTTTTTCTTTCTCTCAACTTTGTCGCTCAGTCCCTGTAACCTGAAACCTTAAGGACTGAAGTTGCGTCCTTCCAGACCAAAACAATATAACAGCCATAATTATATCACTGTGACACAGTTAATGTACGAATCCTATTTATATTTAGCATCCTGGTTTTTTTCAAAACCTCTTTTTGGCCCCCCTCCATCCGTCCTCTCCAATCTTGTGTCCATCATCCCATTACTGCCCACTCATGCATTCCTCCCTGTCCCATCCTTATGACCATGCAGCTGGGGTTGCCCTTCAGCATATGCTGCCTCATCCGTCTGGAATTCCCTTTCTCCAGCCTGATTCCTCTTCTTGGTTCTCACCTTTACGTGCACACATACACATTCACTTAGAGTCATCCACTACATCCCACGTGGCTTTTATCCTGCCCCCAACAAGGTCACAGCAGACAACAAAAATACTTGGGCCTTTCCTGCTTTTGCATTTCATTTCTGTTTTATTTTATTCCATTCATAAAGTGTTTCATTCCCTTTTTGCTTTCCAAGTAGCCAATGTGCACATTTCTTTGTAGCTTTATAGTTACATTCTACCCATGTCTATATTTTGCCAGTATACATAAATGTATGCCTGCATCTTGCAGAGAAGTATACTACATCAAATACAGTAATTCCAATCACATTCCCTTAACACTGAGTCATACACTGACACTGTATCACACTATCAAGACAAGACAGCAATATCTTTAATAATGCCACTATATTGCTCCCTTCTCCCTCTCATTCTTTTGCAGCTCAACTGAAATCAGGAATGCACTGAACATTGCCAAGTTTCTCCTTGGTACTTAAACAGCTCTCTGCTTTTACAGAAAATACAAAGGATTTGTAGAAATCACCTTCGCACCTTTTTTTTTTTATTTTTCCCAAGCAGAATTACTTTCTGTAAAGTACTGAGATGCCATGCTGAGCAGAAGGGGGCAGTTGGACACAAAGTCGAACAAAGAAAAGCTCATAGTCAATCCCAGTGGCACAGAGGATGAATTTTCAACCAGGGCAGAAAGAAAGAGGTATTTTTGTAAAACCTTTCTTCTTTATGCTAAACTTGCTTATCATGTAACATTTACAGCCTTTTTCCAAAGTGCCTATGCTAAGAGGCAAACCTTACCTGGCGAATTCTATGCTTATTATGAATTCTCTTTACATACAGCTCATTGGACAGCACATTCAAAAGAAGGAACAACTCCAGAAAATTTTGCATTTAGCTGTCTTGCCTTCTGTTTCATAAAATGAAGTCTGATGCATGTTAAGTGTCCTCTCTCTAATACTGGTAGAATATATCTGGATTTGCTATTTACCTTTCAAAATCAATATGCTTTTCACCAGCATTTATTTAACTGGCACTTTAGAGTATAAAATTAATAAAACTCACACATATTTCTTACATTCAGACATACCTCCTAAATCTCTGGCATGCAAAGATGGTTATGTGCTTTTTTGGTCACTTTCCTCTCTTTTTTATTCTAGGTGACTCATGTAGCTGTGAACTTAATTGGCATCACTTAAAGTAGTCTGGGAAATTTCATACTGCCGAATGTGAATGTGTTACTATGTATCTAATTCAGATCTAAATAAATTCCACATTTGGCCCAATGAAGTAAGACACACAAGATTTCAACCTGTGCTTGGAGAGTAAGAAAAATAGCATTCTAGATTTCACTAAAGCAAAAACAGATTCCCTTCTCCGTGAACCCTCGCTATATCACAAATAACACTGACACAACAGTAATTTTTTCCCAATTAGTTACAAGATAACTAAACTCTGCTTCACCATGAAATATTCTATTCATTAACAAGATGCATAAAAGAAACAGAACAGTAGGACATGCCATTATTAAAGTAGAAAAGCATGGCTGTGAATTAAAATCAGCAATATGTCTTCCTACTTTTTTCATTAGCAGCATTTGCCTTTGGCCAGAACTCACAGTGTAAAGAAAACAGAACAAAAACATTCATTACTGGCCTTTCTCAAGTGAAAACAGTGCTACAGGTACATATGCAAAGTGTCTTCATGATTTCACAGGCAACATTCCTCCAAATACTCACTCTCACAACCTGGGACATGACCCCAGGAGTACCTTCGGTGCTTCACACTGGGTACTGCTTTGTGTGTACTAAAGCCACAACAAGGGAAAGCATTCAGAGCCTTCAAAAGCCATTTGATACAATTTGGGGCAAACATACAAAACTATAGAGACTAGAAGGGTGGAACACTCAGGTACCGATGGCACACTTCACAAGCCAGCATCTCCTCAGCTGGAGGACTGTAAACTTCACAGAAAATAAAGAACCAGCATCCATCTCTAAGGCACAATTGCTGTATTTTAATCAAGCTGATAGCATTAACCTTTCAAGCATCGTATATCATTTTTATTACTGCATTATTATCAATGGCAGGGAAGCCACAAAATTACTGAATGAGTATAATGAATTTAAAACACTAAATAAGCACATTGTTAGTTAAGACCTAAAAAGCGTGCTTTAAATACGAAGGTATTGTTTCCAGCAACAGATACATCTTAATACTAAACCCAAAGATGTTCAATGCTAAAATGAAAGAATTTCTCCTAAGTATGTACTTGTTCCTTTTATAACAAGAAATAACACTTACACATAGAAAATGCAGTACTGTCTATTTATCAAAATCCCCCAAGAGTTCAAGCTAATCTCCAATTGTACTCATGATTTTTAACCTGTAACACACGAGCAGATTAAAATCCACCTAGGAATAACCTGATCTACATTATTTGCATGGGTACTTTCTTTTGCCTCTGGAAAACTGTATAAAAAACCTTGATCCCTCTTATTTGCACTCAAGTAACTAGCCAAGTTTTGGAAACATGCTTCTATATATTTAAAGTTCTTGAATACACACAGAGTTTGTTGCAGTAAGAACATAAACCATAACGGGCAAGAGGTGAAAAATATGACCTAACACCTTGCATGGCTTAAATTTCTCTGTTGCACAATAGCTAAACAAGCTAGGGGAATCTTACCTTTAATTTTGCTTTACCACCTACTGAGCTCTTTCTTCCTCTCTCAGCCACCCAGTCAGAATTACATCGAACGTGGTGCCTCCAGGACTGACTGACTGGTCCACTGCCAGGGGAGGATGACATGGTCTAAAGGAACAGGTAGGAGCTGGGCACACAAGTCACACCTCCTCAAGTCCAACTCTCCCTGCAATTTTGAGTGCATCACTTCTCCCTTCCCACTGCCTCGCTTTCTCCAAGGACAGCATTCCTTTTTAATACAGTGTAAAACCTTCTCTATTCTGATGCTAAATATGGTATTGCTAGACTTTGTCAATCATCATTACTTCTACTAAGTTACTTTTCTCATTCATTCAAGATGACTGGAGGTATCCACTTTCTGCATAAGTGTACCTGCAATGCACAGCAAGAGTTCACAGGATCTCCTGAGGTTGTGTGGATGTGTTTCAGGAGAGAACTGGTCCAAAACATTTAAACAGGCTGCTATTAGGTATTACTAAAATTTGCATTTACTTTTTTTTCCCCCTCAGTATGGAGCTTAAACTGGGCTGCAAAGCTGTGGAAGTGTGATCCATCTACTATCCCAGCCAGTCCTCCTTAAATCATTTATTCAATGCCCCTGATGTTAGCAATTCTTTACATGTTGTTGATCTCCGACAATTAAACGAGAAATGTTAGATTAGGGACACGACTAAGGAAAAGCTATTAAACAGGCCTTTGTTTTAAGACAGAGAAGGTAAAAGCATTCCTTGATGCAATAAAAAGGGAGTATTTACATGCTATGCCCTAATTAAGATTTTTTTTCTATAATTCTGCTGGCTGTCCTGGAAGAGCCATAAACATTGAGTAAAATAATCTCAATTTATACTGCTTTGTTCTATGCCTTCAAGTACCGTACATGGCTGTACTCCAGATCAAGTAGTTGTCCTCAAATGCCTTCCAATGAGCCCTGCCAGATTCTGTGGTTCAGAAGTAATTTAAAGGCAGAAAGCTGTAGCAAATGAGACCTAGTGGAAAACAGAGAAAGCTTTAGTTCATCCTAACTGTTTGCAGAATAGAAATGGAAAACCACAAAGAAAGAAAGGAAAAGGAAAAGGAAGTGCCAAAATGCCGTATTTTCCCTGAAGATGAAGTTAATGATTCACCAACATCATCACATACCATGCGCAAGTGTCTTTTAACGATTTGAGAAATTTACAATAAAAAACCCCGAAATAGAAAAATACCGTCCTTGTGGAACCATATCTTTGTTTTTAAACAGCTTTTATCCACTTTTCTTTTTTCCTTTTCTTAATTCTGGTGTGTTATTCTACACTTTCAATCACGTGCATTGAATAAAATAATTCCTCCTAGTTAGAGCAGGGACCATCAACCACTGGACATTAAATGCAGTCAACTGTTCCTAACTCCAGCAGATGGTTCTCTTCTGCTGGCCAACAGAAACTTTATGGTCCTTTTCCTAATTTCTCTCAAGAGATACAGAAATGCCTTATTTAGAAAGCAATAAGTCCTGCATTATAGTGTTTCCCCTATGCAGTCTACTTTCAGTTAGCCACACTTCTTCCCCCCCAAGTACATTGAAAGCATGAAAGAGAAACAGGCTGACAGCAGACCCGAGCTAAAGCCATCAGATGTCACAAGAAGTCCTTGCACCTGTGTATTTATCATGGGCTTTTCTGCATAAGCTTAATTAGCAACATGGTCAAACCACATGATGGGGGGCAGTGGTACCCTGAGGTGCTGTGAAAGACATCAGCTTTCAGAGGAACCTTGAGGAGTGACATTCCCATGGAAATTTAAGTCACTTTTCCTGACTGCAGAGAGTCTTATAAGAGGGGCCTTAAAAAACGTCCAAAAAATTCTGAAAACAAGAAAAAAAAAAAAGACCCAATGGTGGTTCAGAAGCTACCGATTTAATTATTCACGACCACTGGACTAAACTAGATTTTCCTTGGATTCTTGAAGGTTTTTCCTATATCTTTGCATGACAGCACATAAAACAAGAAATCCTTGTGGTGAGGGAATCTCTCCTCACAAATCTCAGCCCATAAAAAGGTGGGATAAGTTAATTCATTTGAAGTCCACGCTAAGCAAAATGCTTTTCACAATCCTGGCCTGTTCTCAGAACTGGAAATCAAGATCGCTGTGGTGAGGGTCCATCCTACAACAGCATATGAAGAACTTCCCTTACCTGGAACAAAGCTCTGCCATATTCATAGCTGTGCTTCTTGCCATGTCCTCCCAGCCCAGGACAGACAGAGGATTTGGTTTTATTTCCTGAAACTTTCAATTACAACCATTAAGGACTCAAAATAACCTTTTTTTTCCACAGAATGCTTAAACACATTTTTCTCAACTTTCCCAAAATAATTCCTTTCTTGGGATGAATGCAAGCATAACAGTTTTCAAACTGATAAGAATTCATATGGTGAAGTAGAGAGAAAAACAGTTATATGGCTATTAAAAATACAGTTGAACTACAGCATATGCTACAAACACACTGCACATACATTTTAGTAACAACTTAGAAACAAATTTTAATGTGGCTGAGCTACTTCTGCTTGCCAAATGAAACTTTTGTAGGATACTTTTTTATAACTTCTTATAACATAGTTTTTTGAGGATAGCTGTGAATCACTGCTTAGTCAAAGTTGTGGTGTAATGTCCTCAGTTTGTGAGATTGTACTTTTTGTTTTTAATACAAAACACTTTTACATATTGCAACTCAAACTACAGACATAAACTCTCCAAAATAGTAACTTTATGTTCAAATAAAACAGGTGCACCAAAGTGTAATGTTTCCAGTTATTTATTTCACTGTTGAATTTTTGGTAGTTTGTTAAACCTTCTGTGAGCTTTTAGACAATTAAATATCTGTTACATCATTTGTATCTGTTCATTCATGGAAAAAGCTTTCAATCTCTCTGCAGAGAGTAATCAAACGCTTACAGAATAATTTTCTACAGTGCAACAAAGATGCTGGATCTGGGGGCTAATGATTTAAGAGATGCCAGTAGGCAAGACCCATAGGCTGATAAACTCCTACAGCTAAAAATTCTAGGACACAAAGTAATTTTCAAAGTTGGTGCTGGCTATTTCAGTAATTCTCAATACTAGACTCAGAGCAGGATTTAATTACACTGCTCCTTCCCGTACACAAAGGGTTCTGTCCAGGAGCAAGGTATGCCCTACTTTCAAGATGCTCAGTCTTTAAGACCATCTTTACTACAGAAAGTAAGCTTCACAGATCTAAGAAGTTGAGAGGTAGAAATGTATTTTTAAGAAAGCAAGGCAAGAAAAGTTCAGATCACCGAGTTCCTTCTCAACCTTATTGTGAGCCCAGTTCTCAGATCTGCTGAGGGTAAGGGAGAAAAGGGCAGGCTCCTCGTGTGAAATTGGGGCTCCTCTGTCCCAGCTTCTGCCTGCAAGACTCTTAAGAGCATGAGAGGCAAAAACATTTGCACAACAGTCAATTATTCAGTAGCCTGAAACACAGGGGTGCGTGGAAGGAGGCAGAATCTACAGCTTTACTGGGCTGAAAAGGAGGCTGTGAGAGCAGTAAATTACCGAGATGTTCAACAGTGCAGAAAAGGAGAAAAACTAGAATACCTGAGGACATAACTCAAACTTACCCAGGAATTACACAATCAAGTATTTACAAAAGTAAGTGCCAAAGAAGCATTTTATTTAACTATGATTCTTTTCCATATTACCATATGAAAGCAATTGGTACTTCTTAACTACATGACAGAGATCATAATTTAACAACAAAAGACCACAGGAAATACAGTGTAGGCTGCAAACATGATTACTCTGTAGATATTTGCACCGAGACCAAATTCCACTGTTAAGACATTTTATTTCTGTATTCCAATGTGATGCAAACAGCACTCTCACAAAGCCATATAGAAGATTTCTGAGAAAAGGCACATGTGTCTTCTCACCCTTATATAAAAACCCCCACAGAAATACATTCATTTCCCTATTGAAAATAAAATAAAATAAACCAATTCTACTGGAAAACCCACAAGATTTCTTAATTGGATAGCTCTTGTTAGAATACATCTGTCAAAGGGAGGAGTCTGCTGAAATCAGAAGGCTATGCTTATATCACAGTACAAGTGTTTAGTGTTTTAATCTTGCCATGGACATTTTCTCTTTTAAGAGCTTATTTTTTTTTAAATATGCATCAATTGCTGGACTTTTAGTAACAGAAACAAACAAATAAACAACACCAAACATAGAAACACCGCTGTAACTGTTACAGCTGTTTATTAACTCCATCTAGTTTTTGGATCACTTGCTGTTGTGTTACAGGCAATTATTTCTGGCCAGCTATGACTTTATTGGTGGAAAGACTAATGGGGGGGGGGGGGTAGTGCACATCCCTTGTCTTAGTGCTGCCTGATGTGGCACCTTCCCAGACCCAGCTGGCAACAGCTGCACAGCTCCCTCCTGGGGTTCCCCCTGCCTTCACCCTGTACAGCAATACAAAAAAAGGTTGCTGCTGTAAGGACTTTGGTAAATGTAACCTTTTGAAAGAGATACCCTTTCCTACATAAAGCATAAGTAGTATAAATTAGCATTTTCTCCACTGAATACCTTCGTTTTATTTAAAAATGTCAGCAAGGTTGGTCTTTGAGACACTCAAAAGTGGTGGAGAAAAAGAGGAAAATATTTGGTAAGTTCTGACAGCTTTTACTATTAGTTTTATTCAGTTAAGCACTTTTCTTAATGCACTGCAAATGTTGCAAACGCACTGCCACATCTGCAAAACAGCAGTGTGGAAATCCTTCCTTCTACCCAGTGTGTGTGATTTTCAGTACCATGTTATTTCTAAAGAGACTGGAGGACTGCATAGACTTGTCTTTGAAGTACACACACACTTAAAATGTTTATGAAGTAAATCACTCTAAGCCTAACTTACTTGGTCAGGTAACACTGCTAACTAGAAACATCACAACGACACATAAACAACCTCTATTAAGTGTGACAGCAGAGTTATATTTGCATGCTACGAATACACGCAGACAACAGTCACCTTATTCATCAGTGAGCGTGAACACAAAAATGCCAACCCCAAAACAACAACAAAAGAAGGCCACTTCTTTATACTGAGGCTTATCGAACAAAAAGCAAATAGAGCAAGTATTGTTTCTGTGTGGTGAGATCTTCCACACTGCCACCATGTGTAGGGAAATACCATTAGAACAGTTTGCCACAAATTCCCTGATGCACCAGGAAAACTGTATCAGCAGCAAAGATACAGTTTTGAGAGATGTGGACAGCAAATCTATGCAGCTGGTTGAAATGGAGGAAGGTCATCATCTGCTAATTAATTTACAACGTACTCTTCCTTGCTCTTCACAAATACCATTATCATTTAATAAATGCAGAAGCTCTAGCTAAACAACATAGGGATGTTTATCTGGAATATTATCTTAATAATAATAATAATAACAACAACAACAACAACAATGATTAGCAGTAGTATCATCTTCTCACATTTAATATTATTTTACTTTTATTAATAGCTTAACTGCCCAATTCGCTACATTTTAAAATGTATTTATCAGATTCATTGACACAAATGTAAATAATACTTGTCTCAAGGGCCCCTAATGTACTAATTCTTCCAATCACTCAGTACAGATGTTAACAATAAAATTTGAATGGATTAGCACATCAGTACAAAACTCTACAAGGCTTTTTGCAAACCTTGTTTCCGCTTTTATTTCATTGTGTGATTGATAAAACATTGCTATCTGTACAGCACATCTCTTTTGAAATCCAACAAAAATAATGCTGCAGTTTTGGTAAGCTCCTTTTGAAGTTCACTCAGATTAATAATATTACAAGTTAACACCGCATGTTTATTTATATTTCTGTGCTGCCAGGGAAATGCATTTAAATATTGCCTCAGAAACAGTTTACAATCTGCAGTGTCTGCTGCAAACCAAATTCATTTGGAGAACACATTGATGTGGCAGACTGGAAACCACAAAACCACATTTGTTATTACTTATCAGTGCTGTTTTCCTAACCCTATGTAAAAACAAATAGGTAAAATCTTCAGAAAAGCTACAACAAACTGGCATTTATCTATTTCTGCAACAGGAATATTGATTCTGAGATGTTACAATAGTCTAATGTTTCTAATAAGAACAGGGATGAACTCTGGCACTCTGTAAAGCACAATCTTTAAATTAAGGTCCTAATCCTGTAGTCTGTTTCAGGCAGGCAGAATCACGCAACTGCATTGAGACCTGGTAATTTAATTAGAACTATTCATATGCTTAAAGTTATAAATGTGTTTAATTACATGCTGAATTAAGCCCAGACTGGGGTAAACTATGCCTCAAATCCAATAGTGACTTGTGCTTTCTCAACTAAATTCATGTTGTTATTAAAACATCCATTTCACAAGCAGAGAGATTAATCTAGTCCATCTCCCAGATCAAGGCCAAATAGTTTGGGAGGCACAAAAACTGATGCTGCTCCCTCTTAAAAGTGAAGTATGTAACAAATATGGATTAGAAAGCTTATGTGCTTCTATGGGGTCTCTAGGGCTTGATTTACTAGTTTTTTCCAATACCTCAAAATTCATATACAGGGAATAAAAAAGTCTAAATGGGCTGGATGCCTATACCATTAATAACCCCATCCACTCTGCATAAATAACTTAAAAAAATTTGACTAGGACTGTTGTCATCAGCAGGTGTCTGCATACCTTGAGAATCTAGACCCTAAGATTTCATCCTTGGACACAACTCTGATGAAGACTGTTGCTGAACCAACACAAAGGTGAAGACATTGATCTGCTTGAGGTGTGCAAATACAGAACAACATAATCCTAAAAACATTAACCAACTTGGGATAACATTAAGTCCCTTCTTTTTTCATTAATTCTGATAGAGACTTAACTTATGTGAAGAATGACTTGTTTAATTGCATGTTAATAGAAATAATGCTAGCACAGGCCCATGAAAATTTCTAAGAGATACTTAAGAAGTATCTAATTGACACTTTCTAATGCCCAGACAGAAGAGGGAACTGTTCCACCTGTGATGAACTCATCAAACAAGCCCAGTAAAATACTAACTAATAACATAACTTATCATTCGCTTTTTCCGTGAACATTGAATTCCTGCTGCATCTTGGGCTCTTAGAACAGGAACATGCTGGGACAAAAAGACCCCTTCTCATTTGTAGGTACAGCACCTCTTGGTTTTAGTTTGTAGAAACAGGAATGAAGTACCTACTAATTCCCTCCTCCTGGTGCTAAGGAGTGGCTCCATCCACGACTAGTTGACTTGTGCAACTAATATATACTAGGGGATTATTTACCCTCTTGCTTTTGCACAGCTCTCTGTATTTTATTACATATGTGTTAGCTTTGCTGGCCCCAGAAAAGGGAAGAACTCTGACTCTCAGGTGAGTCAGATCACATCTCTGGGAGCTCCTCTTCTGGTAGAGCAGAGGGAGCTCTGGTAGAGCAGAGGGAGCTCCTCTGGTTGGGGAGGTCCTACTGAATGCAGCATGACAGCCGCTAGCACATTAAATGCAGGAAAACTCCTTTTGGTGGGCTTGACATTTTGTGTTCCCTACGGCTGCTATGCTAGAGACACAGAATGTAGAGGATTACGATGTCCAGAAATTAAATATGAAGAAATAAAGGAAAAATAACCCTTGTTTCAATATTTAGTAGTAGTATCAGGGCTTCAGGAGGACTGCTCTGAACACACGTCTTCCAGTATTTGTAATGATGCTACTTTTTTGTCGAAATAGAACAGAAATAATCTGAAAGTCAACAACTTGGCCTACTGTAACACATCCTCATTCTTGTTATTACTACTCTAATATATTACTTTGTAACTCGGAATTAAGATATTTCAAACAATCTTTCATAAAATCACTTCATTAATCAACCATTTGTTCTATTATCTCCCTTAAGCACTGAAAGTAAATTTAGGAATGTGATTTTCGTATTCAAAACCAGGTCTTTATTGCTGAGGTCTGTGCTTCACAGACTTATAAAAGGGTTTTTCTGTGTGTTCTCCCATATCTGCTATTAAAGGCAGTGGTAATATGTCCTGCCACTAAACCACAAATGTAATTATGAGGTGGAACTTCTTGGCCCAGCTCCAATGTTTAAACACATAGTTAACAATGCCTAAGGAAATGCAACTAACCCCCACCTACCCCCCTAAGCCTACAAAAACAAACAAACTTTACTAGCGGTTCTACATCCCATCCCGTGGGATTAGACACAGGAAACAGCATGAAAAATGAAAATACTCCAGGAGTATTTAAATTCCATTTTGAAAAGCACATCAGAAATATTAACCCGAGAAAGAGCAGTATCTGTATGCATGTGGGGACCGAATGACGTGAAAACACCACGCTGGTCGGTACTTTCTCTCTGTGATTTTCTTTGCGCGCGAAGTATTTCATACAGCCGTAAAGCACAATGCTTTAAGTGTCTTTCTACACCCTTCTACTGCTCAGTAATTTTTAAGAGGAGCTCCTAAGAAGTAAATCCTTCCAAAAATGTGTGTCTACTTCAAAAGGGTTAAGTAACTAATAATCTTACATATTATATGGGTTCTCAGTATTTTGAAAACTGACCTCCATTTTTTTCCTCCCATGAGTTTAGATATGACTGAACAGCTGGGACTCAGACTGCGGCCAAAGACCGCTATTATTTTGCCAGCAAGTTCTCATGTGGAAGCATATTGAACTTCTAAGTCTTTCATCACAGCTGGTAAGTAAGAGCGAACACGACTCAGGAGAGACAACTAACACACCAAAACCTGAACTAAAACCAAACCGATATACCCTGAAATATCTCGTACACAACCCAAGAATGTTGGTTAGTCCTTGGTTTTTGCAAAATATTTATTTCAACTTTAGCTTTTGCCATGGAAAATTAATCATCTCCAAGTATATCCTAAGCTCCCCCCTGCTCTGTGAGGAAAAAAAAAAAAAGATTCTGTTAAAATGCTTTTACTGAAGTGATAAGGAGCAAAGCTGCATTTTTATTCAGATGAAATTCTAGATTAACTTTTAGTTATTTTTTCTCATATCAAAGGATGTCTGAGAACATATTATAGAAAAAGCATTATGAACTAACATTTTATCAATAATCTCATTAACCCTTACATGACGTTCCTTTTCTTAGTTCTTATTTTCACTGTTAAGCATTTTCATTTTAATGAAAAATGTTGAATTAGCCACTGAAGTATAATGACTCAGATAACATGTTTTCATCTTTATTGGTAAAAGGGTGATGTTTGGCTAGTGGAGAATGCAAATATTTTCTTAGTTTACCCAGAACAGCAGTATTTCCTACCATTTTGATTGTGTGCCTTCTTAATGCATTTGTATTTTATACTTCTAAATATATAATATTCAATGGAATAAAGAATGGATTTTACAAACTACACAAATGCATTCCATTATTAAGATCAACACTTCGGTAAATACTATGAACTTTTTCTTTTAAAACTCACTTGATCTTTCACTGAAATCAAAACAGTGCAAATGCTGCCTGAAGGTTTTAAGATCTCTTTTACACACATATATTCCTCCCTTTACTTGATGAACACAGACTGTTTACTCAGTACTCTTGAATGCATTACTGTTTCCATCATTTGACATGTCTCTTTATGTTTTATTGGAGAAAATATCAAAATTACTATAAAATATATGGGAATATATAAGGATACACATAACAAAAAGTGCCACTTAGAGCACTCAAAATATTTTTCATTTTCTTATTTCAAGGCAAAATTCAACTTCTAATTGATCCCTGTCAATGAAATGAAAAGTGCATGTGTGAAGAACAATAAGTGATTAATAAAATCAATGACCTTTAAGAGGCACTTTCATTTTTGGGAAATATCACTATTGTAGCAGAAGCACCATTTTTCCCATTGAGATTTACATCTGAATTAAAGCATAGGAAACCTAACAACAACACTTCTAATGAACTTCCGAAGTTCACCACATCTTTCACTGACCTATAAAAGAATAAAATCCAGGACCAAATAAAAATCCTTGGAAAACAGATAAAATAAAATAATATATTTTAAAAGTCTCAAACTCTTATTTATGTAAAGTAAGGTGCAGTTAAGCTGACTTGTAGGAAAAATTTGTAGGGAACTGTAGGGAATTGTGGACAAACTTCCATTTTCCTCTGCAAAGAAAAGCCCCCCTCTCACAGGCTCCCCCCAGGTATATGACTCTGTTGACAGCATGAACTTCCTTCATGCAGGCAGGTCATCTTTCTCCTCTAGCCAAAAACGTAAAACATAAGACTTGGAGGGACCTTTCAAGTAACCAAGCTCAGCTCTCTCCTACTAGAGGTAATCCTGTCCTGCCATCATTTTTATAAAAACTGATAAAAGTTCATTGTCAAAATTATAAAGCTTTCTGTTCCTCTACCCATCGAAGGGCTACATTAAAACCTCTTCAGTCACAAGCCAAGAGGCAAACTTTTGCACTTGCATTATACCATAACCATAAGCATTCCCCTACCCTGGTATCAAGATCCAGGAAGAGAAACCAAAGCTCTTCATCCAACAGCTGAATAATTGCCTTATGGCTGGCTCCTGTGCCCAGTGCACTGACTGTATTACAAGAGATTAGGCCTCTCATACTGTTTGATTTCCATAAAACTGTAAATAATTACAGAAATTTAATCAGTCAGAAATTGGGGAATTGAGGCTATTCACTTTCATAAATAGCACAGGCAACATAAGGAGAGCAATACTCCACCCTTGCATCTCTCACTTAAGTGGAAGTATGTCTAAGTGGTGGGTGACCAAAAAGGGCAGGCAAAACTCACCTGCTAATTTAGCTAAACATAAGTAGTGTACGTGTAAGGCACTAAAAAGGGGCAATCTGTTGTATCCAAAAAGATCAGCACTTGGTTTCCAATTAAGTATTGAGGATGTAGCCCCTGAAATGGATCAACTACCCAGTTCTCAAAAAAATCTTAGTATGTTCTGTAGCTCAACTCTTCTAACAACACTCATCCGAAACACTGACCTTAAGCCACGTCATCCCTTCCACAGCTCGTTCAAAAAGCATCAGAGACTGTCACCAGACTTCTCACTTGATAACAGCAAGGCTATTTGCAGACTCCTTTAATGTATTTTCAATGTTCAATTTTAGAAAGAGCAGCAAAATTACAGAGGTCCAGTCACATTACAAATATCATACGGCCAGGTTTGTAGAGCACAACACAAACAAAGCAATCCATAACACGCCATTAGTAAAGACGTTGTTCCTGAATATTACAATTTCTGAACTAATTTAAGGGCAAAATTATTTGGAAGTTAACATCCCTCCTTACACTGGCATATTTCTAAAGTTTGTATTTTATTGGTGTTTAAAGTTTGCAAGTGCCATATGCTACTGAGAATATTTACCAGTGATAAAAATCCATCCCATTGCTCTTACAAACCTCTGTATGGAGGAAGTCTGCATAGTCAGAAAGTGATTTGCAATCAAATTTTTTCATCAGTAGCCAGAAAACAGGGAAAGACAAACTTTACAAAGTGTATATGCTAGCACATCTGAATCTACTTCACATCTTGAGTGAAGGAGCTTTGTGTGGAAACAAATTTGGCACTTAGTTTTCAAGGAGCAACAGCAGAATTCAAGACTCAGTTCATTAGTACATGACAGAGATGCAAAAATGAAGCTCTGCTCGTTGTAGATACAAAACAGAGCAAGATGCCAACCTGACAGTCACATTATCAAAGCTCTAACAAGAAAAAACAACAGTATGAGAACAGCATCCTACACAGACTAGGCTGTGACTGAGCAAACCTCTCTGGAGGTAGGAAGCCAAATCCCACTGCTGAAAAGATGACAGTACTTCAGAATTAAAAAAGAAGGGAAATTATTTGCTCTCTTCTTCATTATCTGTGCACTGAGAACAGAAACAAAGGCACCTGCAAATTACCCTCTGGCAGTACCTCCCTGCTTCTATGGATTACAGATAGAGACCACAGCAGCTGCATCGCTAGCTTGGATGCCTCAGTTTAGTCCAAAAATCCGTCTGTGGCATGAATGCAGACCTTTAATATACCTACCAAAACATCTACATATTACATGCAGAGTTAAATCAATTTGATTCAGTCAACTCTGGAAAAACAAACACGAACAAAAAAACCCCACAAGTGCACGAATACTCTGAGTATATAAACAGTCATTCCACAAATCTTTGCTGTGGCTCTCGCCCAAAAGAGGAACGTCACTGTTTCTCAACAATGATGAAAACCACTGTCATACAAGATCCTCCTTTACTAAAATATTACTTTTATGAAATACGCCATACAGCAGTTTTAGCACACTGAGAGGCTCTGCACAATCAGATGTAAACTCTCCTCAGAAATAAATCTTTTTTTTTTTCCCATCGAACACTGTGCCTGACCTTCACTGCTCAAAAATTCTCTAAAGCTATCAAGTGAAGAAGGGAGGTACAAGAAAATTCTTTCAAATAATAGAAAGTCTCATTTGATTCATTATAAAATTCACCCCCTGCTTGATACAAAAAATTTTGAAGTACCAAGCAATATTCTAGTTGAGTGAGTATTCATGTATGAGCAGTGATTAGCAAAAAATTTCAGAAAGGCTGGCAGGCTGAAAGATGAGATCATCAACTTAGGTCCTTCAGCTCATTATCTTAGCCGCCAGCCAAACCATTACATCACAACTGGAAAAATATACCATTCATATTATAAAGGAGTCACACTTGAGGTTACTTGAAAAATGACAGAAGACAGAAAAAGAATGGTTCTACACACCATATACTCACTACTGAGTTACAACTGTGGGACAACTATAAAAAAAAATCCCACAGTGATCTGATTATCCCAGCCATGATACAACCATACGCAGTATAAACAATATTTGAAGGCACAAAGACCCTCCTCACAAGTATCCGCCAAGATCCTTGGTCTGCAACCTGTAACTTCAGTTTCTCAAATCACTGCCTTCTGTTTCCAGTCCTGAAAAATTCTAGTGGTTTTGGTGAAGTCAACCCTAGTTCTTACACAGTCCCTGAACTTTGAAGATTTCAGCCTCAAAGCCAGTCTTCAGCTGCTCCTCTGCCTCACTCGTCAGCCCTAGGTTTGTCACAAATCTCTCCATTTCCAGGTTCTTGCGCTCTGTCGCCTGTGTTAGGGGAGAGCAATACAACTAAAATTCCCATCATGCAGATTCCCAACAGGCTTCCTCTATATGAGCTAACTGAAAAGAAAAAAAAACGTGTTTCAAACCCATTTATTTTCCCACCCTGTTTGTTCATGCCTATTGCTTTAACACACAGGGCACATTAAATGGTTTCATATACTGTTTTCCCGCAGTGTATGATCTCAAATTTATTAGCATAGTTTGAAATGACCTTGTGCCTAAGATGGTAGCTCATTTTTACTCAGTCCCCTTGACAAACAAAGCTCCACATAGTTATCTGTGAGTCACCTGCTGTCTCCCTACAGATAATTCCAGCCTCTCTCAAGACATGCCCTTGTCTACCAGGGAATTCAAAGTATTCACCCTTTCGTCAGCCTTTAGATCTCCTTCTTGGAGAGTCATTCATAATCCAAACACCTTTATTCTCCTCCTTGCTCTACACTGCTTACAGGGATGTTTCTTACTGAGAATCTCAGCAAAGTTACTGATATTATTGGAAATAAAAGCAAGCATTTTAACCTTGGGGGAGGACTCAGAAGTCTGCATTCACTTCCAAGTTCCGTAAACTTCATACACAAAATACAGTAACTCACACTTCTCGCATCTGAATTCTTTACTAGAAAACTGATTTTCCACACAAGCACTTCTCAGGAACACCACTAGGATAAAAATCATCACATTTTTCCAGACTCTCAGCTCTTAATGTAGGTCACAAAGTATGTAAATAAGAATTGATTATGAAAGGCAGGAAGTGAAAACAGTCCATATGTAGCTAATATTGCTACCGAAACCTAAACTTCTGCATTTCCTGCCATTGTGAACTTTAATTATGAAATCATAATGTTGCACTAAGATAACTGCCATGTTTAGTTTCCTAGCTGTCTTTAAAGGAAATATTAAAGAGAATTAAAACACAACAACAACGGCAAAAAAACCTACTCCGAAACTCCAACCAAACACAACCACCAAAAGAAAAAAAACCCCACTCAACACAAACAGCAATGAACAACAGAAAAAGCCCACACAACTCAGAAGTTTTTCAAGTTTCTCCACCTCACCAGTGCATTATCGAAGGAGGTTCACTCACAGATTTCAGCTTGAGTTCTGCTCTGGTCCCTTCTTGTTGGGGTTAAAGGGAACAGGAAGCTGATGGACAGTACCAGAGGAGCAAAGTCTATCCATTCTGTCTCTGGATAATCTAACATATCTCTATATGAAAACAAACTTTGGCATGGGTCTGCCTATGAATCTACACAGAGTTAAACAGATTGAAGCAGAAAGAGAATTAAACCAAACCAACCCAACCTCCCTCAACAATAACAAAACTAAACAATTGTTTTGCCCTGCACTTGCTATGAAAGAGGTTAGGTAGATGAACCCTGAGTGGAGGATTTCTTTTGTCTGTGGGTTGAGAATCAGCCTGAAATTTAAGCGCCAGTGATAAAAGTCAGCAGAGAAATACCGACAAAACGATAGGTAACAGACCACAAGCGTGAGATGGTGTTCCCTCAACTTTTGCAGGAACTCACGTACACACAGCTGAGCTATTACTGCTCATGATAATCTTATTTAAACCCATCTCTGTACCAGAGAAGTGTGAGATAGCACACACATTGCCAATCTCCTAATAGGGCTCTCAGGAGGATCCAGAAAACTACAAAACAATTAATTTGACGTACACATTGAGCAAATTGATAGGAACTGTTACAAAGAACAGAGAGCTAGATACCACATGCTGGGGAAGAGTCCACACAGCATTTGAAAAATTGCTTCATAAATCCATTAACATTGGTAGAGAATCAATGTGTGTGAGGACAAACATGATCCAATCAATCCACTTGATTTCCAAACAAATAACTAACTAGTTAAAAGATGGGAAATTAAAAAAATGGTATTAAACATTCAGTTTCTCTACAAAAGTAGGTCACTACCAGTGGTCCACAGGAGTTTTGTAGTACACAGCTGAATAAATGGGTTGGAAAAGATGGAAGAACGGTGTGCAGAAAGAGTACCCTACTGATACCAAGTCACTCATAGCAATACAGATGGAGGCTTACTGAGAAAACTGCAAATGATCTCATATAGCAAAGGAATAAATTGTAAAATGGAAGACAAATCTCAGTGTTGGCAGGTATAAAGAATTGTAGGGAGTGGTGGGGAGGATGGGTGGGGAGGAAAACAACTCCAACCCTATGTATCCAATACCAGCTCTGGGTGAGCTGTTATCACCACAGGGAAAGATCCTGCCTTCATTAGGGACATACATAAGAAAATGATGGTTTAGTTTCAGCAGTATTAATAAAAAAAAAAAATCAAATATTGTTAAAAATTATGAGGAATGTAGACCACCACAGAATATACCCTTAAGCCAGCACTTAAACGACAGATGCCACACACTGAATATGCTATCTAGCTTGCACACAGTCCTCCAATCCCAGCAAGACCTAACAGAACAAGGAAAGGCAGACAGAAGAACAAGGATGATCAAAGGTATGAAATGGGTTCTGATCAAGGAACTAAACAGACATGGATTTTCCAGCC
This sequence comes from Pipra filicauda, assembly GCF_003945595.2. Classification (NCBI taxonomy): domain Eukaryota; kingdom Metazoa; phylum Chordata; class Aves; order Passeriformes; family Pipridae; genus Pipra; species Pipra filicauda. The sequence goes on along the minus strand of NW_024105087.1, from coordinate 2,588,123 downwards.
TGGAAGACAAACAATCAAGGTGGTATCAAAGAGATCTGTGATAAATGGAGCACCATAAAGGCAGTGGGTAAGGAATCATTTGTCTCTTACAAGATAAGAACAAAGGAGCATCAAATGAAATTATCAGGTAGTAAATTCAAAACAAAAGAAGGTACTTCTTTACACATATATTGTTCTACCTTAGGACTCACTGCACAGGATATTGTGGATGATAAAAATGCACATGGTTTTAAAAACAATAAGACAAACTAATGGAAGAAAAATCTATCAAGAGCTATTAAACTGAAGATACCATCTCTGCTTCAGGAAGTTTGTGAGATGCAGATTGCTGAAAGCTGGGAAAATATACTGGGAAAGCACTATTACGTGCTTGCCTTTTACTGTCTTCACTAGGCATCTGCTGCCAGTCCCTGGCTGAGACAGGATAGGCTATGACAACATCCAGTCATGCAGCTCCATAAGAGTTGACCTTGAGGACAAATAGGACACCCAGAGTCCACGGTTCAGTCAGATGGTTTCACTTTCAGCTTGAACCAGACCGGTCCTGCTGACTGAATGGGCTGAAGTTGAAAACGTCTTCTGGTTTAGCAGCACCCAAAACGAAGCTTGCCTGCGCACTCGGAGCCCGCTCGGACACATGTGCACGTCGGCAGGAAGCGGGGACAATGAGCGGACTTGCTTCAGAAGTACACTCCTAACCCACACCGAAACGTTCACGCAGATACACCTGTGCCCAGCGAAACACACCCTTGCCTGAGAGTCTGACCGCTCTCCTGAAGCAGCGATCCTCCTGCATCCAGCATATGCCTTTCAGAACGTGCCATGCCCCAAAGGGTGACTGGGGCTGAACCGGCTCTTCCTACGGGATCGGTCCCGAAGCATCTTCTCAGTTACATCCCACTCTGCTTATTGCTCTCTGGGTACAACTACAGAATTAGGCCTCTAAGCATAAAGCTATAGACATAAGGAAACTGTCATCTGCACATTTCTAACCTTAATATCTTTCATGTAGCAAACAGCTGCTTTTCACCTCACAAATACACATATATGCTGATCTGTGATGACCTGCTTTTAACTGTCTCTACACTAAAAAAATGCAACTGGTACCCTTCTTATAATAAGAAATCTATAATTCTATCCATATTCTGAAAATTATTAAAAACTTCCATGCCTCTTTCCAAGAAGACCACCAGTATATAATTCCAACTGATAGATGCCAAAGAAGGTTACAGACTTGCAAAATATATTTTAATATTAGAAACTTTATTGAAATTTTCTCATCACAACAGCTTGACTCTTACAAAGTAGTTAAATATAGCATGACATTGCATTTCTCTTTATGGCAAACACTGTTTTAATGCTGTTATATTGCCTTTAATACAAAGTCCTCTTTTAAGTAAGACGAGAAGTTGATTTTGCAGTTTACTGACAGATCTGGTATTTATATGAAGCATATTCTCCTAGAAAGAACAATACACCTTAAAAATAAACCTTCAAAATGTGTCTGATCCTGACTTCTGTTACTCAATTTGCATTTGCCTAATCATGCAAAGTGGAAAACCTCATCTGAGTGTTAAATGGAATGTCTTCACACGGATAAAAAGCCTTTTGATTTACCCTGAATTCCTGGTTCTACCAATTTAATCTTTTGTATAAGCCTCTTTTAAAGCAGACTACTACTTCCTTAAACAAAAGGTTATATGTTCATTTTCGAAGAACAGTGATACTTTTGACCTTGACATACAATATATTATTGATGGGAAAAGTCACTGAAGAAACTTCCAACAGATTAACATGACTAAACTGAACCTTTGCTTTATCTGCAACCTAATTAAAAAGAAAGGTTCCCACCTCAAAAAGCCTTGTGCAAGGTTCTTGTCATGAAGAATTATAGAGTTCTATGTAAGAGGGCCCAAGGGCATTCAAAATTATTAAAAAAGAAAAAAAATTCCTTCTGCAGAACTAACAACAGGACCAGAATCTTCTCTTCAGAAAGCCAAAGAAAAACTGTTAAAGCATTTTAAAGATCTGTGAGTGCATATCAGTCTTGTTTCATTTACACCGGATCTGGGAAAGCAAGAGAGAAAAATACAGTTTTTTTTTCTTATCTTGGTCTGTCTTGTACAGGCTAAAATAAAATCACTTGCCCTGTGGAAAAGCCTCATAAAGAAAACTGATAAATCCTATTTATTTGTCTATTTTTTTCATCATGTAGAGCAATACAAGACAGGGTATTCTTGTCACAGTGCCAGATGGTAAAAGAACCATAACAACCCCAGGGACCACAGTCACTGTACTAAAGATGAAACTAAAGATGAAACAATTCACAAGATTATTTGACCTTTTCATTATCTCAATTAAACAGCATTAAATTCCATTAATTCCAACAAGCATCCATAGCCAAAAGTTATGTGCTTATTCTTCCTAAGCAATGTACAAGGAGAATGAAAACTTCAGAGTAACAGCCCCCAAAATTATCAAGCTAAGTAGAAAGCTTTGTGCATTTGTTATGAGAAAAAAATGCTAGGAACAGGTCTTAAATCCTTCCCACGTCTGGCAATTAAAATTATCTTAGCAGTACATCCTTTCTCTTTGGGTCCACATTTTATCCAATAGCTAATGCATGTCAAAAGGCACAGCAGAAAGACCCCTTAGATGGTATATTCTGCAAGGTACGATTCTTTCTGCGTTGTCTTTTCTCCTCAAGGGTGATCCTGAGTGCTTTCTCAAAAGCATCTTGCAACTGGGCATGCCTACCTCATATTGGCCTTTTTAGCCACCAACACGCTTGCAACAAACGTGGGGAGAGCCCTTCCCAAATGTTCGTTCGCGAAGCCCAGCCACGATGCATGTCAAGTTTATGAAAAGTCTTTGGAATAGGAGCTGGAACTTGTGAGCCACTTTCCTGATCACATGGCCAGAGCAAGACTCTGCCTCTGCCTAAATAAAGATTTATGGGATCAAAAGGAATTACTTGCAGTCAAGTGCACTTGCTCTGGGATTGACGCTAGACCCTGGATGCTCACCTGTGAAAAAATGCAAGAATGCCTTAAAGGCAGTGACTGGACCTCAGACCCCAGTACTGGGCAGCAGGTCTTACTGAGGTGAGAGACACTGATATCCCTTCCTCTGATGATTTTTCCAAAGATCACTAGAAAGCTCTCCTGTATATCTGCGTAGAATCCAATACCCCAGGCATAATGATACATTAGGAAAAACTCTTTACTGTGAGGGTGGTGAGGCTCAGGAACAGGTTGCCCAGAAAAGCTGTGGAAGCCCCATCACTGGAAGTGTTCAAGGCCAGCCTGGATGGGGCTTTGAGCAACCTGGTTCAGTGGAGGGTATCCCTGTCCATGGCAGAGGGGTTAAAAATGGATGATCTTTGATGTCCCTTCCAACCCAACCCATGATTCTACGAATGAGCAATTCCTAGAAAAAACAAAACAAAACAAAACAAAACCCTGCAGTCACAGACGAAACAGGGATTTTCACACCAAAAGACCCAGACCAAGTCATTTCTATTCCCTGTCACCTGGAATTCGGCAACCAGCAGGTCTCATTTTTGTATTTGTGCAGGCATTTTCTCCCTCCATCCTACCTAAATATCCTATTTTGTTCACTTTTTTCCCAAGCTAGGCCCAGACTCTTCCATCTCTTCCAATGACATTTCAGCAGAGCTCCGTTTAGGATCTGAAGGATAGTAAAACATTTTCTGTTCTTCATTTTGAGCATGTCCCATCTGAAGGTGGCTCATGTAAACAGGTACACGTGCTCAAGCAGCACCAGTGTGCCAAAGACAAGATATTTTATGCAGATATTTAAATCAGGCCATACCTGTAATAAAGATAATAATTAAATAATATCCCTGGCACCAAGGTGTTGCAAAGTGAACTTCACATCAAAGAAAAGAGCCTTTAAGTTATTTAAAAATATTGAGGTGTTGTAACAAGATGTTGCTCATTCATGTAGGGAAGGAACTCGTTAACTAGTCTGCACTGTATACAAACATCAACAAAGATTTCCTTTGCCTATGTGTCTGCCAACATGTTTGTATTTTTTTTTAATACATTTTGTGGTTGTCCTCCAAAAGTTGCAATGTTACTTTGCACTGACTACGCCGAAACATTTTTTATGAACATTATTATCACAAGCATAAGGCTTCTGTTTCTGTGTCAAAGTTTGTTAGAAAAGATTTCACAACCCTATGATATAAGGAAACTCAATTAATTGTATTTTTGAATTTCCCATTGCCAGATGGGATGTTACTCAAGACTGGCATAATGATTCCAATACCAGCAGGAGGTCCAGCCACCCAGAATGAAGAAGATGGCACTGTGGGTAGAGAAAAGTTTCCCTCAAAATGGCTCTAATACTTAAAGCTGAATTTGCTCAAACTAAAACAAATTCTTCACAGCCACGAAAGGATTTGCTGAGACACCGGGTCACAAGGGCTAATGGCACTGTGACACACCTACTAAATCTTCTCTCGCAAGCTTAATGCAATAAAGAAAATCCCTTTGTGGCCGATACTGTCACAGGTGCCATTGCAAAGAGGAGGCAGCCAGGGAGGCGAAGCAGGTCCTGGGGCCGCAAGCGTCGCTCTGCCCAGCACCCCCTGGCTCTGCAAAGGGAGTGGGGAGCTGGCCAGGTCTGTGGTTGGTCTGACCCTATTCAAGAGGAGAAAATCAAACGTGACGTGGCAAAGGAAAGGAAAGAGTGAATGCGGCGAGTGGTACATGGCCTCGCCGGAGGGATAAAACAGAGAGCAGCTTACGCTGTGACCTGCTGAGAGAGACGATGAGTGGGACATCCTTCCTCCAGTTTAAGGAGCTGGGGAAAAAACATGGACAGACATGAAATTACTGAAGGGAAGGAGGAAGACACACTTTTTCCTCCTCCTTCAACTTCAGTTTGCTTGGTTTTATTTGGAGAAATCTGAAACGGTCTTGTTAGGATGAGAGAAAGAACGAGACACAAGCAGCTTATTTTTGTCCAGGAGGGGCAGACATTTAAATTACCAGTCTTGCTACCGATTTTGGACGCTAGCCATGGTTGGGGATTTTACCCGTAATTCTCACTGACATTAATTCACAGACTGGCTCCCTGACCAGAAAAGGTCTTGCTCTGGCCTGACCCATAACAAGGAACCTGGGGTGGAGGGTTCATCTGACTCATGGTAATTGCCTTACAGGCATATCGGATAAAACACGGTTTCTGAGGTATCAGGTCTACGTACAGATACAGGATCTGCAATCTCCTGGCACAGCTGCAACAGCCAAGGAAAATTGTTACTGTAAGAACTGAGTATGTCAGTAGGAAGCAAGTGATAAAACCGTTTTCTGTTTCTCCCAAATATATAGTTAAAGAATCACAAAACCCGAGCTTTTGAGATCCACAAGAGAACTAACTGAACATGGTAAGAGTAATTCTGAAATGCTACTGCAGTGCACTGTTCTTCATTAAACGAAGTCACTGCAATATTTATATCAAGCACTTATTCCTGCATTTTAAAAATATATACAGAAATCTGCTAGTTATTGAAGATAATGTACTCAAAGTATCAAAGGAGAAACACGTATTAGTAGACTCCTTTTAAGTCACACGGCCACATTATAATTCAAACTCTGTGCAGATATTTTTTTATTTTCCCTCAATGTGGATAAGACAGGGATGAAACTAATGCCACTAACACTTAAAATAAGCAACCACATTTATAAAAAATAAAGACTGTAAAACACAAGTGAAAATAGAGTTGTTACCTATTTATTTCTTCCTTGAAGATCCTTGAATTTGTGCTTTCCCTGCGGCATGCTACATTGAAAAGGCAGCAAAATCGAAACTGTATTCAAGATAATTATGCATCTTATCCAACACCCCTAAAATAGTAACAAGTTTGTGATAGTTCTACCTGTCACTTTGCAAGAAAACTTCCCTACGTATCTTGAATCAGCTCAAAATACAGTTTCAAAAGAAAAGGGAGAATGGGGGGAAGATTTCTGATGGCTATGATTGAAATGGGATATTTTCTGATCTGTGCTTTTGCAGGAGAGGACTGGGTTTTTTTAATAATTGCTTAGAAAAGTTGTTCTCATTTCTTTGGATCGTCTCTCAAATTTATCAGAACATGTCTCAAATTTAATCATCTTGAAATAGTTTATTTACTCATTAAATTTTGTGCCAAGTCACCTACACAAACATCCACAAAAATATTTGTTTTATATTTGAACATATTTTACTTCAGAAATCCTGACTTGCCCAGCAGAGTCTGAAAAAAAAAATTCTTTCTAACTAAAGGAAGGAAGGAACCAAAGGAAGGAAACTTGTAAACTACTAAATTTCCTGCATAAATATGTCTTGTGTCCCTCATCTGGGCATTGCAGATTGGAAACTAAGCCTCTGCTTCTGAGAGAGCATACTCCCAAATTTCAAGTTAATGCAGTTTTTCAATTATTCTTTAACATGAATCATTAATGTGAATACTTATGCTGAATACATTAAGTACTACTGCTTTGTCCCACAAACATTCATTAATTTATCTGTAACATACTGCCGTCTGGTAAGGGAATGGGATTATCTCCATTTTACAGATGAAGAACTCAGGGGAAAAAAAACAACCAAACAAACAAACAAAAAGCCCCCAAAAAACCAGGACTTCACCAAGTTATTTCAAGAAATCTGGCAGATCAAGTCCAGATTTTTTCAGTCACAGTCCCCTGCTTTTAAAGCAAAAATATTCCTTATCATTTCCAGAAACCTTAACTTCCAATTAGCTATGAAGCATAAAAGAAACAAAACGTGAATCCATGCTTTCTTTCAGCAATGCCTTTAATAGTACATTCATGACCTATATGGTAGGTTCGTCAGTCAGATACACATTGATATTACTAAATGTTTAACATGTTTTAAGCAAGATTGACCTCTGAATGAACCACAGTACGCTTTGGGATTTAAAACAATCTGTTGTGGGCTAATTTTTCACATTAGGACTGAATTTAACAGCAACAGTAATTTTTAAATTTAATTTGACCTTCTGTGTCATTCACATAGAAATATACTTCTCTCAAGATAAATCATTCAAATGTGCACAATATCAATATCAACACCGTTTTTTTCCTTGGGGATAATTTTGCCAATAATTTTGCGATACAATCATCAGAAAAACAGTAATGCCGATTCCCTTTCCAGCGTTAAAGCAAAGTAGCTTGCAAGGCATGCCTTGGATTTGAGAAGCAGCAGAAGGAACTCCACACCCCTCTACCACTTTTAAATATAACAGCAAAACAAAAAACTCAGCAGCTATTTCAGGAAGCTTAGTTGTTCAAATAAGAAAATACTTACAAGCAGAGGCTGGGGGTACACTTTACAAAAAAGCCTTTTCTAGAGACAGAGTACTCATTATTAACACAAGTTTTGAAGAAAATCGGGAGGAAGTACATCTAAGAATCAAATCAGAAGCAGTCTTGCAGATTATTTTAAACTATCCATGATGGATGCATTCTGCTCTGTCCTCATTTCAAACTCTGCACAGACTTTTCCTTGCGATAATCTATTCCAGATGAAGCAACTGATATTTCCAGTTTCAACCAAAAAGAAATGGAAAAAAAAGGGGGCAAGCCCCCCCCCAGCTGATAACTCTTTGCTATTTAATGATTAATCAGTATGAAACCTTCACTCAACATTTAACTTTCTCTTATTTACTGAGCTCTTTAATACAGAAGGGAAAGTAAATAAAAGGAAGAACGGCAATTCTTGATTTCTTGCCAGTTTACAGTATTAAAAAAAGAATCTGCGCCACGGGTTGGCAGGCAGCCACACTTACAGTAAGCTATCTACTGTTTCACCCCGCAGGAAGGACAAAGGATTCAGTGTGGGGCTGCTGGGTTTCTCTCTGTCAAATGTACCCTTCAAAACAGATCCCAGGAATATTAAAAACTGCATGCAATTAAGAGCATGTTTTTCATGATCCTTTTCTCTTTTGGTGGATGTTTTTAAAAAAGCCCTGTAGTACCATCGTCAAGAAAGCAGAGAAAGGAAATAGCAGTGCTACAGCCACAGCACTGACATTTTAACTTACTAAATCAAGTTACTCCAGCAGAAGTATAAGGTGCTGGGTTAAGCAGTTTGGTCCATATTTCTATTTCCTCAAGGCACGAGTGCACATTACTGCTTCATGACTTCTACAGCTGTAGAGATAGATGCCAGCACCCACTTCTACAGAAGGGCTTCAACAGGACTGTGCTACAGGGAACCTTGTCTTCCAAGGGCTCATTCCTAAGGCTTCCTAGTCTATAACAGCAGCTGTTTGCCAGCAATGGGGAAATCTGAAAGGAGCACTGACTTCTGAGGACAACTTTCTCAGCGCACTGCTCTATTCCACACGCGTCATGCAATATTCCCACATCTCGGTCACTCAAAACCATCCAAGCCAGTGGCAGGAGGCAGGAAGGAAGGAAGAACAGAAAGATGGGAGGAATTAAGGGCTGGGGAGACAAGGAAAGACAGGGTTAAAAGCAGCAATTAGAATAGGTTAGAGTTAATAGAAAGAGCCAAAAGGAAGTGAATGAAAGCATGACTGAAGAGGAAACAAGTCATTAAAGGACAAAGAAAACAGCCATGCTGCATTATGAGGGAGAACATATGTGTAAATACAGAGAGTATGGATGAGAGTTAAGGATCAACGATTATAAATTAGTACAGCCTGAATGCTCCTTCCACTATTAAAACAAAAATAAAAGGAACACTGCTTCCACCTACATGAAGTGAACATCCATGTGACCTGCCTTTGTTTTATTATGTAGCCTTGAAATTTTCTGTGAATTTCTGACTATTCCACTCCGACCCTGCCCATATTATGTCTGGAGACATTCTAAATATTCCTATAAGCTTCATGACATTAAAAAAAAAAACAAAAAACACCTCCTTTCAGAACAGGGTTATTTTCTTTTCTCCAAACTGCAGCATTTTTATCGGATTCTCTGACTTCCGTGCCTGATTTCCAAAAATTAAACGCTTTTTTTACCTCTGAATTTAATAGTATTCAATCTTTAAACTTTGCTATCTTGAAGTCTCTCTAGTCTAAAAATTAATTTTCAGCTTAAATAGAAGAGAATGGAGGGATTTTTAGCTTTCATAAAACAGACAGCTTTTGCTTCCAGTCCTGGAAGGGCTGGAAATACTGATTTTCAAGCTCCTGACAGTCTTCCCCATCACCGCCCCCACCCCACCCCCCCAGCTAAGAACGTAAAATTGCCCAAAGTACTGCAAGTCAGCAACAGCCTTGTTTAAATGACCTTTGCATCTTACTAAACGTCTCACATTAGATCCCAATTCTGCAAGATACTAGTAAAGGTTGCAAAGATACGAAAATCACTGTTTGACATGCATCTTGCTGTAACAAGTATTTAATTTTTGGCAAGTACAGAATAAGCACACTTCCTTTTCACACAAAAAATCAAGGATGCCAACAGCAAAACTGCTTCGATACAGAGCATAAATTCTTAACATTATGTGGCCAATTCCTTCCCAGACCGCACAAGTGGACAACAAAAATACAGAAATACTTCAGAACAAACAATCCCTAACAAGGATAAAGAAGCCCAAGCACCACTTTCCCCCAAACAGGATTTCTGAACAGATGACCAAACACATTTGCTTCCTGGAGGCCTGCCTGCTATGTACCCTTCTGGGACAGGCACAGACCAGAGCAGTATACAGGGGCACCATTCCCATTCCTGGGGCGGGTGGGAGGCTCAGCTGGCAGGTGCCCACCAGTCATAGGTGATGCTGATGGGAACAGCAGGGGGCCAGGTGTCAGTTTAGGATGATGGGTCGGTTTCTGTCCCCAAACTGCAGGTCACCCCTGGATGGTTTTAGGAAAACCACATCTCCATTTCTGCATTCACAGAACTGGTAAGACTTCCTCTTGCTCAAGAACTCTCATGGACTTTCAAAGCAGACTACAGGACTCAGGACACCAGTATCTCATAGACACAGTATCTACTACACGTATATTAGAACTGCTGCAGTTACCCAGCAGCAAGGGGACAGAGAAGCACCACATGCAGTGCCAAGTGAAGTGCAAACTTGGTTAGCATGGCAACAAAACTAAACCAGCTTCCACAGGAGCAAAAATACTTGCTCTTCTACCAAATTCAAGGGAACAATTTTTTGCTGGAAGTTGCATGTTTTTCAGAAGTTCCATAATGGTTGTGAAGCCCAGCTTCCACAGAAGGTCAGTTTTACCTTTCTAATCTTCATCTAGACTATAACCTACAGCACAAGTTTTGATGTGTTTGCCTGCTATTTTTATCTTTGGAGGAGTATAGAAAAGTTACTGGCATTAAAGAATAATTTATTCTCCCAAATGAAGTTATTGACATGAAAAAAGTAACCTTACATACACAAAATTTTAGTTTTAAGGTAGCAATTGGCAAAAAAAAAAACAAAACAAACACACTAAAGCTACTCAACAATTAATATGCCACATAAATATTTTAATTTCAGGTACAAAATGCAGCAAATGCTGGTGAGTTTCATAACAACATACTCGAGGAACAAAAAAACCAAAACAAAATAAAAGAAACAGTATGCACGAAAAAATTCACTAATTTACTGATTTTTAAGCTTGATGGAAGTGTTTCTGTATTTTAGTTTTACATGAGTTAATGCAGAGTAGGAGAGAAAGAGAAGTCACGAAAAAAATAAATTATGTCTTCAAGATTAACACTTCCTACTTCAAAAAATATTTTAAACATAAATGAATCCTTTGATTAAAAGTTTTTATTATTCCTTGAAAAAAAACCCACAAACCTCCTTACATAAAGCTGAGAACTTGCAAATACTAGCGCCAGTTCTGCAAAACACCCAAACTCCCACTGACTTCAAGGAATGCAGACTTAGAGTCACTATTTGCAAAAATACATTAACTTCAGCATTGGAAATACTTAGCCTCCCTAATCTGATTCCCCTCCCCAACAATTACAGAGCAATTACATGAGATAAGAACACATTTCTAGGCACCATTTTTACATATTTTGATAAGCATGTCCAATTACAAATTTCCCTCACTGCTTTAAATTAAAAAAAAAAAAAAAATAAACCTCATAAAGACTCTTCTTCCTTTTTTTTTTTTTTAATTATTCTGACACAGCGCTGAAGTGTCTCCTACAAGGAACAAAGGAATTCACCAGAGCTCTGATCCAAAACATACTAAAAGTTAACAGCCTACTTCCAGTTGATTTCAGCATGCCTCCCATCAGGCTGCCAGAGAACTGACCTGGGTAGCTTTGAGAAAGGAACTGTACATCAAACCATGGAAATGCATGAAATCAACCATTTTTTTACTCTTGTTGGACTTTTCAAGGTTTAAGATTCTTTGGAATCACATCAGCTATAGCAACAGGTTCTTGTTTATACAAACAAATGACTTACAAAGCACACACTTAATCTTACCAGCACTCAATTTTGATTATCCTGCCCCAGGTTAAGCACCTCTCTTTCTACTGAGTCTTTTGTCAATTAAATAAAAGTGAAACGTTTCTTTAAACAAACCAGAATGTTTCTGTTCTCTCAAATGAAAGCAGGTTTTTACTTCTTAAAAAAATTCCACTTATACCATGTCTGAAACATGAAATCTTTTACTTGTACTTCTTGTGGTTGAAAACTTTATGGAAAAAAAGTTTCTTTAAACCAGTAATCTTTGTTTGTAGAATTCCATAAAGGTAGAAATGCTACAGTTCATTTTTTAAAAAATAGGAGCTGGAAAAACTTAAATAACAATGCATCTTGCACATTATTATATTATACAATTAGACAATTAAACAATTATATGTATTTTGCTGTTACACAACAGTTGTAGTATTATTCTACAGACATTATAAAACAATGAGAAATGTTTTTAAAGACATTGAAACTTCTAACTACCCTACTAATTATTTCAGTTAGATATTTTATGAAATGCCATTGATTTCACCCTAGGCAACAAAGTGCTATAAGCAAAAACATTCACATTTTTGCTTAAATATACTCACTATGTTCTCTCCCCCATTTGTTCTATCACGTGCATGACTGTGTTGCACAGAGATTGCAGCAGTTATTCTGAAGTATTCAAAAAACTTATTAAAATCAGTAAGTTATCAACATTTTAATGCAACAGCTCATTAATATCCTGATTGCCCCACCTTTTTTTTTTTTGGCATTAAAACCACTGTCTGTTCCTTTACAACTGAAAGGTGAAACTCGCATAGTAATTAAGGGCTGGATGATCATGCTCCTGCCAGCAAGCAGTGAGTGCAGAAACAAACAGCTGTCAAGAACCTCTGGATTTGCTGAAGATGAGGACCCTACTGCCTTCCCAGGCACCTCAGCCCTGCTCTCTCTAGGAGACTTGTCTTGTGTTGACATTTTTCTGCTTTCACCTGAATCTCCCTTCCTGCCAGCATCCCTATGCAGAAGTAGAAAATGGGGGGGGAGAAAAAAAAGAAAAAAAAAAAAAAAGAAAAAAAAAAAAAAAAGAAAATCAGTAGTAGAAGCATGAACTTCCAGCAACATTTTCAAAGCCTGGAGAGGAAGGGTGCCAAGCATATAGGCCGGACACTCAGCTCTACTGCTGGCAGGGGGAACCTTGAAAACTGTTTACAGCCACTTATTGACACTAATCCTTCCTTCTACTTTCTGCCTCATCAAAATTTTCAGAAAAGCATCTTCCTGGGCCTGTCACAGCTCCTTGCAGCTGAAGGGCTCACAGGGGCTGCACAGCTCCCCTGGGCCAGCAGACATATGTCGCATTTCTCTGGAAAGGTCCCTATGAAAACACTGACCTGAACCATATTCCTCACTGATTGTCTCTGGCACAGAAAGCAAAACATGCTATAAATGCATTCCCGACTGAGCAGAGCGGACACTCATCCCAAGGAGGGGTGAGACACTCTGACAGCTGCTGCCTGTCACTGACACCGAAACACCCGAGCCAGCCGGGCACAGAGCTCGGCAGGACTTGGCGGTGCCCGACAGGGACGCAGGCGACAGACAGCAGAGTGGCATGGGGGAACATGGTCATCTCCAGGATGCCCAACAGGGCAGGCACCACAAACCCAGAGGGTACCATTTCCAGTCAGCACACCATGGAAGGTAGGGGGCAACAGCAGGCTTTGCTCTGTCCTTCGCTGGCACGCGGCTTCCCTGGGCCAAGCGTTGGCTGGCCCCTCCTCAGGTACCCGGGACATCTTCTAAGAAAACCACAGACATAACATCAAACATGTCAAGAGCACTGCTCACTCCATGCACCTCCTCTCCTCCTGCTCTCACACCAGGAGGGACACGTGAGGCCCTGACGGCCGAGCATGGACCTGCCCGCTGCCCAACAAAGGAGGTCAGCTGAGGTAGGGATGGGACTAACCGATTAAAAAAAATAAGTTATCCAGTATCACAGGGCTGTCTCAAGCACCCTCGCTGCCAAGAGAGATGCATTTCATCTTGGCCTTAAGCCAGCCTTGAGACATCCCGTTTCAGTTCCTGATACTTCAGGCATTTGCTCTCCCTACACCCACTTTACAGATATAAACACATGAGGGGAAAAAAAGCATTCATCTTGTACAAATACCCAAAGCTCAAAATAAGGGGAATGTAAGAAATTTCTTCAGCTGGGAACCAGAGACAATGTGAAGCCTTTGCTGTGCGGGCTACTCTGATGCTGAAGGAATTCAGGCACATGCACCATGCACTCCAAAGAGGCAGCAGTTCCCTCCCTTGTCACACAGCATTTTGTCTGTGATTTATTAGAATAAAGAGCTATTGGATTACACAAACTGGGAAAAAAATATACGTAACTCTAGCTGTTGAAAAAAAATTCTAAACGCTGCAGTACATATACATATATATACACACACAGACACCAGATAGATACGTATAGACATACACGCATGTAAGTAAACACTAGCAGAGTTCATTTCAATTCATAAGCACAAATAATAAACTATTTGCAAAAACTCATAAAAGGGCATCATTGCTACATCCTCTAACACAGATTTATTAGACTGCAGCTACAAATTAAGTCGGTCTACCACTAAAAGAACGTGGGGGAGAGAAGAGAGCACCAAGGTTGCAAGACAAATACAAGCGATAACTCTCCTACAACACCACAGGCAAAGAAAATTGTATTTAGTAAACCAGACACTGTTTAACAGGCCCAGGAAACACACAACTGGCAAATTTTTTCCCTTCGTATGAAAACCATAATACAAATTAATTGCAGTGTGCTAAATCACAGTTCTGATTTAGCAGTGTTCTTTGCAGTGCTTGAGAAATAAATGCATAAACAGTAGGGACTGTCAGTGGGCTAACAGAACAACTTCAGAAGTAAAGGGAATATTTTACATGTCAATGGGACACTTTTAAAACTGCTGACTATTTTCTGAAGGAGTCTCAGCTCTCGTGTGTCATTTATGGCATTTTAGGGTTGATTTTTTTAAGTGCTTTTTAGTTTCACCTCTGAATAAATTCAGGAACAACATGAAGTTCATTGTTATGAAGTGCACTTCAAGTTAAGCAACAAATAGAGGCATCTAAATTCTCCACCACATAAGAATCTATATCAAATCATTGTCTTATGCTCCTGGATTTTTGCAGTAGCGAATTTTCTGCATGCAATAAAATATCTGCCAGTGTTTTTGAATTCCTTGTTGGAGTACAAGTTGATTAACAGTGCTTCCTCTTAACGAGTTAATACTATTTTTAATCCAAAGAGAGTTTTGATAATAATTATAATTTCTAATCTACTGGTTTGCAGGGTGTATAATTCGGTTAGATGATGTTTAATTTTACTCAAGCTCTGAGACTGCATTCCTGATAGCTCCTTCGGTTCTTCGCCATTATGCATGCTGCATCAGGCAGCACCTTCCCTACTTGACTTGAGAAAGTATGTTTCCAGAATATGTTATTCAAATATCTGATTCATTTGGGTTCAAAACCATAAGTTTCTTGAAAGTCAGCATTTGACTTTTTTTGAGGTGAATGTTCCAAAAAGAACATTTTCTGATGGGCTCAGACATCCTTGTTTGAATTTAACAACACACATCACATTTAGATCATGAATGCAAACAACAAGAATGACAACAACAAGAAAACCCTTGGAAGGTATGACAAGTAACATACACCAACAAACTGCAATGTAAGTCTTCAAGGCTTGTTACTTTCCAGTTCTTACTCTTGTCCTCTACTGTAGCCACTTGCTAAGTCAAAAATGCATGAAGGAAGATGGATGGTGTGTTGAACACCCCACAATCCCAAGTCACAGTCAGCTATTAATGCTATTTCATCACTGTTTTGCATCTCTGCTTTTTCAATGATGCTACGGTACTGACAGCAGTAGAAAAGGTCCAATGGAACCAGTTACTATGCTGCAACACAACCCTTTGCATTGGTTTCCTTTCCAACCAACCTAGAGGAAGAGGGTCTGGAGTCCAGAGGCACCTCCCTCACCCAGTTTTTCCTATCTCCAGTCCCTGGGGAGATAGGACATCTTTAGAGCAGCAGGGAGGCTGTAAGGCCTCCAATACACACAATGTATTTCCATGGCTAAACTGCCTGCCTTTTTCAGCAGACACAACACACTGATATCGTTGCAAGTGTTAATCTGTCCTTTGCCAGAGCTCTATAATAAAGTAGGCTCATTTCAATCAGCAATACCTCCTCTTCTAATGCTGTCAATAACTTTGACAATCCTATGGCTTCTAGTTTTCACTCTGATCATAAAAAAGTTAGACAAATATCTATTTAACCTTTCTGAGACACATGTAAGTGGGAAATCACTGAAAGCAAGCCGAAAGTAACTAAACAACACAATTTACATGTTCAGATCACCTTATATCACTGCTGTACGTCTCTGAGCACTGGAAAACTCTACCTTCTTTTAATGTGCTTCTTATCATCTACATCCACCAACAAAGCCTTTGCTCTGAAAAGTGAAGGCGAACGAAAAAAGGTCAGGACTGGGAGTTGGTACTTCAAACCTCAGGTAAGCGAAAAGGTCTCTCACTGCCAGGGAAATCACTGGCCAGTTTGGGTGCCTCACTTTATCCATGTGCACAGTGCTCAGTGCAAGTTATGTGCATTTGTGCATGTCACAGCAGTACTGATGACTGCCCAGGTCGCTCCAGAGATGACCGCACCATCACAGCTCCGCCACTCCCTTCGCCCCTCAGACCCCTTAGCTAGCTCATTATCTCTGCAATGATAAGGCTAGAATGTGTTTGATGGTCACCATCAAAAGACCTCTGTATCCACTTATGTTTATTGGACTATTCTCCAGAATTAGTATTTGGGGAAAAACATCCCAACCTTATTGATTTGGAAACAGGGAGCTCCCTACAGGGCACGGGGCTTACTCACAAGTCTTAGTGACAGATCTGATTCTAGGATCTCTGCACAAGAAGACAGAAAATTACATGCAGGATTTTCAATCACCAAAGAGTAGAGGAAAAATATTTTCATGTGAAAAATTACTGAGTCTGCAGATTAGCGAAGGACAAACTATTACCATTTGCAGCAATGACTTTTTTTCCCTCTAATCTACATGATGTGGCAGATTTAAAACATTCAAATAATTTCCATAAAACAGCTACTCATGCAGCTGAGTAAGGGGCAATACCAGGCTAAACAAAAATAGGGATGAACTGGGCTAGGTGCTCCTGCTGGGGCTCCCCCTTGATTTAGACGGACACAAACATGAAAGCCAGCACAGTAGAAGGCTGGCCAAGAGCAACCACCTCAAACCATGGCAGTGCATTTCCTGCAGGAAAACCCGAGGTTGGAACAACGTGTGGCTGCAACTGAAAGATGCTGCTCAGCTCACATCTGAGCACAGAGCTGGGACCTCTCTTTGCCCTGTTTCTGGCACAGAGGAAAGCTCACCACTTCCCAGTGAGCCCTTGGCACAGGGTGGGCACAGGGACAGGGTTGAGTGGGAGAGGGCTCCGTTCCTGACATTTAGCCCTCTTCCTGCCCTGAAAGCTCAGGTCAATCCCGCTCCCCTCCATAGGGACTCCCTGTTTGGCCAGCCCCTCCCAGCTCACTGCCCTGTCCCACAGCCCACTCCTGTGCTCTCCCTACAGTACAAGCAGCTCACATTGGTCACCCTTACCTATCCATCAAAGCACAGGCTCTGCTGGTGGCCCCTCCTTCCAGCTCTTCTTTAGGAACTGTCTGGCTGGACCTGAGAGTCCTTTCTGCAGGGAGCTGCCAGCAGATGGATGACCTGCAAGCCGGAGCCCTCTGCCCCAGTCCCACACGTCACCAGGCTTTTCTCTTCAGATTCTGAGGAGTACCAAGGTAAATTATATGCTAAGAATTATTTATAGACTTCCTGCAAGTGACTTCCCATAGCTTTGATGAACACAAGACAATAGCTCTGTTCATCTTCCATCTGTGACTGTGCAACCAATAAACATTTCTATCAACAAACATTTGAGCAAACAACTGCTTCAGTTTGTTCCAAGCACCTAAGGCTAGAAAAATAATATCAGCAAGCAAACTTATAGATAAGAGATTATACTCTGCCTTGCTCCTCCCCACCGCCATTTTGCTCTAAGCAGTCATTTATGACAAAAAAAAAAAAAAAAAGTTTAAGGCTAAGCATTTACTTGCAGAGAATTTAAACTAAAATTTGTCAACATAAATCTGATAGCATTTGATGTTTACCCAATACATATTTTTAGTGCCTACCTATGCAAACACTAAAATAATATAAACAGAGTTACGCTACAAAACTAGTAAAAATTAGTAATGCTTAATTCCTTGCACATGGACCCTGGAACAACAGAGGTTCACTTCAGTGTGGGGAAAACCTGCAGGCTGCTATGCGGATGCTTTCACGAACCCAGCAAAAGACTAGAGTCACTATTTGTTCTTGTAATAAACAAATATCATTAGGAGCCAAAAAAACATGCCGACTCTTTACAGTAATACCATTTTATTACAGTTCAAAACCCGTCACAACAATTTTGCCACAGAAACTGCTGACGTTTGCTACTGTACTACCTACAACCAGTCCTGCAGGGTTACAGTAGAATTGCTCTTTTAAGATATGATCCGAAATATCCCTAAATATGGAGAACAAATTCCTGAGAAAACAAACCCTTACCACATCAGCATTCTATAATATTAGGAAACTATTTGCATCATGCGGCTTGTGCTAAAATACTTAATGATCTCATCCTTACCATAACAAATTATCTGCCAGAAAAAGGCCTTGAAGGTCAACACTGGCAACAATTAAAAAGTAATGAAAAACATTCATCCCTTAGGCAGAGTTACAATTTCTAAGTTTGAAGCAATGTGCTGTATATTTTATTAGCTATCACTTGTTTAATTATTCATTGGAGCTCCTCTTATGCTCCATAGAGCAACCTCACATTGCTAGGATTTCCATTTGAATGCTATTACCAATTCAAGGACAAATCTCATTTAAACTTTAGCTTTTGTTTTTATTTTCCAAAACATAAATTATGTTCACAAATTAATGGGTCTCTCATACTTGCTATTTATAATTCTGTTCACAGTAGCTTCAACCTGGGACCCTACACACCATCCCTCCAACGACGGTATTTTGAGTGTCTGCATTCATCTGCTCCAGTATTCCTACAAAACCACACAAGTTTTCGACCAACTGCATCCCTCCCTTGGCCAGCCGGAGTAATTTTTATTCCTGTCTCATTTGCAGTAGCAGCTCACTCGAGCACAGTATTTCAGTATTTTCTTAAAGAAACTCACTGAGTTCAAACAAGGCGATAGCGCCATGAAATAACTTCTATGCTTTAATTGCCATTTAATTACACTTCCTGGATTTCCTAGCAAGTAAATAAAATCTTCCCTAAGGTTTACTGGAGGAATAAGGAGCTGTACAAACAGGGCAGGCTTAGACTGGTATTATCTGCAGTTCTTAATTTACCCTTCAATGTGGCCATACACATTCATGCCCTGCTGGGGATTCACAAGACACGCAAGGGAAATTAGCTAGAAGAGTTTTTTGAGTAAGAGAGGAAAAGCCCGTTTACTGTTTTGTGATCAACAACTTGAGATAGGTTCCACATTTAAAATTTCATTAGTGGAAATATGTATGTGTATTGTACTGAAACGGTGGAAGAGGAAAAAAGGGAATAAAGTAGAATGGAACAACAAATCTGCAATGGTTTAATATGTGCTTTATACAAAATCATTTTGGTAGAATAAAAAAATGGAAAATGTCATGAAAATTGATGTTAACTCTTTTTTTGCCTTTCCCCTTCTTCTTACAAAATATACCCACTTCCTGAACTAAACTTATACATGAAGACATGTCATCTGTGATGCCATGGTTTATAAAAATTGAAAAAGGACTGCCTTTACAGGGGAGAAAGAACAGATAGAAAATAAAAGGCTAAGTATTAAAAATACAAATATTAAAAATAATTTTAAGCTACTTTGAATTCCGCATGAAGAAAAATAACAATGAGCATGTATTTCCATACAATGAATAGTCAAACTCTATCTAATGCTTAAAAAAAAATATTAATTTTAATTAAACCCAGAAGGTCCTAAAATAAAAAGACAACACTGCTCTCTACTTCTCCTTGGTAAGCATGAAAATATACTTTGAGCAGCAAGAAAAATTGAAATTTATAGTGCAAGACAAACTTTCCCCTATCACTCAGGCTTGGTTCCATGACACTGTCAGTATCACCAGGAAAGTGAGTTGTTTACATCATAGGGGAAATTATTTACAAGCATTACTACACTGGTTTTATATTATATAAACAAAAGTGGCAGCAAAATCCATTTTAACCCATTCTAAATTAAAATTAATTCCCTAGATCAGATAAATTTTGATTTTATGACGTTATAAAATTTGGGTTAGGCAGAAAACAAAAGTTGTATACTAGTTACCTTAAAACTTCATTTGCTGAGTTTGGGAAAGTACAGAAAGGGGGTACATTGCCCATGAACCCTTGACTGGTCTGGGGCACAGAGTGGCTGCACCTCCATCCCACTCCTGCCAGGAAGACAGATAGGAATATCTTTTAAACATACACACACACCTCTCAACATAGAATCTTTCTGTAAAAAATCACATTTTGTATCCAAAATTTCCTGTTGACTACAGAGACAGAGAAACTTCAGACTCATGGCCAGCAGGAGACTTCTGTGCATATATTTTGCTTTACTGGAGGAGAATACACTTCCACAGTGTATTTCAGATCCAGGTCATGTGGAAATTTTGTAGAGAAAGTGTCCTAAAGCTTTCCTGATGAGACCAGAAAATCTGGACAGACCAGTTCCTTGTTGGTCTAATTAAAAGGCCATCAGGACGTTGATCCAGTAGTGAAACCTGAAGGAACACACGTGGGAACGTACACAGTCTTAAGTGAAGATGACAATAAGGAACTCCATTCACCAAGGCCATATTTGGTCAGGAGTCCTCATATTTCTTCTTCATGTGGTAGAAGATGTGGACACTCCTGAGGGCAACCCTCAGCCACCACTGAATGGGTAGAGGGAAAAAGAGGGAAATCCGCATATGCAGACAGGAAAAAAAAGGTAAATTTCTGGGATACATATCACGGAATAAATATGGACTCCCATTTCAGCATCCCTTCTCCTGAGCTACTTGCAGTCATCAGCAATCTCCTACATCTGGTTTGTCCGCTTCAATCAAACCATGATCGAGTCCATCACCAAAAATAAACATTGGATCTTTGCCCAGATGTAAATAACATCTTGTATGTCAAAACTGTGTCCCACCTCTTTGACTCCAAAACTTCTGTTCCCCTCAGAAGGGAGCACCAAGAACACTTTCCAGCCTTTCTAGATCTTTCTGAGTGTCTCCGAAGGGTGGAGTGGACAACTTCTCACATGTCTGCAGAAGTCAGTAATGCCCAGCAGCCAAATCTGCTCCACTAACCCAAACTCATCAGCAGGGCTCATATCCTCATGGACACCAAGGATGGGGATGGCTGGTCACGATTGCTGCCCAAACATCTTCAGCATGTCACTGGGAATGCCCACCATGAACTTCCAGTAAAGAAAAACAATTTACTCCTAGACTTTCCTGCAACAGTGTTAAGCAGCAAGCAAGCAGAAAACTGCCATTCATTACAATATGTCTTTAACATATCTGCCTTCTTTCTCTAAATGGATCCATTTGAATTCTTTGTTTGAAGTAAACTTTAACTCCTTTAACCCCTCTCCTGCAATCCCATTTTGCCCCAAACCACACACAAGTGGAATGTCAGCTCTTTGGGACACATGCTGTGGATGCAATACCAAGATCCTGGGATAAAGCAGCACCTGACAGCAACTCAAACTTCCTTTTTTAATTCAATCTGCCTAACTTCCTAACATGGCAGTGTGAGCCATTTAGCATTCCAAGACTGGTCATCAAAACCAGGAAAATACCTACCAACGCAGGTACAGGAAGACGAATACCAAGAAGGCTACAGACAGAAAACAGTTTTAAACAGTTATACCCAATACACTTTTTATTTCTTGCCAGGTTTAGCTGCTGAAGACTTGAGATACATTTGCATCCCAGGCAACAGTATTTTGTGAGAAACAGACACGTTCTACATGTCTGTGCATTAATTAAATTAGGCAGTTCTAAATGAAAAAACTTTGAAAAATATGACTGATTAGATATGTAAGTATGTCTATCTTAAAACTGCTCTAAAACTTATAATGGGGATTTAACAAAACTGTATAAATACGGACAAAACCCGCTGTTACCTACATGAGCAAGTAGTAAGAGCTTTTCATAATGAGACTTTCACGAATGAAGTGAGGAGTTGATTTTATCTGGTACACCACAGTAATTTGCTGTGCAGCTTCATGAAACTGCTACAAATAGCATTACAGCCAAAACCCAATTGTTGCTGAAATGCATTCAGTAAAATGGAAAATACAGAGAAATACAACACAGTAATTGTCTCTCAACCCACATTATATATTGTGTTTCTAAATTATATAGTATTATATTTTCAAGTTTTTAATATAGTTTCCCACTGAGGAATTGATAACACAGGAGACATTCTTTGACCTTTTCCTTCTGAATATCTAAATAATATACCACATAGGTTTATAAACCAAATAACTCTCTAGGCTTTTATTAGATCCCAAGGGATAAAATCTGTTTTAAAAAACCACCACGCGTAGCAACGCATAAAAGAGCTAATGCAAAGTGCTTTCCTTGCCCTGCTATTTCTCACCTGCATCACAATTTTCTCCTGTACAGTTGCAATTGCAGTTTATGAGTTTACACGTATCTGAAAGACAAAAATTGGACTTCTAACACCTGAAAATCTGCACTGAACACCCTAACATAATCCCTGACAATACAAATCGTGATCCTGCGCACCCACCACTTCATACTTAATGGATTCAACACAGCATTGCCATCTCTTTAAAGGCTTGACCCAAGCAATGGACAAAATAACTTATCAAGCTTTTCTGTTCCCCAGATATTGCAGAAAGTATTTCATGGACTTGTTCCAAATTTAGCAGGATGTTAAAAACCACACAGCCACCAGATAAGTAATTTGTGGGGCAGCTCAATCAAATAGCTAGGCTGATCCTTTAAAAAAGGCCTTTCGGGGATTTTGATTTGATAATGTTTGTATCTCTACAATTAATCACAAAATAATGAAGAATTCAAGCAATCACAGTCAGGGATTGGGAGTGTGAAAAGATGCATGCTGTGCATGACAAGAATCAAAGTGCCAGAACAACTCGGGGAAAAAAGCATAATATAAAACAGTTGATATAAGTTAGAAACACTGGAAACTTTCAACCTGCAGCAGCTTAAGCAGAGCCTTTGTATATGGCCAGTCCCACTGATTTTAATGGGGCCACTGCTGCAAGTAGAAAAGCTCCATGCAGGAGCCTGTCTGCCAGACCATGCATCAAGCAACGTGTCAGGAGAAGCTGTCAGGACTTTAAATGATGCGAGATCAAATCCTCCCTCTAAAGACACAATTCTGTCTGCTTCTAAAACTTTGAGCAGATGCTATTTCAGAAAATGTGAATTATAATTCACCATTAAATCCAGAGCTGATTTGGTTTGTTTGGGGAGCTTGGGGCCTCATTTGGTTGTGTTTTTGTTTGTTTTTTTTTTTTTTTGCTATGTGACATATATCTTAAATGTACTGCTCTGGAAAGAGGCAAAACATTCACTGTCATCAGACCTATTTACAAGCATCATTTTAGAACTCTATTCCAGTTTCATTTCAGATCAGTTTATCACATTGGTTTGCACAATCTAAATTATTAAGTGGAACAATGAATAGTTAACATCAATTTTGAGCTGCTTACTTTAATGAGACCAATATTTCAATAAAGTTTCCAAATACATGACAGAACTTTATCTGAAAAGGAAATACAGTAAGTTGTTTATCTTCTGTTTCAAATTTCTCAGATTTTGACAAACGGAATTGTAAGCAGAAATATTCCTTGAGCCCTTCCAACACAGATAGCTGATATTGTTAGTTTTTTTCAAATTTAGTGCATTATTCTAAGTTAAATCTACCTTGGCTATACAGAGGTTGATTTTCCTTTCCTCCCTCCATTGGTGAACTGCTCCTCAGCATTTCTTCAAGGCAATGTACATGGTCACAATGAATTAGAGTTTTAATTCCCACAGCCATCCTCTGGTGAAATGCTGAGTAAAATACTAACCCTATGGAAAGTGAGTGGGAACAGTCGTCGATTCCCATGAGGGCAGATTTCAACCTCCTGAAAGATTTTCTTCCTTGTTAATGGCAACGAGTTTTTTTTAAGGAGCTGTTTTCCCACATCCTAATGAGATAAAAATATATCGTTCTTTACCATTTTACCTCATTTTCTTCAAGAGCTGCCAATAATAGTATTTATTGAAATCATTTCCTCAAAAACAAAATACTTGCCTTTTTCTGGGTGTCTGACGAAAATCTTACCTACATTTATCCATTTAAAATCACTCGAGAATGTCTAAAATGGTTCTACTGTTATTAATATTTAAATAATCAAAAAAGCTTAATAAGAAAGCTGAGGAAGTCAGTTAGTGTGAGATTTTATTCCAGTTAATATAGAGAAGTTGCAGCACCTACTTATGCAACAGAGCTAAAATTGCTTTATAAGTTCCACGATTTATTACAAACACAAAGATGAACAAAAGGTATTAAATTAAAAAAACCCAAAACAATAACAATAAAAATGAAACAAAGTTAAACATGGATGGGACCTTTTTATCTAATGTTTATGGAAATCTAGAAGCAGCAAATAAGCATCTTATTGGCACATGACATGAATGGACCTCAAAGGCAGCATGCACCTCTGGGAAAGACTGACTGCTCTATCCCTTCTCCTCCTGCCATAAACATACAATATAACCACTTTTCACAATATCTCTAAAAATGACGAAGGAAAAAATGAGTTGCTAGTAAAGCCTAAGCAGCAAAACCGTTGTCATGAACACTTTTATTCTCAACATGAGCACAGACTTTCGTGGGATTAGTTCAGCGCTGGAAAAGCTCATTTACTGCTCAGACAATTTCAGCTCCTATGAACTCTGACATGTGAATAAATGCTCCTCTGAGTACTCAGGTTCAGCTTACCTGCATAAAGCTGTTCATTTGACCAAAGCTACTTTTTCCACTTACAATATGAAGGATCACCCTTCTGTGATTAGGGGGCTGGGGGGCGGGAGTGGGGGGTACGAGGGTAGAAGGAGTTTTGCTGAAAGGTTATCTGTTACTGTTATTGCAAGAACCTTCTAAAAATACTGTATTTTTTTTTACTTAATAGCTGTTTATACACTAGCTGTACATTGTGCTTGAATCTCAACTCAGAATATTTTTCAAGTATATCATTTACATTTCCTAGAAAGCATCAGAACTGTTTGCAAGGCTCACTATCACTCCTTTAAATGTCTATTTCTGGTATCATAATATACCTCAAGTAGCTTACATGCTACATTATCAATAAAACTGTATTTATTTGAGAGAGTCACAGTTTACATGATAACTTAAGTTTATTAGGTCAGAATTCAGCTTTTGTTTCCACTTCTCTGTTTCCCTTTATATAATGCACCTAACCCAGAGAGAGGGCAGGCTGTTCAGGCTTGCTAGCGCAGCATGAAATGAGGCTAATATGCTGCTTCCTTATATTTCCATGCTCATTCTTCATATCAGGCTTTAGTCCTGGTTTCTGAACTCTGAACCCTCACGGGTGTTGCACATGGACCTGCCTCCTGGGCTTGGAAAACTCAGAGGCTCTCATTAGCCTACAGAGCAAGGAGATATCTGCAGAATATCCAGCACTGACACAGGCTGCAGAAAAATAAACTGAAGCCCAAATACAGGATCTTCCCATTTCTCAATTTCACTGGTGTCAGTTGGTAGATTTTCAATAGGCCTCCTATCATACTTTTTTTTTTTCCTTCCCCTCCTCATTCTGGGATCACAGCCAACCCCCAGCACAGCAGCTGACTTTCCCCAGAACTAACTAGAAATATTCTGATAGACTCTATTTATAGACTCAAAAACTTAGGACTGGAAGCAGCCAACCAAATTTTTCCATTCCTTTCTCCCCTCTACTATCTATCCATCTATCTATCTATCTATCTATCTATCCATCTATCTATCTATCTATCTACCTACCTATCTACCTATCTATCTGTCTGTCCTCGGCTACCCTAAATTTCAGCCTTATGTGTTTCTCTATCCTAACTATCCTACCCAGAACAGGTATACAACAGCCAAACACAACCCCCTTACACATCCCAAAGCACCTGTGGAGACCCTTGCATGCAATTTACTGAACAGACTAAAATAGCATGAAACCTCTACTTTTATGTCACTGTAGAAAGTATTCAGGATGATCTTCTCTCCTGTCACTATAAATCAAAGCTGAAGAAAAATCGAGATTTCTGTAAGAGATTTTACAATCTGTACCTAAAACCTCTGCAGACTCATCAGACCAGTTTGGACTTGCCTATAATTTCTTTGTTTACTGTGAGAAAACCAACCATAAACAAGAACTTTTTTTTTTTTTTTTTTAGCAGGCTTAAACAGTAAAATACCTACTGGCATTTATTCTTGTATTTTTAGTACATATATACACACACATATGTATAGCCAATACCTGCATAAGTCAAGTAAGGTTGGTCCCCATTACTTTAAGTACAGTACGAATATACAGCAAAAGAAAATCTGTGTCCCAAAGTAAGAACAGTATTTCAGCTGACTTGCCCTTGAACATATGATTCTGAAAAATTATCTATGTGCAATCCTACCAGATTCTGCTCAGTATTTCACACAGCAGATAATGTATCAAAAGTATAAATTTTGAAATAGAAAGACTAGTGCACTTTGGAAGCAATACCTGGCAAATCTGATTTTTACTTAACCTTACAAATGTTGCTAGGAAACCTTACTCAATATTTATTTCAAGCCTTTAAAGAAACAGACTCATTCATACTAAGCTACTGGTGGGAGCATTGGAGACTTGGCGGAGAAGCCCCAACCTAAATTTACTCTTGACATCTCACTTTCCTAATCCACAGAGCTGATGTAATATAGAAATATAATTAAGAGTTGGATATGTAGTTACCTTACATTTGCAGGACTTGTAACAGCATGGGTATTTTGGACACTGCAGGCAGTGCAAACAAAGTAACAAAGTCCTGCTCTACTGCTTGTGTTTATGTGTATTTAATTAAAAAAAAAAGCTACAACATTAATGTAAAGTTTTCTACAAATGACAGATTATTTTTACATTTCTGTGAACCGTGGGTAATTTAACAAATTTCACCATCGACTCTCATGTCTAGTACAGAGACACACAGTACCTTCATCTGCCTATGTGAAACATCAGAAAAAGGCTAGATTGTACCAAAATCAATAAATGGGAAACATTTCTGTATTTACTGCTGTCTTTCAAATTGATTCCATGAAATATATCTTTAAAAATCAGTCAAACCTACTTCTTGTAAACCTAACTGATGAGATGCTGAATATTCTTAATTTTTAGTCATGTCAGACAAAACCAAGAGTTTTCCTAGGACCTACTGCACTATGCTGAATCTTATATCCTCTTGTGCCTGCTATTTTCCTTGCTCCTATAATCCTTCTCTTCTTTTCCATTAGCTCATATTTCATATTCCTCTGCATTCCTGATCCCAAGCTCATTCCTATTTGGTCTTAAATAATTTTTTTTCGCTCAGCATGAAAATTGCGTTCACTTGTACTAAATTACTGATTTAAGTCGTGCCAAAATCAATATCACCTCTGTGTTTGGGATACGCCACGTGATGGAAAGAAGCCAATATACATTCCAATCAGCAGCAACTCTGTTTCTTACAGAGCTAGACACAGCACAAGCTCGAAGTCTCAGGTACCTCAAGCAAAATTTAGAAAGAACTATAAACATCCACACTGCGGGCACTGGTGTAGACTTTGAAGTCCCCAGGAACATCTACTGATCCCTATCACTGCTATCCCCCCAAAACCACGGCTGGAGCTGCCATCTCCTTATGCTTTGAAGCATTCCAGCTTTGAACAGGAGCTTGGCAGATGGAGGACCTGGCTTCTGTGCACCAACAGTCGGCTTCATGGACCTTGCTATAACCTTAGTGAGACTTTCTTTTAATAAGCACAATATCAGGTGTTAGTGCTGAAGCAAGCAGAACCTGAAGCATCTTGAGATCATGGAAAGGGCTAATACAGGTGGAAGGACATGGAACAATAGTGGAGGACATGGAGTATCTTGTTCATCACAGTATGGAGGGTATGAAAATAAGAAAAACATGAAGTCCCTCTTACGAGCTCAAACCTCATCTGCATCCTGGTATTACAGAGCTGATTCATTTGAAATTAAGATAGGTTTATAACTCTTTTTTTTCCTGTAGCTATCTTATAAATAGACTTAATGACTGTAAGTCATTTACAACCACAAATACATCACCTAGTCAACTCAGTTAGCCTCATATTAAAATTAATTTATCAGACATCCACAATATACAATTAGCTGCAAATCAATAGGTTTACTTTACAAAAAATTATTGATCCACGAAGCAGTTTTTTTCTCCAAAATTACAACTGTAAGTTGTTAAATTAGTTTGCCTAAGTTACAGCTGCTTGTAAATACTTAAGGCAGCTGCCCGTAATCAAAACAATTTTGTTTGCCTTTACAGATTAGTATTGTAATAAATATCAGAATATCCTTAAACCATATTTAGCTGAAGAGAAGTAAAATTCACTTAATGAAAAAAAAAGCATACAGCCTATTTGTCACTTCAGTTTCACTTCCTACTTCCAGGATTTAATTCAGCTGTTTTTAGGATTTCTAGAGTGCTGTGAAGGATGACTAAGTATGCACTCTGCTCATTCTGGACACAGCTTATGAACAAACACATCTGCTGAAAACGGTACCTCCGATTTTATTGTGGAATAATTTCCTCTGCCGGTAACCCTGGATCTTTTTGCAATTACAGATGCTTGAGCTAACAGGTGAAAATGCAATTAGCACAGAGGCAGCACCTACATTATGGGCAGAAGGGCGTGACAGGAGATCTATCGAGAGGAGTGGTCGGTCCTGAGTATCCACCACCCATTTATAGGTGTCACAAGGGTTATGCTTCAGGCCAGCTCCAGTGGGGTCCCATGGACAGAAGCCATTAGAGGCTGGAGTGCCACGGGTGGCTCCTGGAGCACTTTTTTTCATCCCCTGCTGGCTCAGAAGTATCTGGTTTTTCACTTCTCAGCTGCCCCATGATGTGAACCACAGCACAGAAGAAGGTGGCAACTGGAAGATTCACTTCAAAAGCACATTTCTCATCCAATTAAAAAATGCTAACAAAACCCTGCTAAGTCTATTAGTAACCTTCTGCAGTTAATTTGTGTTTATGTTAGGAAAGACCCACAATGGATGTAGTTTTAGTTCCAGAAAAAAAAAAAAAAAAAAAAAAAGGAAATCAGCAACTCACTGTTTTCACTTCTATTTCTATATACATTAGCTCCTCTGACTTTTTTCCCTTTTTAAGATAACATGTCCATCCAAAACACTCATCCTCCTTGCTTCTTTCACCAAATGGGTTTAATATGAAGCGAGTAACCGTTCTTTATCTTATTATCTGCATGTGCAGTTTGAAGTTGTCATTACTGCATATTTAATCAGTCAAAATTTTCAATGCCTAATCTCCTTTTTACTGTCAAAGCTCCAGAAACACAAATTTCAAGCAGTCTCAAGAATCAGAAAGGTTAGTTGGGAAACAAGTGCAAATCAAGTGCATTGTTTCATTGCAACATTATCTTATGTCATTAGTTGGCAGCAGTCATAAAGCTCTGGACCACTTCCAACATTTACTTCCATGCACTGAGCAGAAGCTGACACGTTTAACCCCCCACACACACTTTGTTCATCTTCCAGCTAATTTACACAGATTCAGATTAAAATAAGGATTTAAAAATCCTAATGGTATCAATTGGAATTATTCTGCTTTGCCACTGTGTATCTGAAGGAAGAGTATGGTAAAGCTGTGCAGGGTTTGTAGAGCTAATTCTGCAGCAATGTGGGTTTACTTCATGCATTTTCCAGCAGGGCAGTCTGCAACAAAGGTTCTATGCAGAATTTTGACAAGCCAGTCCTGTTCAGTAACTTTTTCTTATCCTTAAGGAATATTTATTGGCCAATATTTGTTTTTAATTATTAACTTGAGAAAGCCTTAGTGCTCAAAACCAAACATGAGGTACCCTAAATCCAAGCAAACAGGCTACCAGCTGGGGGGCAATTCTGAAGAAATGGGGGAAAAGAACCTTCACTGCAGCCCAGGGCATCCTGGTCTCTCCCTGCTGAGCTCAGGGTGCCCAGAGAGTCCACTGCCATACACAGCTTCAGAGAGCAGGTTTACTACCCAAATGTAAGGACGTGGACAGACACATAAACAAAGGACTGTGCCTAAGTCTGGGACAAGACTTCTTGCCAGTTACGGCAAGCGACACGTGCAGTGGTCCAGAAGCGATGACACGTGCTCAATTTCTACCGAACAATAAAAAAGAATGGACCTTGAGCCTTAGAAATGGCAAACATAAAAGTATATTGTCTTCAAGACAGACTCTTGAACTTTTCCAGGAAGTTCTCCCCTATCCCAGGACCCACACCTGTGCAAGGTTTTAGTTGTTTAATTTATTTTATCCAAATGAGTTTGGAAGTTAACACAGTTATGTCTAGCAAAGTATCTCCAAAGCTACCATTAGAGGAAGAGCTCTCTAACTGCTCCAACATACTGCACTCTCTAGCACAAATTTAATTTAGTTTAAAATAATGAAGCTGACAGCTCAGATAGTCTGCCTGGAAACTGTGCAAATTTCCCGCCCACCTTCATTTGCAAGGTCCCTGGCACTCCAGTCTTCAAAAATGCTGAAGTGCATGACAGGTTTCTAGAGACTAGTCTTCAGCAGCACTAAAAGTGAGATCTCCGACCTTTCGGAGCAGCTCATATTTGAACTCGTGCCTCCTGAGAGAAAAGAAAGGTTGCTGTCATGATGCCCCAACCTTAAGGTACTTCCAGAAGCAATCCCTTTCCTGCTCCTAGTCTGAGGGCAGTGACCTAGATGAAGCTTGACTAGAAGACCAGGTCCTACCTCCAGCACTACTCCTGTCAGACAAGAGGCTGTAAGTGAATGGAGAATGTGGTGAACCACCTACCAAAGGCTGGAGAGGGACTTTTTACACAGGCATGCAGTGATAGAACAAGGGAGGGCAGGGGGGAGAGGGATGGCTTTAACTGAAGGAGGGTAGATTTAGATTAGACATTATGAAAAAATTCTTTACTGTGAGGGTGGTGAGGCACTGAAACAGGTTGTCCAGAGCAGCTGTGGATGCCACACCTGTGGAAGTGTTCAAGGCCAGGTTGGACAGGGCTTACAGCAACCTGGTCTAGTGGAAGGTCTCTGGCAGGGGGGTTGGAACTAGGTGATCTTTCTTGTCCCTTCCAACCCAAACCATTCCATGATACTACGAAAAGAGTCCCCTCCCCACTCTCTTACCCGCAGCAGCACTAACAGAGAGCTAAAGACACAAACACAATTGATTTTTCAAGGTGAGACACTGCCAGAGTAAACTGGGTCTCGACAGTTGTGAAACCAGGTTTCCAAAGGGCTCGGAGAACACAGGTCTGGGTAAGGACACGCCAGGTGACGCATTCACACGGGTACACGGACCCGGCCGCCTTGCGCAAGCGGGCGGGGATGGAGGGGCATGGCAGGGCCGCGGGCCCTTCCCATGCCAGCCAAACTTCTCAGCCCCCTTTCCCTCTATGGCCTGAATCCACCATCAAGAAGCAAAGCATGACGTAAAAAATTATTAAGCAGAGCACTGCTTTGCTTTGTAACCGCTCCAATCTCCTTGGGGAACTCCCAAGCCGAGACCGGGACAGTTTCCCTGCACCATCCTGACCCTTTGAGGCAGGTACAGAAGAAGAGAACAAAAGAAATTAAGTACTGTAGCAACAGGATTTGCAGGACTGCATGATGTCAGCATAACACAGTAGTCAGAAAACCATTGCCAAAAAAGTCAGTGAGACCCTACAGTTCAGCAGCTGGGACAGGCAAAATGCTGGTCAGGACAAACACAGCTACTTACTTCCCAATTCTGACCTGTGATTAAAAGACCACAGATGGATTACACTGCACAAAAGAAAACCTCTAAAATACGTGTTTGTTTTGTAGACTTAAAACTGAACATGCACCTGACATGGTCAAACACGTACACAAAAATGGAATTAAGATATTCTCACAAATCCAAAAGATTCAGAAAACATTGTTAAACATGGAAAGGTTTTTTATTTGCTTATTTTCCAGAAACCTAATTGCTATGGAATTGGTTTATAAAGCTGCCACTTTTAGAAACTTGGGATAACACCTCCTGAAAGCAGACATGGAATGAAAAGCGCAATAGAAAAGACTCATATATTGAGTCCAAATTTTAGCCTGAAAGCTCATTCAAAAAGTTATTTTACCTCCAGATGCAAGCAGAAAGTATTGTTCAGAAGAGAGAATGGAAACGAGTGAAGTGATATAAAAATTGTCAGAAACATTCAGCAATTAGTCTGAAATTTGCTTTCTAACCTCAGGGCTCTAACTCTTTGATCTATTATTATCACTAACCACAATCAGCAGCGTACTCATGCATCTTAGGGGAGCGTACAAATTCCTATAAGCCATTTTACATTATTATCCACAAATACTGGATTCTGTTTCTGCTCCAGTGTTCTAACCAAAGTTTACTTTTTTTCTTCTTCAAAAAATACCATATAAAGCCTAAGTTACCCCACCTCCCAATATGAAATTTAAGTTATCAATTTGTTCAGGAAGCCAATACGCAGTTTAGAGACTGCAGATTTTGCAAAATTGAATTTAGCAACCAGCTAACAACACATTCTAATTTAATTGCAGGAGCTTAATTCACTGTTTAAGATAAAGAAATAAAATTCTACTTCATTTTCTTGTGACCACCCAGCAATGTGGGAACTTTTGCTATAATACAACTCAGTAAATAAAGAGTGTCTTGCAAAAATCCTTGTTCACATATTGAATAGGTACAACCAGTGTTACCTATATTTTTAAGAATCCAAAATGAACAGCATGGGTTTGGTTTTCTGCACTTCTGTTTGTTTGTTTGTTTGTTTGTTTGCTTTGGGAGAGGGTTCTGGGGGATGTGGGGGAGTGGGGGTGTTTTTTGTCTTCTAAGTCCTTCAGCATTGATTTCAGCAAAGAAATCAGAGAAAAAGGGAAACCCCCAGATCACTTCCTTTCAGAAAACACATCACAAAGCTCTGCTAAACCACATTAATAAGCCTCAGCTGGAAAACCAAACAAAACAACAAAAACAAATAAAACAACCCCAAACAAGGTCACAAAGCTTCCCATCTAAAGAGACAATTAATCTGAAAACTTTGTCTGGAAAGTACATAAACTCTCAGGGTTTTGTAGAATTCCAGGGTTCCTGAAGAGAAGACATGTATTACTAAGGATGCGCACGCATCCTGCTTCCAAGTCTGAGAAGGGAGTGCCTCCTCCCACGCAGAAGGAGAGAGGGAGAGAGAGATGCTGCTGCTCCTTTTGCCAGCAGTGGTACTGGAGCAGGCTACACTGGGAACTGCTGGCATGGATAAACAGGGACTTCCTGACCTGCAATCCCTTCCTCTGCAGCGTAAAGCAAAAAACATGCCTTCCTCCAAGGTCAGCCTGTCTCCTCCAGCAACCAAGCCAAGGTGGCTCCAGCAGGAAAGGGCTTTCGGAGGACCCATCAGACAGCGACCTTCCCCTGCAGTTTACACTGGTAGGGCAGCAAGCAGTCAAATCATGCCATGGTCTATTTAGGGTGCATTCGAACGTGCCCAATAACGCTGCAAGAACTTGGTCAATTGCACACGATGGAAATACTGCTCGGTTTTTTTTCCTCCACAGATCCCTCACTCAGAGGAAACTGAAGTAAAGTAATTCATATGCTGAGCACCAAGCACTGCGTAGAAACCAGCTGCATGTGAAAGCTGATAAAAGTACTAAACTTAGATGGATTTAATACCTGTTTTTCGCACGCTCTTTTTAGTTTCCTCGTTGGACCATTTTTATCACTCTTATACGGCCATATTTTAAGACACATTTTCCAGAGAAAAAGTCATGGTTCTATATTAATCCTAAACTGGGGTATTTTCTGACCTCTAAGATCTTAAATCTGAAATCACAGCATTCCACTGTTTTCCAAGAAGTTTTGGTCAAGTAAGTCCATTATTAATCCCAGCCCCTACAACCTCTGTTCAAAGACTCAAGACACACAGTTAAAAAAGAGAAACCGCCTTTTAAAACTATACCCTGAAAATATAAGCGTTAGGATTATGGCTTGACAACACATCTTTTAGCAGAAAGGTGCACTTAGGATATTTCATAGGCTCCTTTCTCCTTCCATCCCTTCAGTTTGTTCCCATATCCAGATCACATCACACTGCTCACCAAGTTTCACTGTCCTGTTGGTTTTTAGAGGTTCAGAATTAACTGGACCAGGAACCAGACCTGGCTCTCACATACAACACACCCAATCAAAGGGCAAAACCAGAGCGAGAGCAGACAAGGCAGGGCCCAACACAGTACTTCACCACTGCAAACAATGTCCTGTTCAGCTACAAATGATACCCAACAGCGACCACTACTCAAGCCTGGGATCAGCAAAGCACCAATAAGTATCTAGAAATCTGATTCATCTGGGCAGAGCACTTCACAGCAGGTTGTAGCTCCATTAATGTTAAGTGCTGGTTGAGTAAGGACAGGTTATTGAACCACAACTTAACAATTTACTCCCTCTGCAGACAACAGGAGTACTGCACGAGTACTGAATCTGCTGCAGCAACCCCTGTGCATGCTCACCTGCCTAACTGCAGCACACACCCCATAAAATAGGATGGGCATGGTTTCATACAGTACATATTGATGTGTCTTCCAGTCCTCATGAAAATGGGCTGATCCCTGTACACTGTCAAAAAATGGATAATCAAAATTTCTTCTGCTTGCTAAATTCTGTGCATGAAGGTGACCGCACCTTCCCCTTTTTCAGAACACCATCAAAAGAAGATATCATAGTGAGATTCCCTGCTACCAAAAGCGATATAAAAACCAAGCAACAACTATTAGCTACCATCAGAATGAAATATGGCAAACTGATTTCCAACAGCCAAGTATTGCAAAGTTTAGTGATATCGACCATCAATCGAAATGTTTTGGTAATACATAACATTACTCACCCCCACACAAAAAGAAACAATCAAGCCCAAGCACATGGACTGACAACAGAGCTCTTATTTCCTCAGATTTGGAAGACCCACTCATTTATGGAATACAATTTTCCAGTCATGTGGACTTCTCGCTGTCACAGCACAGAAGTCAATTGATGTGTATAATTTTAAGAGAAAATAAGGCATCATTAGCAGTCACATTTTATGGGAAAATACTTTACACAGACTTTGAACTCCTCAATAAAAAACAATACAAAACCCCAGCACCCTCACCAAAATAACAACAAAGAAAGCTGTAGAAAGTCTGAGGCTGTTCAGTGCATGCTGGTATGCCAAGAAGAACCTTTCAACCTCCTCGCCTGACATATTAATACAGACTCCTAACTTCTTCAGTGAGAAATAAAGAATATGCAGAGGTCTCTGTTACGTCAAGATTATACCCAAAGCTGTTTAAAAAAAAAAAAAATCACACAAAATTATACAAGAACCTACAAAAACAAGTTGAAATTAAGGAAATTAATTCCCAAACTGAAATTAAGGAAAAATACAGATTTAAGGCTATGGTCTATGATATTAAAGAATCATTTGTGAAAGAAGTTTGCACAGTAAATTTGAGGGACGCTAAAGGGGAAAAGAGCCCTGCCAAGCATGGAGAATATTTTAACAGCATGGTCCTTTTCTCATAAAGTCCGTCAGCAAACAAACAGAGGTCAAGGCCATTCACAAATTCAAAAAATAATATTTACCAGACCTTTATCTTCCTGGCAGGTATAATTCTGATAAGTGACTATTCTAGATAATATTTAACATAAAAGTTTATTTACAAAAATACTCGCAATAGCCTGAAATCTGATTTTAACCAGAATCAATTATTCAAGTCAATAAAGGTTACAGGTAAGTGAAGATCATGTTGTCAGGTTGCTTTTTGATTTTTGGTTGAGTGGGGGTGGGTTTTTTTGGGAACTGTTTCAAGTAGGGTCTATGAAAAAAATACTGATTCATGTGAATGGCTCAGGAACAGATAGATATAAGAAGTCCATAAAATATTGTCAATGTTTGATCAAAAAATTCACCATAAACCCCAAGAAGTGACAATCTTTCAACTCCTTTTAACAGACATAAATTAGATTCTAAATCTTCTTGTTTGAATGACAACAATTGAAACACAATTATAAATAAACATACCCAATTTATGTTAAAATACTAAACTTTCTGAATAACAACAGATCAAACTTTGTGAATTCTTCCCACACCAGTGGAATTGCCAGGAAAAAAATGAAAGTAGGAGTATCTGCCCTCTGTTTCCACCACAACCACTGAGAAAAGCGAGTATGTATGTGTACATACATGAGTTAATATGGAAATTAGAGGGAAAAGGCACATTTGCAGAAGAAGCTTTAGGTGAGAGCTAATGCAGCAGAAAGGTCATCCTCCTCAATATTTACTGTTGTTTCAAGCAACCATGACATTTTCCTAGGCCATTTTGAAAATCACATTGGCACGACCATGAGGTTTAGGCTAGTACCCTGATTCAGATGAGCACTAATCACCTTGAAGTGAAATCTTATCTGAATTCTTAGTGTAGGTGTTTCATCAATGACATCACACAATTGGACACAACTTCTTTTTCAAGACCACTTTGCTATCATTTAGTTTGGAAACCATTATTTCTTAGAAACACCTTTCATGGAGAGTGGAAATCTATACACACAGACAGACAAGTATGATTCACCCTTTATTAAAAATTAAACATGCAAAAATCTTTCAAAAACAAAGACATGTTCTGCATGTGTATTAGCAGAAAAAAAAATTTAAAAGAGAATAAAAGGGAACTTGGTTTTGCTTAAGAGGCTCTCACTCCCCAAACACCACAAGTTGCAATGTTATAAAACAAAGTTACTACTAACTCAAAAAGAACAAAACCATAACTGTGTACATCTAATAAAAGTAACTTAAGGAGAAAAAGATAAATGTTCTAGTTGACAGTGGGTGCTTGGCACAGTCAACAAGGTAGCAAGGCATTTTAAATGCTCAGCTATGGTTATTAGACACTACTAGCAAATGTAACTGATTAAAGAAAAGTGATATCCTCATAGGAAAATATTTTTTTTTTTACAGTACTATTCTAAAGAGTCATTCTCAACATGAAAACATGTCTTCATTTGGTCACTCACTTCTTTTCACCATGTAAACTGCAAGTCTGAAGCAGTTCAGAAAGGGTATGACATCAAGGTTTAGAAAATAATGCTGCTTTAACAAGATATATTCCATGTTGGTTACATATTGGCTTTAGAGAACCATGTAGCCTTCTTTTTCCCTTCACCTAATCTTTGCTTACAGCAATTTATATTGAAAGATACATACACCTGAAAAAAGATGAAGACTTAGAATACCAGAAACCTTAAAAATTGCAGATTTCAAAGGGTTAATCATATGCTATAGAAGTCTGCAAAATGTATGATGCCTGATATGCTTGACACATCAGAAAAAACCTGACTAGAAGTAACAAGGATCTGATTTGGATCTCGAGGCGTGATGCTGCTGTTTTGACATATGAAGGGAAGAGACACTTAGGAATCCCACTACCATGTGGACATGGGACAGCTGAAACCCACCTTGGGATGTTGGATCTGACATGGTATTAAACTACGCATGTTTTAATACAACACTTTAGAGCATTAACTAACTTGAGCATGATTTCCTCCGTTTTAGCTGGAACACAGCGCAAAAATAATAAGTAAAGATCAGTTTGAGGTTCAACAGCAAGAGCGAGCTTTTACATGCGTGACATCTTACGTTGATTCTTTATGACTTGTCTCATCAGCAGACAAACTCAAGCAGGCACCCCCGCATTCAAATCTGCACTGCTAAAACAACCTCTACATCAATTTACCTTGAAAATTTTAAGGGCTTTGCACAGGTGACCAGCTGCAACTGTTGGCATAAAGCCATTGCCAAGCAGATTAAGAACAACATTTAGTTAAATAATGGGGTTGAGTTAAGAGATTTGAAAGGATGACACATGTCCTAATCTCAAGTACAGATCAGGATGCCTGAAGTGTCGCAATCCTGAAGATCTCCATCACCTAAACAGAATTCCACATGTAACAACTCTGAGCACTAAAACTTTCAAGACTTCAATCCTGCAAAGGTAACAGCTACATTCACCTGCATACCCTACATATACCAGCTTAGAGAACAAAGACCGGAAAGTCTATCATATCGAGCCTGTGTCATCACCAAGTCTGATGACATAGATTATCCATGGTCTAGAGCTACCACGGACTAATGTCAGACCAGAAGACTCCTTTAAAAGCCTTATGAGAAACTGTCACTCAAAACACAGCTATTGGTGACAACTCTGCTTCTACCTGCATCTCCCTGTTTCTTGTGCCTGCCCCTGCAATGGATGACAACCTTGACTGAGAGCAAGCTTTTAGTCACACAAGAGCTCTCACAGCTGGCAGGAGCTACTTGCCCAAGCAACAATGCTCAACCACAAAGGCAGTAAAATATTGGGTCTTTCTTTTCAGGCATTCCATCGGTCTTCTGGTGAACTTTTCTCACTATATAAATAATGCAATTTACGATAATTTCATCAGGTAAAGCAACTAGAAAACAGTAACTCCATCTTCCTTGATCCAAGAAAGTACATTTAAGCCAAGACTGGATGATAACAAATATCCAGCTACATGCAAAGCTCAGCATGATGGTGGGATACAGCCCTTTAAACCTGAGAAAGATATATTAAAAAGTGCATTTTTAGAGACCATACTGGAAATGGCCAAAGAAAAAGTGAGGTATGGCTTGCAAAATGATAAGGAGATTCTAGAAGTGCTGGACAGACACGAGGATAAAGCATTTAAACTCTTTTTTTACCTCAGTGGCTGTTTTTACTCCTCAAAAGCACCATTGTTTTAGATATTATGTTTTTCACTGTGACATTGTATTTTCAGAAATATTTAGTACCATACAAATATGGAAAACCCCACGCATCCCTCTTCACTCCACTCCAAGAATAAGGCAGATGCCTCATTCACTGACAGCACCTGCACATCTCATGAGGAGAAAAAAATACTTGAGAAAGGTAAATGCAACTCTGTTACCAGCTGTTGGAGCTTTAGCAAAAGCCTTCAGGACCCTGTTGGATACATGAAGAGACTGTGTAACTATCTCAACTCTGTCACGCTGTCAGAAGGCCTTGTAATATTGACTATGAAACTACGGGGTTTATGAAAGTAAACCTCCCTGGTGAGATACACGGACACTTGCTTGCGGAAGAGGCACGTGCTTCCAGGAATCAGCCAAGAAACCCAAAATCAAATGACACTTGCATATTTCTCTTCCACGTAAAGTGAGGAGATTAGTTTATCCATTTCTCCCTTTCAAATGCATCAAGTTTTAACAGCCCTCCTCCTTCTGGAGTCATTTTTCTATATATACAAACCAAATGTTCCTACAGTTAAAATACAGAAATAATACGTTGCCACAGGCTTGTAATGTTTGGTTTTTTTTAAACTTAACCAGTTAAAGTCTGGTGGAAACACAGAACCATACTTCTTTACAAAAACAGATTCCTGGCACTATCATTTTCTTATCCTCATCTCAACATTTCATCTGAGGTACAACACATTCAAGCACTAGCTAAGGAAGAATAACTATTATAGGACACAAGAGAGCAATTTTACTAAGCTCTCATTACGGGAAAAACAACATTTGTAGTAGTAAGAGCTCATAAACATATTAAAGCTATACCTTCAAACCTAATAACAATAGAATATAATATGTTCTTCTTAAATACTAAAGCCAGCACTTTGTTTTATTAAAGGCAGAATAAAAACCAGCAAGATAGCAACAAATTTAACGATAATAACTGAAATTCAAACCAAGAATTACACATCAGCTTGAGAAATACCACCCTGGTCCCCATCTTAATTCACGCCTTGTTTGTTTAATGGAGGAGAAGAAAGGGGAAAAAAAAAAAAAAAAAGAAGAAATTTGCCAGCTCACCTGGACACATTTTCTGGAATGTATTCTAGAACTGGATACCCATCACTTCTTCTGGATGCCAACTCTGAATGCGACTTCCAGGTCTCCACGAGGGTGCTGACGGCAGGGAATGAGCTCAAGTGCTGAAATGTCTGCTCTCGAGCAACCGGCCGTGACAAGGATATGGTGCCTTGGGCACCGATCCTGTAGTGAAATGACTGTCCACCTGAATTTACACCCACAATGGCAGAGGATGGTATACTGTTTTCTTGGTAATAGCTGCCATCGTCAGGCTCCTGCTTAATCCCCACACGTAGGCCTGGATTTGGAAAACCGCTACCTTCACAATTTCCGTCAAATGAAGAAACGGGTGGTCCTAAAATCCCAGAAAGAGAGTAATAGTCTTTGTCGTCCATAAAAGAAAAATATGAGCCATCTGTAAAGGGGAAAGGATTTACTGTTTGATTCCCTTTAAAAGAGGCACCAGAACAAGCATGTTTGGCTGCCTCTTGCTTCACTGGTACTGAAAAGGGGGAATCTGAGTTTATTTTGCTGCTGCTGTCACCAATGCAGGCGCTGCCGAACGACCCGTCTGGCTCAGGTTTTATGAACTGAACAAGGTTCATCTGACTGTTGTTGGAGATGGCGTTCTCCATTTCCTCCATCTTAGGAAACGTGAGTTCTTGAGGACCCTTGTCTTTTGTTTCTGGACTAGGAACGGTATCTTGGCTTCTGCTAGGTCCCACTGGCGTGCTGGAAGCTGGGAATCCTATGGAGTTGTTTACAGGGCTACAGATGGACGATCCCACAGTGCTAACCGCTGGACTAGAACGAGTGGACCTATTATTGGCATTGGAAGGGCTGGCAATGGAGCTCCTGGAGTTCAGGTTCGCAGGACTGGACACAGAAGATCGCATAGTGATATTACTGGGACTCGAGACGGGAGATTTCACGCTGCAGTGACTGGGAGGACTAGAAATCGGTGACTTCATGCTACTTATAGGGCTGGAAAGCGGAGACCCCACGTTGCTGACGTGTGCAGGACTGTGCAACATAGACCCCCGGTTTTCAACATTCGGCGAGCGCGACAGAGGGGTTCCCTGGCCGATGGGGCTGTGCATGGCAAAGTTCCCAAAGTTTGCAGTAGTTGAGGACACAGAGTTCACCCCCGCAGGACTACACACTGAGGAGGCCATGTTCTGAGGGCTGCAGCCCGAAGGGCTCTTCTCTTGACACATGATAGGGCTTTTGACAATCGTGTGCATGGCACCACCATTCACAGTGCTCCCAGAGTCCGACATCAAAGACCTCAAGGGCCTGCTGGCGCTGTGGAGGGGAGAGGAGCAATGGCCGTTCTCCTTGTAGAGCTTCACCAGCTGCTCCACATTCTGGTAGATCTTTCCTGGGCTCCCCTGGTTCTGCTGATCATAGTGGTACTCGGCATCTCTTATCGAATCCATATATAAACCCATGGATTCGGCCACCGTCGCTGACAGCTCCTTCGACTCCGTTTCAGTCTTGATGTCAGAGGGGAGAAGACCAGGCTGACTGTTGTCTTGCTGCAGGCAGGAGAGTAGCTCAGGTTTTTCTTTGTTGTTTCCTTGAGTGCTGCTGTTTGCAAAAGAGCCGGCGGAGCAGCTTACGTTGACAATCTCCATGTAGTTACTGTCATCAGTCTGCTCTCCAGCACCTATGGAAGAATACTCCACAGACTGAGAAACTTGACCCCACCGTCTCTCCATATCTAAGCCTTCTGGGTAGCTGTGGTATCCTTTTGTCTCCATAACTAGCAAAGACATATACAAAAAAGTAAAATTAATAAATGACAGGACAGTGTGACTTCCTAAGGAAATTTCCTAATTTCCTAAGGAAACAAGGCGTATCCGCTCTCTCTGTCTATCCTCCTCTCTGTCTGCCTGCCAGTCCCATTTTCCTGCCCCATCCATCATCTCTCAAGCATTTGTCCAATTTCAATCAAACTGAGGGGAAAGGTCTCATGGGTAGGACAGCCCCACGGGTTCAGAGAGAAAACCGCTCAGCAGTTAGGAAACACCCAAATTATTGCTCCCAGCCCTGCCCCAAAAGGAACAGCTCAGCAAGGTCAGCACAACAACCGCCCACTCTCGCTGGCCGCAGCCCCATGGCCAGTGCCAGCAGCACCATGGGCTGTCCCTCACCCAGAGACCCGGAAGGAAAAAAAGGAAGGGAGTAACAAGGAAGGAGGGGATCCAGAGAGGTCCTGGAAGGAGGACATGGTGGTGGGATGTAAACTCTGTGGAAATGGCTCATCACAGCTCTGCTCCTCCAAGTACCTTCCACTGCCATGCTACAGGGACAGCAAAGCAAGGGAGGCTGGTGTGCTACAGGGGTTATTCTTCATAGTCCTCATCATCCAGCATAACATAAGATGCTTTAGAAGGAAGCAGCGGTTCTGAGGGGCTGGGAGTTGACTTGCCCCTTCGCAGCTATACAAACTTCTTATACTAGCTCCTTATACAAGGAGACATGGAGAGGGGAGAGAAGTAGAGCAAAAGTTGAATAGGAAACGTTTCTGCCACAGAGGAAGGGGACTAGATTAGGCAGGGATGCCTGGCTACTAAGTGGATCCATAATTCTGCAAATTCTGCAAACCTCCATGGCAAGAGGAATAAATAAAGAAATGTAAACCTTGTTCTAAAATGGACCCTAAAAAAAATCCCTCCCATCCCACCTACCACTTTCTCAAGGCAGGGTGCAAAATGCATGACCTAGTCTTCAATAGTCTAAAAATCACATAAAAGTAACAACAATTTTTAATTTTTTAAGGATTTGGCTCACAGTATCGTTAGAACTGTAGAAACTCAAGTGCCAGCAGCTACAATATCAAGCAAATATTTTTTTCTTTTCTGAATGTATTCAATATTTAATTCAGTGTTTAACCTCTTTACTGAACACTACTTAACAACACTATTTTAAGCAAAATTATAAAAACAAAGAACCTTAAAAT
Organism: Pipra filicauda; assembly: GCF_003945595.2. Classification (NCBI taxonomy): domain Eukaryota; kingdom Metazoa; phylum Chordata; class Aves; order Passeriformes; family Pipridae; genus Pipra; species Pipra filicauda. Next base: position 2,545,362 of record NW_024105087.1, on the reverse strand, counting down.
GAATTACTTGAATACTTCTTTGCCTTTAGTTAGAACTATGGCCCTATGCCTACACTCCCCTCAAGCACAAATTATATTAGAACATAGAATCATGTGTCTCACATCATAGTGTGTATCAAATCACATTCCTATAGTCTAAAATTTTCAGACAAAAGTGCCTAATTTCATATAAAGTCACTCCCAAACAATCACCTACCCCTGACTGAAGTGCTGACCAAGTCTAATTTCCTAGAGAAATCAATCGCAGCTGTGAGTGACCCGCATTTCTGAAAACCAGGAAACTTAGTTAAGGCTTAAAATTAGGATGTAAGTGAATTTTAACCCTCAGAAACACCAGCAGAACCACTGTGTACCAAGAAATCTCAGTTATAGGCCTAACATTACACTAGTACTTGAGCTTTGTAGCCACTTCTCCCATGGCAGTAAAATTCGAACTTCATATATAATCAATAGGTGAGCATACTTTAAGACTTCAGTGAATAAAAATCTGGGTCACACAAAGGAAAAAAAAATTGGAAAATGCCCTGATCCTGCACTTCCAGAGGCTGGTAAATATAGACGAGAGGACCAAAAACCAGCAGAGATTATTTGTGGCCTGATACAAGTTCTGTTTAAAATGACAGACGTAAATGCAGCAGCAAAAAGATTTTTTTAGGAGTGCTGGTATCTGTCACCTCCAAGCGCCTCAGTGGATACCAGAACCGAATTAATCATCTCACAGATTGCTGCTGGCATTAGGGTTTGGTTTTGTTCTTTTAAGCAGAACTTATTCCAACTTGACTCGCACATTTATCCACGGTATCCACACTTCACCTACTACACAGACATGCCTTTTTTAACTAACTTTCACTAAACAAATTTGACGGTGGGATAAAACATCCACAGACCACAACAAAAGCTTATTGGAACCAAGACTATCTATATCTGGTATTTTGCAAAGGAAGATATATTACAAGCATAGCAGGTTCTCCAGACTCCCTCCCCCAAGAACTACTTAGACACTTCGAGTTAATGTATTTCACCCCAAACATATCAACAAACACAGCCCTCTGCAGCACAGGTCTCCAATCAATCAGGCATGAAACCAGTCTCACAGCAACAGCCAAATAAAAAATCAAATGGTACCTGGTATCCCTGCAACCAAAAGGTCACCTAGATACGGGAAAATCTGAAGTAAACCCAGTTTCATAAAAAAAATAAACTGATGGCTCAAGCGGCCACACACTTCTTATTTCTCGGTGCTTGTAAACGAAATTTTCTCTAAGTTTCACCGTCTGCCAGCCACCTCGCTGACAGAAAACTGCCCAGGGGATCAGAGTTTCACCGCCGGGCTGGGGTTTCCCCCGCTTTCTCCAGGGCAGCGGAGCGCGGCTGGCGGCACGGGCAGCCCCGGCACCGCCGCCCACGGACCCCGAGCGGCGCCGGGCGCGGGTCCCCGCGGCGGGGGCTGCTCCCCCCGTGCTCGCACACACACGCACACACGCGTGTAAACACCCACGCAAGCAGCGCGCACGCTTATTTTCCTATTTTTACCCTACGCTACGTGGAGCATCACCGCAGCTCCCGGGCAGCGGGCACCGCTTTGCAACCCTTCCCACCACCACCACCCCCGCCCCTGTCTGCTTTCCCCGCAGGTGCAATCCGGGCTGTCACGCGTGGGGGAGCCCACTCCCTCCCTCCCTCCATCCCAGGAGTCCGCGGCGGGGGCGGGATCCCAGAGCCCAAACCCGCTCTCGGCCGAGCTCGCCCCTCCTGTGCTCTCTCCTCGCCGCCCGACCCCCGAGCGATGCAGAAAAGCGCTTTTTTCGCCCCGTGCAAACGCCGCTCCCCCAACCTCCAAAGCGGGGGTTTCCCAGTGCCAAGAGCCTCCCGCCACACCCCGCCAGCCCCACCTTCCCGCTGCGGGTCTCGGCGCCCCCCGCCCCCGGGTACCTGTTGCGGCGGAGCGCGTCCCCCGCGCCCCCGCGGCGCGGCGCGGAGCCGAGCGGAGCGGAGGGCGGCGCAGAGCGGAGCGGCAGGGCGGGCGGCGCAGCTTCCCGCCCGCCTCCCCCGCCTGCCCGCCCGGCCGAGGCGCGCCGCGCCGCCCGGTGACACGGAGCGGCACCCGGGAGGGGACGGGAAAAGGTGCCAAGTCCTTTAAAAACATGTCACATGCCCACATAAAGTTCAAGTTTACGTCCCGCCCGCCGCCCGCCCCGATTGGCGGGCGGGGCGCGGAGCGGCGCGCGGCCGGGCCCGTCCCGCCGCGCCATTGGCCGGGCCGTGCCGTCACTCACCCGCCGGGCGACATGACTGATACAAAGTTGCTGCGACACAGGCTGGGAAACGCATCTCCTTAAAGCCGCAGGGGCCGCGCGACCCCCGCGCTCCGCCGCACGCCGCGGTCCCCCCGCCCGACACCGGCAGACCCTCGTGGGTGGGGTGGCGGGGCGGCGGCCCGGGGGGTTCCCCGCGGACAGGTGAGGTGCGCGGGGCGCGGCCGCCCCCGCCCGGTGCCCGCGCCGAGCCGGCGGCAGGGCCGGGCATCGCCTTCTCCGCCCGCCCGGGGTTTCCGCCTGTCAGCGGGCGCATGAATGCGCACCGTGAGGGTGCAGCGGTGATTTAACAAAAAAAAACAAAAAAAAAAAAAAATAATAAAAATAAATTGGGGGAAATAAAAAAAAAAAAAAAGAGCGGAGCGACGGCGGCGGAGCGCGGGAGGGTTCAAGGACTCGTCCTCCGCTCCCCGCCGGGCTGGCTCCGCTCCGCGGCAGCCGCGCATCCCGCCGGGCGCCCCCGCCTGCTGCCTCCCCCCGCCCAGGGGCGATCAGAGGAGCCGCCGGGACGACCCCTGCCTCCGGGGTGCTGCCACCTCCCACTCCCCGGTGTCCCCCTCGGCGCCCGCGTCCCGGCTGCAGGAATACCCTTTTCCCAGACAAGCGTAAAAAAGAAAAAAGCCGCCGAGCAAACTTTCGGGCGCTGCGCTCCCAACTCGCTCCCTAAATACCGCCCCCAGCCCCCGGTCAGCGGCCCCTCAGAGCCCCGCTCCCGGCCCCCAGGTGCGCCCACGGCCCGGCGGGGACAGCTCCGCAGCCCCGCAGGGTGACAGCGGCGCCGCCGGGAGCGGGGCGGGGGGCTGAGCCCGCCGGGCAGCGGCAGCGCCGGGCACCGCGCACCTTCTCCCGCAATCGCCCGTGCGCGCCCGCAGGGACCTGCGTGCGCTGCGGGGTTTGTACCCCAGAGTCACGGCGAAAGCGCCAACATCCCCAGGATTTGGGGGTGTCACGTGCCCCTCTCGTTTCTCCTATTCTGCCAAATATCGACCCGCACTCACGGGCCGAGGCGGCGGCTCCCAGCGCCCGCGGCGTGACCCGCGGAGCAGCAGCCGCCGCCGCCGCGCTTCCCCGCGGGCGCTGCCGAGCAATGGACGTGTCCTTCCCGCGAAGTTTTCACGGATGGGGACGGGACTGGCCGTGACCTGGATACGCCGGACGGTGCGTCGGGCACCCACCCCGCTGCCCCCCGCGCCGCTCCTCGCCCCGCGCAAGGCTCCGCGCTGCACTCACCTCCCCTACGACATGGTGGCGCGGCGGGGGGAGGAGGCGCGGCCCCCGGCTACTGGCAGCGAACCATCCGGGAGCCCGCACCACCACCCAGGGAAAAGAAAAAAAAAAAAAAAAGAAAAGAGGAAAAAAAAGTACGCGGAGCAAGCGCCGGGAGCGCGGCCGGGCGGCAGGAGGGGGCTGCGGCGGCGGCGGCAGGCGGGGTGCCCGCGGCTCGGCTCAGCTCGGCGGACAGCTCCCACCATGGACGCCTAGGTGGGTGGGTGTTCCCGCGGGTCACACCCTCGCCCGCCGGCGGAGGGGAGCGGGGGGTGGATCCACCACCGGCGAGGGAGGAAAGGGGATTTTGGGGAGGGGGGAAGAGTAGAGAAAAGGGGGCGGAGAGGGAGGGATATACCCTCCAAAAAAAAAAAAATTAAAAAACAAACCCTCAAAAAAAAAAAAGCAAACTTATGTCATTCCAGGTAAAACTCCCATCTGCGCCACCAAGGAAGAGGAGGGAGGAGAGTGGCGAGGGTGTAAACTTTTTCCTCTCCCCCCCCCTCCCGCCCCCTCCGGTGCTGCCCGGCCCCTCGCAGTGCCCCCGCCGCCCCCTCCCGCGCCGCCCGCCCCGGCGGCTCCCGGCGGCTCCCGGCGCCGCGGGGTTTCTCACGCACGGAGCCCGCCGCCGCCGCGGTTCCTGGTTCGCGGAGCCGCCGGAGGAAGGGAAGGAGGGCGGGCGGCAGGGCGGGCGGCGGGGGAGGAGGAGTGTCTCCCCGTGCCCTTCCCCAGGCGGAGCGTCTCTCCCGGCCCTGGCGGCGGCGGCGGCGGAACACCCCTCCTCTCCCCGCTCCGACCGCCCCGCTCGGCCCCCGGGCGGGCTGCGGGGAGCGGAGCGCCCCTGGACAGGATTGCGGGAGGAGGCTGCAACCCCTCGCCCGCGCCGGGCCTGCGCCTTCCGTCCCGCTCATCCCCGCTGCTGCCAGGCGGGGGGAACCGGGTCCCTCCTGCCCCGCGCTGTGCCCTTGGGTCCCGGGGGTACGGGTGGGAAGGGGGAGCGACCGCGCTGCACTCGCCGGGCTGCGGTGGGGCAAATCTGCCCCGATTTCAGGCATCAACGAAAAAAAAAAAAAAAAAAAAAAAAAAAATCGGTGCTAACAGCGATGCTGGTTTTAAATTAATATTTCACTTGTGGCTAAAGTCTTTTGAAACTGATTGTGTTTTAAGATCAAGGCACTGAATGTCTCTTCATTTAAACATCTTTAAGGAAAAAACGAGGCGTTGGAGGGAGGAAAAACTTGGCCCTATTTTAATAGCCTCAGTGAAGTCTTTAAACGTGGAAAAGGGCTGCTCGCCGGGAATTTTACCTGTGCCGAAGTCTCGGTAGGCATCGGGGATCGGGGGCCTTGGAAAAGGTGATATTTTATCAGCTGTTGTTTGCATCCGTCAAAGTTTGTGGGTAACTTGATAAATGTTAAACAGGGAAGCAGAAAGTGCTGGTGAGGCCAGACTCGGAGATAACGGCACATTCAATAGCTTAATTTCACAATTAGTTTACTGTATTATTGGAAGCAAATCATATTTCACTGTGCCTACACTAGTGCTCTATTTTTAGCCATAATGTAGCTAAAAAGGAGGGACCTACTGAGATATATTATAACATTGAATGTGAACAATTCTGTTCTCTCTCTCTTTACTCATTTCATGTCATGCATCTGGTTTAGAATACAGCTCATTTATTAATTGAACAGAGCTACTGTGGACGGATTGGAGGCTGCAATTCCAAGGCAGAGAAAAGTTCCACACAACTCTGTGAGGAACCTGGCAAATCACAGCTATGAAAAAAGCACCTATGCACATTAGCTGCTCTATTAATAACTGATGTAGACAGAACAACTATTTTTTTGTTAGTTTATAGTATCAGTGTACTTGGTTTTGGTTGCACTTTTTTTGTTTTACTCTTCCTGATTTTTTTTTTCTTCAGGGCAAAGGTGTAAATGAAAAAGACATCTGAAATGCTTGGAGGTAGCCTCAGTCTTTGTGTTGCATCATCTTTTTTATTATATTTTTGGGGACAAAAAGAAGAGAGAAAATAAAATTGAGGGAATATACCGTTCTTCTGTCTTAATACCAGTCGTCTGATCCCCTCCATTCCCCTTGTGTTACAGACAGCGATGGCTGCTGGAAGAATAAGGCACCTTTTGTGGTACATGCAAGATGCTCACAGATTTTCCACAAATTCAGGAGAAACCTCATTTGTTTTCTGCTTGTGGTTCACAGGAGCACTTAGCTTTTTAGTGGTTGACACCATATCTATTTTTAGCAGAATTTTAACAGCTGTCACTAACAACTAAGATCTCATCTTGAACAGGGAGGAGAGTTTATCTGTTTTATTTAAAAAAAAAATCAAACTACATAATTGTCAGATTATAAAATGCAATTTGGATCTTTATCTGTGAAGAGAAAAGGCTATCTTTTCTCATTATACCAATTCCATGGGGGAAAAAAGGATCTGTAGTGGGCTTGATAAAGTAACTAAAGGGCTTTGCAAGGTTTGGAAATAATGTTATTCAAAGGCATACAATGTATTTATAGCACATTTCTGATTCGGTTAAAAGTGGTCCTGTTTTACTGCCTTCTGCAGCTGTGTTGCGATGGGGGAAGCCGCAAAGAGTCGAGTCATAGTTTTCCAAGTAGGTCAAGAGGAGCAGCATGGACACCTCCAACAAGCGATTCTCTTCCCTCTCGTTAGATTTTATAAGAGGTTAACTCATGTCAGACACATGACACTGAAAGCAGCAGACAGAGAAGTGTAAGCCACTCTGTAGCAGATGTCATCTCTGTTCCTGAAGGTAGTGGTAAATTTGCTATGGATAATGCATTACAAAACAAGATAACACTGAAACTCAGCAAGTGTCAAATTTTACCTCCTCCCATGCTTGGTAAAGTGAGTGAATTGGTATTAGGGGCTGCAGGAGCAGCAATGGAGTGTAAAAGCAGCATACTGTACTATCTTACTTAGAGGTCATGTGCCCTATTTTGAGAACTGAACCAAAGCGGATGAAGTTTTGAGTTGGTTCCAACTAAGGCAGCTGGGCATTTCCCACTTCTCTCCAGCTCCAGCCCAGGAATGCAGGCAATCACATGGTCACACATATTATTCCCTTACCTGACATTATTCACCGGAGGTTTAATTTTTATGCCATTTAGCTCATGTAGTTTTGATTATTTGAGATTTATGGCTGATCAGGAGTAGTTGCATTTTGGGAAGACACTGGAAAAACGTTGGGGATGACAGATGAGAGTTTACTTTCCCTGACTAACAGATGTGAGTCTTCTGAGAGAGGAGTCCACAGTTTTCTCCAACTCACCAGCTAATTGTGATAAAGCTAATTTCTCAAGCCATGATGAAAGTCTTTAGAGTTCTTTACAAGACAAACTGTAAGTAAGCATGTTTTCTGTATGGTATGCTTATGTTCTCTGAGATATAAATATTTTATTTATCTAGTCAAATGTTGAACAATTTTGTTTTTCTAATTATAGATAAATCTTTTAGCTGAGCAAGAGAACATGTTCCCTTTTAACCTGTATTCTGTATTCTTTCTTTTCTACCTTTTGTCTTTCTTTTTTTTTTTTTTAATGCTCTTTAATGGCCCTGTTATAACTGTGGTTGAACCACATCTAAGTATAGTACAATTGCATTTCTAGTACACATTTGCATTAGCAACCACTTGCTTGTGTAAAGGGCCAAAACATGCATTTAAAAATACATATTTCCAATACATTTAAAAAATCACAGTTTTTATTGACTATTAGCACCAATAGTTTCATCCGCTTCAAAATGAAATCATCTCACAAAGAATTACTTGTTGTGGGTAATAGGTCTTGTAGACAATGGTAGGGCAAACAAAGCGTAAGGAATAACACATAGGCAGTACTTTGTATTTTTGTGGCTTTAATATGGCTGTATATGTTTACATTGTTTGTTGTCAACTCCTCTCTTGTTTACTACTTGCACTGTTACTTGTAAGAAAATGCGATTTGTAAAAAAATTATCATTGCCACAGAATGCAGCCTTATCTTGATATTAATGAATTCAAAGCAGTGAAAGGTAGTGGTAGCTAATTGCATCTTAATATTTATCTGCTACCTACTGGCATTTTTACAGTATCAAATGGTAACTCATGCTGTAATCTGATAAAAATTTTGTAGTAACCGTAATAGTACTGCACCTATGCCAAAAATCCAGACGTAGTGTTTAACAGCAGTAAAAATAAGAGTGCAAATAGCACCCTCCAGCACTTAATAAACATATCAAATGCAAATTGGAGAAAATTATTTAATCACTCTATAGGCTAGTTAATTTTGATGATTATTCACAGTTCTAGTAGCAATACTTTAGTGTGGAATAAGTTAATACCAAAATTGTCATGACACGAAGGTCATAAGCAGAATTCAAAACTTGCTGCATAGAGAAAATTATCTTCCTGACTGAATGAAGGTGCAGCTTTAAAGCTCCTACAGCAAAAGGAGAATTTTTTTGTACTTTTCCAGATTATTCTATAATCCTAAAATTGCCGGCTCTCAGATATTATGCAATGAGAGATGGTTTGGTATTAACCTGCAAGATCATGTTCATATTGAGACTTGAAAGACCTTTGTTTTCTGGCTTTTTAAACAATGTGTATTTCCGTGAGAAGAGAGATTTTGGCTGGGCTCTCCCTGAAGTGTACAGTGAAGAACCTACCAAAGAGAGCATTGCTATGAAGCTGAATTAAGAGAATGCGCAAGAAAAGTGTTAATTTAACATGTGCCAAGAACAGAAAAGGAAAAAAAAAATCTATTGATTTTGGTGGAAGTTGCAGTACTTAAATAGATTTATTTTGTTGATTTTTTTTGTATATTTAATGCTCACTTCCTGTGTAGGCTATGGTCCCACTCAAGGAGCTCATTCATGTGTCACCTGGGCCTAAGCTGGACAGTTAATCCTATACAACATGGAGAGCTGGTCCTTGTCAGGTGCATGTTGATTTATACAGATTTGTCACAAGGAACCATAAGTCAGCATTCTGAGGAAGTGTCCTGGCTTTGAAGATAAAGGTCACACTAGAGTTTGTCTGGCCTGGACTAAATATCTGGTAATGAAAGGTCATGTATTCCATTGTTTTCCCACTGAACTCACCAATACTTGGCCCACAAGCCAGGAGTGACAGAAATTTTGGCACACTGAATGGGTTTGTCCCTAGTGAACCCAAACATATGTAAATACGCAGGCTGATTCATAGGTGAAAGTTGATAACCTCACCAACCCAGTTGCCTGGCTATGGTTTATTCTCTTTTGGTTTAAGTGACAATCGCTCAGCTTGGTTTCCAAAAACGGTGCTGTCTCTATCAGTGCTTGTACAATCCTGGCACCTACAGCATCCAAGTACCACACAGATGTATTTCTTCTGAGCTCTGGAAAGAAGAGAAGCATTATCACCATTTTATAGACAGGGAGTGGAGAAATAAAGAGATTGCAGGATTTATGTCAGGTCCCCTAAGAAGGCTACAAAGTGCAAAGCTCAGTACTTCCCAAATCACAGCTCACTCACTGCCTTTCATTGCGGGGCCAGATTTCCTTTTCAGCCGTTGCCTTCCCAAAATTGCTGCATGAGCATGAGTGACGTAAAGTTAAAACACATTTGGTTGTTGTCTGGGGAAGGAAAATGCACCATGATCTGTTTGAATGTATTCATTATTGAAATGAGTTTAGAAAACCCATACTACCAGGGCTTTTATTGTATGGATTAGCAACAGCTGCTAAAGATTGACGTTACCTTGCCTGCTCGAACCTGATCAGAAGAGTCACTTCCATGAATGTGCAAGAATTTCTGGCACGAATTCTTGTACATGCACATTTACATTTTGGCTTCTATGCATGCTGTTCATGCACTGACCACTTTGAACTGTGCTTTTCGTGAGTAATTCTGACAACAAAATTCGCTCCTTTGTATATACAGGGAAAGCAAATGCATAAGAGGCCAAATGAAAGTAATTTCATATGTTTTTTCTTTATTTATTCATTTTGCATTCCATTCTTAGCTATGGTTAGACAGTCACAGAGTAGAAAGTATGTACCCCTCTCAGGATTTCTAAAGGAAGATCAACCACGACTCAAAGGAAATCTTGCTTGTTTAAGAGTCAAAGTTGGTTCAGGGCAAGACTGATAGAGGGTTTAGCAAACAAGAATTCCTTCTGGCGTGGTTCAGTTATGTCCTCTATGCATGACTTAAAATTGACAACATGAGCCTATCAGAAATCTTTCATGTTCAACAGCTGCATGGAAGACATGACTACTTCTAAATGTAAGGGCAGGTACTGATCTTTTCAATCTGGTTCCTTTGGTTCTGTTCCAGGGAGAAGACACTGTCAGTGTGATGCTGGTCCTGCAGAGGCGCTTCACTTTTCAAGTCCTAACCTTTATGCTTTTCTGTAAAAGGAATGCATAAGAACAGTGAAAGGAGACACAGGATTGTTAAGGAAGTAGGGATGCTCAGCTGAATTCACAGTGTTTATATTAGTTTTATATACTTGCAACAACAGTGATTGTAACAAGATTTACACTGTCAGGAGAGAAAGAATTAGACCTTCTTTTACTGGGGATCATAAACAAATGGATAAATAAAGTAGGCAGTACACTGTGCGTGCACATTTTTATTTCAGAGTTTATACTGAAAGGTGTCTAGTTCTGAGCAAGTGCTTCCTTGTAAACCCATTGTGGAGAGCAAATGAGTCCCAGGGACTGTCGTTCCTTGTTGATCATCAGTGGGCGTAGATGCAGTAGATGTAAAGGTCTATGACTCACTGAACTAGCTGAGGTGAAACCAGATGAGAGTAGATAATTGCACCATTATAAAAAGAATTATTACAGTTTGATTACGGAAAAAAAAAAAATCTTCTAATTGTGCCGTGACTCTTGGGAAATAAAATAGGGGATGGGACCAAAAGTGAGGAGTTCATGTCAAGGAATGGCAAAATGTCCCCTTTAATTGATCCATTTTAATCAAACATGCCAAAAATATGATTTCTAGGATTGAAGGTGTAATTGGTCAAAACAGCCTAAGGTACTTCCCTATGCCACTTCTGATTAAAATAAAAAAGAAGACAAATTGACACAGGCAAGAAATTTCTGAATCCAGAGATTACTGTAATACTTCATAAAAGAGATGATGCAACCTCCCGCCTTACAAACCAAAATAGATACTGAGTTAAAAACTTCCCCATCTAGCTTGATAATCGGTAAATTGAAGAGAGGGAGGGATTGCAGGTAATCCAGATTAATATGAAAAATTCTAATACTTAGGGCAATATGAAGAATGCATTTCTTTTTGATGGACAGTGAAGAGTAATTTGGTGCCACATAACCCAGAAAGCATGTATATAAAATGCGGAAAGTATTTGGGTAATTAAGAACAAAAAGGAAACGTGGTATAAATTAATGGGTATCTATGACCTTTATAGAGTACATGAAACCTGACAGGATGGTTTTCATACCAGTAATGACATTATAAGTTGACTACAATTTAGGCTGCAAAAGCAAAATTAAGAAGATAATGAACATTTGAAGCACACTAACAAAAACCTGTTGTTTTCTATTTCCATTTGTGTCTTTGTGGAGGTTTTTTAATCATGTATACTAAGGGTAGCAATACTGGGGAAAATACCAGAAGTCTTTGGAAAATCTGACCAATGAAATGTGGGAGGCTTGGAGCATTCCTTCAGGAGAGGAGAGACTCTGTTTTTACAAGGCCCTGAACTGAAAGAGAGCCAGTGCCAGTGTTGATGTGGGGGGCTCAGCATTCTGGCTGGGAGAGCAGGGGGATGTCTACAGTCTCAAGCTGGCCCCTCTCCCTGTGAGCCCCTTTCACCTGCAGCAGGTGGAGAGTCAATGGTGAGGCAAAGCTCTAAGTACAGTGTGGGTGAGAGTTCTGTAGTGTGTGACCCAGGACCGCTGCCCTGGGGAGACAGAGAGTTGAGAACAGTAGTGGTCAAAATAGGATGAAGGTGGAACTGGAAAAAGGGGGCAGCAGAAATGTTCTTCATTTGAAACATCGATTTGATAATTTCCCGTTAGTTCAGTCTGGGTCCGGGCCTCAGGGGTGCGGATTGGTGGGAAGAGGCTGGCAGTGGTTTTTGAGAACCACCTTAGGGATTGTAACAGAGGGGCAATCATTCACAACTCCTATCCTGAAAGTTTATTTCCATGAAGGTGGGACAGGATTGGCAAAGGCATATCAGTTCTCGGGAAGGTAATGTGGTATGGTTCACGTGAAGTGAGAAAGGTGCTTCTTACAGGGTGCCTTCATAGCCAACATTTGAGGTGAGGCTCTCCAACACTGTCCAGTGACCTTGGTGAAGAATAAAACACGACACTCCACTGTTGTTGTGGACCAGTAGAGAGAGAAGTTCAAAGAAACCTTAGTCGGAGGTGAAAGATAAGAGAGTTGATCAAAATCAGAGAACTGGCTCTCCATCATCCTCCCTTGCCTCTGCTTCCCCAGCTCCCTGCACCTCAATAACTGAAAGGGAGACTCAGACTTGCATGTTGCAAATCTTATCCAAAGCCCATCTGTAAATGACAGTTTATGCCTTCAAGTGTTTTCGGTGGTTATTCCTTGTTTGATGCAGCAGTGGCCACATAATTATGTTGCTTTGGGGCTTGCTAGAACATAATATTAAATATGATTCCAGTTATTGGTGTGCATCCTTTCTATTTTTACTCGTTGGATTAAAGTTAATAATATTCTGACATAACCCTGGTTCAGGTGAATGGGTTTCTTTTTTTTCAAGGACAGTGGGTTTTCTATAAGCAAAACCAGATTTTTCCCACAGCTAATGCCTATAGATGGAAATGAGCACTCTTCAAAATGTTGCTTATCATAGGAGAAGCATTCATAAAAGCATTGATAAAGGTAGTCGAAGGCACAGCAGAAGTTACTGTCAGGCAACAAAGTAATCCTCACAGAGCATTACAACTTTGTTGTATCCTCACAGAGGAACAGAGATTGTGCATCTATCCATAAGGTGCCTTCTGCTTTCAGGGCAGTGGCACATCTGGAAACAGGAAGCTTCACGTTACTAGGATGATGAAAAAACAAAGGGACATTTTGACATTGTGATGCTGAGCAGACTGATAGGGTTTCAGTTAGACTGGAAACCTTAAAGTAAATCCCATGCTCTGGTGGAATAGGTTTTGGGGTGCATTATGAGGACAGGCAGTGACTAAATTGGTGGCTCAGAGGATTGGGAGACACTACTTCTCTGGATTTACCCCTTAATATCTTTGCACCATCTGTGTGAGCGTTCATTTCTGAGCAGCATATGGACAGTTATATTGTTGATACTCAACTTTGATTTGGGGGATGATATTTTTCAGGGTCTCCCACTCAATAATGTGACTGATAAGTTCTGTCAGCTAGAGTAGTCAAAAAAAGCCATATCCCTAGGAAGGGGACTGCAGGAGTTTTACCTTTCCCCAAGTACCACGGGGTAAGATAGTGTCTCTGGCATGGCATGAAGTGGTTTCACTCACCTCTTCAGTTGCCAGTGGCTCTGGGTGTTTTGTTGCCGGCTGGCAGGATTTCCTGAGTGGTGCAGGGGATTTCTGGTTAGGAAAATGTTTGCGATTTCTTTGGGAATGTCCCCTCCCGCGAGCACGGCAAGCCCAAGAGGCTGCAGCTCTTACCCTGTCTCAGTGCTTGGCAGGTTTTCTCTGTGGTTTTCTACCTTATCTTTAATAAGTGAAACAGCAGTGTGCAAATATATATGTATATTCTTTATGCACAACTGGGCTATAGCCACTCTAAAAGCAAGTAGAACAAGTTAGAGTACATACATTACAGAAATGCATATTCATTTATTTTACAGACTATGTTAACTCATGAGGAGCCATACTTTGGTCCCTCACCTGGTTTCTGGAGAAAGGTTAACTGTCTATGTACTACTTTTTTCATGCAATGCTCACATGCAAAGTTTGTTGTCTTTCTTGTAAGGATATTCTATTAAGAGTAAGAAGAGGAAAAAAAAATTGGAAAGGCTGATATAATTTACAACATAGGGAGGGAAACGCTTTTAAGCCAGTGAATAACTCAGATGGAATAGCTGACCTGAGACTGGGTAATGCACACTGTTTCTGAAAGAAAGCCCAAATTTCCCCAGAAGAAGCCAAAGAACTATGTAGAAATCATCTGGGTTTTCCCACAGCTCTAAGTCCTGAAGCTGAGATAGGTGAATAATGGAAATCATTTGGTTTAGGAGATAAATAACGACTTGTTAAGAGCTTCAGATTGTAAGGAAGAGGAACTTAACAAAATTCAGACTCCAAGATCATGTGGATACACACTGACTGAAAGAGATGAACCCTAATTTTTCTATCAGTTATATGGCTGATCAGTAAGAACAAAACCACACACAGCTCAGCAGAAGATACACATACAGAGGTGTCTAGGTGCTTACTTTACTGAATTAATGAAATATTTATGTAATACCATGTAGACATGCAACAAAATATGTGGAGATAAATGTGGGGACAGAAAATCTGACCCAGAATATGTATTTTACATAATTTTTTTTTTTTTTTAACTTTGAGTTCAGTATTCCATCAGGCATGGTAGTGCTTTGGCATGTCATAGCACAGATTAGCAATAGAAAAATTAGTTATTTTGTATACTAGAATTTGGCTCTTCTGCTGATGATTTTAGCTTTTATTTTGTTGCACATCATGCTATGCTTGGTAAAGGTTTAGTGTACCTGTATAAATACAATGCTAAATGCTAATTTTTAATAACTTGAGCAATATGTTTCCTCAATGTACCCTCTTTAGAAGAAGTATTTGTTTCTTTGAAAGACAGTTTCAATAGCATGTGGCAGATTATTTTAATAAAACAAAGTGAGATCAATATCATGGAAGCATATCTAAGAAGATGCTTGCATCCTAACCCTTTGTATGTGGTTTTATATCTTGGAGAGATAAATAAAGGAGTATCACAAAATATGATTCCCTGATTCACTTGTATTCAGGAAGGTAAAACTTGCTTGAAATATATATGATGAAGCTGGATTTTTCATAAAATAAAGTAGAAGAGATTATTCAGTGAGCCCAAGAAAGTCTTCCTGAAGGAGACAACCAAGAGGCTGCAGGTGATGTAAACAGATTGTATTTCTTGGAGATTAAAGTGAGGTTTTTGACATTTGAGAGACTCTTAAAAAAAATGCACTGTGCTCACTATCACCTGTGGACAGTATTGATTGCTGAGCTGTAAAAGGAATTCTTTCTAGTCAAATGATGCAGTTTTAGGAAAGGAATGACCTCTGCAGGACAAGGGGGCATACAATTATAAATCATACCAAATGTGATTAAAACTCTCCCACAAGCAAGAAAGAAAATCAAATTAAAGCAAATATTGTATTAAAGGAGTTTCAGTGGATGCCTTGGAGAGCTCTGATTTTCATGTAAATGCTCATTTAGACTGAGGTTTACTG
This sequence comes from Pipra filicauda, assembly GCF_003945595.2. Classification (NCBI taxonomy): domain Eukaryota; kingdom Metazoa; phylum Chordata; class Aves; order Passeriformes; family Pipridae; genus Pipra; species Pipra filicauda. The sequence goes on along the minus strand of NW_024105087.1, from coordinate 2,530,318 downwards.
CCTCCTCAGAATAATGGAGAAGAAAAGAAAAGTATATTTAATTGGAAAAGGAGGGAATGCCAAGGAAAAAGATGAATTGCAATTCACTTTCTAGATTTTTGCCTGCGGATCTATTGGCTATGATAGCTCACTGTCTTAAATTGTACCAAGGAAAACAATAATTGAACTTCAATCCGTATAACTTGGGAATTCTTTTTTCCAACCTTTTTCACATCTTCTAGATTATTGCAGCTTTAGCTAATTTTCCTGTCAGGTCCTTTTCCATGTCCTTGTGGGAATTGCTTAGTGATTGACAGCTTTGATCTGGAAATTGTTACAGCTAAACTGCTACAATTCATATGGAGAGAACTGCCAAATAATTTGACAGATAGATGCCAAGAAATGACGTATGAGGATCTGTCAGACAAACTTTTTTAGGATAACCATTGTTTGACTTTTGCTGTGAACCTCCTTCTGGTGGGCTACAAAGAGCTGCCCTACTCTGCAGAAATGGAATGCTGAGATGGGCAATGGATGCTGTCAGTAAATCCCAACAAAAAGATCATCAGAAATCAGGAATTAAGATTTTTTCAGTGATGGCACCAGCTCACAGGCAAATAGTTTCGTGCCTGAAAGAGTGTGAAATGGATGTAAAATGTTTCCTAAAATGAGATTCTTAATAAGAAACCCAAGAGGAAATAAGACCATGTTATCTGAACACTGGATGAATCTAAGAGAAATCAAACATACTGTACTTCTGCATATTTTTTCCTTTTTTTTTTTCCTTTGGCATTTGCACACAAAAAAATACCACAAAAGTTACAGTACAAAGATTTAACCTAATAGTAAGAATCAACATGATTATAAATGTCATGGTAGGCTATCAGGCAACTGAGGCAACACATGTTCAAACCTAACTGAGTAAACATATTTTATTTGCTTTCAAGCTAATGCCTTGAAACTAGAGTTAACCTCCCAGTGCTAAAATCAGGGCAGGTGCAAGACCGTTTCCCTAATCTAACAAATTGAGATGTCGACTGTGCAGCCTAAACTATTTCGTTCTTAAACCTTTTGTTCCATTTGTCTGTGTACGGGGAGATTTAACACAGCGGGGTATTGAAAAATCTCATCAGGTTCAACAGACTGAACCTTAAAAAGAGCTTTCATCATTAAACGTTTTCATACTCTATGATGTGCAAGGTAACGTGATTGTATTTCAGGGAGGTTTTAAGTAGGAGAAAGTGTCCTGATGCCTAAAGATGGCAATGTGCTAATTAAGATACACAGCAGAAAATTTAAGGGAGTAACTTTCAGGAGGGAGGGAAGGAAGGATGTCACCCCTTGCAGAAAGACGTGACGCTTCAGCCACCGAGCCCAATCACTGGGAAGGAGGAATGCATAAACAGGAAGAGGCAGTCAAGAAGAAGTCATTTAATTGTGGGCTAGAGAAGAAAAACACCTCCCAGGAGATTTATTCTGGATGGCTAAATAGCTTATGGGAGCAGGGAAGATGTCATTGAGAGCTCTCTGGGTTGTGCCTTTCCTGGAGAAAGTTAGAGTCACAAGTCACACTGAGCAGTGAGATGATGGAGCAGTAGGGAAAACTAAGCATATTCGTCAACATTTTAATACTATTTCCTGCCATTTTTTTCTTCTCATGACTTTTTAAATTATCCTTCCATCTTGAAAAATTCCTTCTTCTAAACCAGCCCACGACAGATTTTTCTAGGGTGCCCAACTGAAAGTGGAGGCGTGCTAGAAAGTCTGGAGCACAGGGAGCCTCAGCTGAGCATTGCACTGTGGGAACTGGTTCCTATTCCAGCTCTGCCAAAGAGTCCCATTAGGATGTTACGTAGTTGCTTGTACCTATTTTTTCACGGGTTATCCTTAATTTAGTCTTTTACAGACATTTGGCTGTGGCTTCTGGTTTTCAGACATATGAACAGCTACATCTGTAATGAACTATGAATGCCTGAAATATGTAGTGGTAAATGCTTTGAGAAAAACAAATAATGACTCAGAACAGACAACAAGAACAGTAGAAACTTTGGAACTCCTTCTCCCCAGGTTTTAGATTTTCTTTTAAAATGTTGTTAATAGTATCACCACAGTTCACAACATGCTGTGAAAATGAAATCATTGATGTTTGTAGAGCACTCAGGACTGGTAGTGATGAGCACCATGAGCAAACTATTCTGCCTTCCTTGTATTTTCTAGCTCATTCCTGACTTCATGATCCCTCTCTCAGTGTTGACCCCTTGGACTCTGCCCACTTGGTTGGTCCAAGGCTTGATAGCAAGGTACCACTCCCCACCATAGGCTCCTTGCTCGGTACCTGCTCTCTTCCCTCTCCAGCCTCCCCATCCATGCTTTGCTCCTTCTGGTTCCACTAGTAGCAGTCTCTGGACTTTTGTCCTAGGCTTCCTTCTCCCTGTGCCACAGTTGCTCCCCACCCACTTTCTATCATCCTCCACTTAGTGTCCATGTCCTGCAGCCAACATGGTGCATGTGACAGCAAACTCCTGGCCACTCCCTGTGACCAGGTTTTCATCCCCTGGCAGCAGGGATTGGTGTGCAGATCAACTCCTGTCTTTCTTGTGCAGGAGTCCCACCCTGACTCTCTCCATAAAAGTGGAGAGAGGTTCAGACATACCCCATGAGTCTGGCATCCTCACAGGCAGTATCTGTTAAAGTTTAACAAGTCCACACTGAGTGGATTCAATCACAATTTTTATAGAGCTCATCCTTTAACAAAACGTGGGTGGACCTGCACAGAAACTGCACAGAGAAACTGTTCTTTGACAGAGTTTCTTGTCCTTGCTCCAGAGTTATGGGAGGGCACTAGGTTTTTCAGCAGAAAGCTTATTCTTTTGTCTGTTCCTTAGAAACAGCTGAGCTAATTCAGCTGAAATTTGTATTTTAAAATGAAAGCAAAGAGAAGAATTCACTCACTGTGGAGATGTTTTGTAGTGTTCAGAAATGTCATGTACGATTGGAAGTGGGATCTTCAAGGTGGTTGGCAGCTTTGCTAATATGTAAAACTGCTGCTGTGCTGATATTAGCAGTGCAGGTAGGAGTTACAAATCTAAATGCACCCAAACTGGGTTGTTCTGGATGTAAGCTGAATAGAGAGATGCATTTTGCCACTTGGAGCTTTGGAAAGTTTGAGAAGTAGGCAAATTGCTTATGTGAGATCTTGAGGTCTCATATAACGCTTAATGAAACGTTAAAGTTAGTTAACGTTTAACAAAACGTTAAAGTTAGTCCTGCACTGAGAATGAGATCAGTTCCTGAAGTCTTTTCCAACCAAAATTTTTCCATCATATTTCCATCATTTAAACTTTCAAATGTTTTATATTCTACTTTTCAGGTTGTGTTTCCTAATAATCGACCGCTGCTGCCTATTTGGAAGGTTGCTTTTGAAGACCAACTATGATACACATTTTTAATCGACTGATCTTTGATAAGAGGGTTGAGAAACTTAAGGAAAGAAAAATGTTCTCCTTGCACGTGTTGAAGAGTACTACACGTAAGTTGTGGTTATTTGTGGACTATGTTTGCCACCATATTGTTTAACCATGCTATGCATTTTTCCCATGATTTAAACTGCTCTGTGTAGAGCATGAATATCATCATGATTCTAGCAAGAAGAACAATCACAATAGTAATATTCTGCCATTTCTAAGAACTACAGAGTGAACCCTAATAAATAACAGGCTGCGTCTCAAAGCAGTAAACATGCCAGGGTATGAACATCATCTTTTTTTCATAGATATAAAAGTTAAGTGTGATTTAATGTTTCATACCTTCATTCTATCAGTAACATCCTCCCAGCAATCATCCACAATAAACTATTACACTATTTCAAACTGCATATAATATTTAGTGTTGCAGAAGCAATGTATTTGAGAATAGTCAGGCTGGAAATCTGTTCACCACAAGTGAACAGTGTCTCTATTTTTCAAGTGTCTCTATTCCTCACATATATATATATATATATATGTATGTATATATATGTGTATATGTATTGATTTTTGTTTGCGATTAGAACCACTTAGATGCTAAAGAATTCAAGTACTAACGTGCCCTGAGCTCTGACGGCAAAATATCAAGAAAATGGAGGTTATAGGTGTGCTATGAGTCCTGCATAAGAAGTATGTGGTAAGAGAATGCAGACTGTGAGTGCCTGCTGCAGACCTCTGAATACACCCTGAAAAACTAAAGCACGCCAAAAATGTCTGGTTGCTGGTACAACTGGTTGCACAACATTGACTCCCCTTTGGTCTTGCAGAGCTCAGATCTGTTGACCTGGACAATCTCTTTGAGTCTGAGCAGAGAAGTTACGAAAAGTACTTTCCAGTAAAAGCCTGAGTATAAGGAGAAGTTTGCTTGGCGTGCTTCTTCATGACTTTATAAACATGTGTCTGTGGCATTGAAAAATCCTGCGAAAAATTATGGAGAATAGTCTTTTGGGAACATGTGACAATCTGAGCAAAAGTGCTTGCCCCCAGCGTTCAAAGACAATCCCAAGCTCCTGAACCCAAACCAGCGAGGCGTGAGAAGCTTTTCTGATTTGCCTGGTGACAAGTATATTCCCTTTCTTCCCCCTTGCTTCTGCACACTTGAGGCCGGGGAATACGGTGAGATAGACTTTGTACCACAGAATTAGCACTTCCAGAGAAGAATCAGTGACAACAAAAATGTACATGGTATTTCCTAACTACCTTCCCAGTCAAGCTGTAATGAGGCTTCTTAGTGAGTAACAATTAGGTCTGATTGTGTTGGGAATCAGAGCAGATAAGTTATTAGCAAAACAGTTATATTAGGAGAATCAAATGATCTTTTTTTAATCACAATAGTCTGTTTTCCCAGGCAGGATTTTTTTTCTTTCTCTTTATGGGCAGTGGATAAAGAAGCAACATGGTTTCCTGCATGTTCATAAAGATATACTATGGGGTAATAAACCTGAATAATATTCATTTCCATTTGTTATAATGATTGTAATAAATCTACAAGGCATAGATGAAAGCAGTTGTACTAGCCTTACATCTTGCAGAAGATAAAAAATCTTCTCAAAAGGACAGAATGGAGTGTTTATTATGCCTTCTTAATTTTAAGTACATTTAAAAGAATTGCCATTTCCTTCTGTTGCCTCATTTACAAGCACCAAGTTAGGTAGTAATTATAAGATAATTCAGTAACACTCTAAAATAATGATTCAGCTAATTAATGCTGAATTACAGAGGCAGTCCTACACAGATACTTATAACACCCCCATTAACACTGACAGAGTTCATCATGATTATTCCAGCAAGCACTGAAGGAACTGAATCTGATTAGACCCTTTCTTGAAAGCATTTACTTTTTTTTCTTTTTTTTTTTTTCTTTTTTTCTTTTTCTTAAATGAAATGGTGGCCTTTTATAGAGTTCTCCATAGTGCAGGTGTCTTGGAGAGGAAATGAGGCACAGGAAAATTCCTCCTACGTGCAGCAGTCACCTTCCACAATTTTCACAAGGCTCTAAGAGCCTAAATTGAGATACCACACTGGCCAATGGAATCAAGACCACAAAAGGGTGTAGCCTTTTGGCTATGAGCTGTGGACAAGGGGTATGTTGCCATCTGTGGTATCTTTGAATTTGGCTGAGGCTGCTGTAGGGAAGAGGACAGGAAGGACTTCTCACCAAGGTCAGCGGAGAGGTTTTGTTGCTTCTCGCTCATGGCCAGCCTCAGCATCACAGGGATCATTATCTTTTTTTTCATTTCTCCTGTTTTCTCTGGAGAATCAGTTATTCTGGATCACTGTCTTATGTTTGCTGGAGCTTTGAATTTTGTAAATACTGTCGCATTTGTATGTGCTGCATTTGTGCCTCTCTCTATTTTTTTTTAATGGGAAAGAAGATTACGTAAAAAAAGTCAGTTTAGTAATTTTATTTACATGGAAAAAAGCACAGGTAGGGTAACACAATTATATCATAAGCATTTCACGACAGCTTCAGATGCCGTAGAATCATAAAAGAGTTTGAGTTGCAAGGGACCTTAAAGACACCTAAACAAACCTTGAAGACACCAGGTTGCTCAAAGCCTCATCCAGCCTGGCCTTGAACACTGCCAGGGAAGTCCCGAGAAATTTTTATGCTTTTACTACCTGCAAGTTGATGTCACTGTTTTGAATAAAGTCTAACTCATTGCTGGCAGAGATGACTCTGGCAATGACAGGAACCCACCCATTTATTCCAGCTGCCTGGACATCACCCCTCTCTGTGCCCTCTTACATGGGCAGTATTTACAAGACTTTCATAAATTCTTCGTATCAATTCTTCCATAAGGATCTGCACACCCAAATGTTTAATATGTGCTCAAGAGGAAAGAAGTTGGAAATGGTATATAAATATACCTCACAGCCACCGGGAAATTGAATACAAACTCATCCAATTAAGGGGCCTTGGCAAAGGCTTTTTGCCCCAAACTTGCGATTTCTATTCCTAAGTGGGAGTTCTGCAGAGGCTAATGTGTGAAAATTCCCACGGTGTGGCCCACGGGGCCCTGTGCAGCACTGCTGTGCTCAGCCCCGGCTTCCGCTCCCGTCGGCGGAGAGCAGGCTCTCGGGGGAGGCAGGCCAGAAGAAGCACAGCGTGAGATGGCAGCAGAGCTGCTTCAGCCTCATGGTTCTGGCTGCAAGATGGGAATAGTCTGGCGATGGTCCTCGCTTCCCTGCGGGGGGCAATGGGTGATGGATCTGCACGCTGGCACCGCGTCCGCAGCCCAATGATCTCCAGCTGTCATAGATGGCAGCCGGCTGTGTTATAGCCAGTTCAGAGCTGGGCTTTATGGTTTCTTTGGGTTACCAAACCCCTTTTCATTCTGGCCAGAGGAACTTAAAAAATGCAATGCTATGGATACAGAGGCAAATTCAGGCTTGGCAAAACAGAGTTGCTTTCACTTATGTGAGGGCTGAATCTGCCTCCTGTTGTTTTAGTGGCCAGTTACTTCCCCTCTCTTCAGTATAAAAGTATTGCTGTCCCAGGCAGCTAGAGGTACCATTAAAGAACACTCATCTCTTCCGAATCAGTACAAACTGGAATGGGTTCACGTGGAAAATTATGGGATCATAATCAGGATCAGTGTACCAAATGCAAGGGGCTGAGGCTCTCCTAGTGACTGTGCTGCAATCTGTGAGGGAACAACCTAATTTTCCCACTTTCTCACTTGTTTATCTGCCAAAAGGGATGATAATCTTTTGTTCATCTATCTTACCTATTAAGAGCAGAATATATACTGAAATGTAAGTAACAATAACAGAACATTAAGCAAATGGGAGTATAGGAGCAACAGAGGTCAGTAGAGAGAATCAAAACAAATATCATGAGAAAGAAAGTAGAAATCAGAAATGCAGTTGGCTCAGTGAAAATCCTTGCTTAGAAACTCAGCCGAGGGCAGGTTTTGGGTAGCTCTTTTCAGTGCCTACCAGAGTTGGGGGAAGTGCACAGCATCTGACTCCTCTCCTAAAGCTGGAGTCTAGGGCTTTTGTGGGATGTTGGTGGCAGATGCTTTGCTAAAAGAGGAAATCCTGGATGCACACAGGGTAGTGCTTGTGTGACACCTGGAAATCCAAGGTGACTGAGGTGTTAGAATTGCCTTTGGAAATTCACTCAGTGGTAATTAATTTCCAAAAAAGAGGATAAATTTATTCCCTGATGAATGAATCGTGGTCAGCCAAAGAAAGAATTTCGGAGATCATATATCTGTTGCAGAGACTAGTGAAAGAGTGGAAGAAATGGGCCAATCTGGCCCATGTAAAGATAAACAGTGATTAGAGGAAGGAAACAATCCAAGGAACAAGCTGGATTTGGCAAGAATACATCAACACTGTGTTTTCCAACCCTGCAAGTTTACAGCCCCTAGGCAAGACCAACTCCACTGGAAAGCTTCAGCCAGCAAACTGCAAACAGTTTAAAAAACTGATGATAGGCTCTTTGGGAGCCTCTCTGGGAGGAAGATTCTTGTCTGGCAAAATGAGTTGCATGCTTCTGGCACTAAAGAAACCATGTCTAACTATGGTGCTTCTGTGGTCACTCATTGCCACACTATTTTTGTGCCTCTCTTCCTTAACCCGCATTAAGCGCGCAGTCCCTGCGGCAGAGGAGGCAGCTCTCCCCAGCTTGCCGACAGAAGGCAGAAGCTTAAATTTAGACTTTAGGAAGGATTCTTGATGAAATCCAGAATCATAAACCAAAGCCCTCTCTTGACATTAGTCATACAAGTCGGCAGCAAAGACTTGTATCTCAGCAATGCCACCCAGCATTGCTGCTGCAGCAAGGGCTGAGTGTGATTTCGGGACTCTGGCAGCAACCCACGCCACAGGAGCAGCACCCCATGTCCCCAGCACAGCCAGACTCAGCAGCCACTGCTTTCCCCACTCACACTGGCTGTCCACACAGAGCACTGCAGTCAGCAGCCACATTGACCAAGCAGCCACCCCCTGGCCCCTGGCAGCCTTTGCCACCCAGCCCCCTGCGGAAAGAAGCCCTAACTCCTGCTCTCCACCTGGAGGTCAGCTCTTTCCTTTCGACTGGGGAAGAAAGACAGTGTCTTTGGATGCCACTCCCCCTTAATGAAGAAAGTTTGGTCTCAGAGCATCCTGTGCTTTATGGGGCTGGAATCTCCAGCCTTGAAAAGATGAAGAGGGACTTTTTACAAGAGCATGTAGTGATAGAAAAAGGGGGAACAGCTTTAAACTGAAAGTAGGTTTAGATTAGATATTAGGAAAAAATTTTTTACTTTAAGGATGGTGAGACGCTGGCACAGAGAAATTGTGGATGCCCTATGCCTGGCAGTGTTCAAGACCAGGTTGGATGGGGCTTTGAGCAATTTGGTCTAGTGGAAGGTGTCCCTGACCATGGCAGGAGGTTTGGAACTAAATGATCTCTGATGTTCCTTCCAACCCAAACCATTCTATGGTTCTGTGATTCTGTAGGCTCTGGGGGAGGTTGCATTTCCCACGGCCTTTGCTGAAGCAATGTAGTGCAGAGACAAAGATGTCCAATGTCAGTGAGGTTGGCTCTGAAGCCTGGTGTTTATGGCATCCCTGGGTGGAAAGAAAATCCTCATTTCACTTGATCTCTCTTTTTAAAGAACTATTAAAATGTGAAATGTATTTAATTGAGTTATCGGGGGAGCTGAGGAGAAGCTTGTGCGATGCTTAAGAGTGAGATATCAGCACTATTGAAAAAGTCTGGGATTGTGTAGAAATAGCCCTTAAAGGACAGTGAGACAGGAATTTGGGGATACAGGCATCTGATACAGGCTTGCTGCCGGATCCTGTACTGCAGGTGTGTGATTTGCCTGAGACTTCACAGGCCGTCTGTGATTGATTAGGTAACTCGCCAGGTTTGAGACTGCTTCACTGGTGCTTCCCAGATGATATTTGTGTCATGGTATCACCTATACACCACTTGTGTTTGCCATGAATGTAATGTAATTTCTATCTTTGGATATACAAACAATAAATAACTGAAATCCAACAAAATCCATCCTTCATTTTCCAAGTATGGGAAGGAGATGTGACTTAATGGGGACCACAAACACCAGCAGAGAGAGATGGAGGCAGAGGAAGCGTGGGAGGGGGTCAGTGCTTACTATCATCTCTATGAAATGAGACCTCCCCTTCAAGCAGCTCTATATCTTCCCATTGTGAACTAAGGGGATTTTTTTCCCCTTCTGTGTTAGACTCCCATTGTAGACCAACCTTTTTGCTGATCAACTCATGCTGCTATTGAGCCAGGGCTGGGTTCTCACTGTGTGCATTTGGAACCCATTAGATGTGTGACCATCTTATCAAATCGACCCTTGCATGCTTCCTGAACACCTCCTTAGACCAACACACAGGCACTGCCCGCTTTTGTCATGTTTAAAGATTTTGTGCCTCTATGCTCTTACATGCTTTTTATAGATTCACTGGGAACTCTAAAGTGGCGACTTGTAGCTCAGTGTGATTTACCCCGTTGTTTTCTGCTGTGCAAAACTGTTTGTCAGTGGAGCTGCGATTTCAGGAGGATGTTTGCACAGAAATATAATGAGGCTTGGCTGGTCCTCGGGAGCAGGAGTGATTTTGAATGGCTGCTGACCTCGCGGGGAATCTGGGCTGCGCTCAGACAGAAACCACTGAGCTGGAAACAAAAACCTGGAGAAACTAAAGCAGGCTCTCCATCTTCTGCTCCAAGTTAGTAAAGAGATAGTTTATCCAAAAGTCAGCAACAAATGGTAGAAGATACATTCATAGATTTCCTTTTTTAAATTATTTTTAACAGTTATACCACTTTTTAAAATGGGTCTGCACTTTTTGGTGTTTGTGTAAACTGTTCACTTGCAAATGAGCTGGCCTTCTCTTCAGGTCTGTTCTGATGGCTAGCTTTGAGTTTGTTCTTTCTCCTGGGTGTGGGACTAGTGGGTTAGACCCCTGCATAAGCTCTGCAAAATAAAGGATACTTTTACACTCTTGGAACTACAGAGAAAAAGATTTATTTGTTTTGTAGTCAGGTTTATTAGCTCCCATTCTGTTTAAAGCTGTATAGTGATTACTTTCTGATTTCCACTGTTCCACAATACATACAATTACAGGACAAATATATGCAGGAGTTGTTCTTGTATAAGAAGCACAACAAAAACAGTCCAATAACACTTTTTCTGGCCTTTTTTAGTAGTTAGCTGTCTTATGGTAATAAATCATATTTTTCATTATGAGGATACAAAGGCTGTGGGTTACAGAATTGTTCCTCACAGGATTGCTCTGCCCTCTTTCCAACATCTTCTCTCTTGAAAATGAAGGGTTTGCTTATACTTAAAAGAAAAAAAAAAAAAAAAAAAAAAAAAAAGAGAAGTTGCCTTTGGCCAGAGATCAATCATGGAAAATTTCAGCCCCATCAGAGAATGTTTTGGAAACATATGAGGCTGTAAGCAGATGATCTGATCCTGATGCCACTTAGCTCACAGCTGTTTGACTCCTGCCATAACAGCAGCGACTGCCGTGGATTTAGCCATGATTTGCCACCGTAAGCTGGGATTGAGAAGGGGTAGTGGGTTATCACACATCTGCTCAGTAGCCTTGGCACTGGCAGTTGCTAATGGTGAAAGAGACAGTGAAAGATGCTGTTCCAGTCCTTGCCCTCCTAAGCAGTGGTAGTGAATGGAACTATTCATATGCTTAAGGCTGCAAGAACCTGGACCCACCTAGCTGTGCTATAAATAGTGAACTGCAAACCTCGATAGATAAAGTGCTTTTAATTCTGGTGGAAATCCTAACTTTCAGGTGCTTATCTTGACTGGGTGTATTTGGCATGTCAGATGCATTTCGGTTTGGTATTTTAGCACTTCAGGCACTGGGCTGAATTGCTACAAAGGGCAAATATCAATTAAAATAATATTTAGGTGCTCTGCCTAAATTCTCCATCCCTTCTTATATACATAAAGTTTTTGTAAGGATTAAAGGCTCTCACAGAAGCTGGTATTTGGAGTATTCTGATCATTGGGACAAATGCAACCAGCTCACCAACACTCCTAAGACTGCTTCAGTTTTGGGCTGTCCAGTGGGTTTGTGGGTGCCTGCTGCTGGCATCAGGGGTAGCAGTGCCTTGCACCTCTCTGCAGTTTTCTTTCCTGTCCAAAAGAACCTGGAGAGACATTCTGCAAGGAGAGAGGAGCAATTGCCTCATCACACTGTCATGATCTTATCCTCTGTAAGTGAAGAAAATAAGATAAATGGCTTGGTGAAGCTGATTTTTTTTAATAATCATGTGTCCCTTTCAACCTCGAACAATACAGCTGTACTAATTTCAAATTACTTGGGTTACAGCATTGAAAATGACATCTCTCTCTGTGTATCTACTTCTCATGAGCGTTTCTGAGGAAAAGCGGGTCCTTAATCTTCCTGCTCCAACACTTACTTTGAAGTACAGAAATTCAGGAACTGGTCTTCTAAGACAAGCTAGCACATCTTTGTACTGGAGCTGTTGCTTGTCCTACTCTTCTGTGGGCATTCCTAGAGCTGGGAGTAGAACATTGAGTGAGACACAACTTTGTCTTACCTACTAAAACTGTTTGTATGCCTCAGTTTTTATAGGTGCAGTATCTAGTAAAGATATCCAGCATAATCTGTCCCTCTTCTTAGTCAAGCTGTGATGTACGATACTTTCATGTTACTTGAACTACAAAATTAAATTCCAGTCTGATATTTCTTATACGCTGAAAAGGACACCCTGTCAACAACTCTGGTGCACTTGTGCTGCAATTTGGGCAGATACTGGCTCCACCTGTTGTTTCATTTTCCCCATTAGTTATCTGGATGCCAGCACTCTCAAAGGCACCTCCTTCTGTTATAAATAAAACTTGAAATGAAAGACTATTGTGTTACTGCAGAACATACCCAATTCATACCACTCTAGGTCTCGGGGAGACAAATCAGACAGCTTCACGGGTGTCTTCCAACCCCTTGAAGATGTTACTTTTATCATGCAATTAGATGTGTCTGAAAATGCTTGCTAAAAACATGGCAAAAAAGTTGCTGGTTACTAAGGAATCAGGACTACCTACCTATTGTCCCTAGTCACAGGGTATACTCAGTATTCCTTCAAAAACTATCCACCTGACAGGAGACATTTGTTTACTTTATTATTGATTTTGCTGATGTACTACTTGAAGCAGATTTCTGATCTGATTTTAGATCATCAAAATAAACATCAATGTCAACAGAAGAAATGCAGTCCATGATGAAAATGAAAATGTAGAATTTCTAAAGATTTTGTAGCTGATAAAGGTTGTCCAAAAGCACTAATCATCTTAAATTCTTAAATCGTTAGCAATGAATCCCCTAGCCTTGGCAGAACTGTCAGTACTCTGCTAGTTGTGAAAAGCTACACGTTACTACTTGTTGCTGATGAATTAGATCTTCAGAATTGCTGTACAGATGTTGTACGTAACAAACGTTTAGTGACATGTCAAAGGAGGCCTTTTTTTCTGGTTCTTTTCCTGTAAAATCCTTTCAAAGAGTCATCTCTGGATCTTGCAGACTATTGATCCTGGGGAGTCCCAGGGAAATGACTGCATTCCCAGGTCTGGGTTTGGAGCATATGCAGATTCACTGGAGTCAAGTAGTAGCACTTCTTTTCAATGACATCCTGGGGCCAGGACTTCCATCCATTAATTATGTGAAAGAGGACCTCCTTTAGTCAAACCTGCCAATTTTTAATGTAATTGAATGTCACCTTATCCTCATATGACTAGGGAAGAAAAGCAGAAGCTCTTGCTCAACATCCATTTGTTTTATGCCCTTACATATTTTTTGTGCCACCTGGGGCTTTGTGTGTCCGATAAAAGCAGGGAAAGGCTGTATTTACCAGAATTTGAGCTAGAGGTACCGGGAACTAAACTGAAGAGTAAGTCTCCTGCTTTTTTTTGCTGATGGAAAACCTTAAAGCTGAATGGCTGCAAGTGGTGCTCCATCAGGTAAAGGACAGGTTGTCATGTGTAAGGAGGTGCCATGGCTCTGCTGGTGTTTATCGAGCAAGGGATCTCTTGTTCTGCACCATCTTACAGCTTTCTCTGTGCTGGTCAAACTTATCCTCATATATAAGTGAATCAGGAACATCCTTGTTAATAACATTTAATGTATAACTTTCCTACTGTGAGAATTTTAAAAAAAAGCTTTATGAAAATAAGAAAACATGGCTTCAGAAATATTTATTTTGTTGTATGATGTTTGAAGCATTTTCCCCTTCCCTTTGGGAAATAAAATGAGCGAAAACAAATATTTGGAAGTATGCAAATAAGCTTACATTCGTAATCAAACATGACATTAACGTGTTGCTTTAGGCCAGTTTTAAGAGCCGAATCTGACCATTTCAGTTCAACAAATTGGTAACAGACAGAAAACCCCTTTCTTTCAAAGTTTGAGCACTGAATCCAGTATCACCTTTTTGATGGTAGCTGACCAATTAAACATATCTCATCATAACCTCATAGAGGAAGTTGTCTACAAAGAGGATGAGTCAAACTCATCAAGTTGCCTTATGAATTCTTCTTTTTTGTTTTTAGAATAACTCTGTCTTACAAGATGATGAACTGCCAGTCTCATAGGAAGAGAAAAGCAGACACTTCTTTTCTGGATAGATTAAAGTCTCTAGAGGATGGTGAAAGCAAAGCAAATCAAGTACATCATCTTTCATATTCACATCAACCCATCTATTGTGGAAAACATCAGAAGTCAGCGTTTTCTCACTCAGCTGAAATATTATTTCTGTTCTATTTCTAGACCAAAGAGACAAATATTGGAGAAGTGAACACATTTAATAATCATCCAAAGGAAAGAGAAAAAGCACCAAAAAAACCAGAGCACAAAATCCCACTGTATGTCATCCAGTGCTACTGCATCCAGAGAGGGACTCCGGCAAGAGCAAATGCTAGTTCCTGGGAGCTGGGAAGATATGATGTTCCACAAGTAGCTGTCTCCTTGTCTCTCTTTCTCTCAAGAATTTTTGTTTGGTTGTTTTTTTCTACTTCTTTTGTGAGAACATGGCAGCGGAGAAGGACTAAACAGACGACTCCAGGAACTGGGTGCAAGCAGGTCAACTTATATTGTTTTCATGCTATTTAATGAAAAACAGACCAGCTGCCAGATAAACACAGGTGAGAAAGGGGGTAGGTGACACGCTGCCTGTGCTGGCAGGTGAGTAATGACTGCCGGTGTGTGATCCTGTGGTCTGAAGACTTTCCCAGAACAGGCTTTTCTTTGGTGGACCACAAGCCCTTTTCTGAAGTTGAACGCTGGGGGACCAGAGCACACTCTGTGACTACAGCACGTGTTCAAAGCAGCATGCACAGCTGAAATGAGGTGCAAAATGTTTATGCTTAGTCATTAGGTCTTTGCTAGTACCCAGCGATGATTTAACAGCTCCTGGGTAAACACTGGTACTTCAAAGAATGTTTGTGCTAATTTGGCTTTGGAAATGAGAAGACAGGTAAGTTGCATGACCTCCGCTGAGGCATCTTTTGATATCCTGCATTAATACTGGGGTTTGATGATTGTTCATTTTTCCATCTCAAAGGGAATCCTCAGTAATGCCTTATTCTGCCTGCCTGCAGGCTCAGTTTCTCACTTGTGCAGGTGAAGTATTCATTGCATACATTAGGGAACAAAGCTGAGCCACTTTTTGTAACGCCACAAGTGGGACAGAGTAAAATGTAGAAGAGGAATCAGTCGTGTATTCACAGGTATTAGATGTGCTTGAAATGCGAGCATGACTTTCAAGAAGTTTAAGTTAATATTCCTAAAATTACTCCAATGTCTTTTCTGTGCAAATCCGTGTTTATTGGTGGTATACTGCTGTATGTGCCTACAGTGCAAAGTACCTATAGATAAGGATCTACAAGTCCCAGACTTCTGGGTCATCTGTAGTCATCAATGGTGATGTCTCAATAAGCTTTCTGGCTTTTTATGTCATTAGCATATAGTGAAATACTGTTTGGAAAGTATGCAAAGATTTCTCTTTGTGGCATGCCAGCTGGTAAACCAGGCACAGCGTAGCCACTGCAATGCACCCATCCTATGCATATATGGTGAATCATTGCCTATTTTTCCTGCTAATGACTCAGCTGCTCAAGATGTGGGAGTGACCACTTGTTGTGGTTTTGACCTGCTAAGTGGTATCTGGCAAAAGCCGTGCTTGTGCAATGTATCTGGCAAAAGTGGGCTTGCTGATGTCAGAAGGTCAGAGAAGTAGCTGGATGGCCCAGAGCCAATGCCTCATCAGCATGACCACAGATGAAGTGTTGTTATTTGCATACTGATGCGAGTGTGATGAGGACTCACAACAAAGAGGACTGCGAACCTGGTGATTATATTCTGTTGCAAGAGCCTGTGCAGGTGGTCGATTATGGCTGCTGTGTTCCTTTGACACCTTTTTGTGGCCATTTTCCTGTACAAAGCACAGAGTTATGTAAGCTGCGCCAGTCATTCAGTTTGGTACATCTTGTTGCAGATGAAACTGAGGTACCATGGGAAACTGGGATGTGCTTTTCCCATCAGAACTGTTCCTCGTCCAGCTTCTCAGCTTCTGCAACTGCCTGTCTGAGGAGGTGGCTCTTCTTCCTATGCAAGCTCTGTCCCTTTCTCCATCAAAGGTAAATGGAGGTGTGGATGAGCTGTTGATTGACCATTTAATGCTCTCAGACAGATTTAAGCGGACAGATCTTTCTGCAGCATTGTGCACCAAGAGTTGCATTTCCAAAAACACTGCAGCTTTTCATCTCTTCACGTTCATTCACTTGCTTAGTCATGCTTATCCTCACACTGACTTGTCAGTAGTTGTTAAAAGTGTGGTTTTCCCACATACTTTTGTACTGAAACTTGGTCCCTGCTGCAAATCAAACAGCTTAGATCAATCAAAAAGTTTTCAGGAAGTTTACAGCTTCAGTGACTGTGCCCCTGTTAAATAAATGTTAAATGTGTTAATAAAACACTATTTAATGTGCTTACATCCACAACAATCTTTGGTGGCATACCTGTCATCAGGTATAGTGGTAGGTATACCCATAAATAGATGACATTAGGTTATAAAGATTGTTTTCTGTATGGAGTTTCAAAATTCAGATTAACTAATTGCTACCTATGGAAAGATTTTCAAAGTAAGGAGTAGCTACATAAGAAAAACAAGAGAGGTGCTCAATAAGATGTGTTTAGAAGGTTCATGTCAGAACAGAAGAAGGATTTTAGAAATGGAAAATCTTTCATTAGGTCCATTAATGTTATAATTCCACCAAGCTTTGCATTAAAGAGATGAAAGATGTTACTCTAGAAATCAAGATCGAAGAAAATTGTCGGTAAACATGGCATACATAAGTACTTTATGTTCTGATAAGAGAATGTCTAATTTTATTTTTTAGTCAGTAAAGGTCAGAGTTCACATCTCAGCGCCCTCGTGCTTGGAAATCCACCACAGGACTTCAGCAATCTGGATTCCGTGAAACATTTCCCTTCTGTGCTTTGCTTGGGACATCCTACCTGGCCTCAGGGAAGTCATTTAGTTTCTCTGTGCCTCAGTTCCTCTTCTGTAAAACGGAGGTAGCATTTCCACTCTTCTTCAGGGCATTATAAAAAAACACCCCATTACCCTAAAGCCTGAGAAATGCAGACAGTCCAGTGGTAGGATCTCAGATAAAGTGCAGTTTTTGTTTCAATCTTGTAAAAATCTGCATAAAACTTGCAGAAATGTAGAGATGTATGCTCACAAATACAAATGGGGTCTGTTTCAGAAATACAAAACAGTCACACTGATATTATCTTTGGTATTATGATGATTCAGAGCATTATACTGACACCAACAACACCTAATCAGGATCAGGAGAAAGTAAGTCCCAGCCTCTGTGCAAAGACCGAGAAGTCAAGGCGAACAAACCATAACAAAGCAAGAATACGCAAGTCAAATATGCCCTTCCTCTCCTTCACCTCCCTCGCTGCTTTCCCTGCGGGGTGCCACAGTGCTTGCCGGAGAGCAGCTGCCCTCCACCCTGCTGCGGCTCTTCGGTGGAGAACCTGCACTGCAAGTTTCAGCTCAAAACAAACATTCATGGCTGAGTTATGAACCCCCAGAGGGATAGATGGTGAGGTGGATTAAAGCACTAACTCTTTGCCTTTGGCTTGAAGCCACATTAGGACAAAAGTTAGAGTGAGTTTCAGAGTTAACTTTTATTTGTCAGTATGGCTTGGGTTTGAACACGGCAAAAAAGACCAGGAATGAAATGACATTGGTTGAGACGCATTGGTGAGGTTTCAGGAGGAGCCTAAACAGTGCTCCAGCCAGTCTGACCTAGTTACTGATGACAAGTTTTGACATTTCAGGAAATGTTTCAACTTCGGAAATAAAAACCAACACCCATGGACAGCCCTCTGGAGCAAGGGCCTGTGGGAGGAGGAGACGCCCAGCATTGGTAGTGCTTGGGAAGCTACCCTGGTTGGGGAAGAGGCTTCCAGGGAAATGCTTGCAGTCATCCTACACCATCCTATATGTGGCAGTGGCATGAGAATGTCTAGGGGCAACTTTTGCCTTTTCTTTCAGTGGCTGGGCTGTGTCCAAAGAGTGGCTCTTTGCTGTACTGTGCCTGCAGGATAGTGATTCCTCAGGGTCTTCAGTTCCCCCATGAGCTGCTTTGCAGCCATGCTCTGGTGCTGAGCTATGTCTCTTGCACCTCATGGACCCTGTGGAAAATGCCTAGAAAAGCCCGTGTTCTGGAAGTAAGGTTTTAGGGTTTTTTCCCCTGTGTGCTTGAGTTCTTCCTTTGGATGGACAAAACCTTAACTGTGGATCTAGAGATGCATGGAAGGCTTCTGCTCTCCTCACATTCCCCTTAGGGAAGAAGGAGCAGTGCTGCAAACCTTTTGCTCAAATCATCCAGGCATACTAAGGCTGAATAACAGAAGGTTGTTTTTGTTAAAATAAGAGGCAGATCCTCCAGAAGTGTGTATATACACATCAGTGTTTGCTCTTCCTCTCCCAAATCAACAGCTGTCTGAGAGTTTTATTTCATTTGCTGTTTGTAAGGTGGGAAACAGAGGAATAAAAGCATTAAGAAAGTCGTACCTAAATAACAATATTTCCCTCAGGATAAAGAAAACTGTTTTCAGTGTATGGAAGTCATCATATTTGAGGATGTTTATAGCCATTCAGTCATGCAAGGAACCCTGGGCTCCTGTGGAGGCTCTCAAGCCCTTGGCTTGGGGTGTGGGAGGGGATGGGAAGGAATGTATCTAGGCAGGGAGGAGGAGTGGCTGAAAAGGGCATGAGGCAATGAGACCTGGAGAGAGACCCAGGGAAGGAGGCTTTCTCTAAATAATGCTTGTCTAGAGGGATTTTTCAATTTTTCTAATATTCTAAGCCACAGGACAGGATGCACAGGTACCCATGCTGGATGGTAAGGGTGCTGTAATTGTCCTGCACTGGACCAATGTTTACTGTCCTTTGGCAGTCATCCTGCAGCATCCCTGGTCCTTCAGATTCAGTGGCAGCTGAAATGCTTCCTTTCAGGGAGCAATGTAGGACAAGTATTCAGTGGTGCTTTCTAGAGCCAAAGTAGCTTCTTCCAAATCAAAGAAGTCTCTTGCTATATAAAAATATGCTACACCTTTGAAAGGAGCTGTTTGAATGGAGGGTTGTGACTCAGAATACTTAGAAAGGGTTTTTACCCCTCTGATCAGGAACGCTCTCAAATTCAGGTTGAGAAGGAAATAGGAGGATGGTGACTGTTTTCACTGATCTCTGTCAGAGCATTGAGGCTCCTGATGGATAAACAGCTGTCTGATGACTTGAAAAGCTTTGAATAAAGCACTGTGACCTCTTGTTTCTTAAACTGAAAAGAAAGCCAGTGGGAAGAAAAGGGAGCTGGGATTGAAATTATTTTCCATCCATTCTCTTCCTCATACAGCTGCAGAGGCTGCACTAAGGTGTGTGTCTTCTGCACTCTCTAAATTTTTGCCTTTTTTCTTCTTCCAATCCTTCTCTTGCTCCTTTAGAGCAACATTATGGCCACTATTTCTCACTGATGGTGAGAATACTACTTGATCGACCAGAGAGGAGAAACATGAAAGAAAGGACATACCACCTTGGTGGTTTTTTTTCTTTTCTTAATGTAAGTAGTCAGCTCACTCCTAACTTCAGTTAGGCTTCTGGAAACATGTAACTGATGTTAAGTTAGAGGCTAACAAAAATCTCACACTTATACTGGTTCTTGTGCCATGTTAACTAGTCTTGCAGGTGTATATGGAATTGCAAGAAATGCTCTGCCAGATGCCACTGAGTCAAAAAATAGCTAACCTTAATCCTACCTGCACCCATAGTCATACGTACATGCCCTGAGAGATTAGTGCTGGTAGGCATTTCTACAGGATGCATTTCTAACTGAACTGAACACCTGAAAACATGCTAGCTAGAGCTTCTGCCAATCACCCAAATTAGTACACAAATTGGGTAAGAATTATTCGCAGTGCTGATAAATACCAAGTGATTAGAGCAAATATGTTGCAGTACATACATGTTGCAAGTAGAAAGATAAAGAGAAGTGCATCAAAAAGTTATAATTTAAGTTTTGTTTGTATAGGCTTGCTTGTTTTTTGAGGACTGGCAAAAAGCAAACTGTGTAGTACATCAGTATAATAAGCTATTGCTATATGCCTCAGGACCACCGAAAGGAAAGCTAATGAGCTGCATTGCATTTGTTCTTTAAGTTCTTAAAATGCATCATGAATAAATGTGTCTGCAGGTTCATCTAGATTTATGTCACTGTATTTCCTTGTGGTATCCTCTGCAGAGAACTGAAACTGTAGGAAGGAGAAAAGTAGGTATAGTTATTTTTAACAGTTCATAAACACCATGAAATTAATTTTTTCCTAATGTGAGAAAAACAAAACCAAAAAAGGCGTGTAGGTCTGTAGATTTATATCAGAAACTAGTTTGGCTTCACCAGTGAGCAAAACCTCATAATAGTATGTATATACTGTGTGAAAAGCAGTGACGCTCCTCGTGTTACTATATTATATTATTTTGTGACAGAGGTGAATTTTGCAGTAATAGCTCACACACTTGCTTTTAAAATGGGGCATAAGAAGAACGAGCACCTGATCCTGCACAGCTTGGCACGCACAGATGAAAAGCAGTTGCCTGGCATGCCATTGATATTAAAGACATATTTCTCACAAACCTTGCAACTTGTACTGCTTTGTTGTAGAAAACAAACTCTGGAAGGAAATAGCCATTACTCCCGATTACAACTGGCTGGGAATTTTACAAGAAAATAGCTTTCCAATGGAAATAATGCATATTTTTCAAAACAGAGATGTGTTGGGAAGCAGAGAGATTAAACCCTTGCTAGAACCTAGGCTGAACTGCAGCAGATGCACGAATGCTGTGATGACCCCAGGTCCCACCAAGGGGTGGCTGTACTGTGAGTGACAGGTTCTGGGAGACCCCCCTGGGCATCCCTGTCCTCCCACAGGGCTGGGGGTCCTGGCATACTCCTGATGCTTGTCCAGGAGGGTCTGCTTTGGGGCAGCCCTCCCACCCTGGGCATCAATGGTACCTGTGTGCCAGCAAGGCTCTGCATGTTTCTCACTCTGGAGGAAGAGCTGATGGCTGCTCTCTCTCACTTCCAAAACTATCTGATTTTCCCAGAATAGTTTTCTCCCCCTGCTTCCCTAGGATTTTGTATTTAAAAGCAATATTTTAGGGATATGAATTCTTCCTACTGTTGGGAAAAATATCTCTGCCAAACTACTCCATGTTTCTCAGAATGTTTTTCATGTCTATATGTATATTTTGCAATATATATTAAAAATAAATATTGTGAATCTTTTCTCTATCTCAGATAGAAATATAATATTACTTTGCATATCGAAGTGATGTACACACTATCATTTAGTAAAATAACTCAGGGTGTGATTTATTTATTTCCAGAAACTGACAGCTCTGTGCACTCTGAGTACATTATTTACACATGCATTCACAGCCACCAATCATCCTATCACCAGCGAATTTCTAATAAAATATAGCTATTTGTGGTAATGGAACACTGACCATGTCTTTCAGTGGTACGAATATTAAAATTATTTCACACGCCACATCAAAACACTAAGCTATGATTCTTTTATGAAATAATGTAGTAAAAGCTGTGACTATTTCAGTATTTTTAGTAAGCTTCATTGAAGTAGCTGTTATAAGCAAGCATTGCTCAGAGAAAAACAGCAGGCATTTAATAATTCAGAATTTCTTTGCGTTACATATTTAATATCTATTTTCAACTTTATATATTTTGAGGATGCACAGCACTCAAAATGCCTGACTTATTTTTCTGATACCATGTTTGAACGTTTTTAATCCTATAGGATGCTGTGTTTTAAGTGCTTTTAGGTCCCTGTTTGGTGTGCTTACAATTATTTTTTTTTTACTTGAGCATTATTTTCTGATATAATCCCTCAAACTTGTTCTTTTTTAATCTTTCTCAAGCTATGTTGTTTTTGTTTTCTTTTTAATGTGTTGCACAATGATACCTGCAAAATTCTGCAAACAGCTGGTTCATAATAGAAAGAGCTATTCACACCAAACTTTTTTTCGTTGTAGGTGTTTCTGTGGAATCACCTTGTTTACAATCCAGTACAAATTTAAATGCACTGTGTGAACATGTTTCTCACAGCTTTAATATATTTGTCTCTTCTCACTCAACATTATTTCTTTCTGAAGTTGCTTAAATGATGCTGCTACTAAGAGGATATTTAGTGGAAAACACCAGCTAAATCCACCTGTTGAACATACATTTATATTAGATACATAGCCAGCCTGAAAAGACTTTCACTCTGCCAAATGCTGTGCTAATATTTTGTGGGTATCGGTATTTGCACATTAACAGAAGAAGACTTGCACAGCACAACTCTTCCCCATTGCTAAATAAAGCCAACAGATAACCATGTGCAATGCTCAGGCTGCACTGAGAAATTGTTTCAGGATGCAGTCGGGAAGGAAGAGGTTAGTGGCAGCAGACGCGTCGAAGAAAACTGGAAGAACAAGAACATGCCTTGTGTGAACATACAAAAGAGTGTCAGTTCAGGCTCAACTCGAAATATCCCTAGAAAGGCACGGTTGCAAAGGTTAAGATTCTCGTATGATTGAAATAATTCCCATTTATGTGTTACTTGCTGGCAAAACTGTTGACTTATTTTCTGCCATGTATTCCAAGATTTTAGAATTTGCCTCTGTCAAAAACCTGAAGTGAAACATTCTGAAGACATTTACTGTTCAGCTGGTATAAAAACCAGTTATATTTTAATTGATTGCTTTGATTTTTTTCTCTCTCTGCTTTTCACTTTCTATTTTCTCATCTGTGGATTTCAACCATTATGAATTTTGAATCTAGTATGAGGGTTTAAAAAATCAAGATATGGGTAGTTTTATGCCTCAGATGCAGCAAGATACAATAAAGCTAATTATTACTGAGTAATATGAACTAGAGATTTTAATTAAAACTACAAGGAGATCCTTATAGTAGCATTACTTTACTATCTAATTACTTCTGTCTTTGGAAATTCTTCTCAATGTTTTGTCTTTAGGCACTGTAGGTTTCTAGATGAAGCTTTTCAATTTTCTCATTTGATCACTGATCTGATGCTGACATGAACAGAATAAAATCTACTAATGGACTCTTCCCACCCCCCATGGCAGGGAGGCTGGAATTAGTTGATCTTTAAGGTCCCTTCCAACCCAAACCATTACATGATTCTATGATTCTATGATAATAGGCAAAGAAATCATAATCCTTCAATTTACCATGTTATTGACACAAATATTTCTTAAAGAAACACTGAAGAAGACACTCATTTTCCACTTCCATTCTCCTGCACTCCTGAGTGTTATACAGCTGATCACTCTCACAACAGTAATCAGGGCTAAAGAAAGCACTGATTTTTATTTTTGTAGTGTTTCTCTTCATACCTCCAGCTCAGGAGAGTGTCTGGCAATATTGATAGCATTTCGCTTCAGTAGTTCTTCTTTGTAGGGTAGGGACATTAAAATTGATTTTCTGCATCTTGGCATATGAAGACTCAAAAGTATGTTACATGCCCTATTGCCCAAAAATGTGCAGCCATGGAGCAAAGGTTCCAATGACAGTGACTTTTATGGTACCAGGAGGCCTGAGCTACTGAACTGGAGGAGCAGAGAGAGACAGGCTTATTTATATGGCTTCTGAAGAATTAGCCTGCCTTTGAACTGGCTGCCCAGATACTCTGATTGAAAAATCTGCTTTCCTGAGAAGAGGGAAGGCAAGGGTAGAAAGGGGAGGCAAAGTTTCCAGACACACCTGGTGATATAGTGAAAAAGGCATCATGCCTTGCAGCAGCACTTTGCCATGGAGGCTGCGGGAGACATATTTATGGCTCTCAGGTAATGAAAGTGTGAGTTAATGTTGGAAAGTGGAATTGTTAAGAGAAAGCATGCAAGGACAAATTCAGAAATAATGCCCAAGAGAAGAATTCTCAGCATGAAACAGCCAAACTACTGCTACATCTTCCCAGTCCCCAGCTGAATCATCTCCCTTTGCTATTGGGTGCAAGGCTAAGAATTGGACTCAATGATCCTTGTGAGTCCCTTCCAACTCGGCATATTCTGTGATTCTGTAAAAGTCCCATAGGTCCCTCTAGACATAGGTGTCAAGAGTAAGCATGACTTTAGGCAAAAGAAGGCTGCCTGGAACAAAGATATAAGACAACATTTTAAAAGATGAAAAAGAAGATTATACAGTAGAGACAGTCACTCATGATCACCTCAAAATAAAAATAGTCTTACCCTACCTAGAAAAAGTGCCACAAGAAAACAACCAGTCTGTTTGCAGCTAATCTGTCAATGCATTTAAAATATTCTGGTTTTCTTTACAGGGATGGAGAGCATGTCCAGTCACCTGGGGACTGAGGCAACCAGGGTGCTGTCATAGGTACAGCATTGCAGCACTCAATGACTTTACTCCTGACTCTTAGAGGGAAATAAAGACCTGGAGAGAGAGCCTGACCATAATGAAATCAATGGCATGGTTCTTTTTAACATCATAAAATCCAGGTTTGACTGTCTGTTAGATTTATGGATTGGGCTTTTCAAGACCTTGGACAAGGTCTTTAATGAACACATTCAGCTTAGAGTTAATAGGAGAGGAGCAGAGAAGTGAAGCGAAAGAGAAGAAAAAAGAGACGAGAAAAGAGACGAGAAAAGAGACGAGAAAAGAGAAGAGAAAAGAGAAGAGAAAAGAGAAGAGAAAAGAGGTTCAGAGAGGAGAGGTTCGGAGAGGTTCGGAGAGGAGAGGAATGTATTTCTGTCACTTTAAATTCCTGGTCTTGCTACCACGTGTAGTTGTGGTCTTTTTCTCATAAAAAATAAAGCAGAACTGGAAGAGAAACGGAGAACAGTAATCAAAAAGACACATGGGATAGGAAGACCTATATGTGCAAGAACATTGTATACTGCTTAGAATGGGCAGAGATACCTGGAACAGAGAAGGTTGTATGGAGAAGCACTGTCACAGGTTCACTCTGCTCCGCTGCACTTATCTGTTTTACTTACATTCCTTGTCAGCTAATGACAGGTCAGCTATTGGACCTTTGGTTAAGGAGTTAAATCAGCATTAAATTTCTCTCTCAGCCTCACTCAATCCAGACAATTTTCCTTGGACACAATTAGGAGATGATCAAGAGCAGTCAGGCTTCTGGGGAGGAGGAGGTGGTGCTAGGAATGGCTATTACAAATCGATTCATAGAGGATCTGTTTCTAACATATGCAACCAAGTGCACAGATTTGAAGGTCTAGTTAGATTTTCAGTTAAATAGATATGGTACCAAATATATTTATTTCTAACCTTGCCTATAGCTAGGGAAACAACATTTTACACAGACTCAGTTTAAGCATTCAGTGGTTGCACCATCTGAGCAACAGACCTGGCTAAACACAGAAGCGACAGAAGGATTTTTTGTTATAAGTGAGGAGGCTTAATGCAGATGAAGTGGCCATATGGAGTGAAAAAACATAGCCATTAAGAAGATGGAAAGATACTATTAGAACAAGGATTCCCAAAGTTTGTTTATGGAAAGTTGGCATAACAAGCAGGGCATCAAGCAGAAGGACCTGAAATAATGAACCTGTAACACAAACCCCAAAATTTTTGGTGCCTCCTCCCCTACCACTTTTGAAAGCAGAAGAATGAGCCACAGTTTCTTGCTGCCTTTCAAAGAAAAGGGGGCTACCAAGGAGCGAAGCTGGAGTGTGACACATTCAGCTGCACAGATCCTTGGGGTTCTCAAACACTTGGGAAATACTTCAAATGTGTGTATCTGACTTTGCAACTGTAATAGCCTCCAACAACACCATCGGGATGGCTGTGGCTAATGTCACCTTGTGTCTTACTCAAAGGTGTCTCAGACTCCCCTTTGGGAACTTTACAACAGAAGAGGCGTATGGCAAAAGGCATCAGATCTTGGTGTGAGAACATAATGTACAGAAATAAAAAAAAAAGGGATTGAAACTCTAGCTGGGAAGCACAAAAAGAATGATTCCTTCAAAAGACTCATGTATAAAAGAGCTTACACAAGCAATTTAGGACTTAATTCACAGTGTAGGGAAGTGACTGGTAAGACTCCTCCACCTATTGCAGGAGGTGTTGTATAACACTCCTACAGCAGGTATGCTCTTATGCAAAAGATATTCGTAGCCTGATAAGAGACTTTTTTTTCACAGTAATCTTCACAGCAGATACAGCATTGCAGGTAGTTAAAATGAACTGATCAGTACCCGTCAAAAGTGGTTTTGGGACCAAAAAAGAGACAAGCTTGAATGGTACCTGCAAACTATTCACAGGCACTCCAATAACTGTGTGGACAAACAGTGGTACATTCACAGCATGGATAACAGTCCTCAGGGCCAGAAACTCAGAAACAAATGAACCTTTTGGCATGAGCTAATAACTTTACCTAAAATCACAAAAAACATTAAGCCTTCTGGTCATTTATTTTGCGCTATGCAGTGGTATTGTCTCTGCAGCCTAGAGGTGATTAACACAAAATGCCACTAAATCTCTACCTGGTACAAAAAAACCCCTTAAAAATCCTCTTAATTATCTATCTGTGTTAGAAAATGCAGTCAATTCCTTGTACATTTTTAATCACTGTCGTTACTGTTGAGTCTTCTCATGTTTATTTTTCATCATTTAAATATTTTGGTGAAATAATGCTCTTTGATACAAATTATTTAGAGTGAAGAATGTGTGCCAGCAAAGGTAAGTTAATTATTTTGTCTGAATGCTTGGCAGATGAAAATCATGATAGACCTGGGACATGTCTACACTGGGCAGGAAGGTGTGGTGCAGAAATCCCCAGATGAACGCTGAACGATCTAGCTCCAGACCTTGAACCAAAACAGCCACGTTTGCATGAAGCTACTGCCAGCAAGCTTCAGTAAGCTTGAGACCAACCCTGGGAAAATGCTGCTAGACTACCAGCTTCCCAGCTGGCCACCACGCGGTGCTGCGCTGGTTGGATGATGCTGAGACTCAAGATTTCGCATCAACCTGAGTCTAACTTGAAACACAGATCGAAAGCAATTGATGAAGATGAAGCATGGAGAAGAAGGTGCTTCTCCCCTAGTGGCAGCTGACTCTGGTTGGACATCAGAAATTGCTGACTTTTTTGCTTCCTTAATTTTTTCTCCTCATTTTTTATATTTTCGGCCTGTGTGAGAAAGAAGAGCAAAGCATGGTGGAGTCACTTTAATACCCACTACACATCCTTGCTATTCCCCAGTAAAAGGCGCAGGAAAGCTGGTTGGACTTCATTCCTCGAATCACATGTCAGAAATGTTGTTAAATGGAAGGTTAGTTAATCATTTCAGATTCCATTTATCTTATCACATGCATTTACATAAAGGTAATTATTTATATGGTACACTAATTTGTTTGTATTCCCTATGGGAATAATCCTAGTTTCTAGCAAGGAAACCAGCAGTCACCTAAAAGGTGTAAAAATACTCCAGTGCCACCTTGCGCTACAGCCACCACCAGGATGTGAAGATGCCCTCAAGTGGTTCCTGTCTCCTAGGAGAAGTTGGATTGGCAGGGGACAGGAGAGAGAAAAAAGAACGAGGGGGAGAGAGTGCATTCACAATCATCCTCAATACATATCTATTCCCTAAAAAGTGTACCTCACCCTCTTTTTAAATTCTTTACTGCAGAGACCATCTGTTTTTCCCATTTTTGATGGAAGACCTAATTCTCATAAGTTGCATTACAAACTGACTTATCCAGCTGGAGGAGAACCAGTGGAGCTTTTTGTAAGGCTATTAGTAGGTAATTAGTAAGTAATTAAAAAAAACCACCCAAAACCAACCAACCAAAAATACAACAAAAAAAGAAAGGATCAGCCATGAACTTCCTTGAGTCCATGCTACAGAGGTGTCATGGTCTTCATTGCGCAGGCAGGCCAGGTGAACGACTGCCATGGAAGAGCAAACCTGCCAAGGCTGATTGCTCAGGACCGAGATGTCCCTCCAGTGGAATCAGATCGTGTTCTTGTGGGTGTGGCAAGGAGAATTTTATAGCTTGACAAATATTTGAACTATTGTTATTAGTAGTTACTTATACAACAATATAGTCTGCAAGGCATCACTTGTGATCTGGTTAACAATGTCTCAGGGCGTGAAATGAAATTACAGCCTCTGCCTTCGTCTCTGAAGGGATGTAGGACCTGCTGCACCTCTGCTCAGGAGCCATGGGTAGGTGCAACCAGTATGTCTAGGAAGCATCAAGGATATGATTAATCTTAGCAATTTAGGCATCTAAAACTGCTTAGTCATCTATCTCTTTGGCAGGAATTTATCTTCGTGATTTCTCTTGCTTCCATAGTCACCACAAGCCCAAGGCTAGATGTCTAAATAAATATCAGCCTACATCTCAAGGAGAGCAGCACCCCAACATTCAAACATGCAGAGAAAACTAAGTGCCATTCTCACGTGTCAAACAGCCAAGGCTGCTGAATCACCACACCAACAGCCAAGTCCTAAGGCAATCCACCTCCTGATTCCTTGTTTGCAATCTATTCATAATTACCCATGTGAGGTCTGAGGTGAACCCAGCTGGGCAACTCTGGGACGGGCCTCTGGAGGTGTCCCCCTGGGATGTGGCAGTGAGCAGCTGCTGTGGTGGTGGCTGTACTATTGTCTTTGCCTTTCTTCTGGGCGAGAACATGCAAATTTTGTTTTTCAGAGAGGATTTGAGGTATGCTAATGTATGCTGTATATCTGCAGTGTGGGAAATGATGAACAGGGGCACATAAGCCAGTTTATGGCCAGGGCTGTAGCCACCTGAGCAGATGATCAGGTGTTTGACTTGGTTTCACCAGTAACTTCATGACATGCTGTGCTGTAATCCCACATGCTGCAACAGGCACATTTCACTAGAAATATGAGAGGAACAGGGTCTTTTCTAAAGAACTACCTTTACTGCAAGGAGCTTACCACATCTGAACCCTGGGCCTGATTGCCAAGCTTGCCCTGTTGTTGTTTTATGACGACACAGATTTTATCTTCAAGTTAAATCCAAAATACCAAGAAAGACCCAGAGCATTGCAACTTAGGATTATTAGCATCCAGCCCTTCATAGAGCCCTAGTGCTAGTGCCTCTTATCTCCTTGGTGGAGCAGCTTTGAGAGGAGACCATGGTGACTACACCTCGTCAGGCCAGTGTGCGCAACAAGATCATTACTTATTGTAGCAGACGTGTCCCGTGTAAGCTGTGGAAAAGGGTCATTTGCCTTTGAAAACTCTTTTCAAGCCACAGTTATTCCTGCTCAGGCAGTACCATATCACCCAAAGCAATAGCTGAAGTGTCCTGAGGTACTGCAGAATCACCTCTTGTGCTGACATACAGTGCCTGATGAAAGGCAGTGAAGGCAAGGGTTACTTACTACTGAACTTTCTTTTAATCTAAACCAAATGCCTGGGAATTTCAACAGGCAGCAAAGCAGCCAGGATGTCCTGGTACAAGGCAGGACAGAAGCTAGTTCACACAGCACAATGGAAAACCAATTGCTTTTGCTCCTGATTACCTCTTTTCAACAGAGGAGCAAATCCCAACATGCCTCTTCCACCTGGAACTCCTTAGACCAGCATTGCTACACTACTGGAAAGATAGTTCAAGTCCTAGGCATGTATCCTCCTTCCTAAGGGCTCCACTGGGCACATGACAGCCTGGAGGAGCCTATACCAGCCTGGAGGAGCACTCACAAGGTTTGGGTGTGAAACTTGCCACAGAGGAATTGTCAGCTCAGAAGAGTTTCTGGCTTCTGTTCAGAAATAAAAAACAGTTGTCAGGCAGGAAGGATGGGTCCGAAGTCCTCCTGGCTCTGGCAGTGCAGAGAAGGAAAGGCAGGCCATACCCTCACGCCCATGTGAGGAGGCCCTCATCATGGAAAGTTCAACATGTGGCTGGATATCACTGCTGGGGAGCAGCCTGGCATTAACAAGAGATGGCCAAAACATGAGGGCAAGGGCAGAGCTCAGCCGCATGTGCTCAGTTGCTGACTTGGGCGGGAAATTATGTCGATGCAGAAATTTACAGATCTTCTCCTTGACACGCACTTGTCGGAAGAGGTGTAAGCATGTGGGCCTACACAATCAAACACAATTAGGAATCTCTGTTAAGATAAATATTCAATATCTTTTGTATGTCTCCAGGAGTACTCAGGTAGAAATGCAACTCGGCTGCTAGAGAACATCACACACAGCCTCACAACTTCCTCGAAAATCAAGCAAGGGAGCTGGCCCCTCTATCTAACTGCTGAGAGGATGGTTCAGAATACAGCTCATGTGGGGAAGCACAGGTAATTTTTGCACCCATGTGTTCCTGCTTCCAGCCTCTCCTCCCTGTCAGAACCAGGCTATCAGCTAACTGGGGACAGACATATCCAATCTCTGCAGGCAGAGGTTGGACAGGGCTGTAATGTACTGCTCTTAATGAGGTACTTTGATCTTGCCCCTCCCTTTTTTATTTGCTTTACAGTGCTTTACCTCACTTTCATCTGCAGCAGACGGCCGTCGAACTGCAGAGATCCTCCTTTCACAAATAAGTTTACAAGGAAGGAACCTGTGAAGTCGGGCTGCATTTCAGGGAACTTAAACCTGTGTACATTTGTTTATAACAATTCATAGGATTCCTGGGAAGCCGTCCAGTCATGAAAGTGCTATGAATAATATTTTAAAAATCCAACTAACTATGAAAAATAATGTGGGTTTTTTTCCTCCGGTTTTTCAAGTTAGCTAAATGTAATCAACTAATGCAATCAATGTTAACTGAATGTAGTCAAGAGTTTCCAATTTCAGTGGTAGATTTACCATGCACTAAGGACTGAATATAGCCCACTGCCTTCTCTATTTATCATTGAATATATTGATATTCAATATCAATATCATGAAGAAGCTGACTGTTCTTTAGCAATTTCCATTAAAATGAATCTCTGTCATGGGAGCCATAGACAAATCTCTGATACTGGATATTTATGTGTCTTAATATCCCTTTTCTTCACATATATCTATATGTACTTATTCACACTTTTATACTCAAAAGATAGTTTTATGAGCAGGACTAAGACATCTTCTTGGATATCAGCAGATCTCCAATAGGAGCATTTGCACTAGCCATATTGCTGAAACAGATTCTATATCTTCAAAAATTGTAAAAAAAAAAAAAGAAAATCTAAATAATTAATTAAATAAAAGCCAGATCTTGTGAAAAAGACCTCATCAGCTACTTAACAGCTCTAGCAGATGCAAAGGCATTGGGCAGTTGCCTATAGCAATTTCATACACGTAGAAGTTTGGGAAAATGAAAATGAGAGAAAAATGCTAACTTATCAACTTATCGGGGGGGGGGAGGCTGTGACTCTGAGTATCACTTCTCTTCCCAGACAACTCAAAATCACTGTTATGTAAAAGATGCAATTTAGTGCCCATGTGCCTTCCTCTAAACATTGATGACACATACAGGTGTCTGACACCAGCACCAATAAACACCCACATATCTGTCAGCATCGGGGCACACGTGCATGCCGTTTACATGATTCGGGGTTTGTTTTTTAGTCATACCTAACTGAGCAGCCACATGAGAGCCATGGCCCATGAGTCACTGTCAGACATCAGATATCACATGTGGGAGAATCGCAAAGTATGACAGATACTGTTACCATTATGTAAACTTCCTGTCATCGTAGTTCTTGGATGTTCATATTCATCAGTTACCCTCTGCATGCTTCGAGCTGCAGCTTTGCTTTCTATGTAGGAACAGGCAAACCCAGTTGTTTCTGATTCTGAGATAGAGCCCGTTTTTTCCTATTGTTCAGAGTCTTGGTTCAGTTTTTTTACCAAGCCAGGAACAAACTACACACTTTGCTATTGCCGTACATTAAGTTTCTAATGCTAGGATTGTCAAAAAAGTTTCAATTGTTAATTTGCACCTGCTAATACAGAGACTATATATGCAGACCACATATTCAAACTTAAGATCAATTTGACAAGTGAATAGTTGAAGGGAGGGGCTGTCTTTAATTTCCTGGTATTTGTCTGACTCCATCATGTTGTGTAATCTTTTTCCCCCCACCTGAATGAAAAGATCTATAATGCCCCTTGGCACTATTATTTTCTCACATTAATAAGGAGAGCATCTGTGTGTCTTGACTCAGAAAATAATCTGTAACACATACAGTCTGCTAAACACAAAAAAAAGAAAGTGAGAAACCTGTATTTATCTGAAAGGCTGTGTTTTATAAGCAATGTATGCTCATAACCTGAAATGATATATGGAGGTAGCTGATGGCTGAACTGTGCCATGTTTTGAAGACACCCAGGATGGGAGTAAAATATCCTGCCTGGATGACTGCCCACCCTTACCAGGTATATACCCAGCCTCTGGGCAGCCACATATTACACACCAATTTCAACATTCAGAGGAGGTAACTTGGAGCAAGTTTCACAACCTGGCAGCTGATGGTTTTGCTGTCTTTTAAAAGGTTTTTGTATTCCTCAAAATTAAAGCGAAAGGTGTTATCCGATGCCTTGAAATGGCACAGAGAACGGCAAAGGCACCTTTGTTCCCACAGACTGTCTGAACAATGTGTTAATCCTTACCTTGAGAGATCACCTCTAGAAAACAGAGGAGGGTTCCAACCTCTCTGTCAGCGTGAGCCAGTTTTTCTACTGTTGCAGCCAAAAAAAGGTGCCAAGTGACGGCAAACTAGGTGTAGTTTTGTAATGAATAGGTTTGAGCAAACCTTGGCTTTGTGCATCTCCGCAAAACCAGGGGGATGGAAAAAAAAGCAGAGTTGTTCAAGCGAAGGTGGAGGAAAAATGCATATGGAAATGAAGTATTATTTTTGTTATCAAGCACCTGCTAAAGGACGGTGTCTCCATGCAGCTATACCTGAGATGATGGTGCAGAAGGTGACAGTGTCATCTTGGGCTCTATGTCAGCACCTGTTTCAGAGCAGGCTAGGCAGAGCTGCCCTGGAAAGCCCACCAGAGGCAGGGAAGCTGGATTGTGGAGTTCTGCAAGGCTGAGGAGGGTAAACTCTGCCCAAAAGGAATGGCAGTGGGTTAGGTATTACTTTCAGTGTTCTTCTACATCCAGGAACTCAACATGCTGCCCACGCTCCTCTCAAAAAATGTGGAAACCTGGACTGCCGAAGTGTTCTACCAGTTTTCTTCAGTTCATTTCCCTAGGGAGGTTGTTGGAGGAGAATGGTCTTTTTTTTACATCTGAATGTTTTGCAACAGAAAAAAAATCTTTTTGAAATGTTTCAGTCTCATTTAAATATAAGTGTTAAAGAGTCTGCTGTTAATTATCCATCCAGGATGATGGCATCTGTTATTTCTTTTTAAATGCTCAATTTACTTTAACTTTATAATGAAGTACAGTAAATCTATTTGCAGTGGTTGTTAACTCTTTGAATTAGTTTAAATTTTTTTTTTTAATATAGACTTTTTTTAGATTTTTGTGCCACCTTGTTCTGTTGAAGGACAGAAGAGAAAGCTAATACACGCATTTGAGGGAGGTTTAGTTCTGACCTGTTATGAAATCTCTCCTGATAGTTCAAAAAAAAAAAGAACTTTAGAAATTTTGAAGGAAGCAAACTATGTCATTTCTCTCAACTTTTTTTTTTTTTGAATTGCCAACATTTCATACAAATTTGCACTCCCAAATCTTTCTGCTGGAAGCTATTTACATCAGAAAGAAAGAATTGTGAAGCTGAGGGCTGAAAAACAGAATTTACACTTTTTTTCCCACAGCATTTCACATATATTTAGTGTTTCTTTTTTTTTTTCCTCAGGTCTTTGTAACACACTGTGTTCCAGATCTCAAGCTGGAAAGATTAAGTGGCATATACTCTATTTGACATGTCAAATTTCTGTTACTGCTGCCTGCAATACATGGGAGCAAATGTCACTTGTATTTTTTGAACATATGCAACAAATTTCAACCTAGAAGTCAGCTTCTCTTTCTTTCTTTTTTCTTCGTTCTAGTAAATGCCAAAAGAGCCAATCTAACTGTAGCTGACATCAGTAGTTCTGTGACTCCTCACCCAGAGTAATTTACTGGAGACTTCAGTAAAAATGAGAATTTTTCCCTCTAGGATGATTCTCCTAGGATCTGCAGTCCTGGAAAGCTAAGAAGCTTGGAGCACTCCACATTTTCCCAGTTTTGTTCGAAGCAGACAGACGAAAATAGAAAATCTTGCCCTTTGTCCTAAGAATGTGTATTAGGTCACAGGTCTGCAAACCAGGCAAAAGCTGGTGGCAGTGGCAGGACTGTCTATGCCCTCACTTGTACCCCTTCCTGCAAATGCCTGTCCCCTGAGCCCACTGATGTGTGGGGCCATGCAGCGAGGAGTAGGGTTGGGGAGGGATTAATCTGCTGTGATCCCTCCCTGGAGACAGTGCAAGGCTGTACCAAAGCTTGTGCTGGTGCCAGTTAAGGATGGATGACCCCCGAGTAAGTCTAAGCTCTGGTCACTTCTCTTGACCCAACTTTTCTTGTTCCCTTCTTGCAACAGCTTATGTTTCATTCTAATTTAACAGGATTGTTCTAAAAAACATCTTGAAGGTGAGATTCCTATTGCAAAATCTTGCATTCCATTTAAATTGCTACCAAAATTTACTTCCTTCTCAAAGCCTGTTGTTATAAGCAAGCTACAATTAACCAAGGAAATGGGTTATCCTTTCTAATTCCAAACCGGGTTGAATATCTTTCTCATGCGATTGAAAAAGGATATTACATAAAATATCAGTCTATATTATAAAAGGCAGTAGTGCAGCAATACTTCTACTTGTGACCATGATGTACTGAAAACGTTGTTATGATGGTCTGTTAGAAGTTCAAAACATACAGAAGTGAAAAGTTATTCTATACAGAAAGGGAAAAAAACCCAAGTCATATTTAAGTGACTTTTTTTGGTAAAAATATTTAAATTGATGGTAAATAATTTGTTAAATATGAAAATCAACTGAACAAACATAGTATTTTTGTAGTACTGTGTACATCTGACAAAAAAAAGGGAGAAAATCAGTGCACACCACAGATGATTTTGTATAAGTCAAAACAGTATTTATATACAGTTTCAAAAATACTTTGGAGACTGCTTATTCCCTATGAACAAGTA
The DNA here is from genome assembly GCF_003945595.2 of Pipra filicauda. NCBI lineage: Eukaryota > Metazoa > Chordata > Aves > Passeriformes > Pipridae > Pipra > Pipra filicauda. The sequence goes on along the minus strand of NW_024105087.1, from coordinate 2,495,075 downwards.
TTCTCTCTGGAAAGACTTAATAGACATGGAGATATTTGTGAATATCTTTTCTCCTCCAAGAACAACCCAAAATTATATTTATTGCAACTAGATGACCAGTTCCTCTGAAATTTTCTCCGGGGCTGTGGAGCCCTTTGAGATGTCCCCCAGTTTTGCTGCTTAGCTTCCGGATCTGCTGGAGGACAGACTTAATTTTTTTTCTGTTCTTACCAGCTTTCTCCTCCCCAGACTCCTGTCACCCAAAAACTGCAAAGCCGTGGAGATTATTTATTTAAATATTAGGGCTAATCCTACTCAAAGTGGAATTAACTGCTGTGAATGCCCCTGATTAGCAGCCTGGTGTCTGTGCAAGGACAGGAAAATCTCTGATAATTAAAAAAAAAAAAAAAAGAAAAATCTTTATTTCCAAAACTCTGTCTCTCTTAGCTTAAAGTAATAGAATTTGTCTTTATCTTTTAACATTTTGAACTATGCTTTAAAGCTTTCCATTTTTAATTCTCTCGCTCTCTTCTACTGCTCCCTATACCAGAAAAAGAAAAAAAAAATGAAAATAAAAGAAAGCACTTTCTTTAGCAGATATAAAAATTGCATTGCACAGAATTTGAACCATGGATTTCAGCTGAGGAACTCTTACCTCCTCAGTCCTCCTTTTGAGCTGCCTGACCGTGCTCCTACTAGCCTTGGCTTTCTGCCTAAAGTTAAACTACATGTTTAGTATCTTTTTAATATTTCATGTGTCTCCCATCTGGTGGACCATGTTCTAGTGTCACAGGAAATGGACGTAATGATCTGGAGTTAGGTGGCCATTTCTCACTACATATGGGTATTATAAGCCAGTCTGATAATATACTGAAGGATTATTCATTAATAACTACCTGGCCCTTTCCTTTTTCAGGACTGTGTTAGATCACTCCACTAAACGCTACAACCCACGTTTGGATTATTTTTTTTACAATCATTATTCTATATTTATCCACACCAAAGTATATTTTTAGCCCACATCTTTCATCCGTTAGAGGATCTGTGTCCCTTTAGACCTATTTCATTCTTCCCTGCCATTTGCCAAATTTAGCTAACTGACATTACCATGTTGCTACTTATTCTTTTGGGGATTGTTATGATACTGCTAAGGCTTTGCTGATGAACTGTGGTGTAAATTTTCTTGACCGTTAATTAATAGCAAACATTATATTTTATGGATGGTTCAGGATGAAATAGGATTTCATCTTCCTACAAGACACATCAAGGATATATGGATTTTAGAAATTAGAGACAGGCATGCATGCACTCCGCATAAAAAATATATTCCCAGGAACCAATTTCCTGGTGGCAAATTATTGGCTGAATATATCAGTACAGATGGCTGTCTAAAATGCAATAATGCTAGGCATGTGTCACCATGATGTGGGAACTCATTCAGAAATGGAATACTGCAGCATTGGAATAAATAGATATGTAGCTGAAATTACAGATTGTGGAATATAGGATGGGCGCGGGCTGCTGCTGCTGCTTGGTACCGAGGCTCTAAGTTCCCTTCCTAAGAAGCACAGCTCTCTGTAGGCATCTTGTCATGTACTTGGTGCAATTTCAGGCCTTAATTGTCTATTACAGAATGGAGAAGGAAAAAAACAAAACAAAACAAAAATGTTTGGAGTTTGGCATAGCCAGGAGCTAATCCTTGAGGTCCATCATCGTCATTACAAGCAATAAGGGACCAAGCCAGACGGCCTGGTCTGACTGAGGTCAGGAGTTAATCTTGCCCCGTGGTGTAGTGTGATGCCTGGCAGCTTGTGGAGCAGTCACCAGCTATGGCAGGGAGTGTCACTGCAAAGTCACGTCCTGTGACCAGGAAGAAAGGGTGTCCCCTAGTCGGGAGGCACATCCCCAGCACAAGGCAGTCGGAGTTTCTGTTAGAGATGTCTTCTATTATAAAACAGATGTTTTGAGACGAAGTCAATTAAAAAATCCTTAAACACTGAGGTGAAGTGGGATGAGATGGTAGATGGTTTAACAAGGTTAAAGAATTACAAAAAACATCCCCAAAAAATTGTTGGAATGGGCCATGCAGATTAACTTGCACAAGGAGTAGAGTAAGGAAAACTATCAGGTGGTGAGAAGATATTCAGAGGTGCTGCCTACTGCGTAAACAGGCTCTGGAAGAGGAATTCTTTTAATCCTCAGTCCACATGTGCAATATTTCTTTTTGTGCGATCAAGTTCAAACTAGACCAATTGGTCTATTGAGAAGTATAGGAAGTGTTGGTGCAGATCAATGTCTTCCCAAGCAGTCACCATTCCATAACTATGAAGTCCACTTTGGCAACTCTTTTAGTTTTCGTTTGTGTATTTCATTTCAGAGAACAATAAACTGCAGTATTGTGGATATCCCAGATTTTGAAGAAATTCCTTTCAGTTATTAGATGGAGAGTTTTTGGTTTACAAGTATAATTCTTGAAAAGGCTAGACAGAAGTGAAGACACAAAATCACTGAAGCACTTCAGATGAAGAGAGAAAGCAATTATTTTCTCAATCTCCATATGTTTGTATTTTGAACATGGGTTTTCGTTTTATGTTGGTAACCAGAAAGACTCAGTTTTCACTTTGTATTTTTGCTTCTTAACACAGCACTTTAGTCATCTATAAATGCTGTGAACCCCACAAACACAGAAATAACTCACGGTTCTGAAGATCAGTAATGAAGCAACTGTTTGAAATCTTGAAAGGGCTACTTTAAGCGTCACATTAAAAATTTTGAGTTTACAAGAAGCTCTTTTAAATTTTCAGTAAAAATGAATAATGGGACACTTACAGCTTATAGACCTTACTGCACTTCATGCTCTTCAGTGACACCACACAATTGGTCATGATTTGCTATAGGAAATGTAATGATTTTACTTTAATTCCTTTCTATCGAATTTTCGTACTCTTCCTGTGCTACAATAGAATTAAAAAGGGGAAGAGAGATGGAACCTTGACAGTTGTGCCATTCTGGTACGTGCATAAAGTTTCTTAGCTTTTCGCTCTTTCAAGAAATGTAAAAGTCTACTTCTCTTTATCACATGTCATAAAAACACATGCCATGTGCATTGCCATAATGATGGTGTACATGGTAAAGCACTTAGCTTGTCTATGAAATAGGTATGAAGACAAAGAAACCCAAAGACTGTGAGTTTGCTTTGATTTAATTTGAATAATGATCAAAGAGGAAATCAATGCTGTTTCTCTATATGGATGTATAAATCACTAATATCCTTATACCAAGGTGTCTTCCTTAATGCTGTTTAAATACAAAAGCTCCTTAAAGTACAAAGATCAGACTATTCTCTCTTTAGCAGACTAGTTAGATATGTTATTTGTAGGCTTGTCAATAGACACTGAAAATACGGATATATGGTGTTAAATTCAACTTTCAGTGACAGATTCATGCAATTCGTGGGCATCCAAAGTGTTGCACTGAGAGCAGAATTCTGCTATCCAACCTTGCCTAGAATAAAATTTGTTCTTTGGATTAATAGAATTTTTGAAAGATCACAAAAGGATTGCAGTATACTGAAGATGTTTTAAATTTTGTTCCAACATTTCATCAAGCTAGAAGTCCTATCAGAAGCTGAAATTTCTCTGTCTTTCCCCCACCCCCTAAGGCCTGTGAAGGTTTGTTCTTGGAATGTAAAAGCATAGGAAGAAAATCTGAGAATTCATTATATATTTGGGGAATAGCAATTATAATTGCTTTTCTCACTGTCTCTTCTTGTATGGGCATAGTTGTACGTGAATCTGCTAAATATGGTACATATATTTCACTCAGATTAGAAACCAGGCTGACCTTCATAACCACGTGTACTTATGTTCTGCCTAAGGATAAATACTTTTCCTTAGCATCCATGGAAGAGCCTTCTATTCAGTCAGGTAAAGACAATTTATGTTTTAAGAAACATGCAATTTGGTTTTCATGTGGAAGTCTTTTTTCATGAGAAAGGAAGGGAGATGAACCAGTTTAAGAAATCTACAGTTATTCATTCATCTTAAATATAGAAGTTATTCAGTCCAATAGATTTTTTCTTAAATTCTAAAACTAATAGTACTTGTAAGTGTTGAACAATAGAAGAAGAAATACCACTCTCATTTCCTATGTCATCAAAAGATGATGTGTTATATTTTACTTTCTAATTCAGTTTTTAACTGTAAAAGTGGGATTTACAATGAGTTGAGAAATGCCTGAATAAAGGAGAAATGGGTCAAAAAATATTTACTATGACTATTAAACCACCATTACTATTCCTCACCACAATACCTTTCTGATTTATAAGAGCTGCCCCCAGAACAACTTTTTAGTTGGTCTCCTAGTTGGATTAAATCTTATTAGATGATTGACTGTATGTTAACTGAGAGGTGATTTATTATCTTTTATGAGACCTGGACATGTTAAATGTTATTTTCTCTGTTCTTGAGAGATATTTTCTCAAATACCTCTTAAAAAGTGCAGGACTTCTAAAGAGAGCTTTGAGAGAGCTTACACTTGAAACAGTGGCTGAACTGAGAAGTTGCTAAAAATAAATAAATGGAGAAAACTAGAAATCTGTGCTTGTGTATGGGTTTTTCTCCTCAGCAGTCACTAATGCCCACACACAAGCACAAACTGCCGGGTGCATCCTCACCTGAGATAAACTTACACAGCTTTCAAAGCTGCTCACACGACATTGATTCATCTATGATGAATCTAAGTTTGAAAAAGCTTAATAATACCCTCTCTATACAACAGCATAAGCAAGGAAGAAATTTAAAGTTGCTGCATTTTCTATGAAGCAGACTTCCTTTGCCTCTTTAATTCTAGAATCAAAAATTTATCACTTGGATGTAACCCCGTATTTCCATTAGAAGTGACCATTTAAAATTAGGAAGTGTGTGTTTCCATTTAAAGACAAATTTGTAGGAAGAAGGAAACAGGCTCCCTGAATTATTTAAAGCTTGGATGAGATATTTGTAGATTTATTAAAAGAAAAAAAAATTCAAACTGTGTTTTTCTCCTCATACTAAGGGATTCTACGCTTTCCTCTTGGCTTTCATGGGCACTTTGCCCAACTGCAGGAGAGGGCTCTGAGGTATTTAGTGCAGAATGAAGGCTAATTAAATTGTTGCATGTTGACACACTGTAGACTCCAGTCCAAAACCATTCTGAAATGTTTACTACATTACTGATTTATTTTCCTTGTGGGCACAACTCTAACTGCTTTGGAAGCTTGCAGCTGCACTGTCTGACTGGTGACCATATTTATATTGCATTCTGCTGTATTCTTCCCCACCATTCTCGTGACTTACTGCATGTCAGGATCAATCACATTCACTTTTAATTTTAACAAATTATTGCAATCATTCAGGCTGGTGGGCTCTCCTACAATTGACTGGCACTTTTTGGGAAAAAGAGAGAAATTCTTAGTCTGTACATTATTGGTGCCTCCAGAGCTCCTGACCCAGGAAGCAGAACATCTGAACAACTAAAGACAAAAAAAAAATTTCTTTGTCTCAAAACAGAAGGTAGAATTACTCTACAGTGCCTTTTTTCGACAAAACTTTGCAAAACTTTCATCCTCAGGGAATTTTCTTCCGACTTTATTTTATGCTTTAAAGCGCTAGGGATTGACACTTGTCATTTCAATGTAACAGGTGTAAGTGAAAAACTTTTAATCCATACTGCAGTACAACCTTTTCCTGAAAATGCTTTTTATGCCAGTAGTGAGCTATGTTTGCTTATCCAGTGCAGGAAAACCTTTCTCAGATTTATGTTTTTCTTGCCTTTTAATCTCTATACTTTCAAAAGCAGAGGGACACAGCTGGTTCAAGGCAGACTGGTTGATCCCCAGTTTGTTTTAGAACCTGATTTAGCCATCTGATCACAGTACTCCTCGAGATGGTCTCCCATTTGCAGAAACTCATGAGAATCCATCCTCGTGAAATCCAACAGGAGCTGCTCCTGGCTTCGCTTATGAGCAGACTTTGAAGAAGTCTATAACTTTGAAGAAGATGAGGTTACAAGAAAATTTTGGGGGAATTTCATTAAGTAGCACAGGTCGGAAATCAATGGTTGTGATTTCTGTGACTGTGGCCCAGGATGCTAGTTTGATTTAATGGACAAGAAAAGAATAAAAATGGTTGAACAGACCTGATATGAATTTCCAAACTAGCTGTTAAGCAGGGGTGTATTGCTGTAGCAGCATAACAACAGTCACAATGTTTTCCAGAATACAAGAACAAGAGCATTTCTTTCAGAAGACAGAAGTAGCTGGTGTGCAACAGAAATCTGGGTGACGTAAAATTCCAGAAACTGAGGTGTATCTGACAGCACAAGACTTGTTGAGGCCCAATCTGAATCAGAAACCGCAATTTGCCAATTCACGTGCTCTGGGAAAACGAGTCTGTCATACACGCTAGCGCGCCAGCAGCGTTTTGGCTTGTGATTCCCTTTTGCCAGCGGGAGCTATGGTGTGAGGTGAGAGATCTTCCCAGGGCTGGAATGTGCTTCTGGCCTTGGTTCATGTCGTGATCGACCTGCACTGCTACGTCTGCTGGTGTGCCAGCGTAAGAATGCAGTCAGAAGCAAACTGAATGGAAAAATTGGGCAAACCTCCACAATGGAAAGAGCAAGGAAGTGGATTTTTGGTTTAGAATAGAATAAGGTAGAATATTTCAGTTTGTAGAGGTCTACAGTGACCATCAAGTCCAACTGCCCGATCACTTCAGGGCTGACCAGAAGTTAAAGCATGTTATATCAAAGGTGTTTCTTAAGGGAAGCTTGGGCTAGGACGGTCTAAGCTCTCTGATGTGGCAAGCAAGTAAGACTTGGCAAAGGGAGTGCATGTGAAGTTCCCTCTCAAGGCTTCACTGAGGCTTTCATCAGAATGCTATATACATTTAGTTTTAGTTACTGCATACACAGACAAGGCAGGTGTACATTTATTTTTAGATAGCTTCTGAGAAAATAAGAGTAAAGCTGCATGCAGCAAAATTCTACTCTGGCAGCACAACATAAAAATAATTTGCTTTCTGTCTGCAAACAAATTTAAATCCTTATTTTGCAGTATTAAAAACAATGTAAAATGAACAGTTAGCATAAATAAGTCTTATTGCTCAGTGGACTCTCAGCTACATGTGATAAAGAATGTAGATGCCCATATGTTTAGATGCTGCAAATTGAATATTTAGCCAACTGGTCCCTGGAATAGAAGCAAAAATCTGAAGAGCTTGGACCCTTTGAACAGCACATAGGCACATTGAAAGGGCTTGTTAAAAAAACCATGGCAGCTAAGTGGAGACTTGTCTACTTGAAAACTGTAAGCAAAGGGCTTAGTTTTAAATGTGTCCATCTCACAAGACTCAGGACCCACGGTGGGTGTTGCCCTGGGGTCTGAAGCCAGGACTGGTCCCATTACTGGAGGGTGCTGTGAGGAGGGCTGATGGCGCAAGGCGAGGAGAGAGCGCTGTGTTTCCTGTAGGAGGGGTGAGTCACAAGTTCAACACTAACATGTTGCAGCACAAGTGGAAGCAGAAATCTCCCATGGGAAAACACGCTTCATAATTCTGGGAGCTGCAGGAGGCAGCAGGAGAAGCAAATCAGGTGGTTTGGCTGTGTGAGCAAGCCCTCCCAGGGACCCTGCACCTCCAGCATCTCAATACATCCCTCTGTTGCAGTATTACTGACTTGATGCTTCTTCAGCTTCTCACTGGTTTGGGTGCTGTATGAGATGCCATACTGCTTCTGCAGTGCTTGCTGGAAATCACAGGAGGATGCAGCCATAGTGGTAATTTCTTAATTGCTTTTCTTCTGTGGCCACAGCTTGTTAAAATACTTCTCTGGCTTACGGGAGCAGTGGTAGTCAGATTTGGAAAGGAAGTCTGTGTGGTTTTGCAGAAATTTGCAGCTTATTAAATGATAATAATGAAACCAAGGGAGAAAGATGACTACAGATCTGACTATTTGATGACTAACCTGGCCAATGTGGTAAAACAGACATGATTTGTGGATTAAGGACAGTGGTAATCTCTGGTTATGAAAAATGAAAAATGTATTTTTAGAATGAGAAAGAGGAGATGTTGATAGTGGCATTCAAGAGTCACAAAGTATTCCTACAATAGAAAAGCACATTAATAAAGGCCTGGCTGTGCTGCGACTGCCAGTCTCAGGTAATGCACACAAGATTCTTGGAGAGGGGAATGTTGAGTCCAGATCTTGACACAATTGTCATGAACCACAGAAAACAGATATTAAACATGTATAAAACAACAATAGCATCCATATCCCTTCAACTTTTTGATTCCAATAATTGTTCTCAACTACAATTTCTTGTCTTGCTGAATTACCTGTTTCTAGTAAATATGGAACAAATTATGTTTGGCATGAAAATATCATCTAACAGTCAGTTCTATAAGTTCAAAATATAACTCTTTCAGTGAAAAACTGGAATACTTTATGTTTACTGAAAGAAGTCCTTGGAACACTAAGATATTTATGAAAAGCCAAGCCAAGAAATCTCCAAGATACAATCAATTTGCATTGAACTCCCAAGCCACATCAGGCATTGCACTGCTTGCTTCCAATCAGAGATTATTCTAGAGAGAGAGAGGCTAGATTTTTGAAGTTTCTTAGATGTATACTTCCCACCGATTTCATAAGAAACATCTGTAAGTCTTGATTTCAAAGGGAGATCATCACCTACCTGCTTCAGCCAGTGTGGTTCTAAATTCTCTGCACATAAAAGCTGTGGCAGGATATGAGAAACAAACCCAAACTCCAACTGCTCTGCAAAATCCTTTTGAAACATTCATTTTAGGTCTTTTAATAAATAATTACAGAGAAGTAGCATGCCAGAACCTGATAACCTGCAGATGTGATGGTATCAGAAGCAACCTGCTGAATCTCCAGACTTTCTTTCTCAGACTGAGAAGGAGAAGGTTTCTTAACAGAAATTATTTTATTACAATTGTGAACAAATATTGAGAATTTAATGCTTTTATTGTGGTTTCTATGAAGGCACAATATCTCTTTTGGCAACTCATATGTTAATGGTTATTGGATTATGCCATAAAAAATTAAAAGGATGATCTTATACATTTGCCTTTTTGATGAAGCAAATATTGCTAAAGCTCATTTCTGTTTCTCCTTTCAGTTAGACTAGCTTTTAATACTAGGGAAGTTCAACTGATTGCAATCAAACATATATAAGCAATTTGCAACATGTATGTCTACACATGAGGAAGAAAATCTTTAGCTACTGCTTATTCAAGACTTTGTAAGATGAGATAAGTTAGGGCAAGAAAGAAATTTACAGGACTCACAAAACTATTCCAGGCACTTGGTAAATAGATTTATACTCTCAGACATGGAGGGGAATGACAAGCTTTTAGGCCTTCTGAAGTCATTCTGTAAGGGGTCAACATCCTACGACTTAGATGCATGTATGAAACAGACTGGCAATACACTGACACACCAAAGAAAAATGTTATGCTTGAGCATATTTAATTAAATACAGAAAAATAGTTATGTGAGCCTCTGCAGGGATTTTTCTTTTTTTTCTTTCTTTTTTTTTTTTTTTTGTAAAATATTGAGAAATCAGTTTGTTTAAACGTTAAGCTGTTCATAGGAAAGTAAGACCCTGGAGGTTAGAGAAAGTGTTGTCACTCAAATCTGTTCTCCCAAAGAGCAATTACTGTAGTCATTAACGTGCCTTGCTCCAAAATCTAGTCTGACATTAAATACTGCTTGAAATGTTCAGAAGACAGTTAAAAGGTAGGAATGGATCATTTTCTCATGTAACGTGCTGAAAAGCTTCCCCGTGCATTCAATCATCTGGCTTCACAAATCCTAGTGGTACCCTTCTGAAGCTGTTATGGAACATATTGGTTGCATATTTCATTTGTTTCTGGCAAGAATAATTAGATGAATGTTTAATTAGAAGTGATTTTCTTTCATGAATCATGGCCAGCTGACTGAAGGGTTGATGACAGTCCATATTAACCAATAATACATACATCAGAATAACTCTGACTTGATAGTATAACAAAATTATAGGTAGTTTAGAAATGCCCTAGCAGAAGGATAAATCCCCAGTCAGTATAAATCAAAGATTCACTGAAGTTGACAGGACTATTTTATTAGAAATCTCTTAAGAATCTGGGAAAATTTATTGAAATATTATTCAAAAAGGTTTCTGCTTTGCCGTGCTCTCTGGCTTGGATTCAAACCTTTGTGAGGCAAAATGCATCACTCCCTCTCATCCCTCCCCCTGCACCCAACTCGCTTTGTCCACCTGTTCCCATTCCTTTGGATCTGTCCATCTCTCCCATCTTGAGATGCGTTTCTTCCATCCACCCGCGGTATCGTCTATCAGCACCCCCTCACATCAGGGAGAAAACACCAGCTCTATGCCCTGTAGCCAAATATGCCTCTGCAGCAGCATGGGCAGGACAAACTTGCCCTCTCCGCTACTGCCATATTATCACCTTGCAATGGCCCCACTTGGCTGGTGGGAGACAGGTGAGTTCTGCATGAAATAAGACAAAAGATCTTCAGAAGAAAGACCCTAAAGCTGCCTGTGGTGAGGGCAGGCAGGATTTGTGGGCAGGTGAACCTCTACAGTCCCTGTACAAGGTTCCTCATGCAATTTGCATTAGACTTGTGTATTGAAAACATCCAACATCTTGTCATAACTGGTTTTGACTGCATTTGATGCATTCACGTGGCGACTCAGAGGTTACATGTTTATGTCATTTAGATATCTTTCATAACCTATAACCTTATATTTTTATATAAACACCAAGTAAAACATTGTATATGTTTTCAGTAAGCTGGAAATTTCATCTTCTTTTGTGAAGAAAATTCACTTATTTTACAGCCCACACTTTTTCCAGTTTTTCCAATTAACCTTACTAGTTAGTAGGACCATACGTACACATTCATTCCCAGTCATTACCAATTACTTTGGTCCATGGAACATTTGCTTGCTCTGGGGTACCAGCAAGGAAACAGTAATTAACTGAGATAGTTGCTGCTTTCCCTTGAAAGCTAAAGAATAGGATTATGCTCTTTTGATAAACTAATAGGCTTAAATCAATTCAATGTTAATAGGAACCCTGATAACAGGAAGACACCTCAAAGCCTTCACTGTGAACTTTTCCCATTACTTCAAAACTGCAGACAATGAAGATAAATGAAATTGCAATTCAACAGTCATAACAGAAAGGGTAGAGGATGAAATCGGTTTAGAATCAAAGACTAAGTTGAATGATCATTTTCTAATTAATGATTGTTATAATTCTTCAGACATCTGCAGAATCCTTTGCAAACTTTAGCTTTCCTTTGAGTTAGGCAAGTGACATCATCCTCGTTTTACAGATCTTGAATATAACACATGCTAAACTTGAACTTGCTCTTTGCCTCAGTCTCTTTGCCTTTTTCCATTCATCATGTTTAATATCAGATCTAATAAAAGCAGGAAGGATGGTGAAGGCAAGGCACTGCTCTTCTCTGCAGAACCTATTGAAGAAATGGAGCCATAGTTTGTTATGCAGCTTCATGGGCTTTTTTGCCCATGAAGTAGGGTCATGTTTGGCTCAATAAGATCAGTTGTCAAAGATAAGTCTTGACCAAGAACTTGGTGCCTAGAGCAGGATTTAAATGGATTTTGAATCCTTCTGCCAAAAACAAAATTCCAGTGTTCACCTGGAATTTGACATTTTCTCAGGGAATGCCTCAGATGTCGAAGGGATGAGCACCTCACAAAGAAACCAGCTGCAGCTGCTGCATTTTAAATTGCTACTGGTGCTCTCTCCGTCCTCTTTAAACAGTCACTCAGCTGCTGAGACTTATGGGTTCAGTGCCTTCCGACAGGAGGCCATGCTTCACTGCCTTGAACAGTTGAGACCACAGGAGATTTTGGGTGACTGAATGGCATATCCTTTCTTGTAGAACAAGGATTTCCAGTGTAATCCAGCTGGATAGCATAAAGCAGACAGGAACTGATACAACGTGACTAAGGCATTTTTGGTGAAGACCTGAGATCTAATCCATGGTTTTAAAATTGCATATAGTCCTTCAAACAATGTGAAATGAAGAAAGAAGTTACTACTATATACCAGGGTCCATATGTCCACTGGTCTGCGGATTTCAGATAAATAGAAGTAACTCCTTTAAAGCCTCACCTGAGGTGACTGAAAGCTTGGCAGACAGTGACCCTCCTCTCACATCTCAGTTTCTCTTCTGTCACTACCCAAAGTGACACCTGTTTAGTATCTTATTTGGAACAACTCAAGGGTCCAAGCACTTAACCTGGGTCTACACTTCACTTAGTCGCTTCGGTTTGTAGTTGTTTGCTAACTGTGAGCCTCTTACAGGACCATTAGCTCCTGCAGGAGCCTAAAGTTGAACTCACACCTCTAATATCTGGGATGAGTAGCCTGTTATTCAAAAATACTGGCTGTCCATCTTACTCTGCAATACTGTATAGAATTGCTCTATTTTTTTTCAATGTCTGTTTATTACCATGTCTACTTTTACAGAAACACTTTTCCCCTCCTTCCTTTGATTTGCCTGCTGGCTGTTTGTGTTTCAGTCTTTCTAACTGTTGGCCAAATAGTGTCTGCTTGTACAAAATCCTTTTATTCAGTATCCAATTTCAATGGAATCAGGAATTTTCCCCAATACTCTATCATACCAAATACAGCGCCTTATTCCCTGCATGTGAAATTAGACCAGGAACAGTTTGCTACTCCACAGAAGTTTTGGGAAGGTTAATTAATAAAAATATCTCAAAGTTAATGGGATAATACTAAATAAGTAACGCTGAAATGGATAAAAACTTAATACACCAGTCCGAAGGCTGGAAAAAAGCCAGTGGAAGGAGCACTATGACAAGGCTACAGTTTGGAGCACAAGGGTAACCAGGGGGAATACAGAACTGTATTTAAGCATTTTTGGAAGAGTATCTTCTCCCATGAATTGATAAAACTGTTGCCATGTGAAAATGAGTAGGGATTATATTTACTAAGTTTTACTTGTCATCTGCAAGAGGGATGAGTTAGGTAAGCTCCACACAGTGATTTACTCCTTCTGCTTAATTTTGCTTTTAGTAGATGGTGGGGAGGGAGGAGGGAGAGCTGAAAGGGAGGGCAGTGATCTAAAATACAAACAACCACAATAATTACGTAGCTTTATAAGGTTAACCTAGCTCTGCCTTCAGACAGAAGGGAGGCAGAAGAACTTTATTGCCTTAGATTACCTCTGTCTACAAATCTGAAGCACATTTAACTCCACCCTGTCTTCTAGGCCAAAAGTAACAGTCATTAAGTATATACATTTAAAGCTCAAGTTAAAGAAAGCCCAGAAACCACACACTGGTGGGGGTTAATTTCTCCTGTGCATTATCAGGAAGAGTGCTTGCTCCTGTAAAACTTAAGGTCTTGTTTTTAAGGGATTTGGAGGGAGTGGTTTTTGTTTTGGTTTGGTTTTTACTTTTTACAGTAACTACTTTTTGCACATCTAACCTGACAAGAAGCATGTCTCAATAGTGAGGTTAAACAGGTACAGCTGCCATGACAACAAACAAGCTGCTGGTGCTTCTTCAAACTGTTGCTGAAACAGTGTTTTAAATTCCCTGAAAGAAGATGCTTTAGCTTACCATGTCCAAGAAAATTAATATTTTTATGGCCAACTTTCCCCCATGCCAGTAGAAATACAAATATATATAAATAAAGCTGTCTTGAGTCGAAAGGCATGGTTGCTAGGTAGCCACTGTCATGATACTGAAGGTACCAGTGAAGCACTGAGAGGTGAGTCCCTCATAATTGCAGAGATCCATTTTTCATTCTCCTTGAAAATGAGTCTTTTTTTTTTTTTTCTATATAGATGACAAGATTACCAGCTCAGCAGGAAAAAGTGTGCAGAAAAACACAAGCATGAGGGTTTACTGTGTCTCCCTGTAGAGACACAAAGATTTTTCAGATGCATCCTAGAAGTGGGTGGGGAAATGGGAGAAGGAGCCCCTGCACTTTAATTATGAGAGGATGGTTATATGTAATAACAATGGGTGGCAAAGAAGCACTGCTTCTAACTGCCAGTGCTGCAAGATTACCAGTATTAAATGACAGAGCAAGGATAAAAAAATCACCAAAGCACAAATCTGATTGCTCGTTTCAAGAACTATGGAAGCAGCTGCGGTCTGTGGCCCTCATGTAAATCCTTGCTCCTCTGGACAGCAACAGTGTTAGAAGAGAGCGGGCTGTCTGGCTGTGAAAAGAAATGCTGCCAATCAAGTCACACCTTACCTTAGACCCTTTCCGGGATCTTTGGTATAAATGGGTAACAACTAAATTACAGATTGGCTAGAAATTAATTCTCTTTTTAAAAAATCACATTAAGCCCATGGGGGTAGGAATATGTAAAATCACTGCAAGGCATTTACTTTGATCCTGCCAAAGTCCTCCTTGGGGCAGGGAGTGAGGGGGTAGGTATGCTGGGGCTCAGTTAGTCTGTAGAACTCATCCTCTGGACAGGGGCGATATTTTGCTCATTGCACTGAAAGGGAAATGAGATACAGGGAAGATTAATTGGTTTGCTCATAGATGCACAGAAAGTTTGCAACTATACAAGGAACTGAAATCAACCCCAGATGGATCTTGTAGCACAAGCAATTATTTCTATTTATTTACAGTTTCTGTGCAAGTCACATTTTATGATATGTTCTTAAGAGACGGCTGCTTTTTTAAACATTTACCAACTGAAACAATAAACCATAATTGCTCTGGTGAGGAACTCCTTACTTTGCAGCTCAGTTCAAAAAAATCCTACCCTATCTCCTGGGGTATGAAAGATTCAGTAAGATTTCATCCTCAGGAAAGATGAAAGCAACGTATGAACAGCAAGAGCAAGGAGTCAGGCATCCCTTTGCAGAGTATGTTTTGCAGGCGCACTCTAAATGTTATGATGTAGTCCAAGGGCAAGATGTTGATTACTCAACAGAATGAAGCTATCAAATATTTTTTCTCTGCAATTGATGACTTACTACAAGCAAGACTGTTATAATATATACGAGGTAGTTTCTTGGGCTCTTAAGTCTGCTGGGGGGAAAAGAGTGCTATATTTTAAGCAAACTGTATGTTTGGGACCCTTTGTGGAACTCTGGATAAGCAGTTTGAGAAACTGAAACTTGATATTCACCACCCCCCACCCAGTTTCAGCATATTATGTAGCAATGTGCCTCAGTCCTACCTGAAAAGACAACTCTTGGTCAGAGAAGTTGTTGTGTCCACTCAGCCCATGGTTTTCCAAAAAGGCAGCAAACAAGACTGACAATTACACCTGAGTCAGCTGCAAGGTGACTCTAACTTACACACTCTAACTTACACACTCCCAAAGGTTTAGCTGGATTTGCTTAAGAACAAATGAGTTTCAATAAGGTTCTTGCAGTAGTGTCTCCACCCCACCAGTGATACAGTAGCTGGTTGAACATCTGGAGGGGAGAAAAGGCTGAAGTGCCACATTTTCATTTTGGGCACAGCGAGAGAAATCTTGAGGGCTTGCATATCTCTGCTGGGTAGGGATAATTGTGTCTTGTCCACTATGATGTTCCATCCATGTTGTGATTGATCTGTGTTTTTCTTGCTATAAAGGAGAAAACAGGACACAAGAAACAAGATGATAAAGTGCATTCTCATGGACCAGAGAATGGGATGGAGATTTTTCTGGAGGATGGTTGTCCAGGGTACCTGAATTGATACATACGGCCATGGTAAAGGTTTGGTTGCAGATGCCTACAAAGCTAGTTGAAACATATGAGTGTCAAGCGTTAAAGCTGGCACAGTGTGTACACTGACAGTGGTAGATTTACTCAGTAAACACTTGGGAACAGCTAGAGAGTGCTGCCCAGCATTTCAGAGGGCCTTAGTGTCTGGGAAGCTTGTAAAACTCACTGGTTGATTGGCATGTAGGGAGTTAATGAAGTTACTGCTCAGTTAGCTTTGTGGCTTTATCAGCTTGGTGTCAATCTTTAGTTGAGACAATGGTTAACCACTTATCTCATTAAAAGTGTGAGGTGTGGCCTCATGGGCAGTTATTTTCACTGGAAATAGTATCCAAAGCAAATACATTGATTCTGTAGCTCTAGCAGATGATTCAGCAAATATGGATAAACCTCTTGCTCTGGTGATGGCATAAGCAAGAGGAAAGCCCACAACTCTCCCAGTTGTGAGATGGTCAAACCTATGACTTAATGAGAAGGCAACCCAGCTCATCAGTGTTCTTGATCTCTAGCACAGCACTAAAGCAGTAATTCAGAGAATACTGAGTTTTCAAGGCACTCTAACACACTCATAAAATAATGCTTATAACATGACTAAGAGCTGAATAAGCCCTATCAATATTTTATGGCTGGTGAAAATAAGCAGAAGAGGAAGAGAAACATGCAGCTCAACACCTTGGGATCAGCAAAGAGGTCTCCAGTCCCTCCCATTTCAATCCTCACCATCTCTGGAATGCCATGCCAGCATGAGACTGCCCTCTGCCCTTTGCCTCTTGGTGGCAGGCCTCAGATAAAAGAAATAAATAACATAAAAATGGCCTCACCAGTGTCAGTGTCACTTTGGCATGACTCCTGCTGTGGGTGCCAGGCTGTCTCTCCTCCTCTCTGAGCCAAGGACACTGCATTCATCCCAGGGCTTGTTTCTAATATCTTGGTACCCCGAGGTCCATGGCAGTGGCATGTGTGGAAATTCACACTTCTGATGTTGCAAAAGCTGACTGAAACATGTTTCAGTGGTACCCCAGCTTTTTCCTTCGTTCTGACATTCCCAGCAGATTAATCTCATTTCCAGAGCTCTGTGAAGTATAATATCAACATCTGAGGAAAACACAAGCAGATGCTAATAACTGAAGATTGTACCTGTGATGACTTTGTGGTCTTCTCATGGTAGGAAAAGACATGATTTCCTATGGGATCACCTCCTGCACAGCAGTGCTGAGCACTTCCAGAGATGCCCAGCTGCAGAGGAACAGCCATCATCTGCACTCTGCCAGAGCCACTGGCTGTCTCACGTAGCTCCTCCACGGGAAGCAATTGATTACGCTGTGACATTTGGTAAACTCTCTCCACCTAAATGTGTATCTTGAAGAAAGTATCTTTCCTATCAAACAGTGCCTCCTCAGATTACTGTCAATCAGAATGAGCTTTCTCCGAATGAGCCTGATGCTGCCTGACAGGGAATGATCGAATTTTTCTCAAACTTCTTGGACAAAGTGAGAAAGCATGGTGCAATTTGACAGCAGCCTCAGCAACAAACAGCACATTTTATAGGGAATTGTTAATCGTGACGAGCCTTTCCTGAGCAGATTCACAGGTGACCCAATGCTTGTCAGGCTCCCAGCAGAGTCATTTTAGCTGATGTATGGAGATTTCTACTTAAGAAACAATATATAGTACATATATTTTGCATGTTTAATCCTCAGAAACAATTATAAAATGTAACAGAAACATTTGTCTGGGCTTCCTAATGGATGGATAAGTAAAGTGGAATAAATTCTGTGAGTCTGAATTCTTAGCAAAGATTACAGGAAAAAAGTGCTGCTAGTTAAGATAAAAAATCAGTTCACATTCATCAAGACATTAGTGATTAGTAAGGCTAAAATCTGAAATCAATGCACAGTCTCTTTTAAGAGTGTCTCTAGTTAGTTGAAATATTTATTTTTTATTTTCTTGCTTCCATCACAACCTTTCACAACACCAGGAAATGCAGTACCAAAGGAAAACTTCCAACCAAAATAGGAAATCTGTGAACATCAGGGATGGACCTTTCCCAGTAGCTAGATGCAGAGCATGAAACTCATCTTTCACAGGTAGCAGTGATTGTTAACCTCGCTATACCTAGAAATGATAAATGCATCTTCTTGCTTTGATTTAGCTTTTAGTAGAAATAGTTGTTCACAGGCAAAAATAAGAATGACAAAAGACAGCTAGTAATTATTACCAACACAAGAAATGTTTGCATTTAGTTAGGAAGAAAGGAAGAGCTTCTCATTGATACTTGCATATAATTCTGGCAATTAGACACCATTTCACTAATTACCTACCTTTATAGGATTTTAGAATAATTTTCTAATCTCTCCACATCCCACATATTAATTAGCTCCTACTTCCCTGTCATTGACTCCCAACTGTAAGAATCAGTTTAAGCTAGGATAGCCAAATTTCTGACTGCTTCCTCCAGCAGCTTGCCATAAAGGCTTGTATTAATGTCACATTTTACTGTATCTATCAACATTATGCAGATGTTAGCCATCAGGTACTAGCCAGCTCTCCACACTGCCAAGTATCCTGCCACTAGTTCTGGGTAGCATTTATAGAATACATTTTCTTCTGCTATCACAGCATAATAAAGGGTTATGAGTGCAGACTTTCAAAATTAAATCCTTCCAACATGAAACTTCTTGATAGACAACCCTAGGTGAAAAATTCATGAAATGTGAGATTAACAAACCTTTCACAAATGGTGAGCAAGGACGGTCATAATAATCCTGCAGTAATAAAGCTGGTTGATTTTCTTGTAGAAAACACACATACCTCACTTTTAAAATGAGGCAGCCGGTAGTGACTGGGGTTGACAAAATACAGAGAGTTTGTGGGGACGCCTGCCAAACCCTTTTCTTTCCCCATTGACGTATCACTTTGAAATAAATGTTAGTTAAAAAAAGCCACAGGTTTCGGAAATGAGTTGCTGGGATTTGCTTAAATTACAATGAAATAAAAAAGGTCTCAGCAGCTGAAGGGCAGGGGAATTGCCACCCCCAGAATACTAATTTAGCATTATTATGAGTGAACTGTGAAGGTCACTGGTGCAAGACAAGATACTGAGTGAGTGGAGTGGGTGAGTTTTATCTCCCAGCAATAAGGAAACCCAAGTCAGACAATAAGTGATTATGAAAGTGTTTCATACAGTCTACAATCTGAACATATAATAAACCAAATATGCAAGAACGGCTCCTGTACTTTCAGTATTAGTTGTATACTCCTAGATATGAATGCAAAAATGAGTCATCATACTTGAACGTTTCCCCCTCTTAGAGCAATTTACATACATTGATAAAAAATACCTATTTTTAATAGCAGAAATGCATATAAATTTTTTTTCTGTGGGTGGCAACTCCACCATGTGAGCTGATTGTGCAGGTGGCAGTGCTGGGCTATCCCAGTGGGCTGTGGCCTCTGGGAGCTTCTCCATGACTTCTCCATGCTCTTTCTCGCAGTATCTCCCTGATGCAGCAGAACAGTGATGGTGTTTATTCTTAGATATGTTTCAGCTGTCATAGCTTCATGCTGCGCAATTTAGTGATACAATCCTCTTTGCAAAGGTGCTCAACAGTAGCTCATCTAAGTAGTACTGTCTTCCCTCTGTAGTAACTTCACAGGATGGAAGTGCCTTAAGTGTGAACACTGCATGGTGTGCAAGTCAAATGGTGATGCTCTTCCTGAAGTTAGCTGTCATTACGAGCTCCTTTTTTAACTTCAGGAATTAAAGGAGACAGATGGAGGTTGCCTGGGAGGTTCTGTCATGTCTTGGACAATGTGTACACACATCTAGAAAGCCGGTTCCCAGTCACACTTGGTTTCCCATGAATTTGATACTATTTCCAATACTGAACTACTGTGACTAAGATGAGATCCTGGCACCTAATGTGCATTGCACCAGTATTTGGAAGCCTGCCTTTGTTTTCAGTGTGGTTTTTTACTGTTTTACCCATTTCTTTGACTGTCCCTGATACCCTAGAGGGGCTGATGTATAGCATGAGGTACAGCAGGCCATTGCAAATTGCCCTTAATAGGGCAAGGAAATCCACTCTGCTGTACTGAGGTCCCTGAGAAACCCCTCAGGAGAAGGTGTGTGGGACATCCTTCCGTGGTACTGGAACTGGTTGCCCAGAGAAGTTGTGGATGCCTCATCTCTAGAAGTGCTCAAGTTCAGGTTGGATAGGACCCTGCGCAACCTGATCTAGTGGGTGGCATTACTGCCCATGGCAGGAGACTGAAACTAGATAATCTTTAAGGTCCCTTCCAACCCAGACCGTTCTATGATTTAATGATCTTGTGCTTATGGGGCTCAGGTACACGTGAGAAGTTGGATTTCCACGAGTTTTCAGTACTGAAAACCAGGGCCAGATATTCAAACAAGTTCAGTTGCTTGCAACTTTTCTTTTGCAATCAAAAAAAAAAAAAAAAAAAAAAAGAGTGACTAAAACCACAACGGGAATTACATGTTGAGGGCTTTACAGAGAATTGCCCACTTAGTGCCTCAGCAAGAGGTGGGCTCATCTGAAAATTCAGCTCCAGATGTGGGGCTGAATACTTGAAAATTTAACCCGGATCTCCTTTGAAAATCTGGTTCTGTGTGAGAACATCTGTCACTGAAATGGTAATCAGACTATTATCCATGTACAATTTTACCATTTACATATTTTAATGACTCTTGACTCTTTCAAGCAACTTTGATAATGTATTTTCTTCAAGTGCTATAGATACATTTTCAGAGGCAAACCCAGCTCAAATGTTAAAGTCTTCATCTGTCCCACAGACCACTGCAAACTGACCGGGTGCTGTTACGTGGGACCCCCTCTTCGCTCGAGGATGGGGATCACAGGACTGGGAGAGAGCATGAGGAACGTCTCTGGCTGGGCCCAAGCATGAGGAATGTCTTTGGCTGGGCCCAGTGAGAAGCCTCTGGGCTCCTGAACTCCCAGCCAGCTGACTCACCCACCCTGTGGGGACCAGGGGCAGGATTGCTGCCAGAGCCTGCAGGGCTCTGAATTTCCTACGCTCCCTCGTGGGAAGATGTTGATGCTTGCTTGGGGCAGGGAGGAGGCTGTCTACCTCTCCAGTGACTGCAGAGTGCGTGGAGGAGATTACCCTCACTTACTCTTCAGGTTTCTGTGAATCCCTCCCCACGTGCATCATCTGGCAGAATATCAGGCAAGAAAGACAATGAACTAATTCCTGGAAACTCCTCCCTGTACATTTTCTCTGAATGGGGTTTTATATGGCTAGGGGCAGGCTGAGCCTTGCACTGGTAATAAATGAGGGAGGCCATCACAGTGCCTTCCTGAGATATTGACTGCAAGCAACAGGCAGGATTGTATTTTTTGTTATATTCTGTAAACTGCTGACAAATACAAAGGCATTTTGTTGCATGAGAAGACTTTACATACACATGTTTATTTGTATAGTTGACAGTCTCCTTTGTTTGCACAAAACAAAATTTGCATATTCAAGTCCCTCATTAAATGCACACCTTTATCCAAAACTGGCATGCAAATTGCAGCATAGCAGGGGTTGAGGATATACAACATAACTTTTATTATGGGTCAGATCAGACATGGGGATGTCCAGATATCAGAGACCAGCTTGTGTTTTCTGAGCTGATGGTTCAGAAAGAGAATGTTTTATTTATAAACAGCAAAGAGTATTATACCTGGAAGTAAATTAAACACGAAGTTTAGGCAGTCTAATGCCATTTTTAGAGTCACTTTTAATCACACTTTAGATATAAATAATATGCCTTGCCTCTGCTTAGCTATAAAATAAAAACAAAATGTGAACATATGCCAATTCTATAACCTTCCTATTACCCTACTTAATTGTTATATTAATACTTCTTTAAGCATGCCATTTGACTCATTTTATGGCTTCTTTCACAGTTCATGTTCAAATCAACACTAAAATTCACATAAATCTTAATTTGTCTCATATGTTTATGTACATTTACCTGCATTTGACCCTGACCTGCCAATCAGGGGCATAAATCTTCATCTTAGCACTCGTATGAAGCCTCATTGCTCTAGTGTGCACTGTGCCAAGACATCAACATCTCCTCATGCAAAGTTTGGGTTAGAAATGACCTTAAAGATCCTACCCTTTCCGTAGCCAGGGATACCTTCTACTACACCGAGGTAGCTCAAAGCCCCCTTCAAACTGTCCTTCAACACTTCCAGGACTGGGGCATCCAAAACTTCTTGGGAAACCTGTTCCAATGTCTCTCCACCCTCATGGGAAAGAATTTCTTTCTAATATCTAATCTAATCTAATCCTACCCTCTTTCAGATTAAACCCATTATCTTTTGTCCTATCACTACATGCCCATGTAAAAACTTCCTCTTCTACTCTCTTGCAGACCTCCCTTTAGGTACTGGAAGGAGCTATAAGGTCTCCCTGGAGCCTTCTCTTCTCCAGGCTGAACAATCCCAACTCTCTCGTCCCCCACAGCATGGTGCATACCTCAATTCCAGCATCAAACACTTGCTACAACTTCTCTTACAGCATAACTCTACATCCGCTTGCCCAGCCCTCGGCCCTTGCCTGCAGAAGTACTCTGAAAAATACCCCAAGAGAGGAGGGTATGTAAATATGACCCATCTCTTTAGCATTTTCTGGTGAATAAATGAGCAACAATACCCATCCTGATCCACCTTCTGTAAATCACACTTTACACCCTACTTAGGAGTTTGGGACTGTGGTGGATGGCAAGGTGCCCAACGTCGTTATATTACAGCACCAATCTCCTCCATGACTTTAGCCTAAAACCTTTATTTACTCCTGTGCACCACAACTGATTTAAAACTGACTTGAGAACATGTTAGAACTTACTATAAACAGGTTTATCGGTGTGCTTATTAAGCTTTCAACTGAAGAAAAAAAAAGATAAAAATAACAGTATACTTGTGTGGTACAACAGAAGACAATAGAAGGTGATAAATGAAATGCAGCTCTATATAGGGAGTAAAAAAGCAAAAGGCATTTGTAGGCAGTCTTCAAAATGTATTAATAGTGAGCAGCTCATTAATTTCAAGTTATCACAGGTCTAAATAGATTAAAGCTAATGTTTGGATTTGTACTGCTTTCTCTGAAGCGGTGTTATTATTCAGTGAGGCTATTATTAGCAAACAAGCCAACCCTGATATTAGTCACAGAATCAGTGCATGGCTACTTTAGAAACAAAAGTCTTCCAGGTATACTGCCTGCAAAAATAAAGACTTGTGCCTTTTTATCTCTGAGGGTGGGAGCCCTACCGTTCCCATTTTGTTTTGGTATGACATGACCTGCCGCTTTGCTTGCTGTTTCCACCTGAGCAGCATTTACCATTGTGGTTTGAATAATGTAACTTGCTCAGTTATGCTGACAGTATGTCAGAGAATATTGGAAAAACTGATGCCTTTTGATAACATTTTATAGAGAGACCTGCCCAACGCAGACACAGAGAATGAAGCAATATTTTGAAGTTAATGAGACAGCACAAGAGAAAAGAGTTACAGCTCAATTGCATTTTACAGGAGGAAACACACTGTTTGCTGGGTGGTTTGAAGGTTCCCCAGGGCCCAACTAATACAAGATTTGCACAAATTATAACGTTTCTATAAACTTCAACCCCGAGTTATTGATGAGAAGTTCAGACTTCAGAAAAGAACTCAACACAAAGCTGAAGCCATTAAGAAAGCCAACAGCATGCCAGCAGTTTTAAAGTAGTGCAGGTTAGCATAGAGATTCTGGGCTGAAACCCTGGTGGGAGTAAACACGTGAGGCAGGACACACATTTCACTGAAACCCTGGAATTTCTATACATGTGGATGCAGCTGTAACAGATGCAGTAGAATCAGAGTGAAGGATGAGGCATAAAAACTATGTGACCAGCAAAGCATTAGAGGCAAGGCTGCAGGCTGGCAGACACATATGGATCAAAAGAAAAATATACATACTTTTTCTGGATGCAAATTTAGAGGCAATTAAAATAGAAGGTGAAGTAGCAAAAGCTAGGAAGCTGCTTTTTGAGGCAAAGAGTGAGCCAAAGAAGTGAATATACCCAAGAGGAGCATGAGAACAGAAAGAGACCACTTGCAAGGGAAGATAGAGCTGATACTTGAGTTGGCTGGCAACCTTTCAGTCAATGATTTTTGAAAAAAAAATTTTTTTCTAATTATGTTATATATTATCCCATGCACATTTTCCTAGAAAAGTTTATTTTAATAACATTTCTTTAATTAAGAACATGCTCTGTCTTCTCCCAGCCAAAATGAAAAACATTTTTTAGAAGCTAATTATTCCTTTGAGGTGGAGTGAAAAGGAATGGGGAAGTCCGTGAGGAGCATGGCATAAGAGAAAATACATTTGCTGAAGTTTTTTTCTTACATTGTTCATTCACCCTTGTTAAAAAAAAAAAAAAAAGAACTTAAGGAAATCTTTTAAGCAAAATAATTAGTTATTGAAGCTCTTAAAAGACCACATTTTTTATGAGTCAATCACACAGGTGAAGACAGACATGCTTCCAGAGTAACACGTTTCCCATGCTATGCACATGTGGCTTTGCATAGTACATGCACAGTGGGTATGAACCCTTTTATATCCATTTTTCATGGGTATAAGCACATGGACTAGAGGAAAAGCAAAGGAGGATCAGACTCAGGTATTGTTGACGTTCATCATTCTCATTCAGGTTAGTAAGGCAATCCTGATGCATATTCCTTATTGCTAAAGCTGTGTAATGGCAAAATGATTTCTGTTTGACTGGTGACGGAGTACACTACAATAACTTATTTATCTGCTCTGCACACAAATGGGAACCAACATGTTGCTGTCTGAAGCCATAAAGGGTTCTCAGACTTCAGCAAATTTGGCACTCGGTTACAGTGCTTCAGTGACTCTTGCTGCTCAATAGCTACACAAACAGCCTGAATGCAAACACGTTACCTAATCAGGTATCTGTGTACTCAGAGATATCACAGCCTACAAATATATGCTTTGATAAAGGAGAGTTCATGGTCCAGATATTCATTCTTATAGAAACGGATTACATAAAGCTGAAAATGAAGAAATAAGCACGTGACCATGCAGCATGTCAGCAAATTGCTCCAAATAAACGTGGCCTTGAGTATACAAAGATATGTGGAAATGCATTTCTTCCAAAACAGGTCTCTGCACACGCTTTAAAAGTGGAACAACCCAAACAGAGCAAGAAAGATATATTCAAAGGCACACAAATGGCTTTTCGCACCAGTAAAATGTTTGGGCTGATGTAGAAGCACAGCAGAAATGATGATGCCATGTATATTCTGGAGGGAATAACAAAAAAATAAAGAAAATACTCCATAGGGGTGGCTGGAAATTTTACTGGAGCTCTGGTACTGAGAGCCACAGAGCAACTTCTGCTGTTTTACTGAGCTCTGTTTATGACACTTTCTGGTAAATTAGTGGCAAGCCTGTCTCTCTTTATTAATATTTTCCTATCTTCAGCTGATATTTAAGCAGAAATAGAGGCCTACTGTTCTTTCAACAAATAAATGATTGCACTAGCCGACATTCACAGTCTCAGCACCTACTTTTGAATCATGAATTTCCGTTCATCCTTAGGTATCAATATTATTCACATCAGCTTATTAAAGTGTCTCCTACAGATAAGCAGACTTGAAGTATTAAAAAAGGGCAAGTTAAATACAAACATAAGTAAAGAGAATGCCTGTATACAAGCACTCATTTCAAAGGTGAATTTTCTAAGAAGTGGGGATCATGGGCACTTTATTGATGCGCAAGAAACACAGAGATTATAAGAGAAACGGAAAAACTGTTTATATGGTATCATTAACACATGCAGTGCTGAAGCCATAACCAGGTTTGGGCAGTTTTGTGGTTCTTGAAAGGAACTGTGGGCTGTGGGACAGACAGCCTTTACCCAAATACTACATGGCAGAAAATACCACTGACAAAGTAATCTGAAAGAACTATTTCTCTAGCACCAGCCTGTAATGGGTGACTGAAGCAGTCTACCCACTGCCCCAGTTTCCCTTTCTTTGTTCCAAATGAATATACAGAAATCTATATGGCTATTTCTTTCCCGGACTGGCTTATTGAACAACATAAAATAAACATGAACAATATATTTTTTCCTTTCAGGCACTCAGAAAAATGCTTTCCCAGTTCATTGTAACTCATATTTCTTCTCTCTTGAATAACAGTGAGCTGAGGAGACCAAGACAGTGTGTAGTTTTTTCCCTTGTTTCTGCTTGGCTTTTCTTTGGGCCCAGTAAATCCATTTAATCCTTTTCCGGGCTCAAAGACTTCTTTGGCTTTTTTATCTGGGCTTCTGACTCCAACACATTTTACCTCAGGGCCCCGGAGGAGTTTTTTCCACATTACATGACCCTTCGCTTCCTCTTCTTTGCAACCAAAGGCATCGTCATTTTGGGAGAGTGATGCCAACTCACAGCCTCACCCAAGCAGGCACCAGCCATTGTGAGGAGCGGATGTGGGTCAGCCACCTCCAACCTGCAGCCATCCCCGGGCCTGGTCAATCCCTGAAGCTGCCAGCAGCTGCCCTCCAGGGAGGCACCGCGGTCCCCCAGTGAGGCACTGAGCATCCCAGATGCTGTGGCAGCTCTCACCGTGGAGGCTCGTCCGGCACACAGCTGTCCTTCTGCCCTTCTGGGCACAGGTCTGCTCTCTCACAAGCAGAGCGTTGCAAAGCAGATCAAACCCTTGCAGCACTTCTGGGCCTGAAGGGTGCCTTGGCCAATCTTTCACAGGCTGCTGATAGAACAGTTATTCCAGCTACCTGATTGCAATCATGTGTCTGGACATGCATCTGCACTATGGATGCAGCTTATGGCAGTGTACCATGATCCCCTTGAAAGGCTCAGTGGATAAAAGGCACAGCCGATGTCCTGCCCTGCTTTCCTGACTGATTTGGCTGCTGCTTCTGAAGTCCTTGGTGCCAGTGAAGAAAAAGTCCTCTGATCATACTGCTGGCACTCTAACGATTTTTTTTTTAGTATTCAGACTACTTTTATCTTTTGAAACGAAGGGTTGAATGTTGACTGGAAAATCGAAAGCATTTTATTTACATTTAATTCCCAAATGTTACAATTTTAGAAGTTAGTACCCTGAGGATAAATTAGATGATTGCAAGCCTTGTTGACGTGTATGCAGGCTGATCTAATCAGCCTATGACATTAGATGAGTTGCAATGAAAAGAAAAAAAATCAATGTTAAATAGGTTCCACACTTGTCTAAATATTTATTTTTCATAAACTATTTGTAATACTATTGGGAAATTTTTAGATACAGGAGATTAAATATACTGGAGGCTAACAAACTGTTGAAGCACAAATTAAGGGCTTGATCCTGGTGGACTCTAGTCTTTTTGGCTTCAGTGGGGACTCTTTCTATGAATAAGAAATTCATGAGAGTAAGTACAGAGATTTAAAACACCTTTATGAGAATACAGGCACCTTCTCTTTCCTGATCGGTTCCTGCCACGCAGGAACAATAGCACCCTAACTGTACAGACAAATTATTATAAAGCAATCTATTTTACATGCATCTGTTTTATTTTAAAAAGTACATGTGTGTTTTGGATCTGTCCAGGGACTACATATACATACAAATGCATAATAACGGGCCAACTGTCCATTCTATTTACATTTTTGATACTGTGCAAAATGCCTTTCAGCTGGTTGATTTTACTAGACAGCTTTATTTTGAAAGAACGTTGTTGGATTCTGGCTTGATGCATGGAAATATCCTTGCCACAAATAATCTTTTCAGTGAACTCCACTGTTCCTGCCAAACCGGCATGTTAAAGGCGAGCCACACTCCAGTGCCTGGTACTGAAGGAGAGGCATGGAGAATCAGGGCACAGCAAACTTGTCTTACCAGGCACAGGGAGCTTCATCACAGTGGCTCTTCCAGAGTTAAGAATGACTGGTGTTAAGTAGGGGCTGGTCCCAGAGACTTTTATATTTAAAAAACTATAATGGACAGCTTGGTCCAACTCTAAATGCAAGAGTGTCCAGATGGAGTTACCATTGTGGCAGTTTTCTGATAATCATAATATGTGTTTATAAGTACCTACTGGACAAAGTATATATTGCAGGAGCTGCTCTTCTGTCTGAGTCCACTGGATGCTGGTGTCCCCTTTGCAAGACTCTCTGTTCTAAAATATCTGTGTTTACTCTTGCTAGGAGATGGCAGTTCAACAGGGGCTTTATGCAGCAGAGCTCATGAGTTATACAAAGAAGATTTGGGAGTAGCAAGTCATGGAAATGGGCATGCCTGAAGTGGGGTAGAGGAGAGACACTCATTACCTATGCCATATATATAGCATTTGCAAATATCTTTTCTTAAAAGAGACCACTGTGTTCTGTCATTCTAATTACAAGTCAAAGGGAACTTCATGGTTACCTTCCCTAAGGAAGAAGGAAGCTTTACGTAACATGTAGCTTCATCCCAAATCATTCTGTGGTCTTTCAATTCAAAAAGACATCTTATCTTCTTAGGCAAACTCCTCACTTGAAAACAATTAGAATGTTTCTGGAAAGTAGAAGAAAGATGCTATTTTTGTGTGTTAGGACATGACTAACCTCAGAGTTCATACAAAATAAATGTAATTAGGCCCAGGCAAGTTCTGAAAGTATTATTAAGGTGATCTTTAAAGCAGAGCTAAACTCAAATCGAGCTCCATACTGACATTAAGACTTTAATTAATTACTTTGGAAACATACCTCGGTTTATATGCCAAAGTGGAGGTGTCTGCCTTTTCAAGGGCGGTGTTACAAGACTCTAGGTAGATGATCTGGCTAAAAACTTCACTATCTACACAGGAAAGGGGAGAGGCCAGCATCCATTTATAGTTTCACTGATAGAGGTGTTGCTTACTGTCAAATGACATTTCTTGATGATCGTTACTAATTTATGTCTAATGCCTACTAGGCTGGATATTATAAGTTTTGTATAACTAATTAAGGTTTAACAAGTACCTATGATATTTTAAAAGTTTCTATATATATTTTACTCATTGACCCTTTTCGGCTGTCAGGGCCATATGCAAAAAATGATGTAAATAATTAATCATAAGATTCTATTAATCTATTATTCATTCACTTAAGTGGGGCTTTAGTGTAGCAATTTCCGTTGTTATGTTTATGGGAGGGGACCTCTCTTAGGTCTTATTGCAAATAGTCAAAAATATTTGAAGGACTCCAGTAAAAAAAATTCTCAGACGTGCCACTAGTTCTTGGCTCTGCTGCTGGGGGGAAGGGAGTGCATGTAATAGCCAAAGTAAGCAATTCATTTCATATCCTCTTCTAAAAGGAGTAAGATTGTGTCAGCCCTTTTTGAGGAGCCCTTTTGAAATCCTTCACAATATTACACAGATGTTGTTTCCATACTTAATTCCTCTAAGCAGCAGGGAACTTAAAGAATTAAGAAAAAGGTCTTAATATATTTTCCAGATCCTATACTAATTTTTTTTTTCTAAAAACCCTACTCAGAGGCAAATTCTTTGGTAGATATTTGAATATGCAAACAAGATGTTAAATTAAGCAAATTACGTAAATGTGCTCTTACGCAAGTTATACGGTGTACCTGTGATCGGGACAAATCAACACGTCAAACTAAGGGCACGTGTGGTTGTACATCATTTTAGTACCCTTAACTTTAGCGCTGCTTTCTCTTAGTGTAAATGTTAATCAGAGAGGCGTGTACAATGAGCCAGTATATTGGAAGGTGAACAGTGATTCAACCCTCTACCTGCCTGGAAAATCCTGCAGCATTTCTTGAAACAAAGGTGGTGACTTTTATTAGCAGCAAGCTGTATTTTATAAACACAAAGCGATCAGTTAACTACCTCAGCTTTTTGGCACACCCGTAAATGAATTGACTTGTCTTTTGGATGGAATTCAAAAAATGACCAATGTCTGCTTCTGTCACTTTTACGCAAACCGCAGACCAGGGCAACATGCCATTCACAATCCTCCAGCTTTGCCCTGGGCTTGGTATGTGAACCAGTGATTTAGTGGAAATAAGTGCAGCTGCCTCTGAACTCAGCCCGAGTTGAAGTCACTTCTCACCGAGACTGGATTTGTACCAGGGCAGAGTTGCAGGGGAAAGAAGAAGTGATCAATCATGTTTTCAGCATGAATGTTACTTGCCTGCTTCTGGCGATTCTTTCATGGCAACACAGCCCTGCTGGCAGCTGTTGAGTTGCTCTTTGTAGTTTCACCCCCATAAAAATGTTATCAAGATGGAGTTTTGGCTGCAGTCTCTTGCAATACCTCCTTCAACTTGTACCTCCTGGGACGTGTGAGAATAAAACCCCAAATAGACATTAGAAAACCAGGAAGCACTCCATTAAGATCTCCCCACAAACCACAGGGCTGGGGAGAGCGGCAGCAAGACACTGCGCTGCGCAGGTTCTCGTTTTCACTCACCGCCTTGGCTCTCCCCAGGCAGGGGTAAGAGCCATGAGTTTCGGCCTTAGATAATTTGAGATTAGTTTAGCATCTGCAGAATCCTTTAGAAAAGCGAGTGTGTGCCATTGAGCTCCTGGCTGTGCAGCTGGAGCATGGGAGAGGCAGTTTGCTGGCTCCAGAGTGGTCAGGGAGTCAGCAGCGGATGCTACTTCTGATAGACTGGCCACAGATAGATGCTCAGAAACCAGGGCAAGAAGTTAATGAATCTCTTTCTTATTCCTTTTTTTTTTCCCCTTTTTTTCCTAATTAGCAAGACATAAAGTAAAAAGACCTGAGCAGGCTGGTTTGGGTCTGTTTTGCATCCAACACTAGTTAGCTCCAATAAAACAAACTGAAACCCGAGAGCGTTTGCAGGGATAAGTCCCACACCAAGGTCTTGCTCTTTTTGTCCTCACTTCAAGCTCATGAAAATCTGTAGGAGAGACCATCTTGACTTTTCATTTTTTCCTTCATTCTGGTTAAATCTGGGATAAAACGCACTGCATGGAATAATTCATATTAAATATTTCTAGGAAATATCCCTAAAATGGACTCTGCTGTCTGGTTATTTTGCTGTTTTCCTGACACAAAACAAAGAAAAGACTGTGTCAAGCTTAATAACTGCAAAATAAATAATGAGGCATTGTTTGCTATGTTTCTTCTCCAGCTTATTGCCCAGGATAACTAAGGGCTTTCTGAGCATTTTTAGATACACCAGCATGAAGCTTCAGGAGGACAATCTTATTTGGTGCCAACGCAGCAAAACTGGGGATCGTGAGAGGACCCAGGGACTTTACCAGAAGTGAGGACCAAGACAGTAGTCAGCAAAGCTGGCTCTCAGCCTCCTGGTCAGAGCAGGGCACACCTCCACTGTCAAGGTTTCTGTAATTTCAGACCCTGTTTCCAAAAGCCGGTCTAGCAGCTAGGACAGGACAGAAGGCAGCCACATCCTGGTACCGCGGGAAAGGCAAATCAGGGGAACATAAAATTTCCATCCTGCGCCTGCAAAATGCTATGATTCTGTGAAAATGTTCAGGTCTACTGCCAGCAGTGTTGGAAATGCTCAGACGGACCATGCTTCAAGCAGAGGCAAATGAACGTGCAGATTAGCAACTGGAAGAGGAGCAAGTGCAAAAATGTTCTTCCTGGCAGGCACATCTGCAGTATAAACACTGACCTCCCACAGGAAGAAAATAAGAATGTGGTATGGTCTTATATCTGTGAAAAGTGGCGTATTCTAATTCTATGTAGTGCTTACATTTTTAAGTACTTCACATATTTCTGCTGTTTCACAGCTGCTTGTACCCAGATCTCTGCTGATGGCTTTTGGAGAAAAACATCAGAGATTCTTTTCTCTGGAGTATGATCATGCTCCTTCCTACAAGGTGCTTTACCCCCGACAGTAGAAGGAACAAGGTTTCAGTGCTGTTTTATGTTTGACTTGTCTTCATCCATTCAGAAATGAAAGTCATCGTGCCTTTTTGCACTTTGTAAATGGAAAAAGATAAATACTTCCTTTCAAAATTATGGAAGAAAACATGTTCTGCCTTTAATACACTGAAAACTCCTAGTGTAAGGTATCAATTTCTATTTTAATGGTGTGAATCCATAGAAAATGCATTTAAATCCATATTTGGATTACACTATCAGTTGCAGTATAAAAAGAGAAACTTCACAAAAAGTCCAGCTGTGTTATTTTAGAGTAAAAGTGTGATAAGTCATAGGAGAATCTAGTTTGATGGAATATAAGTAACTCTTTACCACCCTTCTTTACTGCATTAGCAGCATATGAGTCACACTGGTACTGATTATTCAGCTTCTCACATTGATCAGCCCTCCTTCCTTTAAAATTTCTTGGAAAAAAAATGCTAAAAGCTTTGTTCCAATTCCAATGCTGTGATATGACGCAGGGCTGAAAATTTTAAACTTTGCTCGGTGCCAGAGATACTCACATCTCTGACCGAAAAGCTAATGATCATTTATTCTGTTTCACAGAGAAGAACTCTATGACCCCAAATTATTTTGATTTTGTGCCTGTTTCTTCCCTTAGATAATGCATTTCAAAACCAGGTGTAATACTCCTGCATTTACCTGCGTGTGTTTCAGGCCTGTGATTTGGCATTATGGTTTTGTGTCTCAGCCAAGTAGGCTATATTCTGAGTGCTGCAGAGGAGACAAAATCCTTAGGAGTTAGGAGGTGTTGCACAGCTTCAGCAGTGGTCCACTGCCATGAAAGCTCACAGGTCTCACTGACTTACCTGGCGTTAGAAATAGGGTATAAGTGTGAAATTCAGGGCCACAGGGAACATTGAGTTAGAAATTTCCTCAGGTTTTGCTATGGCAAAACTGAATTGGCTGGAGATTAACACTTAGAAATATGGTAACTTGGAAGCATGACTTTATGAATTAATTATTTTCTTTGTGTAAATAAAAATATCCACTGTTATATGAGAATGAATGAAGTTAATGGAGATCTGTTTTGCACCAAAGTTGTAGTACTGATATACACAAGAGCAGGGTAAGTTTTTTGCTCAATCATTGCTAATTATTTGCAAGCAAAATAAAGAAAAATTTCACACAAGTTTTGGTGATGAGAGTTTGGAAAGAAAATGTTTAACTACGGATACAGAAATTTGTACTGATATTTTGTTATACATTTGGAAGAAGCAACAACTTCTGTAGCATGATGGCCTCAAGAAACCTAAGTGGCCATGGATCAGGCCCTCTCACCTGAGAACGTGGATTCTCATTATTATGGACTGTGTGGTCCCTTCATTGTGGTGAAACATTATTGATGAGATGTGGGATGTAAGCTCACTGCAGCTGGAACTTACTTTTCTGGAGAAAGCCCATGTAGGCCACTAAGAAAGAGACACTCCAATCCATACAGCTTATTGGTTCATAAATAGAGTCTAAAATGTGTAAATCTGGGTTTTCATGTGTGATAGGGATCTTTTTTCTTTCGTGTGATTGCATTCATGAAAATATTTAGTCTGAACTATATATACAGACATATCTAATATTTTAGGAATCTTTTTGGATCATCTCACATTATCTTGGCTGTTTGCAGCTGAACTGAAAGTGCCAGAAAGCTGTCTGAGCTTGATACAGCTTGGAAAGAACCTGACCCTTTAGTAAAGTCAGCAAGTCAGACACAGATAACTGTTTTCTCCGTTCTATGAATTTTCTTTGACAAAATACAAATTGAAAAACAGTACAAAAGTTGCAGTTAAAAAGAATAGAGAAGAAATAGGTATTAAACTTAACCCCCAACCTTAAATACTGCAGAACTTGATTAAGTTTGAGATCATCACTATCAGGTGATTAAAATGTTTTTCAGAGTAGTGTGCTTGAGATGCATATACATGTACATAAAGCTAAACCATGGCATGAGTGTAGAAAAGCTTTTAGAAAAAATTCTATTTCTGTTAAACTTCACAAAAATTCTATGGGAGGAAATGCATTTCTGTCTGCTCTGTGTCAAAATTTTTTTCTGGTAAATATATTTATGGGTTATAAAACTACTAGTCTGTACGAGCAGAGAATCCAGTCTGTTTATGGTAGAATTGCTAGGTGAATGATATGTTTCAGTTCCACTGTAAATCAGCTTGATGGATCAGTAATTGTTTGCACCAGTTAGGAACTTGGATTTATATGTTTTATGGTATATTAAGATGGGAACTGTTGCTGTGCAATGTAACATAAAATGTTCCATTGTATGAAATCTGCCTGGTCTTTTCTTTACTTACTGTTTTCTGTAGCTAAACCATCATTATCAAGGATTTCATGTCATTCAGGTCCCATTTGAGCAATTCTTGGCTCAAATAATTTTCATATTTCACATATTTCATCCATTCATATTTCACATTGACCGCTTAGCTTTGAAAGCCCTCCGAACTAGAAGCTACATGGCTTGTCAAGTGAGGAACATCAGTGGCAGAAATTCCTTCAGCTATAAGGAGCCAAGAGTTGTTCTGCTCATCTCAGGATTTTTCCAGACAATCACAAAAACTAGAAGCAAATCCTTTGTGCTGCTAACGGTGGGCAGCATGACCCATGTTGCCTCACAGGTGGTGGCTTTTGCTCTATCAGGGGCACAGTATGTTGCCTCAGCAGTTAGAAATGGGCTTTATTCCTCTCTATCCCGAAACTGTGCTCCAGAGCGAACGGAGGGATGCTTGGTGCAGCTCTGACAGCTGAAAAAACTTGGTCATAACCTAAGCAGGCTGACTGGAAGGCTGCCCCTCGACAGAGACCTCTCTTCTGCTCTGTATGTCTCTTGTAACTGCAGCAGGTTGACTGGTATCAAAGCAGAAATTAGAATGCAGCCTAGCCAGTATCTAACATTATCCCACTTCCTGATTTTCTTCTGTTACATCCAAGTTCCATACCAGGAAAACTCACTACTTTCCAATTTTTCTCTCATCTGACTGCTGCTAGTCCATGTAGTTGTGAACATTTGACAACCTAAATTCAATCTAAGCTGGTTTTGATCTTGCAGAGCATATACATTCCTATCTAGAGTGGATTAGGATACCTGTTCGGAAGGAATTTCTGGTGCTGACCCCTATATTTCCAAATGAAAAATTCATCACCCATATATATTCTCTAATACTTGCTTAAAATTTGCTGTTTCTACAAACGTTCTTGCCAGTAAATGCAATAGCTAGAACATGCACAGTAAGCAAACACAAAGAGGGCATTGAAACAGTTGAAGAGAATATGTTTATAAACTGAAATGAATATTCATTGGAAACTTTTTTAACAGTGCTCACCAGTTCTATATTGGAATACTGTGTAAAGTTTACACTCCATATAAAGAGTTACACTGTTCCCTTGTGAAATCCGTCTTCTCCACTGCCTCCATATTGGATATTTGCATTTTTAGAAATACCATCTGCCAAACCCCACACAGACTGCAAGTGATTTCCTGGTTATATATTTTGGATATTCTGTGGTTAGAAAACTATGGAGCCATATTACATGTCCTAGCCTCCAGAACATCTGTGAGACTGAAACCACATGAATATAAGCAAGTCAGCATGATAAAAATGATGGAGATTTTCAGTTATATTGTATAGGCATGCTTGCAAAATTTTTTCAGTTTTATAAATGTATCTCTGTATATGTGTTACTTTCTTCTTGTCTGTACAAATAGCTTTTAAATATTACTTTCTGCATTGGATCAAACAAGCTTTAAACTCTTCTCCCTCAAGAATCTGCACTGTCTGTTTTACCTCCCCATCCAGGGCCCTTTTGGGAGCATCCATCTAGGAAGACACACAAATTATGGTAACTATACTATTCATTAATCAAAAATTGTTTTGACTTTTACTTCTTTTGTGTTTTTTTTCTCCACATGCAGTCAAGAAATGGAAACTTTTGGCACACTATGGGGCATATAAATACATTCTCTTGAAGTTCCAACCCCTCTCTCGTGGTCAGGGACACCTTTCATTAGACCAGGTTGCTCAAAGCCCCATCCAACCTGGCCTTGAAAACTTCAAGGGGTGGGGTATCTATGAGTTTAGCTCAGTTGGTTAGAGCAGGGTGCTAATAGTGCCAAGGTTGTGGGTTCGGTCCCTGTATGGGCCAGTCACGTAGGAGTTGGACTCAATGATCCTTGTGGGTCCCATCCAACTCAGAATAATCTATGAAATCTGTGACTTCTCTGGAAAACCTCATCACATTCAAAGTGAAGAATTTATTCCTAATATCTCCTCTAAAACTACCCTCTCTTTGAGTCTAAAGGTGTTACCTCTTGTTCTGTCACTACATGTCCTTGTAAAAAGTCCCTCTCCATCTCTCTTGAAGGCCCCTTTTAGGCACTGGAAGGAGCTATAAGGTCTCCCTGGAGCCTTCTCTTCTCCAGGCCGAACAACCCCAACTCTCTCAGCCTGTCATGTAGGAGAGGTGCTCCAGTCCTCTGATAATCTTTGTCATCCCCCTCTGGACTCCCTCCAACAGAGGTGGAGAATCACCTCCCTTGACCTGCTGGCCACACTGCTTTTGATATAGTTCAGGACAGTTTCTTTCTGGGGGGTGACTGCGTGTTGCTGAGTCATGATGAGCTTCTCATAAACTAATGTCCCCATCTCCTCAGGGCTGCTCTCAATCCATTCTCTGACTAGCCTGTACTTGGGATTGCCCCAACCCACATTCAGGATTCTGCATTTGGTCTCTTTGAGCTTCATGAGGTTCACACGGGCCCACCTCTCAAGCCTGCCCAGGTTCCTCTGGATGGTATCTCTTCTCTCCAGAGTGTCGACCACAACACACAGCTTGAATGGCAAACTTGCCAAGGATGCGCTCAATCCCGCTGCCTCTGCCTCCAACAAAGATGTTGAACTGCACTGGTTCTCAGACCAATCCATGAGGAACACCACTCAACACTTGGAAATTGGTCTTCACTTGGAAATTGAGCCACTGACTGCCAGTCTTTCAGTGAGAACATCTAGCTAATTCCTTATCCAATAAGTGACCCATCCATCAAATCCATGCCTCTCTAGTTTTGAGACATGGATGTCATGCAAGACAATGTCTAGGAAAAAATGCTTTGCAGAAGTCCAGGCAAATGACATCAGTTCCTCTTCCCTCATCCACCACTGTTGTAACTCTGTCATAGAAGGCCACCAAATTTGTCAGGCAAAATTTACCCTTAGCGAAACCTTGTTTGTCTCCAACCTCCTCATTATTTTCCATATGCCTTACAGTAGTTTCCAGGAGGATCTTCTCCAAGATCTTTCCTGGCACTGAGGTGAGGCTGACCAGCCTGTAGTTTCCAGGGTCTTCCTTTTTTCCCTTTTTAAAAATGGGGATTATCTTTCCATTATTCCAGCCAGCAGGAATTTCACTGGACTGCCACAGCTTCTCAAATATGATGGACAGTGGCTTAGTCATTTCGTCTGCCAGTTCCCTCAGGACCTTTGGATGCATCTCATCAGGTCCCATGAATTTGTGAACCTTCAGGTTCCTTAGATGGTCTTGAACCTGATCCTCTCCCACAGTGAGCAGTTCTTCATTCTCCCAACACTTTCTGGTGAAGACCGAGGCAAAAAAACTCATTAAGTATCTCAGCCTTGTCCATATCCCAGGTAACCAGGTGTCCTGTTTCCTTCTGGAGAGAGATCACATTTTTCCTAATATTCCTTTTATTACCCACGTACAAGAAGCTTTACATGTTGCCCTTGATATCCCTGAGAAAATTTAATTCTATCAGGGTTTTAGCTTTCCTAATCTGATGCCTGGCTGCTAGGATAATCTCTCTGTATTTCAACCAGACTTCCTGCCCCTATTTCCACCTTCCATAGGCTTCCTTTTTGTGTTTGAGTTTCCCCATGATCTCCTTGTTCATCCACACAGACCTCCTGGCATTTTTACCTGACTTTCTCTTTGTTGGGATGCATCATTCCTGAGCTTAGAGGAGGTGATCCTTTAACATCAACCAGCTTTCTTGGGACCTTCTTCCCTTCAGGGCTTTGTCCCATGGTACTCAACCAAGCAGATCCTTGAAGAGACAAGTCTGTTCTCCTGATATCCAGGGTAGTGGGCTTGCTGTGTTCCCTCCTCGCTGCACTAAGAACCTTGTACGTCACTTGTCAAGTATCTTTTGCTTTGGCTTCCTCATTTACAAGACTTGGATGATATTTATCTACCTCACAAATCTGTTGGGCTCAGTCATATTTCATGTCGTAAGCACTTCTGGAGAAACATTTGCTGTGTTGTTATATCAGTGGATCATGTTATTCACTATTTTGAAGTTTACAAATTGAAAACCTTAAAAAATGTAAGTGCGTGCAAGGAGCCCAATCCTGCTACATAACTTAGAGCAAAACCACTATAAAAAAATCCAGTGGATATATGTCTGCTTAAATAATGAAGGAGTAATCCAGGCAGAGTCACAAAATGTCTAAATGGTAAGTATAGGTTGGGTTCTCTCCTTTGCTTCTGGGAGGATTTCAGAAAAATGCCATTGAGAGGCAGATCATAGAGATTGTACAGAAGGATCAGCACCAACAAACAGGAGTATTAGTCACATTCTACTAATGTGATGAGGGTCTCTGGAATTTATGGTGTTTCTACAGGGGACCTTAAGCTATAATTTTGTCATAACTAGTTTGCATGATCAAGCCTCTGGCCAGAGAATTGTTCATTAAACCATTGATTGCCATTACGGTCCTTCTCTGTTTAATTAAAACTTTCACAGAGAAATTGCCTTATTTGGACTTCTTTTTTTTTTTGTATTTTACTATCACATGTATATGATTTTATATATATATACATATATATATGAGAGACAATGCAAAAGAATCAGAGTTTTTCCCTTTTATATATATATATGTAATGGCTTATATATATTTACATGCTAGATTTTAACTATTTTATTCTTAATTTCTGTGAGGAAGATGACCATTTTGTATAAAAATAGGTTAACTGGAAAAGTAAAAGTAACAGCTTGCATAGCTGGATTTTAGTTAAATGTATTTTGTATTTGAAAGAGGTTTAATGCAAACTGTATGCATACTTATTTTGTATTCATATATGTGTGTGCATCAATACAATTATTTAAATATATAAATCCAACTGCTTGTAGTGAGAGTGCTATAGCACAGAAGGTAAAGCTTAGTTTAGCGGAGGAAACAAGTACATAGACATAGACAGAGGCTTTAAAATCAAATTATTTCTATTTGTTGCCTTTATCAAAAAGAAGTGTGTGAAATATGGACCTACTGAAGTCCATGGCAAATCTCCCACCATCTTCAAAGGGATCTGTATTTCGCCCTGTGTATTTTCTCAAAGAGAGCTGCCAGTAACATCTGCCAGCTGGAGATCCAGTTAGATGTGGGTTAAGACAAAAGAAATGTGTGTCAGCATTTCATTGCATGACAAAGGGTGAAGGCTTTGAAACTCTGCTGTGGTAGATTAGCACATAAAATGTACTTTTTTCCTTTAAAACAAAATAGAGCAAAACATTTGCCTGATATTTCTGTTTTGGTGCATCTTTGTAGGCATAATCACATAAGGCACAACTGTGAAGTGAGTGTCCCTCACCTGAGCTACCAGGTTTCAGAATGCTGGTGGTCTCATTTAACTTGCAATCTCACCCTTACTCCTCTGGAGATTGTGTGCATACTTTTTTATTTTGTATTCTCCTTTTAATTTTCCAGGGTACTGTCCCATTGCCTTCATCTTCTACCTGGATTGTCACTGAGTAAGGAGGTGTGTCCGTGACCTCTTCAAAACCACTCTATGTGCTTGTAGAAAATAAGCATTACCTAGAACAAGTCTTTCTCCTGGTCACATTAGATGTGCTGCTATTTCACTTATTTCCAATATTATTCAATAAGGAAAGAAAGTAACATATAACCTTAAGTTGGAGAGCCTGGCACTGTTGGACATGTGGTCTATCTAGAAAGGACAACCCATGTTGGAGGTTTGGATTTGCAAGATCCCTCCTGGGTGTTCATGGACAATCCTGATGTTGGCTTCTGTGTATTTTCACCTTAGTCTCTTTAAAATTCTACACATGGATAGGAATAGCTTTATAATATTATTTTTCTGATTAACAGGCTGCACATGGGTAGGAAAAATTGGAAAGTGTAAAGCCTGTATTCCTATGGGCCATGAATTAAAAATGAAAACCACAGGTGGTTTGGGTTTTCTCCTTTTAAATCAAAACACGATGACTGAGGCTTAGCCAAAACCAAAATATGGCTGCCCATGGACATTTTTCAATAAAAGTCCCCCAGATTTTTATACATTCCACTGAAAATCTTTATTGTTAGCATGTTAGGCACCGCAAGTGTCTTGCCCAGAATGTAGTTTCACATTCACATTTTTTTTCTTCATATTCCTAGCGCTTTGCAAACACAGTTCTTTCTTTTTTAATAGGATATATCTATGAGATTGTTCTGTATTGCATCCTGATATTTCTTTAAGAGAGAAATCTTTGTTTTGGCTTGTAATAAACATTATATTATGATAGCCTAAGAGCCTTGAAGTCATGCAGCTAAAGCATTACAATGATAAGAATTCATTCTTTTATCTTCTCTTTATACTATCAAAAGATGTTTTGCTTAGTTTATTCTGTCAAACATTTAATAAGATTAATCATTTTCTGACCCTGGAAATTCAAACACTTCAGTACATTGAAAAAATGATCAGGCATATAAATGGGAAAGATTTACATTGTTTGTCGTGTCCAAGAAGATACAGATCTGTGCAGCAACAAATATTCAAGCTATTGCTCATCATTATGAATAGTAAACTGTAGGCCTTAGAGGGTCAGACAAAGGCGAGTGTTGACTTATTAAATCATGTTCCAGTGTAAAAAAGTAATCAAGAATTAACTAAGTAATAATCCTGCTTAAGCTAGTTAAAAAAAATAAAAATCACTGTGGTTGTTGGAACACTTCCCTGCAGGAAAAAGGCTTTGTGTGTATTCTACTTCTATTTTTTTTATTAACACTTTATTTAAAACCCCCTAGGAACAGACTTAGAGAAGACTTCAGAAGTTTCTTTTTGAAGTTCTCTCAAAATTTGTCAAGTGTCTAAAAATTGCCCAAGAAAGTAAATGGCAACCAAACAACAAATGAAGCAGGAGCCGGAAAGATGGAAACTGGCAGCATTTACAAGCTGACTGACTGCCTTTCTTAGGTTTATTCAGTAATAGAAATGGAGTAAAAAAACCCATAAGTATCTTACTTCAGAAAAGTACCAAACATGCCTCAGCACAGTAAAGATGAGACTTGCAAGTGCTCAGGATACTTACCTGTTGACCGTAAACCCAGGCCTTTAATGTTAGACACACAGACCTGGTTTTTTTGATTATAATATTATTTAGCTAAATGCTGCTAGAAGGTGGGCATTTTCCTAGATGCTTACATTAAGTGTAAATTTAATCTGGAGAATGCAAAATCTTTTGGATAACTGTATCTGCTTGAAAGTTTGAGGCTCTCCTGAAGCTTCCCCTACTGATCACACCTCCCTGCTCATTACACTGTATTTCATCAGCAGTTATGATTACTGGTAAGTCAACCAGTCTAAGAAAACCACAGGGAGACCAATAATACAAAAAGAATGTCTCCATGCCATAATTTCTAATTTTTTGAGCCATCTTCTGTGATTGAGGGCCAGCAGCAGGGCTGCCATGCAATCAGTTGCCAAAAAATAGTCCCGTAACCTCAGCTTAAACTCATTGATCTCTACAGATTCAGCTCAAAAACATGAAACTAAATATAAATTTTTCTCCACTGCCTAACAGCAAATTGAAAAAATCAGTATCTGCCATTTTTGTAGGGAACATAAGGCCTGATTTTTTACATAGGTGATGCTTCTTTACCAGAAGACGTTTCCTTGAAGAGATGAAGTGATAGAAAAGTTTTGACTGGTGAAACGGAGGAAAGATTTTGACTAAATGCCACAATTCTTGAAGCAATGTACTGCCTTGCCAGTGCCAAGGGTTTGCCAGGTGACATGCTTAGTTTCTAGGAATCCACAGTATTCAGTTGCTGCATCCTGAATAAATAAGTGCAGCTAGTTTAGGCATAAGATGCTGATAGATGGCTTTCAAGGAATCATGTTTTAGGCTGCAGACTGCTCTGAGATTTGAAAGACATAAACTTCTGCCACAGTTAATTGTTATATATTCCTACAGCAATGTGTAAGAGGTGTTGACCTTCTGCATGTGCTTCACTTGTATCAAAAGCTCTGACCTCAGCAATCAGGTCTTGAGGAAGTTTCAAGACTGGAAGAGAGAAAGAAAACATTTTACCTGTGGCTGAGGCAATGACAAAATATTTTTTTTAAATTATTTTCAGGGTTTAAAATCAATAAGTTCTGCCAAACTTGAGCCTTCAGGCCTCCTTTCCTTTTTAAAAATTAAAGGAACTTTCAGCAGGAAAAGGCAGACTTAGAAAACTCACTTTACTTTCTAATAAATAATTTAAAATACAGCTAAAACATACCCTAACATTTTTTAGATTTTATCTTAAACAACAGTAATTTGGAAGGAAATGTGTCTGAAAAAAACAATCAGAAGATTCATGTGGATTTAATGATAAACTTCACTGTTAGAGTAAGGAGTGAGACTTTCAAAATACTGAGTTGAGTTCCTTTTATTTATTTCTGGTAATTGAATTCTTAGTATCAAAACTGACATCAACTGTTTCTCTCTAGGATGAAGACAAAGCCTTTGTTTTTAAAAAGCTGAAGTTAGAGTTTCAGGAGCTGAGACTTTAGAAACTGTCAACTAATGAGAATTCATTGACATCATGGGAAGTGGCAACACTGTATATTTTGATTTAAAAACATTCCATCACTTAAGAATGTAATGAAAATTTTCAAGACATTTGAAAGTTCTGTAACTTTTTCTCTAGTGTCTACTAGAGAATAAGAAAATATTTTTATATCTAGGATTTGATTGACTGAGTGTGTTGATAGATGATGTTGTTGGAGGTTTATATAAGTATATGTAGATTGTATAATTTTGTGTTTTAACTATACTGTATATCTACTAACATATGTATTTTTATGTAGTGAGTAATACTGTAACATATGTTCATGTTTTAGTACTTTGGAGGTAGTTCAACTGAAAAGGAAATGGGATTTTGTGTCTCCTGGATGTTTGTTTTGACCTTTACGTGTTCTTCAGCAAACCTGAGAAGCTGAAGTTAGCGGGCAGTAACTGTGACGTGAGTGATGAACATTTCATGGGAGTTAGGAACACTGTCCTGTTTCCATATCTTAAAGTAATCAGGTTTTAGTTTCCGGTGTAATGGTGTTACAGGCAATTATCCTCTGCAGTATATGTTGATATTGGCTGGACTTGGTTAAAACCTGGCACTCACCCATTTCCACATACTCTTGGCTACAGAGCAGGCTTGTGGACTCGCTCCTGTGGCAGGACCAGAAGGGGCACCTCCTCAGAAGCCCACCACTGTGAGAACTGCACAAGGCTGTCAAAGTTAGATCATATCTTTATGAAATATGCATATTATTTGATATATTTCCCTAGAAATGCTGAACTGGAAGACTGCATCTCAAGTAGTTACACAAATAATTTGCATCTGATTGATTGATGTAAGGCCAAATATGAGAAAATGGGCATGTGTTCCAATTCAGCATCTTACAGCTGCAGATACTTTAGTGCACACTATAAATTAATCCCAAAGTGAAACTCCTATGACTTTTTTCCAGTTTACCTGTCATGAATGAGGGGTCAATAAGTTTTTCCATCCTTTTGTCCATCCTATGGGTCTCCTACACCTGTTTCTCATCTGAGCTCTTAAGTCCCACAGCTCTAGGAGCTTGCTATCTCTGGTATTTCAATGGAGAAAATACGCAGGTCAAGTGTGGTATGACATCAGTAAACCTCTTTTGCTCTGAATTTTTGAACTGTTGGGACATCTCTGCCTTGGAGATGGAGGAAGAACATGCTTTCTATGCCTTCTCTGCCTGTTGCCAGCTCCTTCCCTCCTCTTATTCCCAGCAGCTGGAAGCTCAGTTGTGCTTCCATGTTAGATACAATCAAGTAAATATATCCAAGACACATAAAGCCAGACAAGGTTGTGCACTAACATTATTGAGCTTCCTTGTTCCTTTTCTAGCAATCCATGATGCCATCCACCATGGTTCCTTAAATCTGTCATAAATTTTCTTTCCTTTTAGACCTCCCCTTTTGATTTAATGTAATGCAGCATGTACATGTGCACATACAAGTAATGAGATAATGCAGCAAGATCATAGCTAAGATGGGTTAAATTGAGATGTATGTAATATTTATTTTTTATATATGTATATTCCATCAACTCCCCACAGCCTTCAATATGTGATTTGATTGACATTCAGTTTTACAGTCAATTGAGCTGTGCTGGTTTCCATTTGCAAAGTAAACAGCTGCTATTGTTATCTAATTCAGGCTTTGGACAAGCATTCTAGCACATAAGTAATTTTTGATTAATTTCTTGCTTCAGCTTTAGCTTTTAATTAATGTCATCACATATTTTACAAGAAAGACAATGGCCTTCAAAAAAACCCCAATAACACCATAATGAAATAGTCAGTTACTGATCTCATTCAACAAGTTTCTATAAATGTTCAACTCAAATAACAATGACTTTTACATCTCTTGTTCTAATCATTAATGACAGTGCTAATACTCTTCAGACAGCAAAAGCACTTTTTTGATTTTTCTAGCA
Source organism: Pipra filicauda (assembly GCF_003945595.2). NCBI lineage: Eukaryota > Metazoa > Chordata > Aves > Passeriformes > Pipridae > Pipra > Pipra filicauda. The sequence continues at coordinate 2,450,583 of NW_024105087.1, read as the reverse complement.
CGAAGAGAATATACAGGGCAATGTCTTGCATAGCACAATGGAGAAAGCATTTATCACAAGAAAACTCAAAACTTGCTGTTTTGTGCAGATCAATCTGTTTAATCATTTGCTATACAGCAGAAGCTGTAATACCAATGAATCGATTACTTGCTGCACATATTCCTATCTGAATTGGATTTCCATATCTGAGTTCCCTAGAATAACTAAGACTGACCATACTTGGGGGACTGCTCACCTCCTGTGGAAATCTTCTTTTCACATGTATTAGGAACTGCAATTTAACAATCACATCAACATTTTTGCTTTTGGCCTTTAATTCGCTGTATTTCTACCACATATTAAGGCAGGATTAAAACTCTTCTTTCCTTCCTATAATTAAAATGATGCTTGCTGGCTTTTTTCACTCAGGTTTGTGAGGCTTTCCTGCTTAATGCTGGGGTGACTGACAGGCAAGAAATTACTGACAAATAGCAATGTAACTGTATCTACACTACCAGTATTTTCCTGCATAGCTGTAACAGCCTATGCCAGGAGGGGCTGAGTAATGTACTTGTGTCTACAAAAGCCCCACCACTGCAGGATTTGTTATATGAAAGTTGCACTTCAATAGCTAGTGATTATGTTGGTCAGGGTGGGTAGCAAGTTCTTGCAAACATTAATTTTACCGTTACAGTGTCCACCTTGTATCATATAGTAATATGAACCTAAACGCTTCTATTCTAGACCTTGTCTTAGGGAAATACAGAAAGCAGATGAGAAATTAAAAAGTATTTTTTTTGTGACACAGTGGAAAAAATAAAGCAGATAACTATTTGAAGTAATCCTTATTTCAATTTTTTCCCCACATTTATTCTCTGATTTATAACTACTTAACACTATGAGCAATCCAACTTTTCTTCTTTTGTTGAAGTGCTACTTCTGCTTTGTGATCTGGAAGCTGTGCAGATTGTTCCCTGCCAAAAAACCAGAAAACAACAAGCTCTGTGGAAAAAAAAGGAAATGCAGGCTTTCTTCTCATGTTATGCTCAAAATGGTACAGTATTATAAGGTTCTGTCCCTGAAAACAAATCCAGTATTAGCAGAAATCAACATAATTTACAATATTGGTTGATTCTTTCCTTCTTCAAACCAAGGGAACTTCCTTTATAGATTTACATAATGAGAAAATCAAACATTTTTCATTCCCGGTGCTACAGCGAGGACTACAATTCAAGTAGTATAAATCAAGAGAAACTCTCTTGAATAGACATTAACTATAAAATATTTACTAAATATATTTACCTTTGAAGCACTTTGCTTTCTCAGGTGCAGGTTATGGTGCTCAGGAGCCAGGATCCCCGGGGTCCGGACTGTGTGAAGCTGGGAAGCTTTCTCTCGCCTGCTTGCAGGTTGTCATTGACTGCTTTTTGAGAGTGCAGTTGCCCTCTCCTCACCTCTTATTCATAATGAGGTGGAAAGCTTCACAGTCTGCATTTAGTAATTGTGGTGACCTATTAGTGTTACTATTTTCCCACTCTTAGATCTCTTATTTTATCTGCTGTAGGTCATCCACAGACAATGCCTGGCTCATGACAATTCTTGTCTTCACCTGTCCAACCCTAGCCTCTTCTCTAACACACAGTTTGGATTCTGGTCTCAGTTTCCCAGAGCAACCAAAAAAATCATCTGCCAATCCTTAATATTCATCATCTAGGTTCACATTTCTTACAAGATCACTTCAGGGAAGGACATCAGGTCTAGTAAGCCCTCCATGATGCCTGGCAGATGCAAGGCTAGAGGGAAAGAGGAACATTCCACAAAGTCTAGGGAAGTTCTAGTGCTGTGACAGCAATGAGAACATGCAGCTTAGTCTGAGTTTTAGACAAAGCCAGAAGCTGCAGCACAATTAGACAAAGCGCTCTCAGGCGCAGTAATGGTAACCGAGTCTCTGCACAGTTATGATTTTGTGTGTGTGCATATGGAAGAAACACCAAAAAACCCACCCCAAAATCAACCCAGTGTTGGGAGTACAGAGGAAAGGAGGGATAGAGCTTTCTTAGAGAAGTATCCTCTCACAGGCAAGGCTTCCCTACCTTGTGTAAGAGGAATTTCTCAATACACCTGAGCACTGTATATACTTTTGTCATCAAGAAAGCAGCATCAGCAATGGGATAAGCACAGGTTAGAGATGACTCCAGTGACACCTGTGCAGTGTCACTATTTGCTAAAACACCGTCTAGCACTGTCCTCGTAACATACTTGTTAAGGACAAGAGAAAACACAGCTAGCAGTATGATATGCAGTGTTGTAAGGTTGAACATCAAATGCAACACTGAAGCTTTCAGAAGTTTTCAGCATTTTCAACTTCTTTAACTCCTTGTCTTCCCTAACACAAGCATGTTTTGTACTTGGATCTTATTGATCTGACCTGAAGGATGGAAAGAAGCGATGCAGTCTGCCTGAGAGCTGAATTGACAGTAGTAGAAAAATGAACACTTTCTCTGCTCACTACCAGAGGGGAATATATATTTTCTCATACCTAAGTGCACAACAGATATGGTCATGAAAACCTGGGTTAACAACTGGACAACTCTGGGAAAGTAATTTTGTGGAGGAACACCACTTCATAAATGTCAGAAACATTCTTACTGGAAGACGTAGAACCTTAATTAAAAAAGATGTTGTCTCTCAGGAGATACTGAACAAGGAACTGAGATTATTACCAATGAATATCCAGGACTTGCTCAGATGGGTCTAAGAGCTGGTGATCCCCATTTCTGTCTCTCTGTCTCCACTGGAGTGGAATGTGGGTGCATTATTACCATGACCAAGACCATCTGGGAAGCAGAGCCTATTATCATGCTGTCTTGCACACTGCCCACAGTTTTGATGTGGGGGAGAAAAAAAAAAACACAAAACCAAACTTTTTTTTCATGAAGGAGTCATATGGGTTGTTCTCAGTACCACTGAGTTGCATGAGGTCTTTCACAAAGTAAAAGTAGGAAAGAGTAAAAAAGGTAAGGTTCCTAGCTTGAAGCATCAATGATGTGAGGTCCAGTCTTGCACTAGAAGTAAGCTTTAGCAGGTGTGTAACTGAGAAACCAAGACAACATTCGAAGCTAATACCAAATATTGCAAGAAATTGCTTTGAAACAGGAGTAAGCAGGGACACCATTTGAAACCAGGTAAAGTTTGTTTTCCTCTGCAGAAACAGAAGAGCTGTGAGATTTCCCGATGCTGTTACTGAGTGACAATAACTGCAATTAATGGGCAGGATGCTATCTGTGTGGGTGACATTGTGCTGTAGTGCTGCCACCTTTCAAACAGTCGTTTATAACAATGGAGAGCAATTAAGTGTATTACAATGAAGAAAGCTAAAGGACAAGAAAGAAGACAACTAGGATGTTGGGTTTTTTCAAAAAGAAAGGTAAGTTTTTATCACTAGTGACGTGGCATCAGGACTTTGAACTGTCTGCTTCTGTGACTAGCAACCTTTCCAAGATGATAATCCAGTAGGAGAAAGATGTGGTAGCAGGGCTGGAGAGCTAGAACCGAGTGCCTATGGAGTATCTTGGGAAGTCAATGGCACGGTCCTCAGCCCAGTGGCTGGGGGAGGCCACAGCCCAGCACTAATGCCCTGTTACTGGAGCAGTCCTCTTCAAAAGCACCTGTGGAGGTGGAGACAGCTCTGCAGCCCTGGGTGATCTCAGTGTGCAAGACACTCCTGAGGGCTACGTTCACAGTCAGCTTCAGATTGGACTTGTTTCAAAAGGATTAAGGATGTTAATTAGTGGATTTATCCCTTTTAACACAGATGGTCTTGGATCCAGACTCCTCTGACCCAGAAATATTGTCATGAAAGTGGTCTCTTTGCTCAGTGGTGGATTTTTGAAGTAACATTCATAAACTTCCACCTCCCAGCAACACGACTCAGCATGGTGGCCGCTCTCCCCAGACCACAGGGCTCAGTGGTGCAAAGGGAGCAGGAATGTGTAAGACTAATCTCTTGGATACTATTGTGAACAAATGGCTTCTTTTCCACTTCTTGATGAAAACAATCAGTCCAGTAGATGTTAGGTAGAAGGAGATGTTAGGCGGAAGGAGATGTTAGGCAAGGAGACTTAGGGAAGAAAAATCTATTTTTCGTATTAGTATCTCTAATCTTGTGCAGCTGGAGTATCTAGGTCACCAGAAACTGAGCTCCCATAAAAGGAACAAAGCATTACATATAAGTATATAATTTAAAGAAAAAAATACTTATAAGTACGTGGACCACAAGATCCTCCGTACTGGCTCAAAGCAAAGGTCAGTTTATCCTCCAGTCTTGTAGGGATGCTGGCACACACAGAGGTTGGTTTAAGTGATAATTTCCACATTATGGTTTGCAATTTAGTTGAATTGGTCCCTTCAGTTTTTTTTTTTCAATAGGTACCATTTTTCTTAATAGAGCACTTCTCGGTTTTACAAAATTTTAAAAACACTCCTACAGATCCAGTTTGAGACAGGTCCTTCAATTCATTTCTCCTAGAGTTCAGCTTTGGTTTGGGAGCCTGCATGACTGATTCTACAAAGACAAGTTACAAATAATTCATGTAACATTTCTGAGAGTTTTATTGTCACCAAGAACTTTTCTTCTCTCAGATCCGGGATTCACCCCACTGACTTTCTGACAGACTTCCTGCTCCTGAAACATTTGAAAAAGGTTTTATTATTAACTTTTATTCTTTTAATGAGTTCCTTTAATAAGTTGCTCCTCACTAAATTGGCATGCCTTCCTGTGGTTTAACATTTAACTTGTCAAAATTTATGCACTTCTCCTTTCTGGGATGTGATTTGTTATTTCTGAAGGGTATCACTTTTACCTGTAGCCACCTTTCCTCTGCTACCTGAGCTCTTTTCTGAAACTTCTTGCTAGTGGTGTATTTGGAGGGCAGGTATACCTTCCCAAGTGTTTAGTTAAACAAATCTCCTAATTGCAAACATTTTATTCCTTTTTTTTTTTTGTACTCCTCCTTTCCCTGACCTTTTATCTACCTCCCTCCCTCATTTTATGTGATATCCAAATGTTGGACTGGGAGTGTTTCTTACCTGACATGACAGTGCTGAATTTGAATACAGTGCAGTCATTATTACATGTGGACGAGGGTCAGTGGTCATACCTTCCATAGGATCCTGTGCACTACTCAAGGAATAATTAAAAAAGGCTGAAGTTGTGCCATTTCCCATTCCTTCAGCACCAGCAAGCAACATTGTCACCAGGCGGCCACTGTCCTTCACCCTCACCTGAAATTCTTCTTTTCATGTGTCATTCAGAAAACTGAATAACAGCCAAGCATGTCAGGTTTTTTTCTTTCTTTTATTTTATAAAATTATCATGATAAAAAAGTGTTCCAGGCTGGGATTTTGTATGCCAAGTTTCAGTGCAGAGTGAGTTTTTATGACTGAGTTATAAACCCCTTAAAATATGGTTTTATAATGGAAATGCTGACACAACCTTTATACACACACGGACATAATTCTAGATGATGTAAAATACCTTATATGGAAAGCCAAGATAAGTGGATTTCTGCTATAAAGAGCAAGTAGAAGATGAAAAGTACACCTTTTAGTTAAGTGTTTTCATTCTTTGTTTTAATTTTGATCAAAGAACAAATCATATATCTAGAAGGGTAGGTTTTTATAGTCATACTTCATGTTTGTATAAGACTAAATTATGTTTTTAATCTTTCTAGCTACCTAGAGTAGTTCTTCCAGGAATATCATTGTTTCCCAAGGCAAAAATCAGACTTATGCTTGCTATTGATAAATCAAAGGAATTTTATTAAAAAAACTGGAGAATATCACTGGAAATATAAAGCAGTGTTTTCAAATAATACAGCACTCAGAGGAAAGTGTGTTAGAAGTAACAGACTGGATATAATTGAAACTGACCTCATAAAATCTACAATGTATTTTTGTGATGCTTCTTTTCAAGGTCATTTCAGGACAACTGAGTATCTGGGAAGTAATGATACTCATCACCAAACAACACTCAGAATTTATGTCAGCTACAGATCAAAAACTCTGGATATTTATTTAATGATTATGTGCAATATCAAAATCCCTTAAGTTGGAAAATCATCATGATAACAACAGAAAATATTAGAACAGGTTACTCTAGTGATTTTCTATACTTAATTCTTATTTCAAAGTAGAGTTTTTTCTAAAAGCAATGTTTCAGTTTAATATTTCAGTTTGTTTTCTTCTGCATGTGATCTTTTATTTAACTTCATAAGGATAGGAAAGGGAAAAGGGACATTTTTAGCCTTTTGGTAACCCGTGATGTGCAAGTTAAAATTTAAGACCTTGGATTGCATTGCACTTCTACATTTGCCATCATCTCAGTTTTGGGGCTTTTCAAGAACGTACTGAGAAAATATTTTTTTTCATTTAAAGATATTCGATTTTAAATATATAAAATACTTTAACAGCAACCTATAAATTGATTTAATTGGTCAGATTTGTGCCTCAGTGACCTTTTCAAGACTAGTTCTTTTTATCTCTATTTGAGAGAAGAACCAGCTGTGAAATATTGATTGTCCTTATCTTCCTGACACCACGGTTTCTGTCATCGGTTGGGTGGAAGTGCACATCCCCTGCATAACTGAAGAAGCTGGGCTGCTGATCAAGCCTCCAGCTTCCACTGGCTGGAGGTTTGCAGAGTATTTTGCACTATGCCTCCAAGTGTCTCTGCTGAAATAAAAGGGGGGGCTTAAAACTTGAGGAAACTGAGCATTTTTTTCCTTGCCCTGAGCAGGTCTTCCCCAGCTGCAGTGATAAAGATGTCTATAAAAACATAGACAGACTTTAGCGAGGAAGAAATGTAGGCACAGAGAGATTATGTCACTTGCCCCAGAGTGTGCAGGAAATTTGTGGTGGGGCCAAGAAGAGGACTGAGGCGCTCGGCTTCTGCACCTCAACCACAAGACCATTTCTTTTTTCCTCACAATTAGTGTAACAAGTAACGTCACTGCTGTAGGGCCTAGCAAAGAAAGCACTGCGCTCTGCTAAACAGCTGCTCTGTTACAGACTGGAGAACAAATATTTCTCCGTGAATGTTCAGCCAATCTCTGAAAATTCAATCGAGAACTGAAAATGTTGGTTACAGCCATGATTATTTTCTTAAAGAAAGATACAGAAAAGAAAATGTTTATTCAAATTAAAACAAACTATTTTCTTCTTTACATGAAATTCCATTTCTCAGCTTTTGAAGCAAACAGATGCTAATACAGAAATATTTTTTTTCTTGGTTTCAGTATACACTTTAAATGTTAATTTGTTGTCTCTCTGATTTTGAGTTAGTCATCAAATATTTTCACAAGGAACAAAGGTTCCTGTACAGCAGGATGCTGCAGGTATAGCAGAACCCATGCCCAGGGCTGGTTATGCTCCAGATGCACATGGAGATCTAGTCCATCCTGGAACTGCGACACTATCAGCACTCCCTGGCTTCCATCCTGCCTGCTGACACTCTTATGGGAGACTGGGACTGAGGCGAGCTGGAGTTTGTGAATATGACTGAAACCTGCAAAGGGCATCAGAGGTGAAATTACTTTGAAGCAGTGTAAGTTGGGACGAAACTCAAAAGCTGATGAATTCCTTTTGGGCAGCTCTGCGTGAAATTCTGTGTGAGGTCATGAAAACTGACTATACATTTTTATTCTCTGAAGACAGAGAGAGATGTCAGGTTGCTGCTCCTGAAACGTCCAGGTGTGAAGTGAGAGCTGCTGTCAAAATGTTTACAAGGAGCACCAACAAAAAGGAATAATTATGAAAAGCAGAAGAAAATCCTTAGTAGGCTGTACCCCTCATGAAGAAAGTAATAACCCAGGTTCATGTGAACACTGAAGCATTTGCTTATACTTTGAGATTCTAAAAAAATGTACAGTTGGCTGACACTGCATATGCAGGGAAGTGTTATCCAAAAAAAAATTACAGGAAGAGATGAAACTGCTAGAAGAAAAAAGCGTTGGGTTATGCGATAATGGTGCAGGTTCTGCAGAAGACAGACTATAGATATTTCTGACAAAACTAGATTACTTTTCTACCAATGAACACGCATTCATTTGTTGAACCAACGGACCAGAGAATTATAGCGACCTGTTAAACACAGCCCCACGCTCCGCTCTGGTGAGGCTGCGCGCTCCACTGGAGCCAGCAGCGATGAACATGCTGTTGCACTGGCAAGATACTGAAACTGTGTAACTGCAGTTTATACAAGAGAAACTCGCCTGCCTCTATCACTCACAGAAGCTAAGGAGAAAGGGTTTTACTAAAACTATTGCCTTCTGTTCTGAATCATATGTGGTAGTTCAGTTTATTCTGGGGTAGATACAGGCTCCATCTAAGTAACGTGTCAGAGGTACTTGCCACATTGAGCAAAATTTTCCCTTTTCTATCTTTGTATTTCCTCATTTTCCACGACACAATACAATGATCCGTAGGTGATGGAATCAACTTCAGAAAGAGTTGAAATCTGTTGCTGCCCAACCCTGAAATACAAGAAGCTGCTTTAGCTTTGAACAGAATGATAATGTTTATTAATTTCATCGATGCTTCTGTTTTGAAAAAGGGGGTAAGCAATTCTGACAATATAAAAAAAAGGTGCAAACGACTCTTCTAGTTTCGCAGAAACGAAAAATACTATATGAGGGTCCTCCTAGAAACAGCATGGAAAGGTTCCAAACTCTTGAGTTGCATTAGGTCAAGGAGAGTTACGAACAACTACATATGACCTTCATATAAACTGCATAACTGTAGTGCTCAAATATTTAATCATCTTTAACGTGCATAATGTGTCTAATTATTTAATTTACTTTAATGATAGAGGCTTTTTGTCAGTCCAAAAGATTTTGATTCTGAACTAACTATGGTGAGAGTAGTACTGGATAAAAAACTTCCTGAGTTATTCACAGTATTTCCTAATAAGAAGACAAGTACATTTAGGCACATTAAATAGCTACAAATGGTGCAATCAACCTCTGGACAACAGTATTTCAGCCTCTTGGTGAGCATATCATTGGCATACTTTCCTTTTTGTTACACAAAACCCCAAGTGATTTGTATTTGTTGTTCTCTGTCAGTTAAATTATCCTTAAAAGCATTAAAAACTTGCATATATTTTTATAGAAAAACAAAATAAAGGTTTAGTTCAGTAATGGGGTAAAATGAGAATTTTACAGTTTCTGGTGCTCTGCAAAACACAGCCAGAATTTGGGGCAGATTCTTGGATGCTGACAAACGTATTCCAGGACTGCAGTGAAGTGTTCAGTAGCTCCTGGGAACAGACTTGATCCTGAAGTCACTATTTATGCATCGCTCTTATTCCAATCTGTGGGAGTTTTGCATGAGTTAAGTGTCAGTCACTTTGACATTTAGCCCAGCTGGTTGAATGATCTACCATGACTATATGGTACATTTTAATCTGAATTTTCTTCTCCATACAGTGTTCCATCTCTTGCTTTGCTACCTGTCCTCTAGCTAGTTCATGAATGCCAAAGGCATCATTTAATGTATCTGGTTTAGAAAGCGGCCTTGGAAGGAGTTTGCTTGCAAGGAGCGATTGGTAGATGAGTTAACAACTGGGATGGAGAGGAAGTCAGCTGGAAAAAGAGACAGGAATTTCAATTTTACCACTGAAGCACATGTGAGTGTACCTCTTTGCATGATTCAGCTCCCTGATGGTGTAAATGAGGATGAAGTCAGCGGGGTTTACCCTTGCATCAGGCTCAGAGAAGCGTGTGGGTTCAACTGTAATGACCAGAACAAACCACATTAGTAGTAGTAACTATAAGCTGAAGGAAGTGTTTCCTGTGAAATGCTACTTGACAAATCCATATCATTTTCATTCTGTGAACATAGCAGCTTGCAATTCACAAGCGTATCTACTATAAAATTTATAATTTGCCTCATTCCTTAGCCTTTGTCTTGTCCTTTTTTTTTTTTTTCTTGGTGGAGGATCTCAATTTCTTACTTATTTGAGACATCTTGTTTTATTTGGGCTCACAGATCCTATGGTATTGCAGGTCACTGATGGGGCAAATGTAACCTGCATGATGAAATATCTCAAAGAAAAACCTGATAAAGCCCAGTGCAAAATTCATCTTCAGCAAATGCTGCCTTTTGATTGCTGAAAACTTTCTCAACCTGAATGTTCATCCACAACAATAATCACTGAGAATTAACTAAAAACGTCTAAAATTTTCTTTCCCAGAATATAATTTCAGGTTCTTTCCCCACCCTTATCCCTGTCAACTGATTGAAATTTTTTCTTTTACATTCTTACACTGATTTTCCCTCTTATTCTGCATTTCCACTAACATGTCTGTCTTGTCTCTGTTCTATACCTATTTTCTTTGGCTTCAGCTTATTGTAGCATTTAAGAATATGTTTATCTTGGAGCACACAAGCAATCCTGTTTCTCTGTAGTGGGATTAGTTATGTACCCAAGGACTTTATTTAGCCAGATTTTTGCTTCCACTATACTATTCTATTTAAGAATTTATCTGAAATGGTGTGGTGATTTTCATCCAAATTACATCATCATCATATTTTCTGCACTAGAGAGATGGGATTAGCACGGGGCAAGCTTGCCATGCAATAATATTTCGAGTGTCAAAACTTTGCAATTTGTTTTTAGCTTTAGTCTACTTCTGTCACCTTTTTTTTTTTCGGGAAATGTGCGCATAGGTGCTTTAAACCAAAAAGAAAAATTTACTTCTAGAAAAAACTTTCTTGTGATCCAGACAATTATTCTGGATCCTAACACAGACATCTATAATAATTTTCTACACCTCCTGTGTATGATGTGTCTATGTAGAGCTGACATATGTAACAAAAGACCTATAGGTGACCCATTCAATAAAGCATCTTGCTGGGCAATTAAAATAGCAATAAACAGATAATCTTAGGCATTTGCATTCCACCCCAGATCTATCTTTTAGCTCTCTAGAACGTTTTTGTAAAGAAGATAATGTTCAATTCGAGAAAACATTTAGCATCTTTAATTATTAGGATTACGAAAAGTTATCAATCCCTGGCAAAATTATAAAGACAGTCAAAAAATATAAGTATCATTTTCTTGTAAATTTGTTTAAATATGCATGAACTGTTCTTTGGGCATGAATTCATGGTTTTGCACCCCAAATCTGTGAGTGAAAATTTTAAGTTATACCTCTGTAAATCACAGCTTGACCACCAGCATTTTTTTTGGGTAGTGAAACATTTTGATACCATGCTCAAGGGTATCTAAAATGTGAAAAGCCCCTCATTATGGGCTTAAAAGACCTACAACCTTCTTGTTTTGTAGGAGTTATGAATCATGTGAAGTCTATCTTGAGGCTCTAATCAATCTACTCTTCAGCAGTCTCCAGTGAGTTTCAGTGTTCAAGCTGAATATGTCTTTTGCAGAGAAGCACTGACAAATGCATAAAATAGGATCAGATGTCATGGCAAGAGTGTTGGTGTGCAAGCCCTAACAGTCAGTATAGCAAACCTAAAAGAATCTTTATTTTCCTCAAATAGATAACATTCTGCTCTTATATTTTTTTCCAGTGAATTAACCCTGTTACTACAGTAAAGCAGCATGTGACTGGTGAGTAAGAAAGAAAAACCAACGTGACCTGTCTCTGAAGTAATTTCTTAGTAAAATGAGAGACTTCAAACAGACCACTGTGAGAACAAGAAAACTTGGTAAAGACAAGGTTATCTGAAGCTCTGCACTAGCACTATTCACTTTCAAGGAGCCCACCACAAAGACTAATGTATCAAAATTCAGCAAGTAAAGGAGAAATCATGTTATTTTACAATTTAGACATATCTATATATGCGTATTTACATATATATACATATATATAAATATACATGGGATATAGGTACATACTTGTTTCTTGCAGTCACATACATGTCCTTCCTTATCAGATGGCTACCATTTGAGAAGCATTTGGAAGGAGACCTATATTCAGAAAGTGTAGCAGAATGCAAGGCTGACCTCTTCAACAAACTTTTTCTTTTCCAGGCGCTTTTTGGGGAGCTATCTGTTATTATTCCCATATTAAAAAGGATGGAGAATATTGTGATCAAACGGGATGCTGTTATTGATTAAAAAAGTCCTCAGAGGCTACATGAAGTGAGAAATAAAAGTAACCTCTGCAGTGAGTCTGTGTCAGCCCTCCTTTTTTTTCTCTTTCCATTTATTTTCCCAGTAGACACATAAAACGTTGGGCCATTGTCAGTATAAAACTTGTTTAACACACATCTCGTCACCAAAAAGTTAAGTCATAAGAGGTTTAATGCTTGTGTTTTAAAATAGTTATATGATAACTAAATTGGCTAGCTAATTTCTGCTGCCTCACAAAATACCTCCCAGTCTGCCTTGCTCCATCCCATTTCAGGCACCCAAGCAGGACAATAATTTGTCAGATGGAAAAGAAAGTGCCATCCAGAATATTTATTTGCACCAGCTGTTCAGGCCTCTTCAGAGGAGAACTCCTGCTGATACATGGCAATTATAATTTAAACAAAGATATTCTGCAGACCACAGATTCCTGTAAATCTCCATTATAATTCACATAAACAAAATAGAGATGGAGGGTTATATGGAAGGCTAGGTACTGCAGCAACTTTCTTCAGCATATAAATGGTCTCATACAGTTTGAGAGTGCCAATTAGGAGCTGAAGTCTCAATTTAAGGCACAGTTTTTCTCCACTACCACTTAAACTCTATTAAATATAAATACTTCATTCTCATTAGTGACTGAAGGAAGGTTTTATTTTCCAATAAAACAATGTAGAAGTCATGAAATCTCAAAATTATGCAGCATTAATATCTCCAGTAGACATTGCAAAGGTGTTTTTTTCAGAACACAATCCTTGAAAGAACTCTGAGACTTAAGCGGAGGTATGCATTTAATACTCTATCATTCATCACACACATGGTGCTTAGTTCTTGTTTACAGTATAATAATCAGTGCTCTGCAACCTACTGTGGAAGTTCTGCTGTGACTCATTCAGTGCTGTTAGATGACTGGATGACCCAACTAATTAAACAACTAGCTGAAGTCTATAATTCTTGGACATGTCTTGTCCCACCCAGAAGGTTATCCTGCCCCACTCAATATAAGGAAGGTAAGCAGATAGGATTAGCAAAATATGCAGCCCTGAAAAGGAGAAGTATCTTCTGTTCCTGGCTGGGTTCCTGCATTTTTTTCTACAAAGTCCTGTTTAGATGGAGGGAGGGCAAACATATAAACCTTTTTTCTCCCTCTGCCTCCAGCCACTGGAGCTCATTTAACAAGAAGCTACTGCTCTATTTTAGAAGATCTCAATGCTGTGGATTACAGGCCACCTATATCCCAAAACAATGACCAGCAAGTGGAGAGATCTTGTTGCAGAGAGATGTTCGTGGCTGGTGTCTGTCAAGACCAGGATTTCAGGCAAATCCCTCTCATTACTGATGATGGGCAGCTGCATGAGAAGCATGCTGTCTTTAGGTTAATCCTTGCTCATGCTGTGGGCTGTTTTCCTTCCTTTTCTAGTGGAACTTTATTTCTAGAAATTCTAACCCACATTCTGCAGCTGTTTGGAGAGTGATCTCGTCCCAGGGATGCTATGCAAACTAAACTACTTCGGGCGCGAAAAGCCCTTCTCTTTTCAGGGGAAGACTTTCCAACACTGCAGCAGAGGAGTTCCTCTACCTGGGTACAGCTCCCACAGCCGTACCTGCTGATGCCCTACACCCTGACACCACAGACCACAATGGTGCCCATTACCCTCTTGCTCATTCCAGCACACTGCTCCATTTGTAGCTTTTTCTCCTTCCTTGGCTACTTTTTATGGCAGCTCATCACTATTTCTGTCACTCTTTCCTCCTTATTTTTCCACTTTACCTGGTGTCTCTTGGCATGTTCGATAGGTGTAAACAGACCCAAGTCAGTCTTGGCATCTGCAAGCATAACTCCTCTGACATCAGAGTTAGGGCCACTACTAACAGGATGGACTTGGCACTATGGATGCACTGCACATCTCAACACAAACCAACAACTTTGTTATCTCCTTTATTGGTTTCACATGCACCTGCTACCTCTAAGCCCAACTGAAAACTGTGCTTAGATCTCATAAAGGTGAAAATTTCCTGTAGTTCACTGCACCCTCTCAGCAAAAAAGCACTCTGTCTTCCTCACAGTCTCCCCCCCAGTTTCTCCCTTTCTCCCTCCAGTTTTAGGAATCAGTAGAAGTAGAAAGTCTAGGTTTAGGGCCTTGTGGTGTTGACTTTTGGCAGTTTTGTTATGGTTTTTACATAACATATGTAAACATATGTCTCTGGCAAAAGTAAAGTGTTCTCCTAAATGAAAAGGTGCCCAGTATGATTTTCTATTAATTTTGAGTTCACAAAAAAAAAAAAAAAAGAAACAAAGTGCTATAACAAATCATTACCATGGTCTAAAAGTAACAAACATTTCAGACTCTGGGTGAAAATTTATGCATTTGAAATGCAGACTTATTCAAGCCTTTCAGTGCTGGATGGTTTACAGTAAACACCTAGATAATGCTTCTTGGGAGTAACCAAGTATGTCTATTTACTGGATTCTGATTTGAGAAGAGATACCAGAGAAAATTGCTTGTAAGACTTCCACTTGCAGAATAGTGGATAAATCTCCCTTTATTTTGAGAATATTTAAACGCTGAATTTATCAGGGCCACATAAAAAGTGGGAGGTTGCCAGATGCAGGGGATGTGATTTTCCTTCTTCTGTAAACACAACTCAGCAGCAACCAAAAGAATAAATTTTTGTGTTAAGTAAATTAAGGTAATAAATACACAGTGTCTCACACTAGCTTGTGACATTAAAGTATGAAAACAGGAACAGAGGGGTAGAAAACATGAAGAAAAATCTGCATATTTTACAAGAGGTGTGGACAGAGAAGGGAGAACAGGAAATTGCGGAAACTTTTATCTCAACTACTTAGGACTTTCCCTGGGGATTCCATTTCTCTGTAGTCTTCCTCTACCTTGCCTGACACTCCCTATAAAGCATTTTATGAGACGTGTTAAGTATTTTATGCAAAAATTAAGTTGTATTGGATTTCACTGTTGGTCAAGGCAAGAAGGACACATTGCCAGAATAGGTAGTTAATCTCTTTCATCTTTCCAATGCTGTCATTAATGCTTATCTGTTCCCATAGGTATTGCAAAGTCATTTGTTTTCTCCAGTGGCACAGTACAATAGTAAAATCCTTTGATTTGACATACTGGTTGTTTGTGATGCTGTTTTTTCATGTTCATTTTGAGATCAGATTTGAGCTTTCTTGTCTGTGATGTTTCTAATATGCTCTCTAGCTTTTCTTTTCTGGGAACTCAGGAGATTAACTTCACATTTTTGTCATCCCCCTGTGTGAGAGTGGTTTGATATCGATGCATGTGCGGTAAGAGCACTTGTTTTAGATCATACTATTTAAAGACCCTATGAATGAATTGACTGAATCTCTTTGTGGGGCTTCCATCTCAGTTATCATCTGATAGCCTGTCTTTTGCAATGAAAACCTGCCTAGGTCTGCCCTGCTCATATTTAGGTAAAGCAGGAACCCATCACCAGCTCCCATATCCTGTTCTGATGTCAGAAATGAGCTTTCTTGATTCATAAGGAGACCTTGACCAACTCAGTCAGCTTCTTGGTCAAGCAGAGGGAATGTCTTGTTTGTGACAGTAAAAGGTTTGTCCACAATGATTTAGGGTAAACAAAATAGCTGAGGTCATTAGCAAATTCTCTTTGTAAAAAAAAGTTTAAATGCCTCTCATGTCAGGATGTCTAGTTTCAGGAGAAGACTATGCCTTGCATTCTGTTGTTTTTGAAAAATGTTTCTAATATTGCCATTAATATATCTGGGAAGCAAATATAATATAAATTAATTATCCTAAAAATAAGTCCTTGTGAGATGTTACATTTTGCATTTGGTTATCAATGTATCAAGATATTTGACCTGCATCATGTCTATAATTGCTCAGTTACTTTTGGTAGCTATTCCTCAGCATTTCAGGACAGTATGTGGTGTGTGAATTTGTTTATTTATGCACATGGAACTGGAGAAGTCCTGATGAATCTGAGGGTGAGGAGGCAAATGCTGGGCAAAACTTTCCTGGGGGAGATGAGAGCAATCGGCTTCATGGTGACAGGGGCCACTAAAAACTGGTCTCCTAAGATCTGTTACCGCCAAGGAGCACAAAGATACAAAGAAACTTCCTCTGGAGTGTTTGAATTAAAAAAAAAAAAAGAAAAAAAGTAGAAAAAATTTACTTCTCTGTTTATTTTCTCAACTTGAATGTTGAGACCAAGGCTTGGGGTGGCCCAGCCACCAGGAAGGTTATATGAACTCTCCAGACTACTATAAAATGCGAATATTTACAGACAATATAGGTAGCTTGCCACTCCAGAGATGAACAGAGGATATGTAGATGTTGGTAAAGGAAGATGCCACTGATGTGTGAGATTATTATATCAAAAAATTCATAAGAAAGTAATTTGATCTTAAAATTCAAGTCTGAGCTTTAATAGCTCCAGTAATTCTTAGCAAACAGAACAAATTAAGGTAAATGAAAACTAATTTCATACTAGAGAACAAGCGCCTGTGAGAGGTAGCTTTTGCCCCTGCCTTGTTTGTTGACTTGCAGAGGGAATGAAGTTGAATATTTCAGCGTGGTTTAGTAAAATCCATAATTTTAAAGCACAAGAGAACTTATTTTCACTTCCTCAGGACTTCAATCCTTTAGTTCACTGCAGGTAATTAAACAGCAATGCCAGCACAGACTTCAGTGTGAGCACCTGGTGAATATTCTTCTGGTCTGTACAATGGCATCTAATATAATTTTTTTTAATATTGCAGAAGGTGATTTTACCTGACTGAGAACAACATTTCTGTGTTTTTTCCTTCTTTCCAAATGAATCTATCTGTGGCCTCTGTTTTTTCCATTACTATCAGAGACACATAGCAGTATTGATCATCGCTTCTTCTTCTGATCACAGTTCTGGTAGCTGAGGTTTAATAAGTAATAAAAAGGAAGACATGGGACTGATTTTTTTCTTTACACTGGAATGATTGTGAGAACTTATGTCCGAGCCCAACTGCACATCAAGAGCACATCAAAATGAGTTTTACTGCTTTTGTTAGGCTTTTACACAGTAGTTTCCTTTGAAGTAACTCAGTGCACAAATGGAGGAGACACTTCCTGGGGTGCCAGAAAAATGAGAGCTTATGGCATAATTCCTCCAAAGGACACAAAAGTATGTAATGATCAGGTCTACTGATCAGAACAGTGCAGGATTTGTTTAATACACAGTATAATGGCCTTTTTGTTCTATACAGACCAATATTTTTCAGGCTACCCTGTAAGGAGGAAAACACTCCCTTCAAAAGTCAGCATGAACATCTGAGAAGATGTTCATGCCCATGCAGAGTTCATGAAAAGTCTCTGGCTCATTTTGTTTCCTCCTATTCTGCATTATTTTTTTGTCATGAATTTAGATTCATCTTTACTCTGACTTTTTTTTCCCTGCAAGAGTATAATCTGATAACCTTAGTAATATTAAAAGCACATGGCTCATCCACTCTTCGGCTTGTAGAAGAAGATGAAAAGAGGCCTCATCTGCTTTCTGCAGTCTGTGATGGTCATGTTAAATTTGGGTACTCTAATAGAAGTTTTAGGGGATTATTGAAACTGCTGAAAACTCCTTCTTTCACAGAAGCCATAACAGTAACTCTCTAGGCTTGAAGGTTGGCTCCTGTTTTATGATTTTTTTGATGAAGGTGGCACATAATGATTTAATAACCAATAATGCTAAACTAAAAAATAGCAAACTTAAACTAAAGACTGTAGTAGTACTTTTATACATTCAGAGCTGATTTCATCTTTTCCTAATGTCCTAGTACATCTTATTCTAGTACACCTTGTGTGAACCTCTTTAATACAGTTTTTTAATGGTGTCAACCCAAGAGTGATAGGTTGGGTTTCATTCGTGTTAATGAAAATTACTTACCTTGTGTGACCCCTGCTCGGTTTTATTTTAAGGTATTTTAGAAGTTAAATGTCATTTGTTTTTCATCTCCGGTATAATTTTTGTTAATCTTCTTTACATATCTTACATTTTAAGAAAGGTCCTTCATGAAATTGAACAAGTGTAGCTACTCATAGCATTTGTGGTAGCTACATTTCATAGAGCAACATTTTTCCAAGCAAGAAATAGTACTGTTGCTTTCAGGACCCAGCTTTTAGGAGTCACTTACTTCTCTGAAGAACAAAGATATTCTAGTCTATTGTTTATATTAATAGTGAATTTGATTTTCTGTAAACAACTTACTGGTCAAATTACAAGTAATTTATTATTACAAGTCCCATTTACGTGGGCTGTTATCATCATCATGTGAAAAACCTGCATTTTTTAGCCTGCTTTTTTCATCTATCTCCTTCAGCTCTGGATGTGAAATTAAGTCGTGTGGTTGTTCACCATGGAGGGTTTCTCTGTAAGTGATCACCTGAGAACTGTCTCAAAATGTGGAACAAAAAAAGGCATCATTGAGCCCCACAGGCTGGAAGAATAATTGTAAAGGGCTGATAGTCGGCTCTTATGGAACAATGAGTAGATATTCATACAGATGGTCTATATTTAAAGAAAAAAGACATTTAAAATAACTTGAAATACAGTGGGTTGTCGTATGTTATGAATTCTCAGCCAAAAACTCCTTGGTAGCCATTATACCCACAGGTTCATGATGATGAATCATGGCAGGCAAAGGCTATTTAATCTTTGACTCCAGGACTGAGCTCAACCTTGAACAAATCCATGACTGTCTGTTATATTTATAATTTGCTTCCTTAAATACTGATATATTTGATGCAATTAGGCAATAACAAATGCTTCCCATTAACTACTCAGTTCTATTCCTATTCCTGCTCATGCACTCTTGAAATGTCTGCCTGGTACCGAGCACTGAACAAACAGCCTGAGATATATAGGGCAGAGCTACACTCAGGAATTATGCTCAAACAGCCTTATACAGTATTTGGGTTGTCACTGAAAAACAGCCTCCAAAGAAGATTTCCTTGCATCACAAAAGATTCTTGTGATTTAGTTTCCTTCTACTTCAGTCAGAGTTTCAAGCCCCTAAAACCAGGCACGAGGGTTATTATAGGTAAAGCAGAGGTGCTGTAGGAGAACTGCTCATTTAAAGATTGCAGAGACCTACTCCTTGGCTCCTGAGGATGGTGTTAACCTCTTCCTTTTTAAAGGAAGTTGAGTTAAATGAAGTTTCAACCATTTATGACGGATCAAGGACCTTGTTGAATTTGAAGGAAAAGGGCAAGTTAAGGGGTGGGGAACAAATTTTGGAGAGGCTTAAGTATGTTTTTTAAATCATCTCATGCCAACTCTTTCTACCCTTTCTATGCAGTTCCTCTCACCACTTCACCACTTCCTCTCCGCATGGTATGTGCAAAGGTAGTTTTATGATCAAATTCAGGTTCTTTTCTGCCTGACATCCCTCCTCATTCCAGTCTAAGTCCCGTGTTTCACACTGAAGTTTCTTGAAGCCAGAAGCAGTCTTATATGCAATCTTGACATAAGTAAATCCAACAAGGGCTGAATGCTTGGTACTTTGGATGGAAAACACATACCAAATCTATTAAGGATACTTGCACTATGCAAGTTCTGGTATGGACCCCTAAGATGAAACTATGCATCTATCTTCAGTAGCTTTTCCTGTCTTTATATATTAAGTGAACTATTGTACTTTAGATAAGGCCGTTACAGTTGTGTAAACAGCAGTAAAAGTGCATCATTTGATGAGTCAGTTTGTTTCAAACAACAGACAACCCACAAAGTTGTAGAGCTCATTGTAAAATTGCAGCAGGTCAAGAAAAAAACTGCAAAGTAAGAAAATTAGATCTGAGGGTGATATTTGTTACTTGTTCAATAGAATTTTTTTTTCCAGGGCTGAAACTTGTCCCTTTTGCAAATCCCTGGATGGCCTCTTTTCTCTACCTCACAGAAAGTACCTTGGATACACTGCAGTCTTTGCAGCCCATTTGATTTATTCCTGCCTTGAATTGTGATTTTCACGTGTTAATACTTTGCTCCAGTTCTTCTCTGTATTGCAGCATGTGGCCATTATTGCTCCCCTCCCCCAGGCCTATTTCCCTTGTTATATATCTGTTTCATTTTCTTAGTTAAGTTGAATGTGAACTTGGGGTCAAGAACAGACAAGTCATGTGATGGGACTGAGGTATAACTGCATTTTCCAGGTTTTTTCCACTGCATTGTCTGGGGGTTTGGAAGCGCAGTCTCACAGACGGTGCAAAAAACCCAAAGTTCACAGTTCAGCTGTCAGTTATCAAATAGACTCAAGAATTAATGTCCTCAAGGAAGCCTGGGCTGGGAAGCTATCCGATGCAATCTCTCTTTAAGAAGTACTCGGTGAGATGTGAAACCTCCTTTTGAAAAGCACACTGATTGCAATCCCTCCATAAAATCTAACTTCTGGAGGGCTAGGGACCCTGCCCATCCTGGCAGATTACTGGAACAAATTCTCACTGGTTTTTAGTCAGTTTTCCATAGTCTTTAAAATTACATTGTCATGCTCTTGATGCATGGAGGAAAGCTGGACTTCATACTCATTTGAAGATGTGACAAACACAAACAAACAAACCAAACAACAGCCCTGACGTGTTTCTGAAGTGCTGTGCGTGGCTGTCCAGCATTAGCTCCATGAATGTATTACAATACTAAGAGCATTTTTTGGGCTAGCATGCTATTATGCTGCCATTTTACCTTTAATAAATAATGGGTCACTTCGACGTTGAGCTTCAGAGAACAAAACATATTTAGAATGCAAGAACAGTAATTAAAGGCTTGTAATAAAATAATGGAGCATTTACCTAAATGACAGAATTACTGTTGACAACCTGAACAGCAATGACATTTAAGTTTTCCTGAGACATTTCTCATTCAAATTATGTCACTAGTTCTGAGGCTTCCTTTTGTAAGTCTTCCTGCCATGTATCTCTATAGTTATTATCCCTCATTGTCAATATAGCCAGTCATTTCTTCTCCACATCAGTTTTGATTGAGTTCTTCCAGTTTTCCCACACACCTATCTGTGTATAAACCTCTGTGAGTGATTGATATGGATTCATGCTTTTATTCTAACTTATCAATTTCTTTTTTTTTTTTTGAATCAACCACCAAAGTTCTGTCTGTATAGCGTGGAAACCTAGTCAAACCTGGAATTAAAAAGCTGTAGGCTGAGTATGGGTATAATACCTTGTTGTCATGTGTTTTGAAAGGCAATACATCCCTGGGGCACACTCAGGTAGACTGTCAGGCAGGTATCCCCACTGCTGAAATTCACATGACCTTGACCAGAGTAAATTCTTTGCTAAAGCAGAAAGGGGAGGAGTAGCCTTTCAAAAACCAAAATATTGGATCATAAATTTCTTTGACAACGTTGCACAATACCACAAGGCTTCATGGCATCCCCCCAGCATGGAGGGCATTGCTGAGGAATGAGTGATACAAGGAGGTGAAAGAACTTGAGGACAAAAGCGAGTCTTTGTTCAGGCAGATTACCTGGGGGGGGGGGGGGAAATACAGTACATGATGTACCGTGTGATATATTGGTCATACAAGATATTTCTAGAAGGTTTCACTTGCTGGAGAGCTGTTTTTCATTTAGGGAGGAATTTCTCCCTGAGCAGAGTGTTTGGAAAAGGCCAGTGTACCTCTGAGTCTCACTGAAGCCATATTCTGGTACATAAGGCACTCAACCTCATACAGTTCCCCTGCACACAGAAAAATTTTTCCTCTGCTGAATTCCCAGTTTAACTTTCATCAGATCTAAAATCATGCAGGGGATTTATAAAGGCATAAGACTCTGCTTGAGTTTGTGCAAAGAACATCAATCAGGCCTTCACCCCAAACTCTCCCTGTGCCGCTGAGTGATTTTGACCTGCCAGGTCATTCTGCCAAGCTGAAATTTCTCCGGCTCTGCTGGGTACCTGTTGGTGCAGTGCTGACCAGGCCCACCATGCGTGGCTGTGAGGCTCAGAGAACTTGTGAACAGCCAACAGGTACATAAAAAGAGCTGCTGATTTACAAGCTGTAATGTTCTGCTGACCAGGTAATGGGATGTAGCTGCACACTGAAGTGTAAGGGCATGACTGAAGGCAGGATGTGCCTGTGTGCTCTAGTGTGCTCTATCAAACGTGGCTGACAACCGGCAAGGGAATTGCAGGAGAGATTGAACTGGGGTGTTGCACCTCACTGGCAGCCTACAATGCCTACCTGAGGCTGCAGTGAAGATTTGCTATTATTTTTCACCTGGGTTAAAACCACAGCCTTTCACTTACCTCTGCTGCAAACAAAACTTCAGCTGCTCTACAAGGGTGCAAGATTTTAAATTCATCCTGATAGACAGGAAACACCCTCTGTAGGAGTGTTTTCATTATCAGGGTGAGTGACAGAAGAAACCTGGACCATGAATTCCCCCACCCAGTAGCTGTAGCTCTTGGTTTTATTGGTGCTCAGTTCTTGAGCCACAGGTCAGATGTACCACTTGACTTGGCATGGTCAAATTAATTATTATAACTGGAATGTTCATTCAGCTGTAAGCCATGAATACTCTAAGAGAAGTACTATTTATGAATAACAACTTTAGCAAGTACAACTAGTTCATACCATCCCTCCAAATACGTTTTGAATATTTCCTTTAGTAGCTGTATCCTCTAGCTTAAATTTACAAAGCCTTATAATTGTTATTTAGTTAGTGTCTGTGCAAACCAGTAAACAGACATTTCTGTTTTCAGGCTCTCTTGAAAGATAAAGAAACGAATATGCTGACATATAGCAACCTACTCTCTCTCTCCATATTGGGAATATCTAAGCAAATGAAGGCATTGCTTTGCAGCTAGAACTCCCCTTTCCTCTCTTTGCCTTTGGGTATGATGAGAGGGTGACAGTGGCTCATTGTTCAGAGGATGAAAACTAAGGCTGGGTGTGGCTTTGTGATCTGGACTTTTAAAGCTGCCTTTGTTTTAGATGGTTCCAGTGAAGTGTTCATCATTTACACTAGTGGCAAATCTGGATTTTCTGCCTCAACCCCAGTGTCTCTTCTTGTGTTACACAGGTTGTATTCTGTTCTACTGCATGAACTTTAAATGATCATCATATGAAAGTAACTTCCCATGTATCATAAAGCCCTGCCTCCTGTAGGACTTGAGCTGAATTTCTGATGAACTGCTGGAAATACACAAGGTCTGGCACAAACAACGCACCAAAATAATTT
Source organism: Pipra filicauda (assembly GCF_003945595.2). Lineage (NCBI taxonomy): Eukaryota > Metazoa > Chordata > Aves > Passeriformes > Pipridae > Pipra > Pipra filicauda. The sequence continues at coordinate 2,427,238 of NW_024105087.1, read as the reverse complement.
GCTAATGTGCATAGTTGCCCTGAAATCTTCATTGGAAGATAGGAATTCTCTAATTCATCTGACCCATCATATAGTTAAAAAGACCTGTTTTCTTAATGAGGGCTTCAGACAAGCTGAGGTAGGAACTGATCAGCTCGGACCCTCCTACTGCTCAGTTATGATGGTAATGAAGATTTTCCAGCCCTTTTTAATTTGAATTCCTACAGTCTACTGTTCACCAAGCATTAAGCCTTAACACTCTGGCCTGAGCCTGTAAGGGCTAGTATTTTCATACAGGGTGTTATTTTAGCATAGGTTAGGAAAGGATTACCAAAGCTGCTGCCATCAGCCTTATTTTGCTAAACCTTATTTTCTCTTATTGCAAATGAATACAGGACTAGAGGCAGTTTAAATTGAGCCAGGAGGGTCAGCCTGCCTTGATGGACAGTTTGAACTGGAGTGGGCTTCTGATCGTGTTCACCTGGGGGAGTGTGAATGTTTCCCATTAAGAGGGAAACAGGCAATTACACAGTAGTCTATTAAGAGAATTATATTAGGATTGGTTTAGCATCATATCTGCCAAATTCTGCAAGGCTCATTTTTTTTAATGTGGTCACATACAACTCCAGCAAATTCAGAACCTTCCAGGAAAGCAAGATGTGCTCAATTTGCCCCCAGGTCAGCACTTTGTTCCTCATCTTGTCTCTCCCACTGTCCCCATCAGCAACAAGTTCTTCTTCAATGATCCCTAGCTGTTTGGAGGTTACATCTCTTCTCCAACTTTCAACTCTCAGAAGCCTATTGGAGAATTAATAATTCGTCAGCAGCAACTTGAAATCATAGAGCTCATCCACCTCCTCTTGGCAGGATTGTTCACACTGCTGTTACTGCTGGAAGAAGATGTGGAAAGAGCTTGATCGTCACTCAGAAGTCCTCATGGTTAGTTTAACTGATTGTGCTTGGCATGTCATACCCTACAGGAGTGACTGCTGATCATGGTGAGAAATCCTAGAGATGTGACACAGCTGAACAAACTCCTAGGCCAGTCCAAAGCTTGTAGATGAAGCTACTCAAAGCCTCTCCTTTAATTAAGGACGTATTGGTTGGGGAACCATCTGTGCCGGCTAGAAGATGAATGAGAGACTCCAAATTGATGTTGCTCTGCCTGTGCAAAGACATATTTCTACCCCAAACTCCCCCCTGCAGCTCACATATGATGTCTGAGAGGGACCTCAAACCCAACTGCCCAGCAGCTCCCCGGAGTCTGCAGCTACCCAAACCCTGTATTTTTTGGAGGAAGCCTGCAACCTACTCGAATTGTTCGGAGCAAGTGTCTGTGTATACCGTACTTCAAATTCAATGACACTTCGATTTTAGTTTAGGAATTGTCTGTCCCTTCCTTGTTTTGAATAAATGATTTTTTTATTACTGTATAAAAGGGTAAAAAACGTGCTTTCCTTAACTGCCTCCCTAAACTATTTCATTACCTTGGACTCATAGAGGGAGAGAAGAGGACGTGAGCACGGGGAAGGTCTATTTGGGATTTGTGGATTAGTGCTACCTGTCAATCATCTGGCAATCAAGAAACTTCCTTCAGCCAAACAGTGCATCTCATCTGGCTCTAGAGGAATTACATCAGTGAGACATCAGTGCTGTCTCACTGTAAGCAAGTGGGTGAAAAGAAGATCTTCATATGCAGCTGATGCTCTAAAGAGACTTATGCGTTGGGGTACTCAGAGTATGAGTAGCTCCACATCTTGTTCACATCCTGGATCCCAGTTTCAAGGATACCAAGTGTGTTTCCAGCCTCCTTGCCGGGAGGAGACAAGAGGCAGCAAATCACTGATTAATGTGGTGACTCAGCGCAGAGCGGATGGACTTGTCCCACACACTAATCAGCGTGAACAAGGACAGCAGCCGCTGTGGCACAAGGACACTAAACCCAGGAAAGCATCTAAAACATACTCTAGGACATGTCAGAGAACTTTGAACCAGACTAGGAGCATGAACCAGCTGGAAACATGAGCTCACCTAAGAACACCATCCATTCCCTGGACCTGGGAGCTTTTGTCAACTATCGCGAAATGTCAATGCAGCTTCACCTTCAATGTATATTTGGACCACATGCTGCACGGGTGATCTGGTCCACTTGGATGTTAAGAGGCTAGCATTTATAAAAATGGACAAAATCCCGTGGATTGCTCACTGGTTCTCCCCTGCACAAGAATGCGGCCGTGGGCAATCAGCCCAAGGCAGAACCAGGAAGGCTTCAGACTCAGATGCTGGGTTCTGTCTCTCCCTGTGCATGGTACATGAAAAAGACCTGCTGCCTTTTCATTTCACAGTCACCAATCTGCAATTTTTTATTGCAAGGACAAAGACTGTTTTTCAAACTCTTTTAGCACTTCTTCAATCTTTTTCCATAACTTGTCATCATTATTTTTTACCAGAACATTTGTCGTATGACTGGAGGTTTAGGATTTCTCCAGACAAAAGCAGGAATGCCCACAGGGCTGGATAGAAGCTGACCTGTTTATTGACTTTCATTTTATTGTCTGCTGGTCTGTCCCAATTAAGAAAAAAAAAAAAAAAAGAGAGTCAAGATCAATTGAAGAAAGAATTGTTGGTTAGAAAGGACTATTTTTTTCTGTCACCTTTGAGAGTTTGTGACAGTGAGTAAAAGCAAATTAAACAGTAAAAATATTGAGACAGAAATTTTCCTTTTCATATTTCAGTTTTGAAGATATAAAATGTTGTGATCTTGTTATTCAATATCAATAAGAAATTGATTTTGTTTTGAAATTTATCTGTCTTCATGCTAATTTATATATATATATTTTAATAAATACTAGTCTTTTTCATTTCTACTTCAAATTCAATTAACAAGAAATAAACAAAGAAAACCCCGTGGGCACTTTTGTCTCCCCATGGATATAACAATTTCAATTTAAGCTAAGATCATTTCCCATAGGTTTCATATACATAAATTTCCATAAGAGAGGTTGATAGGTAAACATTTCACTATGTTCAGGACCATTCAGACTATCAGCAGGCTGCAGGTTTTTCAATGTCCCTTTTGACTCCTGCCTTATATATTTCAAGCATACTTACATTATTTGTTGTCAGGACATGTATTCTAGTTTCATTTTTATTAAGTTTTATTGAACTGGGATGTTATTTCAATGTTTCTTCATCACTTTAATTATAAGCAAACATCTTGTCTGACTTGTTTCTCTGACATACAATGGTTCACAAGATCTGGTAATTAATAAAAAAAGGAACTATTCAAAAAAGAATATTTTTTTGAAAAATCAGGTTTAGAATTATAATTTGACCACATCCTGTTTTATTTTTTCCATGCCTGTGGATGAAGAATGACTTAAAGTCCTGCTCCTTCCCTGTCACCAGAATGGAATACAATGTAGCTTTTGGTATTTTCTTTGTTCTGTCTTTTGAAGGAGAGGAGGAACTTCTTATTAGCCTCTTTTTTTATATTCCAAGTCAAATGTTACTATCTAGATTACTTGTGCTATATATATGCAACTATGGTTAAAAAAGAATGGCAGATCAAATATACAGTTCATTTTTGCAACAAGCCTGAGACTGTGTTGTTTGCTCATTTAAGACCCTCAATTTTTTTTAGGGGAATTTGTATATGCTTAACAATTTGAGTTCTCTGGTTTTTAAAACATAAGATGATTTTTTAAAGTTTACTAATTAATTGTATAGTTAAGCAAGACTCTATCAATTAGAAAATCGTATTTCTTACTGCAAAAACTGTGAACCTACAATGGATGCATGCAGTTCTGGAAATTAACACAAGCTGAACAACTCTGTGAAGAAGTTATTTTGGAAGCCGTATTTTATCATGTACTCTTTTCATGCTTTTGGCAATTTCTTTTTTTTTTTTTTCATGTATATTCCTGAGTTATCATCACCTGCTTCAGTCTTCTAAATTCAATTACAACAATAGCAGATTGGACCCTTAATTTTTCCTGTCTGAAAAAACATTATTCTGGTCAAACATATAAAGATTTAAACCCAAACCCTAGTACATGCTGTTTATAAACTATCCAATGCAGAACTAAAACCAAACATAACACAAAACCAAGCAAAGCAATTGTCCATTTTTTTTAAATTTAAAATGTCTGTATTGCTTTAATTCCAAACTCAGACAGAAGCAGAACTAACTTAGAACATTTTTCCTTAGGAGTGTAAGTCAAATCCTTAATGCTAATGTAGGAGGGTTTTTTGTATTTAATTTAACTTACATTTTGTTATCGCTTGGCTCAATGCCTCAGGAGTCTGAGCCAAAGCTGTTATACTGTAATATCCATGAGGTTCAGTTTTCTCTTTCACCTGCAACACTGTACTCTCAGTGTAATGCTAATGTGACTCCTGCAGTATAACAAAGAACCCATAATGACAGCAGCAGAGGGGCCTGAATGTCATTTACACCTATTTGCTACATCCAAGGTCAGCAAGAATGCACCTGCAAAACACTCACACTGCACCCAGACTGGCTACAGGAAAACTGTCTACTGAGATGAGATTATTTTGAATAACAGATTTTTTTTTCCCTTTTAAACTCTTGAAGGTCTTTGTGCGAAAGTTCATAATGAGATATTCAAGGTAAACGTGCATTTCTGTGGTAACAATCAAGGAGACAGCATTTGAAACAATGGTAAAGAATTGGAAAAAAAAACATTCTAAAGATGCATTTAGCATATTTATAAATACGTTGCCAGAAATATTGTTTCCTCATAGCATATTTCATACTCGACCTCTTGATCAAGGGTTAAAACCAACCAATTACTTTGGAAATGCAGTAGCAAAAGCAGGAAGACTGATCGCTGCCTTCATTGCAAGGAGTGCAGCAAGTTCTCAGACCTGTGAAAGGAATGAAAAGCAAAGTGTGGTCTTCTGATGTAGAACCTTTTATTGAAGTATACTGAGAGACATCATAAATATGTTTTTAAAAATCAATACATTACATTCCACTCTTTTAATTCTCTGTACCTGTCCAGATCAACAGAAACAACAAAGACACAACCAGCTTCAAACAAAGAAAGTTTTTGGTGCAGTTGAACAATAAAGGAGTGAATCCCCACAGCGAAATGCAGGGCATGGGCAGACGTCTGTAACTTGTTGCTGCAATAGCAGGAACTGTGCATAAGGTGAAGCTTGTCCAAGTCAGGGGATGTGCACCACACCCATGTAGAAACCCCAGCAAGGAGCTTCTCAGGCCCCCATGCCTCTGGGCCAGCAGCTGGGCACCATCTCCTGAGCTTGTGCTGGAGATTCCCATGTCACTGCAGCTCTCCATCACCTCCCTGACCAAAGATATTACCTCCTTCTCTGTCATTGCTCCAGGTTTAAACTGCTGGCATTTGATAACCTGTGTTGCCTTGTCTGGAGCAGACAAGCAGCTCCCACATGCCCAACTATGTCCATCACTGTTTTCTGGACCACATCTGTCTGGACTCAAAAATGGTTGGAAATGAGAAGACCTTTCAGATTAGAGTCTGTGCTGGTTTTGGCAGGGAGAAAATAAATTTTCTTCACAGTAGCTGGTACCGGGCTATGTTTTGGATTTGTGCTGGTAACAGCGGTGACGATACAGAGATGTTTTTATTACTGCTGAGCAGGGTTTACATGGAGTCTCAAGGCCTTTTCTTCGTCTCACACCACCCCGCCAGAGCCAGAACAGCTGACCCCAACTGATCAAAGGTATATTCCAGACCATATGGAGTCATGCTCAGCATATAAAGTTGGGAGAAAAAGAAGGAAGAGGTGTGGGGGGAGGGACGTTTGAAGCGATGACGTTTGTCTCCCCCAGTAACCATTATGTGTGATGCATGCTGCTTTCCTGGAGATGGGAAGTGGTGAATGATTTCCTTGTTTTGCTTTGCTTGGTTGTGCAGCTTTTGCTTTACCTATTAAACTGTCTTTATCTCGATCCACAAGTTTTCTGACTTTCACTCTTCCTGTGCTCTCCCCCATCTCACCAATGGGGAGTGAGAGATCTGCTGCATGGGGCTTATTCGCCAGCTGAGGTTAAACCATGACAGAGTCTTAGGGGAATTTGGTATCTCCAAGGATGCAAAGCCTGGAAGGGGAGCAGTCCGCACCTCCCCTTCTGCTGGAGCTCCAGAAGAAAGGCCAGGGAGTCTAGACTTAGATTTTAAAATTTAGATCTAGCCTGGGATATTAACTATAGATAAGAAATAATTTATAGTCAGAAAAGGATGGGAAGGTTTTATTAATAATATACACTGCTTCTGAAAGGAGGGGTCCCACATCAGGGAATGAAGATTTTCACCTGGCATTTGGCTAAGCAGAACTGATGGTGGTATAGGGGTGTCAGCCATACCACCATCTAGTGATTCCCCCAAATACTGTACCCCTACGTACCTACAGCCACTGTTCTCCCCACTGCTGTGGTGGGTCCAAATTATCATTGCTTCAGGAGCTCAGTGCCTGCCTGACAGAGCAAATCCCTTTGAATTTAGAAATAAGGTAGATTTTAGACAGTGCTCTGCTAATATTCCAGTGCACTACATTTTGCCTTTCAGTAGGAACATTTAATGTCGACTTCAGAGCAAATATTCATATATTCAAGCCTTAAGGTGGTTTTAGAGTACAAGCAACACTAAATGGCAGCAGATATTTCCCATATCTTTTAGTTTCTCTGTGGACTGCAATAGAAAAATTTAGACTGAGGCAAATCTTATCTAATCTGAAGATAAAGATTCATGAAAGGTAATCTGAAGTACATGGATTACAATAAGCTACTAATTTAAGTTTGTAAAGTATTCTTCTATTCCCAGTCCAAAGAAAATTCACAGTAGGTAATTTAATGTTGGTATTTTCAGGTAATATATACAGACAGGCAAAGATATTAATGTATTTGTAAGAAGAGTACATTTTGGGACTACTTTCTTATTTTACATACAATATAAATGACTACATGACCTTTCATTGATCATGGACTAAACAGTTTTTCGCATATATAGTTCAATTTGTTGTCTATCACTGTTTTGTTTGGAACTAGCATAGATTTGAGGAAGAATTCCTGTTTGGAAATACAATGTTGAGAGAATTTATTTTGATTAGCACTCAAAATATCTAGAATTGAACATAACTGATGGTCTGGCTTGGATGAAACCCTCAATTATATTGCATTCTTCACCTACATCAAGTGACTTCTCTGTATGATTATACTTGACCACAGTCTGTTTCAGGTGCCAGCAGCTGGCATATCCATCCCTGAATCTGCATTTCTCTCCATTGCTGTATTTCCATAGTCACAATATTATTCTCTGGAGACTGGACTTTGCCTTGTCAAATTTCATGAGGTGTTAGTCGAAACTCAGGCATAACTTCGCTGATGGAAGTGCAGCTGAAATGTCTGGGAGTATCTGTTTGGTACGCATCATGTTTTCCTAAAAATTAGAGATTTTTGTGTATCAGTTACTGACTGGTTCTCTTGGACCCACTTGCTCCCAAGTCCTTACATAAATGCTTTTATCACAGAGTAATCTTGTATTTGTGATTTCTGGTTTCACTTACATAAGGGTAGAATCCTGCTGCAGGATTTTCATTTAGCGATGGCAACAACTGTTACATTGTATGGCAAAATTTGGGCTTGTAGAAAATGCAAGAGCTTTGAAGAGCTCAGCCTGGTTAAATTATCATAAAGGAAAACGATATCTGCATGTATGTAGGCTCTTGGGGAAAATGAGGGTGTTGAGGGAAGGTGTGCTACCAAGGTGGGAGTGGAAGGAAAGGGGTGGTATTGAATATCTTGTGATGTGGTGTCCTGTGGAAAGTGCATTGCAGACAAAGGAAATTTATAGACTCAAAGCAGACAAGCAATAAGATTTAAGAGGTTGTAATACATGGAACAATAAACTACAGCTGTATTTACATTCATCATTTAGTATAGTATATTTGGTATAGCCTAAATTGCATATATAGATGTATCTACAATCAGATGCAGTCATTTAGACATATTCTTGATCATGGACTTAGAAGCAGTTACAGCTCTCCCATGAATGCCTTTTTATGGTTTTGGCATGGACCTTTTGTACGTTTTTTAGTCTCAAAGAGTCTTGCTAGCCAATCTGTTTAAGTGCAAGAGGGATATTTCATGGTGGTCATAGTGGAGGATTCACTTTAATCTTCTATTCCCCAGGAAACTGCTGGGCTTTATGAAATGAACCTCTGTATCCTTCCATTACATCTTCTGGCTTAATGCTGGTAGCACTGGAAGTCAGATAGTTCCCAGTCTTAATATCTACATGATCAATTTAAGATTCAGACATGGTTTGAAAGCAGGCAGTAGTGGAACATTGTATCTGCAATTTAGAATTGTAAATATTTTATCTGCTTTAATACGTGCACACATTTTGCACATTCATGACTAATCTGCAAAATGAGGCTGGTTTTTAGACAATGACTGTGGCTAGCTTGAATAATTTTACCTGTTCAAATATCTTTATGGATATTAAAACATCACGTGCACTAAATATCAACTAATATTTACCCTGGTGTCATTTCTCCATGCTCATAACCTTTGTGACTATGCTGTGCTATTACAGTTGAACCTTCTATTATTTCTATTCATGCACCACTGTGTGTCCACTGTGTCATTCCTTCTGTTCTGTGACCTTCAGTCCACTGTATTAACTCTCAGATCCACACATTTCCAATTTCCCAGTCTTTTTTTAGACATTCATCTGTTTTTTGTATTTTCATGCACTTCTTCTTCTCTTTGTATACATGTTCAGTCAGCTCACTTTTGGCATAGATTTTTTTTTTAATCTGCAGAAATACGTTGTCTTCTGTTTAGGCTTGGATTTCAGTGGAATTTTGTGTGTTTTAACAGTGACATGTTTAAATCTATTGCATTTGAACCTTGATTTATTTTGAATGCAGTGTAGTTCATGATCGACTCATGAACTTTCAAGGGACTTTTCTCCTGTGACCAATATTTACCAGTAAAAGCCCAAACCTGACCTTGAAACATTAATTATATCCCAAAGTATTTCTGAGGCGCATTCAAATCTTACACTCTTATAGAAACTTTTGTTTTCAAACACGTGTGGGGTGACAAGAATGTACAACCACAGAATCACCGGATGACTTGGGTTGGAAGGGATCTTAGAGACAATTTCCTTCCAAACCCCCTGCCATGGTCTATAGTAGGCCTATTAATAGCACACCATCATTAAAAAGCCTACTAATAGTATGTCACCAGCTGTTTTTTCTCTTCAGCTAATACATGCACCTAAATGTCTTTCTATACCTCAACAAAGACTAACAAGTACCATTTGCCCTTTTTACTTTTGAATCCAGGAGTCTACTAGAACATCACTCTTCAAACATCCAGAAACTCTTCATTTCCCACAGAAATGCTGTACACCCAGAATTGATTCTCAGAGTCCTTCATTTTCAGACCCATCTCTTCAGTGGAGAGTGGTGCCCTGGTGGTACTTCCAGCATCGTATAGAGGTGTGCTGTCAGGTTTTGTTTTGTCTGTGCAGGTATACTTTTAAGCAGCAGCTAGTCCTAAACAGCCATCCCAAACAATCACAGAAGAGGGATAGAACTGCTTAGAACCAGAGATTTCTGATGTTATCTTACTTAGTTTCCTGGTTGACGTGAGTAGCTCATGTAACCTAGAAGAAATGCATATGACTAAGAGAAAGAATGTTGTAATGAATATCTTGATGGGCAGGAAAAAGGGAGTGGAACAAGACAGGTGGGAAAATATGCTGTGAAATCACCACAGAGGCCCAGACAACCACAGGCACTAAACCATACGTTTTTCCTCAAAAGAAAAAAAAAACCAAACAAAATCAAAAGTAAGTACTGCTAGTTGGGGCTGTAGTGGTAGCAGCAAATCATTCTGGTTAGAATGCAAGATCTCAAGAGCTTTTTGTTCACTTCAATAATAAGTCAAGACTGTATGAACACTGTATATTTAAATTAATGATTGGGGAACGTCCATATGCAAAAAAGAATGACAATATACCATGATGTCCTGATCCCTGCCTTTGACACATCCAGTTGAGACTCAAAATTGAGGTGAGAGAACCTTTGAGCACGTTCTGTTTGTCAGCTTGCAAGTGCAGGCAGGTGTTTATTGTTATTCTTTGCACCTTCTTGGAAGTAATAAAATGCGGGCTGGAGGTTCAGCACAATGTTGCATCTTCTAAAACCCACAAGGAGAAGAAACCTCTGAATGTTTCATTACATTTTTTTATTTTATATTTTATAAGATGCTGCAAGGTATGAAAAAGAAATCATAAGTAAAGGTTTAAAAATGGAAGAGGAAGGATCATCATATCTGAAATTAAAAATAAGAAAAACTATGGTGCCATTCATTAGTGAAAAGAACAAAAAAAAACCTATTTAAATTATTAGTTGGGAAGAACATTGCCTGAAAAATATAAAGAGTCATTGTATTAGATATTTAAGGAATAAAGATAACAATAGGACCATATTTACTGTATAGAAATTTGAGGAAAAGGGTTGGAACTGATAGTTGGATAGAGCAAAAAAGTGGTCTTGTTAAAGGACAACTTTGAGATATGAGAGATATACCTTGCCACATTCCGGGGTTTTTTTGCACATTATCTTGGCTGCATATCTAATCTCTTCACAGTTCTCCGTGTACATATATTCATTTATAAGGAGCAAAAGTAAAGAAAAAAGCATTGTGGGTTTTTTTCAGAAAACACACAAAGATTGATGAACACAGTGATTCCGTGACTAAATCTGCTTTTCCTGAATTTCCACATAGTTTTACTTCATTTGCCTGCACTTGACTGAGGAATAAAGACCCTGAAGGCCAGAAGGAACAACCCTTCTGGCAGTGAAGAGCTGCTGACGTGCACATTACAGCAGCTGAGGAGCCAGCCAGCCCCTTTCCCTGCAGGGACTGAGTTTTGGGCCGGACCCAGGCTGTGTCTGCAGCGGGTGGAAGAAGCAGCTCCTCAGTCTGTGTCAGCCTGACAATGGGCTCTTCTTAAAGGGGACCAAAGTGCTACTCCTACTGCTGAAAACAACAAAAATAAGGCCACTACTACTAATGTGCTACATGTTATGTACCGCTGACATAGAAATGCCTCCATCAGAAAAATCAACATCCAAATGCACGTTTCTAACCTTAATAATCTGAACTATGTCTCTGCACCGAGACATATACACCAAGGCACACAACTGTCCTGTGCAACCATACAATACCCTTCACAGCCTCCCTGCTCAGCCTGTTTTGCTCATTTCAGTAGAACTGTCTGCAGTCCAGCAGAAAATGCATTAAATGGGTCTTCTCATGGAAGGAACATTTCACATCTAACTGTCTTTAGTATAAGTCCTTTTTTCTTATATGTGTTTTCTTAACACTGTGGCAGACTTGGAAGTCACCAGAAGAAGGTGACTTTCTCACTTCCCACCCCATCAAATGCAGTTGCTCCACTTACATGAGAGTGGGACAACTTCATAAAAGCGCCTAAGGATGCGGATATATTGCCAGGGATGAAGAAGCAGCAATTTGTGGTGTGTTGGTTGGTCTCTTGTCAGTGACTGTGGATGTGCTGGGTCCCCAGGCGAAGGAGGAACAAGTGCACATGTGAAGAGCAGCCATGGCATTGCCAGTGTGCTACAAATTCACACTCCATCTTCTCCCTGGAACTTGATCACCTGCTGGTGGTCTCAGGGGAGCACAAGTCCAGTATAAAAACTTGACATTCCTGTTAGGAACCATAACTTTCAAGGCATTAATATTTCTCAGGCACTGTTGGTTGATAGTATGTTTGTGTTTTTTCTAGTGCTAAGCGTTCCAGGCTGAGCAAGCAGGAACATATCTCAGAGCGGGAGGCTGTAATGAAAAGAAGGGGAGGGGGCTACATCTTCCTCTGCTCTTCAATAAATCCAGTTTTGTACTAACATGAATATCATGATTAATAATAATAGCAGCTTATGACTGTTTTGAAAAATTGCATTTGTAGAAAATTAATGTTTCCAAGTTGTTCCAAGGAATGAAGATTTAAAAGGAGAAAAAATATGCACAGAACTGAATTTGAAACTATTTACAACAGTAATGCTGCCAGTAATTAGGATGACTTGAGTATTTCAGTACGCTGTCCTTGTAGTACTTTACCCCCCTCTTCTGCTCTGCTGGGAAGAGTAGTGTTTTCTATCTTTGGCTAGGAAAATTTAGAAATTTATATATGATGAATATGACATACTCATTATAGGGTGCCAGTTGAAAGGGAACCAAATATGAAAATCTGTTGTGCATATCAATATATCCACACTTACTAATACCGCTGTGATGAAGAGCTCTTCTTAGATGTTTTCTTTAACTTGTTTTATGTAATTTAAAAATTACAGACAGACAAGATAAGGACATTGCAATGCTTTTGCAAAATGACCTTTTACAAGAAAAATCTCTTCTCCTTTTCACACAATAACTTTAAACAGGAGAATGATCAATACTCTGGAGCAACCAAATCCTTCCTGACAGATGATGTCTTAATGTCTGATCAAATTCAAGGCATTAACAGTATCATACAGTATAATTTCTGCTTTCTTGAAAAACAATGGAGCTCGTTTAGAAATTGGAATTCCCTGGAGAATGCCACGGGAGTGCAGACTATTAATTACCCTGTTCTATTGTTATCTTTTGTTCAGAACAATAGTGCTCCTGAGGTCCTGTGGAATCTCTCTCCCCTGTAAGGTGTCGGGTTTTGATTAAGCATCATTTCATACAGTTCATTAACAATGTATCTTAAAATGAGCTTTTGATTGAACATTTTTATTGAGCATTTAAAATAATTTATGGATTCAGTTGAAATTTCACATACAACATTTGCCAACCTAGTTATTATATATTTTTCATTAAACAAAGGTGTTTTACCTTTTCTGAAAGGTTCTATTTTTCTGAATGGAAGAACAGATTATATAAAAATTGATTATGAATGCAGTATATCATGAAAATAGCCCTCCTGACCATATTTTATTCCAGTGGAGCTAGAGCACAAAGGGGCATAAGTAATCCATTTGCAAGTGTTGTCATTTTGGACTGTCAATCTCAAAGCTAACATTTAAGCTCAGTTTTCCTATCTAGAGTACCAGCATTTTAATAAATCTCTCTGCTTTTATATGAAACTATGTCCTAAAGTGAATGAATTCTTCTCTTTAAGCTTCATCCAGTAAATGAGAAAAATTTTAGCAAATGTAAAAGAGCAGCATAAAAGAGGATGTTTTGTCACACATCAGCTATATACAGATTGCAAATACTCTTAGGAGCTGTGGCCAGCAGTTTGGTTGAACATCTAAATGCAAGCAGAGAGTAAATTATCTTTTAAAAGTTTTGCCAGTAAGTTCAGGCTTTGACCTCTGGCAGTGTGGGGGACACTGAAATCTGAGGAGCCAGGACTGTGAATGGTTGGACAAAATAACTTTCTTTCTTTGTAGAACAGCCCTGTCAGGAACAAATGATGCACTGAACGTTGAATAGATTTTGGGTCAGCTGGATAGATGCATGTTTATACTTTTTCAGGTAGAGAGGACTGTTTTAGATGGAAATCCTGATGGAAAAATTTGGGACTTTTTTTTTTTTGTTCTTTTTTTTTTTTCTTTAACCTGGGAATTTATTTTCATTATCAGTTTGCAAGAAGATTAAAAAAAAAAATCTTATATCACTGAAACAGCATGTTGGGGAAGGAATGTGCACAAACATTATAGCTAGAAACAAATCATTAGTTTGAATTTGTGTCCAGGGAAATTATTGGAATTATTTACATGCACATGTGAATTCAGAGGGAAGCGCTCCAACGCTGACTGACTGTTAACATAGTGTACAAGTCTGTTGGGATAAAATAATAAGTTAAGTTTTTACTCAAGTACTCAAAGCAAAAGCCAGCAGAAACTTTTGCTGAGATTTGAAACCATACAGACAGAATCTTCCATTTTTTTTGTCTTTTATTTGGACCAATGAATTTGCTGTTGTCAGTGGGATGGAAATATTAGAATACTCAGTCCTGTGTTTCCTTGACCTACTAAGAATCAGAAAGCACCAAGATTTTTCAGGAAGTCCTGCTATAAATATTTCCAGCTTAATTGGGCGTATCCCAGAGGTTCAGATCGTTTGGGATTTGGATGCCTGTCCAAACCAAATCAGAAAACCTTTTAAAAGACAGAAGCCTCAGCCACAGTATTCAAATTCAGATTGATGTTCCTGATATAAGTGAGGAAGGATTTGGACCCAAAGTGTCCTATTGTGTTCATCTGAGTAGAGGGGTCATCTGTAATATTTACAGCTGGACTCTTGCTTCATTTCAAATGGACACTGTATTTCCCATGTCAATATTAGGATAGGATCCAGTCTCTGGTGCTATAGATGCTTCCCATCAGAAACATCCGTAACTAAGGACTTGTAATTTCTAGGGCAGCCTCAGTTTTCCATTTTGTCTGTGGTTAGAGTAATAGTTCCCACTCTGTGACCACTCATGTAGTCTTATTCTTGAACCTCGTGACCCACACTGTGCTGTTCAATCAACCTGGCTAAATTTCAGAGAGTTCTTTAGAAAAATGACCTTTCTCGTACTGACTGGTAACATTATGCTATCTTCAAATACACTTCTTTTCCCAGCACCTCAGGCCTAAAAGGGTCGCTGTGATACTGAAAACATATTTTTGTAATTTTTCTAATCTACCGGTAATACTTTTAATACTACTGGAATGTGGAAATATGTATATTTATTCTAGGTTTTTAGTGCTCTGTACTTCATAGCACTTTACGTTTCAATTTTCCTCTAATTAATAGTGCAGTCAGCTTTCCCTGTTCTTTTCAGATGATTCACTGCATAAAAGAAAAAAAAAATGAAATCACTTAAAAATAGGAAAACATAACTCCTTGAAATGTATTATATTTCAAACTGACAGTGCTCTTTTTCCTTCCTTGGCCTTCCATTAATAGATATAATAGATACATATATTCTATATATCTCTTCCTGTTTTTCTGTCTGTGATCTATCATAAATTCACTCGTGTTTCCCACTCCATTCACAGTATTGCTTGCCATAGTCTATTCGTCATTTCACACATAAACACTTGTGTCTTGCTTCCAGTAGCTGGGAATACTTTCTCCACATGTACATTTTTCCAAAGTGGTTACCTTGCCTGTGAGTTAACCGTTACTCTAACCTCATTTAAATAACCTAATTTCTTATGTTTCCAATGGAGATGCCAAGATGAGAACATTCCATAGCTGATCAATGGCATCATCTTATCTTGTAACCTTTGCCTTTCCTAACCCTACCTTCTTCCAGTGATGCTTTACCATCCTGTACCACTGCATGTCTACATTCAAAGTTTGGACACTTTGGGACAGGGACAATGTCTTCACATGTGTTCTTTTCAACACATTAAATACAGTAAGTAAGACCCAATAAGTGCTTGCACTCTTATTACTCACTATGTCAGCAAATTTCTGTGTTTAAAGAATGGCTGTGTCTTACAAAGAAATAAATTCAACTGGCAGGTTCCCCTGACTAGAAAGCTCATTACTGACCAACACCCTCCTGTGTCATTTGGGTGTGCCTCTGTGTTTGTAAAGCCCTGAAAAATCCAAGGTAAGTCAAAAAGCAAAACAGGTCAAGGAAACACTTCAATTGCAGTTCCCAGGGATGGAAGAATGCAAGGCTAAAGGCAAAGTCAGTGCTGACTTTTTTCTCAGAAAAACCTCCAATAGTTAAAACAAGTGAAAAATAACATTTGATATTCCTTGTTTCAGCAAGGGAGAATTGAGGCACAGAAATCAGAGACTGGTCCAGGGTGATGTTGAGGTCTGCTCATCTGCCCTTGGCTGGCAGACAGCTCTCTGTCACTCCCAGGGGACAACCTCAACGCTGCAACTATCCTTGCATCTCTGTCCCACTGCCAGCATGGGAAGGCACAACTTTTCAGCGTTTCATGTGTGTTTGCCCAGCAGAGGTGGTGTTTTCTACAGGCTGTGGGGATGTGGGCAGCACTTCAGGCACTGTAGCTGGCGGGGAAGGAGCAAGTCCTGGGCATCAGCATCGCCTTCAGCTGGGCACACTGTGAGGCAGCAACTTTCTGCTTGGCTCTGCTTCTCACACGGTCCTATCACTCTGTCTTGTGGCACTTTCTCAAGCCTTACAGTTTTAGTCCAAGATACGATGTGTTACAGTAATAAAGAACAAAGGCCGCTCATGTCTGGGGCACCACAGAGAAACCTGGCTGTGGCAGAGAGTGATATCCCCTCTGGGCTTCTTCCTCTGTGAAGAAGCAATGTTGGCTTTCAGTTTATCTAGCCTTGCAGAGGGGAGGAGGACTGAAATTTCAGATTTTCTTATTTGTAAAACTTCTTCAATTTGAATTTTCTCTCTGAAAACATTTATATGTTCACCCCGACCTAAAGTTGTACTTGTGCTACTGCAACCCCTGTGCGCACAGGTGTGGAGGTCCTTCTGCACTTCTCAAAATATATCAGTGAAGTATATATATATATATATACATGCTCATATATATAGCATGAGGCAATGATGAATGAAGACCAGATCTGCTAGAGCCTTCCTCTGCAGAACTTGTTCCTCCTTTTCTCTCCTTCTCCAGCTGCACTGCCAGGAAGGGGAGTTCGTCTGTATTCTCTTCTTGAGCATCCCCCTTCTCCAGCCCCTGCTTTCTGGGATACGAAGAAAGGGCTTTACAAAACTGCTTGGAATATAGAGATAAAGAGACAATGAGATGCAGGCAAACACTTTGTGTGTATTAATGTATATTTGCTTTCGTGCTTCCCTAACTGTTGCATGTAGTACGTGCTTTTGTCATGCCTTTAAGGCAAAGAACAAAGGGATGGGGCTGAAAGAATTTTTCTGTGTTCTTCCCAGAATAAAGTTTGTTTTTCCCTCTTTGACCTTCAACTCCCCGAAGACCTGAGTTTAACTGCTTTGATTTACTTCCATAATAAAGTGATCGATTAATGTTAAAGTCAGGCTTTATGAGGCCTGTCCTCAAATGGTCTCAGAGCCTGCCATAGCAAGGATGTTATACTGCCATACTCTGAAAAAGGTCACATGAAGGGAATCAAAGACAAGATAAATGATGGTTTACACATCAGAAAAGCTCTCTGTAGTACAGACAGGGAATGTGGAACATTATGTCTCTCTGGGCTCGGTGCAGATGGTATATAGTAAATATAGTCTGAACTGCCTCCCCAGGATTTATTGTTGTTGCCATTGTAGTTGTTTTGGGGGTTTGCTTTTAGACAAAGCTGTGCTCTGGAAGTGTGTAACGCATGGACAGCCCTGGTTAAAACTGAGCAAATGAAGAGTCTGCTCAAATGATCTCAACATGCTAATGTTAAGGAGCTTGCTTTCAGAAGTTAAGGGCTTGATTTCTTATGATTTTTCATGCTCAGTTAAAAATCATAGTTCATTTCTTTTTTTCTAACCAGACTTTGCTGCAGGCATTTTTCCTTAAAAGAGACAGGCAAACTGAGTAACCAAAATGTGGATCAATCCAAAACTCTAGCCTCCTTCCGTATCTGTAAGTCCTAAAGGAGAATTTATATGGTATCACATGGAAGAGCAAATTGCTCTGTTTCGCTTTCGTATTTTGATCAGAAATTGTTTATTCTTGTTCCATTTGTGCATCCACTGGACTACATTCCCTCTGACAGGCAGAGATACTCCTTATTTGAGGAATGCAAAAGGAAAAACTGATTAATAAATCTTTAAGAACAGATATAAACAGGAACCTGAGCTTTAACCATGGTCTTAAACCTGAGTAGGACTGGCTAGGTAATTGTATAAAAATCCAGCTTCTGATGGAAAGCACATTTTTCAAACCAAATCTCAACAACACTCTGACTGGGAAAGCTTGCCAGGTGTTGGATGAAATTTTGGATCTCAGCTGGAGGCGGGGAGGGAGGCAGAATGGAGAACGGGCAGGTAAGTGAGGTGCTCCCCTGAGACTTGGGAACTTCAGGCTCAAATCCTTGCTCTGTACCAGTTTAAGCAAGTGTTTAAACTTTGGCTACTTATCAGAGCCTACCATCTTAATGCCCAAATTCTGGTCATCAAGCTGGATTGAAGGACAGGACTCAGCCCTAGCCCTGGGAAGCTGAAAAGTGGGTAGGCATGCAGGGAAAACCCCCCAGAGTCAGAAGCTCCCCTGTTGCTCTACTGTCCCCCAGGAAAGGGGATAATGGGGGTAGAGGTGAAGAGGAACCCTGACAGACACTGACATCATTCCACACAGGCTGACCAACACTGCTGTGGCCAGCCTGGCTTTCCCTCTGATTTAATTCAGATGCGTTCATGACCAACTCACTGTCTCCTGCAGGGCAACTGCCCTGTATCTGCTCTTTTAGTTTGTAGAAACAAAATAGTGAATTTAGTGCCAGTTTATGGTTCCTATTGAAATCACTGAGAATTATGAAAATCCCACAGCACTTTCCTGGCCAACTTCAAAACCATGGGTGATATTACCCATCAAATCAGCCTGTGAACAGCTGATGCACATAACTCAGGACTGAGTGGTGTTATGAAAATCGCTCTTTAGGGCCACAGTGACTGCTTCTGGTGCTCAAGGATGGGACACTGAGGTGCCAACATGTCATGGAGGACATGTCCTTGGTGCCCTCTGCCTAGAGGCACATAGTGCCCAGGCAGATAGTGTTGCCACCTTTGAAAAATAATTCCCCAAATGACCACTTCAGGCACTTGGCTGCTGTGATTGTGCAAGCCCGCGATAAAACTTGTCATGAGAGAAGGAAACCAGCTGAGTAAGAAGCTTATTATTAAGGGCTTATAACTAATAGGACTTTTCACGTGACAGTAATGTGGTAAGACCAGGCCTGGCCAAAGCATTCGTATTTCCAGTTGTGTGGTATCCTTGGGAGGGGAGAAAGGAAAATGGAGAGATCTAGAAGGGAAGGCTCATCTCAAAATACACAGAGTAAAACAGTCTATGCAAAGATTGATGCAACCTGGTCTGAAAAATATTTGGCAAAAGGAATATAATGAGTTTTTCAGATTTCTAGTATTTCCTTTTTTTTTTATTTAGAGGACAAGTGGAGTTTAAAGTAAAAAATGAGCTCCCTTAACAGCATTGTAATCACATATAAATAGGCAGATTACGATTAAAAAAACAGCATTGTAGAAGGAACTGATGGAAAACATCCCATCACTTAATAAATCTATCCTTTGCCAGTACAGAGCTGCTGCATGCGTTATACGAGTGCTTCCATGCAGTCAAGCTTTAAATCTGACTTTAAATTTTCCTTTTAAATCTAAGGTTTTCTTTTGCTGCCATCCCAGCCTTTCAGAGTATCAACTGCTTAATATTCTGCTTGGCCCGTGGGAAGAGATGAGCGTATTAAGGATCCAAATACAAAGCACATTTCTCTTTGCATTCAGTGTAACCTGACTAGACACTCCAGTTGGCAGACACCAGATGGTTGATTGGAGTCTCTAGTCAGTCTCTGCAATTGCCGGAGCCTTAAGGACAAAACAGCACCAGGGAGATAGATTTGATATGATCATGAATCACTTCTGGGACCACAGCAGATAACTTAAGATAGGAGTCATGTGGGTCACCTTCTCAAAGCTCCTTCTGGTACCAAGTGCAAACAGGGACAGGAGGAGATTGATATCAGAGAGAGAATGATGATGGATGGCATTAGCGGGGTAGTAAGGTGTATTTGGGATTTACTGAATATCTTCCCACAGTGTTTTGAGAGCACTGACAAGCAGACGGGTATGGGCTTTTCAGAGTCAAAAAAGGCAAATCTTGTTGAGGTGGAAAAGAAGGAAAATGAATAGTTCTGCTTCATTTAAATGATATTGAAAGTACTTCTAACAAAGTATCAGATGGGTATTCAGGATACAGAATGAGCAATATGAAAATGTCCCCATTAAAACTAGGTGGTTGTTATTAAAAAATCTTGAGCAGCTATTCAGATTACAAAATGAATTTCCTGCAGCTGTACAACATCACTTTCCCCACTTTTCAGAAATTCTTGAGTAACTGATTTATTTTTCTACACTCTAAAGTTTTTATGGAGAGGAGCAAGTGTCAGGCTTGCATGCTCTAGAGCCCTGTGTGTTTCCACTAGGAAGCATGCTATTTGTGAGAGAAAATTTGTACAAACAGAAGGAAGAGGTTTTGAAAAACCTCAGTTAGAGCTTGAAGCAAACCTCAAGGGTGTATTATACAACCCAGACAAGATTCTGACTGCACCTTTTGTGTATAAAAGTATACTTGCATCCAATTTTTTGGTCACTTGAACAAAAGGAAAACTACATTTATATACAAACACAGCCAAGAAACCCACAGTAACAGATTTTGTTTAAGATGCCGCAGACTTGGTTTTTAAATCTCAAAGAATTTTTATTTTAAAAAAGAAGTTACTTGTTATATTCTAGCTCCTGTCTTTATTATAGAAGCACCTTCTTCAAATTAAAAGTACAGCTGATGTTCTATGGTTTGTAATTACTATAACTACCTGAAATAGTACATGCTTTGAATGCTGTCTAGTGAAAAGCTATATGTCAGATGATAGAGTAGAGCTTTATGTACAAATTAAAAAGATTGGCCTTGACTGAAGAGAAGGAAAACTGTTCTGTTTTGGTGAATAAAAGAACTCTGAAATTAAGGAGATCACTGAATTAAAATGAATGTTATAAGGAAAGTAAACTTTGGATGCTCCCCTGTTTTTTTTTTCTTTAAGGGGCTTACTACGTTGGGCTGGGTGAGTTACTGGGGACATTCTGTGGTAGGTAGTTATGCAAAGGTATGTGATAGGTAGTTATTGCAAAGGTACTGTATCTGGATTTTCCTCCTTTGCTGTCTCCTATTGTGTACATATTCGAGCAAAAATGTAGCTTTCACTCTCAGAACATTATTAACAGTTTTCCTTTATTCTTTGCTGAAGCAAGAAGTGGTTCCAGAGTTAGAGTATACCAGTCTTCCTCAGAGTCAGTAGAACTTGGACAATGCCTTGTATTATGAGCACGTTCTCTGGGAAGCATGGCTGGTGTAGCTGGCTGTTGGTATACTGCAGCTGTAAGACCTCTCATCTAGTTCAGTTCTGGCCTAGGTCAGAAACCACATACAGTGAAGCCATTTGACTGGCTGAAAGATGATGGAGGCAGCAGAGTGCTGCCTTATGACTGTGTGGACTGTCCTGACTCCAATGTAACTTGATGAGCGAGCCAAGAATAATGTCAAATAAGAGTTAATATCTCCTCAAATTTTCAGTCAGTATATAAGCTTAATACTTTCTTCTACTTTCTTTTTCTAGAGGAGCAGAAGAAATTGTCAAAAATATCCACAGTCTGTTAGAAGAGCTGCAGGAAAGCAGATTGTATTGGGAGTTAAAAGGTTGGCACCCCTAAAGAATGACCTTTACTATAAATAAAAGAATAACATACAACCTTGCCATTACTACTTGGGACTACTGTATTTAAAAAGTTTCATTACCCTTTATGAAAATAGTGCATTATAAAGATAGATAAAATATATTGATACTCTATTGATATTCTTTACATGCTTTAGAATAATCTCTGCCTACCACATCCAGGTTTCCCAATGATGAAAATGGTGTCTGGCATCTGCAGCTGGCAGCTGGGTTACTGGTGATGTCCGAAAGAACCACCTCAAACTCCTTCTTAATAGCACCCCTAAATAATGATCTTCAAGCAAAGCTGATTGTGAGTCAGGCAGAGTTGGTTCCATCTTCAAGTATTGCAAGGTTTGGTTTTGTATTTGAGATGCATGTTGGAAAGGGTTCTCGACAGAAGATTGGGTTGATGTTTTGTGGAACAACATTGTCACTTCCTGGCATTAAGATGTTAAATATACTGCCACTTATTTGCCATTCATGGGGTTTTGACTGATTCTGTTTAAAGGCAATAGATGCCCAGCAGCACCTCAGAAAAGCTCCTCTCAAACCTTCCAACCCTTGTGATGCTTATGGCTACTATTGAAGGGGTGCAACAAGTGAAGGGGAATTTTCTGACAATGAGAAAAATCTTCCTTAAGCCACGTGCTATTTATTGGTCTAGTTGAGTCAATTACAGCCATGACTCACCCTCCAAAAATTGCAACTTGAATTTTGTTATTTTCATTCACAAAGTGCTGAGTGACTGGACCCATCCTTAAGTTTCAATCACCTCATGCTTTACTAGCGCTAGTAATAGCCTAGTGATTGCAGAATAGAAAGGAGAATGATTTCTTTAATTCCTTTTCGGTAACTCACTATCTTGGATTCTATCTGTGTAGAGTTGAACATGTTTCCTGTAAAGTGTGCAAATATGTGCCTTTTCGCAGTTACTCTTTGACATTTTCAAAGATAGTTCCCTCTTCCCATATCTAACTTGACAGTCAATCAAGCACAGAGGAACAAGGAGAAAAATACAGAGGATCAGGGAATGAAGAAATGAAAACAGAAAGAGAATCCGGGAAAAAAGATAAGAAATGCAAGAATAAAATGGGGAAGGATGAAAGTGGAAAGCATTTTGAAATAAATTCATAAACTATTGTTTAGTAAAAAAAAAAAAAAAGGAAAATAGGTGCATTTCCAATCCTCATCTATCTGCAGTTCTCTTCTTTCTCTCTGACATGCAGATTTTCTAGCTTTTTGGCCATAGGCTTCACTTGCCTTACTCTAATATATATTAATTTGTGAAAGGAGTTCAAGATGTACATGTGCATCTTCACCACACAAAACATGGCTGAAATGAGACACAGGATGACAATTTATGGGAAGCACGAGAAACCTTCAGGAATTCTCTCCCGATCTTTCCCTGAACTCCCCCATGGAGACTTTGCCATGGTTACTTGCTGTTTGCAGGTGTCACCAGGCTCCCTTGCTTTTCAGTCTCACTGAAGTCAGGGAGATCTGAATCCAAGAGCAGAAGTTGGCCTTTACAATTCACTTCCATGTAGCATATGTTACTATACTGTATACCAAGAGATGTAACCGAGAAGAACCGTGGTATTTACAGTATGCTAAAATTTAACTGTTGCTGTAGCCTTCTGAAGCATGTAGGACACATCTCAAAGACTTTGCCCATGTTTTATCTCATCTTGTGTGAGGTAGGACTCCAATTGCTGAGGAACAAATGATGCAATATGAATAAGGATTCAGGATCTCCGTGCCCACTAGCAAACTAAGATAGTCCAGGGGTGACTAATTCCCTTAATGAGTGGGGCAGGAGAGGTAATATTGACTAGAAGGATAATGATCTAATTGTTTTAATTATTATTTTCAGTAGCAGTGTCAGAGAATAGAGTGTTATTTTAAGCGACATTCAGCAAGTAGCAACGAGTTTTCTTTCTGACACACAGAGGGATGAAGTTGAAGGTGTTACGGTGGGTATGGGAGGCAGCTGCAAAAGTACACAGGTCAGTGACACTAAATAAGATACTACCTATAACATCAGTAACTCAGAGAACAACTTATAGCACACTTGCTGAATTTTAAAGAACTGTATTATACTATTGGGTCAACTATCTCCATCTTTCCTTGGCCTGATTATTCCTTCTTTTACAAGACCAGTGGTCCCAAAATAGTGAGGTAATCGTCATACAGAAGAGGTGTGAGAGTCTGCTCACAATCTGGTTGTGTGTTGGTGTCTGTATTTCCAGGTGAGTGATACTAGCCCACATGACCATGTCCATAAACCCTCTGCCTATAATGCAGTTTTGCAGCAGTAGGATTAGAACAGATTGCTGGCATTATGGCAGCAAGGATATTGTTGGGAGTAACTTGGCAACACTTGTAGGTGTTCTGACACTGGCTCTTTACTCAAGGGCAAGAATAGCAGAGGGGATTCTGGATACAAACCAGTGAGAGAAATAATGTCAGAAAGGTTCAGAAGATGAAAGCAATGACAGTAAATAAGTCTGAAATTATTTTAGGTTTACATACTTTAAGTCCTCAGTGACTGAAAACACAGCCAAGAATTGCTTCAGCAATATTCCTTCATAAATCTGCATAATAATCTCTCAGAGGGGCTTTGGTGAAATTACAAGTATTCATTTACTAAATTGGGTTCAGTGTCTGTATCATACGCCGTATGAATATTCAGTGCTATGAATTCATCCAAACTATATTGAAGTTAGTGTGGTCCGCAAGCTCTCTCAAACAATAATCCAAACAGCAGGCATGGGCAGAAAGGACTTTCTTTTCAAAAATAAAAACCAACTTCCACTAGAATTCAATAAAGAAATATTTAGCAGCTATGTTCCTAAGAATGGCAGAAATACATGCCTGTAATTTTTTTCATGTGGAATCTCTGATCTTTATATCTCTAAATTCAGCAACAAATGTTTTTATGCTGGAAAGGGAACATAAAAAATGCAAAGAATTTATGAGTGATTTATCAAATAATGCAATAATAACTGCCAGCCAGATGCAAGGAAACTGACTGGGAGACTAATAATAGAAATACTGAATATAAAATACAGCAACCTTCATACAAAGAAATGACTGGTCTTAGGCGACTGAGAAAACCTTTCAGAGAGTCAAAGATTTTACTGAAATGCGGTAAGTAGTAACCCTGTATAATTCTCCAGTGTTTTGCACACACTGAATTAAATACATAAAAAAAAGGCGCTTTTAAAATAAAATCTGGGGTAGTGAGTGTCTGGAGCTTTGCAATGGATTGCATAGAGGTCAAGCATATTCTGAGCATTTGCCCATGACCATTGTGTTCGGTCTCGGTCTGGTCTTGCTTGGGTAACCCAAGCCAGCAGTTCTTTCCTTTCGAGGTTGCTGGTTTGAGCATAAGATGTTGCAGCAATTCCTCAAAAAAAAAAAAAAAAAAAAAAAAGAAAGAAATTGTTCACAACTTGGAGATTTCGGAAGCTGTCTGTGGTGAATTGAGAGAAACCCAAGAAGTCACTCATGCTACATAGGAGAAGGTGGTGCACTTAGAAGGCAAATGTTCAGTGGGTGGTTTCTGTGGACCAAATGGCAGCAAGTGAAATGCAGAGCAGAATGATAACTATGAGAAACTGCTCCAGAGGATTCTCGACTTCTTATGTCAAAAGGCATAGAAGTTTCAGCTTGTTTCTGCAAAAGGCTTCATTATCTGAGGTATTATTTTGTCAACAATCACTGCAGACAGACCACTAGATTGTCTGTCTTTGTTAATTTCTTTGTTTATTTTTTCCTGCTTTCTAGGTTTTGTTTGTTCTCCTATCTCACAGGAGATTTTTTTTAGTCCTTATTGGTGTTTTAAAGAGAGTTAAATTCAATGCTCGGTTGACAAATCTTCAGCAATTCTAGAAATTGCGCTTGTGCTCTTCTGACGGGCTGAAAGAGTTGGGGTTGTTCAGTCTGGAGAAGACAAGGCTTCAGAGAGACCTTACAGCACCTTCTAGTACCTAAAGGGAGATAAAAGAGAGCTGGAAAGGGACTTTTTACAAGGGCAGGTAGTGATAGGACAAGGGGAAATGGCTTTAAACTGAAAGAGGGTGAAGTTAGATTAGATCTTAGGAAGAAATTCTTTATTGTGAGGGGTGGTGAGGCACTGGAACAGTTTGCCCAGAGAAGTTGTGGATTTCCCATCCCTGGAAGAGTTCAGTGACAGGCTGGATGGGGCTTTGAGCAGCCTGGTCCAGTGGAAGGTGTCCCTGTTCATGGCAGGGGGTTGGAACTAAATAGTTTTTAAGGTCCCTTCCAACCCAAACCATTCCTTGTTCTGTGATTCCTTGTAAGGTAAATTAAGTGATTTATACTCAAACTGTGTCTCTTGACATTTCTACTGGTTATTCTTAGCTCTCATTCATGTTATGATCTGTTTCTTCCATTTGGTCCAATACTGAGACCAAATGGAGTGGTGTTTAGGGGGAGCTTGCACTTCGTTATTGCAGAGCATTTAATCTTTTTATCACTTGCTCTGTGGGTGAATGAAGAACTTCAGATGCCATGACTGCCAGTCCTGGCACCTCTTCTAGCAATAAATTAATTTATATAAAATCAAGGTATATACACAATGGGTTCACTATTTCCTTATCTTTTTCTACGCTAGCAGAATGTGAAAACACCAAGGGCTACAAATTCAAGTTGATAAAAAATAAAGTTGGTCCAAACCAAAAATACGAAATGCACGGGATGGCACCATGGCCCTGTAAGGCCCTTATTCCCATAAGGGAATTTGTGAAGCAAGCAAGGAAATTAATTTCTGAGGCATTCAGGGAGTGTTCCAGGAATGAGTGAAAAGGGGAGCTGGGAAGCAGGATCAGTCCAGGGTTGTGATCCAGCACTCTTCCTAGGTTATTCCTAGGTGAAATGGCAAACTCTGACCTTCATGTCTGCTGCATAAAACTGATGTTCATCACCTGGAGACTTTCTTAAACTGCTACCAGATTAAACCAAAAAAAACCCAACTCCCTGCCAAAGAAATACTAATAACTTTACATGCAATCAGTATGGCAATGACCTAACAGTCTGATTTTTTTCCATTACTTAAGAACAGTCACTGCCTTCTAGAGAAAATGAATTTAAGCCGTTACCATCAAGGTTTCAGAGATTAGGTAGTCAAAGAAGGGAAACGTTCTTTAGGAAAAAACTTGCATGGATGATTTTGAGAAAAATCTTCCCTTTGTCTTTCATCTCTGAGTGATGTCGCTAACATTGAGCTCATCTGTCATCATGCAAGGTCAGGAGAATCCTTTGAATTCACATTGTTTGTAAAGCTGTTAAACAGCTGCTTCCAGATGGAATTTTCAGCATACAGGAGCTGTTTCAAAGAGGGACAAATCTCGAAGTCCAGAGTCTCATTGCCAGATCCTAGATCACTGGTGCTACCTTCAGCTTCTCCCCCCCACCCCCTTCTCCCTCTTCCTCTCTATTTTTAATCTTTTGCTAAAGATAGACAACTATTTAAAAAACAATAAAAGAAACTGATGATCATTGTATTTTTCCTCCAAAGTTTTGGGTTTACCCACAATTTGTAATATTTCAGGCTTTTGTATTCTTTCACCTGAACATCCTCCACCTAAGACTGAATCACTTTCTTCATGTCTTGCCAGGTCAGCAATCAGAAAATCTTGGTCCACAGAGTTCCTTTGCACTGGCTGTTCTCCATTCATATATAAATTCATGGTCTTTTGTCAAAGGAGCTTATGCCACACCATCATAAGGTATAAAGTATGCTCTTTTATTCAACAAGCAGAAAGCATAATAATCACTTAGAGTCTACACTGTGACACTACTCTGTTGCTTAGCGAGGGCATTGATTATGCTCAAGAGAAGTTTGAGGAACAGCTTTCTTTAGTCTCAAATTTGCGACAGTTCCCCTTTGAGTTGGCAGTACATTAATGGAAATGGAAACTTGCCTCATTCTAAATGTCAGAATAATAGAGCACCAAAAACAATTCAGTCATGTCTTTCAAACCACGCACATATGGTTCAGCACCAAATGTCACTATTCTTCCCCACTTCCTTTCCATTTGTCACTATCTCTGTTGATTATCATTGTTTGGGTTGAAACTTTCCCGAAGGCTCAGTGTAAAGCTCACCTTACAGTAACTAGGCATATTCTTAACATATTCTATACTTGGTATATGCCTAATATAGTCTTCCCAAATGCAACGGATTCTTCTTTCATGAAATGCTGTTTTATGGCTTAAAATGGTGACTTACATTGGCCTTCTTTTAGCTGTTGTGCAAATGTTCATATGCTGGTTGTCATCCTGACTTTTCCACAGATGTATTTCCTACCCTAAAAGATTTCAGTCCTGTGGCAGATGTAAAGCAACAGCTATGGGAGTCAGAAGGTATGAGAAAGGAAAAGGATGGACAAAGCAGAATTATAAATACGGCATGCAAAAATTGTCTTAAGGAATTGGTAAATCTTCAAAAATCAGATATTCCAGAGTTGCAAAATGTCCCAAATATGCAGTGTGTGACCACATGATTGCATGTTATTTTCCGAGGGGATGTTGGCGTCATTCAATGAGCAGAATGGGTGACATTCACTTAATGATTTTTCTGTGTCAGAGTCCTGTAACTTGTAAAAATAAATGCCTCAATGAGATTGTTTCTAGTTGGGGGGAAAATGTATCTTCTGTCTTCTGGCCTCTTTTTGAGGAAAAAAAATAAACTAAATAAATTAAATTGGAAACATGTATCTGGCTTCAGATATTTCTAAATGATTGATGCTTCATCAAATGATAAGGAAGAGATAATGGAATTGTATAGTAGCAATTGCTGTTCTTCTCTCCCAAATGTTAACCATTCTGCCCTGTGCTTTACCACGAGATGGGAGATACCATTGGAGACTATTTCACTAATCCCTGTATTTTCTTAGTTACTTGTGTTTGCGTGTTGCTGGAGAAGCGTTCAGAAATGTCTGCTAACATTAACAGCTATGATAAAATCTGATAAATTTGATTAACACAGGCTAAGCTCAAAATTTGGGTTTTTTGCGTATCAAACACTTTGTTTAAAACTTCTATTGGAAGACTTAATTTTTCACTCAGCTCTTCTCTTCCTGGTCCAAAGCATGGCCTGAAGGCATGGCAATGAAGGGCGTACCAGTGATTTGAGATGAGAACTCATGAATTCTTTCAATTTCCACCCTTGCTCACAAATGTAAGAGAGGATCAGATAATTTTATGCATGCCAGTAACCACATGACAAACCTTTCAGCTACTGAGGAGAACAGCAGAGTATCATCTACTGATTTTCCTACCATGGTACGACATTATGATGGGAGCGAGGTGTGCATGAAAGCCCCGTTCCTACTGGAGGGAGAAGGAACCCCCAGGGACAGGGATAAGTGGCTAGGGGTGGGCATGGAGTGCACTGAATTAGTCAGCTGCCTTGCTGCAACGGGACATAAATGTGGCAATGTGGCAGCTTTCCTTCTCCAGAGGAAAGGCACAGTAAGCAGATCCTGATTAATATTTGCATCAACACTGTTATGTTCACATATGGCCATTTGAGCGAGGTCATTTATAATTAATCAGTCTGAACCCCCCTTTCATCTCTATCCTTCAGTATGAAGGAATAAGCATAGCCGAGAAGTCAGGACATTATTCTCAAAATAAAATATGGAAAGCAGGATTTCAGAAATATTTTAATTGTATATCCATGTTGACATAGCCACCTCAATAGAAGTTTTGTGTATGATCTAATAATGTTAATCCATTATTCCAAATGTGGATTTGTTCTGTTTTAAAAATGCACGAGAAACTGATTTCCCAACAACCATCCAAAATGACTAATCACTTCAGTAAGCTGAAGTATTTCAATTTATTTCTTTGAGTCAAAAACTGACAGAAGTGTAAATAAAATTGAGAACACAAAATTTCTCTTAGCTTATATTAGATAAACATTCTTTTGCAATTGAAGGCTCTCTTTTTACAGCAAAGTCTTATACATAATTTTACAACATTCAAACAACCCATGTATTCCTTTAGCAATATGAAAATCTCTAGTAGAAATGAAAATAAAGTTGTGTTAGGTTAAAATTCACTTATATGTCTATTACATTCTGGTGAGAATGATTGTCAGGAGCCATAGCACATACATCAGAAAGCTTTAAACAAAATATCTTCAACTTCTTCGGGAAATAAATATCAGTTGTACTGAAAAATTATTTAACAAAGATGTTTGATAGCCACTGTATATCAGCACTTATTGCTGTGTAAATTAAAATAACTAATCAATTAATACAGAAGTAATTTTATTACCAAATGGATAGAGGAGGTATGAAAAGCCCTAATTAAAAACATTGCCTGCTCTGCTTTACACTAATGATTCTCTAAGAACCAATGTTATTTGTGAATTAGCTTAATCACAAAGGAATTAAAGAGAACAGAATTATTTGTATGAAAATAGTACTCTAAATTCATGGAGGCTAGACAGAAAAAATGCCCGGAGTCCTTTCTATATCTGATCAACTGGCTTTTCTAATCCATTTTACTGTGGATAGTTGGCCTGACATGACTTCAAATTAGTTTAATAGGGATTAAAGTGGTATGAACTGTATAAATTTATGAATTTGCAAGTACAAACATGTTAAGGAATTAATTTATCTTTAAGGGCAGGAGGAGGGCAGAAAGTTCAAAGTAAAATCTGGATACATTTGTAAACACAGACAATTCCATGGGAAATTTGGAAAACAACTGAAAAGCATGCAATATAGGCAACATATTCTGACAAATTTACTAAATTTCTCTGCACAAAATCAATTATTAAAGTCAAACAAGAAAGACCAAAAGATCTGGTGCTGTGAGAATTGATGTGGAAGTTCTTAGGTAAACCTAAAAGTCCTGTTGATTACTGCCCAAATAAAGCAGACCTCTGGCATTCAGCTTTCTGAGCTGGCATGATCAGCACATAATGTCTTTGGAGCTATTGCTGCCAAGAGAGAGATCAGAGACAGCCAAATTATGATATCACACCAATAAAACCTCATCGTAGTGACATACATAAAACACTCTGTAAATTGCTTTTTGTAACTTTTAATTTATTAAGAGCTTTTGAACTATGTTTTCATTCTGTGACATGTTTTCATTTACCTCTCATATCCTTCATTAATTTATTTCCTGTTTGAGAAATAATACCAAATTTTTGGCAGTTTGAAACTGCTGAAAATATATATCGTATACTACATGATGTAGCTTGCCAGAGAATCAGGAGCGTGGGGTATTTTGAATTGCTAGGCTGAATTACAGTGATTTATTTGACTACTCAATTTGCCTAGTATCAAGGTTGAGTCATGATAGCTGCCTGTCGTGTTGCTGTCTGCTCATCCTTAAGCTCAAATTCAGAAAGGCTTCTGCAGCTGATATCTGGGGACTTGGAGAATTTGGAGCTGCTGTGTCCGTGCTCTGGATTGTGGTGTGTGGAGCTGCTGGTGGAGCAGCTTGGTGTGTTAAATGAAACAGATCAGACACAGTTTTCCCTGCAAGTTCTGGGAATGGTGGGGACGTAACATCAGCAGACCCAGCTTAGGGTTCAAACATTGGCATCCTGCTCACTTCCAAGTTACTGCCTTTCTCTGCCATAAGTTTAGAAAGGTGACTCAGCCACTCTGGGAATGGGACCAAAGGCATAAATGGACAGAGAAAAGGATTAAAATAACTCAATACCACATCATGTAGTGCTGACTGCTCAGGTATCCATCCATAAATCCATTCAAGAAGCATTTATGCTTCTCCGACAGCCTGCTCGGCACATTTTTCCAGCTACGCCTGCATGAACAACTGTTCAGCCATGAGATGTAAAGTTTCTGAAGAAAGCCTGAAACTCTTTCCCAAAAAGCTCTTCTTCACTCCTGCCTCTCAAAACATTCTTGCCTAAACTGTGACTGGCTCTAAGGTCCATTAGCTAAAAGGCAACTGTTTCAAAGCGTTAGGTCTGTAACTTTGAAGAGAAAAGCAGTTAGATCTCATTACAGGTAGAGTTTGCAACTATTGAAAATATATAGCACATATGGAACCCTACAGATATTCGCTTTGCTAATACCAATCTCTTTGTGTTACCTGTGATCTAAGTCAGAAAATTTCTTTGACTATTTTCAAGAAACTGGAGTAACAAAGAAATACAGTTAAAAAGTAAGGAAATCGGGCACAAAGCTAGCTGAAGTTTCCTTTTCTTTCCAGTCTGCTGTATAGAACACCAGTCAAGAAGGGAGTTACAATACTTTTGAAGATGACCTTTCAAGGCCAGGCCATTCAGGTGATATTAATATTTTTGCCAGCTTCTGAGTTAAAGCCCACAGGAGGGGAAAGGAGCGTTTGAATTGAGGGACACTGAATCCAAAGCAGCTTTTGGAATGGGTTGATGGGAAGGGCTTAATCGCACTTGGGAAAGATTTCCCACAGTTCATGTGTCAGACAGGGAGGAAAGATCTTATGAAAGCAACAGGGGCCAAAGGTTTTGTGATGAAAACTGGGACAGAGAAGAAAAAGCTTATTTTTGTTTCCTTCTGAGATATGACTGGATTTTGACATGAAAAAAATATTGTCTTCCTGCTGTGTAGGAAGCTCATACTGTGAGATCAAAGAATAGTGAGTGTCTAGCTGCTAGCTCACATAGATTTTAAAAGCTGGGTATTTGGAATTAAGAAAGTCAAACCCTGAAGCAAACAAGAAATGAATGAACACTCAACACTCAGTGTTACTTTACCTAAGAAAGAGGGCTGGAGACTGATTTACCTACATTCAGGGGCGACCCTGGGGCACTCTGGGGCTTGCACTTTTGACATGGTGGGATCTATCCTGGGACGTGCTGAATGCTAGCTGAAATCCAGCTATGGTATGAGTCACTAGAGGGTACTGTAATACATGGTATTTTTTCTTGTGCATGAGTGACATTCATTCTTCCTGTCGAAACTGAGGCTTGTTGTCTAATTTGGTGGGGAGAGGCTGATTTAAATAGGTAGAATTTTATTATTAAATCTGTCTTCAACTGACTGTCTAGACTCCCTTGCTAGGGTATCAGTCTGCTAGAGCAGGGAGAGATGCATGTCTGCTAGTCACCATCTTCATTGGAGGACCAGTGTGGTCATGGGAAATGCAATTGGAAGAAAATATGTTTTTTTCCTGACATTAGTTTCACCTCTAAATACTAATCAGCTTACAGCACAGTGAAAGGTAAGCCCAAAAAGCACAGTTGATCTCATGCAGGTTAGCAATGCTATATTGCGAGTTCAGAGATATTATGATCTATAGTGCAACTGTACACTCAAAAATCAACCCCTCAGGCTGTTGGTCATTTTCCTAGAAATAATTTGAAGATATTTCATGTAATAGCTTGCCTATGCACTGCTATCCTGATATTTGGAGAAGGTGTTTTGCACAGTGCCACGTATTGCCGTTCAGAGTTGAGGCTGAACCTTGTGTGGATGTTTCACCTTCTGGCCTGCTCATCTCTGAGTCCCTATTGTCACTGTCAGGTGTTCTGGGAAAGGGTGTGAAAAAAAAATGTAGCTCACTCCTCCTCTTTCCTCTTCTTTTAGACTTCCAGTAAAGACAAAATTTACACGCAGCTCCTGAGAGACTTTTATTGCTAGTGGTTAGTTGTGCTGTGTGAACATATTTTCTTTTCTGAGTGTCTTTCATATATCTCTATAGATATATATATATGTATTTCACCACTTTTAAATCTGCATTTTGTGAATTAAATATAATTCTGCTGTCAGAATGAATTATAAAATGTGGTTATGTTTCTGTCTAGGAGGTTAGATGTTTTCTTACAGATTTGGATAACAAATTCATATTTGTGATTAATAACTCAATCTAGATCATTTGAACTGTTTAAGATCCAGCTGACATGTTTTAGTTGTAGCTATTATATTCATGATCTTGGAAGCCTGAATCTGGAGCTCTTGTCCTCCCATTCTCTCATTTTCATATATGCTGTCTTGACATTTTATTTCATATAGGTATTCATGTTTGATCTCATATATGTATTCATTTTTCATCTCATACTTTGTTATTTTGGTTCCCTTTTTTGTTGGCAAATTGTTATCAGAACTATTTTTGTTTTCTGCAGATATGGTAATTTTTTGCTAAGTAGTCTATGAGCACTTGCTAGTCAAATTACTCTCATGCTTTTGCAGCTACAAGATTGGGCTCTGAACTTTTC
The DNA here is from genome assembly GCF_003945595.2 of Pipra filicauda. Lineage (NCBI taxonomy): Eukaryota > Metazoa > Chordata > Aves > Passeriformes > Pipridae > Pipra > Pipra filicauda. The sequence goes on along the minus strand of NW_024105087.1, from coordinate 2,393,604 downwards.
TTATTGTGAAAACTTCTAATCTGAGAGTTGTCAGTTTCTATTTTACTTGAAACACTTAACATTTCAACATTCAACTCACTTCAGTGAATTAAATGCAAACAATATTAATTGCAGCAAACAACAGAGTATTATCAAGCAAAAATATTAGTGAGAGAAAAATTATGCACAGTATAATAAAGTTTCAGAGCAGTTCCTAGAAATGGCTGTCCATTTTCTGAACTCTTCTAATCACTTTGTCCCAGTGGAAGCTGCAATTTTACACAGTCCACAGAGAGGATCCAGATTTATTATGCAGAACAGGAGTGGGAGAAGGCAGAAGTCTATTCATGTGTGTAAGAAACAAAAGACTTGAAAGGTGTAGCTCTGCTTTGAAAAGGAACTATGTAAAATGACAAGTTCTTCCCCAGTTTGCTGCCTGTGTGCATTCAGAGTTACATCTGGTGACCTTAAGCTACAGAAATAGTTTTAATGATCTTTAAACTTGCTAAACTTGATGAGTAATACAGGCTAAGAGGCTGAGCCACATCCCATTCCTCCTAGTTTACTGTCAGTAGTGTAACTCCCTGTAAGTCGCTCCAAAGTACAGCTGATCCCACCTGTGCACACCCACAGGTGGCAGTCAGGGTACTCAGAGGTCACTGAAGGTGTACACTGAAATGTAGGGCTGCTCAAGGACAATCTGTCTCTCAGGCTCCAGCAATAATGTGCAGGAAAGAATAAACCCATTTTGACTGTCATATTTTAATTTAGGCTTACCAGGCTGAGAGCTGAATGCAAATTTTCTCTTTTCCTTTTTCTTTTTTTTTCTTTTTTTTCTTTTTGTGAAATGAGCAGATTTGCTATAAAGCTCCTCAAACTGTACTCCCATGTACAAACTATATGAATCCCTCACTGCTCCCCAGCGCAACCCCGTTTTACGTCCCCATATAGAAGCTTACTCTGCTTCAGGGTAAATGTGGATGCTGAAAAGTGTCATGGGTGAGTCAACACTTTGGGCACAACAGAGCTTTCAAATAAAACCTTCTGAAAAGCAGAAACAGAAGTATTACTCATCTCCTTTTCTTCTTTCTGCCAAACTTATTTCTCCTTGAAGATCACACTTTTTTTTTCATTTGTAATCCTATTAGAAGAAAGCATGGAAGTAAGCTGCCATATAAGGACAAATACATTGTGTGACAGAAAATATTTGCTGCACTGTTTATGTATCTGTCCATCTATGGCTGTATGTAAACAATAACACACTGAGCTCAGCCCAGCTAATTGTCTCCTCGTGGAGGGATTTTTTGATAGACTAGAGATGGAAGTCTTAGGCTCTCCATGCTTTCAGCACAGAGAGTTCATTGCTCTTCCTCAACGAAGTAGCTCATTGCTACTTCATATGACTCCTCTGTGTAGTTTAAGGCATCTGGTGGTTGCCCTAAATTGTATTAAAGGACCATGGATCACCTCTGAGCTTCGCTGTGGGAACCTCCACCACTGCCAAGGCAGCATCATCATCCTGAGTCATGAGTCACTCTTTCTTCCATGCTCCTGGGGAGTAGAGGGCTCACTGTGTGAATGCTGTACTCTCATACACAAAGACTAAAAAAAAATTAGATATTCTTTAAAAGTGGATAAGATTTGAAATTGAGATGCTTTGCTGTCCTTTTCCCTTGGGAGCCAGGAGATGAGGGGGTGGGTTTGTACTTGCAACCATCCTTCCAAATCTTAGACTTCCATATGGCTAATATTGCTGCTATTGTGGCATTGGCTACAACCCTCTCTCAAAGAGGTTTCATTGAATCATCTGCTACCAAATTGTTGTGTGAGACTGGCTTTCTCTTCTTGGTTACTTCTTCTTCTTTGTTGCTGAACCGTTAATATTTAGCCGACTATATTTGTTATCTGAAAACTTTGAGAAGTTCAGCCAGAACTTTAAAAGCTATAGGCTTTGCATCTCTCACTATTAACAGTGTGCCTGGGGATTTTATGAGCAGATTGGCCATGTATGTCTTTAGGAGACAAGCCACAAGGAAATATGACTAACTTACATGTCATCTGCTTCTTCATGACTCCTCTTTGCAAGGCTTTTTTTTCTTCCTAACAAATGAACATGATTTCTTGTAGAAAAAGCAGATATGTAGAATATTTAAACGGCACAAAAATATTCTAATGATGATGATATAATTTGAAAGTACATAGGGATGATCTGTTTTGACCACCAGAGTGCTGTCAAAATAGCTAAAATAGTTAAAATAGCTAATGTTATCAGTATTTTGAAGTGAAGAAACTATGCCTATCATTTGTAACATGAAAAAAAATCACTGCAGAGTAGAGCAAACAGGTCTTTTAGAAACTAAAAATCACAGTACAAACAGCAAACATTGAATCTATTTGCTGAATTTAACAAGAGGAGCATACTGCTAACAAATAGTTATTGGGATATATTCTATTGTACATCTGAAATTTCTTATTCCTTCTTCGGGCAATTTAAATTATTGAAAGGGTTGGTTTCTCAGCTGGATGTAATTGAGCCGAATATAATGGATATAAGACACAAGGTTATTCCCAGTCAGGCTTGAATACCTGAAGTGTCCTACAGTTAAGGCAGCCAGCGTAGGCAAAGCCTACAGTCAGTAGAGAGAAAAAGATGGTTTTAGGTTACACACATCTGATCTACTTTAGATGGCTGCTTCAGGACAAGATGAATAGTGCCCTAGACTCCTGTCTATACTGCCTAGATGCCATTTGACTGAAAGAGAGACGCGGGTAACTATAGCTATGCAGATGAGTCCCTCTTCATTTTATTCTAAATGGCATAATTAGTTGATGCTTGTCAGATGCTTTCAACCTGAAAATGCTGTGTATGGGCTTGTTCTACTCCTCCCCAATGAAGATGCATGCAAAATATGTATGGATTTAACAATGATTTGTTTTGAGGGAACAATTAAGAAAAAACATATGGGATGTCCAATGCTCTAGAAGAAGCTGAGTTGAAGAAGTTTTAGAAAATTTTGTATATGCAATCTCCATATATGCATCGTCAACAGCTTATTAGAGTTTTTCCATACCACAAGATCTAGGCTTTCTGCCAGAGCACTCTTTGGGTATGTTTAGTATGCAGCACCTGGAAGTACTTCCGAGATCACAGATCAAGTTGTGTATCCTGATGCCACCCTCATTTTGGAGGATCAGGTTTGGATATCTACACTACTCCCTTCCTCAGTTCTTTGTTTACTGGGGGAGAAAAACCAGCCACAGGAAGTGGGGAGAAATCATAACAGTTTGGCTAGGGAAGGATGGGACCCAGGCAACTTGGGCTGGTGCACGTATCACTTTAGACATATACTATGTGGCAAATGATATTTAAAGAGTGTGGCACACACTAATGCAGCAAGTCAGCTCTTACTTACTGATCTTATAGTCCTAAGTTTAAATAACAGGGGCTGAATTGAAACTGCCTCCTATTTTTCTGGCAATGACCTGTGGTGAGATTTCTTCATGGAATCATTTAGGCATCCCTTCTTTTGCTGCTTGTAGTGCACACATGTGACATTATGACATAGGACATTAAATTCAATTTAAATGGTCACATTTTCCCTGTGTTCTCATGAGAGTGCATTTCACAGGTTCTGCATTTGCTTTTCATTTCGTGACCGACAAAGGGATGGGAAATGTTCACTTATTCTCCCCTGTTCAAGGCACAATAGCAGTAACAAGCAAGAGTCACCAGAAGCAAGAGCAGAAGGAGAGAGAGCTCCTCTGGGATCAGACTGTATAAGACCAAAGGCACGAGGAGCCTCTTTACTTACTTTAGGTGGAACTGTCCAAGCCTTAGAGGTAATGAAGTACCTTATGTTTCCCTTAATCACTTGTATGCAAAATAATGGTATTTAGAGGGAACTGTGCGCAATTGTTTTCAGCTGGTAAGAATCATATAATATTTAAAGGGAATCTCACAGAATATTTTAGGGTGAACAAAAAGGCTCTCGACAGATTCTTGCTGTAACATGATGGAATCTGGACTTACTTTGCAATTGAGATGTAGGATTTTATTCTACATCTTATTTCTTTGGCATGCCTTCACCTTCCTCCCTTTCCTTGCAATCTTTTGAGTTAATTGCTGTTCTGGGGCCAGTGCCTAAAGATCTCTACAAAGGCTCTGTTGTTGCTGTCCACTGAGGCCTGGGATCCCTAAAAGATTATAACAAAAATTAAGGTAACTTTTACTATGATCAGCTCTGCAACTAAGATGATGTTGCACACAAAACTGCACGTTGATTTCAGAAGCTGTAGGAGACAGATAGTAAAATATTGTGTGCAGAAACAATTTTCCCAACTGTTCTCAAAGCATGAGCAGGCTCATTGCAAAAGAAGCAGAAGGCATCATATTACTTTCAAATTATATGGCAACTTATTGTAAAATGTTATGCACCAAATCTCTGTGTATCACCATTATTAAGCCAAGTGCTACTAAAAATAATTATGTATGTACTCCATTCATAGCAGAACATGCAAGTAAAAACTATACTGCTAGAATTCCTGAATGAAAAAGGTATTTCTTATATATACACCTGTGCTTTTCTTACTCACAGGTAGCCACTGTGCAACCTTATCCTTTCATTATAAAATTTCTACCTGTGTATTGCTTACATATTCATGTACTAATCCTCTGTCTCATGCTTTCTTTCTTTATTTAGTGGTGGGTTTTTTTCACTTGACTTAAATAACATCACATGCTAAACAGAGCTTGATTTTGCTCTCACTCTACGGTGTGTTCTAACAGCAGATAAGGAACTCCAGGAGTCTGGCCTAGGATCACAAGATCACAGAAGGTATGGAACTAATGTGGCCATGTTCAGTGCCTACATGCTCTTACCTCACCTGCACTACCTCTGGGACCTCTTTTTCCACAGAAAGGCAGGCACAGAGTGATTGGCAGTGCTGCCCATGGACCCCAGACTATGGCTGCTAAACTCAAAGCATCTGGGGAGGACACTTGCGCATAGTAGCTCTGTTTAAAAAAAAAGGAGCAAAAGTACTGCTTGCCAGATGAAAACCCCCATGAATTGCACTTGCAGGAATGAAGAAGCTGCATTTGCACACCTGAAGGCAGGGACAGACTTTCTGTTTTGAAGGATGAGGACATCAAGGAGTGGTGGCATCTGCATCTTCCACCTTAGGCTGCACAAAAGGCTCCACGAATTGTCTGCGTAGATTGATAGGATGCAAGCCAGAGCTGGAACAAATCTAGCAGTGCTCTCTGGCACATGATCATGAGCAGCTCTGAATGACCTAGTCAATGATATTATGGGATCTCAGATTTCTAGGCTGTCTGTCATTTCTTTGGTCATATTTCTCATTACTTATCAGGGATTTTTGCTGTAGTATCTAGACCCCAGCCTGGAAATGCACTGCGTGTTCTGAAATACAATTTTCTTACAGTGAAATCTCCAGTGATGACCAAATTCTGTGGATGCCAGTGGAATCGCCATGCCTTTGCAATTGATTTAAAAATAAGCATCACAAGTCATACAAATTTTATTGTTTAGCAGAGTCTACTTTTTGCCTTGAGTGGAAAAAAAAAAAGGTAAAAAATCTTCTTTTCTCCATGTGGGTCTTGTAGGGTGCAGTTCATTCAGGCTCTATCCTCTCTTTTATTTAGTTTGTCTGGGCTGCTCTTTCTTTTAGGTCCTTGAGTAAATTTGGAAACAACTTACTGGTACGCTTTGACATTTGACAGCAGCTTCCAGAATATACATTAACTCACTTTCATGTGGTTTCAACTGTACTCACAGAGACATTTCTAGTACAACAACCAATGTTTTGTTGTGAACACTGCTGCCCATGTAAACGAAGCAATTAGACAACCGTAATTTGCTGGCCCCTCATCACTCTTATATTCACAGAGATGCCTTCACTTGGTGACTTATATCTATGCTTGTTTCTTCATGCTAACTCTATTCTCTGTTGATATATACAACTATGCAAATGAGGAGGTGAAGCAATCACAAATATAACCCTTTTAATGCAGTGCTGGTTTTTTGGGGTTTTTTAACCACATGAAAGTGTACATATGAAGGTGTGCTGTTTAATGTAATTATGAAAAAAATAGCTGTTATGTAATGTGTTCGCGTTTCCCCCTTGTTAAAGGCTGACTTCACTTAAATGACCTCTTTACCTAAGAGAAGCAAATTGATTTTGTGATTCAGATATTGTCAATAAAATCATTATGACTAGAGAGATCAGACATTAGCAATTAAGAACAAGTATACCGTTATAACTTCAAGGCCATTAGTTGTCAACTAATAGACAATCAGAAGAGCAAGGTTTAACAAAACATTAATTAATAAATTAGCCATTTATGTGACAATTGTGTTCCTAGGATTTTTGTTATAATTATTGCTCTTATTATTGCTACTAAGGCATATGATGTAGTGAGGAAATTTTTTATTATCCAGTTGGTCAATTCATTGCTAATAATACCAAAAATTGGAATCAGAGCTAACATCCTAAAGTGACAGTTAAATACACACACAATTTTACACAAAAATAAAAAAAAATGGGAAAAATTGTACTTCCTTACTGAACTGGTTTTATACTTGTGTATCAAATAAGTCAGATTTGAAAACAGTATAAGGTGGCCAGTGAGGACCTTGGCACTTTCTGAGACTTGATTATTGTTTTCAGAATATAATCTGAAATAAATGAAAGAGGCTTCAATTCCAACAGGGCCTAAGCACTGAAAAATAAGCACAGCACCTAACAGTTAAAGATTGGCCTTCAGAACTTCTCTGGAAGACTTTCTTCTGTATATTATGAATCTGTTAGAATTCTCCTACATAGTAAATTGCATTACATTTATAAGATAAAGCAAAAAAAATTAGCATTGCACTTTACTTCAGGTATGACATAACCTGCTGAAGCTTCCATTTTAGTTTCTTAGCTTAGGTCTGTCAAGGTTTTACATTCTTGTGTTTCTGGACATCCTTTTCAGAACTGCTCCTGTCTCAGCTACTGACCAGGTAAACTCAAACACAGGGCTGTCAAACACAGAACTGTGGTTACCAGTCATCCTGCCAGACTTCATTAATCTTCTTGTACATTTTTCTAGGAAAATGTCTACCTATCTGTTTTGATTTACTGCTGAAAGATCATAGAACCATAGAATTGCATAAGCTAGAAATGACCTTTAAAATCATCAACTCCAACCATTAATAAATAGTCCAGACGAATAGTTTAATTCTAAGTCTATAATTATTTCATGATGTGTTCATAAAAGAAGTAAAACTTTTTTGTTTGTTTTCTTTTAAGGACTCGTCTCTCACTTCAGCACAGACATTAGGATTAACTTTTTATATTACATATAACCCATAGGTGGGCTTTTATACTAAGAAACCCTTAGCAAATATCTTTGGACATAGCTTTGTTTGCTGGTAGTAGAGCATATGTTGCAGAGACTATCCAAAAGTAATGTCTTTCAGCATCCAAGGTCATGGTTTGATTTATGACCAAGCTGGTCAGTTGTCTTACTCATCAGGGAAGAAGGACTATGGTTAGGTGGATAAGAGGAAACAAATCCATGAAAAATGCCGCTGAAAGTTGTTTGATTTTGTTAGTAGGTAGCCAATAAAAGTTACTTCATTTAGAATCCAAAGACACTCTGGTATACTCCAAGAAATGAAAAAAAAAAAAAAAGTAGAAAAGGGTTCGTCTATAAAAGTTTGTCATTTAATCCAACATGTTGGCTTCAAATGTCATTCATGATGTGGAAATCTTTGAGGTTTGATTTCTGTTTAGGCAGCTGGAGTTTGGTTGGATATTACAGACTTTAGAATCCTGCTCATATTCTATTCTAAACTGTTTCATACTGGATATCTTTCACTGTCTGCCCAGCTCAAAGAGCAGTTGTTAAAGGGCTTGTCAGTGCATTTCTACAGTGCCTGATAGACCCTCCCATTGATATGCTCGGGTTGACCTTTGAAAGCCTTCGATCACAGCAGAAACTGCAACAAGGAAACTACATTAATAAAAATAGGACTTTTATGCTAATTGATTCCAGACAGCACAACAGCTCCTACTGCAAATGAGGATTGAGGAGTGCACTGTCAAAGAAGAGTTTTAGGGCAGGAAATGACAGTAGCGGAGTTAATCCAGGAAGCACAAAGCAATCAGAATTCTGTGATTTTTTTCTACCTTCCAAGTTTTCCACCGGTGTTGCACAATTGCACGACTGTACTTTGATTTGTACGCTGCATGGCTCTTCCTCTCATAAAGCTGAGACCTCTACAATGCCACTGTGTTGTCCAAAGGCCTTAACAAAGTCACAGCGACAACTGGGGATGCTCAGGGAATCCTTTCTGATTAGCTGTTTTGGAGACCCCCATGCCACTCAACATCTGTATTCCTCAGTTTCCCTCCTCAAGGATACCAAGGAGCCATCAACTCAGTTGCAGTAAAGCAAAGGCAAACATTTGCAGCCTCATATTGTTGTGCTAGGAAATTTTTACAACAGAGGGTATTGATGATATTGTAGGAAGAGATTAGAACGGGACTGAGACACAGTAAATCTGTCCCACTATCTGTTGATCATATTTATGGTGCAGAATGGGTCTTGCAACTCTTTCAAGGGTAAGCAAGACTTGCCTAGGGGAAGCCACATTGTTGACAAAGCAGCCAGAAAGCAATTTCATTGCAAGGAGACACCTCATGCAGCTGAGTGTTTTTGCAAGTCTAAGGCCAGCCTTTATTGCTCTGAAAAATGTGACTGACCAAGTGCTGCGATGATAATAATTCAGCCTATGTTTTTAACATAATCTACATCATCTACTTTTGCATCTGATGCTCTGTTTGTATTACAGGAATATTCCAGAAAGTTAATTAAATGGAAGGGGTGTTTCCCAGAGTACTGCAAATATAGTTTAGAAAGTTCAAGTTCAAATTCAGGTGCCTGAATTTTTGCTGGCATTTTAGCTCTAAGTTTTTAAGTCATTGAAATAGAGACAGAGAATGGACCATTTTGTCCAGAAAAACAACCTATTTATATGGCATAAAGACCCACAATGCACTGTGTGCTGTGTGTTTTTGTAAACCTTATATACATAAAACTCTTCACATATGAGCATGTATATTTATATATAAAGTTTTTTCCAAACCTACAAGCATTTTACACAGTAGGTATAGTCAAGAAAATATCTGGAAAAACTCACAAATTAAGAAAAATAGATAAACTCATGAAAGACGCTTATTTTAAATTAAGGTTTTAATTTTTTGTGTTATCATCAACAAGATTCAAAGTCAGCCAGATTTTTCTGCAATGTACAACTTACGGTATTTTATTTGCTTATATTTTCTTAGTTTCTGTCTTCCTATGCCTTCTTTTAGAGTTTGAATTTATCACTGCATTCAAGGGAAGCTGAGAACCATTTTGTTTTCTAGAGAACAGCTCTTTCACCAATGGTTCCAGCCAGGCACTTGGAGCCCACTCCAAATTAGTTTTGCTGTTGTCTGTGTTACAGGTAGAAGTGGGTAGCTTCTAAACTACTTATCAATTTATTGTTTCAGAACTTAATTTTCAGGTAAAAATTTACCTGCTGCAATTTATAGTAGGATTGAGTGGTGCATTCCATAACTATTCTTCAAGCAACCATTGACACATCTGGCCTCCATACTTTTGCAAGGGAGAAGACATCTTTCAAGTTGAAAAATCCTATATTAAGTATTTACATCTGTGACTGAACTCAGTGAATACTCTTCAGTTGACTTCACCAGGAATTATATTTTTAGAAATACCGTATATCTTTACAGAAGTAGAAGGATGGACTCCATGTTTTAGATTGAAACTCAAATACTAGATCATGCCTGAAGATGTATCTGATTAAAATTTGTCACTGGAAACTTCTTCACTCAAGTCTGAGATACTATCTTGCCATTCCTCTCCAGTTCCTGTTCCTGCACAATTTAGGCCATGTTTAAGTTTAAGCTAGATTGCAGTTTGAGAGAACATGTTGAAGACAGGAGGTAACGCTCAAGCTAATTGACTCCTCTTGATAAAGGCAGGAGAAGCCAGAAATAGCACAACTCACTGTGTGTTGCTGTGCTGCTTGGTCATGTTGACTTACACTTGTTGGCCTCATCTGAGGAACATACTCTGGTACAGTAATAGTAGCTGCCTCCTGAAATGGTGAAGAGTCTTCAGATAATGCCTCTCGCATTACAAAAACATGGGGTCAGCTTTTAAAGGCATTTAAACATGCCAAGATTTGGACAGGCAGAAATGAGATTTTAAAAATTCATAGGTACCTCATTTAGATATTTAGAAGCTTTTGAAAAGTCCACTTATGGTTTCTCTGCCCAAATACACCTTGAAAGTCAGGTCCTTAGGGCAGGAGAGAGTACTGTTTGCAAGCAATTGGTTTATCAAATGCTAATTTTTTCTTCCCATTTGTAAGTCATCCAGAAATATGGACCTTTCTAACAAGAGCAAAAGAAGTAATAAAATTATTTAAAATAGGTTGACGAGCAGTTTTGAGGACATTTTTGAGCTATGAATTGCCATTTGTCAGCTGTTTGTAGTAAACATTCGGTTGACTCTTTGATGTAGGGTTGGTGTTTGGCTTCCTAAATCACAAGTTCTGCATTATTTTCCTGGAATAGATGATGTAACTTTATAAATGACTTCTGTTTCTTTCCATAATAATTTTTCAGCATATAATACATATTGTTTGTTTTGTTTAAAAGAACTTCAGTAAGGGGGCTTAAATTAGCTGTTTGGGTTCAATTGTACAGACAACAACTAGTTGTTAAAACACTAGTAAAATCTCATTAGCAAAGATGTAGGCACAAAGAGATTTTAAACCTTTTTCCTTTCTTTTGCTAAATGCTTTCCATTTTACAGTTTATGACTGCCTTTATCAATTCTGTGCAAACATTAACTAATTAATCTCCAGACACTGCTGAGAAACCAGTAAGCCTGTTGTTTGTCACTGAGTAGGAAACACGTGGGCAAAGATACATGGAGGTCCTCCACTGAGAGAACTGCAGGGACAGCTTGAACCTGAGGTAACTAGTGCCATACCCACCCAGGTCAGGGTGCTGGTAGGTCTCTGATAGTGTGCAGTCATGTAGAAATGTTCTGGTGAGAGTCTTAAATTTTCTTCTCAGTGTGTTAACTTCCCACATTTCTGGAAACTGGTCAGAAGACAGTAATTCCCATCCTTAAAAACTAAAGATGTTTTATTATTTTAAAAATAGTATTTTAACAGATCAGAAAGGATAGCCTCTTTTTACATTGCACGTAGAGAAGATAAATCATTGGATGCCTTAATTTGTAAGTACCCATTATATTCCAGCTTCATTGCCAGTATCTATTTACACATTTCCCACAAAGAAATTAAAATAGAAGAACATATTGTTCCCCAGACTTGTTGATTGACTTACTGATTTATGAGCTTGGTTTCTGAGACTCAACCAGAGCCATTGAACCACAGTAAAAGTCATGAAAATAATGGAACAGAAATACCACATGGCGAAGTCATGCATGCTTTCTGTTTCGCCAACATTGGGCTGACCTTGAAATATTTCAATCTCCAAACCTTGAAATCTCTGTCAAACCACACAGGAAATACTTGTTCTACACCAACCAAGACATAGAAGAAAACCGGTGTTAGAAGAAACCATGCATTCGGTTTTCTTTCAGCACTAACACTTAAGTTACCTTAAGCATAGTAAAGCATTGACAAAATGTATGCTGACATTAAGTGTTTTGAATTTAAATGTCACGGTAAAGTAATCTTCAGGCCCTACTCTTCTTTCAGACCTCTTGGTGGAAAGATACAGTACATACCCTGTGCAATCCATCCTGTTTCCTTTGTCTACAGAATGAACACCATTCCAGGCCATGTCTTTTTTTTTTTTTTAATGTACTTAGCAGTGTGTACTTTTACTGTATAGGTTTTCCTGCAGGTAATGCCTGTTTATTTTTAGCACAGCTAATGGTGTGCTTACTTACAACATAACAGCCCTGCCTTCTGAATAAGGAGAATGACTCACATTCATTAAAATGAATCTTGATACATTTGGCTACTCATACAAAACAGAGGTGCATAATGTGGGGGAATTAGAGGACACAGAATTCATTAATCCATGAGGTGGCAGTGATGCCAAGCAGAGACAGGCATAAATTTCCCATATGTGCCTTGGTGACAAAGTGATTGTTTTGGGGAAAAAGAAGAGAAGCCTGGAATTTGTGTACATTTAGCTCTTGGAGGGGGATGTTCCACTTTTCCATTTGAAAAGAAAAATGGATTGTGAAAATCAAGCTGATAGAGACTTTTAAGAAGAATATTCATGTGGCATCTTTGTATTTTCCATTTCATTTTGAATTTTGGTAATCCTTCAGACTGTTTTGATTCAGTCATTTCTTTCTTTTGGAACGGTTTTGCCTAGCAAAAAAAAAAAAATTGTACTGGTGCACAGACTGAGAACAAAATCCATTATGTGAGTAGCAGCAAGAGGTGACATCAGCTTTATGCTGCATGGTGATTTTGATTGTGTGTGGGCTGCGTGCAAGTCAGTCCCTTCTGTTTAAAATAATGGTGTGGCCAATACAAATAGTTGCTGCTGTTGATACTTGGGGAAAGCAGAGGAACGCACAGAGAGGGTGAGTTCTCTATGTAACTTTTATCTAAGAAAAACACGGCTCTCAACACAGCTTTTCTTTTAGGACCAACCACCCACTGACTTCAAGAAGAGTTTGTAGTGTGCAAGGGAGATGAAAGTGGTCCAGCATTTCGAAATTGGGATGCTTTCCATAATGCCAGTCCTTCAAGGCTGTGTTAGTGTGGGAGAGGGTCATCTCCACCACACTGGTGGTTGTATGACATCTACTGAAACAGAATGTTTGCCTCAGTTAACTTTCATGCCAAACACATGGTATTTTATAAAGACAACTCGCCTGTGTAGCCCTCTCACGTCCTCCAGTAACTATGACAATATGTTCAGTGTTGATATATTTTAATATAGACAAAATAATACATAATCACTAATACTTTGCCTGTAAGTAACACATTTTATGCAGTGTCTGGTAGGCATATTACTGATTTGAATTGACTGGATTTTCCAAGTCTTTTTTGAGACAAGTAAGTGAAAGCTGACATTTATAAAGTTGGAGGGTTGAAGTGAAGCAACTAAATCTGTAGTGAAGGCTCAGAAAGAGCATTCCCTTACTAAAAAATTCAGAGTCCCTATAGTTTCCAATACCTACAGTATGATGGGAGTCATACAGCAAGTCAATGACACAGAAGGAAAAAGTATGAGGGAAAAAGCCCCCATGCTCAGATCGAAGTAATTAACGTGCATATCCATGAAGCAATTACTATGGGTTACAATAATTATAACTCAGGAGTTGGGTCCTTCTGGTTTCCTTTTGGAATTCACTCCTGCCATCTCAGACTTGTTACAAGGGTCACAAACATTGAGTCCTAAAGCACTCAAGTAGTTTCTGGAAGAAATTTTTTAGCTTGAGATTTTAAGATGCAGTAACAACTTTGTGAATCTCCTTCTGATTTTTGTGTCCGAACACATCTGCAGATACAGTCTTGATTGGGTGGCTATGCAGGAAAACTGCATCCATTGTGGACAAAACCCACTCCTGCTCTTCTGTACTTCCCTGCACCACAGAGAAGCACAAAGCTGAGGACAAATGGGCTGAGGGCTGAGCTATGCAGCAGCCCAGTGGCGAGCTCTGAGATGTAGAAGTCACTTCTGCTGGGGATAATGTTGAAACCAACTCTCACAGCTTTCCTATTGCTGCCCAAAATTCACCTCTGGAGCTTGAATTTTACTCAGCTCCTAATGGCCAAGCCAGGGTGCTTCTATCCTAACAAATACATAGGCAGTGACATATAGCTCAGAGCCTTCAAAGTCTCCTTTATCCTGAAGGATAATTGTTTTCATTATTTTAAATTATGTAATAATGCCAAGACTCTGCAGCAATGGATATCCTAAAACACACACTATAATAATGATTCCCCTTTTATTATGTCTCTCTAGGATGCTTAAACTAATAATCTCTGGAAAGCTTTCCCTGCACCAGATGCAGCTAGCGAATGGTTTTATTGCTATTCCCCACACTACCAGCATCTAATCCATGAAGCCAGGAAAGACTGTCCAGAGAAGCAGCAAATCAGCATTGATCACTGAGGGACTTATTTCCAACAGAGTGGATAAATCCCTGCTATCTCTCCTAATGTTCTTCCTGGCCCAAGGCACCCTGACAAACCACTGGCCTCCCTCCAACCCACTGCAAAAGGAAGTCAGAATCACAGTGAGATGATTCAAGGGAATAGCCTCATCCATTGCACCCAGACTGCTTAATTTTATTGAGAAGCCCAACACCAGCTCCCACTGCCAAATCTGTCTTGCTGAGATATACATGAGCTGAAGCTGAGTTTGATTACGTGTCAAGGACAATAGCAAATCTGTTTCGACTGAAAGTGAAATATCAGAAGTTGGCTGGGAGTGGAGTTGTATCCATCCTCCCCTTCCTGATGCACTCACACCAAGAGCAAGCCCCTTCTTTTTGTTGTTAGCTCCTGTGGCAGACATGATGCCTATGCCAAAAAGTTATCTTGGTAAAAAAGAGCCATATGGACCAATTTGCCTACAAAACATGAGCAGAGGATGGTTACAACTTGAGAAAACATTTCTTCTGTTCTTCCAGCTCCATCTGCAGGGTCTGATCTTGTGTTGAATGCCCTGCTCAGGGGTTCCTGGTGTGGAGGAGCCTCTCCATGACACTGCTGACATGAGTGCTGCAGAGTAGTGGGCCTCGTTGGCTCTTCAAACTTGTGCGCCAGACTAACAGACAGAAAGACTACATTGTGGATGGATGTAATCCCAAGGAGTCCACTTCTCCATTTTGGGCTTAGTAGTGCTATGTGTGATGTGCAAACTAGGGATTTCCAGAAAAAGACATGCTAGAAGCCCTTCATCTTTGTGAATGAAATCAAGAGCAAGCTTTTTGTAACAGGAAAAAATCCTTTTTAAAAGTGTTAAAGCAGAAACTGTCCTGCAGCTGTAACACATTTAATTTTAATAAATTTATGGGACTTTTTGTGAATCTGTTTGACCCTTTGTTTTTCTTCTTGGGTTTAGCTCTGAGTCTTTAGAAATTTTGGAAGTTTAAACCTTTTTTTTTTTATTATTTTTTCCTTTTCTTTTTTCTTTCTTTCTTCCTTTTTTTTCCTGAGCAGCATGTAAGAATCTGTGTCTAGCTCAAGGATAATTTTGAAAAGAAAATATGGATGAATTTTCTGACCTTTATGAGTATATTGGAAAGCAGAAAGTCCCCAGAACAATGTGGTTTGCTTAAAAGACTTATATTTTAGTGAAGCCAAAAGAGAGTTACGAACTTATAACAGCACCCCTAGACATGATAGCAAGAATTACATTGTCAGGTCATCAGTCCTCAAGCTATGAGTCCCTCACAGAAGATTCTATCATTCCTAACTCTCTTATCAAAACTACTATGTAATAGAATAGAAATAGAAATTATACAATATGACGTGATATGATATATACATAAAAACATATGGAAGGAGAAATTTGAATAAAACTTCATCCTTTATATGGTCACCATTTAAATATTTTTCATTGAGAAAATGCCATTTACGTTATGATAGTCTGGAAATTCCTACCCTAATCATGAAAGCATTGGAAAAACCACACAAGCTAGAAACACAAGGGGGCCAGAACCTTTTTAAATTGTTCTGGCATATGTTGAGAAATATGGTTAGTCTTTCAATGTTGGAATTGGAGGCTGTCAAAGAAATCTCAGAACCTGCCTCCTGGAAGTTAACAGCTGCAACCAACCTAAGTGAGGCATGCACAGAGGAGCCTTTGTAAGAGAAACATTTGGCTCGGACACACCACAGGCTCTCAGACCAGTTACTCCTATTATGCCTAAAAGCGTGGATGCGTTTTCCTCCTCCCACGGGCACACTGATATTGCTAAAAATATTAGTTTAGCCCAGTTTCTAATGCTAATTTTTCCCTGCCTAGCTGCTCTGGACCAGTAAGTTGGTTTCACTGTGAACAGTTGTTGCTTTTTCAGACTCAGAAAGTAGTAAGGGATAATTGGGCAAATGTGTTAAACTGGCCTTATTATGCTGAGTCTATTGACTGGTCTATTATGACTTTATGCTTCTGTTTTCCCTGGGATGCTTTTAGCTCCAGAGGGTTCTGCTGATCCCCTGACATGCCAGTGATGGATTTGGTCTGTTCCAGCCAGCAAGGCAGAGTGCTGCTTTTATTTTCAGCTAACCTTCTTAAAACAATAGCTCATCCATTGTTTGGGGGGACTGCAGCTCATGTACAAACAAGATGGCATGAGAGTGAGAGGCCGAAGGGACAGCCTGCTCTCTCTAAGTTCATTGGGGGTGGTAAACACAAGAAAGGGAGAGAAGCTATTTAAGCTACAGAACAATGTTGGCACAAGAACAAATGGGCCTGAATTGGCCATGAATAAATGTAAGCTGGAAATTAGAAGAATATTTCTAACCCTCAGCACAGTGAGGCTTGGGAACAGCCTTCTCATTGGGGGCAAGAAGCCTAACTGAGTTTAAGATGAAACTTGATAAATTTATGAAAAGGATTATATGTTGCGGTTGCCTAAGACAGCAGGGGATTGGACACAATGACGCAGGATGCCTTTCCCAAGCCAATGTTCTTCACAGTAAAAGCAACAATTACTCTTTCATATGTGTGTTTTTCAGGGCCTTCTTTTCCAGTCTGGGGCTGCACTTCTATTCATAACCACGTTGAAGGAATTTAGGTTCAGAAGTCGACTCAACCTGGCAGCTTTCTCGTGCCAGACCGTGGTGCTGGCTTGTGACCATGCCGAAATTCAACCTGGAAATGAAACCCAGTCTTGATTTTTTTTTTGAAATTATATTATTTGCTGCAACTGAAAAATGACAGAGCCCTAATTCTTACAGTGATTTTACTGATGCAGAAATTGCCATGCTAGTTTGGCGCAAATTACCATTTCTCATCAAGAAAAGCCTAAGACTGGAATAATAAGTAAATTCCTAATCAGGGTGAAGGTGCATTGGCAAAATTGTTTGGGGCAGTTTAAACAGCTTATCACTCTACAGCTGGAGGATGTGATACAAATAGTTTTTCATGCTCATAAATTAAAATTGTTGCATAGCGATATTAAAGACTTCTGTAGTAACCAACTGAAATTTTAAAGAAGTATATAACATTAAGATTTCTGTATAAAAAATGTAAGACAAGACAATGTTTTTGTTGTAGGAAACAGTGGTGATATCATTCCAATATCTATTATTTTGTTTCAGGAAATGCAGTTATCACATTGTTTTCATGCTAAATCATTGGCTAGAGATAACAAAGACATTTCCTTAATCCTATCAGACTTCCTCCAAATTATAGCTATGTAAAATACAGTCAAAGTCACACTACCTGAATGTCAGGAATTGTGTAACAGTGCATTCCTACACTTGAGCTGTCGGGTGGAGCTTCAGTTCACTAAGAAGGAAGATGATGATTCCTTAGAGGAAGTTCCAATTATATGTTGGTTATTACCTACTTACAAACTACTTACAATTCCAAAAGAGTCACTTCAGCCTTTTTAGGCTAGAGCTGGTTTTCTGCCCTCTTAAGCATTCAGCAGGAGTAGTTGGCTGCAGATGTATTTTTCACAGCAGAATAGCTGTGTCTTCCTCAGAATCCTGCTCTGAACAAGAACAGGGAAATACTTTTGACAATAGTAGAGGTCTCTCTCTTTCTGGTGACTTCCCCTGTGGGTAATTCAGTACAGCAAATCCGTGTCATATATGGTAACATATTAGCAACTTTAGATGTTTGAGATCTTTGTGTATTACAATTATCCACCATCCTCTCATTGAGCCATGTTTGATGTCAGTTGTTTAGCTGCTATTTGTGATCTCTGTTTTGGCAAGTTTATAAAAGCTTCATGAAAAACTTGGAAGGTGGTTGGTCTGCCGGTTGTGCTGTTCATAAATTAGGGATAATGATATTTACCTCCTTGTGAAGTATTTTGAGGTGCAGCAAATGAAAAGCAGCAAAGAAAATAGACTGTGATTAGTTGTTACTTTATATGATAAATATGACTGGTTATTCCAGAGCTGTATTAACTTGAATCTGGAGTTCTATAAAACTTTATTAAATCAAGAAGGCGGGTAATCATTTTACAAACACTATCTTCTACAAGTCTATGCTCACTCTTTACACAGATGAATTCCAGATGCTTCTCCAAAAGAGCTAAATTGTGCTTTATGACACAGAACCTGGTGTTCAAAATGCCAAGGAAAAATGTCTACCAAGTACTAAGGGCCAAGCAAGTAAAGATATTTGTTGGATAGTTGCAATTCTATATGGACCAATTCCAAAGGAAGTGTCTCAAAAATTAATGGACTGCACCAGACCTCTGAGCCATTTCTGTCTGGAAGACCACTTTATAAGTAGCGGTGATGATAGCCAGAGAGAAAATGTCCAAATGTCACAAGCTGGTTTGTGCATTTGAGAATAACTCACCAAAGAATCGTCTTATTAGGAATGCAGGTTTGACACCAGGAGTGAATGTAAATTGCCATATATGTAGTATTGCACTATACAGAGTAGTTGTGTATGACTAATTTCCATGCCAAAGTGCAAAGTATTCTCTCATGATTTTCAGAAACAATCATTTATAAGCCTTGGGCATTAGTGAAACCTTTCTGATTGGCTCGGTTGTGCTGTGTCTGATTTCCTTGCTGCAAGGTGAGTACTTAGATCTGTGCATTAAAAGCAATTTTTCTTTAAACTTAGTTACTGTTACTGTATTTATATTTGGTTAGGTTTCTGTTTGCAAACTGCCTACAGTTGTGATGTCCGTCATTAAACAAGATATTAACAGGCCTCAAAAGTGTCAGAAATTTTATGATGAGGGTAACATCACTTGTTTCAGTAAGGTAGTGCCATCTTACTGGCTGGCACTAATGCCTTCATCAGTTTTTTCACTGTCATAAAAGCACACTGATGGAGTAAGGATGTGGGATTTGCCATAGCAGATTGGCTAAAGGATGCATCAAGTTCAGGATAGACACTCTAGTGAAGCCACAATACTACCCTCATTATTTAGAAGAAAATGAGGTTTGATCCTGCTTTTATTGGAGTCAAAGTTGAAATGCCACGAGACAACCAAAATATAATTCAAACTGTGAATTGTGCCATGCCAGAGTGGGATCCGAGCAGTGTCATAAAATCATCCAGCTTTTTAAAGAAAACCCCAAACCCTAAAGATAGTATTTAACCCTCTGACCTCCAGCAACAATAAATTGCAGAGGCAGGAGGAAGAAGTGGACATATTTTTGCTGGTACATTTGAATTTGAGGTTTAAAAGCAGAATGGGCACCATCGAAAATCAAGAAAAGGGACGTGCAAAGTACTGTTCCTTGCATGCTGGTTGTTGACTTTGTAAAGAAATCTTTTTTGCACATTTAAAGCAAATGAATTCCTATACAGTTTAAGATTGCCTCCTGATAGAAGGAAAAGATGAAATCAGTGTGATGTACAGAAGTATTTGGACAAGCTCTGTCAGCTCTTGGAATTTATATGGCATTAGCAAGCAGTCATCAGCCAGAGGCTTTTGACTTTAAATGCCATTATATGCCACCTATGAATGACAGAAAGTATTAAAGTAGTCTAATAAGATGAATTTCTTATAATACAAAAGGCTCTTTTATTATTTTTCTTTATTCATCAACATCCTCTATTTATTAGTAAGGACATTGCCTGGTGACAGATCTCAGCTGCAGATTTCTTGAGGTGATACTGTTGCTTGTTTTCAAAACAGCAATTGAACAGACAAGAGAACAAATGCTTTCTTTCTACTTTGAACTCTGTTACCCCTGCAAATTTCACAGTAGCATCATTTCTATCTGTGTGTCTGTTAAGCAGAAGCAACATAGTTTTTAATACAGCTTAACAGTTGTCACTTGGATGATAATTTGCATTCTTAATGTTTCGACTTGCAGTCATCATCATTGAGCTGGCCCTTCACAATCTTGGGGCACTGATGTGATTTGAAGTATTTAACCTCTTGGATCAAGAGAACTGAAGCTCTGAATTTAAAACAGGAAAAAAGAAGCCTTGCTAAGATTAAGCAGAATAGGGGTGCATGCTACTAAAGTATTTGTATGAAGTGTAGTTTCCTCTCACTAAAGAGGCACATTGGGAATGGTTTTCTCAGCTGGAAGTATTGTTATGTGTACATAGCACACAACCACAGGGAGAGACGCTACGTATTATTTACTTCTAGTTTTACAGTTAGATTTGCTCAATATAGATTGTGAAGCTGCTTCCAGTCTCAGAGCCACAGAACAGCTGTCCAGAGCAGAGTAGTGCCAGAGCAGGATCCCACCCTGGGGTGGCTCATCAATGCCTCTGATTACATTTCATAGAGCTGAGATAAACAGAGTGTTTCCTTCTCAAAATGCATTCCAGTTTCAGAGTATTATGTTTAGAAATAGTTTTTATGACTTCTATGTAAACTAAAATACTATTGAGATAAGCACAGAGGATACCTATATCTACCAAATAAGGTACCTATGAAATGAAGCACTATACATTGGTAGTAGATTAAATGTTATGAGGTTTTGTTGTTTTTTAAAAACATTGTGGATTGGAAAGATATTTGAGCAGCATCTTAACAGAGCCCCACAAATCACTTTAACCTTGGCAGAACAGTGTCAGCTGGCATTAGGCTTTATCACAGTGATAACACAGTGTAGAGGAAGTCACCTCGCCTGTCCCCGCAGTGCCTGTTACGTAAGATCTGTCTACCCTCTGGAGCAATTTGGGATTTTTTCCCTGTGAAGAGTGACAGGTCCTAGCCCAGGTGATGCTGGGGACAACATGGTGGCCACGCTAAGAGTTACAGAATCATAAAGTGGCTTGAGCTGTAAGGGAGCTTTAAAACCATCTAGTTCCAACCCTCCTGCCATGGATAGGATCATCTTCCCCTAGAAGTAATGCTCGGCTGTACATTTAAACCCAAAAATGTTACAAGAGTGTGAGAGTGGTGGCTCTCCCTCTTCATTGAGGAAAACATTTATAGTAAGTAGAAAAAGTACTGAATAAATCTTGCATCACTAGAGAGATCTCTCCACATCATACAAATGTTTGAAGGTCACCCTGAGAAGCCCAGAGAGCTGCAGTATGCAGATGTTCCCAAGAGAGATCTTTCCTTTTGATGAAATTTCCTGCTCATGAGCAGTGTTTTCCCAGACTCCCTATCTAGCCCCTGGCTTTTGGCAGGGGTTGAAGTGGTGAGTTCAGTTTTTGGAACCTGAATGCTACTAATTATTCCCCAAGTGAAGTGCAGCTATAGGTACCATCTATCTTATCTAAGTGACTATACTACAAGACCCTCAAGGAGTGGAGAATAGTTTCAATAACCTACTTCAAAAATGGCACTAAAAAGTATTTGTTAATACTCAAATCACACTCAAATTATACTCTTAAGCCTCAAATTATACTCTTAAACCTCAAAAAATTTGTGGAACCCCTCATTCACCTATGTGCCAGGCCTCCTAGATGTGATTACCACTGTTTTTCCAGACTTCCACTGTTTTTACCCCAGACTGCTTTTACCTGGGGAAGTTTGTGAAGAGTCTGTCCCACAGCAGCTTCCAGTAAAGGCCACAGAAGGTCTATGGTCACTGGACAAGTCCTTTGCTGTAGCTTCTCTCAACTGAAATTCTAGGCTACCTAGAGTGCATTTTTATACGTGCTAGTCCTGCAAACTCTACTGTGTTTTGCTTAACCATTGAATCATAGAATCATAGAATTATAGAATCAAAGAATCATAGAATGGTTTGAGTTGTAAGAGACCTTAAAGACCATCTAGTTCCAACCCCCCTGCCATGGGCAGGGACACTTTCCACTAGACCAGGTTATTCAAAACCCTATCCAACCTGGTCTGGAACACATCCACAGCTTCTCTGGGCAACTTGTTTGCAAAATGACCTGTTGGATACAGGTTTTTTATACTGCATCATTCATATATGTTAACTAGCCCAAATTAAAACTTATCTAATCCTGGTATGGAAAAGAACAAAAAGTTTCAGTGAGTTTGATGTCATTCATTAAAATAGCAGAAAAAAAATATGTCAGATTGAGTTCTTCAGTTCTGCACTTCTTTTAAACCTCATCATCACCAGTCTTAGGTGGATTTCAGTCTAGATATGGCGCTCACTCTTTGTCTCCTCCTAACTTCACAGTCCAGAAACAGTTATTAATAAACAAACAAGAGGAGCAATACCCTTTAGTATATTTTTTCAGAAAAATACCACTAAGTACCATTTCTGTCACAGGACTTTCACAAACAATAAGAAGCCTTCAAAAGTCTCATTTTTGACAAAGCATGGTTAAGTCACAGCAGAAAGGAAACTGAATGCTATTTCAACATCATTTGCATTGAGCTACTTTTACAAAACTTTAACTGGAATACCGAAATGTTTTCTGCATTTACAGTACTCAAATACAAGAATGTCCTAAAGCTGATTTCATGACCTCTTTGCAGATGTTGCTAACATCCAAAGAAAAGACATCACACACTATAGTGGTAGGTCGAAAGTCTGCTTTCTCTTAAACTAACTGCTATTGGATAGGCAACAGACTATCCATAAGGATACTGTTAGTCAGAACAGATGTTGTCAGGATTTAAGATGTTGGACCCGCAATCTCAACAATTCTGGTCATGTCTTGTTGCTGGTGAAGGAAAGCTACCTCTGTGATTAGTTACATTGATATAATGAGGTGTCTAATTGCTAGTCCCAGTCCTCCTTTGCATCTCTGAGGGCTTGTTGTGACTCTTAATGTTTCATAAATTATTTTCCCTGTAAGATCATCAAGGAGAACAAGAGACAGAGGGAAAAGTCCCAGGCAATGTGACAAAATTGCTTTCTCCCCAGATTGAGTTCTAACAGAACCGCACAGTTTTATTTAAAATTTGTTATAAGGGTCCCCACAGTCAACAGAGGGAGAGAGAAAATTATTATTTGTGAACTTGGATATTTTAAGATAAAGGAAGGCTATAAAATAGCTGACAGGATGGTAAAAGCCTATTGGACTTTTTGATGGATCACCAAGAACTTGCTGAAACACCAATTGACAGACATATAAAATCTAAAATCATCAAATAAGTGAAGAGCAAGTTGAGAATCTATAACACTGAAATCAGCAGAAAAGACCCATTGACTTAAGTGGAAGGAAAATCTGTCCATTAAACAGCAGCTTGCCACAATCATAATATAAAACCTAATCATGAAATCACAAGGCCCCTTACATTTTATTGCTCCTGTATTTCTGTCTTCTTCACTGACTCATGAATATGACAATGGAATAATTTCTATTCCTAAAGCAGTCCTTGTCCATTATGGAGTTGGTGTGAGTTTTTTCAAACCGTACACAATGAAATAATTGTGAATTAAAGCACTTTTATTCTTCATTCTCTCTCCCACCCTCGCCCCCACTTCAGTCTATCTTTGTGTCATTCCTGTGCTCTCTGACAGAGGTATAACCCCCACCAGCATGGGATTAGTCTGCAATTGCTGCAAATGCAACGCGCTCACTGAAGGGACAGAAGTGGTAACCGACAGGAGGAGGACTATCTCTGCCTACACCCTGCTGCAGAATAAATTAGTAAGTGGCTTTTGATATTATTGACAGAGATAAGTCAACTGATATGCTTTATTTTGCCTAAAGGACTTCCTAGTTTCTTTTTATGAGTCTCTCTTAAGGGCATCTGCAAGCTTTTTTAAGTTGATCACGGTCAGCTGACATTTGACTTCATTTTTTTGGGTTGCAGTAGAGCAGAGATAGGTTTCTCAGAAGCGAGATGAGTCACTATTGCACAAGCACAATGCATTATGATGCTTTAGAAAGGAACCTTTGGAGACTGTCCTTGGGTATCTGGATTCAGGAAAGGGTGAGAATGACAGCCCAAGATGCTGGGGATGAAATGAGAATGGCCTGAGGGCACTCAGATAAACATCCCCAGAGGCTGGTGGGATGGTGAATAGTAGTTCCCCCGGGACTGAGGAGTAATTTCGTGGTCCACACTGGGACCAGGCAACTCTGCTTGCAACAGCCATAGAGAGCTTTCTGCATGGGCTGCTCAAGTTGCAGCTGGTGCTACTGAACTTGCACCTTTAGGATGGACCCAACACAGGTCTAACTTTGCAACCCAGCTGCTTTCAGACTCCTTCTCATGAATTTAAATATGCAGCAGTCCAGAACTATGCCCAAAGTTTCTCATGGGCTTGATCAGGAACAAATGTGCATTTCCCTCAGAAGGGTGTGAAACATAGAGAGAGGAGAAAACACTCATGCCACAATTTTGAGAAAAGGGACAATTATTAAAATATACTAAAATGTCCTTGACTTGAAAGGGGCAGAAACAAGGGAAACTTGTACAACCTGACTGGAAATACAAATTTCCATTTTTCCTACAGTCTCAAGATGAGGTCTTTTTGTATTATGAATTTATGCTGGTATATTAATTGAGAGTTAGCAAAAGGGGGAAAAAGTGGTGTAAAGTGATTTTAAAATGTATTCCTGTGTCATTGTTATTGTGCCTGTTTATAACATTTGTAGCAGGTCCAAAAAGCTACTCAGAGAGTAGCTGCCTCTT
Organism: Pipra filicauda; assembly: GCF_003945595.2. NCBI lineage: Eukaryota > Metazoa > Chordata > Aves > Passeriformes > Pipridae > Pipra > Pipra filicauda. Next base: position 2,368,904 of record NW_024105087.1, on the reverse strand, counting down.
GCCTAATATTGGAAACAATATTATAATTTTAAATTTATGATTGCTTATCTTTTCAAATTTCATAATCCTTTCATCAGCAGAAACACACTGTTTATACCCCAGAGATAAGGATAACCTTCCCACCTCAAATGACATTATTATCAATTTATGACAACAACAGAAGGTTTTGTGTATGTAACTTCCACTGCTCTTGCTATATTTCATTCTGAGAACATGCCACTGTCTTGTGTCAGGAAGAATTTTCTTCCATCCATTTAGGTCTTCAGCAAAACAATGATCTGAAGTACCAAGCAAATTATGTTTGTAGCCTACTCCATCCCCCCTTTCAGATGGCAATGGAAGAGAAGTAAACGTATATGAATATCTGTATTTCTGTGATTTCTGAACACGCTAATGACATCTAAAGGGAATCACAATAAGAGAAGTTGATTTTTTGTTTTTCATACTTGAAAAGGATGTATAGCATATTTTAATAATCTGAAACAGTCAATAGTTCACAAAATATTGAAAGCTGCTGCTGCAAGAAAAAATTAGACTAAAATAAATATAAAATTTTTGAAGAACTTGGAAGGAAAGTACCTAATTCTTACCAACTTGAAGATTAAAGAAACTGCAGAGGATAAAGTCTGTGTATGAGTGTTACAAATTGCAAAGAGCAGGGATATCTCAGATATTTACTTACTAACTCTGTTTTTATACTGAGGTGGAAAGACGAACAGATACACACATACACACGTTTGTGCATTTATTTTATTGTGGTTGTAGTGTTGTAAAACCTATGGACGGAGGATAGATTGATATTAAGGTAATTATACCATTACATTTACATACAGGGCACGAATCTAGTTTTACTTGGAGTAACTGCATGCTGAGAGTTATGATACTTCAGCTATTCTGGTCTTGTTAAATCTGTTGGGTAGACAAGTCATCTTGTGAACCATACTTTGCACTTTACTCAGGTAGACAGCTGTGCTAGAGGATTCTATTTGCTGCTGCTATACCTTGTGCTGTAATTCTCCTCACGCAACAGAGTACAAAATCTTTGACGAAAATGAATGAAGTGGTATTTTATAACCATATTTAATATCCTCCACCCACACACACAAGAAACTGTTCAAGAAAGAGCAAAAAAGAATAAGGTCACTTACATTACCTAGAAAAATTGAAACTAAATATATATTAATGAACAGATGAACTTATAAATTTAGTAGGTCCCTAGCAGAAAGAGGTATTCTATCCCCACTCCTCTTCAAAAAGTGTTCCTATTATTCTGCAAGCATGTCTGGAAGACCTGGCCCTTTGCATATGTCCTTTTTATAAAGTCACTTAAGAGAAGTCAGGGGACACTCTATTTAAGAAAGTCCTCTCAATAGTAAGAATTCTTTGCAATTACTCTTCATGTCACAATTTAACTTGTTGGATCTTTGGGATAAGCCAGGTGCAGGGCTTGGCAAATTCATGCCCTCAGCAGTACGCTTCCATCCTACATATAAGTCAATTGTAAATTTGGATTTTCCATTGATTACCAGCAATGGACCACCAGCAACTATTTTCGTCACTGTTTTCTGCATTTCAGATGTTCCTATTTTCCTTCACTTACTCCTGTCATTTTGCCTCATCTTCTACTTGTAGAGTCAGTGAGATAATCGTTCACACACATGATCTTTTATCCTTGCAGTCATATTAGATCAGTATGCTCTTTTACTCGTGCTCAGACATATTGAATCAGTCACTCAGTCGTCTCACATCACGTTCAGGAGGGCAGCCAGACATATTTACCTCCAGACCTATTCGTAGTCATATTTCCTGACCTGTTCACTTGCACTCAGTCATTACTGGATTAGCTCAAGAGAGCTTTTATTCATAGAGTTACTTTACCAAACTCTCTTTTACAGTTATATTTCTCAGGCATTCATTGACTACGGGTTGCTTTATTTTTAGCTCTTTGAAGGAAACAAAGAAGGAAATCTAGTTCTGTGGATTCCCTCTGTGCTTTTAACTTGAGCATGTTAATGAGACCATGGGATTTGTCTTTTGGTGGCTATATCTAGATCTGCACTAGCTTCCTAGTCAGCACATCTGGAACCAGACTGATAGCAGCTCTGAGGATAGGATACAGTACAATTATATATATGCACATACACATGCATCTGTATGTAATTAATAGTATCCAAGGAAGAACTCTTCATTTTTTTTCTTTATTCCTCATATCTAGACAAGACAGCCAAGTTTTGTCCAAGGATATAATACACCTGATTTGATCAGCTGATATAATTGAAAAGCAACTGACACTTTCTGAGCCGCTGAATCCCATTTGTCATTCCATCAAGTCTCCACTTCTTTCTCTCCTTTCCTCTGTAAATTTGTCAGTAATCATATATGGACTTATACCAGCAGACTATGATTATTCATCTAGTAAACAGCAGCACAGAGAGAACAGCGTATGTGTAGTTTTGTGAAGTATGCAGAGATTCAGGGCAGATGACTGTTACCTATTTCTGTTCCTTGTGCAAACAAGGTCTGTGTTTTATGAGTGATCCCATGGAGAATATTTCAAAACAGGAATTAATACATTAGTTCACTGCTTTGCTACAGCAGCAGCACTACACTGGAAGCCCAGCAGCAATTCTCTTTGCAAAGCTCTGCCACAACATATTCTCAACACTGCTAATGAGAGCACATTTCTTTTTTACACAGAAGCTCTATCTGCAATTGCAAATCAACTGAAAATATAAAACTTTGATTATGGATAACATAGATAGCAACATATTAATAGTAGCAGTCGCTGATAGAAGGCAACTGGTGGAGTAAGAGAGCTACTACCATTTTTCTCTGCCTTGTACTTCGCTCATATATCTTGTCCAGGTAAATGCTGTGATCACATCCATTTGCCATCTCTTGGCAACCTTCATTTCTCTTCTATATCCACGATGGTATTCTGTGACTTAATTTTGTCCACTGCATGTCCTGTTTTTGAGCTGGCTGTCCTCTTTAGTGGTAACTACATCCCCATGTATCACTGATGAATGATTTCCTAGATGAATGTTTGTTATAAATCTATTCATTGATCTTCCTGACTTGCTGTGAAATATTTAGCACCTTATATATTTCTCTGTGCTAAAAAAAAAAATTCCTTAGAGAACTTTTATTTCTGTTCTATACATCATTGTTAGCAGGATGCATTTTTTAAATACTTGAAGAGACAGATGAGCTGATTCTTCAGAAAGTTACAGAAGTTATGAGACACCGCAACCCAGCTTTGTTCTCCAATCCCCCTTCTCTGAGGACCTGACCTATGAACACCTGTACTGTATTTATCACTGGTTTTGTTGGAATTTCTTATTCTACAGAAAACAGCATTTTCAACAAGATATATCTACATTCTCCATGTTTGCTTCATGGTCAGACTTTAGTTTCCTTGAAGCAGTTCCCTTAACACAAACATAAACCTCCCATATTTATATCCTTGGATATAAATGTAGTGGGAGCTGTAAATGTCAAGCGCTTGACCACTGTCGTGCTTATGGACCACTAATGGAAAGCTTCTTTCAGGCAGGCTGTAGTCAGTGCAGGTGGCATTATTAGCTCTCACAAGCTCATGTTTCCCTTGGATGCTTTCCTCTACTATCATTACTGGGATAATTCATGCTTCACAGAGTTCCAAGAACATTCTAACCCCAAACCAAGGTACTCCAAATGTGAATGTTATAAGCACAAGGTCAGGGAATCACATCCAGCACGCAGACAGAGAAGTTGCAGTTAAACAGTATATTATTGGTCAGTGTGGGTAAAATTGACCCTGGCCTCTTTGTTAAATATAGGAGGCAAATTGCAAGAGCTCTTGTTATATTCTGCCTCCACTTGCAGTGGTAATATAAGATGTGGGAACCTTTTGTGCAGCTAATTTCCTGAGAGGAGCTGAAAGGGGAAGGCTGAATGAAGTGCCTTGCATACAGCCTTCTCCTCACCAGTACACACGCTATGATAGTTGTCATAGTGGTAGTAAATCTGAAAATGGGATATTGGCAGTGCCTGAGCATCAAGGTCAGTTCTCAACTATGCCTGCAATTTCCATTCTACAAATTCAACCCCACTACAAAGAGATTATGGGCTTGTGACAGACATCTGATTTCAAGAGTATCACTGAATTCTTTATCAGTTAATTTAAAAGATTTTGTTCAAGTCGGGACCATGATTTATGTAGTTGAATTTAGTGGGTTTTTTCACTCTTTTGCAACAAAGCTTTGTTTTTCAAGCTCTTCACTGAAGAAATGTTAAAAAGAAAACATATTCCTGTAGTGTGACCTAACGTCACACATGACATAAAATCAGGAAAGCTCACAGTCTGGAGGAGTGACTTACACTTTATTCAATAGGTAAATAATGCTTTTCTTAAGTAACACTGACTACTCTTCTGCACTTGGAGGAGCAGAAACTCAAGACTGTCACTGTCCATCTTCTCTTTCTTCTCCTATTTATTCTGCAGAAGCCAAACTCCCTCCATATCCTAATTAAGGAAATTGTAGTTCTCTGCATTTTACAATAGTGTGGGTTCAATAATAATGAAAAAAATCTTTATGCAACACTGCAATATAGATTGTTATGCCCTGGAAAGTAATAACAGTGATAGCAGTTGTGATTAATATACCTCATAATCAGCATAATAGCGACATATTCAGATCAGGAAGACAACCTGGATGATTATGAATGATTACCAGAAGATTTTCATCCAAAATCATGGATTGAATATCAAGGACAGAATTTGAACTACCTTGTTCTTAAACTGTTGTTGTTTCAGGCAAAGAATAAAATTTGGCCTCCTGTGCATTATTGTTTTCTTAATTTTCTTTCTCCTGGGTTGTATGCTGCTCAGGGCTGGGACCTGTTACTGCTTGTTGCTCTGTAAAATTCCAAGCACGCTCCTGGGTCTTGTAATAAATAATAAAAAACCAGTCCTAAAAACAGAGAAATAGAATTGCTTTCAAACAAGGATTTTTATGCTTTGCGTAGCACCAACTTCCATGTGTTTCTCGAAGTATTTCTTGTGAATGTAGTTGCTTTTGATAATTACATTGCAGAAAAAGAGAACATTCATCTGTGTACTCTGCAAATGTAAGCTGACATAATAAATGCAGTCTTTCTCCTGTGCACATATCTTTTTACAGCATCATTCAGTTTACATGCAATTGCTGTTCTTCTATCCTGAGATAAATTAACGTTGAATAATTGCAGTGTGAGGTCAAAAATCAATTAAATGGAAATTACAGTTATTTGTTTAAAAAGCTCAAGTAATATTTTATATCACAAGTCTCTTAGGTGACAGGTAAAATGGGTTAATGAGAAACCAGTTTTCTCTGCAATCCTGACTCAAATTTGCCTTTAGCAGGAGTGATAGAAGAAGAGTCCTGCATATCTACTTATGATCAGTAGCAAAAACGGGTCAGTTTTGCAAAAGTTATTGGCATCTGCCACTGCTTTGCTACTAGTATGTTTTACTGCACCTGGACAACATGGATTTTCAATAGTGGAGAACTATACTATGTGCCCCTGAATGAACATATCCGGCTTTCTGGGTCATTCAGAAGTTTGAAATGTCTCAGGCCAAACACTGTGTTTACATCATCTGCAGGTAATGGGATGATGTTCTAGAACCCGGCACAGGAGTGCTGCTCCAGTGGTTGGAAAACTTATGCTGGTTTTGACTATATTTCTTTTGGATTCTTTGCCTTAAATAGTGTTTCTCCAACTTATACATTTCCAGAGAAATAATTTCTACTATACATTACTGATCCTAGCTGTCCAATACAGTTGGCCAACAGAGTTTTCTTTTTAAGCTTCTTTTTATTAATTTTTTATTATCATTATGGGCCTGGAGAGATGGTTTAAAAAAAAAAAAAAAAAAAGGGAAAGAACTAAATTCTGTGTATGATTCAAAAGATAATGAAGTGATATTTAGCTCCTCCCTTGCCTGTAGCCACAACTGTAGTTGTTTTTCTACACTCATTCTCTAAATCACTTAGTTTGTTTATTTAGTGGACAAGAACGCAGGCTTAAAATATGAAACCTGCATCAGTCATCAGGGTTTTCAGTAGTTGTTTCCTATAAAAGAGACAGAATATGTATGTGTAATGCAAATGGGTAACTATTTGTAAGATTCAGATATTGAGATGATAAAATAAATATTGACAGCTAGGCTGTTCTGGGGCTACTTGTTTTCACACTTCTTGTTTTTGCTTCCCCTTCCTTTGTTAGACGTGAATCCTTTTTCCTTACTCTTCTTTCTTCCTCATACTTTTCAATTCCCTTTTGTTTTGCTGCCTTTACATTTGTAAAAGACAATGCCTGAGTTTCTATTTATTTGTTCCTTTCTCTTAAAAAAAATGTTGTCATTTGCTCTCTTTTCTTAGCTGGACAGCAGGAGTAAAACCACATGGAGTGGTGAAAAGGAAGAGCAACAACTTCCGCACTCAATTTTAAATTGACCCAAGAATGTAAAAACCATAGAGTAACAAATTCCTTGCTTTTTCTATCATTCAACCACCTACATGTTTTATAGGCAACAGTATTAAAACAGTGCTGTTTTATCCTTCTTCTTAAAAATAACTATGTCAACTAATTTTTCCAAGGGTTTTCAATGAGTTACTATTTAACTGATCATATGATCAGTTTTCTAATCGGTGCCTTAAACTCCTAAGTACCGAATAAAATTAACAAACTTCTCCAATAATATAATTACTTATGGTCTCTTATATTGTCATGCCTTAAATTAACCGAGAATGCATAATTGCTGTCATTAATACCTCTTGTCTCCTCAATGAAGCAAAAGTTAGAGGCACAAGCTTATCCACTATGTCTCTGTAGAAGTGTCTAGACTTGGTAGATGGATTGGGTCCCAACTCCAGGGATTCCCCCTCAAACCCATCAGGTCTCACTATTTTTTGTTATGCTAAAAATGCAAAGATTTTAATCCCTTTGGAGACGTTGCTGAACATGGTGCAACCTGTAGCCATGTAGGGTGTCAGAGGATGTCAAACAGGAAGATTTTCTGCCTGCAATAATACCAGTAAGTAAAACAGAGCAAAACTAAATGTGTGCTGCCTCTCCTTAGAGGCATTTTCTGTGCCCCGGACCATAGAGAAAAGAACAATGAGACCTTTTTAAATGAATACTCAAGAAAATAATAGACTTACAGAGGTAAGTTATTTTGAGGACACTAACAGGTGAAATGAAATAAGAATGAACCCACTTAAAGGAACACCTGAAGTATAAGTTCTGCATTGCATACTGATATAAGTTTCACATACCAGCAGGGAACTTCAATGAATATTAGTCTTGTGCAACATGCTTATGTGTGTAAAATGGGTTTCTACTGTACTTTGGCTTTAAAAACATTATTCACTGTTTCCTAGTACAAAGCCCCAGCAGGCATGCACTTGGCTAGCTAGTGAAGAACTCTGCCCCAGTTTTCCATAATGCATTCATGAAGGGATTTGTAACAACCAGTGGTTACTGCAGCAGAAAGACTAAAATGTTGTACTGTGGCACTTTTGAAACAAACACAAAAGTTCAACCGCTACAGCTCTTGCAGGCTAATGATGTGCTATAAACAGTGGCATATTGCTAGCAATGTCTAATCCATACTCAAAGCAGCCATTCATTAGGATTTATAGTTTCCTTTCTGTATGCTTTGCTCTTCAGATTAAAACTGTGGATTTCAGAAGCCTCTATTGGTGACTCAGCCTCACTGTGGTAAGTACCTGAGCCCCACAGGGCTCAATTCAGCCAGAGCTTTGTGGAGAGTCCCCAGCGCACCTACTTTGCAGCTCACTACACCTCTCACCTCTCTTTCCTGCAGATCAGCTGTCCTCTGAGCATCTGTGATGAGGACAGGAAGGCCAAAGGGCTCATCAGCATATCAACAAAATGTAAAGCCTGAGGCTGCAGCAAACAAGTCTGGAGAGTGAGCAGCAAACTGCAGGCAACAGGAGGCTCAGGGCTGGGCTAGAGCACTGTAACTGCTAAGAAAGAATAATTAGGTCATTAAAGACAAACTGGGCTTAGTAGAAAGTGAAGAACAGCGTCTCCTCAGACAAGAAAACTTGGCTTATCAAAATTGGTGTCCTCTCCAACCTTTCTTTCTTTCTCCCTCACTTTTACACTATCAAGAGCTTGCTTCTCTCTCTCTTTTGACCAATCTGTTCCCAGCAATTCACAAACCTCTAGTCCTTAGTTTCATGCTCCCCTTTTTCATCCTTGATTTTTTTTCTATCTTTCCAAAGCCATCAGTATTAAATAAAGATGTGGCTTCCATCTGTATGAGGAAGAGTGTGGAAAAAAGTTGGAAGAAAACTTTATCATATAGAAGATTTTTTCGAAACTGATATGGGAAGGTATATACAGAAATAGGTGCCATTTATAGGCATCTCTCTCTTCAGGCAGCTTAGACCTCTCTTTGAACCTGACATCATCAAAAATAGAGCTTAGAAATCTGCTAAAAAGCTACAGTACTCATTAACAGGAGAACACATGAGTGACAGCATTGACAAGCTATGTTACTGCAATTCAAATCGCTAGTAGAATGCAAAATGAGATGGATGGCTGCTCTTCTGAAGCTTCTGCCCATGAGGTCCAGCAAAAGAACAAGGGTTAGGGTCCTCCTCAGAAGGAGTTTGGCCACTACTCAGAAGCTCAATCTGGGCACTGCAATGTTAGTCAACATCCTCATAAGAAAAGGCATGATCTAGTATGGCTACACCGAGAGGATCTCATTCTCAGTACTGGAAGAAAGGCACTACTCTGGTTTAAATGAGCTTTATGCCTAAGAGGGGAACTAACAATAGCCATTGCCCAATGCAAATACAGTGGCATACATATATTATGTTATAGCAAAGGACTTTGTATTGACAGGCCATGCAGTTTTATAGATTTCACTCTGAAACATGCAAATTCAGTCATTTTTACATTTGCGAGATTGGACTTAATCCGCAATGACTGTATTTGTACTGGATTTCAACCTTTGCAAATACTGGATAACAGCTTTCCTCTGTGCTGTTTTCTGGAACTGATTCATTCTACCCTTCCAAACAATTCAATAATTAGATCAAGAATTAAAAAATCTGAAATTGGTAAAAGAACTAAAAACTTTCAGATGTGTGTGTGCATTAACACTGGCATTGGTGCAGCCAGTCTTTCTGGAACTTGAATTACATGTGTACCACTGGAGAAAGTGAGAAAGTGCGTGTAAGGAAAACATTTTGTCTTGAATCTCTTAAGAGGAGAATTTTTCCCTCAGAAATGAAACAAAGCATGTGTTGCAGGTCTCATGTGGCAGCTATAGCAGAAATCAAGCTTCTTAATGTAGAAACCTTAGGAACTCATGCTTTCCTCATGAGCCAATCTCAAATTAATGTTTTCACACCCTGCAATTTATACACAAAAGGTTGTTTTAAATGTATTATATGTGTTATTTGATTCTACAACTCTTCTGTTGCTTCTGCACAGACTGTGTATTGAGCTTATTTTCATGGTGTGATGAGAATATGACAGTCATGTATTGGGATACTCAACTTTGAGTCATATAACTTATGGAGCAGAAATAGAAATATCAGGGACAAAAGCGGAGCATTGGAGGAAGTGGTGGAGAAGTTTAATCCAGGAGCCTTAGCTGGGCCTCTTAATACCACAGTTATGTCAATAAATCCCACTAATAGCAAAAATGAACTGGTTGGGAAAGCACTGTTATCCTTTTTCACTGCAGGCCAAGGAAGTTATTAGTTTGATTTGCAGTCAAATCTCAACCAGAGCTGGATGGTTGCCTGGGTCCAAAAGTATTCACGATCACGAGCAACAAGGGACATGGGACCCAGGAAACATGGAGACCCAACTGTGTGTGCACCCTGTGGGGTCTTCAGGGTGTAGCAGCAAGGGTATTTAAAAGTCACCTTGCCCAAGTATCCTGGCTGCACAGGTGCCTCTCTGACCTGAGTCACTGAATCTTCTGTGTTATTTTCCCTTGTGATAACAAATTAACTCTGAAGTGATAACAGCGCAGGGTGAAGTCCATCTCCAAGGTTTAACAAAGAGTGGTAAACCAAAAGAAAAGGCTTCTGGAAAAAGACAGTTTGCAAGAGTCTGATTATATTTTTCCAAGTTATTTGCTGCTTGTTTAATTATGCATTTCTGTTCCTCCCTCAAATGTGCTGAGTGAAATTCAAAATTTCTCCTCTTAAATGGTGGAGTGAACCCACACATACCGAAGCTCAACAAAACCAGCAAAAAGCTACAACTGGATTTTCTTTCCCTAGAATTACTCCTTAGCTTTTGTGACTCCTACACAAATAGCTGTGATATTGTAAATATGATAAAACCCTCTATGTGAGCTGAATAAATTGATTAGGAGAAAAATAGTCATGTGGGCTGGTCTAGATCAGTTTATTAAGAATTCAGTAGCTAATTGCTTGCACAGTGGGATGGAAAAGAAGGAAGAAATAAATACAGAGAGAAATATATGTTTGTTTGTGGAATGGTTGATGGGCTGCTGGCCAGGGCAGGCTGAAAAAGACTGCAGGAGTTTTGGATACAGTGAGAACCTATTACTGCTGCTTGGCATGGAGCAAAATTCAAAGGAAGACATCCACACACTGCAGTGCCTGGAACAATATAGCTGTGGTTCAAGGGTTTCTCTTTTATGGCCTGATTACAAATGCAATATAATTAACTTTGCCTTGTACTTGCGCAGCTCCTTTAATGCAACGATTTCAAAGAACTTTACAGAGCATAAGTGAGGAAACATATTTGACCAGGGAGCAAAACTTGGAGATGGACCTCCCAGCTTTCTGCCCTTTCCTGTCTTCTTTGTTAGGTACAGCTCTGTTTACTGGATTGTGAACAGTAGAGCTGGGGGGGCAAAGCTAATTGGTAGTAAAAAACTGGTTTGTGTGAGATTAAAAGGGCAGGAGCATGTGCATTTCTGAAAGACAGAAGGTGTCAAGCAAGAATAAAGAATCAAGTGAGCACAAAAGGAAAGCTGGAGGTAGAAAAAGAGCAGAATGGGTTCAGATTAGCAAAGGAACTAAGGGGAAATGTGACAGTTTTGTTGGGAAGAGTTGGGCACATCAAGGTGGGTTTCAAAATGTTCTTTGTCCACAGCAGCTCAGAAGTCCTATCCCCCTTAATAGTAAACTTTCTTCCTTGGACTTCCTTCCTTCTAAATAAGGGTTTGGACATAACTCTAGTCCTCCCCAGCCAATACAAAGAAAAAAATCTTTAGCTTCAGGGAGAAAAAGGAAACTCTTTAAGTCCTCTTCCTACTGTTCATTTTCTGTAACTTTTTCAGCAACAAGCAAAGGACCATACACAGTGCGCAGAGAGAAAAACGATAGATTAATTAGCTCCCAGCAGATCTGCAGTTCCCTGGCCATGCAAAGCCTTCTGTTGAAAAGAAGTGCCCAGTCATTCTCTTTGCCCGAGCGAGTGGAAAAGGGAACAGCTCAACACCTTCCAGATTTTAGACAAAAACGAATAAAGAAGACGTGAGCTGGACTCCTAACAAATGAGGAGGGAATTTAAAGTAGCACAGTAGTAGTTGAGAAACTGAAGTATATTTGAAAAATAAGTGGTCAGTTTCCACCAGATAAAGTCAAATACTAGACCTGTATACGATTCAGGTTTTATGCAGGAGTAGCAATTGCTATTGCTGCAGAACAGCTGAAGGAACTGTCGAAAACTCTGAGCAGTTTCTAATTGGTTGCTCTGATGAGACAGGCTGCAGGTTAGTGAGGTCTTCAAGTCACTGAAAATTAAGCAAAAATTAGTAGCTTTCTCAAAAATGAGTGTTCTGGGACTGTTGGTTGTGTGGCTTCTTCAGCAATCTGTCCCAGTGAAGCAAAGCAGAGTTTGAGCAGCACAAATATGTCTGTAATACAGTTAAAAATATTAAATAAATATCATAATAAAGGCACTACTGAAAACCTAGAGGAGTACAAACTTATAAGTAGACAAATGCTGCTGTTAATTTTTGAAAATAAAAATAGAATGATAGGAAAGAGGCCTGGATCATAGCACTAAGGCTTTAGGAAATTACTGAATAAAATATCTCAAGGAATCTGAGAAAAAATTAAAGCCCATCATGTGTCCAGTGGAGCTGCAGGCAGCAGCGACACACACGCATCTGTCTGGACCCAGGTGTGCACCTTTAGGACACTCTCCCAAGGGTCTCCCAGGAGAAGGTATCATCTGCAGCAGGAAGAAGAGAGCCACTCTGCAGAGATAGACAGTGATACTCAGCTACTCAGCTCATAAATTCTCACAATAGGCTTGGAGGTCCTTGATAAAAGGAGCAATGCAATACATACGTGAAGTGTTATTACTATTTCTGTTACATGAGTTTATTAAATTTAATGAGGACATTGAGGGATTCCATTAATCTTAACCGCAATGCCAGTGTGTCTCAACATTTTCTTGATTAAGTCATTGAAAATATAACAGCTCTGAGTGCCTTGTGTTTTTACACCATGAGATTATTAAGTGCACTCTACATACGGCAGCATTTACTCATTACACCTGATTTCTATTCCAACTTGCACTTTATCTCCTCGGCCTCTTTCATACCGGAAGATTTTGATCCTACGTAATGTCCACAAATATATTTTTCCTGTAACGCTTTGCAATAAGTGAACATTAATTCATGCTAAATTGGAATGGAGCTTTCACAGAATTACACATTACATCTACATGAGTGTCCAGGGAACAGCTTGATTAATATCATTATCACAATGAATAGTAGTGGAATTAATGTGATTTGCTGCTCACTATAACAGAGAAACATTTAAATTTTACTTTTGGAAGACATCTTCCTTATTTTCCTATACAAAGTCTTTCCAACTCACAGGTAGAAAGTGTGAAAGTGATAGTCATCTGAGTAGAGAAGAAGAACATCCAGCTTTAGGAAGCAGAGATGCTGGATTTTCACTTGTTATTAGGACTGTGAGGTTTTTTTAAACTCTACTGTGAATATATGCATGTCTTACATCTACAATTTTTTCTGAAATTTGAAATACATTTCACAATCATGTTTGTATTTACTTAAAGTGAATTTGAAAAAAGCTTCTCCAATACTTCTTGCACACAGTGATACTAACTTATTTCTTTCCTTGTTATTAAAAAGTTATAAAAACTAAAAAAAAAGATAAAATTTTATACAATCCTGAAGTTATAAATAAATAACCATAAAGCAAATTTCCTAGTAACTGACCAGCAGAAGCACATTCCAGTAAAATACACAATTACTTGTATTACTTATTGCTGAACATTTCTGTTCCAAAGATACCTTTTCAAACTAAATAGACGAGACATAAAAATTTAGGAAAAAGGAATACAAATGAAAAGAAATTTTAAGTAAACTTGCTGCTTGAAATACCTTGTAATAGACAAAGTTCTCCTCTTAATGTTATCAAACTAGTGAAATTTTAAGAATTTGAAGAAAATTATGATACACAGCTTCAGTGTATGAAGATGTTGGCTCTGAGATACTTTGTCTTCCTTCAAGATGCACATTATCAATGAGAAAAGTGCAAGGGGTAGAGTGAAGATTGTGCAATTATGGAAATCAAGAATTGTAAATACAAATGCAGAGTGTTCAAATGCTTTCAAAGTCAATGGTCATAAAATTCAGAGCCTGTAAATTTAACATACAGAAAGTCTACAAGCTGAGGCTTCTATGACTTTTGTTTTCCAAGGTGGCCTCAATAGTTATCTGCTTTGTACAGATCAGAGAACTGTCCTACAACAGAGAGTAGGTTTTCTCTTACCACAATGATTATCAAATAAAGCAAGTTTATGTATCTATTGCCAACAAGTTATGGAATGTTCCTTTGTCATTATGTGCTTTAAATATCTTCCCAGAGAAAAAATAACAAAGTATTTTTAAAGCAGTTCTGTGTCTTAAGAGCCAACATGATAAAAAATCCCAGTAGTGCCTTCTTCCTAACAAGATTCCTATACTGTCACTGTACTCATCATTCAAGCAAAGGCTAGACTGGCATGAGAATGCACTAGATGCTATTTGGTGTGGTAACAAAGAGTGAAACTGAAAACAGAATAAATTAAAGCTGAACTTCAGGAAACATACCCTGACTACAGGGTTTATTTGACAAATTTTCCAAAGCAGAAGGTAGAAGCATTTCAAAATTTTAGGCTTCATTTGGACAAGACACTAGAAAATATGATGTAATGAGCAACTCTCTCTTCACAGGGAGAAAAGAAAGAGATCTAATGTATTTTACCAATCCTCAGCTTCTCTGATAGCATGTTTATTTGTAGTAAGTTTTGGGAGGAGGGCAGAGACTGCCACTTATTTCATGGAATGTCTTCAACTGAGCAAGCTTTAGATGAAGTTTTTGGACATTGCAGATGTGAGTAGTTAATTAGTTCACAATGTTAGGGCACTTGCATTATCCAGCACAGAAAAAATAGAGTACCTTTCCTGTCTAGCGGATCTCTCTGTCTCTCTCATTATACAGACCTACACTTGGCTAGGACAATGAAGAGGGCTGTTCCTATTTTTTTCTACCAAACATCATTATTTACTCTTAACTTAGGGGTTAAAAAGCCTTAATAGTGGGGCCAGGGGTGACGCCTGCCAGTGGGCTGGCTCTCTTATGAAAGCCTGGCAGCCCCAGCACCAGCCTGCTCCATTCCCAGAGTTATTGAGTCTCCTGGTGTGGTTACTCTGCTGCCCAAGCCAGGAAGAAGGATCTCTATTTAATGCACCAAAGCTTGAACAGTCTGTCTGTGTCAGGATTTTATGAAGGTTCTTATTAAAAACACTAAAGAAAACTTGAAATTAGATAGCTCAGTGATGTGAAATGTTCTATGCACAGCAACAGACTGTGCAGCATTTGAGTTTCCTTTCAGCTTTTACTTTTGTAAAGATGAAATCTGGGAAAAGAATGGGGTATTTATGAGGGGGGAAAAAAAGGTCTTTATTAGTGATTTTAGAAAAAACATGTCCTTTGGTAGAGCCATTGTGCTGCATTTATCCAGAAAATGGTGTATTGATGGGTTTTCATGTACGTTTCCCAGATAGATGGGCAGTATTGTTCAGAAAAATGAACAACTAAAACCATACTAAAGAGGTACCTAGAAACAAAAGCCTAAAGCTGAAAATATAAGTTATCTTCCTAATGCAGGATTGTTAGCTGGGAAATGACTGTACAGTTCCAAATGTAAAAAAAAATATGATCTACTGCCACCTCCCTCTTGTGGACTGCTATTTATAGTGACAATTGGACAGCAGATAGCTGTTTAGCAGTTCGATGTCATCATTTAAATTCCAAGTGAGGTAGATAGCATTTTGAATATGAATAAATACAAATCCTGACTCCCATCTATCAATGTGTATACATTCATTATCTCCCACATTTACCAGAACACACACATGCCAGGATCACTGCCACAAGTAGTAATTACTAATACACAGCAGGCTCTAAAAGACCTAAAAAGTTTGCTAGTTACCATGAGAAATATTGCCCCCAGGAAATGCATGATTCAAAACCAGTTTGTACATGGTGAATGCCTACCCATAACCATGCATAATTCAAGTAGTTCACGAACCATAGGAGCCTCACTTGGTACTCCTGAGACAACCAACAAATGTCATGGTATGAATAATAGAAGAACACATATATTTGTATAGCACATTGAATTATCTACTGTAACTCCTCAACCTATTCCAGCTACTGGCAATTATCTCTGTGTTAGCAGGCACTGAATAAACAGAATATTTATCCAGTGAGCTTTAAAATTCTGAAACTGCTTGTCCTGAGTGGTCTCTGTTGCTGTACCCTGCAGAGGGGGCTTGTCAAGTGCTATCTAATGGTAAGTGTTCATTTTACAGTTTGAAGCTCAGAGTGAGACCAGTGCTCAGTTTCTTTTCCAGTGGGCTATTTTAACTTTGCAGCTGTGGGTGTAAATAAAATTCAGCTGACATATTTGGATACAGTCCCCACCATTCAATTGAGTAACTAAGCTGGTGGGGAGGAGCGCACGATTTGTCAGGTTGTCCACCTGGAGTATAATAAGGCTCATCTGATCTAGGGCACCTCAGCAATCTACAGGTTTGGTCACTTGCATTGTCCTGGCTGGGTTTCACCTTCAACACTTCTCATTTCTGCAGTGTAGACATCACGACCTGTGTAGTTGTCTAGACTCCTTTTATACCCAATGGAAGAAACAGGCACTATCGATTTCCACAGCTAGCAAACATAATGGAAAAAGAGAAGTATTAATTTCAAAGGTAGGTGAGTAACACAGGACAGATTAATTTCTCTGCAGATGTGTCTATTCCTTCCAGAAAGACCCCACTTTGGATGCAGACATCAATGTTGCAAATGCACACATTTAGGGGAGCTGAATCATGCCTTTTTTGCATGCAGAACAATTATTCCAGGTGTGCTATGCTGAATTCGGATTTGTGTATGCTTAAGAACACAACTCCACTTTCTTTTTCTGGACTGTCTTTTTCTCTCCTCCAAACATAGGCCAGATATTAACAATTTTTCTAAATTATATGAATATAAAAAAATATTAAAAATCTTTTTAGAAATCGGGTTGTCAGTGTTCCAAAGTCAGTTGCTGACTTAAAATGTTCTTCATTTTCTGCTTAAAAACAAAGAAACTAATAAACTTAATTTCTTTTCCTTAGTTATAATTTATGGAAAGCAAAAAAAAAGGGTCATACCTTCACATTTTGTTTCCTTTCTTATAAAATTGTTGATCTAAAATGATATCTTTTCTAACAATCTAAAACATTTTAGCTAATCTATCCTCTTCCTAGGGTGAACCATTTGGTGTTTTCAAATGACAATACTACAGATATTTTCCAGAAAATCAATGGAAAATCTTAAGCATTTGAAGAAACTTGTGTTTTCACTGCTTAATAAGACACACAAACTTGCCACTTGGTCAGATATTTCCTAGCACATCTGGACTTTTCTCTGTAAATGCCAGGTGAAGTTGACAGATGCAGAAATTTTTTGTTCTTGTTGTTTTTGTGGGTTTTAAACTGATTAATAAACATATACAAACAGCCTGTGAATGCAAGTGAACCGTATTCCCTGGGTATTTTGCAGCCTTCCAAAAATAGTCCCAAGATAAAAAAAAAAAAAAAAAAAAAAAAGTTGATCTAAAGATCCCAGCAGTATCCAGTGTATTCAAATGTACAGAAAAATCTCACTAGGACCAGTCTCAGGAACAGAATGGTGCAATGCAACTCATAGAAGTTTGCCCAGTCGAACTCACAGAAACTATACAGAGCCTGTTTCATGGCATGAAAGAAAAAAAAAACCACTACACTTTAAGGAGCAATAAAGATCATAATTTACAGTTACCGAGGTCACAGATAAAATGGAGTATAATTCTACCCAATCCTGCAGGAGATGCTTTCAAGGCCTCACCCTGCCTTACGTGTAGCATCATTTTTTTGCTTTGCCTCTTCCCAGGTTGGGGGCAAAGCATCTGGGCTGGAGAGCAGGCAGGTGCATGGCTGGCCACAGAGTTCCTTGGCAGCTGAAGCAAGCTGTACTGCAAAGGATCAGCATCTTCCCTGAGCCCAAACAGCCTAGAGCAAGCCTGATACCTCTACTTAATTGTAAAATAAATGGTGCAATCTCTAGAGTCAGAAAGTTTTTTTCTGACGTCTGACCACATGTTCAATTACCAAGTTTAAGCCTGTTATTTTTTGTTCTGCTGACCAAAAATGTGACAATCAGATAATTTTCTACATGCCTTATGTGTACTTGGAGATAGCCATCAGGCATCTCAGTCCTCTCTAAGAAAAGCCAAATCCGTATTTTCATACAGAACATGTTTCTAGATCCCTGATGATTTCTTCCTTTTTCTCTGTGTTGCTCTCGTATTTTTTCCTAGAAAGTGATGTCTCAAACTGGGCATGGATTTCAGCAGTGAGAAGTAAAGTGGGAGGATTATTTAATGTTTCATATGTATGGCACTCCTATTTTTTTAATATTTTTAATATTATTTTATTCTAACTGCAACTATTGGCTATTTTACTCATGTTGAGCTTGCAATCCATTAGGTTTTCTTCTGCAGAATTACTGCCTACCACATCAGTGTTGCTCCTATAATTGGGTGCAGTCCCTTTTGTTTAAGTGGAATATTTATCATTTCATTGAAGTACTTCTTGCTGTATTTCAGACCATTTATATACTTTGACAAGAACCATTTGATTCCTAATCCTATGCTCTGGAGTATTTACTCCCTTTTGTGCTGTCTGAAAGTTTAATAATATATTTTGTTACACGAGCCATAAATGAAAACATTCTTCATTACCAGATGCAGGATAAGTCTGGATAGAACCTGACTTAATACATGTTTCATGGCAAACCATGGACAACTTCTTGTTGACTAAAGTTTTCAAAACATTGCTTTTATTTCACACCAATTTCAACTAGATCATTAATTTCGAGCTTTCTTAAGAAGAATGTTGTCAGATATTTTCCCTATTCACAGGCAAGTTTCATTGGCTATAGGAGGCAATCTGATAGGCCAGAGATTCTGAAACTGAAAATAAAGGTTTATTATGGTACTCTGGAACAGTTTTCTCTGTTGTTCCTCCTGACCCTTTGGATATTCTTAACGTACTTCTCTTCTGCTTACATATAGGACGCCCGGCCTAAGTCTACTACTCTCATGTCTGGCATGTAAATGGCAGGAAATCTGCATTTTGGCAAGGGTTTCTTCGCATTATACCATAGGAAAGGTGGATACATAAAAACAGAATTCCAATGACGGCATAGCCAGCAAATCATCCCTTTGCTAAGGTTTGGGATATGTCATTATTCCTTTGAGCTGCAGTTAATTAGGACTTCACCTACGTGGGTTTTATTCCCTCCCAGTCTAGCCCTATTTTGTTAGTTGCTATTATAAATCTTTGGGGACAAGAACGGGCTGTGCAGTGCATAGCACAGAGGTCACCAGTGTTGGCTGAGGTGTGTAAATACTACTGGAATGATGAACGGATAATAATCCATCATACTGTATATTTCCTAATGTTTTGCTAGGTCCTGTGAAGTGGCTCATGTATTGTGGTATCCATGGCTTTTTTTAAGATACTCATTAAATAATCAGACCTTCTCATCTGGAAGATTCCCTTTATATTTAATGAGCCCAAGTTTGCTCCTGTGGAGCAGGCAGCTTTCAGGGTTGTGACCAAGTGAAGTTCTGACAGCAGATCCTCACTTGCTAGTCAAGATTTGGTCTTTGTAAAATCATTTTGTTTGAGAGTCATGTTTCCACTAATTTTTTATTGTCTAATGTTTCATTTCCGTATTTAGTCCTTCATTTTAAAAGGGAAGAAAAAAGGATTTTAAGGGACTTACATAAATAAAGACTTCAAGATAATTTTCTTGTGAATCCTTTTCTGTTTCTTAGAAAAGGAGTAACTATAGAAGAAAATTAACAGCTAACACTGCATAGTTTATTTCACATGATAGTGCTTTTAAATGATAGTTTGGAATTTGCATGTTTTTCTGCTTTATTTTGGATAAGCTAATTAACTTTAAAAATAGTCTCCATAAGATGCAAAACATGGGAGAAAAGATGGTGGAAGCCAAAAGGTTGACTACAGCAAGAGTGGTGTTGAATTGCATTAAATTAAACTCCAGCACAGAACAAACTCTGTGGAGTGCAGGAGGACAGTCTAATTTAAAAGGGTGTGCCTTGCTGTGCAGTCTCTTTAAGTGTGATCTGCTTTTGGCCTAATTTTCTGTGACAGTGTATTTAATAACAGTGGTCCCTTACTGAGAATCCTTCTGCCTGGTCTGTCACTGCAGAAATTTTGGCTCCGTAATCGACACATCTTTGTCAATCCAACACTTAAATATCCTTAAGGGAATTAAGAACTCCTAACAGATAGTCACTTACACAGCTCCAGGTGAAGAAATTCTTTGCTGTTATTAAAGCACCATAAACCTAAGACATTTTGCATTTGTTACTCCTCTACCTTTTAGCTACCTATGAAAAAATTAGGAAGATATAAAAAAGAAGGCTACCTTGTAAGACGTTATTTAAAATCCTAGGAAGGACTCTCAAGGACAGATCAGGAGTTTCACAGCAATATGGATTAATGTGATTTTTTTTGTGGTTGCTAAAAATAGGTGGGCACCACTGGTTGACAAGCATTTTATGGGTAATGTGCATTTTTCATTTATGAACATTCATCATTAAGTGGCTTTATTTTTAAAACATTACCTAATGGAGCTGCATGGAGTCAAGAGCCAACATGTAGATGCACTTCAGAGCTACTTGGTTTCCAAAGCAGCAGTCCTATTTAAATGTCTACATGCCTTCTGTGACCCGACATATTAGAGGTTCTGAATTTAATTTAGTTTAAATATGCAATTTTCTCTTTTTTTTTCCTCCACTGCAATTATGCAGCATATGAAGTATAGAGAGCAAGCCCACGAACACGCTGTGTCTGAAGAGCTCAGCACACATGCTGAAGGATCATTTTCCTCTCTCCTCACCATTATACAAGTAATTGTAGGATTGAAAATCAAAAGAATCTGTAACAACATCTAAGGCTCTTGTGTCTTGGTCTTTTAGACTTCATAGAGACACAGCAGTATAAAAGCAACACTTGAGTTAAATCAAACCCCTTATCTCAAGGATCTCTGAATGCTGTATCCAATACAGCACTTCATGTGTCAGTGGCGTGTTACCATCTTTGCCACTAGAGACATGACATACACAGTTCCCAGCTCCCAGCAGGAGTGCAAGGTATCCTGTCTCCTGCTGCATGAGCATCCTTGTAACAGCAGTGCTGAGACAAGTAGATGTGATCATGGAAAAGTCTCCATCTGCAACAGCAAGTCCTTCAGTGTAATATATAATGGGAGCAGGCACACTGATGAAAGACCAATTTAGTGGGTTTCTCATAAATGCTGTCCCATGCAGACATATAGCAGGCACCAAACATGACAGCACCACTGAAGCTAATCTGTTGTAATCATATTTTTATGGTTAAAAATTCTTCTCACATTCTTAGCTGAGGACCAGAGTGGGAGCTGGTCAAACAAAACTGAGAAATATATGTTGCTTTATTTCTGTATTTTCACTTTTTATTCCCTATGCACAGGAAAGGAGACCAGAACAAACTTCTAGGCCTTGGCCTAGACTGCAGAAAACAAATTCCAACACAACCCCATTTTTTCAAAGGGGATTTCAATTCCCACATTCTGAAGACTTGTGTTTTTGTTGCAGTTTAGAGAAAAACTGCAGAATGGCATAACCATCCTCATATAAGCTGTCACAGAAAGCAATGTGGAGACAAAAAAACAAACTGGCAGCAATCCTTCAAGCAAAGATGACAGGTAGAAAGTACAGGATAGAGGATCCCAAAGGGAGGTCTAATTTTAAGAAGGTTCATTATGCTACTACATTTCAAATAGTAGTGTTTGTGAGAAGTTGAAGTAATACACAATGAATTATTTCACATTCTGAAACCACTCACTAATTTAAACCAGACACATGAAAATTATATGTATCTTTTTATGAATCATGCATCTTGTCCAAATTATCTCTTTATTACTCTTGCTAAGAAGTGTATGTATGCAGTTCAGTAAAGAGAATGCACATAGCCAACAAGAATGGAAAGAAAATTATTGAGGAGGATACTTCATTATATGCTTTGTTCTTAATGCATGTGTCTCAAACCAAGACCTGGAATGCATTTAACTCATCCTGAAGCCCATGTGTCCCAGGGTAAAATAATGAAGGTGAGTTCAAAGGTGCACACATCTTCCTTCAGCACCATTATTTACTGTTAAGTTTGACTCAATCTCAATCTTTTAAATATCTTTTCCAAAATGGATTGTAATGCCTTGTGGCTGGAAAAGAAAAACCTGATCTCTCTGAGCTGTCACCAATCATCTTTCAACTGAGAAGAATTTTCTTTTAACTCTCCTGCAGTGAGTGCTAACTGTACAGTGACAGTCATAGCATACATTAAATTTATTTAGTGTTTATTTAGTGATACATTTGTATGACTGGAATAATGGCTATTGTCTCCCTTGTCCGCATTGCCCCTATATCCTAATGTTAATAAAACCATGTCTTTATGCACTCTTTTCTTGAGCCTTGATTGTCTGCCATAGACACCTGTACTCTGTGCTGTGTTCAAATGTAAGAATAAAACTTGCAGGATGCTAAAAGGCAAAAAAGTCAAATGGAGCCATTTCTAATTTTATCTTGCTGTCATCCTATGGTGCATTCCCAGTCATGCAATAATAAGGAGAAAAAAGGAAAGGCTGAGATTGATGAGGATACTAAATTGTTTTTTGACAAATGGCTTCTAACTTTAGGTTTCACATACATCCTTTACTCAGCCTTACAAAAGTATGTTTACTGAATTCAGCATGTGAAAATACAGGAAGCTAAGGCAATGGTTTCCTGAAGGAGAATGAGAAACAAAAAAGCTGTATACAGGGACACAGCTAATGGAAAGTCCAGTAGGAATTTTCAGCTCCCGCATTATTTAATGCTATCTTTTTGTTTAGGGGTGCTTTATTGGTCAATTGCTTCTCCTCATTAACTTATAGCTTGGCACTCATAGCTCTGTAAACTGCCCTAACAGCCCCCATGAGTACTGCTCTCGTGAAGGATCTGTTGTGTTTCCATTATAAACCTAGTTTCAGAGATATTTATAACTCAGCCATTTGAATTTGCATCAAGCTTTGGGGAACTTGGCTCACAGGTCAAAGAGTGAAACAATTTTCAGCTTATGTATTTGAAAAGAAAAGATTTTAGCCAAGAGCATTTTTCAGTACAGAAAATTTCATCATGATTAAGAAGCTTCTAGGATAAGAAAATTCATATTATTTTATACAGGAGTTACATAATGTGAGTTACATATGTTACATTTGTGCATATAAATTCAGCTTAATAAGAGACACTGTATTAATTTTTTAAGATGTTTTACAAATGATCTAAAAGGTAAAAGAGTAGATAATATAATTTCACTTTCACTTTCTGAAAACTTATGAGAAATTTTGCATTTATAACTGTTTCATAAAATATAAGTCAAGAAAATATTGATGAAGAACAGCCAAAAAAAGCCCAAACAAACAAAAACCCTGTGAGATTATCTAATTGATTATTTCCTGTATTCTAATGAAAACCCAATGCATTTGTACAAGAAATAATTAGGACATTTCGTTTGTTTGGGGTCCTTACATCTGCCTTGAATGTATTCAGTATCACATCCAAACTCCTATGTTATTAACAAGGAAATGAAAGCTGCTTAGTTCTCTTAAATTTTGGACTGGCTGATAGTTACCTCCACAATTGGAGGGCTTTACTAGTGTGGATATATTTACATAAATATATTTGTAACATGCATTCAAAGATGTATTTGAATATTCAGTAATATTTGTCTTCTGGCAAATATTATTCTAACTTATATTTATGGTAATTTTCTCAGTTATTTCACTTTAGAATCTAATAAACAAAATTTTTATTCTAGATTGCTTCATTGAGATCCTTCTCTCTATTAGTGTTTTCTATTGCACATCTGCTTGATGCGTGTATTTAATTTCTGCCACTAATAGTCTCAGCTCTACTCTAAACCACACAGTTTCCAGTCTAAGTCAATTTTTACTTGATAACTTGTCTTTCACTGTGTTGCACGTAAGCTGCTTCCAAGTCCATGTAAATTGTGCTGATGGTTTCCTCTCTCTTTTTGACTTTGCCTGCCTTTACTTTCTCCTTTCTCCTTACCTGCTCTACTACACACACATCCTCAAATGTACAGTCAGGGTAATTTTCTGCTTGATATGGAACCATCTTTACTATTACGTTACTTTAGTTACTGCCCGCTCTGTCCCTAAACCTTGACCCAGCTATGAAATAAAGTTTAGTTAAATTTTAGATATGCTCTCTTTGAAGTAAAATACCTAATCCTAATACTTTTGGATATGTATTAAAAAATACATTGCTATTATTGCTATTCTCAGGACAATTTGGAAATTGTATATGCTTTTTATAAATATTTTCATTTGGTTTCTTTTTGAATGTGATTTTTAAATATTAATATTTACAGTTCGGCAGTGGTTGGTATTAAATACACTATTTTCCACATAGGTCAGTTTTCAGTAATTATATCTTAACTATATAAATAAATATTAATTATTTGTATGAATAATTAAATCTGTTCAACCTATCTAAAATAGCTAGTTTCAGAGAGGAATAGTGTAAGTATAGCTGCTTTATCTGCTTTACCCACAGTGTCTGTGTTCAGGTTTCTGTCTGCTTAAGCTTGTGAGTAATAGTTGACATGGTGGACGTATGATTTATATACAATTGCAAAATCATGCTAGAAAATATTGATTTCATTTCAAATGAACAGGGGTTTTAAATTTTTGTAACAAATTTTTAAATTTCTGCAAGCAAATATATAATTAAGGTCAGGAGTTTGTCCACTGCATACAGGGTACTTGTGTATGTAAATTTTAACATACACAATAGCATTTACAGAACCAGGGTCGAAGGTCAGAAAACCTGATACCATAGTTACCTTTGCTAAAATCTCAAATCTTTCAGTACCTGAAAATTAAAAAAAAAAAATAAATTACTTCCTTTTCTTTTTGAAATGTAAAAAAAAGTCAAGAGCTCTAAGTTCCTGCAAAGCTAAATTTTTGAAGTTTTTCACTGTCAAAAGCTCAAAATATACTTTAAAAAAATTGAATGTCTGCTTATTTTAGGGTCAAAACAATTGTATAACCCTCAGTTGGACTTCCATCATTCCTATATAGGCATATAATATCATCTGACAGCTGAAAAAGTCAAAACATGCACTTCAACCTTACCAACCCAACACAGTCAACCTTATCAAGACAAATCTTTACAAAGCCCATTCTTATTTTGACAAATCAGCATTTTCTGTCTGCAAATCATTCTGATTGTTCTAGAAATAACCTAAAGTATTTTGCATAGTCATCATGCAGTTTGATTCATGGCTACAGTGCTCTGAGATTCTCAAAGGAAAGCCTCTTTATAAGTGAAAGCCTATCAGTTCTGCACTGCAAAGAGTGCAGCAGTTTCTTTGATTCTTTTATTTTGGTTTTCAACATCTGGGGTTCTTTCCCCCATAAAATTCCAGACTGGTTTTAAAAATGAGAATTTGGGGAGGACTTAATCTTAAATATGGTTAAAGTAAGTACTCATTTCAGATTGTATGCAGCATCTTCCCTGGCTAGATCAGTGACAAAAAGGTCTCATTATCTTCACTCTACATCCAGCCCTCCTGTAACTTCCATTTCCCATGAGAAGTGAAAATCTTTCCCCATGCCTCTTCCTGCTGAATTATGATTGATCTTCAAAAGGACTGCAGAACTTGCTTGCTCAGAAAGCCCTAAAAC
The DNA here is from genome assembly GCF_003945595.2 of Pipra filicauda. Taxonomy (NCBI): domain Eukaryota; kingdom Metazoa; phylum Chordata; class Aves; order Passeriformes; family Pipridae; genus Pipra; species Pipra filicauda. Next base: position 2,343,471 of record NW_024105087.1, on the reverse strand, counting down.
AGTAACATTGGATCTTGCAGGACATCTCAGATTTTCTCTTCTACAGTATCTTTTTAATAATTTCCCCAGCTGAACAAAAGCATGGGTGACATAAAAGAGACAATGATTAATTACTTTAAAGCTTGCTATTCATGTTTTTTTTTTCCTTTTCTTCCATGACCATTATTCAGGAATACGCTCCCTTTCTCACTACAATAAATAAGACATCTGTAAATAAGATCTGTGCCTAATGAATAAGTGGACTGTATTATATTTTGCCACCATAGTAAAATTTGTCTTCAAGGAGATCAAAAAAGACAAGAAGGAAGAAATGTCTAATGTATGCATTTGAAGTTACTGCAAAAAATAGGGAATGTAAATAGTCATGGAAGAATACTGTATTGTGTCTTCACTAAATGATGAGGGTCTTTGAGCTATAGACCACCCACGAACAAGTAACACATACCATGTTCTGGGCCTTATGTATTCCATCAAGTCTTTAACATGAGGATATATTTACTAGACAAAAATAAAGCCACAGGAAAGGCTGTTCATATATTAATTTACTCTCTTGTGCATGTATGTTGGAATAATTACTCATGTACTAAATATTGTAAACTAGAAAAGAAATGTTCAACTGCAGTTATTTACAACACAATAGCTAGTAAAATAAGCAAAAGCTAGATATCTTGAATAAACATTCAATTATAGTTAAATATATAGATCTTTCCAGTATCAAATGAAGTTAAAACAAAAGCAAACTCAAATAAGATATTATTTTAAAAGTTATAGGGACAAAGATAACCAGCAATGGTTTGCTTCAAAAGCTTAATCACCTGTTAATGGTGTTCACTGATGTTTGCTGTTACATTTCAGTAACACACAACTATTGGAGAGAGAATACATTTAAAACCCAAGTCACTCAGATGTAAAATGAAGCTTCAAAAGTAGCTGAAGGAAAAAAATAGAATGTCTTAGAATTTGTGAGGTAACCTTGAAGACTCTTCTTTCACACCATGGGCTACGGAAAGAAGAGTCAAGCCCTGGAGAAGGTTGTGCTCTAACAAGGGAACGCAAACACTGCATTGTGAACCAAACTCATCAAGAACTCGAACCTACCAAAAAAACCATATGTTTGGCATTCTTTCCCAAATTAATTGAAAACAGGGTTGCAAATAAATGAAATTCTATTAACTGGTAAACAGAGGGGAGAACATGCTGACCCTCATCCATAGGCCCCTCCTGTTACCAGGATGCATATGGATAAACGGAAAGTCAACATTGCCGCATTTAAATCACGTAACTTCTTCCCAGTTTGAAACACCAACTTTTCAGAAACAAGTGCCCTTCATTTTGCAGATATTTCACACAGAAACCCTCCCCCTTTCCACAGGGTCATGGTGCCAAACAGCTGATTCTCTTAGGAAGAGTGCTGGTGTGAGTTTCTGCAACTGCTTAACTCTCTTTGCGGGCTGCCATTTCCCTATACACAGTCCATAAAATTGCCTACCGGAGGCCCATATGCATTCAGAAACAATGAGAGCTACAAAGAGACACAAACCATGAGCATTGTTTGTATTTTCTTTGATATTTGCATGCGCTCACCAAACCAGCCACGTCCCATTCCCGTTTGTTGAATCATTTGCTCCTACTCTGTACTGCATTATGTTTACATGGGATCCCTCACCAGTTTATTGCTCTTTTTTTTCCTTTTTTAATTCCTTTTTCGGCTGGTTTCAAAACTTTTCCTACTGCTGTGCCCAGAGCAGCACCTTGTCCAGAGGTTTGTGAGTAGAGCCACATTGAAAGATTGAAGGGAGCTGTCTCTGATATTGATGGCACCAGAGATGCACTCTGCTGAGTGTGCTTTAGCTCCCTGGATCTGACTGCACAATTTCTCCTAGGAATCCAGAGTGTTACACTCCACAGCATCCAGAGATAAGCCCTGTGTAAAAGTGCCCAAGTGCTATATAGACCTTCACACTGCCCAGATTTCCAGCAGGTCTCCAGGAGAATAGGTGTTTTGGTTCAACAAAGCTGATTTCTAATTGTACAGATTCCTTCCTTTAGATGCACTGTGGTGAGGATGTTGTACAGATAATCCTGCCCCATATTTCCTCTGTTGGAAGTGTCTTCTTGCTTTTCCTACATTTTGCTCTGTGTTGCAAATACAGTTCATTTATATGTTATGCACCACATACAACTGAAAAGTCATTAGTCCAAGCAAGATAATAAAAACCTGAAATCCTTCAGTGTCCCTGCTCTCCTCATTTTCCCCTACACTTTAAACAGAACCTCATCTGTCAGAGTTTTCAGCATCCAGTTTATACTTTTTTTTCTCTTTGCATGTTTTGACTGCCTCTACAGAAAAGATCATACTAAGGAATACCTAATAAGTGTAAGACATTCTGTCAGTATAAAAAGGGACATTTTCTACTTTTTTTTGTGCCTATATATTTAAAGAATACTACAAAAATTGAGACTGTTTCTGCTCCCTGGAGGTACTACACACCTTGTACATTTTCAAACCACTTTTCTTATTTACCTTTTCTCCAGGTTTAGGAAACAATCTCAGGTTTGTGTGTACACATGCAAGCTCATGTAGAAATCAGTTACAAATTAATGCATCTTTTCATAATAAATATAATTTCCAACAATGCAGATGTGTGTATGAAACTCTTTCTAGTAAATAAAAGAAGATAGTTCAGAAAGATTTATATGTTCATATATTGAGATGGTTTTAAAAGACCTCTTTCTTTGGTGGTAGGTACTGCCTCTGCCTCAGATTAGCTCTGAGACTCCAGGTTGATATTAATTTTTCATTTCAAATTAAATGATTTCTCTTAAAGGTCCTAATGATCTGAGTTGGGAGGGAAGATTGTATTTAAACCGCAAAGGACAACTGGACAAGGACTGCCCAATAAGCCAGCAATGGAGAAGTCCTCAAAGGAACTTTACTACTTTATGCCCTCCAGCTTGGCAGTGATATTAGACCTAGAAGAGGAGTGTTCTGTATTCCCATATGGAAGTAGCCATGGAAACTACTTCTGGGTACCAGAAAACTGTTATCTTCTCTTTGATACCACAGGGGTCCATTTAATTCCTTATCTTATATCTTCACGGTCCTCTAAGACTCCTTCTTCTGTACCAATTATTACATTCCAATCCTCCAAAGTATTGATGAGAATCTAAGTCATTACTGGACAGCATGAGAGTCACCTTTTCCTTCCCTGTCCTGGCTCAGCTGTGCATAACACAGCACTGGTGGCTACTACTACTCCTGCTCACAAAACTCCTACAATCCAGAAGATGGAAAAGAGAGGCAGAGATGGGTCCTTGCTCTCCCCTTTCTGCTTTAGATGCAGTCTATAAATCAGTAGCAGAAGATGTGTTGTAGAAGAAGTTGCACTGGTTCTAATTTTGTACCGTGGTGGTCTTTTTCCATGGTTAGCAAAAAAGGCATTTCCCCACAGTCTGGTTGTAAAGAGTCTTAGAAATTAAGCATCAGACAGACCCTAGAAAACTATCAAGGCTGATTCTCCTCATTCCCTACTAATAGCCTTCTTAAGTCCTTACTTCTATGACTCTTGGGAAGGCAGGAATCTTCCAGGGTACTCAGCTTGGTCAAACATTTTACTTGGACTGCCAGGTAGAATTTTTTCCCAGTATCCTCTACCCTATTATGCTAGCTTTTCTTTGGTGTGAAGTTAACTTGCTTTCTCCTTCCCCGTCCTTTAATATGTACTTCCAATGTCATTTCTATTTTATAAACATTTCAGGACACTTTTATTCTCTATAGTTCTTCTTGCTTGTATCCAGATTAAGCAATTAAAAATAAATAAAAATAATTAATCATAATTAATGAGAGGTAGTTTCATAATGGAAAGCTCTGTGGTCCCAAATTTCTTCCAGTTTGGGACTGCACAGCTCTGGGTTTTGGCAAGAATCCACATCTAATAATAACTATGCTCAATGACACAATGACTTTTAAAAATGAGGTTTAAGAAAAATATTTTTAGGCCAGTAGCCACATTTTTTGCCAAAATTTTGCAGTACTACAGAGAAGATGGATTATCATGAGAAGAAATAATCCCATCAAACTGTCTGCTAACTCTATTAAAATTATGCAAGTAACAAGTACTCTCTTAAGCACTGGATAACCCTTTCAGAAGTGTCCTTATCAGTCAGAGAATGTTGGGTTTGCACTAATTTTCAGCAGTAGGAGAGAACATTACTTTATAGGTAAGCATATACTTATTTCTAAAAGAGCATAAAAGTTTTTCCTTTACTGCTAACGCGTCGTTTTCTATTGAATTGTTTAAACTTAATGACTGGGTGGGGTTTTTTTTTCTCCCATAGTCCATAGATATGTTTCCCATACTGGCAAAAAGCACAGCACTGCTTATAGTGTCCATAGGAACAGCCAAAGTATATCCTGCAATTGGTATTTATCACCTGGGCTTTTCTTGTGATCATGTGATTTTATTTAATTTTTGCCTTCTGCATTCCATTTAATAGCTAGTGCTTTCATCACCTTGGTGAAATTTTATCATGTTCCTATGGTCGTGAGGAATAGAGAGGGAGCCATACCCGAAAAAGAGAAATAGCCATACCTGAATGCAAAGCCCTTCAAACTCTGATCTTGCCCTTTTTATCATTGCATTGCCATTTCAATGATGTAAGGTTATTAAAATGGGTGCAAAGTCTTACCAACCTCAAAGCAATTAGAGTTTCCTGTCTCGTCGTACTTGCCTAATTCCCATGGCTGCCAGTGGAAGGTCAGAGAGCCCTCAGACCACAGTGGACTGAAAGCCTGTTACAATCTAGATGTGAGTGTGACCTTGAAATTGGATATTTGGAGAATATTCAATTCAGTAAGTACTTCTGATCAAAAGTTGTAGTGTGCCGAGCTTGCATAATTTCAAAATAATTGGAAAAGGTGATTTATCTCCTGCCAGCTTTAAAGGATCTTTCTAAAAGTATGCAGCATGTCTCAAAGTGTTAAACTGTGTCCTAGGGCTGTTAGATTTTACACATTTGCATGACTTCTTAAATCAGTCCTAAAGCTGTTGCTTTCGGTTATTTTTAATGTAGTCCACAGAACAGATACTGTTCCATTTTTATCATTCTCTTTGGTATCTACACAAAGACAAGAATTGTATTTTTGACCTTTAAACTAAGGAGCATTCAGACAAGACTGAAAAAGTGCACATTTGGAAATATTTCAGGCAGATATAGGGGAGAGGGAGAAAAAAGAAATAATACATGTGTGAGGGGAAGAAAGAGGGAGACTGAGAAAGAGCAAACAATAAAGCACCTCTTTCATTCTCAGAGTTTCGTTTCTCTAGAGTCTCTGCATTCAAAAAATACAAGTGTGCAAGTGGTCTCAAGCAAACGTGAAAACACAGCAGACTTCTCACAAATGAATTTATAAAAAGATTTTGAAAATGCTGTTTACCTCCCAGTGCAAGGAAGTAGAAATTTCTAGTCTAAACTCTCAATTCAGAACAGTAAATATGTCTTTTTTGAAAGTTAAAGGATTTTGAGTTTGTTTTTGCCACTGCAATCCTTCCTGCATTAGCACCTCCCCGCTCTCTATTTCCATGCATTTCAGGCTTGAAGTGAGATTGAAGTAGGAGTATGAAAAGTCTCCTGAAAGAGTTCTGCTTCCATCCTTTCACCTTTGCCTCAGTTACTTGGCTCCAGTTGCACACATCTGCTTCACCAGTTCTTTCTCTGGTGCCTTCTTCAACAGAGACTCCCTGCCCAAAATTTCCTTCCTGACCCAATTCACTCTGCCTCCACCCCTTATTCTTTAAAGTCTCTTAGCAAAATACTTGTCTCATGAAATCTCTAAGCCACAGTACTCCCATTGAGTCCATCAAAGAAACAGATAAAAAACCAAACAACCCCCTGCAGACCTATTAAGACATGAAAACGAGCTGAGTGCAAGTGCTCAGTCACTCTTCCTTCTTAAGCTTTATTCCCACACTGCTTGACTTGTTCTGTCTACCTAGACTAATTGTTAATTGTCCTTCAGTTTTATACCTGGGCTGTGAGTTTCCCAGAGCAGGGCCTTCCTTTTAATAAATGGAGTCCATAAGAGATAACAACTTTTCTTGGCGCTGAGAGAATTTGTATTCAAATTTTCTCTTACCACCTACCCAATATCAAAAATTACTGAAAAAGCTCATGAAGGACTATCACCACAAAATTACTATCGCAATTTATTTAGCTGAGAAATGCAGATAAGCATCTGGTTTTTCAGATGCTTTTTGAGACAAAGAACTGTATTCATCAGATACTTGGAGACACAAAGCAACCATAAACCCAACTTTTTCTGGCCAGGAAAATAGTTTTACAGCTGTTTTCTGTTGTCAGAATGACTCAAACCAGATGGGTGAATCTGGTCCCAAATCTTCTGAGATCCACCAATCACTTGCTTTCACCTAGACAGCTGCAGATTTAATCAGCTGCACTCTGACTTCTGAAAATTTAGAACCACTATTTAAGTCTAGCAAGACTCAGCCTGAATCACCTCTTTTTTTACTCCCCTCATTCAGGATGGCTTTCACCTCTGTGTAAATCAGGCATAGGGCTGATTCACAAAGGCTGCCCTGCTTACACACTCGAAGGTTTCAGAATGGCAAAAGTGAGGGAAAAGCCTTCTGATGAGCATTTGCAAAGTAACAAGTTCATTCTTTGTTAGACCAAGATTTCGTTCCCAATATATACAGAATGAAAGCTGGAGTCAGACCAAGGTCATTGCACTGGTATTTTGTTTGAAGATGGATTTTGCTTTATGATTTTGAAGAGCTTTGTGCCTTCTACACTTAAGGCAGTTGGATTTCTCTGTAGTTCTATGTTGCAGTTTGAAGGTAAAGGTGTTCATTTGTTCATTATTAAGAGCATAATAGAAGAAGATAATTTTCATGATCCTGGGATGAAGCATAAGAGGGTTACTGTTAATAAATATTTTGCTGTTCTATGTTATAAAGATACAAAGTCAGTACTGTAACATACTTCCAAAAAGTGAGCTTTAAATAGCAGTGTATTATATCATAAGACCCCCTCACCATTTCTGGGGACGAAAAACCAGTTTGGTTAATGTTCTCCTCTGGTGGTATATCCAAACACATACATCTGAGACCAGAGCTAAAAAATCTACTAGCCGAAGAGGAAACTACCCATAAAATGTAATTTACAGATTTACAGAGGGGGAAAAAAAATTAATTTCTTTAACCATTTCATTAATTATTCTCCTCTCTTTTCCACAGGAATTTGTCTTCGACAGTAATGTAACACACAAAGTCATCCACAGAAAACCATGATTTTTTAAACTGATGAAGACTTTGTGCTAAGTGCTAAATTGATTATTGTTCTGAGGATCCCATGTACCAGTGAGAAGCGGTGGAGAGCTCTCAGCAGCATGATGCATGTTGATCTCTTTACAAAAATTTCCTCCCTTGGTTGAAGTTCAGATCTCTGTACTTGGAGCTTCAAAGCCTAGTGAATCTGATTGTTCCCCCATTGCAAGTGTGCAACCACAACTAATGCTCATCCCACCAGCTGCAGGTCTGAGCGATGTGTTTGCACAGCATCCTTCTGTATCAGGAAAGATCAACACTCACTTTAGGAGTCTGATTTAAAACAATCATTTCAGTCTAGAGGTTTGGGTGCTTCTCTCCTTCCTCTTTGCTCTTCTTAAAACTATCTAAGCCTACTTCTTACAGGGACACCAGAGGTAAAATGTAAAATTATGATAAAATCTAAAATTTAGCTCTTGACCAGATTAGACTGCCACATGCTAGGGAAAGCCGTGGGGAAGTCAGACAAAGTGAAGTGATCACAGTTCTAGTTTAGTGTTGATCTTTGGCAAAACATTTTGCAGGCAAATTTTGACATTGCCCAGAAGACCAAGTTTCTTATATAACGGAGTAAATCAGCTGCCCAGCCCTAGAGCTGTTACTCTGTCACCTCTATCTTTAGAAACTCATGAATTTACTAAGTAATTCAAGACACCAGTTTTAAGTGGAGGCAGTTCACCACCATGGGCCAGCGACTGCAGCCCTCTGACTGGCCAGGCTACACTGTGCCTCTGCCAAGTTCACCCAACTTGATGCTTGGTAAATCTGGTTTTCAGAGGAATTTAAACAAGCCAAAGAAAGGTATGAGCAATGGAAAAGTAGGAGCAGTAAACATCTTGTGAAACTGACCTGTCGGTCCATATTGCACAGAGCAAAAAAAAAGAAAATCGCTGTTTTATTCAAGTAGAGCACGCAAAGAAAGATACTATGTCCCATATTCCCATGTAAACTTTTTTTTTAGTTACCTTTGCATATAAAAGGAACTTCTTAAAAAGCAACTGGTGGTCAGGTTCATTTTGTTAAGAATAAAAAAAACTTGACTCAGGACAAATTCTTTGTTTTCCTTTGGCGTTCTTGATCACCTTGTACAGCCAAATAGATTTTACCTAACTGCTGTATGTGAGCACTCAAGTGTACATATATTTAGAATCTGTTGGTTTGCTGGCAGGTGGGTAATTTGTTTCATTTTTTTTGGCCAGGTAAGCCTGTTTTCCTTGCACAGGAAGACAGAGATTCTGATTATCTAAAACTGCACAGAGAGGATCCCCTTGACCTTTCTAATGCTCAGAAACCCCTCAGTTCCTGCACTCCACTGGCCAAATGTGAGGTCTCAGGCAGCAGCACTGTATTCTGTACCTCCCACATTAGGATCAGCATTGCTGGTGGTTTCTGCCCACTCGTGATCGTGAAGTGCATTTGTACGATGAAGAAAACATTACATGACACTGCACCATTCCCTTTGGCTGAGAGCTATGGAGAAGAGATACAGTGAGGCTCCTGTGATGTGTTCCTAAACACCTTTTCAAAATTTACTGTGGTATTTCAAGACTGGGAAGGGAAAATTAAAATTTAAATTCTTAACCAAAATTACTTTGTATTTATACCTATTTGGCTTACTTTTCCATTATATTTTTCAAGTGTTTCTATTTTTTCCCCATCCTTCTTTCCACTGCTTTCCCACTGTCCAGAGGGCAAACATACAGCTCGTATAAAACTTACATCTCTTTGACGAGGCAATGACTTTTTTTCCCATCCTGCTTTCAAATCCTAGTTACAATAACATCAATGATTCTGTGAACCTTCCTCAAGTTTCATCGTTCTAAGAGAGATTAGTAGCACAGCTATTCTTTTTATTTGGCCACCTCTTTGCCTAATTATCCCTAGCTTGCAGCAGAAATAGAACTGGTGGTAAAGTAGCTTTTTCGGTGTGTGTGAAAAATAGTCTTTTCCAAATTTCACTTTAATCAAAATTGAACAAGAACCTAAAAGATTTCACAATTTCCTCTGAAGTAGAAATTCAGAGAACTCTTTTTCTCCAAACCTAAGACATATGATACTTCCCAGATTAAATATCTTCCCCAGAGCCTACATTAACTCCAAAAAATGAGCCATTTCCCTCATTTTCGTCGATGCAAGTCAGTTCTGTTGAACAGCTGCCTGAAACTCCAAGGTTTGTGGCCTACTTTATAGCCAAGGCTTCCTGGTCTTTTCTGCTCCTTCTGCCAAGCAGGGAAGAGCTAGCTCATGCTGAGCTGATGACCTTGGACTCCTAAGGTCATCATCTTAGAAGCAGGCTGCCCCAAAAGCCAAAATTCCAAGTTAAATCCTGGTCTGCATTTGGCAAATGTTTTGTGACAGAAATCTTTTGGGCTGAACACAGACATGTTTTCTGCTAGAAAATGTTATTCATAACACTAACTGAGAACAGCATGGGGTTGTCCTACTCCAGGGGAAATTCTGGGAGTTCAGAAGAAATCCCTGTAAATAGGTTACAGAGAAGAGCAAATACTTTCTTCCCTATCTGTGCCAGTGAAACTGTCAGGATCACGCCCAGGGCACATACTAAAAGAGAGACTGTCTGTGGAATGATGATAAGAGACTATTTTCTGGCATCTATCATATGTCATGATCAGGGCTATAAAAATGATGCACAGAACACATGGCAAGTTTCCACAGTTGCTGAAGCCAGGCACTGCTGTTACACCTTTTTTCCTCCCCGTCCTTTTCAGTGATGTAGGACACAGCCATGACACAGTCATGGATGTGGCAGCATCCTCTGCAAAATTTTCACTTGGAAAGGTGGAGTTTTGCACTTCTCCCTTTTTGGTATTACCCACACAACAGCCAGGCTTGACAAGCTCCCTGATCTCTAAACACCTAGAAAATGCAAAGGTGTTGCTCATGGATGGCACTGTTATAAATTAGTTTTAGAATTCATTATTCTGTCTTTCTTCTGACCATGTATCAGAACAAACAACCATATCTGGAAAAAAAATGTTTATACATTATTAATAGGATCTTTAACTGGTTTCGTAATCTCAAACTCCCGTTGATACCATCAGGGTCATATTTTATTAGGTGATATTTGTGTATTTACATATTCATCACGATATTTCTCTCCCACTATCTCCATACATAAATACATGTATGTGTGTGTGCATTTGTATATTTATAAAAGTACATACACTTCAAAAAAAGCAGTCCTTGCCTCATGCACCTTGTGGTCTGTTGGTGAAACAGCACTTGGATAACTTGAGGACCTAACACAGCTGATATTTGGACATTCTTTTATGCATGTGTTATGTGTGCCACCAGCTTCCATCTGCACTTGCACTACTGAGACTGCATGTGTGATATTATGTGGTGCTAGTGGTCATAGAGAAACCCACGCCAGCCTTTGCTGCTCTGTTAGATCAGGGCCTGAATGGGATGAGGAAGTGGTCAAAAACGAAATAGCCACAATAGTGTGACCCTTGGAAAAGGATAGCTTATTTTGTTTTGCAAATGCAATTTGTGCTTGCGGTTTGGAGCTGCATTTGAACAAACGGGAAAAGGGATCAATTTTCCCCTATATTTGTCTCAGAAGCTCCAGGCTCAATGGCTGTTCCTTCTGCAGGTACAGACTTCTTACTATTGATCTAAGGGTTAAAAGAGAAGGGACGTGCCTCAGTCTGTAGATGCCATACTCCTCTCTCACAATTTATATTCAGTTTATCCCACAACAGAAACAGTAAACACTAAAATAGCAGGAACCTTCTCCCTCTTAAATGGAATTTTATAAGCTGCCATAATATACTTCAAAGCCAATGCAAATCCTATTAGCAGTTTCGAAGTCCAGTTAGTGCACAGTACAACATAAACAAAAATTTTCAGCAGCCAAGGCAGTAACCACACCAAACTTCACTTTTCCCTTAATGAAGATGCCTAGATTTTGTAAAAATAATAATTCTTTTAATATTGTTATAAGGTGTTGTTTCTTATGTTCATCTTTTAATTATGTCCAACAGTACTATTCTGCTTTATTTGGTTCTATTTTATCTTATTCTGCACATGAGATTTCTAGAGAAAGATCAAGAGTATCCTTTGATCTTGTTAGATCATGGACCCATTAGGGCCGTCCAAAGGATGATCATGACCACGAAGATGATCAAAAAGATGGAACATCTTTCCATTCAAGACAGTCTGAAAGAGTTGGGGTTGTTCAGCATGGGGAAGAGAAGGCTCTGGGGCCACTTCGTTGTGGCCTTTCAGTACCTTAATGGGATTTACAAAAAGGAGGGAGAGAGACTTTATACAGGCAGACAGTGACAGGACAAGGGGCAATGATTTTAAACTGAAAGAGGGTTGGTTTCGATTAGATATTAGGATGAAAATCACAGAAGGTGATTGAAGTACTGGAACAAGTTGCCCAGAAAAGTTGTGGATGCCCCATGCCTGGAAGTGTTCAAGGTCAGGTTGGACAGGGCCCTGAGCAACCTGATCTAGTGAATGGTATCCATGCCCATGACAGGGAGCTTGGAAATAGATGATCTTTAAGGTGCCTTCCAACCCAAACTATTTTGTGATTCTATGATACTATGATTCTGTAAGAGGAAACATCAACACATGTCACCACAAACTAGGGCTTCCTACCCCAGTTCTGAGGGTGAAGGTCGCTGTTCCACATGTACTGTGAATCAAGCTCTGGTTACACAACCCTGACAGTCACGACATGCAGGGAAAAAATCCTATGGAATTGAAGATTCACATTCTCTTGAATAGGAGAAAAGTCAAGGACAGGAGTGATGTTTGGGACAACAGAGAGGAAGGATTAAACATGAGAAGGGAAAGACCATACCTACAAGGGCGTGGGGGGTGGGAAAGGTAGAAGAGGACTGAGAAAATAGGGGAGAACAAAATAGGATGATACTATGTAAACCAGAGCACACTTTCTCACACAGTATACAAGGACCTCATAACTGTTTTAACATAAAGAATTATCATTGCTACTTATGTTCAGTGCTATATTAACAATAATTATCATAATAATTTTGATGGTAAGATTATTATTGACATGGTGCTTATAACTATGCTAATAAGTCCATTAATAATGCAGATGCTCTGTTGTCCTGAGCTATGACATTACTGTACTGTTCAGAAGTTGGACTTTGATGATGGTTGCCAGTCCCTTCCAACTCAGGATATTTTATGTACAGGACAACACCATTAAACTGCTGCTGTGTTTCTCCTTGCCTTCAGGGCCAGCAAGTATCAGTTCACTGTTGAGAATAACCCTGTGTGGTGAACACAGAAGACACATCTCTGCTGTTAAACTGATTTGTATCACATGTTGAAATTTCAGGGCGGGGAATACTTCATTTCCAATTCTCCAGATACTTAGGATCCAGCACTTGAAAACAGGATGCTGAAAGATCTTTAGGCTTGCAAAATGCTTATGGAAGTGCCTAAATAGGCAGAATTGTAGATCTTACGGTCCATCCAAGGTACCTGAAGGGTCTAAGGTGACGCTGAGCATTCTGAAAGAAGGTTGTTCAGCAGGAAGCTCCCTGTGGCAGCACCATATCATGAACTCCACAGTCATGTAGGACACCAAGAGCAGCAGGTCAAGATGGACACATTTACAAGTATTTCAGGGTGTATTCTTCTGCATTTTTTTTACAAAGACAGTCTTGAATCTATTAACAATTTGACAGAAAAAAAAAGATATCTTAAATCTTCAGTAACATTTGCATTTTAAAGATAGAGCATCAGCAATGCCTTTTCAAATTTCCTGCAGATTCTCTGGGATTCACTAATGATCTGCATTAGTTTGGTGGAAACTAGAGCAGCATAGGGGTGGATCCTACAAGATCCCTGTGACCGTTGCAATTGGGCAACTAATTTTCATGGTAACATAGTTCAAGAGGCAAAAGGGAAGAATGAGGAGAGAAAGTATACATCTTGACTTCGTCCTAAAATGGAGTTGATAGAGCATTTAGGGTGCCCTCCTTCAGTTATAGCCAGACATACCAAAAACTTTCCTTCTCTGAGATGCAGAGGCTGGGTGTGGGGTAAAAGGGAAAGGAAGGAGGATGACACAAGGGCTCACACAGGGACATTTCAGAATGTCTTAAAAGATGCAGAAAAATGAGGAGTTCATTTTTTTGCAGATCACGTTAACATTATTTTTAACCTCACTTCTTTTGTAATGACCCCTCTGGAAGGGTGAAACATGCATTCTTACCAGCTCCTTTTATTCAACTTAAAACATACGTGCTGAGTTGTTGTTGGCTTTTATACTTGGGAAGAAAAAAGGAGTAGGATGTTACAGGAAAATATATTTCTGAAGTGTTATTTGTTAAAATGTCTACAAAGAATTTCATGGCCTTCACAAATAGATGAAAGTGAAACAGCTCACAGTTTGACCTTCCAACCTTTCCTGGGGTCTCAGTAGGTGATACTGCAAAACCTGGAGCTCTCTCTGCTGAAGCTGCATTATGGCAGATTTGCACTGTAATTTGCCTACTTGCTACACCCCATACAAATTCTGGGTTGCCCATAGTCTCAGTGAGTCCATCAAGGATCATGTATGCCTGGACAGCCTTGTGAAGACCATCGCTTCTGGATCTTGCTCCAACAAAAAGGAATTAATGTAAAAAAAAAAAAAAGAAACAGCAATGAGAACAGGCAGTGAAACTGGGGTTCCTGCAGCAGCCTGGATGGAGAAGATGATGACAACATATTGGCAGATTTGTGAGATGTGAGCTGAAAAAGAAGCAGAACCCTTTCCACCCACTCCAACCCCATAACCAAGTAGAAAACACAAGCGGGTTAGTGCTGATTCCTGAACAGCTGAAGACATTGTCAGACATATTCTGCACTCCCACGTGAGTGGAGACATAAAACTGGGTGGTATTAATGGAGCAATTTTCATAACTACACCCACACTTTAGGGAACTGTGTTTTGATGATCTTGGCAGGCCCTTGATGCTTGTAGGGCTTTGACAGAGAGGAGCTCAGTCTACTTTCAAAACTATCCTGGGAGTCTAGACACCCAGGGATGCCTTAGAACCAGATTGTTTTATAAAAAAATTCTAAAGAAAGGCATACTTCTGATCTAGGAGGCCTATATAGAAAACCTGGTCTAGTGTGTTCCCATATTGATGGGAACAGCAAAAAGCAGAGGGAAGATATCTACACCAATTAGATAAAAAGCCTTGAAGGCTTGCCACAGCACTAGGTTTAAATATCAGTGAACAGAGCTATTTCTCACAAAGTTGGAAACTGAAGATTACACTTGACTCTCTCAGACAATATTATTAACCTTTGATTTTCTAGAAGTTCAGATAAGATCCCTGGAGATATTTTATCAGTGTGGAATCTATAAAGTTTTTCCTCGCACAACCATGAGTCAACAATATAATTACTATAGCCAGAAATGTAGACTCAGGAAAACTGTTCAGCTAAAAACAGAGACAGTTATAACAGGAGATGAAATCATCATAAAATTTTGTGTGTTTTTTTCAGACACTAAGTGTGAAGAGAAAATCTAGAAAACTCCAGGTGCAAGCTCAGCAACCCCTTGTTCCATTTTAAGATGAGGGTATTAAATACACATCACAAGTACCCAAGCAGAATCCATATGTAGATCAATAGTCTTACTGCTTCAGTAGCACTGGATTTGATGAGTGTGAAGTGTAGCTAATGGACAAATTTCATAGCAATAAAATCTCCCTTTCTCTTGTCTGCATATTCATCTATTAATTACCGATAATTAATATGCCAATTAACCTCTCAGAACTCAGTGATAGTCAGCATTCTTTGAAATTTACATCATTCCTGAATGCTCCTTTTACAAAAAACAGAAAAAACCCTGAAACTCTAGTATTGCAATACTGATCTGGCTTTAGGGTTCAGGGCAAAGCCTGATGTTTTATTTTGTCCCTTACCAAGGCCCAGGGAGAAAAGGACAGTCCACTGAGAGCAGGGTGATCAAACAACTCCTTTCATGGCTATTGCTGCTGAGGTGAAACAAGGGTGTCAAGTGTGTATTTTGGCAAGTCCAATTGATTGTCTGTGCATTACATCCCTGAAAATAAAAACATATGCAATAAGACTGGCATTCTCTATCTGAAACTAAATCAGTGGGACTTGAAGTGGAAAGAATAAACACAGACAGTTACAGAGTCTGGTCTTTGACCCTAGAAATGGTTGGAGATTCTGGCTTGGATTCCACATCCACCTACTGCTAACCAGCTGTACTATGACTTCTGAAACATCAGAAGGCCTTCTGAGTTGAGCTGGGTATGCTTATTAAATGTACTTCTTGCGCACATCTCTTTCACGTGTACAGCAGTCTAAGTGCCCTTTGTCAGCCCTGCATGGAAGGTACTAAAGTCATGCTTAGACTCCATGCTTTCCATTGATGATTTTCCACAATATAAAGCTACCCAGAGTTGCTCATAACAGATTTAAAATGTGTCCCTCATTTGGAGAACTTCCAGTATGGGTAAGAGAGAGACAAATCATGAAGCCAGAGAAAGAATACCAGAGCAAGGCAGAAAGCACAGGGTATGGTTGATAAAATGGGCTGTTAGCTGGAGGTGGCAAAGGAGCAGGTAATCAGACACGGCATCCTTGGATCACAGAATGTGCCAGGTGGCCACAAACCCTGGGGTTTTGGCTTGGCCACTGCAGAGATAAGGCCAGCTGCAAAGTTTGGATGCTGATCAAATATTTGCAATCCAAACACCCTGAGAGCTAGGGCTATTTGGCATGGGCCCCTGTCTAGTTTATATTAATGTTTATTGCCCCTTGGCCATTTGGAAATGGTCTTTCATAATTCACACCTTGGCAATGCAGGTTTGTCCATCCTGATGGCAGGCTACAAATCTGACTCCTCAATCTAGTGGCACTCCTTTCAGCTGTATGGAGCTGCCTTGCACGTGGCTTATATATTACAGCTGACAAGAGCTGAATGACAACTTCATGGCTCACTGTTAGAAGCTCAGCCAAAAAAGCACAAAGGCATGTCTCCAGCTAGGGCTTTCATCTTTCACATCCACTCAACACTTTTTGCAGCAACTCTTTGGGTGAGCAGATCAGTGTCCTCTTTGCCTGCCTTCCTTTCCAGAAATTTCTCGTGGCAGGACTGTCACCTACAGCTGTTTCATCAGTTCCTTAGTCACACAACTTAGAGGTTTAAGTAGGCTCTGAACTGACCTCTCTGTTCTTAAATAGGGCTTAGCTTTGTTCTGTGATCTTGCAAAATTCACCTTAATGGTACTTGAAGACTGGCATAAATTTATCATGGATCTTATGTTGGTCAAAGAACAAGACTGAGAGAGAAGAGTCTGGACTTATGTTCTTTGGAGCAGGAAGAGAAGCAAATCATCATAATGAATGAACTTATTTCTTGTACTTCAAAAGTTAAACAATTCAGCCTAAGATGTTCCTGTTTCATTTCAATATTTCAAGTATATTTTATTAACTAGTCTTCTACATTTAAGTCTGCTCTGTCTTTTCAAGCTAGGGAAAAAATATCAGCAAAAGATATATTTCAGAGTCTATTTCTGGGAGCATGTTGGATACTTAACAAGTTCATCTTTCGTGAGCAGCCATTTCATGTATCAGCCTATAATGATTGCTTGGGTTCAGACTGCAGCATACATTTGCAGTTTCTGTTAGATCCCTTTCCTTCATGCAGGAAGACTGGAGTAAATGTTATCTTCATAATACTTTCTTCATCTTTTTGCTCCTAGTCTGTTTTGAGTATTTCCCAGTCTTCCCTCCCCCTATTTATAGTATGTCTTGTGAGCACTGATGGGCCTCTTCACAGACAACAAAAAGCGAAGGAGATAGTAATGTTGAAGAACGCTGTTTTCTCTAGTGCTTCTAAGTTATCCTGGAGATCATTTGCCTTTCAAAAAACAAGTTTTAGTAGCCTAGGCAGTGCAAGACAAACTTCCCCTAGTAGCTCTTCTGTATTATGTAATGGGGCCAAACTTGGTCCATTCCTGACCTCAAAGGCTGTCCTAACCAGCATGACCACTGATGCTATACACTGTCTGGGGTACCCACCATCCAAACTCTTCTGCCCTGACATTATCAATCTTATCTTTAAACAAAAAAATACAAAACCCAACCTAGTACAATCCAGAGGAACAGCTATTATGGTAACAAAGAGTTTTTCTAGCTATAAATGCCAACATAAGGCAATAGCATCTCAGGCTCCAAAGGACAGGATTTAAATAACCCTTTGATTGCCCTATTGACTTCTGCTGTCGGGAAAAAACACTTCCCGTAACTGGGACATTGCTCAATTGATAGAATCTGTTGAATTTTCTTTTTTTTTTTTTTTTTTGAAAAGAGAGCCATCAGGGGCTTGATTTTCTTCTTCAGCCTGCAGGGCTGCCTGCCCTGAGCACAGCTGGCACAAAGCCCTCTCAGATCAGGCTTACAGAAGTGCTCATGTTTTGCACCCAATCATCCCTGCAAAAACAACCACACAAGGTTAAAAAAGATTTTCTACTCATGGAAGTAAACCAATAGGTAAAAGGTACAACCAAACCTTCATGATAAATGCCAACTGAACAATACTGAGTACAATATTTGCTATTCCTTTTATTTTAAATCCTGAAGCCATAGTCCCAGAGCAGCCTAGCATCTTTTGTGCAGTGGCCACCACCTCCCCAGCCCTCTCTCTGCAACTGTGTCATGGTCTTGCTCAGCACAGCTGAGGGCAGATGAGGGAAATGTCACTATGAGGCATTTTCCTACTTTGATTACTCCAGCTCTTGCCTGGCCATGGGGCAGAACAGGCTCTGGTGTAGTTTAGGGTCATCTAAAAATACTCAAGGATGTGACTTGTGCATCTAGCTAGTGGGGGAGCCAAGAGGCTGCCAGGGTCCCCTCAGCACTGTCTGCGCCCTGTGCCCCAAGCACTGGCCTCGAGGTGTTTGGGGTCCCTCCGGGTACCCCTTCAGGGCAGGGGCAAGGATGGGACATGAAGGGTGAGTTAGCCAGGCTTCACATCACTCTCTGGTGGCATTTCCTCAGGCTGAGGAGTGTCTCAAGTCACTGCACCACAGAGAGGTCCCAAAGTGAAGCACAGGGCACCCGTCTTTAGAATTTTTGAGGTAACACCCATTTGGTACCAAGTACAACAAGTCTCCAGACAGTATTAATTACAGAAAGCAATGACTTGTAAATTTGCACCTTCATATTCACTATTCATTTCAAACTCAGTATCTCTCTCCACACCACTTTCTCCAGCTCATTTTCTCTGCACTGGAGATAGCCCTGCTGCAATGAGCATCCACAGAGTAGACCTTGGGTTTAGGTTTAGGTTAAACCTTTAATGACAAGGAATGTAACATACCAAGAAGGGAAATATGTCTAGATTCATATATAGCTCCTTGTGGAGAGGAACCCAGTCTCCTGCACGACAGTGAATCTTAGTTACAGGAAAATATCGCTCTCCAGCATAGCCTTGAGACCTACATGGTGCCATTTTCATTCAGCTCTGCTGAGGCCAGAGATAATCTGTACACTCTAAATACAAATTACATCATGCTAATACATTTCTAATGGTCAAAAGTACTCTATTCATAAGAGACCTTAAAAGGCAAAATACATAATATTAATAAATTTTAAAGAAAATCTGACTGAAGAATCTTGGAAACTAGAGTTAATTGAATATAGCAACGCAGACACATTTAAAAGAATGCTTTCAACAACATTTACAAGAAATTTGCTTTTTAATATTTATTTCATCAAAACAAGTCTTTACAGTCTTGTTCAATGTACAGTCATTAGTGCTTTCTTTGCTAAGATACTAAGAAATAGGTAGAGTTACAATTTTCCTGCTTCTGTCAAAATGTACACCTACTTAAGTTTCCATACAAAAGACTCAATATGTTGCAGTGCATAGGAGTATCAGGTCCTACAGCAGAACAGACGCTCCAAATACTCATTAAAAAAATAAAAATATTAAATTGGATTGTTGCTTTATCATCATAATCTCAAAGCATTCTGATTTGTATGTGACCTCATAATCTCTCTCTGTTAGCATATATGAATTAATGATGCATATTGCCCAGCTGGTGTTCTAGCAGACTTTTTTTCTCAATATAGGATTTTTTGAAAAAATAACTATATTTATTATCATAACTATATATATAAAAAGATATTAGTAACGTGAGATTTTATGTTATTTTCCTTGTTTTATCTTTCTAGATTACTAATATACTTACATATAAAGGCCTAACCCTGTCTTCAGTGACATCAGTGGCAAAATTTACTCTGGTAGTAGGAGCCACAGAGGAACAAAATATTCTCACCAATAGGAAATTAGGGAGAAAGAAAGGAGAAAGAAAATTAAATAAAAAGTCCTGCACAGCTGACCCCATTAACTTATTAGTAAATCATGTTAGTCTCACATATAAAACCTCAGTGACATTTCTAAGTTTAAGCAAACATGTAGGTCTTCATGCATGCACAACCCCACAGAAGGCGGACAAGCTGCAAATAATAGCTATTTCAGAATAAGAATCCCCCTCCTTTGCCCTTGCTGATAATCTTTGTATATTCATAAGCAAGTAGATTAGGTTCCTTAGTCCTCTAACACACCACATGTCAACCTTAGGTAAGACTGTTTTAATTCATCATTTTCTATCCTGATTATGACTTCCAGTGTAAAAAGCCTGTCTTCACTTTTTTTCCATAGACAAAATAAGAGAGTCAAAGTCTTACTAATAACTCTTGCTTTCAAAGATTATCTACATTGTAAATAGTACAGATTCTATGGTTGTAGCACCAAAAAATGAGGGATTTAGTCCATGGATCCTATAACAAGCTCTTGTGGAAACACAAGTTCTCAGCTTGTTCTAAGTTTTTGGGATTATTGATGATGCTCTAATTTACAATATAACCAGCACTATAAAAACTGCAAAAGAGGAGGACAGGCATTGCATTCTAATAATTTTGAATGCATTAGCTCATTCCCACTGTTTTACACAGACTTCCTTTCCAATACTTCTTTGTTCATATTACTAGGGAATTTAACCCTTGAAGTGAATTGTTCCTACCCATGCTGGATGTCATAAGGTAATTTTGATGTAAGGTTCATATCTTTGATGTTAAGATGTCCACCACCCCACCTCTACCTCCTCAGTGTTTTCTGTTTCCTTTTTCTTTTTTTTTTTCAAGTGAAAAGCATTTTATTAATCAATATATCGTCAATGGGTGCATTACTTTTATCTGAAACTTTTCCATTATCTGCATATGGCTGAGACATGTCTATTCATGACTACAACCCAACACAATATTTAAAGTGATCTATTTTTAACAAGGACAGTAGAGAAATGTTCCTGAATTTCCTAAGCATCTCGTATTGGCATCTTTTTAATGAAGTGATGTCACCATGGCCATATTTAAGATCTCATTCAAAAGAGACTCATTCCCTGCTCAGGAGATTATGGAGCACCCGCATAAGGAGGAAAGAGATGCAGCAGCTCTTAAAACATTGGCAATAATGGGCAGGCCAGGGGAACAGGGGAAAACATGTCCTAGGTGGACAGCTCTGTGTGACTGCGTACAGCCTGGTGTCATCCTGCCAAGCCTAAGCCACCATGGTATCTCACGAAGACCACAAAAGCACAGAGAGGCTTTGTTCTTAGCCTTTCCCAATGAGAGTACCTTCCTCCTCATCAGTTATAACTCTCCTTAACATCCTCAGCCTTGATTTTTTGCATTTTGGCAGAGCAGCTTCTGGTCAGTCAGTTCATTACATCACCGAAAGGTGAGAGCCAGGAAGAACACATAAGCATAAATCAGAGAAGCTGAACGAAAGCCCTAAGTCTGCAAAAGATTTGGCATTGATCACAGACTGTGTGGGTGGACAGTATCTCTCTTTATGCACCAGGAACATGGAGTAATGATTAAGCTTCTGTTTTCTCCACTCACTTATGCTGGCTTGTTGGTACTGAACATGTGCTAAAATACTACAATGCTTTACACATAGGCAGTTTCCAGGTCGTGCCACAGAGTGCAGGTAACCTGAAATCACCCAGGGGAGTGCACAGCCAGCTGAGCTAAAACAGACTTAAAGAAGAAGGCTATTCTTGTTTGTTGGTAGCAGAAATTTTGGAAATAGTACAGAATATTGAAGGCATGATTGCCGCTACAAAGACAACGGAGCATCTGCTTAGTAATAAATTCTGCACAGCATACCCAGAAAAGGCTTTTATTTTAAAATGTTACTTCAAATAGAGCTAGACTAGAGAAGGAAGTTTGACTCCGCTCCCTCCCTTGAACTTTGGGCTGAGCCACAGATCTGAACCACTCCCCAAATTATGGGCTACAAAGCCAAGAGGTGTCTATTTTATAACCTCCGCTCTTCTGGACTGTGGCTAAAATCCCACAAAATCTATCCTAAGTTTTCAGCACAGTGGAAAACTAGGAGCAAGGGTGATCAGCTTCAGAACTCCAGGAATGGGTTTGCAAATGATCTTCCTGACATCTTTTACATTTTCCTGTAATTTGTCCGATGATGGAATTTACTGTACTCGTAAAACTGACCAGGACTATCAGACACTTGTCCCCAGCTGTGCTTCAGATGCAGCCATGCACAGCTGGAATGTTTGGCCAGAGTAGGACTTCCCTGCTTGATTTTTTCCCATGTATCTCTCATTCAGCGTTATTCCAGGATGCCATGATAGTTGAATATTTGAGAAAGTGGTTGATTTAAAATGTACAGAGCTCTTGATTTTCCCAGGTTCAGCCATTTTGGCTGAGGGAACTGTTGTTCCTCCATTATGGGTAGGGCTTCACTCTACCATGGTATAAGCCAATTTCTCAGCTGATTTCTCAGCTGGACTCTGCTCTCTGTTCTTGAATCCTGCACACTGTAAACATATGCAGCCTTGCCCACGCTGTCAATTCAATTCTCCTTGCAGGTACAGTTTTGTAGGTACAACACAGCGTAGTTTTGTAGGTACAACACAGTTTAGTGATGTAGCTGTGCCTATTTTCTAACTCTTTGAAGCGCAGATCTTACTGCAGGTAAAGCGGTTGCGATGAGAATTAGGGTACTGGCACTTTTTCTGTTTAAATATGTGCAACTCGGTGTACCTGCTTATAGGTAGATAAAAGCACTCTTAAAAATGTAAACAGTTGAATTCAAAGAACATTTTGAGGGGGCTCAAATCAGAAAACCAATAGCTATTTGGGCACAGAAGGAATTAATCCTGCTTTCTTTGGAACTTTGTCTTGCAAGTGGTTGGCTCTGGCATGCATGAAACACAAACCCAGCTGAAGAGAACTCTATGTTTGGGGCATTTGCAGGGCCCCTTTTCCCATGTGGCTGTTCTAGTGTCTGATGATGTGAGATACCACTCAGCAGTTTTCCCACAGTAAGGGCATTTACAGCATCTGTATCCTCTATCCATTTGTCTATTTTCATGGCATTTGTTACTTAATTATCTGGGGGAGCTTTAACCCTCTGTCACATTTAGCTGAAATCTACCACTGGGCTAAAAAAAAAAAAAAAAAAGATGAGAGACAGCCAGCTAGGCAAACCTCACACTCCTACAAGCCTTATTCCTTAAGAAACAAACTGGAAAACAACAGCAATGCCACCGACAACAGAAAAACCACACAGTGACAAAGACCACAGTCTGTAAAGCAATCTCCATGATTCTTGAGGAAAGCCCAGGGAAAGACTGCTGGTGCTGAAACCCTAGGCACAAGGTACCAGAGCACCTGGTCCAGGAAGTACAGGAGAGCACATGAGAGTATACATGAGGGCAGCTTCATGGGACCAGTCAGCCCCAGCTTTGGAAGGACAGCAATTTTGGCAGCGTGCCCTCTCCTCTGGCAGCCCCTTTCAAGGCTCACATCAGCTGTAGGTCTGAGTTTACTCTGTCTCCAAGCCCTGGTTCTGCCATTCACTGAACTTTACCAAGGACACCCAGCTCTCCCAGTGTGCCAAGGCCCAAAGTGAAAAGATTTCTGTTGGACCAGGTTTTCCCTCAGCAGCCCCTTTCCAGCCATGCTTTGTCCACAGCAGTGCCAGTGCCCCACAGAAGACACTGGCATGGTGGCTGTCCTGGATATCCCCAGAGTTTATGTGAAAGTATCACATGTAGGGTAGGAAATCTGTGGTTTATTCTGTCACCTAATTTTCCAAGATGTAGCGTATCTGCTGAGAATCCCCTTTCTCTTCTCAGGATAGGTTCTGAACAGAAAAATTCGTTTTTACATATTGATCCTTTTAAAATGCACCTTTCCACCACTGGCTGCATAGATAAGACAAGGCTGAGAGTTGCTCATCAGCTCGTGCAGGGTTGTGGGACCAGATCATCTCCAAAAGTCCCTTCCAAACTCAGCTATTCTGTGGCTCAGGTAAATATGCTTATTAGCTACTTCAATCTGTCTGACATGAGAGATAATAGATTAACATATATTTGCCTTCTACATTTTAGAAAAATTATTCCATAAATATTTTATTTTTCCCTTCGTGCCTTTCACCCATTCAGTGCAACTGTTGTCTGTAGTTTTCCTGTCTCAGGAAGTGAGATCCTTGTATTAGCAAAAGAAAAATAAACCACCTCCCACCAGCTACACTAGAAGTGTAAATTGCCATGTGGATAGTTGGGAACTCAACATTTATGCCAATTAAAATAATAATGAAGAGTTCTATCTGATTTTCCGTATTAAAAAGGAGGAAATTCTGAGGTACATGATTACTGTATAATATGCAATTTTTAAGATCTCTGTTACTTGTTTGGTGCTCTAAATCACATACCTTTGAATATTGTGTTGAGTTTTACCCCTTGATCTTTTTGAGAGGCAGAACAAAAGATAAAAGCACAGGAATGATTCTAGGAAAGAAAAAGTGTGAGGCCGCCCAGCATCCCTGAAGTGATGGATTAAGTGGGCGGTAGCCATTTGTCAAGGAAGTTCATATGGTAAATTCACAACTGACTCCATGGCAAAGGGAATAAGTGCATTTAAGCTCCATGTTAGCATATCAGCATTTCAGAGAATGCAGTAATATTTCATGGCACCCATAGTTTCTTACGTGGGAGAATTGTTCCAAAGAGCTCACCTGCCTGCAAATGCACTAGCTGGGCTTGGAAGGGAAACAGGAAGGAAATAGTGACAAAGGATTTTATAGGCTGATTTTGTTTCTGAGGTTTTTGTTTATAAAATGCAATCAAGACAAGGAACAATAATTTCACTGTTTCTCCACATTTACTCATTTCCAGTCTTAGCTGATAGTAGCAGGCATGCACACTTTCCTTCTTCAACTGGTGATTTGCTCTCTGATCAATATTAAACATCGACATGTTTTTGATGTGCCCTGAATGGTGGCTATCACCTCTACCAGGACTATGCAGGTTCAGGCATACTCTCCATTAATTGTCACATGCCAGAGTTTTTCTGGTGGCAGAAAGACTTTTTTCTTCTTGGATTTGCACTGTTAACTCTCAATGCAGACTATTCCATCTTACATAGCCATGTATCCTCTTGCCTTTGAGTATTACGGAGAAAAGGAAGCAACTGCGAGGTGTGTGTAGGGGTGACTGAGACCCCTGGCATAAGGGTAGCCACAGAATGTTTTGGTGATAGCTAATGACCTTGAAATATTACTTAATTGAAGTTAAGTGAAAGTTAAAGGCAGATTACTTATACTTACAAAATCCAAAGAAGATAACTAATTGCAAAGACACAGATTACATAGATGCAGATGACAGAAATAAAAGCAAGCTGCACTTAATCTGTTTGCACTAAGGATAAATTTGAAAGACTGCTCTTTACTCCTTTCTGTACAGCTGACAGGCTACAGATATTTACCTAACCCACATGCTAAGGAAATACATCCTCTTGGATATAAATCAAAGGAAATACTTCATCTTGCACTACAGCCTCGGAGTGCATTCTCGCTTGGCACCGTGTGCTGGCTGGTGTTTTGGGTTCCTGCCTTGGTCTCCCAGCCTCTCCCACAAACTGAATGCTGTATCTCATGTCAACATGGAAAAATCATAGTTATGCACAATATAAACACAGAAGCAGATACAGTGCATGCAGCATAGTTTTGGCTCTTCTCTGAAACTGTAGGCATGGATTTTACGGAGACACTGGATTTGAGGTGGCGGAATCCTACTCTTCCCTGTGAGTGAAACCATGATGATGACTTACTGAAAAATCAGCTTTGGTCTTTTAGGAATGCCTTTAGTTAGACTGTACTACTGTTTGCAAACGAACAAATATGTGTGCAAAAAACCACGTATATGGAAATAAGTGAAACCTCTGCTGCTAAGAAACACACATTTTTAG
Source organism: Pipra filicauda (assembly GCF_003945595.2). Lineage (NCBI taxonomy): Eukaryota > Metazoa > Chordata > Aves > Passeriformes > Pipridae > Pipra > Pipra filicauda. The sequence continues at coordinate 2,317,804 of NW_024105087.1, read as the reverse complement.
CTACAAAATTCAGGAACTATTTGAGAAGCAAGTATTAAAGTCTCTCCATGATTAACTGAAGCCAGCCTTTGGCATATAATAAAAAGTGAGATCTAACTGGTAGGGGGGGAAGAAAAAAAAAGAAAGGAAAAAAGTAAAGCAGTAATTCAGAAAATCAGTATATATGAAGCAGTAACTAAGACAGAAACAATTACAGTGTCAGAATTATCAATGAATTGAAAGGCAATCTGTGAATTAGATTTATATGCTTCAATTATATATTCCTTGAAAGAGCAAGACTGTATGTGCAGCACTTAGAGACCAGCTTATTAACCTCATTGGAGAGCATCTCACAAGAGCTGAGGGTCTGCCCCTGTAAGTGATGCAAAACAAAGGCTTAATATAGTGAAGTGTAGCTTTCAGCATGAAAAAGGTGATTAATTTTTGTTCATTGGTGTACAGTAAATACTCTAATAAGGAAGATCAAAATAAGGAAGAAACAGGCAGTTTGATTTTGAGAAAAAGCTGTACTTAAGGGTTTTTTCTTAAATGTATCGTGTTCTTACAATGAAATTGAAAAATCTATTTTACATTAAAATCAAATGGACAAACTATTTAAAAATACTAAAGGAGCAGAGGATGCCATTTTGCCTGTCTGCTCCTTTTGTGTGTTAATCATGTAAAAAATTACTGCCTCTTGCAAAATTCTGAAGTCTTGAACTCAAACAGAGCAATTGGGGAAGAAGCTATTTAGCAAATGAAAACCATATTAAAGATGGAGATTTTACATAATTGCTTTTAGGAACTTTTAGTTATTAAAAACTACACTCTTAGGTTAACACTGTTAGACATAAACAAGTTTCCATCTTTCCCCTAGCAAATACAAAACCAACCTTTAATACAACTGTGTGAGATTTTGTCTTGTCTGAGGGCTGCTGGTACAAGTTCCCACACTGAAGACCCCGTGCGTGTGAGTAATTCCTACCTGCAAATGTATTTTTATTGACTTCAAGTAACAAAGTGGGTCATAGCCAATGCTGAAGGTACTCCTTTTAGTAATATGTTCCCAAGTGTTGGTTCATCACACTGAAAATACCCATTTTGATTTATTTTAACCAACAACATTTGGACAATTTGGGTGGTATTACTGAAATATTTGTTTATTTTTAATGTTTCTCACGCACATCTACATTCTTTAGGAGTCCCCATATTTTAAACATGGGACAAATTAACTCAAACATAACAAGCAGCTCAAATAAACTGTCATAAGAGGCCTGCAGGTCTACAACAAAATCTTTTCCCCAGCTGTTTCCTCTGGGATAAAAAGAAAAAAATAAATACCCAAACAAAACCCTCAAATAAATCAAACAAAAACCCATCAACAAACCAGACCCACCAATAAGCCTCCCTGGCTGTTGCATACAGTGCTTGAAAGAGGTGCTGCCACACATATATACACAAGCACTCAATAAAATCCCTCCACAGGGAAAGCGCAGAGCAGCTGGAAACCCTTTCTGTGTGCCCAGATTAGCCGCGAAACTGTGCGGCAGAGAGCGAAGCTGGCAACAGAATTCTAGTCCCAAGGACTATTTTACTCCCACATAACTTTCTTTCATTAACAGGGATTATTCATTTCAGAGTTCTAAATGGAGAAATATATATTCTTTTCAAATAGCAAGAGCCAGCATTTAATTGCACAGCGACATTCTGGTCCACACACCTTTGGTGCCATGGTATTTTTGTGGTTGATTTCAAATGGAGTCAATGTCACCCCAAAAAAGAATAGTGCTCTCTTGTTCCTCCTTGCTTTCTCCTCCATCCTCTCCTCCTGCAACACACAAAGCCCCCAGACGCCTTAACTACACTCAAATACAGTTTGGCTGCAGTTAAAGGTCAATGAGCAATGATGAATGAGGGAGTTGCAGTAGCTCTAGTTCCTGTCACAGTCATTCGGGCAAACTGGTCATCTGGTGAAGCTGCTGAAATGTAGACATTTGGTTAAGTGGCAATTTCACTTAGTCCTTTAACCATTAATAAAACTTTTGGGGTATTAGAAACAACAATATGATCTGAATTCCAGACAGATATATAAGCAGACATTTGGAAGAGACAATTACATGAAACACAGAAAAATTAATATTAAATGATAAGACCAATTATCAAATTTAGCTATATCTAGAATCTATCTTTATATTGGTTACATCCTTTAGTGCTCTTGTTTATGGCATGGTTACACAGCTGAATGTTGGGGGACTGAGGCAGGGAGCATCTAGAGTATATTGTCCCCAACCTGTTATTTCACAGATGCTGGATCTAAATAAGATATTTGCTCTTTTTTCCTGGATTGCTGCCATAGGTATTTTTAGGACTACTCAAAAAGGGGTCTACCATCAGTCTTCTTTTTTGAGACCATAAAGTGCATTTTTCAGCCCCCAGGAGAGAGATATTTGGGGTCGGGGGGAGGGGAGGGAGGGGCAAGAGTCTTCAGCTTTCACTCTCGCAGTATCACAGCAGGACTTAGAAAAATACACCTTATGTGTATGCTTTTTTTCTGCCTTACCTCCTCCTTTGCTCCTCTGTTCAAGTAACCATTAGTAACCACTGAATCTCCAGGATACTGACCCCAGGCGTGTAATAAAGGCAAGATCTTGACTAAATATGACTCAGTTGGTGGGATGGCAGCCAAGAAAAGAATTTAGCAGTAGTTCTAGTTATCACACCTTGTGTATTGGAGGCCCATTTATCTGTCAATACACAAAGACAATATTTATTTCATAGAGAAGACATTCTGATTTTGGAGATATGTTTTTCAGATTGTCAAACTCAAAATTAAATACATAGGGGGACAAACCAAGTCTCATTAGGAAAACAGCCAACTGTAAGATAACATGGTTTGGCTTTTTTTGTTTAACATGTATTAAACATTATTTTAGTAAACTAATACATGGGCAAGCAGGGATTTTGTTTTCAGATTGCATATTTTTCCTTTTGTTATCTCTGTTCATTATGTATGTGCACATGTTTTCTTCTTTTAACGAAGGACAACACATGTTCCACATACAAGTGAAAACATACTCCTTCTAAGTATATACTACAGAATTCACTAATTCTGTTTGAACTAAACAAGATTACTTGTGTGAAAAGTTATTTCCATATGTGAATTTCTGTAGTGTAGATCTACATTATGCCCGTTAAAAAGCTAAAAAAGAAAAGTTACTCAACCATAAACAATGGAGATGTTCTGTGATTCTAGAATTTTGTGACATTCAGTACTCAAAAGTAATGAATTACTTATTCATCTTTGAATTAATTGTTTGGGATTTTTTTAAATATTGTGCTTTATTCTTTGCTGTGTTCTTTGGTTTTTACACTATGTACATCTATATATGAAACTTATATCTACATGTTTATGTGAAAACATAGTGGTATATGTTGGGTGGAAACTAATGGAGGGAAAAAAAAGTCAAAACTTTTGTGAAAACCCAGAAGTTGTTAGTAAAGGAGAAAGAAGAATTAGGGAAATGTTAATTGAATATTGGTTGATGGAAAGAAGGGCAACATATTTGTAAGTACTTTGTTCGTAATGAAATACACACTGTTAATTTTACATCAGAAACAGCATATATTGTGTGTATATCTTTCCTTCTGAATTAATTAAAACAAGTTGAAAGATTATAAATTAAATTCCATAGATTTCTTCGTATACACGTATATTAATATTTTATTGCATATATAAAGGACTTATTAATCCACTCCAACAGATGGCAAAAGTGAGTAACCAAGACTGAGATCTGATTCCAGGAAGTATTGCAAGAATAACTGAAAAGCAGGGTCCTAAACACTCTTACTCAGCAGTTATCTAATGCTGTGAAGCCCCAAACTGGAAGTTTTGCTTAAATGTGCTTAAGTCACCTCGGGTAGCCCCTCTGGGCATCTTGCTGTTGCCACTGTACCTCCCTCTGGTCCAAGTCCCAGTAGAGACCCAAGGTTATACCTTCCCTCCTCCACATCTCTGATAAATTTGCTCGGGTGGGAAAGTGTTCCTGAGGTGGGGTTAGCAGCAAAGTAGTCAAGATGGCATGGCTCTCCTGCCTGTCTCCAACATGCTGGCTGCTGATGTTTAGAAAGTTCAGGGAAGAAGGGGGAGCTCAGGATGCAGCTCCCTTCCTCTTTGGCCTGAGGAAGCCAAAGTCCCAGCATTATCTCCCTGTGAGAGCACCCTGCAAGTTCATTTGGGCAGGAAAACTTCACTCTTACCAAAGATAGGATGTACTGTGCTGAATATCCTAAGATTCATGGGGTTCAACAGGAAGAAGGGGAGTAGCACAGCTTGGTAGTGTGCTAATTCAGACAGTGGGCTTGTGTCCCCCTTTCTAGCCCCTTTCCATGGAATGTTCATGCATCGCCTATGGCACTCAAATTGGTGGTTTGGGCATGCTCCTGGGAAAGCATTGAACTCCTGTTGGCAGTTGGCTTTTCCACCGTTGGCATAGTGGACCACAGGGCCATTACACGTGAGGAAATGCTGTGTCTCAGCTCTTATGCTACCTCCTTACTCCATGTAACCAAAAGAGCTCTCCTTTAGCTCTTCAAGTACAAGGATGTAGTTGTCTGACTTCTTGAAACTCAGCAGATAGAAGAAACTTCTATAAGGTACAAAATAAAGCACTTATGTTCCCAAAACTGTTGCAATTTCACTCCTTAATCCATCCTATTAGCATGCTGTAGACACAGCCTCGGGTTATCTGTGTCGTGTGGGGTCACACTCTGCAGCCATCTGCTGGGCCTGGGCTTCAGGGTCCTAACCCAAATCAGTGAAAAAGATGGATGTAGAAATCAGAACACGACTTCTGCTCATATTCTTTAAACTTCATGCTATGCTTCATTTATGAGTTTCGTATATAACCAGTTTGATATAACATCCACAGAAACCATTAACTGTCCATTGGGCTCATTGGGCAATTAATGGCTTCTGTAGGGTATAACAAGATGTACAAAGTGAACTATATTTGTTCAAGAAGTTCCTAATCTAGCAAGCAAGAATTGAGTAAATGGCCCCAAAAGAGCAAGTCCAATAAGGCAGAAATGTAACCATCACATCTGAGTTGTTCTGAAAAGAAGGCAACTACCGATCTTAAATTACTTACCATTAATATTTACAGGATAATATATGCTTTGTAATATGTGGCACACTCTAAAAAGCACACAAGGAGCATTTTCATAGTCAATGAGGTATGCAGCTATTCCTATGTGATTAAATACCCAATCCTAGCATTCAGTCATGTTACTTAATTATTATGCCCAAATCTTTGCCTTTTAGAGTCATGTATGGCCTCTGTTTTATGCAGACAAAATTGGTAGCAATATAGAACAGCTGGTTTTATTCACACTTCTTCTGAAGGTAAAGTCAATAACAGGATATAGTGGCCACTGTACTTTGTGCCAGCCACTCTCCTCACCTTCCTCAGTGCCAAAATATGCAATATTCTACTTTTTCATCTCTCTAGGAAAAACCAGGTGGAACTTAAGAGGGAAAGATAAAGAAATGAGGCTATTACTAAACAAGGGAAGAAAAGGATCTGGGTTCTCAAGTGTGAACAACCTGACAGCTACCTCTTCCTTTATGTAAAGATGGGACTTCAGCTCCTTCATGGTGTGGTTGCAGGCAGTTTATCATTAACTTAGCCTTCTCAGATAAGTACACCACAGGTCATTTGCCTTTTATTCATCCAAACATCTTCACAGTGATCTGCAAACCAAGCAGCAGCCAGAGTGGCTGAGAGAATACATGTTTGGTGAGCTCTAGGGTAACATATAGCCCAACAACCTCAGCATGTCCTATCCTATGCATCTGGTAGTGATGTTAAATTAAGCCCTGGAAGTTACCTATGGGTTGTTTGGTTTTTGTTTGGGGTTTTTTTGGTGTTGTTTTCTTTTTTTTTCAGTTTTGGGGATTTTTTAAAATTTTGCAGCTATGAATAGAGAGGCTGGTTTGGATGTAACTGAAAGTTACACTGAGCACACGCATGGTCTTTCCAGACATTTCTTAAAACCATTTATGCCATCCCAGAGCATTATATTACCTGTGCTCTGCTGAACAGCACCTTCCAGAGAACATTTCTTTAAAAGGAAATTGAAATGGATCGGTTCTGCTACATTAGACATAATTTTGACTAAACGTCCACTCAGCTGCCTGCTTGTTCAAACCCACCACTACCAGTCTCTTCAAAGCAGGGAAGCAACACTGGAGGAACCAGACGAAGAATTGCAATAATTGTAAACAACTGCAAGAAGTTCAGAGCTGGCTGGAGACTGTTTCAACACCAGGATGCAACTTGTACATCAATTCTTATTAAAAGAATAAATGGATTTGTTGAACAAATGCATTGTCTCAATACAATTCCTATCACAAATTATAACAGCTACCAAATTTTAGAAATTGCCTAGTTTAACACTGCTGTCAGAAGAAAGCTGAAAAAGGTAGAGTTACTTGGAGAATGACATTTCAGCTAGCTTAAAAACTCTGCTAATGATTTCTCTTACAATTTCTTTTGTAGTCAAAAAGAACTTTTCTTTTTCAAGACTGGAAAACCAAAACTTATAACTAAAAAAAGAAAATTGGTCTACTTTCCAGATGTTGATAAAGACACAAGATTTTCAATGTATTTTCACTCAAGGCTTTAATTTTGGAGAAAGAAAAAGAAAAATGGACTTTTTCCAGTTAACTTTGCTGTCCAAGTCAAGGAGAGGAACTTTAGTCACCCCTCTGTTTCTCTGCATAAGAGGTCCAGTTTCTAAAATTCCAAATCTGGTCAGAGGAAAATAGTGATTGGGGAATTGTAGAAGAATAGAAAAAGTTAATCATATGAGTTCAAGCTCCCCGTGCTTTTCAGTCACCACTCTGCAGCAAGGACCTTGGCAAAGACTGCTTCATTTCCACTTTCCCCTGTGTATGAGATATTGCCCAGGCAGTGCAGAGCACATGCCTCTGAACAGCCAAGATGCCACGTAGGTATTCCCTAGAGCTCCCTGTGAATGACAAGTGAGCAGTGTTCACGTAACACAGGATTTCAGGAATGTCCAAGCCTGTCTGCTAACCTACCTTAACAACAATGTCCAGTTAGTCTGTGATGCTACTGACACCTGAACTTTTATGTCTCCTCTGATACATGAATACTAACATCAAGAAGCAGCAAGTAATTTGTTTTGGCAGTGACATATCGTACCACAGGCATCCCTTTCGTGTGACAGTCTCAAAGTGCAACAGAATAATGCACACAGCACTGCTATAGGAGTGAGAGGGCACTCTTAGCTCTGTAGTAGTCCAGTAGAAGCAAAAGCACCCACCTCTGAGATGTTCAAAAGATACCCTCATTTATTTTGGCTTCCATTACTTCACCATCATAGCCCTGGTTAAGATAAAAAAACTGGCCTCCTTCTAACTGGTGCTCTACAGCAAATATTTCTTTGACTGATGTGTAAATTACCTTCTTCATAATTTTTTTTTCTATTTTGAGATTTTCTTTGGACTCATTGAATAGTTTCTGGGAACTGTTTCTGGTTTATGCGTCATCATGAAGCTTTGAAATAATAGCTGTCATATTCACTTTCAGGGTGATGGTCTTCATGTTTCTTGTTGTTATGTGGAGTTCGTCTGAGCTAGAAGCATAATTGTCATGATTTGCCTGTGCTGGCCACACTCTGGAAATGTCTGCAATCAACTAAAGACATGGTGCAACCCATTGCCTTTTTTGATTTTTTTTTTTTGGACATCATTTTTAAGGTTGTTTAAGGTTTTGGATGCCAGTTTTAACATTGTCCAACGCACAAGAATAAGCTGCTGTGTTCTCATTTTAATCCAAGATAGATCTCTGCATCCATTTTTATCTGACAGAGTTGGAGTTTTGGTGAGATTTTTGCATACCAAATCAATCCTGCAGTATCAAAGAACTGTGGAGTTCAGTCTGTAGACTGTGCCAAGCGACCTCCTTCCTCCCTAATACACATTTACCAGCACCTTATAACAGCTTTGTTCAGATTCACCCTGGGTTTCCCAGTATTTTCTCTGAATTTTCTTCCCAGATCCCATTAGGACCCATTCTCTTAGACAGCCCTGTGTACTCTGAGCCAATCTTACACATATGTTTCATTTTTACATGGAATTCAGGGTTCCTCACATTTCTGTACTACCACTTCACAGTCAGCCTCTGTTCTGCTTAACAGAAAATTATTAACTGCAACAAGCTTTTCAGAAACAGCTGCTGTCAAAAACGGGGCTACTTTCTGAATGTCTTCATTTCTACTGGCACCACTTGCTTACAAACACAGAGAAAAGTGCCCACCAAATTTCTGTCTGTTGCCTTCCACATTTCCGCAGAATTTCGGCTCTCATAGGGATTGTGAAGCTCTCCATTCTACTTAGGCTATTTTTATTCTTGATACCATGTGGTTCTCAGCAACCACTTGGAGATAAGGTGTTTAACGCACATCCATTCCATACAGTGTCTCTGTTCCAGCTGCCTCTGTATTATAGCACGAGGCCTTTACAGATATGATTCCTCACATGTTTAATGGATTAAAAACTATATCTTTGCAGATAAGTTCTTTTTCTGATTAATAGCTTTTCCCGAGCAATCTACAGGCTGTATAGGAGCAGGATTGTTCACTGTAAGAATTCACTACACTTGCTGTATGATTTAACATACTATAGCTTTTGCCCCATAGCTGTTGCTTCAAACTTGGTTAGTTATTTGGCTTATTTTCATAAGAATATGCAAGAAACTTCAGATTTTACAAGACAGTTTGCAATACCAGCTTATTTCTTTGCAAACAAGATCCTATGAATATTACCAGAAAACACAATTAAAGATGTTGGAACTCTAGCTGAAATAAATCCAAATTATTCAAATAGATAGTTACAATCTACTTTTTTGAAACATTTTTTGCAGCACATGTTAGCACACAGCTCTTAATATTGTTCTGGGAAAAGCAAAAGAAAATATAGGGATATTTTTGACTGCAAAGATAAAAGAGAAATCCCAATGGAATTTGAATCACACATCCTTCAGGAGCTGTAAAAGCAAATAGAAGGAAGCATTCTTAGCTGATTCAACTTGCAAAAACACATTGAATTTTAATAGTTTATCTCAGGAACCAGTGACCAAAGCCAGTGAAAACTATCTGCTTTTTAAAACGTCAGGGCAGATGTGAGATGAAGGCAGTGACTTCACAAATCTACCTGCAGAGGTAAAGACAGATTTCATGCAGGTTTACATCCCCTGCAAGCAGCTGATCTGTAAGTTACACTGCATGACCCGCCTGATGCATTTACTGACAACTAGAACTTCAAGTTGTTAAAAATTGCTAAGCAATTTGATGGGACACAGCAGGCTGATAAAAATGTACCCTCGTGTTACACTTGTATACAGGTGAGCTTTTCAGAGCCTCCTAACCAGCAGAGGCTCTGAAAGGCATGTATGAGAATCACAAGAAGTGCCCTCTGGAGGCCTCGTTATCAAGTGAAGACCATGACTACCTAAAACCAGCTGATGATTTCCCACACCAGCATACTATTAGGCAGGACTTCACTTCAACAAGACAGCTACAGATACTCCTGGGAAGGTTTCTTGGGACTACTCAGAATAGGGAACTCTGTGCATGCACATTTATCTACTAACTAGGAAACTCCTTTTGTGAGCTCTTATCTTACACTGACTTGGATGGTACGAATATGGTCTATGCTTCATAATTGCTTTAAAGGGGTTTGTTTGGGTTTGTTTTATCTCCCCTTGCAATATGTCTTAATTTCCATTGTTTATAAACTAATTCATTAGAGCTACTTTATGTTTTTGTTTTGTACATTGAGCCCAAAGCTCATTTCCCGGAAGTCTGGTGTTAAACACAGCCTTCACATTACCTATGTTACCCATTGCAAAGGCAAAAAGAAAAGAGAATAAGAGGGACTAGACTGACTTAAGGGGAAAGTATCAAGCTGCACATTGAAAATAAATATTGCATTTACCTTGTCCAATCTGAAGGGTAACCAGCATCAATTCTCTACTCAGCAACTGTAAAAATCTGGAATACTGTTCCATCATGTAGCCCACCTCACCCTGAGCTGGCATTAGAGCCCTCAGTTCTGTCCTGAAAATAACACAAGAAACACTTCAGCACAAATACGTGACTATTCAGACTGACTGACTAGAGAAACCACTGGCAAACATATTGTCCAAGTGGTCAGATCAGAATGTATTCTCTGTACCAAAAGCATGTTGTTCGCATAGACTGGCAGCAAAAGAGAAAGGTGAGGTTATGTTTGGTTGGCTTTTCTCCAGGCTGGTGGTATGAACAAACACAACCTTGATGACTTGTAAAAAGTCTTCAAAAAAAGTTTTGAATATTCTTTTCTTAGCAAGATGTATATTGATGATTTGCCTCAATGAGTTTAGATTTGTCTTCCATGGGACACAGGAGGTACTGTAACACTGTCTTAACCTATGTAGATTTGCTGCTGTGGTGGGAGAGACCACCTGATTTCTAGGGGTTTGCACCTTTGAAAACTGGGAATGTTTCTCACTAAGCTGCTTCTTCAGATGGTCACAAGCCTACTCATCTGAAGCATTTTTATTTTAGCTGACTATACAGAAGAGCTAAATGCTCTCTCCTCCCTCGAATTAAGGTCTGACCCTTTTCTCAAGAGAGTCAATAGCAAAAATCCTGATGTACTTCTGTGAGAACAGCTGGGAACCTCCCCTTGGCAAGTGAGAATTGAATCCTTTTCACTTCTGATTTGCATTCTGTCCGCTCTTAAGAATCTTGGCCTCCAAAGAGAAAAAACATTATTTCCTGATGACTTTGAGTAGAGAAATATTCCTACTCTATTGGCTCCCTAGTGTCAATAAATACCAAAAAAAGTACTTCAGTAGAATATGCAGCAAAAATTCAGAGGACTCCTACCTAGCAGATAGACTGAGTCAGTTGGCGCCGTTTTACTTCACAAATTTGCTACTTTTAAGGTATAGAAATGATTCCAGCTAATGAGAGACAGCACGAAGATTGGATGGAGTGACAGAAATAGGATACTCTTTCAAGGCCTTCTTTCCTACAGGTTTTCATGGTAATTGATTTTGGATGAAAGCTAGTGAATTTGATATTCAGTTTATGAGAAATTAAGAAATAATGAGGAAAGCCAACAATCTTTCTCACTATTAAACTACATGGAAACCTTTGGTAATGATTAAAGCTAATGTCCATGTTTTGATATCAGTTAGACTGAAACATGTTGAGAGAAACTGTGAATATAAATCAAATTGAAATTCTAGGCCAAATACCTTCATTTTTCATGAAATGCAGATTAAAAGACACTGGGCAAATAGTATCTGTCTATCTGTTTAAAAATGTCACATAGAGTAAAAAAAATACATCCATTTGTCCCCCAGCAAGAGGCTTATAAAGAATGATGGTTTTATAACCAAAGACACATTGCCCTAAACAAAAATGGGTCAGCTACTCAGCTGCAAATTGGAGAGCTCCAACAGAGATCTCAGAATTTCCCCTGATAATGCTAGAGCCAGCTCAAAAGAGTCTCTACCAAAGAGTTATGAGATGAACATGTTGAGGGTTGGAAAATACAGAGTAATTACAAGTAATTTCCATGTACTGAGGCCCAGGGTCATTTGTGTGTCAGTCCTCAATACCACAGCAAATGGGTTTAGGCTATCATAATACTGATGCATTTAGTGCACTTGGCTTTCTGTTCATAAGGTGTTTGGGTGAAATACTAGATTTTTGTAAAAAATTATCTTAAATGGGTTCACCTCAAATACCTAATTTTTGAAGGGTTACTGTAAACCATTAATCTTGTATAGATAATTTGCAAGTGATGCAAATGGAGAATAAAGGCAGGCAGTTAGAGAGAAGACTCACATTAGAAGGGCTGAGAATAAACATTGCATCAGACATCTTAAATGTGTTCTGGAAAGATCATGCAGAACAATAGATTAATGACTTCAAATGAGCTTAATTAATTATTAGCCAGTAGGCTTCATGAAGGCTCATAACATTCAACAGAATATAAATCATAAGTAAACTAGATGTAGGGCCTGCATTATGCTGAGAAATAAAACTAGAATTCATTTAGAAGGAGAAAAAATCGAAAAGACATTGCTCTGTATCACCATTTACTTCATCAGGGACAACAACAGCGTTGAAACGATACAAAAAAATGAAGCCCAGAAATAAAATGGCAGTAATTTATGGCTGAAATATTTGCAGGATCTCCTTCACAGACTATGGCTTTTCTTCATAGTTCACTTATGAAAACAGAGAGATAGAAACTTAAGTGTAAAGAGGACAAACTAAAGTTCAGGCAAGAAACTTGAAAGAAATTCTTCCTGGGTGATGCTGAGGCCAGACTGTTGGGTCACTCAGCTTGTAGTGAAACTGTCACTATGTCATTGATCCTCAGCAGTGCTGGGTTTTGTCACAAATTGCAGTTGTGAAGACATAGCTGGCATGGTTAGTTAAGTTATAGACTTTCAGAAAGCTATCTCAGACTCCATACAGCTGCTAGTCTGGCATTGGCATTTAAGTACACTTCTTCAGAAAAAAAAGTACTGAATAAAGTAAATTTTACTCTATCCAAAACCTGTGAATCCAACTCAAACCTGTCTTATGTTGAGAAAGAGCCATGCACAATGATGGCAAATTCAGGGAAAGAGTGTTTATTCCTTCCCTTGAATATATAGTTTGACTAACACACAAAATACCAAAATCTACTCCGCATGCACTGTTTATATCCATCTTTCAGCATCAATCTCCCATTCCTGAGCAAGATGACAGACCTGAATCCTTAGCTTCCTTGCTAGGTGAAGATTACATCAAACTTCTCTAGCTGATGTTAGCATGAGATGTGTTCTCTTTTATTTCTCTTTATTTCTTTGTCTGTTATTAAAAGGTTCTCCAGTCTACATATGGGTATGTCTATATGCTACTTTCCACTCAGTTGTGAACTCCAGCTGCCTGTGCCTCTCTTTGGACAGATGTGAAACAGCTCCAAAACAGAAGTCATGTTGCTGTGGTTAATGCAGAGCCCAGGCTTTTGTACTCAGGAGCGTATTTATTCCCAAGCTAACTGCAGTTATGTGCTTTCTTCTTCAGAGAAGGCTCACATCATGGCCCTTGCATGACAAACAGGAAAAAAAAAAATCATGAACCTTCCTGCAAAAGAGTTTTTATCTTTTTTCTTTTCTTTTCTTTTTTCTTTTATTTTTTTTCTTTTCTTTTATCTTTTTTCTTTTCTTTTTTCTTTTCTTTTATCTTTTATCTTTTTTCATATCTTTTTCTTTCCTTTTCTTTTATTTTTTTCTTTTCTTCTCTTTTCTTTTTTCTTTTTTTTCTTTTCTTATCTTTTTTCTTTTCTTTTATCTTTTTTTTTCTTTTTTCTTTTTTCTTTTCTTTTCTTTTATCTTTTTTCTTTTCTTTTCTTTTTTCTTTTTTCTTTTCTTTTCTTTTTTCTTCTTTCTTTTCTTTTCTTTTTTCTTTTTCCTTTTCTTTTTTCATTGTCTTTAGTTAGTGAGAAATCTTACTAGAGACAACTGATAAACAAAGAAAGTCTTACTGCAGATGCAGGTTATTCTGGTGGGTGTTTGAGTTTGCCTCCTGGCAGCATCACAGTTAGCAAGGTTGGCTTCAGGGTACTTACCCTCAGGGATGACTGTAGGCAAGCAAGATCAACACTGCTGCAACAGGCTTCAAGTTTTTTAGAACCCAGGGCTACGTGTGCTTTCATGTGGGCCCAGTCTTTAGATGGCTCTGAGTTTAGAAAATGCTGTGAGTCCTGCCCTGACACACATATCCACCCCCTTGGTAGTTATGGTAAGTCCTCTTATGTGAGATAAAACCGATGACAGGCATCCATTTGGTCTGTTCAAACATACTCTAAAAGGCAAAGCAAATATGTGTTGGTTTGCATGTCCCAGCTTAAGCAGAACAAAGTGAATAAATAATAAATAGCAATCGAGGTTAGAGCACAGCTGCTCTGACTTTCCAGGTCTTGTCAGATGGCCCTTCCTACACTGCCAGCTGACCAAGTTGGTTGTAGTGCATGTATTGTGGACATGTTTTATGAATGATGTTTTTGTTTGCTTCTCTGTCATCAAACCTTGCCAGACTACACTTAGCTAGACCCAAGGTCTTCTGACTCCATTGTGAAAGTCTCCAGGAAATAATGTTCAATGCAGTTCAAATAAACATTTTTCACATTTATCTCTTTTGTCCTTTCCTTTAGGTAGCTGTCTCTCTCTGTCTACCTATCTACCTACCTATGTCCTGCCTTCCTGTGCATTCTTTCCAGGGACAAACATTTGTGAGAGATCTCTTTCTGACCATGAAAATGAAGAAAAATAGGAGTAACTGGGCTTTGGAAGCATGTTCATGCCATTTTTTCAGTTTTAATGCTTGGCTTTTGTCCTCCCTTTGCCTAAGATACAAAATGCCAAGAGGCTGGCAGTTGAAGAGGCAGGGGCAGGTTCGCAAAGCAGTTCAGACTAACTGCTCTTGTCACACAGGATGCCTGAGACCACGTCTGCCTAAAAACGCAAATTAAAACATAGCATACAATTGGTATTGCGCACTCCAAGAAACTATGAGGCATGGAAGAAGCACCAGAGTGGCCCAGGACCCTGTGAGGCACACAGAGTACCAGGCAAATGAGCTGCCAGCAAGCTGCACTAATGCTCAGCACCAAATACCATTTTCTATTGCAAGTACTCAACAGAAAATAACAAAGGGAAATGTGTCTACTCCTGCATGCAAAATAGAGCTATTGTTGGGGAGAATTGTGTTTGCTTGCATACAAAACAGAGCTATTACAGGACAGGGTCGTGTTTTCCTTTTACAAAGCAAAAGAAAATGTTTTTTCATCAAACTCAAAATGTTTCTCAAGAGTTATTTTCCACTGGTCTTTAACCTGTCTAATCTCTCTTGTCCAGTGTGTACTTTTTGCCAAAGGGAGAGTGGAGGAGTGCAAACACAGAAGCCTCTCCCACCTGAGAAGCAGAAACAAACAGCACAGCCACTTCACCCCAGGCTCCCTAAAGACTGGGAAGATCTTCCACGAACCTACTTGTCAGGAATGACCTTCATGCTTCACAAAAAGTCTTTGTAAATTTTGGATTGCATTCTGGTGAAAGGAATAGGAAGAAGAGGACAAATCTTTCATTCTGCAGAATGGGAAAACACAGGCTAATGAAATTCCAGGTCTTGGGAATAAGTTCACCCACTTGTTAGTTCTGCTTGTTGCTAGTTGTACATTCAGACAGGTTTGAAAACTAAGGCATGGTAACCACTTATTTTGTATGTTCTCTCTCCCTCTGAGTACTTTAAATTTTCACAGTGATTCTTACTGTCTGAAAAATATAGAAGTTAGGAGAGAGATCTTCTGTGACTAACTTAACCCTACCTTTTGGATTTATCTGGGCATGTTCCTGCAAGATGATTAGTTTACTTCTCTAATTGACTTGACAGGAACATGTATGTTTCTAATGGTGGTGAAATTTTTGTCTCTGGCTATAAAATCCTGGTCACAGAAACCTCAGGGGGTTTGTCATAAACATAAAAATGAATAGCCCAAGCTTCAGCTATAATTAACTCCAAACTTCAGTTATTATTAACTCCAGCTTTTGGTTAAAGAACATAAATATATGCTTTTTTTTATTAATTTCATTTTGCTGCTTGATATATAAGATCAATGTAATTGCTGTAAATATCTTTGCATTGCTTTAGTTCCATAGTAGAGCAAATAACAGGTTTGCTTATAAGGCTAACTTAAATCTTAAATATAATGGATTGGATATTATGTCAGGCTTGCCATCTGCAAAGTTACAGTAAAATATTTTTAGTGTAATAATGAGGGCAGACTGGAGATTCTGGTCTAATCCATTTAGTCTCCACTCAGATTCAGAGAACCGAAAAATGGTCATAAGCATCTTTGTGATTCCCTGATCTTTGCTCATTACACAGCAGGCTGGACCCAAATTTCAACTTAAAAGATATCTGTGACTGTTACTGTATGACTTTGACTGCAAGAAGACCATTCTGGCGCCACAGGAGAGCACACAGTACAACAGCAAGTCAGCTACTTCTTCCTTTCTGTAGGTACACAAAAGGAGCCCTGAAAGAAGTGGTTTAAGGCAGCTTCAATCTTATTTTGGATCTTAAAGATCTACTGATTTAGTTGTCCTGCCTGTAATTCCTGCTCTGAATATGCATGCTCGCTGTTGTCCTTTTTCTCCGCATGGTTTTTACCAAGACACTAGCAGCACTGAGCAGCATTTCCAGACAGCCTTTGATTTTATAATCTCAATAACCTGGAATCATCTTGACAAGGAATAGTCTTATCTCAATCTGATTGCTGTCAGGCAATCACTGATCCTGTATCAGCATGGAGCCAATATGCAGTAGCCCCTCTATGTCCTGAAAATGCCACTAGCTGCCATAAGTCATCTTTATTCTCCCCATAGGAAGTGAGGTATAGCTGGCACATATCACCCAGGCCACAGACGGCAACATGAGTCCCACATCAGATCTGCTGCTTCATGAAAGTAGATGATGATGTTCAAAAAGGGTTACTGCACTTGTGAACTCCCAGTGCTGCCACCCCTACAGGAGTTGGGGCCTGATGGATGTAAGTTTTTCACTCTGAAAAAGATGAAGTGACAGCTTATACTCAGCTTAATGATGCACAATGATCTGATGTCAAATGGACAGCCAAGTCCCACATACAGGATAAGTGACTGAATCTGCTTAGAACAGAGATCCAATTAAAGACACAATTTTTCTTCCTACCAAAACTATCATGTAGTATTTGCTTTCCAAGGCACCATGACTTTAAAAACAAGGCATGACAGGGTGATCATCCACTTCTCATATCAAACGTGACTCCTGGATGCAGTGCCATCCTTTTTCCTTGACTTGATCTCTGCTTTCCAAAGGAAGGTGGATGCCTACCGGGTTGCAGCCACGGTGGCCACATTCTGGGCAGTGGCAGGAGGTCCTTTATTTGCCTTTAAAGTGTGGGTGGGTGGGCCTGAAAAAAACCTAAAAAGAGTTACCAGCTCTCAGTAAATAAATTTTAAACTGTGGGCCCAATTTTCCTGTTGAGTTTTGCCAGCAGCTCTGGAAGACATGTGCGGAGGGGGGAGCTGGGAAGCACAGGCCAGCTGCAGCCCCAAAGCACCGAGGCTGGAGGTGTGAGGTGGGAGAATTGTAGAATCATTAGGGTGGGAGAAGACTCTTGAGATCACCGAGTCCAACTCTTAACCCAGCACTGCCAAGCCCACCACTAAATTATGTCCCCAAGTGTCACATCTGCATGTCTTTTAAATACCTCCAGGGATGGTGACTCCCTGAGTATCCTGTTCCAAAGTTTGACAACTTCCATGGAGGCATTTTTTCTGATATCCAATCTAAATCTCTCCCGGTTATACTTGAGGCCATTTCCTCTGGTCCTATCACTTGTTACCTGGGAGAAGAGATTGACCCCCATCTTGCTATAACCTCATTTCAGGTAGTTGTAGAGACTGATAACATCCCCCCCGAGCCTCCTTTTCTCCAGGCTAGACAACTCCAGCTCCCTCAGCCACTGCTCATCAGACTTGTGCTCCAGTCCATCCACCAGCTCTGTTGCCCTTCTTTGGACACACTCCAGCACCTTAATGACTTTCTGTCAGACAAGATATTCTCCTCGAAAGAAGCAGGGCCAGACTGAACAAGTGCATGGCCAGGGCTGCTCCTTTCCCCTCACTTAGCTTGGGCTTTCACTTAGACATCTCCTTTAATCCACTAACCATCCATGCACAAAAAGCTCTTATCCAAGGTTAATTTGGTCCTTTCAGACTAAGTTAGTTGGCTTGCATACAGCTACAGGCAAGATTTCCCCTCATACTGTGAACATTCACTTTGCTGAGAGGATTTAGGCTAAATCATGCAAGTGCTGACAGCCCTCCAATATTTTTACACAGTCTCCTTAAGTGCCCCAAAAGTCATTTAACTTTTCCCACTGTGGGAGGACTCACAGCTTGGTTTGATGCAGGTCAGGAACTCAAAGGCTCAGGGGTGACCTCAGCACCGAGTAAGCTGGCACTGGCTGGGTGTACCAGCACTGCAGGGTCACACCGCTGCATGGTTCACCCCAGTGTGAGTAATACACTCATGCGGAGTGCTGTAATGCTCATCTCCTGAATGCAAACACAGTTGGCTTTGGAAGACTTTAGACCCTGGTTGAAGCCTGGGGATTGGCACCCTGTGTCAAACCTGCTTTGGAGAAAATCACAGCCCCACAGCAAGTGTCCCAGCAACAGAAGGGGTGCAACTGTACAGTCAAGATGTGACAGGCAACACTCCGAAAACAAGAATCTAAAAGTGTGGTAAATACTCTGTGTTTTGGGGGGATACCTTCTCTGGTAGAGAGAGTGTCTTTGAATGCCAAACCAGCAGCTGATTTGCTGGATCTTGTTAAATTTTAAGGCATATCCAGCCCTGTTCTTGCACAGGAGTGCCTTAATTCATTACTATCTATTGAAATAGTGCCCACCTTTAGTTGCCAAGGTTGTCCTTCAGGACATGGATTTACACTTGCAGGTGGTGCATTGTAGCTCTTGTTTGGTCTATAGATGTTTCTGGTCCCCTTTCTCTCCCGAGCTCAGTAAGCAGAGGGCACAGGGTGTTTGGCCATTCGCAACAAGGACCCCAGTGACCCAAATCCACACGGATTTCAAAATATTTCTAGCCATTCCTGGCATCTATGTTCAAGTCTGGGTTACTTCTAAGTGTGTTAAATTCCTTGCACAACTTAAAGCAAACACAATGCTGATGTTTCCCGGATCCCCTTTGGAAACTTTAGGAAAACATGAGGAATGCTACAAAAAAATGGGAGTAATTTTAGGATGACTATCCCAGGTAAAAATGATGATGACCCTAGTTTTCAAAATCAGTGTTATAACACCACTAAGCTTCCCATTTTTTCCTTTGAAACAGAGTTACTTTCCAGGTTCCTTAGGGGTTAGAGGCTCTACTGCAGCCAAGAAATTCTTTAAGCCAAAGCCATAAATTTTCCTGTGTATCTGCAATGATAACACAATGTATCAAAAAAAGAAAACCCAAAATCCTGTCTGGAAAACCTCAAAACAGTTGTGATCTGCAGAATACTATAGGACAGGCCTGAGAAGTACCTGGGAGAGGCTAACAGACTACATAAGAAGAGAAACACTGTTCCCCACAGCAGAAGCTGTTGCTGCCCTTTTTTCTTACCACACTGCTGTAGAGTACACATTGAACCCAAATCTTCAGAGATTTCACCCCATATTACTGACCCTAGATCCCATCTTCCACTTTCACCTGTGGCAAAAGTGGCCAAAATCTTTTTGCCCCCTTGAGGCAACCCAATTCAGTTTTACCAGCACTGCTAGGAGGTCACCTTGGGCCACCTCAAGATAAGGGTGTGAGGTCATGTCTACCAGTAATAAAAATCAGTCATGGCCATAGTAGTCAGGAAATAACTGGACTGGGAGCAGGCTGCTAACGTGACCCAAATACCATGGCAAACTATTTTGATTATTAGAGTAAAGTAATTTCCCAGCTTCAATTCTGCTGAAATGCCACATAAAACAGACTGGTCGCAAACAGTGAGGACCCAACACTCCAGGGACTGACACTGACATCATGAACCCTCGCATCAAATGGATGCAGACGGCCACCCCTCAAATGGGGTATTTTCTACTTGTGAATATTTTCTACTCTGTCGTATTTTAGAGGCTGCAGAAGGCAAACTGCAGGTCAAGCTACAGAGAGGCTTTTCCCTTCATTTTTGAGGTCGATGATGACTATATGGTCAGAACTTGTACGTTTAAAATTGCCTTTTAAATACTTATCCAGCCAGAAGCCTCTCATTCTGACATCACAAGGCACCGCCTCAGGGCACATTTTCCTGTCACAGTGGGAAGACTGTGACAGAGACGAAAGAGGGCTATAAAGAGTAAAAACTTGATGCAAAGAGGATGAATTTGCTCTGTAAGTTGAGTGATTAGGAGAGATATCTAGAAGTAAGACACAGAGGTTAGATTTCTTTCTTGGACCAGGAGCAAACAAGATATAAAAAAGTGGAACAGAGACAGTGACAAAGCAAGATGCACATAAGCACTGAATGGAAACAGGCATCCTTCCACCTTTTCGACTTCTCATTCACTTGACACAGTGGAGAGCCTTGAGTGTCACAGCTGTAAGCTCTGTTGATGCCTCCCACCCCTCCTGCACAAATAACTGAAACACAGCTAAAGAATAATGAGACTGAGTGCTAACCTTTCAGACACCAATGAAACCTCATATTCCATAGCCTTGCCTTTATACCCTTTTGACTGTGCATTAGGGAATGCCTCTCCCTGTTTACTTCTCTGTTGTCATGTGAGTAGCCCTGCCGGGCTAATTGCGTATTTATTTAAGTAAACCTTCCTTGATAGAAAACACATTGCACTTTATTGTTATTCTGAAGATGCCTGCATAAACATTGTGTCATTTCTATAATTACACACCTAAGTAGTTAGGATGCTTGATTGAGCAGATTGTTTACTGTTATTCTTTTATAAATCTTTTTATTTCAGTAGTTTTCTTTTTAGTAACATGATAATATGTGCTTTCGCTCTAATACCATACAGGATGCATGGTAGAAGGAGCAGATTGTTGACTGTTGTTTTAATAAATATTTTTACTGAGCTAATTTATGTTAAAGTGATCTCTTCTACCAGCAGGGAAAAAAAGGTTTCTAGAAAGACTAGCCAATAGCAACAGACACAATAATAGCCATCATTTATAGCCGTACCTTCAAACAATCACAACTGAAAACATATGCTGTTTTACAAAATAGCATGTATTATGAAACGTAAAATTGCATCTGCCTACAGTACATGTTAGTGAAGTGAAAGGGCACATCTGTGCTGTACTTATTCAGATGACTATTTTATTCGCTGGATGATGGCAATTTATTCATTGATTTTTGGATCCCTGATTGCCAAGGAGATATCAGATATCTGGTCGATGCTAGAAAACAGTTGGACTATTTATTCGAATCTCATTGTTTATAGCCGTTTAAAAATCATAATTGAATAGCAAGTAAATCAAAAAGAAGAAGGAAATAGAAATAAAACATTATATATTGTTCCATCCTCTCTTATCTCTCTGAGAGGACAGTATGCAAAGACTTACTCACAGGACATTCTCCACGCACTTTGTTAAAACTCACTTTGCCTGTGTGGATACACGAGTTGACATCTGGATCATAAAGTGAAGACGTTACAGGGGACTGTCATAATTCACATTTCTGCCTTACAGTGCCAAAGGCAGGTTGCCAATACCTAACAAACAAATAATAGATGTGGTGGAGTCGTTATACATGCTTTATTTTCCATCTTTCACTGGAAGCCCAGGAGAGGGGAAGTCTCATGGTTTTCTTCCTAAACTAAGAGCAAGATCAATGGGTGCATTCTGCCCGACAAACAAGGTGCAATATACATGTGGTAGTTGCAGAGCACCAGTATCTCATCCCAGTTTCACTTATAAATGTGTGGGTTGGGTAGATGTGGAAGAATCAAGGCTGGTAGTTCAGCCACCATGTGCCAGGATCCTCTTCATGGTCTACTTGGTCTCCATGACTGGTTGTCACCTCCCTGTCCCAGGGACTATATCCAACCACTCTACCTTGCAACCCAATGCAGATTTCCCAATGCAATTATCACATCTGAGGGATAACAAATCCATAGGAAACAGAATTGCCCAGAAGCGTGTTCTGTTTCCCTCCATTATGCACCACTTAAAAGATTATACAACCTTAATGACATCGAACTCAGAGGGTCAACACAGAGGGATACATCAAAGGGCCATCGGTGCTCTGCAAAATTAGGATTAAGAAATGGTCCTCCTTACTCTCATCACAATTTGCAGTCTTTATAAGACACCTCTTCTAAGGTCTAGAATATGGGTCTGAGTTTTAAAAACAGGGAAATATACTACTAACTTTAATTTCTGTACCTTAAAGCCTCCAAATATTAATAGTTAGAACAGAAAATGTAAAGTTAATTTCTACTAGCATTCAGATACACGTCTATGCAAAGTATTCATTTCCTTGCAGTAGAAAACATCAATGTTTGCTCAAGTTATTTTATTCCTCTCCTTCTTGAGAAAAGAACATGCAAACTCACAGCTTTTCCACCAAAACAGTTCTTGACAAAAACATTAAAAGCAGAGGAATTATGTTTCTTCTGAGGCAGTATACAACATTTTATTTACTTTTGCCTAATCAGCTCCACAGGAAATACTATTCGTGTTTGGACATACCAAGCCAAAATGGAAAATTATTCCTTTTATTTTTTTCTGGCCTCTGTGGTTAGGGCAATCTCAAAGCCATAGTGGATTGTTTCTATTAAGAGGAGAGAAGAATGGTATCAATCAGATAATGTGGAAAACACAGTGCCTTTACCACACTCTTCCTTCTACAATGTCAAAGCAACCCATGCACCACCAATGAGTTTCCAAATATACTCACAGCTGAACAAACACAAAGGAAAAGGAGGGGATGCAAGGAATTGCAGGGCAGCCTGATTTGCTCCCATGTGTGCCAGCCTGTGCCATGGGCACGCTGCAGAGAGGAGTTCCGGGAAACATGGTGGGCACTAAAGGGCAGGAGTTGAGGGGAACCTGCAGCACCAGGGTGGGCAACCTCCGGCTGCACCACTGATTTAGGGCAGGAGGGTGCCAGCCTCAGCCAAATAGCTGTATTGTTTTCTCTCCCTCACCCCCGTGTAAGTGTGTGCATGTGATTTAGCTCCTAATTGGTCTGACCACAGCAGGCTTTGCCATGAGTTGTACCTTTCTTCACCAGCACTACTCATCAGGGCATTTAGCTGACCTGAACGAAAGGTTGATCATTCACTTTAACCACATCTTTGACTGCCCCTAGGCATGTTTACTAGAGGCTATTACCATCTTTGAGCCTAAGAAGAGGAGAAAATGCAAAACTCCTCCACCTCACTGCAGAGGGATTGTCAGAAGTCATAGTTACAATTAAGCAATCACTGCTGTGCCACTAGAAATGGCCACTGCCCATTTCCCCAGTGATAGAAAAGTCACTATTAAAAGTTTTTGCTGACGTGGAATCTTGAAGGTGACCTAGTCCAAACCCCTGTATCACTAGCTCAGGTCAGCCACGCCTGTGCCAAGGCAAGTCTTGAAAACCCCCAAGGACATGGGATTGAGTCTCCCTGGATACCATGTTCCAGCGCTGGACACTCCTCCTAGAAAGGAAATTTAACTCTTACTAATCTCTTTCCTATACTGGGCAAAACAAGGTATGAAAGCTGTTTCTTGGCACAGCAGAGATTACCTCTTCCAGGCCATGCACATTCCTGGTGATACCAAACAGCAAAGAGGCCAGGGCAGCAACCCTCATAGATGAGCCAGCATCCTCTCCCCAGTGAGACTGCTGGCATGGCCAGCCCACACAGGAACAGCACAGGGTGCCTTGCAGCTGCATGGTTGTGATCTTGTGAATGTGTTTGAGAGAGAAAGAAGAAAAAAAATTGGCATTATAGAAGGAAGAGTGTGGTAAAAGCCATAATTTGGCTGGGATTAAAGAAACCACTGGAAGTTCCTTAGTTTTAAATTTTGCACAGATGTCAACTATACTTGTTCCTACTGTCTTTAATTTAACGTCTGGAATATTGTGGTAATGTAATTCAGATGACATATAACTGGGAAACAGCCAGACCAACAGATTTGTGAAATTTTCTTTTTATGTTTAGATTTAATAAAAAAAGGATCTCTCATGTATGGCTTTTCTACAGCAGCAGTGAAAGAAAATGCTCTAGAAAGCTATGAAAAATATCTGTGAAGTGCACTTGAACATGCTTGCAGACAGACCAGAAGGCAGGGGCACATCATTGTAGTGGTGGCAGCTGCCATTTTCTGGTGTTTTCCCAGCTCAGTACCCCATGGCTCTTCTCCTGTCCACCATGGAGAGAAGAGGAAAATGCCAGCACACTCTTTATCTCCTTTAGTCCCTCAGGCCTTTTTTCATCATGATCTGAGGTGAAGAAACGCATGGGCACCTATCCTGAATGGGCACCTATCAGCTGTTTCCAGGGTGATCACCTTTGCAGAATGCTGCTTGTTTTGCTCCATATTGTGCATTACAAGGCAGTCTGGGGTATTGGAAATGCTCTGAATATGGTGTTTGGTGGTGGTTTCATGAATAAAGACTCCAGGAAACTAATAGACAGTTCAAACAACTGTAATAAGATTTTTGATCAAGAGACCTACATGAGCTAAAATCGGGATCATGTTTATCTAACTAGGTGGTGCTTAGACCTGTCTGTTGAGTTTCCGTAGCAAACAAGAGCTGATATCATCTTAATCTCATAGACATCTGAGAATTTAGTTACCTGTTAAATTCCCATACCTAGAGAAAGCAATTTCAGAAATTGTTTTTTAACAACTAAAGAGATCTGGCAAGAACCAATTATTTCCTATCTCGCTCTCACCGAAAAAAAAAAAAGAAGAAAAAAATATTTAAAAAAAAAAAAAAAACAAACAAAAAAAAAAACATTCCTGGACTTACCCTACTGAGTCCTTTTTAGCCTTTCAGTTCTTTCACAATTTATTATAAAATATTTGGAGGACACCATGCTTCTGGAAGAATAATTCCAGTTTGAGGAATTCTTCAATAAATTACTTTAAAATACCAGACTGGTCTCACTGTGGATGCAAGTGACTTTTATTTGGTGGGATCTCTTTGCATTTGTTGCATTATGCAACTGCAATAATACAAATTTCTCTTCAGAAAACACCTTTGAGCCCTGTTCCTGTGCACCAATAGGCTCCTATGTCTCTTCATCAACTTTCTGAGTTAACTGCTCTTTCTCTTTCTTTAAATGAGAGTTTATTGACATATTTATTGCCAAATCATCTTCTTTGATTTAAAAATATGCAGTAAATTATATGGTTCAAAATTTAGCTGCCAAAAGAAAACCAGGGCAATCTACATGTATCTTTCTACTGATCCCTTTCAAGAAAATGTAACATATACAATGGCCTCAGCAGCTTTGAGACAAAAACTGTTATTACAAGAAATTTACCCTTTTGCAGTATTACTGTAGGTCTACAAGCACATATATTTTTTCACTTGAAATGTTGACTCGGCTTTAATCTTAAAACATACGGATGTCATTCTCTTTTTGCTCAGAGGCACTGATGCAACCGAAGAAAAACATTAAGTTTCTGGAGGGAAGCCAAGCTGGATAGCATCAGCATGAAGTATACAGTGCTTCCATTGACATCAGATCTGGAAGCAGATCAGATACGAATGGAAGACCCACAGTGAGTCAGGTTTGCATGTAAACCTCCAGTGAGTCTGGATTAGCTCCAATAACTAATGTGATGTCAATGAAAGAACTGCACTGTATCCACTTTCAGATACTTCTGCTACAAAATCAGATTGGTTTTAGTTCATGAATTAAAATTCAGCCAAACTGTGGGGATAATTTTTTTTTAAATGGATCCATCAAAATTTCATTAAAGGATTGTTAAGACATTACGCAAAACAGTTAAAGTCCAGAAATCCATGTTTAAAGAGGCCACTGGGCCTCTTAAAGAGGCCTTAATTAAAAATAAGGGGGAAAAAAAGTATATTTTGGACTGTAATACTAATTTTACCTTCCTACATTTGACAAATATTCATTTTCAACAGAGAGTTCTTGTTAATATCTTTTATATCCTATTGGCAATTTCTGGCGTTTTTATCCCTTGGTTTCTGATTGATGGGTTTATTCGTTCCTGGAACCCAGGAAGATTTTTGTCTTAGGATTAGAACAAAAAAGTTATTCCTTCTTGAACAACTTTCAGTTATAAATATGTAGGCCATCAAGTATTCCCCCGATTTTTAAAATACATTTGCTTTTATTGTTTTCTTAAGTATATATTTTATGATTACATCATTGCTGTTCTCCTGATCTCTGAATTCTTGCACTAAGTATTTGAAAAAAAATAGAGCAAATGGAGAAGCCAGGAAGAAAGAAAAACAGCTCAATTCCTATTAATAAAGCACCACCTTCTCTTTGTTTTGTGGTAAACAACATGCATATCATGTAATTTTCTGCAAACTCAAAGTGTATAAATGTTACTAGATCCTCACTTCTACTGGAAAGTTAAGGCTCTTCCTTTTTATAATTTTGAAATCTCAAAACTTCTTATTTACTGATTTTTTTCTGTTTCTGATGAACAGGAGGAATCTATTATCGTTTCAGTGTGGAGGTTTAAAGGTGCTTCTTACCAACTCAGAAATAATTCCTGCTCTGCATCCTAACCCACCATGTCGATGGTCGCTGGGTGTCTTGAATATCATTTTGTAGAGCACAGTGAGCTGGATATTTGCTTTCCTGTGTGTGCCTTACTGTGTATGAGTTACATAATATCAAGGCATTGTAAAAATCTGTTGCATTTCATGGCATCAAGTCAAGTCCAGAATAAGTTTTGTTGCCTTTGCGACAACGCAGTACAATTTAATTGTGTTTAATTTGGGGTACATTTGTAGCCAGTAGGTTAGATGTGAGGAGAAGGTATAAGCTAAATTGTTTGCATCCTATGTCAGCAGTAAGTGGGTGAACTTTATATTGCCCTTAACATTTTGGAGGAATTATCTCTGCCAGTAGTTTCAGTTATTTATGCCACTGTATCAAAGATTTTAGCCTTACAAATAATTAACAAATCATACATCTCATCGTACGTACAAGACATATGAGGTTGCAAGAAGGTCAGAGAGGTGGGGATCTTTCATCAAGACCGGAAAGCTCACATGTTAATCTGTCCCCTTTTCTCAAGTTTCAGTTACACTACTGAAAAGTAGAGTTATACTCTACTTTTATCCTGATGCTGGCTCTGGGGTTGCCAAGGTGTTTTGCTGTTCAATGACTATATTGTAGCAAGGTGTCAGCCTTGAAAGACATGAATGGAGATGCAGGATTTCTTGAATAATTTTGTATTTCATATTTTTTGTGGCATGCATAAACGTCTATCAACAAACAGAGATGAATTCTGTCCTCAGGAGTGGACATTCGACACCACATTCATTCGGTCACTCCTTTGTTCATTATATGGCTATGAAAGAATAGACACACCCACATATTAAAAGCAGGCTTAACATTAGCCATCTTCCTGGTTTTAGAACCATACTTATATAATCTGATATCTTAACTCTGATGAGATCTCTGGGGAAACACCCACTTCAAACAGACTGTCCTTCTCGTAAACAGTAGGGCTCTGTGTTCTTTTCCCTACTGTTATGTATGGGCTGAAGGGATCATTCCTGACATGCCAGTTGGATAAAGCCTTCCCTTCCTTGCAAGGGAACATAATACACTCTTGTTACATGAATCGCTAAGAAGTTCTTATGATGCTTGAATTTCCAGGCTTACAGCAAATGACACACCTTTTCTTCACTGCATTTGTGAAATTCAGCTCATTGGTTTTATAACTCAGCAGAGAGAGCCTGACAGTAGAGTCTTTGTGTGTGTGTGAACTCTCTAGGTAAATGCCAGCTTGACTCATCCCACAATTAAAACTTGTCAGAAGGAGATTCCAGTTTATATATTTGTTCAATGTTACAGTGTTATTCTTCAAGGGACAAACATAAGTGATTTGTCTCAATTTGATTGAGATGGCAAAGAAATGAGTGAGAAAGACTAACAACAGATGCACTTTTGTTTTCTTTCTGCTGTGGCTATACAAAACAGAAATTGAATTCCTGAGTTGTTATTTTTGCATGTATATGAAAAAAAATATATCAGACTTGAGACAAGGTTTTATCTAACCAGTAAATTTCATGCATTAACGACTCCTTTTATGCACTGCAGGCTAAATGATGTCTCCCTTCATCTGTGCAGGAGCACTGTATGCAGAGAAAATGGTTACAACTTCACAGAATCATAGAATTACTTAGGTTGGAAAAGACCTTAAAGATCATTTAGTTCTAACCCCTCAACTTCTATCTTCCCTCTTCAGTGTCAAGGAGTCATTCAAATACAAGTATAGGAATAACTAACTTATACAGATGACCATGTTAATGCCAGACAGGAATGGTATTATTAATAAAAACCAAGGATGATTCTACACTCCAGAAATCTTTCTTACATACAGAGGAATGTCTGTGCATACATGACTAAAATCAAAAGGGCATCAAGGGATAGCCGTATGAGGAGCAGCTGAAGGCACTTGGTCTGTTCAGCCTGGAGAAGAGGAGACTGAGGGGAGACCTCACTGCAGCTACAACTTCCTCGTGAGGAGAAGAGAAAGGGCAGGCACTGATCTCTTTCCTTTGGTGAACAGTGACAGAACGGTTATTTCCGTGTGGCTACTTACCTGCCTAAGAACATGGAACTGTACTTTTGCCTCATGCCCCACATGGGCTGTAACATGAAAAAAACCAAAAATCTTCTGGGGACAAATCTTCATTTTTCTCTACATCTGTAAGATGTAGAACAACTTTACTAACACAAACCAACTTTAAGTTAAACCTGTGTAAATAAAAAGATTTGACCCTTGGAATCTGACACAATAAACCAAGTTGTTCTACTGAGGGTAAATGATAATTTTATTCCTTGGCACTAATTTTTAATCATAAGACACAGTTAAAAAGTTGTTCTAAAATCTCTTCCATTTGAGCTTTCAGAATTTCACAGTTATGTTGATTATGTGATTTATGTACAACCATCCTGATGACATCTTCAGTACTTTTATCCCAGAAAATACATATAAAGGTGTATGTTATGGGTTTCCCTATCCCCATCCACGACGTGGGGGAGCCCAGCTCTAGTTCCTTCTCCGTCTGAAGAACCATTTCCGACGTCTTGTGGGACGGGGAAGGGGGACTCCAGAAACAGGGTTTTTCAGGCCCCGAGCCTGGAGGGGAGAGGTGCCCTCCCCTCCCCCCAGCACCCACGTGGCTCCATGGCAGGCACAGAGACAGCACACCGGGCGTGGAGAGGAGGCAAGAGAGAGTTTATTGTTGGGAAGGGGTTTATAAGGCTTTTAGGAGGGTCAAAGGGGAACCAATCACGAGTTCAGGGTCACACAGAAAAAACCATCAGGTAAAGGGTCAACAGCCAATAGGAAGGGGTTTAACAAAGGACCAATGGGACACCTCGGGACACCTTTCCCAGGACACTCCTGCATGGGAGATAACAGTTGCTGTGGGGGGGTGCTGGGAAGAAGAAACACGTGTTTGCAAAGGGACCACAAAGAGCCATTTTAAGACATGTTTAAACAAGTTTCTCATCAGGTATAGTGCCACAGTATGTGGTCTTTTTTTCTGGGTTCCTCTGAAGTTTATGCCCTCTTTCAGATATATCACAAACTTGTGGTCCAATTCAAATGCTCTGTCAGATTTTTCCTGTGTCTCCAATGCCTTCTCTACATCTGTTTTTTTATCAGGGCAGCGGCTGCTGAGAGCCTCCTTCTTTGAGGCTCTCAGCAAAGCTCAAGAGCCAAACAAAATGCACAGAAATCTCTGAACTAGATTAGCATTTCTCTGCAGGACTCTTGACCTATTGGTCTTTTTAATCTTAAGGGTCAGCCGCCACAAGAATTAATTCCTACCCTGTAACTTAATAGTGATCCCGATTGTAGACAAGCTATTCCTCGTCACCATTCTGGCAAGCACACAAACCCTGTTGGCTTCCTATCTCTCCTCCACACATCACTACGCACTTTTTATTGAAAAACTCATCTTTCCCGAGCTGCATCCACAGCTGCAGGAGTGGGGACTGACACATTTGCAGATGCATGGTGGCAGGCTGAACCCTCAGGACTCTCGTAAGTCGTTGAGAGTTGCCAGACATGGATACCCTATTGTCAATAAGGGGGATTTAGCTTTGATAATAATGTTTCAGGCTCTAGACATAAACTCCTAATCTGCTAAATGCCTAAGTTTACTGAAGTGTTGGGATTTCAGAAAACAAACCACTTTGATGTCACTTGCATAAATTCCCACACTTGTGGATGTTTATGGGATCACAGCTCAGGATGGGAAGGTGTAGGTCCAGAATTCACCTCTCACTGAAAAAAACTTGGTCCCTAAGAAGCAAAAACCACTTCTATAAACGGGGTTTATATATACACTCAATGATGCAGTATAAAAGTATCTCCTAACACTACCCACTGCTGCAGTTTAAGAAGTCATAAAACAGTTGTAAAAACAATTGAAATGCCAGTCTGCTCTGGGCATTGCACGTAATTGGCATGCATGGAAACAAGTGTGTTTGTCATTAAATGAATGTATTTTCGTAGATGAATTAGTATTAGCAAATTAATTGATGATTATGTTCATTTTCATACATGAGTGTAACATGGAGTGACCAGGTGGTTATTTCTACAAGGAGGTTTGTGAACACTCACTAAAATGGTTAGGCTGCAATACCAGTCCATCAGAAAAAAAAAGGAAGAAAAAGGATGGATATGGGTGTCAGTCCTTATAAACATAGTTTAAACAATGTGATTTCACAGTTGCTTAAAAGTCACAGAGCAGCTGCGTTGAAATTGTAAAATCTGCAGTTTTATTATGCCAATGACTTTCTATTGGCCTCAGTCATAAAACAACATACTCCTCACTGAAGTTCTCTGCTAAACAAAAAACACATCCAGACTGACTAAAAATCAAACTCAGACAAGCAAAAAACAATTTGGCTTTCATTTCGCTGGGCCAAATTTGTCCAATAATAAACAATTTTATTTTTCTTCCTCACTGCTAGTTCTGCTGATAATTACCTTATTCCCAACGGAGAATATAAAGCACTGAAAATTATTGCTGAGTGGAATTCAAAAAGAGTACTTTGTCCTCCTTCAGGAGTTAATGGCATGCTAAAATTTTTCTAATTTTTTCTACTACTATTTTTGTACAAATTTTAAATTTGCCAACAGCAAAAGAGGATCTGCTGAGGAGGTTTCTCTCCAGCAGAGAAGACAAGTGAGTCCTAATCATTCACTACTGCTTGGGAATTCAGGTGATGGCTTTCAAATAAATTATTGCTTCTAGAGTAATAACTATTTTTAACCTACATCTTCTGTGCCCATGTCTGTAGTTAGAGGGTACATTAAGGTCTAGTGTACTGTATACTTTAGGCAGAATAAAAATAGGTTCTAAATATAGCACTAACTTGAAAGTAAAATACTTTCCAGATAATACTTCAGGCAGTGGAACTACTACAACACTCTACTGCTTATAAGTATAATGTCGGTGAATCAGAGAAAACAGCCCTTTTCATGATTTCTGTGATGACAGGTAATGTTTGAATCACATACTTCAAAAAAAGGAAGACATAGCTGGGAATATTGCCCTTTGTTCATTTAAAGTCAACATTCTAAATCTGATTTCTTTGTGCTTTTTAACCTGGATTTTCTAATATTGCATGTGGGTTTTTTTCGTGCTTTGTACTCTCTGACAGCAGTGACTTGTCAAATATTTGAAGGATTGCATGCAGGGATAGATGGGGTACAAAGTCTTCATGACTTGCATCAAATTATACTTGTATGGGATTCCTTCTGTTAATTTTGTATTTGTAATGGTATTTACCATCCATGTGACAGGATACAACACATGGTGCTCTGTGGCTACTATCAGAGTATCAAATATTGAATCAGTAAGAAGCCCCAAAAGACATTCTGATTATCCATTTTAATTTCTTAGGTTTAATTCAGTATGGTGTTATGCATATCCTTAGATTTAGAAAACAGTGGATATTAATCTTCCAAAAATATAAATAAAATTGATCTCTGTGGACATTATCTGATGACTCATCTGTTGGACCATGTGAAAATTCAGTTACTATTAAATAAATTTTATTTTTGGAACAGCTACAGCTAATGCAGTCATCATGCTGACAATGTGTATCGTTTAACCTTAGGGCTTACATTAATTTTATAGTGGAACTAAAACCATAGACCACGATCATTTAATAGACTACCTAGGTATACAAGCCTTAAACTGAATCTAGATTTCTATGCTCTCAAAAGGACACTGAATTGCTACTGTTCAGCTTTCAGGGTTAGTAGATATTGAATAGGAAGGGGTCTTTTGTACATCTCAGAGATAAGATTTCAGATTGCTTGCAGACTCAGCTTGATCCTCTTAAACTATTTCTGGTTTTATATTTGGATTGCAATAGCAAATGGATTATCTCATTCAAGCCAGCAAGAATTATTCAGTCTTCTGTCTGCATCCCACCTTGACCTTCCCCTTCAAAGCTAGCACTCAAAGACTGAGAGCATCATACAAATCCCTGCTCTGAGACCCACGTCACAGACAGGTTACACTCCCCCAAGCATCGCTGCAAAAAAACTGACAGCTAACAAAATTGATTTTTTTTTTAAATGATCTGATGCAATATGTCACATAGGTTCCCAGGCAGTCCATACCCCCCAGAGCTCTTGTTTCAGGTATGTGAAAACACGGCCATGAATACATTAATTCTCTGAAAATTAGTGACTAATGTTATTCTTCCAAAGCCAGAGTTTCCAATACCAAAGAAGGAAATTGGGAAGAAATGCTGTTAGGGTGAACCACTGTGTGTCTCCACTTGATCTCTGTACAGATGGAAAAGGAGGTGATCACAAGGAGCACAGGATGATTCCTGGAAAGCTGTGATAAATCACACGGAAGATGATTCAGAGCACTCTAGTGCTTGAAATTGATGCTTCACTGCATTGCCTTCTGGATTCTCCATTAGCCTTTCAAGCAACAATCGAGGTTCTAGTTTAAGTATGCAAGCTCTCACATATAATATTTATATTGGGCATGCAAATTTTCTTGGGCAAAAATACTGAACTCAGGTTATGTAGACCATGATAAAAGGCATAAGGCTTACTCCAATAATTTTTTTAAAAAAATCTGTAAAGCTTCAAAAACATTCTGAATGGTAAAAACACTGCCAATAATATTAAAATATAAATTTCAGTTAAAATAATAATTTTTGGACAAACTGGTTGCTCTGAAATTTCCAAATCTATCAGAAATGCTGTAGATTTGCCCTCCTCAAAATGAGACACACGTCTAAGCCAAAGCCTGCTTCAGCTTCATTTTGACTGTTTCTTTCCCAAAATGTAACATTTCACAGAATTAATCTCTTTTTTTGTGTTTTTTTTTTCATTTTATTTTTATTTACAATAATCAAAGGAAAAAGCTCTCACACAGGAATGGACTACAAAGCAGAATGTTATCTAATGCAGTGAATCACGACACAGGATTTGTGTTTTCTTTAACTGATTTAAATCAGAGCTGCATTGCAAATTCCTCCTTGTCAGAGTGAATGTAAAGTCTGGGCAGCTCTAGAGTTCTAGCAAACCTGAATGTTGACCTTGCACATCTTTTCCTTCACTTTTTGAATGCTCATGAACTTAATTTGAGTGTAAGTGTTTCAAGGATCAGTCTGAAACAGTGTTTTTGAACTCAGCTGGGTCATAGGAACTTTCTCAGCACTCCATTCTAATTTGCAGTTTCGCTATAATAAAAGTCCCAAATATATTGCTACTGTCTAGACATTTTATCTGAAACAAGTGTCCTTTGTAGTCTCAGAGGACTTTTCTATTTTATTTCCAGTAAATCAAAGTCTGTGAAGAGCTTTGGTTCTTATTAAGACATACCCTTCACAGTCCAGCGACTGCCAACAGAGGCAAGCCATTGACAGTTCATTTACATATAAGTGATGACTTCCATCAGGTAGCTGGCTCAAAAATACAATGGACATTTAGAGCATATCCAATATTTCTTGTTCTTTGATGAACATCGAGTGCCAATTTATACATAGAAACCAACTATTGGAAAGTGAATTCTTCTCTTCACTGACCTTACACTGCCTTTTGCAGATCCAGAATGACATATTGTCATTCCACTAAACACAAGTTCATTCCTCCAAAGAGGAGTGGAGGGCAAGCCGGTATCAATAAATATCAGAGCAACTGT
This sequence comes from Pipra filicauda, assembly GCF_003945595.2. Classification (NCBI taxonomy): domain Eukaryota; kingdom Metazoa; phylum Chordata; class Aves; order Passeriformes; family Pipridae; genus Pipra; species Pipra filicauda. Next base: position 2,283,777 of record NW_024105087.1, on the reverse strand, counting down.
ACATTTCATAGAAAAAAATGCCCTGGGTGCATTAATTGGTAGCACAAGTCACATTTACCGTAAAGTGGCCACTGAGGTTTGGATTCAGGGGGAATGGGAGGAGATGAGCCCCTGTAGTGCCCCAGCACCTGGGCTGGGCAATGCAGAGGTGTGGGGGCTGCTGCTCCATGGAGTACAGCTGGAAAAACAGCCACACTCCATGCTGGGGCTGGAAGGAGAGGGGACAGAAGGCAGTCTGAGGGTAATCTGGATGCCACTCCTGATAGTGGATAATAATGGAAAAAATAAAACTTGACAAGGCACAGAGAGGTGACCAGCCTGTTGTGGGCTGCAGATATCTGGGGCTAATGCAAAATAGGGTTCAGTCCCTGACATGGTTTTGTATTTAGGAGATATGGTGAGTAGAGGACCAGAAGAGCAGTGGTGAACTGTACCCAAAGGTCTGGCACTGATAACAGATGACAGATGTGCAACTGCTGTCCGCAGAGGATCAGAGAGAGTAAACCACTCAGATTAATGTTAGTAATTTTACTAACTTCACTTTTTCACAAGGTCAAAGGCACAGTAGAAGAATTTTTAGATAATAATAGAGACTTAATAATAGAAAATTTTAGTTAATAGTAAAAATAGTAAACAAGGAATAGCAGAAAACTTAATAACAAAAATACTGAAAAAACCTGGAAGAGGCAACTCATTCTGATAGCTGGACAGAGCCAGAGTACATATCTCACAGCAGCATCTATTCACAAAACTATTTCCTACTTTTATGTTAAAAAGGATAGAGGAAAGCAGAGAAGAAACCTTTCAATTACCCTACTCTTTCCACTGAGAGAAAGTAGCAGCAGCAGCAAATGCTTCAAATATTCTCCAAATTTTCCTCTGCACCCAAGTTATCCTCAAAGCTAAAGCATCAGTTATTCATAGGCAACATGCTTATGCCTTCAAACTAATCAGCAGGAGGGTGGTAAACTGATAACCTGTCAGGTAATTTTTAATCTCAGAAATGATAATCGATTGACTTCCTTCTGCCAGATGCTTAAGCATCTTGTTTTGGCAGAATGATCATGAACATCAGGGGATGGACAGCTGGAAACTCCTAAAGGGCATCCACTGGCAGTGGATAGACACTCATACCTAAGCAGCACATCTATTTTAGAGGGTCCCCATTGCCTCTCACCTCCAGGTGGGCTGGGTACTGAACCAGCTGCTGGTGTGCCTGTGTGGCAAGGGGGAAGAAAACTCTGCGAAAATAATATTCCTTAAAAATTTTCTTGCATCACTTGTCAGCTGTGCTTATGGGACAAAAGAAACTAGTCCTGCCTGCAGTCCTCAGTACTTGCCTCCATGCTGCACAACAGGTTTCTGCCAGATTCAGGGACAGAGGTACCACTGCATTCACTTAGAAAAATTAGAGGATGTTTTCTCTCCACTTACAGGGAGACTGTCAGAATAAAGATTTGTCCCTTATAGTGGTTAAAGAAAAAACCCTAAATAAAGAAACTCATTCACATATGTTGCCCTTGGAATTTTACATTTTTCTTATCAATTGACTATGCCATGCTGTTTTGATCTTTGAATCCATTATGTACATTGCACACTGATTCACTCTATCATATGCAAATTGATACATATGTTCTTCAAAATGTTCTAAAATTTTGTAATCTGCTGGATTTTCACTTTCATTTATTTGTCCTCACTAAGGTCTTCAACATGAAGGAGGAGTCCTGTATCCTGCTCTATCTCAGATGTAGCATTTTTTCCCTACAAAAATGGGCACCAGAAATCCTGATCAGAGATGATTTTACTCTCTCATTGAAGAAGTTGTTAACACAGTTGACACTTGAAAATAGCGTTCTCTGACTTTCAATCAGAAAATGCTACAGTAAAAAAAAAAAAAATTATTAATTAGAAGCATATCAGAAGTTTAATAATTAGATGTTTGACAACAAAGACCAATAACATTTCAATACCAAACCCCCCAAATTCTGTATTATTTAGACAAGGCTGATAAATTTCTTTTCCCAGTTGAGATTATTCAGAAAAGCTAACATGATTTTTCAGACTGTTTCAAGGAGATCAAACACGTATTCTAAATAACCAAATTATTGGCCAGAGTGACCGTACTCCATTTACAGAATCATGTCATATTTGCAAGTAAAGCTCAGTTCAGCTGTCCAACTAAGATGTGAATTTTTTAAGTTATTCCTAGTTTCAATTACTGGATTCCTTCAGGTCAGTAAGAGTGTAGGTCATGTAGAACTCTTTTCATGTGATCAAAGAGAAATTACTGCTGTTTTGGATTACTCTTGATTCTTTACAAAACTTTTCTTTTTTACTTTATAAACCCCATAACATATCCTTATTTTGGTCATTCTATAACAGAGTTTTTCATTTTTAACATTTGCTAACACATTTGATCTGTAATGCTGTTTAATTTTTTAGAAAAGGAAAATTCGAGTCGGATATGTAAAATGCAGTCCTTACAAAAAGAGAAAAAGCACTTTTTAAAATTTTATAAACAAAAATAATGAAAAGGGAAGTTATTCACCACATGGTTCTGTAAATCCAGAAGTCTCCCTATTTTATTTATTCTTGCCTGATGTTGAGCCTTGTTTCAGTGTATAGTAAAGGAATGGGAGAGCTTAAGAAATTTTTCTCATCCTGACTAATTTAAGGAAGAAAAAATATTATCACCACATGACAAAAGACTTATTAGCACCCATTGATAGGGAATAAAAATGGGACCAAAAATACACCCCTGTGCATCAGGCAGTCACTTACAGAAGAATATAAGAGTTGACACAGAAGGTCCTAAGTACTAACCTTTTATTTTCCTCAAACTGAACACTTTATGTCCCTGGGAGAAACACTCCTAAAATGAAAGTGAAAAGGGAACCTAGGGAGCCAGGTATGACTACACTAGGCACTTAAGGTCATGCTTCATGTGCTTCCACCAGAACTGTAAAAACAATACATATTTTTGCAATTAAAAGGTAAATTGACAGCAAGAGGAAGAAGAAATACTGCTTTGTGTTCTGCATTTATAAAGCCCCTAACCAACTCAGCTTGTTGCACAGAAGTGCCTCACACAGCAGATACTCACTTGAAAACAGGACCAGCACCATCCAGAGCTATGTTCCTGGTATGTATTTTGGCTCACTTTAAAGTAAAATAAAATAACATATATTTAGCTTTAAAATGGCACATATTTGGCACAGTTTTGATGAATAGGAGTTTACCATGTGGATATTACTTTCTACAGAAAATAGACTATTCAAAAGAAATAACAAGAGCAGGATGCTTTCTAATATGTTCCAGAAGTAGAGAAAACAAACACATATAGAGAGGCAAACAAACAAACAAACAAACAAAGGACTTCGTTCTGCAAATACTTTCACATGTGAGAAAGCAGCATTTTGCTGCCTTCATGACAGTGGCTATTTTTGCAGGAAGGAGGGCTGATTCCCTTCTAACAGGACTAGCTTTATTGCCATCAGAGTAACAGGTAGTCAAATCACTTCTACAGCTGTAAAATATTTTTTTTTATTATTTTATAACTATCTGTCATTAATACAATAGAGGATTCAAATGATGCACACAGACACATGCACACACACTCCTATGTCATGCATTTACCCAGTATACCGCACCATCGGAGAAAGTTGGGCCAAGTCGTCCCACAAATCCCATTATTGCTGACAGTGAACTTTCAGGGTGAGACTGGCAGGAGGCTTTGTGTTGCAGATAGACTCTCTATTGTATTTCAAGGACTAGGCAGGAGATGTAGAGCTGAATAAGTTTTCTTTCCTGCATCACTCTGATCAACAGGGCCAACATCATTTTGGCCACTGTGTTGCTCCTGCCGTGTCTCGATGTTGAACATGTTCCTTATGAATCCTCTTAAAAGATTATTTGCACCTTTAACATTCTGGCTGAGTGATGCAGTTCTCAGTGATGGTCTCCAACTGGAAAATACAATTGGAATTGTTGGAGAATAATTATGAAGAGTATAGAAAGAAACAATTGCCAAGAACATTTATATTATGATTTCAAAGTCTAACCAAGCCTCTCCTCCATCAGTAGTGAAAACAAGGAGACAGGAGGAGAATAACAACAGAAGGGACAAGAAAGAGAAGCAGCTGGAAGAAATAAGCAGGAAGCCCCAGAATGGAAAGTCTCTTGGCAGGACCTCTGGCAAATAGACTCATATCCATAGAACTGAACTGTATAAAATAACCGATTACCAAATAAAGATTTAAATAATATACATATTTAAACTTTTCTATTACCTACTCTGCTCAAGTAAAAAAAAAAAAGGACCTTTGATAGTTTGGAGAACAGTACAAAAAAGAAGTGCCAAGTGAAGATGATTTCTTCCTCTGCATGGTGCAGAAGCGGAACTGGATAGTGGGAAGAACAGAAAGTAATGGCAGAAGTATTTCATTAAAAAAGAAAAAAAGAAACAACACCTTGTTAAACAATTACTCCTCAAGTTAATTATAGCTGAGATGACGAAAAAGCTGCCACAAGCCAGGTCTCTGAGGTAAATCCATGCTACCTGAAGATTGACTTTTAGTGTTCACACACAAAGCTGTACAAGTCTACTGCTCAGCAGAGGCAGCCACTGTACAATTATGACATATTTTGACAAGATACTGAGTATTTTTGTTATAGGTAAAAAAATTGGGAAAGTCTAAAACAGATCATTTAAGTGAATTGGTTTTGAAGTGTCCATTTCTGCAATTATTTGTTGCTTTTGAAAAATACCTTAAACATACTTTGTGACTGTGATGGGGCAAGGTAACAGATTGCTTTGGTCACCTGCCTCAGTTTCCTCATCTTGAAAATTAGGATAATACTTAAATGTTTTCCAAAAGTTAATTAACTACTAATTTATTTTTTTTTAATCTATAGAATAATTATGTATCACTTGGTGTTAAAAGTGCAACGGCAAAAGTACCTGTTGCATTAGTCTGCATCAGAGCTACAGCAGCCTAACTCACCCTGGACAATGTTACCTTGAACTGAATAACAACATAACTGCATGACTTTGTCACAGAGATGACTGTAAATCTAACTGTAACTTGTAGTCACAGAGGGAAGACAAAGAACTACAAATTATTTGTAAGGGAAAGCATTTTTAGGTAGTAACAAGTATTCAGATTTTGAGTAGCCAGTCACTAAAAACTGCTGAGATTGAAGATGAAATCAAGTATGACCTAAAACACTGGAAGGTGTTTTAGGGTCAGTTGGGATCCTTCCACGGAAGGAAGCTGTAGGCTGAGATCATCAGTGATACTTTTCTTGAGCTTCCTACCTAAGTTTTGTTATCATAATTGAATCATACATGCTGCTTTTCAATTTTAATATATTATATGCGTTACAGAAGCATAAGTCACATTGTCTGTTTACATGGGTGCTGTTGCATCTGTTTACTGCCATTAGATGTTAAAAATACAGTTACAGTCATTAAAAAGGACTATGAAGACACACCATTTTATTTTTGAACCACTGATGTTGTTGTAACTACTTAGTATCACAACTATTTACTTTTAATAAAAAATAATTTCTTGGGATTTTTTTCTCTTTTTTAGTTCTTTCCTTTTTTTACTTCAGCTCTTTGCAGAAGCAATGGAGCTATAAAAACAGCCTCAGTCCTATGCTGGCTCAAGTAAGCAGCAATATTGTAATGTAAGTTTCTGTTGCAAAAAATTCATTAAAAGCAAAGATGACAGCCTGACTTTCAGATCACAGACAGAATTACAGGGCTGGCATGTAAAGAAAAAAATAATCATATTCTACTGGATATGGAATTCTCTGAGATAATAAATATGGAAACCTGTACTGACATTCTCGGTCAGTCTCCTGAATATAACTAATAACCAGATAGTCTGTTGTTTCACAACCTTGGCTCCAATTTACAGTTACACATAGGCAGATTTCCCAAATCACCACACTAGCAAGAGAAATAAAATGTGAGATGTACAGAGGGATGTGAACAGTGGGAAAAAGCAAAGAATTCTAGTGCAAATGCAGAGATGGGTGAGCACTAGAAAGCTTAGACTTTGTGTCTGTTTTGTTTGCTCAATTTGGGATTACCTTTTGTCTGCTTTTGTTTGCTAAATTTGGGGTTGAGAAGAATGAGGGTCAGGGAAAAGGCTGCCAGCCCACTGAGACACAGTCTCACATTGACTTCAGAGCAGCACCAATGACCAGACAATGCCAGGACTGTTGTCTGCCTCCAAAGAAAAACCATTCCTATACCTTTAAGCATGTCTTTTAAAGTTGGCAGAGCCAATGTAACAGCTTGGAGAAAGGCAACTGAGACTCTTAAAACTCCTAAGAAACACATGCACATAGAGGAAGCCTATACCTAATATTATAAACCAATTTCAAATTCACAAAGTTTGAATACATACAGGTGTATGTATGTGACATAAAGTCATGGAATCTTCTTAATCTATGATTCTGCAATTCTCTTAAAGTACAGGCAGTTGAGTACCAGCTCTCTCGCTGTACAGTTCCCCCAAAGAGTCCAGTGATCACTATGTATATGAGATTGCACTATGATCTAACAGCTTGGAAAAACTGGTGTCTCAAATAATTCCTTATGATTTTAAATCCAGAAACACGAAAGCCGGAAGAACATTGTTTCAATATGAGTAGAAGTGAAAAAAGAAAGCAACAAACAATAAAAGACAAATGATACTGAAATATTAGCTAAATTACAAACTTGAAAATAATCTTTTCTATTTTCTTTACATATAATACGAAGCTGTATCATGTCTCTATTAGCACTTCCCATACTTAGCTACGGTATATGTATGCTGATATGGGATTATGTTTTGTGTGTTATGGTTGGTTATATATTTCTCAAAAATTAATCCACTTTGAAATTTATTAAGCAGTAAAACTAAAATTCTATTAACCTTAATGGGATTTACATGAGGGAATTCACACTTAATATGGATGCAACACTGACACTTAAAACTGTTGCCAGGAAAAAAAAGACAGGGCTTAGTGCAGTTAAAGCAAAGCCATCACATTTTCTATTTATGTAGTCCTTCACAAGGGTAATCCTCTGTGTATTAAGGGGAGAGAAGAAAAAGCTACAGACTGGTTAGTATTTAAGCTGCTCAGATGCCAAGTGAGATAACTGCATTTGCCAATAAAGGGTGGTCTTACTGCTGTGGGACTAATAAACATGGGTAGAAGGATGGGACGGTATTATCTTCAGTTTTCTTATGGGTCCTGGAAGTGCTATTGCTCACATTTTCTACTGTATAATGCTGTACATTGATGTTTGAATACGTTCCCTATAACATAAGATACATGTAATAGAATAAATACAAATTCACATTCTCCTGTACCAGCCATTCCTCACAACCAAACTAAAGTAAAACTCAGATTTTTCTCAAGAGGATATTGATCCCTGCTGTTTCCAGGGTAAAATTAATTGTGGAGTAGCCTCTAAATGATCTAGTTAACACATGGGAGATGACTGACTTCATTTTGAAAGTCTGAGTAATATCTGAGTATGTGATCCTCTATTCAGTTTTCCAAGAATAAATTTATCAGATGCAAAGTACTAAAAGTACAATTGATGAAGAACTGAGATTTCAATGGAAAAGAACAGAAGAATTTTGAGTTTTCTTTGAAGGGGATCACTTAATGATGTATACATGAGAATGAGGGCTGTATTGGACACTGGAACTTGATACCTTGCCTGTGCCAAGTAAGAATGGCATTTGGACAGATCCTGCTGCAGGAATGACAGCAGAATTTGGAGAACATTTTGGCTCCTGCGGGTACAACTATAGAGGTCCTTAAACTTTCAAGCTTTGTGGGGTGACACACAGGAGATGTAACAAGGAGATAACTCTTCTGAGGATGGCCACAGCCAAGGTTGTGTTTGAAGTGATTTCATGGGTTTAAAAGTGATGCATTGGACACACCTTGGGTACTCATGTGATAGAAAGGTTGAATTATATCTCCTGGAACTTTGCCCTAGAACTATTTCTCACTCATAGCAAGCCATGTTGCTCAGGTGATACCTTGCCCTATCTGCCTCATATACCAGTCCCAATGAAAATATTTGTAATATTGAGGTCTAATCTTCTGCAGTACCAAGTCGAATAAAAGCCCTTGAAACAATCATGAAGGAATTAGAAAAAGAAAATCTTGTTTAAATTAATAGAAACATCTCAGACTTCACAAGGTTCCTAATTTGGATTCTCTCATATAAAAATAGCAGCCTGAAACAAAACTACTGAAATAAAACTCTAATACAAATAAATTGGTACTTTTAGAATAAAGCACATTGTAAAGACATGTGGATATATACTGACATTAACATGTATTCTGAAACTATGAAAAGGAATCACTTCCTTTCTTATGCTACTTTTCTTTCATTAGGAATTAAATATTCACAAAATAAAGCCTTTCCCATGCTCTTAGTATCTTTGCCCTTTCTTGACAATGCAACCCTGTTATGTTAACACTAGCATAAAGCTTTCAAATATAGATTTTCATCTGGAAGTCTGGTTTGTTATTCTGTTCATGTCATTCTGCCCAGAAGGATTTGGAAGACAACCATTTTAAAGCCAGTAAAGTCAAGTTCCCCTCTTCACAACATGATCTACTATGTCAACATTCTTCATTAGCAAAGATAAACTATGCAAAAATCTGAAAATGAAATTAGATGGTAAAGAGATGAATTTAATGGTAACTACCTTCTGAACACAGAATTAATTTGATTTTGGTCGTACAGTAAGCTTTCTCATACATAGAATAAGAGCCAGGCTGTGAGTCTGAGCCTGGATCTTTTCTCTCCATGTGGGCAGAGGGTTCATTTGCAAGAGCATTTGCATTTGAAAATTTTGGGCTTCTGTATTTTGGATTGAATTCTCCTTTTCATCACATAATTGCAATAATAGAAGCATAACAAAAAATGCTTCATCTTTATGTATATGTGCCAGGAATTTTAAAATGGTGATTGATTTTGGTCATAGCAACTGGTCTAGAAGAACAAGAGGCACAGGAGGAAAGTCCTGAGCCCTGAGTTAATCTTTTAATAAAATGTCAGAAGTTGGACAGTCAGGTACCCAAATCTTCATCTGAAAAACCCCTTGATACAGCATGAAATGGAAGAGATCCTTTCCATAAGCCCACCAAACTGGAACCTTTCCCTGACATCCAATACCATAGCATCAAGGTTTCTATCTGTAAGTAGCGGGGTGTCAGACCAGTGGGGGTTTGGAGCCTTTCGGCATTGTTGCAGTCCACAGTGTGCTTGTGTGCTGCAAAGAGACAGGACAAGGCGTGAATTCGCTGATGGTTTCGGTACTGGCTGCCAATGCAGAATGTGCCAGCTTTTGATCAGAGCATAAACGCACTTGCTGATGGCCCAGATCAGGGAATAGGCAAAGTGCCTCTGTGGTGGGCAAGGTCTCCATTCAGTTGCTGCTCTCGCAGAGGAGTGTTCGGGCTCCTTTGACACCTTCTTTACCTCAGTTTTCAACAGTAAGACAGGTTGTCCTGAGGACAGCTGGCTTCTGGAGCTTGTAGACAGAGATAAGAAGCTGAATATCCCCCTGTAATCCAGGAGGAAACAGCGACCTGCTGAGTCACTTGGATCCTCACAAGTCTATGGGACCAGATGGGATCCACCCAAGGGTGATGAGGGAGCTGGCAGAAGAGCTCACCAAGCCGCTCTCCATCATCTACCAACAGTCCTGGCTCACTGGGGAGGTCCCAGATGATTGGAAGTTGACAAATGTCACACCCATCCACAAAAAAGGCTGGAAGGAGGACCCAGGAAACTACAGGCCCATCAGCCTGACCTCAGTGTCTGGTAAGGTTATGGAGCAGATCATCCTGGGTGCAATCACACAGCACCTACAGGATGGACAAGGGATCAGACCCAGCCAGTACAGCTTTAGGAAGGGCAGGTCCTGTCTGACCAACCTGATCTCCTTTTATGATCAGGTGACCCACCTGGTGGATGAGGGGAAGGCTGTGGATGCGTCTACCTGGACTTCAGCAAAGCCTTTGACACCGTCTCCCACAGCATCCTCCTGAAAAAGCTGCAGCCCATGGTTTGGACAGGGGTACCCTGTGCTGGGTTAGGAACTGGCTGGAGGGCTGGGCCCAGAGAGTGGTGGGGAACGGAGCTGCATCCAATTGTGATCCAGTCACTAGTGGTGACCCCCAGGGATCAATGTTGGGCCCAGTTCTGCTTAATATCTTTAATATCTTTATCGATGATTTAGATGAGGGGATTGAGTCCACTATAAGCAAATTTGCAGATGACACCAAGTTAGGGGGGAGTGTCAATCACCTGGAAGGCAGGAGGACTCTGGAGGGACCTGGACAGGGTGGAGAGTTGGGTTGATTCCAACGGGATGAGGTTCAACAAGGCCAAGTGCCGGGTCCTGCACTTTGGCCACAACAACCCCCTGCAGTGCTACAGGCTGGGAACAGAGTGGCTGAAGAGCAGCCAGGCAGAAAGGGACCTGGGAGTTTGGATTGACAGGAAGCTGAACATGAGCCAGCAGTGTGCCCAGGTGGCCAAGAAGGCCAATGGCATCCTGGCCTGGATCAGGAACAGTGTGACCAGCAGGACCAGGGAAGTGATTCTTCCCCTGTACTCAGCGCTGGTGAGGCCACACCTGGAGTGCTGTGTCCAGTTCTGGGCCCCTCAGTTCAGGAAGGATATTGAGGTGCTGGAGCAGGTCCAGGGAAGAGCAACGAGGCTGGTGAAGGGACTGGAGCACAAGTCCTATGAGGAGAGGCTGAGGGAGCTGGGGTTGTTCAGCCTGGAGAAGAGGAGGCTCAGGGGAGACCTCATCACTCTCTGCAACTCCCTGAAAGGAGGTTGTAGCCAGGTGGGCGTTGGTCTCTTCTCCCAGGCAACCAGCAGCAGGACAAGAGGGCACGGTCTTAAGCTCTTCCAGGGGAGGTTTAGGTTGGATATTAGGAAGAAATTCTTTACAGAAAGGGTAATCAGGCATTGGAATGGGCTGCCCAGGGAAGTGGTGGATTCTTCGTCACTGGAGGTTTTTCAAATGAGACTGGATGTGGCACTTAGTGCCATGGTCTAGTAACCACAATGGTAGTGGATCAAGGGTTGGACTTGATGGTCTCAGAGGTCCTTTCCAACCTGGCTGATTCTATGATTCTAAGTTCCTTTAATACTAAATTTAATACCTAGTCCCACAGTGGTTATGAACAGCAAGTAGTTCCCCACAGTGGTTGAACTCCCCAACCAGGGCTTAGAAGCAGCATCTACACACCTATCTGGTTTGGAAAAGCAGATTAGGCATCCCACAGAGCTTTCTCTTGAACCCTCTCACATGCAGAGAGAAAAAACTAATACCACTGAATATTTATGTCATGTCCCTTGTGGTGCAGTGAACTTCATGCTAAGATCATTGAAACAAATACTGCATTGCTAATGTTGTATTTCCATTTTTTTGTAGTGATATTGAGGACTATTTTACATTCAAATGCTATCTGTCTTGAATTAATGAGGATAAGAAGCATGCAGTACATTGCTACATATTTTCAGTAGCCCTTATGTTGTTTTCACCCTGTGAATGTTCCTGAAGGGAAATACACCACAAGAAAAGACATATATGAAAGGAAAAAGTAGTTATGCTGAGTTCTCTCTCCCTTCCTACTCATATATCTGTCTTTATTCTTTCTGCAAAATAACCACATGGCTGATGGGCCACATGAGAAAGGATGGAGAGAAATATTGAGCAAGAAAGAAATAAATTGAAAAGGTTTATTACTCTTAGAAATCTGTGCATCAAAGGGACAACAGGCACCATAATTCTTTCCTAATATTCTAAATTCTTTATCGTCTCCAATCATATTCAGCGAGAACACAGCCACTGCATCTGTACTTCCTTGCTAATTTATCATGCTACACCATGCTCCAATAACCAGCTTCCCCAAATGTTCAGATCAGGCATCAATCTGGATCAACACATATCCAGTCATAATTCCTTGCTGCTAAAACCCACGTACCAGGAAATCGAGGTGCAAACAGGTTTGTGCACATGGATGCAGAAATTCAGTAATCTGGAGAAGCACAGATAGGAGGACATCTGTAGGCTGGCTGTCCAAGATCAGTTTACTTTCTGCTTTATTTACTGGTTCAACAGTCATGTTTTATGTGTGTGTGTGTGTGTGTTTGTGTGTATGTGTGTGTGAAATAAACACATCCATATATATGCATGTATGTGTATATATATATATATATATGATTTTTTTATTCTCAAGTTTGTGCCTGTACTACCTTCAAATATGCAATTAAATTATTATAAGCGTCACTGTACTATTTAAAATACTACTTACAAATTTCTATACATTTCATTGCATTCCTTTTTAAATAAATTAATGACGTTAATTTTACATAGTATTGCAATTAATTTTAGTTGAATATTCAACCTTAATGAAATTAATATTTAACAGACTTCTGCAATCTGTCCAAGACTGTTTGCTAAAGAACAATTATTCCTACTGCTACATTTGAAGCAAAAATTCCTTGAACTCTGAGAAACTGAGAAAATTAGTTCACAACAGAATATTAGGTCATGTCCTCATACAACGCTCCTAAGACATTCAAACATACCCACACATCTGGGAAGATGTTGCTATAAAAACTCTCTCATGCAAGTAGTCCTTACTCAGCCTTTAGTCAAATTCCAAACATTCAACAAAGCTCATAATTTCCTGAAAAGTCAACATTTTCTTTCAGAGAAAGTGGTCGGATGGTTAGGTGATGACATAGAAATGCTGAAATAAAAATGCTAAATCAAGAATTCCAGAGATAATGCGTACGACTCATTTTGCCATAATATATTTTTCAATAATTTTTATATCTGGTAGCAAAAAACTTCTCATAAGTTGAAAGCCAGTATATGGTTAGCAACAAACACATCTTTTGTCCTATAAGAATTGATTATTTTATCAATGGCTGAATCCTGGGAAATCAACACAAGTTTTCTATCAGAATGAACTGATCTATCTATATGAATAACTCTTTATAAAAATAATTTATGCTTTTGGAGGTCCTAAATTTTCTTACTCTTTGTGTGGTCAGCTCTCATAAATACAAAAATTTATTTAGAACAATTCTGTTCTGAGAAGCTATAAAGATTAAACACTAAGATCTACACATTCATGACATCAGATGCCCACTGTCAGAAAATAGGAAACTTTGGTGCAAACTGCAGACTTGTGGCAAAAATCTATCATTCCTTATCTTTCCAGAGCAAGTAAAGACATGGTAGCATGGTGCAAAGCATCCTATTTTTTTAGGACTGTTAATACTAGCTGATGGAAAATTGTCTTCAGAATTGCTATTATGATTATAAGCCATGCATGGATGTAATGCAACCAAATAAAAATATATTACACTGGTTTTCCTTGTTAAATCACAGTAACTCTCTCCTCTCGACACACTCTGTTTATTTGAGCTGACCTCAAATACCATTCCATTTATGGTCTGTATTTAGGCCTATAAATAGGGTAGTTAAAAGAATTTCTATGTAAAATCTGTAGAGAAATTTAGGACCCTTCCCTGTTAAAAAGAAGAACAGAAGGTAATGCTATTTGAGGAAAGGAAACAGTCACTGGAAATGCAAACTGGACAGTTACTCAGATCCCTTCTTCTATGAGTGAGAGTATTTTTATTCCCTTTTATGCCCGAATAATATTTGCTGTGTCCTGGGCGTGTTCTCCAACCCTCAAAAAGTAGACTGAGAGTAGAAACTGATTTTTCCACTCGCTGTTATTAAGGAAGACTCCTGAAACCTTTACTCCATCCTGGCCAAATGCACAGCAGGGAGCCCACTTCTTTCTGGACCATCACAGTATTTTGTAGCCTTTTTCAATTTTCTTGTCAGCTCACAGAATCACAGTATGGTTGAGGATGGAAAGGGCCTTGCAGGTCACCTTGTTTAATCCACTGCTCAAGCAGGGCCTCCTTCACTAGATTGCCCAGGACCATGACTTTTGAATATCTTCAAAGGTGCAGACTCCACAACCTCTCAGGAAAGCCTGTGGCAATGCTCACACACCCTCACAGTAAAGAAATGTCATGTGGATTTCCCAGAACAGGTCAGGGAGCAATTCCCTTGCAGGTACTTTCTTGCTTACATGCAAACACTTGAGGTGACTCTGCTTAAGCCCTGTTTTGTTGATTATCATAGAATCATTTAGGCTGAAAAAGACTCTAAGATCATCAAGTCCATCCATTAACTCAGCACTTTCAAGTCCACCACTAAACCATATCCCCAAGTGCCACATCTACAGGGTTTTTTAACACTTCCAAGGATGGCAACTCCATTACTTTCCTAGGCATCCTGTTCCAATACTCTTCAACTCTTTCAGTGAAGAAATTTTTCCTAATATCAAAGCTAAATCTCACCTGGTGCATCTTGAGGACATTTCCTCTTCTTCCATTGCTTGTTACCTGGGAGAAGAGACCAACCCTCACCTTGCTACAACCTCTTCTCAGGTAGTTGTAGAGAGCAACAAGGTCACTCCTGAGCCTCCTTTTCTCCAGGCTAAACATCCCCAGCTCCCTCATCTGCTCCTGATCAGACTCATGCTCCAGACCCTTCATCAGCTTTGTTGCCCTTCTCTGGACACACTCTGGCACCTCAATGTCTTCCTCGTCATGAGGGGCCCAAAATTGAACGCAGTATCTAAGGTGCAGCCTCACAACTATGTGTTCCCTTCATTCACATCACCCCAGGCCCTTGTAGAAGACCCAAGCAGCACAGTCCAACCTTGTCTTTTAGCTGCTGTAGTCCTTTTTTGACACAGGCCGAGTCCTAAAGTCCCAAAGCCTCTGGTAAGGTCATTGCCAAATTCTTACTTCCAAGCCTCACCCAAAAGATCTGCCTTGCTACTGCATTTCAGAGCTCTACCCTGTTCACAGTAGTCACTGAGTCTTTGCAATAAAAACTCTTAATGTCCATATGTGGCAAGCATTTGCTGTTTACATAGCCATTAGCCAATCTTTCCAGAAGATTTCTTTCTTGCATGCTATTTTCTTACTTGGGTTACAAGAGCAAGAAACAGAGGCCTGTTTTAACAGGCAAAAACTCAAACATAAAGTCACAGCCACAGTCTTTTTTCAGATGTGCTTTTCATCATAGTCTTCGGGCAACAGAAAAAGCAATATTTTTTTTCTTCTTTCACGGTAAGATTTAGTTTAGATGATCATTTCTTCAGGCTGATATCTACATTGAAAGCAAGATTTAATCAAGAATTACATTGCTTAATGCTGTTTTGCAGAGCTTTGATAGATTGATTCAGCCTTTCCTTAGTCATATGACAAGTGAATGCAATAAAGGATGAATAGTCTCCCTATCTTGTCTCTCCACGTTCCGTGATATTCACACCAGCCTTAGCAAAACTGCTTTTTAAGATCAGTCTAAAAAAAAAGGTCAGAGCCTATCATAAACTACTGTATCAAAGAAATATGCAAATCTTTCCTTGTTCCATATTCTCCCTAGCCTCCCACTACAATTATTAAATTATAGGGTATTAATAGAAACTAAATGAAGCACTCTGAAAAGATGAATTCCAAAGATACAAAATTCAAATGCCAAATAGAGAGCATGCAATTAGGTTCTTAAATAATTCTTATCACAGTTCATGCTAATATTAGCACTTCCAAAAAACAATAGAAAACTGCAATATTCCAAGAGACACTCCATTGAAACAGCATAGTGAGGCACAGAGAAAGAATTTTGGTGAATTTCTGTATTTTTATGTTATTTGCAAATAATACTTACCTCCAGTTACAGTAGAAAAATTATTTTGCACTCCTAAAAGAATTTGTAATATTTATGTGGTGAAAAAAATGTAGTAAGAAAAAAAATGGTTTTTTTCTGAACCAATACAAAAATGAGGTTTTTCTGCTTAGATTTTTCAGAGAGCACAAATTAGCACAAACTTTTTACCTAATTGGGCTCTTCAAGTAAGTATGCAGATACGAGCATTAGTCTCTCCTCATTGCTTTTTAAAACCTTTATGTCTATCCAGGTCCCATAGCCTTACAGATTTTAATGGCCTTAATGAAGAAAAAGAGCATTGTTATTCAATTTGACTCAAGCAGATCTCCATTCAGAATGACAATGTCGCCATTCACAACGTTATTGTTAGAGTTGTGTCATCCTTTCTATTTTAAATCTTGTTGTTCAGGAAGTTTTAACTTGACAGTAATTTTTCTTCCTTGAGTCCCAGGCTTCACAAATAAAGTTGGTTAGTCAGTTAGTCAGTCAGTCAGTCAGTCTGTCTGTCTATTATCTACACACATAATCTACATTCCTGCTGTAAACAATACCAAAAGACAGAATCATTCATTTGGTGAGTTGTTCAGAATATCACTTTACAGAGCTCAAAATCGCTGTTCTTCTAAAAAGTGAGGTTTGGCAAATGATTTACCCACCATACAGTCCAATTAACTTTGATTTCCTGATGACAAAAAAAAAATCTAAGTGTACAGTGCTCCAAAGCAGAATTTTACCGTAACCTGGAGTTAGATGCCATCTCAGCATGATATCAAAGGTTCACTCTAGAGGACACAATTTGCAAGAACATACACCAAAACCCAACAGGAGCAGGAATAAAAGTCTGGTTATTAGTTGAGCACCCTCAGCAGTGCAGCTGTCAGAGAACAAATTATTATATCTAGAAGAAAATATTGCTTTCTAAATGCTGGACAAAAAATGTTGGGAAAAATTGGAAGGTGAGAGGAACAGATGGCTCTCACTCAGACCAGGGCAGGCTGAAGGGAAACCGAAGGATTGAGAGTAAGTGAAAAAAACTAGTATCTGAACTCCCTTTGTTTTTCTCTCCTCCCCCAGTTCTCTCAGAAAAACTAAATAATGTAAAGTTTGGAATAACTAGTATGACTACAGAAGTCACCAAAAAAGCACCACATCCTGGAGAAAAAGCTTTTAGCCCATAAGAACTGCATTCACAGAACCACACTGCTCAGTAAGTAAAAATGGGTTTCTGAAAGAAAAGTACTACTTATCAGTTTAGGCTTAAACCCTTGCCCTAGGGCTGACACAAGAGGTCAGATTAGATACGGACTTTTGTATCCTCCTTCATTTAAGGGGTTCCTAGAATGGAGATTTAAATAATCTCCTCTTCCCTGAGAGTTATTTTTAACATCAGATCACCAATATATCAGCTGTTTTACCGAATAATGTTTCTATACAGGTAGATATATCATTTACGCATATCTATGAAGGTGTCTGACTCGATTTTCTAATCAGAAAGTTTTTTAAACATGATTTCTTGCTCTAAAAGGTGATCACTTTTTCTGCAGAAGTGAAAGTTTCCCGTTTACTAGCTGGCAGTACAGTCAGAATATGCTTAGAGCTGACTAGATGTATTATCACCTGTCAGCTATTTAGGGCTCCTATTAAGTTAGAAGATAGACCCGCACTGAGTCGGGGAAAACTACATCTGCTTTCCAGACATCAAACTGACATTTCCTGGAAAGAAAACACCCCACCTGTTCTCTGTAGTCTTGGGAGCTGCCAATAGGGCAGGCAGACATTACTTTCAGGTTAACAAACTGAAAACAGATTAACGAACATTAAAACTTTGCCACTCCATTATTAACTCCAGTGCGTTACTCAGGACTGGGAGCATTTGTATTAAATATGGCACCTGCTGGAGGCTATTCAAGTGAACAAATCAGACGGAGGAATTAGGCCAGTAACAATTACTCCAGGGGAGGAAAAATGCCCTGACACAAATGGATTCCTATTTTCCCAGTACTTTGACTCGAAACTGTCTTCTCATTGACGCTTAGCACTTTCTTATAACGTGACCAATATTTTATTGATCTGTGAGTCTATTAATCCACGAGCCTGGTTTTATGGGATGTAGCGATGAAAATAGCTGCACGTATGCAGCTTCTTATGCGTCTGTGGATAATCTGTCATACTCACTAGCCTGTATTGAGATGTCATCAGGATTTCAAACAATCTGTTCAATAAAATCATTCGTTCAAATTTCTTATTTTGAATTAGAGCTTCTGAAATGCCTTTAGTGCCGATAAAGGAAGGGGTTTGCTAAGCAACAGTTTCAGCATTTCTTCTTGCGATTGAAATCCTGAGAGCAGTTATAAATACCAGAAAGTAGAATGCCTGGGCAATAGAATATATTCAGCAAACTGATTAGTTATACTAAAAAATTCTGTTGGCAACAAGTGAAATAAATGTAGGCAATGTTTTGCCTATAGCAACCAAAGCAAATTCAAGAAGGCATTTTAGAAGGATTACATAGCATGTAGTCTACTTTGATTTCAAAGACAGACAAATATGTTGCATATCTTAAAAGAATTTAATTTTAAAACATTATAAAAAACCCAACATAAATATATTTGTGAAAATTAGCACACTAACTAGTTAGAAAAGGGGAAAAGAATGTAAATAGGTGTGTGGTAATTAAAGGCAAATATGTTTCAAGAACCAGGAAAGAATTTCTATTTTCATAAAATATAACTCCCTTTTAGGGTTTTAGAAATCAATCTTGCCAATGGATTTCACATTCTAAGGACTGCAAGCCTGAATCACAAATTTGACAGTACCAAATTTCTTGACTGCAGACATGAAGCTATATTTGTGTTTGGTTATTTGAAAACAAGTTTTTTAAAACAAAAAGACTTTTTAGTGCTGTTAAGTTTCTCACCAACACCCTCCCCACCTCCCCACAGAAGCCTTGTTTTCTTAAAATTATCAAGAAGATACTAAGCTATCTCCAGATATCTATCTGGGAAGGGTAGGTGGTAATTGTGATGTTAAAAAACATTTTGAACATTTTGAAACACTGTCTTGTTTACAGCTTCATCATTCTGAGTATCATGTTCTTCAACTGTAATATTGCAATTTTGGTTTCTAATGGATCTGATTTCAGGGTTACACTTGTAACCCATTCCCAACAGAATTTTGAAATACAGCTGAAATGCAGCTCTTCTTGCTGTGGAATTTCAAAGCTTTTAAGTTATTAAAATTGCATGTCTTTCTATATTTACTGTAGACATAATAGATGAAATAATTTCTTTGAGGCAATTACGGTCCTCTGAAGTCAAGGGTTTATTGAAACTGCTAGAGTCTAACCTGAATGTCTTTTAGAATTTGCTCAGAATTTTCTTCTGCTGTCTATCCTGAAGTAAGAAAAATGTTAGCAAATCAGTTGCTATACTGATTGCATGTCTGTGCCAGTAACCACAAAACATAAAATTTAAATTTTCTTTTTGCACGTGATGCTTTAATATAAGGACTAAGGGATAACTTGGTGTTAGTACTCTTCATAAAGAACTACATGCATTTTACTATTTTATATGAATTATGAAATCTTTGTTCAAGGGAGCTCTGAAACAGTAGGCAAGAACTATAACAAAACCCACAAATTTTCCTCATATTTCTAATGAATGGACCAGTACCATAGTTAATTACCGTAGTTAATAAATGGGACAATTTCATTATCTTTTCTACTCAGGAGAACTAAAACCAGAGTTTCTTAGATTAAGCAAACTTCCCAGCTTTCTCATTAATTTGCAAGCAAAAATGATTTTCACTCCTTTTTTCATAGCACAGATTTCTGCACGTAACTGTTGGGACGTAAATTACCTCCAGAGCATTTGCAGAGTAGGGCAAATATTTCTTATTCTGCCATAAATTTATCAACAATGTTTCCCAGAACTTTAAATCCTTAATTCAAGGGCAGAATTCTATCTAGATTCATACTGGAATCCCTTATGATCCACTTGTAACATCTTTGTAGACCTTTAAGATACTTTGATTTTATAAACTCTCTTACAAAGTCTAACATGACCCTGGGTTTCAATTAGGACTGACTTTCTTGGTCAATTAGATTGATGAGTAATTTCATTTAATCATACAATTATAAATTTTAAAAAATCTCTTTATTATACTACTCGATTATCATTCCTTAGAAAGGACTATATCTTGCTTCAGGATAAGGATTGCAAATCCCAATCCAGTACTAAACAGTAGTTAAGAAAAGAACATAAAAATAATTTTGGCTGTTATCTTTGATATTTTTAAAATTTGTCTTGGTTTACAGGGAAATAATGATATTTCAGTTAAGTAGAACTTTAAAAAAAGTGACGGCTTGATGAAAATTTTTCTCTTTTATTTTGAAGGGTTTGAAATTCATGTTTCAAATACATGGAAGGAAATTTTTAAACAAAAAAAAAGTATCACTGAAGAATACTGACATCTTTTATTCAAAGGATGCTGAAAAAAGGATGCCAACTACATCAGTCAAAAATAAAAATATTTAAAAATTTGGCAGCTGCACTTTTCTTAAAGAACTTGATGTAATAAAATAAATAATAATTACATATGTATAATGTTCATATATTATACATTTATATAGAATGGATGTAAATGAATATACAATTCTCTATTTCTCACTATTAAAGTGCTTTGGGAGGTTTATTCTTAGCAGATGTATTATATTGTGTTTGTTGTCAAAAACTGAAGAAGAAATGCTGTACAAATACTAGTCCTCACAAGTCGCAATGAATTATGTTTTACATTTAAGAAACACCAGCTTAGTCTAGTAGATGCAGAATACTTTAGAAATTATCTGAAATCTGCATTTCTAGGATTTCTAGACAATCCTAGAACACTTCAAAATGGTTCAGGCTTGACACTGTGAATACATGCTTGGAATAATTTCAGTACTTAGTGGCATTTTTCCATAATTCTACCTTGACATACCTCTCCACTACAGGCTCGAGTAATGCAAATCCTATTTGAAAAGTCAACATGAAGTTTTCATGTTCCATTACTACTGTTTTAGTGGGTTCTGTTAATCAAACCAGGAAACAGAAATACAACAGTGAGATTTAACTGACTAGTCGCAAACATGCTTACAGGTCTGATTTCAAACCCTGGCTTTACAACAGGATGGATGAAATTTTAGAAAATTGCAGCCACTCCAAGAACCTCTTAAACACAAAATTAGCCAAGGGTTGACTTTTCTCAAATTAATTGATATATTTTATTTCTAATATGTTCCCAAAATCATATGAAAATAGGACTAGAAGAGATGTGACATCTTCCTTTGCCCTTCTTCTAAAGAAATTTCAGACACTACTGTTCAGTTTTTGTGAAAAAAAAAATCTTGCTTTCTGAGCAGTCAAGCTGTCATTTCCAATATTTTTAAAGGACTTTGAGACTGAATTTTACTTCAGAATCTTTTGATATCCAACACAGCTCAGGAAGCTAAAGTGTACTCCAACGTGAAATGCCACACTGTAAAAGAGCCCTAACTCTCACCTGAAGTGAGGCGCTAAGATGCCGCTGCATTATCTACATCTTCTACAAGTACAGTATCTACATCTTCTGTGTTGTTGTGCAGCTTTTCTGTCCTCCTGCATCCCTGAAATCATTTAGAAAACAAAGACTTTTCTGTAGAGAGCTTGAGCTTTCGTTTGTGGGTCCAAATGCTGCATTCCAATATGCTTTTTAGGGACAGCTTTATAATACCCCAAACTATAGAAAGCTATACTGCCAGGCTACGACAGAGGAAGAAGCAGCTTTACAAAAAGGAAAGACCATAAACATACAGTAGACATTGCTAGCCTAGCCCACTGGGCATATATTGTTGGTCACAGCATGGATCTGAGGCTGCGGGGTATATTTACAGCATGGGGTGTGCAGAGCTACACAAACAATCGTGAGAACAGTATATTTTTTTCTTATATGAAATGCATTGAAAATTGACCCTGTTGGGATGTAAATGGGGAACTGGATTGTTGTGGAAATTCTACTGGTTTGTATGCTTTTTAAGTGTTGAATTTTCAAGTGATCAAAAGTGTCTTTGAGTCGCAACAGTCAAAGATGGCAAAGACCACATATTGCTCTAATTCTGGTCTTCATGACATCTTGCAGAGATTAATGCTTGAAAAATATTATTAGAACTTTTTATTCCTTTATCCCAAACTGACACCATATGAAAAGCTTGCCATGATAGCTCTACAATATCTTTTTTTTATTATTATTTTTGAAGCTATACCATGTAAATTAAACTGGGAAAATCACATCAAAGCTAAAAGAAAGAACTAACATGCACTACATGGAGACATTTAAACACCTGTCATATCCTCTCCTCCTCAGGTAGTAGAATAATCACTCTACCTCTTGAAATGTGAATGCTTCAGCCTTTTATTTTACATTGCTTCCTCTCTGCTTCTTTCTTTCCCCAGGGAATTTTTAACCCCCTGTTTACAAAGCTTCTTCTCACATGCAAGACCTTACTATATTACAGCTCCTGTAACTGGTAGGGCACAAGACTTTCAGGGCCTTCTCATCACAGTTTAGTCTAGCAACCAAAGGAAAGGTTGATGGATTTGTGTCTGTTCTAAATATCACCAGGAAACCATCCCTGGCAGAGACTCTTTACACCTGTGAGACAGAGAGGCTCTGGTACTAACAGTGTGTTTCTAAATTAGTTTCTCAATGAAAGATTTGTCTCCAAAAATCTTTTATAACCATTTGAATTAGCCACACTTAACCCATGGCTGTACTATCAATATTGGTAATTTCAAGGTACATATGTATTTCCAGCAAGCACAATAACATTAAATTTTTTTGTGGTGTTGCTTCTTTATTGCAGTAAAACATTGGAAAAAAGTCTTATTTTACAGTCAAAAAACCCCCAAACCTGTATGTGGGTTCCCATAGAGAAACAAGACTTCCATAATAGATAAAGTATAAAAATTGTGTCCTTCCTTTAACTATCAAGAGGAAATATTGTACCACAAGACTAATAAGGAAAAGTTGACTCTATGTCATCATTGATAGAGCTGGACAGCTTAGCATTTACTTTAAGTTGCTTACATGGTAAAATAAAAGTATTGATCATTCACCCATGCCATTATTTAAATAAGGAAACCATGCCTTCTTTCACCTAAAAGTATTTCAGGAAAGGGAATTTGAAATACTGTCCCATTCTCAAATATTGAAACTGAGATATATGGAAAGTTGAAATGCTTGCAAAACTTGCCACAGTGACAAAATCCAATGTGAATTAAACCTTGATGTCCTGACTCTCTAATCGGTAAAGCAATCTGAATAAAAGAGCTGGCAAATAAATTTAGTAGGAAGATGCATTTTCATATAGTCATTTTTGCCAAGGGGAAATTAATCTTATCTTTCTTTTCCAGTTAAAAAATACAGCGAAGATTACTCATCCTTAAAAGAGGTGTTAGCAGAGTACTTACTGGTAATGTAGGAACAATAATACTTGATATATATGTACGGAAGTGTTATGAAAACACACTGTGAAAATACTATTTTTTTCAAAAATTTTAAAAGCTTAATTCCTACTCATTTAAGCACATGTACAATTCTTATTAGAAAAATAAGAAAAAATCCATGATTTACATACGTGGTGTGAATATATGGCTCTAGGAACTTCCACTTGTGAGTTAAATACAGTCACAGCTGAAGGATCTCAGGTTAGATCTTTATCAAATAGTGAGAGCCCTGCCTACAGAGGAGTTGGTAGGTGGGTGTTCACTGTTTCAGAGTTACCCACTGAAAGCTCAATGTATCTCAGAAGCCACAGAAATAGGCACAGCAAGTAAAAAAGGGGTGTATGAATCTTGTGGTGTTTATGAGTATTAACGGTGGACCACACAATAAATTTCCAGGGCTATGCAGAGCTAAATGCTTATTGGAAGAGGAGACTTTGAGCTACAGAGAGACCTCCATCAATAGACTAATCTCTTTTCAAGGCAACTACTGCATTGCTCTTGTCAACCAGTTTAATATCTGCTGTAACTCAAGAAAATGCAACACTCTGGTCAACTGCACAAAAAAGCTCAAAAGCCTCCAGAGCCAGATCTTACCATATGCATCATAATCTCATTTGAAGATCTGTTCTTGTCTCCTCCACTATTTTTGTCAGTGTTACAATCAAAATCTGACAGACCAATATTCTATCAAAGATCCAAATAAGCATTTTAAATGCAAAGTCATTATCTGGAATATTGACCAGCATGAGGTGAGCAGCTAAATACTTGGTCTTGGTAGACTTCAATAATCTCACAAAAATGGCACCTGTCTACAAGTCTTATATACCAGCCTTACTGCATTAAAATCAATGAATTTATGACTGCTTCCAGTAGACGGGGATCTGCCCCAAAGAAAATATAATTCAACATATCATGGTACTGGTTCAAGCATAGTTAAAGACAGTGCTAATGGTACATCAAAAACAGGGGAAAGCTTTTTTATATTTGCCTTAAAAGTACCTTTTATGTTGCAGGAAAAAAAAATTCTTTGACATTTCATTTTCAATCAGAGGCAGGCTTACAGCTGCTAGAGTCATGAATTATTACCTAGGAAAAAATAGTAATGAAAAATTAGTTTTAAAACAGATCTGGCACCTTGAAGTTCAAGTGAGATAGAAAGTTATTTTTTGAATAGTAATTCCTTCAGCACTGCAGCTGTCACGAGGACACTTGCAAAAAGTGATGGGAGAAGGAGTAGGTCTTGTTAATGTACCAAGGATGAGCATAACTCTCTTAATTTCAGTCCAGGTCTCTTTTCATCTGAATGCAGAACAAGAACACTAAACGTCTGGACCAGGGATGGCTCCCACTCTCCTTTGCCACTTATTCCTTCTTTCCACCAAACTTCTGACTTACATATTCATTTGAAAAAATAACGCATGCTTGTAGAGATGGGCGTTCCTCTTTCGGTGTCCTTAAATTTCACATTTTTGTGCAACCTACAGAGTGCTGTCTTTGGGCTAATCCTAAAAATAAGTTTAGAGCATAAATGAACTGCAGGAAAATCCCATGAAGGTGTGGGAGTAACTGACAAGATTTTGTCTTGAATTTCTCAAATACAGCTTGGCTGCTATTACCTGGCAAAGTAAGGGGGAAGTGTATAAGTGTAAACCATGGACCATTTTCCATACAGACTTTATTCTGCTGTTTTATCTGACTCCAAACTTCTTGTCAGGAAAAATATTTTTATTCTGACATTAAGAACTAAAGCCTTCTACACGTCATAGTTTTGTGGAGGTTCTTGATTTATTTGTTTCCCTTTATTTTGACCTCCCTCCTGCTTACACAAACCCTTACTGCAGCCTTCATACATTTCTTAGTGGAATGATTCCCTGAGACAAGCTAAGTGTATCAGCTTAGACTTCACAGAAGCTCTCAATGATAGCACAACCCGAAGAGGTATCTTTCTCTCCTCTACCCTTTCCACCCCCCCCACTTCAGCATACACACTGGATTCTTTCTACACATCCAGACGTAAATGTGGAGTCACTCTGCCCATGATCCTGACCAAAAAAGTGCCAGAAAAACATATCTGCTCCTGAATTTGAACCTTCAAAGAGATTACAACCAAACATGCCCTGCTTAATATTAACTCACATAGAAAAAGTACTACAGGTTAAGAGTGATGCTCAGTAGCTGAACTGGTAGGGTTTGTGTTGGAAGCTAAGGATTTTATCTCACCCTATGGGGAGCCAGTAGGTAAACTAACTCAGTTTTGGAAAGTGTACATCAGTTCTTCAGCAGCAAGGACAGTGATACCAAATTTGTTTGTGGAGATGTATATAGCATATACACAAGTTCAAATAGATGATGTGGAAGGTACAAAAACTTTATGCCCTTCATTAAATTAATATCCTTCTGAGGAGTTGAAAATTTTACTTAATATCTTGGATCCATCTTTTTCATCCATGAAATGATGCACCCATGGTAGCAGCACTGTAATCAGGTTCTTAAGCTTTGCAGCAAGAAAAGGAAATAATGTGAAAGCCATTTCAAATGCTCGATGCTTTTTGATGCTTCTTACAGCAGCAGTTGAAGCTGAAAAAGGAGGGGAAAAAAGTGTATAATGACCAATATCTTTCCTCTGATATACATATAAATGTGACTGACATTCACAGTAATAACCTGCACAGATTGCTTTACTTTTATTACTTAAGTGAAACACATCAGGATGGAACTGGGAGCTTCAGCAAGTTAAAAGGTTGAGATGTATGTAGGCTCATAAACTGTGGAGCTTCTGGATGTGATTAAAAACAGTACAAGGTGTCTGGATTGGAGAGATTTAATTGATTACTGTTCTAATACTTTAGCTAGTTCAATATGCAGATGACACTCTCTGAAATAATACAACCCAATCTTTTCTGAGTAGAGTCCAGTGATAAGCATGACTAAAATTTTCAAAGGCATTCAGAACTTAATGGGAGATGAATGTGTAATTATTCTTCAGACCCTTTGAAAATCTCAGTCTTGATACTTACTACTTATTGATCACAAACTGTAACACACCTGATGTTAGACCATTAAATTACTTGGTTAGATGAAATATTTCAGAAGCCTATTCACAGAAGCCTATTCAAAAACAAACAAACAAAAAACCACAAAAAAAAAAAACAAACCTCCCAACAACAACAATGAAAACAAAACAAAACAAAACGAAAACCCAAAAAAAAACCAATCGAACAAAAACCAAACAAAAAACAAACAAAAAAAAAAATCACAAAAAAAAAGAAAAACAAAAACAGAAAGAGTTAAAATTTCTAGTAAGAAACCCTTATCCCTACACTTTATACACTGCTCACTTCCTTGGAAACAACAGCCTTCTTCCTGACCACAGGAACAATTATAGCAAAATAGATTTCTGGATATGACCTTTTTGTAGCAACAACTGTAATAACCTCTCAGGTAGCATGTCAGGGGTGAGAGGGGAGACAGTTCTCCCTTCTGATTAACATCCAACTGCAATACAAATCTGGGACACTGAAACTGGTGCTCCGGGTAAGAACACTTGATGCACCCATCAGAAAAGGGAAAGGAACCTAATACCCTATAGGATTGCATTGCTAGTGGTGTGGGTCTTTAACTGAACCTTCATCTGGAGGCAAAAGGATCTATATGACACAAGAAATAAATTTCAAGGCCAATTCAGCACTGAACTTCCAATATTTTGTTGTTACAGTTCAATAAAATCACTTTGTGCTACACTCATTTCTGTATAAAATAAAGTGAATGTCATACTTTTTTGTCATATCATTTTTATTTAACAGGTTTTTTTTTTCTATATCCATTAGTTAAAAAAGTTATAACAGGGTAAATCATTTATCAAAATGAAAAATGCTGTACTCCTTGAGCAAGGAAAGGGAGTCTAAATAGAATGTCCCTGCTCTTAAATTAATGGAACCATCTCACATTTAATATTTTCTCTTAAGTAGTTATGTAAGCACTCCAAGATCATTAATGAAGAAGTACAGAATCACAATTTACAGCTGAAGGGCAAAACTGCTTAAAAGCATTTCAAAATCTTGTCATGGCGTGATATAGTCTAGGAAAATAAATGTAAGGATCATTGATCTCCGATATTATAATTAAATGTACATAACACACGACAAGGAGAAAGGACAACAAAGTTCATTAAAACTTGACTTCAAAATGAAGATGCAGGACTAATCAAGCAGATGTAATAGGGAAGGGTCAGGTTTATAACCAAGGAGCACTTTCATGCTAACAATAAGAATTTTCAAAATAGATTTTTTGGTCACTATTCCAATTTTAACTACTAGTTATTATTTATATAAATAATTAAAGTTATTATTAATAAAGACAATTCATTTGTGTGCAACAACCCCAAATGTACCCTTTGGCAGTTCAGCTGGTGGGTAGTGTTATGTTACATTTTTGTCCCTTAGAATCATTGCAGCAGTTCAGTTGTCCTTCGTAAATGCAGCTCTCACTTTGCCATCCAGACACTAATACACACATTCCTAGCTTTCTTTCTAAATAATCCATCAGAACAGATTTACCCAGACTTTCTTAAGTAATGCAATAACTGATCTTTTAATATACAATACATTTATTGCAACCAAAGAAAATTCACAGAATTCAGATGGAATATATCCCAGAGTGTTAATGGAACTTGCAGAAATAGTGTTGGAGTAACTGGCTATTATTCTTCAGAACTAATGGAGAAAAGCAAAGGTCCCAGAGCTGGGAAATGACAAACCATATTACTTACTTTGAAGAGAAAAACATATAAAACAGGCAACCTACCAGAGGAATTACAGAACAGAGACTTCAAATTTGAATTGCCAAGTTAGCTAGCAAAGCAGTCAGTTTGCAACCTGCTACAAAGTCATGCTGAAACATGGTGATAAACAATGGAAATAAGAATTGGCAAAGACAAAGCATGTCTACAATATAAATATTATTGAACATAGGTCTCGTGCTTAGTGTTACTGTACCACTCAACACCTTAAGACACTTCCACATATGCCAGCTAGTACAATAGTGACCCTTTACCAGACCACAGGAGCAACAATCTGCAAGACCAATTCCTCATTTCTCTGCACCACTTGCACAGAAAACTTTATTTTGTTAATGTCCCTTTATACCATTCAAATATTTTACAACATTAGATCACCTTGCATTTGTCAAAAACCAGGCTTTAAATTGCATGCTGAGTACACTAAAAAGACTCACAATGTAAAACAGAAGACGGAACGTGGATCCATCACACTCATGTGGGAATATTCCTATTGGGGGTTTAGGTTTGCAACAGTAACAAAAACAGTCTAAGAACCAATTGTCAGGTTTTGATTCATTGTGGTTTAGGAAGGGCATTTCCCTGACAGTTAGAAGAAGCTTCTCGTGTTGAAAATCAAACAATAAAAATAGATTCCTCTTTGTTCCCACAGGACAGGGGAACTGGAAACCAGTAAGCACAGAAACACAGAAACAGAACAGCCAGGTTTATCAGGAAACACACACATACACAAAAAATCCCTGTTCAATTTAGTCCTTAAGTACTTGGATAAATAATGAGTTCATCTGTTCCAGAATACATCAAAAAGTTTCACAAAATAAATAATTTTACCCATCTTAACAAACATATGTATTTATATATCTTTCAAAAAATTAAAAGTTGAACTCTCTTAATTTTTAAATCCCCTTCTTTTTGTGAACACACATGGCACTTTATCAACAATCAAACAAACCATTTTACTTGTGCTTCTTCATTACATAACCTCTTTTCTGACATATCATATCTTTCTGTATTTGCTACATTTAAATTCTGTGTGTAGGTCCTCAGTCTGGACTAGGGACTCAGAACCCAACTCTTGCCGTGTCGATATGTACAGTGGAAAAATTCTTATGGGGACTACCTTTTGCAGACTGATGGAAGAAAAAAAATTCTTGTCCTTCTTAAAAGCAAGTGAGGGAGATAATTCCAGGCATAAGCAATATCACAAACCAGAATGGACACAGATTATCTATTAAAGCTGTTAAAAAGTACAAATTCAGGCAGGAACAGCTACGCTGCTGCTAACTTAACATCTTGTAGCCCGTTCCACAAGCAACGAGCGTTGCCCTTGCAAAAACTAGAGCATTTGCTCTGTAATTCTATGGAATATAAATGTTTTCTACTACTGGAATTCTGTATCACCTGGCTATAAAAGTCACAGCAGCATGTTTTACTTACATTATTTCTTACCACTATTCAGAAACTTTTTAGTCACTATAATTCATTTTGAAAGCTTCACTTCTGTTAGCTATACTATATTCAATGGGAATATCTAAAAAGTACAGAGATGTGTATACTTATAACTGATTTTAATACAATAATAATAATATAGTTCTTTTTAATATAACACAAAATAATAGTCTAGAATGGTTAGAGCTGATCAGAAAGACCAATAATATAACAAACATAAGAATGCATGCTTGGTTTGGTTACCACCATTGCTGCATCTGTTTTGAAAGCCATATAGTTATGTTGGTAAAAGATTATCAACTTTTTCTTGATTTTTTTACTTTAATAATTATTCTCATCCTAGATTTTAATTTTTCTTAAAATATTATGCCCTTATTATTAGAAAACACAGATTTTCTTCTGAATATTTGTCTGTATTTTCTGAACTATGATTCCAACCAAATATAAGGTACTGCCCTTTTTCCCTAATACTTGCACTTATTCTGTGTGTTATTTGCTTCAGAGGCAAGTAAGTAATCCACATCTGGCACCTCACACCACATGCCACTTTGCATTAAATTCGTAAAGAGAAGGAAAATATTGAATCAGAAA
Source organism: Pipra filicauda (assembly GCF_003945595.2). NCBI lineage: Eukaryota > Metazoa > Chordata > Aves > Passeriformes > Pipridae > Pipra > Pipra filicauda. The sequence goes on along the minus strand of NW_024105087.1, from coordinate 2,253,604 downwards.
GACCTATTAAAAAGAAATGTAAACAGGAATGTGAGAGAGATCCAAGCTAATTAGAATAATATGCAAGAAAAACTGATGCAGGTTAGGCTGGAATCTCAAAAGTGCAATTTCTTAATGGCGTACCCTGGGATTTTATTTTGCTGTCCTCCGTTTCTTTTTCCTTCAGTTTTTCAAGTCAAAATGTAAACAATTTGTGGAACCAAACAAAATCCTCAGTTATTTTTAAATTACTCCTAAATGTTCCTCTATGAGGCAAAAATCAGACCTCTAAAAGCTTTTACTTCGAAGTGGAATAGCATAGTACAACTTCTGGCACTTCCTCATCCACTGGGCAAAGCAGAAGCAGGAGTAATGACACTAAAACAACCCTGAATCCCACATATTGGTGCCTTCTGTAAGTACTTATAAATATATTCAGAGGATGAAGGCCTCACAAAAGAAAATAATTTCCTGACAGTATTGGAACAGAAATCTAAGGAAATCACAGAATTTGCCAAGTCCAGACCAGATCTCCAGAGAGGAAGAGATACCAAGAATATAGTAAAAAAAAAAAAAAGGCAGCGAGTACAGATTTCATTCCAAAAATGTGTATTTTTTTCTTATGAAAATTACCCTTTAGATCTTGAATCATGCTTAAAGTTTAGATTATGTGTGAAATGCCATGCACAACTCAAATGCATTTTCATATTTCATGCAATGAGATAGTTGGAACAGATATACAATACTCCTCTAAATGGATTGTGCTTCTGAAACTCTATTAGAATAAACTTTACATTTATTTTCATCAACGTGGCAGACTTGTCTCATTAACCAGATTCATATTTGTTTTCCAGAAGATTTCAATTGAAACTATTTGGTAGCCAACTCTGAAAAAAGAAAAAGTGTATTAATCACTGCCCTAATGTAGATATATGAGAGCCTGGGGTGCCATAAAACTTGTATTCCCTCTGGTTTGGGAAAACTCTATTAATAACAGGTGGCAGAGCTGTAAGTTAGATATATGTATTTTCCCCAAACAACTGTCAACAAAAACTTTATAGAATATTACGTATAGAACTGTGTTCTGATATCAATACTAAGGTTCTGAAGTCAAGAACTACTCAAGCATTAGAATTCCTTTCAGATGTGCATTACAGTACAGTCACAATCCACACGAGTCCTATCTCCTTTGCTGCACCAAACTGATGGTGTTCACCTTATGAGTCGTTAGTTTGGGTTTTTTTCTCTATTTTCAGTGTTATACTTGGTTACCATACAGTACTCATGCTCTGAGCTGAAGAAGGAATTAGGAATTTCCTCATGAGCTTCTTCATGGGACTCATCACGAGAGTATCAGATGTTCAGAGACATTAGAAAATTTACCTTTGCAACAGCCTCAGGGAGGAATAGGTTTTATTATGGTCATTTTGCTGCTCAGGAGCTAAGGCACTGAGGATCAGATTTTTCACAGTTAAATAGGTACCCAAAAATGCATGAAGCAGTGTGATAGTTTTCCCAAAAAGTGCTAAAGTCCTTCATTTCCAGCACAAGAGTGCTTTTGAAGTTTCTTCTATGAGACTATGCCCATCACCAGCCATGCAAATAAATACATTTTAAAATCTGACCAAAAAGATTAAGGATGAGGGCTTCAGTGAATTGTGGGTTCCAACTCTCAGACATCTTGGATCTCATCTTCAGTGCGTTTGGCATTCTACTAATATTTTGTATGCCTGAAACACAAGCTTCAAGCTGCAGCAGAAATCAAAACATCAGTTGTACTCTGAATCCTCAGCATTTTTGCATATCAACCATCAAGATCCCAAGTCAGGCATCCAAAAATACTGAATACCTCTGCAAATACTTTTACATAAACGAACTATCAGCAAAAAGAAACTCTGTGGAGCTGCTGCGGGCAATTTTCAAATACTTTAACTGTGTAACCATTCTCTCTCTGCAATTCTCATCATCATGTGCTACATACCTTCTAGCTTCTGCAAAAAATGGAGGAGTCCTGGCTGCAATTTCTGAGTCTCTTGTACTGCATGAGGCAGCAATTCTCCACAAAGATTGCACAGCTGAAGACCACTACTCCACGTATATATGCAGAGGCCAATTTGTATATGTAATGCAGCTGATGTGCAAACTACAAATCACTTGACTTTGCGACTCCAGCAGGGTTCTTTTAATTCTTTGCAGACTTATTGGTGGGGGCTTTTTTTGTTAGTGTTTCAGATATTAGAAAGAATAAAGAGGAAAAAAAAAAAAGCGAGACTGTCCTCGTGATTTAATGCACTGACACTCCAGAGTTTTTAACAGGCAACGAGCCATTTGATGCCCTACATACATGCAGGTGATCTTGATCATAATTTCCATTATAAGAAGGCAGAATTCATGGTCTCACCTTTGGGTTAGATGTGCCCAAACCAAACTTCAGGGTTCCAGAGTCCTCAGAATAAAACTGTGACTTCAAGTCAATTTATTTCACTTATAAATATGAAGTAAATTTTGCTCTCTATCTAAACAGATAGCCTTAAGATAACTAAACATTTATTTTTGTTATTACTTTATTTTTCTTGACATATATGAGTTATCCTGAAATAAGGTTGTATTTGTAGTAGTAATATAAAGTTAGGAGAACAATCTCCACACGTGGAATCCAATCCAAAATCCAGGACTTGCAACAATTTCTTAATTTATTTTTGTCTAATCTTGTATAAATGAGCTGAAATATTCCACCATACAAATTCTCATATTACATTAGAGATGAGCTGGATTTTTACAATTATATAAGTGGTAATCATGCAGTGTACTTCTACTAGATTTTGTAATTATTACATCAAATTAAGTTTTATCATATACTAGGACCTCGAAATTTGAAGGACATATGAGGACATTTTTGTTCCTGTAAAAGTAATAGCTTATCACATTCATTGCAGACATAGATGTACAGAAAAAATAATAAACAAGGAGTCAAAATTGAAAGCAATAGAGAGTTCTGAATACTCTAATAAATTTGCAGTGCACTGGAAGGATACTTCAATTGTTGGCTAACACAGAGACAGAGAGTAATCATAAGCATATCTTCAACACTGAAATATGTGTAAGGACAATAAAACTATATATATTCTTTTGTTCAACATCTTTGATGGAGAACTATCATTTAGAAATAATATATAATAGCTCTATAATGTATAATATATAATTATGTAAATAATTAGTATAATCTTGAGATGAGATGAGGGCTATTAGTGGCAGTGGATACTTTGAACCTTGCACATTTAGTCAAAAAGACCAATGACATCCAATCAAAGTTCTTTAAAATGAATTGCAACAAACAATGGCAGCACAGCTGCTATTAGAATTATAATTGAGTTTAGGAGGGAAACAGCAGCTGAATGCAAGGCAGATAATTAAGGAGCAAGCTTTTGTTAACACTATCAGTAGGGTCATGATTCTGCAGACTGTGAACTTATTATGGCTGAACAAACTAGTCTCTTTTTATAACTGAGGTGTATTTCTTCTTTTTATACCAATAGAGTATATGCTGTCTACTAGGTAACTGATGACTTATTTATTTAAAGCTATCCATTTAGAGAATGATAAGCATTTACAGAATCTAAGATTACCATGGAAACGTTATTCTTAAACGCTGAGGATTATGGGAACAATTGGTTATACAATTGGATGGCTAAATAACAAGTCTCTGAGAATGACAAAGACTGTAGCTACAAAATTACATTAAGTAATTTCTCTCTTTCAGGCTAATATACATTTTATGGTAACCCAGCACTGAAAGGGAAGCAATTTACCTTCCATGGGTAAACAGTGAAAAGAAAACATTTAAAAACATTTATAGTATGCAGGCAAAAAAAAAAAAATATGGAAATGCAAGTTCTTGAGGTCCTAACACCTAACCCAGGTGCTAGGGAATTACAAAACCCAAGACTTGGAATTAGAGAAGTGACCTAAAATTTATATTTCTTATTGTCTGTTGACTAGTGTTGGAACAAAGGTTACCCACGTAGAAAAGACAAACAAACAAGAATCACCAAAGAATTCAGTCACTTCGAGCTTAGAACCACAATCAGGCAATGCGAGATGCTTGACCATTCATAACCACAAGTCAAGGTTCAAGAAATAGAAAGAAGGTCATTAAAATATCAACAACATTACATGCTCTTAGCAATATCAGGGTTATAATATCATCTTTTCATAAAAACTGCTAGTCTTTAAACAAACTGAAGAGTATGTCTACCAAAGATGTTATCATTACCATTGTACTAGTAACCCCTTTAACTCGTGAGGCACAGACTCAGGATCTTTGGATTAAGACAATCCTGCTGACAACATAGGTCATTTCACTGGCAAATCTAAATTTGTTAGGCACAAATGAGTAATCCTACTTTGGAATTTCATTGACCTCAATGTGTAAATAAAGCAAGCAGAATGTGTCTGACTGGCAGCAAGCCATTACTCTGCTATGCGCAATAAAAACACTAATATGTCAAAGGGATTTTAAAAATATGCCTTGATATTTCAACCTGCTGGAAATTCTGGTTTTGACCCTGCAACCTCCTGGAATAATAGAACAAAAAAGTTTTAAAAAATATTTTAACACTACTAAACACTTGCCTGTAGCAAAGTCATTTGCAGATTTCTTGTTCCTGGTTCTGGACCTTCTAAGATCTTGTTTCACCTCACTGTGGAAAGAGTAAGCAAAAGCTAGTCCTGATTTGAAACTATTTTTATCTCTGTTTCTTCAGGAAATCCATTCCCAGCCTCAATATAGAGAAGCTTAATTTGGTCATTATTACAATGGAACTCAAATGTGCCTCAGTAAAACACAGCAATGGTAACATTTCTGCCCAGTTCCTTTTAAGGGAATCTGGAAAAGAACAGGTACCAGCCACGAATAAAAACATGCTCGTCTGCTCATCTGCATAGCATGTTGTGATCTATTTACTTGCAGATTAGCTCTCATCATATGTCAGCAGAAATCTGAAGCACCTTTCAAATTTCATAAAAAGTACTGTCGATAATTTACTAAAACTTTCCTAATCCTCTCTTCACATTTGTAGTGGGAGTAAATGCACAGATATATACCTAGAAACATAAGAGATAGAGCCAAATGGAGGTGAAACAAACCTGTAGGTTTTCTAAAGCATATTATAATGGTAACTAGTCAAGCCAACATCTGTCAAGAGTTATGACTGAAGAATCTGAGTATTTCCCAACTTTCACTCTATTTACAAAGGAAATTTTAGAGGAAAATTTGACTACTGTCACCCATGCCCTAAATGTATCTAGCAGATTTGGTATCCTGCATAATTAAAAACCCTGACTTGTAGTAGCCAATGAATAGTTTCAGGATTACTATGGATAAGGACGACCTTCCTGAAAAGATTCTAAAACTAAAACAAACTTGGAGTCCTGAACTTTCCTGTTGTAGGTAAATTCTGGACCACTCTTTTGAAATGGATAGTTTCTCTATCTTTTTAAAAGTGCTGTATATCACAGATTAAAAGATGCCTGAATTTGAAATTTTAGGAATTCCATATCTAAGAAGTATAAGGAATTGTGGAAATAATTAATGGGCTAACATTTATTTTCTGAACAGTTCAAAGAATTGGTGTGATTGAGATGTGAATGAGGTAATGGGGTATAAAATGCAAAGTTAACGTTTTTCTAAAGGCCATTAATAAATATATTTTTTAGCACCTTCTTACTGGAAAACCTGGAAGCTTTCTTCAAGATGATCAGATTTCATCAAGGCAACAGCACTGTCCCTGTAAAGCAAGGCCTGTTTTCCTAATCAGCCTCTACAGTAACCATTTCACAGTTAGCCACTTCAAGGACTTGGAGCCTAACAGAAAATCAACATTACCTCCTTTTAGCAAGAATTTTTTTCTACTGAATTAAAATCAAAGCGTGTTGCTATGATTGTATATGTTGTTATGAGCACCACTGAAGACGGTGATGCAGAGCTGAGAACAAGCTGGAGTTGCACCATTTTCCAACATAATTAGATACTGCTCTAACACAAGGCTGATATATTTGAATCCTTGAACATACAGAGCCCCCTAAGAGAAGTATGCTGCTCACCAATCAATGAAATTAGCAAGTTTTGAACATCTTTAGAATTTCTTTCTCTCCAATTGGATATGGCTTTTACAGTTCTTCAGTTATAATAATGATTTCAAATATTTTGCGTGAGTCTCACCGTTGGGATGTCTACCAGAAGCAATAAACTGCTCTAACCAAATCCTCTTCACTCCTGTCACAATTTCCTAGTACTTTCTCCATAATACCATCATAAAACAGCAGAGCCTTCAAACAGACATGTCCAAAATTCTCCTGCTGAAATACCTTCTACTTTTACATGATAGCCTGATTCAAAGCACAAATGTTTCCTGTTTACACTGAGTACAGTTATGATAACGGAAATTCAGCATTTCAATAAGAAAGTAGCTTTCAAAAGAATAAACAGGAGTGCTTTTTCCCCCTATGTAAAAGAGAAAAATAATCAGTCTTGCTAACTAAATAAGCTTGTAAAATTTAATCTGATATAGTAGAAGCATTTGCAGCAGCTAGTGGACTTCTTGGTGGAGGCCAAAGTGTCTGGAAACAGAATCAGCATATTGGCAGGTTCTACCTAACAGCTCACTGCCTTCCTCAACTGGTCTGATGTCCCATCAAGGATAGGTGAATATCACTTGTGTCATTGACTTTTTTTTTTTAAAATTCCTCTCTTCAATCAAGAATGCATGTTTGGTTCTCTCATTCTTGCAGGGACATTAAGAGGCAATGGAAGACAGTTACAGCAGTGGAAAATTCTGGAGATTCAGTTTTCTTCCTGTCTTTTGTTTTCCACTTTCTTTTTTTGAGAACTTTGAGGGGCCATGATTGAAAGTTCTGTAGTATTTTGGATAATATATATATGGAGGATACCTACTTTCTTGCACAACTGCAATGGGTGTCATGACAGACATGCATTATCTATTGGCATCTCGACAGTGGATGGTCAAGGCACCAGCAGCATTTCACTTGAACAGATATCAGTGAAAAAAGAATTTGGTCTTCATGCTTTCATTACTATGAAATAATGTAATAATGTAGGAGGGATAAAAACCAAGCCTGATTTCCTTTGTCGTTGTGGAAATAAAAAATAGATTTTCTGGTAATCAGAAGTTGCTTCAAAATAACTGACGTGTGGCTAAACATGGAAGCCTTCTTAATAGAATAGAATAGAATAGACTAGAATAGACTAGACTAGACTAGAATAGAATAGAATAGAATAGAATAGAATAGAATAGAATAGAATAGAATAGAATCGATTGGGTTGGAAAAGACCTCCGAGATCATCGAGTCCAACCCTTGGTCCAAATCCAGTCCATTTACTAGATCATGGCACTCAGTGCCACGTCCAATCTGCGTTTAAAAATCTCCAGGGATGATGAATCCACCACCTCTCTGGGCAGCCCATTCCAATGCCTGATTACTCTCTCTGTAAAGAATTTTCTCCTGATATCCAACTTAAATTTCCCCTGGCAGAGCTTAAGCCCGTGCCCCCTTGTCCTATTGCTGAGTGCCTGAGAGAAGAGACCAACCCCCACCTGGCTAGAACTTCCCTTCAGGTAGTTATAGACGGTGATGAGGTCACCTCTGAGCCTCCTCTTCTCCAGGCTAAAATGCAATCTAACAAGATGATTTTTCAGCTGAAACCCAAGTTTACTCCTCCCTTTACTCCTAAACAGCAATTTAATGAGAGCTTGCTTTCCATAGTGATGTAACTGCAACTCCACTAAGTGGTTAAGAGCAAAGCCTGGAAGTTGAATGTCCCTGATCATCACGCCTCACTGCCAGTGAGCCCTCAATGGATGTGGTGCTCTGCAAAGCCCATTCAGAAGAGAATGACTTCTGTGTGGAAGGCTTACAGTACACAATACAAACCTACCAGAGTAATGAGATGTAGTACAGCACAATAATATTTGTCACTTATATATCAGTTTATTATTTTAAAACACCTTATGAATATTAATCAAGCAACCTCTTCAATATCCCAAGAGGTAGGATAACACCTACTGTTAGCAATATTGTGTTGTGTGATCTATAGCTCCACATATAATTCATAATTTAATAAGATTTACTAATGACCTTGAATTCTATTCAGATTTTCCTTCTATCTTCAGCTGCATGAAACTGAAGCCCAGAAACTCAAATATATTTAGGCATGCTACTTCCATTGATAGCAGCATAGGTGAGGCAGATGACCTCTGAGAATCTGAAGTGAAATACTTTCATGACATGCATTAAAGGACGGGACAAGCATTGTGTTTCCCTTTTTCTTTTTCTCTGTCTTCTTTCCCAATGGGAAAATTATGTGGCAGTTTTCAAAATTATTTTTCATTTATTTATTTTATGTCTGCTGTGCTTCACATGTTTGATATTGAGGCAAGGTTAATGACATGCAGCTTGCATTTGGAATTGAAAGTGGAGATGTTTAAGGTTGTTCCTAGATCCTGTGGGTATATGGTAGATATTGCCAGAATATACAAGAGATTAAATGATGCTTATCAAAAATCAATGTATACTAATTTTTACTATCTGTGCAAATTTTATGGGTTCACAACAGTAGAGGTAATGCCTGCATTTTGTATATACTAGCTACCCAAACTCAAGGTCAAATCCTAAATTACTTCTTGAGGCAAAACTCTCAGGGAGTTGATTAATGTTTTGGCTGTAGTAGCACGTTAGGTTTCACCTTATGCAATGATTATATATGAGCCATCACTGAAGTCTTGTATGGAATCAAGGATGCTTGATTGATTCATTTAATGTCTGTAAGATGTTTCTATTTAAAAGTACTTCTAAAAACTCTAGCTGTAATTAAAGGTAGGACAATGGCTGCCCCTCCCCATAGAGAAGCATAAGATGCATTGGATCAGTTAAAAAGAGACTTCAAATGCATTCACCACATTTTGTGACAGATCTGTAAACTAGATATGTGCTAAAAAGAGATATGAGACAAAAAATGTTAACACAGGTAAAACATCTGATTAGGCCACAGGGGAACTACAGTCAGAATTTGTTTCTATTGATGATTTCTTTGTGACTGTTGGTAAATCCCTAATTTGTCCATGCCTCTATGTTCTGGTAGTAAAATAGACATAAAACCTCATCTTTTGTCAAGGAATTATGGTTAAATTCAACAGTGTCTGTGAGGCATTCAAAAGCTTCTAGCATGTAGGGGTGGTCAAATAAGATTTTCCTTGACATTTTTTCCCCTCTCATGGCTGAGAACTAGGCTACATCATCCAGGCAATTTGTTTATGTCTGGAGGCTCTCAGAAGGCTTGATCTACAATGTGAGTGTGGCTGAGTATAGTGCATATCTCAGATATGAAGCATATTGACCAAGGAAGTCATTGCAATTGAAGAAAGAATTAACTGCTCTGTTGGAGGGCTTCATAAACTCGTTTGTTATTACTGTTACTCCACAGAGCCCCAGCTGTCCAGCACAATCTCCTTCTGACTGTATGGTCTGCTGGGAGCTCAAAAACTCTTCTACTGAATGATGAGTCTTTTTGGGTTTGGGTTTTTTTTTTTTGGTTCTGGGGGGTTTTTTTCCCATATAATAGTGCACTTAAAAAAACATGTTGGGAGCTGTTGTACATTTATTTACCATAGTGGGTTAATCTCATCTGGGGAGGTATAGAAATCCAATCATGAGTGCTACAGTATGTACGCTAATTGCCAGGATAAAACCAAATGAATAATTACTTAACTTCAGAATGAGGCCTGAGGGAATTTTTCTTTAATAAAGGTTTAATTCACCAGTGATAATGAATGCAATCTCACATACTACTGAACAACACCATTAGCATAATGGCTAAAATACAAAAACTATAATTAGAACAAAACAGAAATGTTAATTACAGCCACAAAGGTACCAAAGAAAAAAGGGAGTTTTCCTTTACTTGTCAAATGGGTTCCTGCCTGTGTAGCTTTAGTAATCCTTGTGAATGGGTCATCAATTCTGCTCGAGTGACTGACAGGCAGAAATTAAAAACTGAGGCTTTCTTTGCCTTTTGATTCCAAAGGGGACTGGAATTCACAAAGGAGAATTAAACAGTTAATAGTACAGGTGAGGACAGTAAAGACTGTACCTCTAATCATAAAGCTTAAAAATTAGGCTCCCATGCATCTGAATCCCACAATTTCTTTTCACACAAAGGCAGCCCCATCGTGTCAGCTCAGGAATATTAGATCTCTTCCAGGTTTATTTACTACCCCCAGGCATATTTGCTGCACACAGCACCGGGTAGCTGGACAAGGAAACGTGGGAGCCTCTTGGCTAGGCAGCTGCTGAGAAGTTTACTGATAACAAGCAGCTTCATTTCCGGCACTAACAACAACAACCAAAGCTCTCTGTACATGAAAATTTGAACAAACTCTTGTATCTCGCTTAAATGAAACCTGTGAGATGTCCTCATGGAAGAGCATTCTTTTGTGCCATTTCTGGTGTGCATTTTCTCTAATCTCAATGCTACCCAAATATTAAATTTGCAGATTCAAGAACTCAGAAGTTATAAAATATGAGAAATAATGTTGCATTTTTCTCCCTTACAGGACTTAGGGTATAAAATGGACATTAACTGAATGGGGAGCTATTCAGTTTTTCTTTTTATCATCATCCTTCTGTGTTTGATTCCAGACCTTATTTAGCACACATCATCAAAACCCTGCACTGAATACAAAATTACCAATTTCTTCATAGGCTTTTTTGTGGTTTTCTCAGCTTTTTTTTTGGTGGCGCTCTCAGCTCTCACTATAATTAATCTATCCTCCCAACACCTCTAAGAAATCATATAATTGAAGCACAGAGAGATGAAGGCCACTTTGCTAAACATTCACTGAATTGGGTGCCTGCTTTGATACAACTAAGTTGTAATTCATGCAGCAGTGCACACATTTAAAATACAGCCCCTATCAATTTCTGCTTTGTACGTGATCTTTCAGCATGTCCATAAACAGAAAATATTTGTAAAAGAGTCTGTGAAAACTCATACGGAAGACATCTGCCAATGATCCCATTAGAACATGGTGGTGAAAGTAGGAGAGAAACTCAGTGGCATTTGGCCACCTGAACCCCTTCACCCTAACAGTTCTGCACCTTGTGTGACAATCCCTTCAACAAATGAACAGACAATCAAAAAGGGTGAGAAAGAAGAAAGAAAAATAATAATAATCTGAGAAATCATATAAATTTTTGTTACTGTGCTTTCTAATTGCCTTCCACGTTGGAGAACCAGGAGGCAGATGTTGGTGGGAATGATGCTTTTACTGTTCACCTAACACTGCTGCCTTAAATATTTATACCTGAACCCAATCACAGTTCTAGCAGGGAATAAACCTGCCTTATGATGAATGCAGTCAGTGGCTGTTTGGTGAGCCTGGGCTGACATGTAGCTATGAATATGGCACTTTCACTGAGATGTCCAGGAGAGGGTTTAGTAAAAGTTCACTGTGCAGTAACAGCAGTGATGAAAGCACTGATGCTAAAGCATTGGCTAAACCACCTCAGGGGGAGGAGACTCAAAATCCATCTGTTTGAATAGATCTCTCACCACCTGGCTATACAGGATATGATAGCTTTCCTGTTTAAGCTGGACAATCTCAGCAAAAAAAGTATTCAAGTTTCATTAGATGAAACTGGAAAATAACAAAATCCCAGAACTATGATATGACTCTCTAATGTTGTAAACAGGATGCTCCTATGAGTGGCAAGAAACCTGGATTATGTTTCTCTTCCTGTACTTTTCATGGTGGCTATTTAACAGGGAATGCATAGCAACAATTATTACAGTATGGACCAGAAACCCAATGCCTCTTCTTCCTAGTCCCTTTCTCCCCTAACTGCAACACTAGACTTCTGCTGACCCTAGATCTGTTTTTCTAGTCTAGTGATTCATGAAGTCCTTTCTGCCTAGCAGAACAAATTCTACAGGTCATACAATCCAACCCACCTAACCAGCCTCTATCGTAATTATGATATTAATCCAAGATGCTGAAAACACAGATTTGAATCTTTTAAGGTTAAGCTAAGCATTGGAATTTGAAATACCATGTTCCAGGAAAAAAAACCAAACAAATAAAAACCCCAAATGCAAAACAAAACCCCAAAATAAACAAACAAACTAAACCCCAAAACAACAACAACAAAAACACACAAAAAATAATCCCACAACCAAAACAAAGTATATTAACTTGATAAAAGGAAAAACTTATTGACTATGAAGGCTGTCAAGGAGGAGAAGAGTTGCAGTTTCCATTCCTGCAGTTTTTCAGGATCATACTGGATTAAATGCAAAGCAACCTGATGTGACCTCATAGTTCAGCCTTCATTTAGCAGGAGGTGAAACAAGAGACCTCCTGAGGTTCCTTCCAATCTGAGTTATTCTATTCTCTCACAGGAAAAGTGAATGGTGGTCTTCCTCATGAGTTACTCTGTGAAAAAATCAACAATTAAAAGCATATCTTATGAGGAATTCAGAACTACCTGCAGCAGACTAGGAACGCTTACCAGACAGGGTCCTTCACTCTTATCCATCTGTCTCATTCTTTCACAGTGTCTAGAGAAGCTATTTACAGGCAATTTCCATGCATAGTTCTTGAAATGGATTTCTGTTTTCTTCTTTTATCTCAGTAATTCTGTTTTTGAAGACATGTTAGCCTTACTAAACAATAAGAATATTTCTGTTTCAGCTGATTTTTATGCTTCAGAAATTACTAGTTTTTAATTTTGGGTAGAAATGACCTATTAGGCTAAACTGCCCACTCCATCAGAATCCTGAGCAACTTTAACAAATTTAAATTCACTCTGTTTAAATTATGATGCACAAAGCTAAACAATCTTCTCATATGAATTTGTCTTTCATGCAAAGTAAGGTTTTCTGGAAAAAAAATGCTGTAAAACTAACGAAAAAGAACAAAGGAACAGCTGTAAGTCAAGAGTTCTTATGCCAACACACTGTTCAGCTGGGTTCCACATTCATTTCCATCCCCCATATCATGCTGATTACAAACTTAGATGCAGTTCTAATGCTTTCATTTAATTCATTTTTTCCATATTTTAAATTCATTGTATTTAGCGAACATTCAGTTTGAAACATGCAATATCAAAAGAAACCCCCACAGGTGCAGGGAATTTGAATAATCAGGTCCACATGATCCCTGAACCTCAATCCACTAAAGTCTCCCTGGGACCATTTTAAATGTGCAAAGAAAACAAATGTCCAAATTACTCTAAACAATCGTGAGATAACAGATGAAATAAGGCAGATGATTAAAATATTGATACTTATATTACAGTAATGCCCCATAGAGAGAACAGCTCTATTGTGCCAGGCATAGTACAAGCACACAGGATGGTGCTCTGCCCAGGAGGGTTTACAGTTCAAACCTTGATTTCCCATCAACCTCCCTGTTATAACATCATGTCAGGAATAGTCAAAACCGAGTGTTGGAAAGAAACAGAAATATGAAACAACTATTCAGGTTGCCCAGTAAAACTGCAGCAGAGCTGGGCACAATTCCCAAACCTCTATAGTTCTGTTTCTGTGCCCTGCTTCCCAGACCTGACTGTAAACTAATCTGTTTGTATGTTCTTCTGCCATCCATGGCAGCCAAGCACTGGCTGGCTGCAACACATTTTCCAGCTTTGTAGGTGTTTCAGTTTTCCACAAACTACTAATTCATGTGTCAGAATTACTTTTGTTACTAGATTCTCCACAGTGCTTCTTAATTTTATAATGGTTCTTTTAATTTCTTTTTTTGCAAAACCACAAGTTTTCAAATTCACAGTTTGACCTACCATAACCTAAGGCATCTCAAAGATTAGGAGCAATCTTTAAGGTATCCCAAAGATTAGGAGCAAATGGGGATATGTAAAATGAACAATGTGATGCGCAATCTTTTAATAAATTCATCTTCTGCACTCAGATTGCGCAATTCATTTGATGTATTGTTGAAATACAGCCAATGGCTGAAAATAAAACAAAGAGCTGAAGGACGGCTTTCTCCTGAAAACTGGCATAGTCTGAAAAAATAAGTGTCATAAAGGAAAACTTGTGATCTGTTTGAAACCTTTAATTCTTTGGTATGTTGTAGGACATACATGCTAATGCACTGTTGAAGATACAGCAGTGGAAAATCAATAGCCAAACATCTGCAAGCATCCATACCTACATTACAAATCTGATTGACATATTGGGAGTAGAATATTCAAACAGTTTCTCTTGACAGTTTTATCAATGGGCCTTAAAGTGCTCACAGTTTCATATCTTTTATAACTGTACAGTTAAATATGATTATTTTCTATTACAGTAATTTTTATGTTATCTATTTACCTTCTAACTGAAAATTCCTCTCACTGAGATGGGTGGAAAAGAGAAAGACTTTGCCGCATGATAACAAATATGATCTTGATTACTCCAATGAATGAATTCGTTTACCGCAAGGACCGCTCTATTGAGGTGAAGAAATTTTATGCAACCTAATCTTTTGTTATCAGCTAAAGGCTTTACAAGCTAAAATACCAAGTAAAGGTCTATTGAAACCAAATTTGAACTAGAAGGCATCTGTATAATGCACATGTCCTTATTTGTATCCATATCGCAGGCAAAAAAATAGCAGAGATGAAGAAAAATATCTGATCATACACTGTGCTCCTTATTTATCAAGAGAGTTTCTTTAGATATGGTTAAACCACTGCTACCTGGTGTATTGTTGCAATATATCTAATGACTGAATACAGCACACACCCAGTTTGCCTGTAATGCAACTAATAACTCTCTCTTTTTTGCTGGTCAAGTAAGAACCCAAACAGCTAATTTCCTTACTCTCTATCCGTAAGCCAGGATATATGTATTGGTTTCTAGCCATGTCAGGCCATTGCCACTTGTATTTACTCAATATGCCAAAAAATTTCATTACACAGTACATTTTGTTGCAACTTCCTCTTAGACTTTTTGTTTGGGAATCAGGAGGGAGAGTTAGGATGGTAAGGATGTTTGGATCTGAATTATTTCATAAAAAGCAAGAAAAGAAAATTATGATTCCTCTCTATATTTACTCCATTACACAAGACATTCTCCTTGACTCGGTACTAAGCTCTTTTGAAAATCTGCCAGGTTCCTAAACATGGATTTAGAAGCCTAAATTTAGGCTCTTGAATCTGAATTGTATTTGCCTGCAAGGTACGCAATCTCAAATTCACCCTTAGTATCAGGGAGTGCAGTTTCTCTGGCTTCACTTTTGCTATCAGAAAATAAGTTTATTCAATCTTGAGAATGTACTTTACCACCTGTCAACACAAATTTTTGGTTAAGATGTTTTTATAATGAAGTGTTACCACCTTCCACTAGTTTCCAAGTGAGCCCGACTTTCTCTTGGAACAACCAAAAGCTTTACAATTAGCTGTTGTTGGTTCGGTTCTTTTCAGCGACGTATCTTGCATCTCTACTGATTGCTGGGCTTTGGAAAGAGACTAAACATGTATTTATTGACTAATCAAAAATACAGTAAAAGTAGAAAGACACAGCAATATTTAAAATCTAGCTGATTACCCTTTGGTGGCAGATGACTAACAGCTTACCTCAGCAAAGCAAAAATTGCTGCCAAAGGTTTCTTCATAGAAATAATCCTTATTTATTATCCAAGTTCACAGCTGTATACACTGCAGGCAGTAACTAAAAACACTTAAAAAGCACGATGCTAAAAAAACAAACCCCAAGCTTACGTGACCATGATGCTTATTAAAGGTCCAATTCTTTCTCATTAAAACCAACAGGAAGGGCTCTGTCAATGGTTTTAGTGGTAAAGGAAGTCATCTCACAGAAGATATTCAGACAAAGTCATAAAACTCCATTCTACTCATTAGCAGTAAATGTGTGATTTTCTCTGACATGAACAAGGAAGGTGCCAAACAACTCAAAAAATATCCTTTCTCAAAATAATAAGGCAACAATAAAAGCTGTTTTCTGCCCCCCAAGCATATGTGGACCCCCAGCTGTCTAAACTCTAGTATTTCTTTCAGAAAAAACGAGATTATACACAGCTGTTCTAATAGTTCTTTTGGGGCTAAATCAGCAATCTTTACGTGGAACAGTATTTTTATAAGATCTATTAAAAACTCACTTATTAATAATCACTATTAACTCTGGTAAAACGTATGGAATAAGACCAGATGAGTTCACTGAGCAATTCAACCACTTAACATTGTTTACTTGAAGGGAAGAGCACAGGGAAATAATCTACTTTTCCTCTCCGTGCACCCCATTTTCCCCTCTCATGGTTTTTATTGGTCCTTCCTGTGCTGCAGTCTTCAATGTTTTCATACAGTTTACAGGAGCCAAATACAAAACCAAGCAAGGTTAGGTGACAAAATACCAGCCAGTGATTTGAAACAGACTGAAATGAGGTAGAATTAAACAGATTCTATTCCTTTCTTCTTGTATCACTACTACAGAAAACAATTGCCTTTAAACAAAAAGTTTTGATCCTCATTTCCTGACACTGGATGCCTGTGGCCCTATCAGGACTGGAAAGAGGACTATGACACTGAAGATTCACCTGCCAGAGCCAGTAAAACAGAGAAGAACAGAAAGCTCAGGAGTCTGGATGAGGAAATAAGCCTCCTCTGACATAAACTGAAAAACACTTGTCAGACTGAGTATGGAAACAAAATTTAGAATAAGGAAAATGTCTTGGACACCTTTGTCAGTTCGCTAAGGTTAAACCTGGTGAGTGCCTAAGAGCTTCCGTGCCACAAAGTCTCCCAAAAAGGGAGGCAACTGAGGGTGTAGCTGATGACCCAATCTGCTCAGAGATCCAACAGAGACCTCCGAATGAATTAGCAGGCTGTCTTATATCATGCAGCATTACCAGCTCAGCTTCCAGAAACATGATGACAGTTGCGTTAAGTCTGAACTAATTAGCCACGGCTCCCAGCAAGGCTAGTTTGTCCAGGTTCCACATGTGTGCTGACGTGGTGGTATTGTCCTGGTTGAAGAGCTAACCTTGCAGTGCTACAGACTAAACTCCATCATGCAACAAAAGCAGCCTCTGAAGTAACACACACACAAGACATTTAAGATCTTAAAAGTCCAACCTCCTGTTATAACCCATACCGAAAAAATATATCAAGCAATGCTGTTTATGAATGAGAGGTGATGGATGCACCAGAAATGTGGCCTACATGGATTACCATGACAGAAATCAGTAGATTATGAGGCATTTGTTTTCAGGCATGGTAGCATTGGCAGCCTGGAAGCCATTCACCCACAAGCCCTCAGTATAACCAGAATTACATATGTGACCAATGTATTGGTACAGCTGTGTGTGTTCTGTGATTACCCACACCACATCAGTCCAATACCTCAGAAAATTTAGATACAACCATACAACCTCCTCTGGGAGGAGGTCCCTAGAAAGGTACCATTTGGCATCATGGCAAGGAACTAACTGGGATCCCTGGGGCAGTTGGAGTCCCACAATTTGAAGATTCTTTTTTAAATTCAAGTTACAAAGTCTTTTTATTATTGTGTTGGTCTCCTGTCCTGATCCTTCAATTCAGTTCTTTTTCCAGCAAATTTTCTAGTTCAGGTTTTCCCTCAGCCTATTTTTTCTGCTTTCTTCAATACCCTTCCTGCCTATGTTTGTAATAGTTAAAATACCATTCAGTCCCACAACTCAATATGTTGTAGTAGCAGCTGGAAAATGCTTTTCAGATGTTTATGGCCAGTTTTCGGACCTTCTAGTCATGCCTCTGATGAATCAAAAACCTCCTTATTTTCTTGCACAGGAAGCCGCTGATGAACCCTAGCAAGGGTTTGCAGTTGCCTATACAGCAGCATATACTTCCAATAGTGTGGATATGCCAGGCATTTCTAACCCTTCCAATTCATCTCCTAGTTTTGGTTTTGTATACATAGTGTAGTGATTTCTGGTGTATGATTCCATCTAGTATACATGCTTCATTTGTGTATCCACTTTTACTGTGGCTAAATCACAGAATCGTAGAATGTCCTGGATTGGAATGGATCTTAGAGATCATCTGGTTCCCTCCTCCCTGCCATGGACAAGAACACCTTCCACAAGACCAGGCTGCTCAGACCCCTGTCCGACCTGACCTTGAACACCTTCGGGGACGGGGCATCCACAGCTTCTCTGGGCAACCTGTGCCAGTGCCTCACCACCCTCACAGCAAAGAATTCTTTCTTAGTATTTATTCTAAACCTACTCTCTTTCAGTTTAATGCCATCGTCCCTTGTCCTATCACTACTTGCTCTTGTGAATAGACTCTCCATCTTTCTTCTAGGCTCCCTTCAGCTACTGGAAGGCCTCAATTATATGCCACAGTTAGGTCTTTTATATTACAGGATGTATATAGAAAAAAACCTGAATTCCTAAAGGGGAGACCATGCCTATTAATGGTTGAAATAATTCCGAGTTTGTGGTTTTTTTTCATTAGAATTCTAGAGTACAAAACGCCTACATTGTAGCTGTGTTGCTAAACAAGCATATGCATTTTAAGTATATATGTTTTCTTTAAAGGTAGGTATAAACAAAAGGACTCTGTGAGAGCAAATTTGTATTTGCCTATTCTGTTATTATAAATTATGTGATCTTTCCAAATAGAAGCACTGGAATAATTAAACTAATTTTCCAAAATTATTCTAGTATATTCAATTACAGATTTTAATTATTTTGGAGAAATAATTCGCAGTGTTAATGAAAGAGACAGTAGTTAGAATCATGGCAGAGTATGGGTTTCATGTCTCTGCATTCCATAAGCCTTATTAGAAATGTAAATCAAATATTTGATGAATACTAAGAGTCTGTTGGGACATTAAAATGAATATTACCATTGTGACTCTGAGAATCAGGTTGAAGTATAACAAAAGTCAGTTAAGGTAAGTGGATTTCGATGCCAAAGGGAACATTAGCTGTTTTATGGGGGCCTCTAGAGTATTATCCAGTATTAAATATGAAAAAATAGATGTTTAAATAACACTCAGGTTGTGACAAACCAACAAAAGACACCAGAATTTCAAAGTTTCAGCTGTTACTTCATATGCATTAATCTCATCTCCCATGCCGATACAAATTAACTGAGGACAGCAGGGTGGTGGGGAACATGCAGATGGCGCAGGGAAGATAACTATGAGTCTCCCTGTGTCATCCCCTAATCATTCACTATTACAAATACTGAGAATCTTGCCGCTGCTTTTGAAGACAGGAAGGTCTAGTGCTGACCCTGGCTTATATCTTAAAATATTATTTTGTATTTAACATTCTGTAAAGCCATTCAAAGCTCACCATATTCTACAAAGGACATTTGATAGCCTGAAAGGTTAAACGGATTTCAGTAATTAGGACAGTTCTACACATTTATACTTCCTATAGTATATAATATTTTGAAAACTGTGCAAGCTGAAATTTATTCTTTCTAGGAGATATCATGTTTTAGAGAAAGGGTAGATGGAAAACATTGATGAGCTATGTCTCCTAAGGCAACAGACAAAGGCTGTGTCAGGGAAACAGCCATTACACATTTTATTCCATCTGAGGTCTTCCACAAAGCATCATGTTCCATTACTTCTTGTGAACATTTAATAAATTATCTACCTCAATTTTATGTTCATTTAAACGGATGGAGGAGTTACACCAGCTAGGGAAAAAAAATATAAAAATTCTAGGTGCTCTGCTAAATCCAAAGTGAGGTATGCAAACAAATACTGTTGGTAGTCCTGTGGTGAAGAGAGAACTATATGCCTTCAGATTTGTTTAGGCTATAGTGAAGTCTGAGGATAAATTCAGAACCAAGGTTATGAAGAGTGATCCTCTAAAACTTAAAGAAATTTCTAAATTGGAAAGTGGCAGAAGACAAGCTCCATGCCAAATTTTTAACTATTTGAATGAAATTTCATGCAGGTGATAGTCCTTGTGAAATTTTGATTATATATGAACTGAACTCAGAAGAATAAAAGAATTTCATATTGTTCTAAATTGAATTTTTGTACATCTTGTACCATAAGTCTATTTACTTATTAGGATTCATATTCAGACAATTTGGGGTAGTTATCTCCATTTTCTACATTCTTCCCTTTCTCTGTCATTTCTATAATTATATCTGTGGCTAATACATTTCATGACCTTTTATTTTAAGGTATCAATTACAACATATTTAATAAGAGAAAATGTACATGTAGATTTCCTCTGCATGATGTATTGCTTGAAGTACTCCATATTCAAGGCAAAGAGAGAATCAGTGTAATAAGCACTTTTTTCCCCAGTGCTGTGATGGAAGTTCTGGAAAAAAACAGTCCCCAAACCATCAATAAAACAGAATATTGTCAAAATACTTTCTCATAATAGATTGCCAATTTACTCTTCGACCTAGAAATATTCATGAAAATTATAAATCTTCACAAAATACAAAAATTTTCCAGAGACTTTGTTCCAATTGTTTCTACAGAATTTAATGGAGTGAACCATAAATGAGGCTGGTTTGTTTTCCCAGGATAAGGACATTAATAAAAATTTTAAGTTATTAAGTTTTTACATAGACCATTCCTGTTACATTCAAATAGCCTTTCGGTACTGGAAAAACAAAATAGTAAAAGCAGCCTCAGTAACTGTATCCATCCTACTAACATAAAACTTTCAAATTAATTTTTACAGAGATTCAAACATGAACTGTTTCAAAACAGGGATATAAGTGTCTTAAGTCATTATTTAATTACTTTCACACAATATTTAAGTCAATGTGACAGTATTATGCCAATACTTAAATGAAAGTTACTCTTATGCCTCTGAACCTATGACTAAGACCAATCATTTGGAGTGATGAGTTTAATTCGAATCAGTTTTTCTATTGATGCCATTGGCCTCTGGATTAAACACTACAAGCAAGGGTCTGTTTGTGTATTTAGAAGACAGTAACATTTCAAAGGAAATATCTATTTTTGACTTAATCATTTAGTCTGGAATGTTTTCTAACAAAAGAGCTACAGAGATTTTAACCATCATTGTGTTAAGCCATTATTGCATGTTCTTGGATAAGAAATGAGGAATAGTGCAATAGGACATTCAGATATAGGAAATAGCAATTTTTTTCATTTAACAGAAAATGTTTATTAATATGCAAATGAGAAAATCCATCATTTTTATAGCTTTTTAAGTGGCAAAAATATATTAACTGGACTTTTTAGCCTACAGTGTTGATGACTTTCTTGAAGAAAATGCAGTTTGTTGATGAGTATCTTACAGTATTCAGTCATCTACCAAACAGAGATTCATTAGTTGCTGTCTTGAACTACAGCAGAGAGATATCTTGGATCTTATGCTCCACATCCCTTCTAGAGATTTTCCTTCAAGAAGTTGGATGGTTATCACAAAGGCATCCAATGCCAGGGGTACGGTTTCAAACAATGGATTCAAAAGAAATTGCCGCAAGCATTCCACTTTCAGCACAACTTAAAGGAATTGAAATAATAATTTATGAATCAGAGGAGAAAACTCCAACCAAAATGGTCAAGATGACAGATGCTTCCAGTGCAAAAAAACAGCTCCTTCCTGGGTGACAGACAGTATTAGAGATGCTACACTAAAACTCAATTTCAGATAGAATAGCAGAACTGAGACCAATGTCATCCCAGCAAAACAAATAATAGAAAACCAAAAAGTTACTCATCATCAAAACTGACAACCAAGTCTGTTTTCTTTAGGAGAAACATGAACACTGATAGCCAAATCCCACACTGGTAGGAGGACTGGTCATTCTCTAGGAGAATTCACTAGGTTAAAGACTTTTTGTGTTTGTTTTGATCAAGCAGATATAACAGTTGATACCCAGAAAAGTGTTTAATCCTTCTACTGAACAGAATGCAAGAGACAATTTAGAAGAAAAAGAAATAATTACTCACTAGACTAAGTAATGCTAGTTCGTATAGAGTCACTACAACAGAATGCAAAAAGATCATAATCTGAAAGGAAACAAAGCTCTTGTCTTGATATACAGAATGCCTAAATAATAGAATTCACATAACTATTATATTTTTTCTAGCTGTGTCATTTTTAAACCAGGTATGAAGGAGTAGAATCTTAGTCTATAAAATATTCTTCTGGATATGATCTTAACACAAATGATTTACATGGAAATCAATTGTTGATATCATAAATGGTTGGTTTGATGATATTGCACAATATAAATTTGCTATATAAGTTTGTTGGGTGTTTTTTTGCTGTAAGTTTGAAGAGTGGATGCGTGACTTTATGGAGTGCTGCTGTTCAAAAAAAGGAAGCACATCTATGCAAATCAAATAATTGATTATTTTTATGTCATATACTTTAGAGAGCTTTCAATGTAACAATGGATTACAGAAACACGTGACAGGACATTTAAAAACAAAATGCTGTTACTCAAATAACTGAGATAGCAGCATAAAGCAAAGACTACCTTTGCTGAAGCAAGGAAAAATGTAAGAAAATATTACAAACAAACTGTCAAGCAGATGACAGCATATAACAATCCTGTTATTTTTAATATAAAGTTGTATAGATAAATTTTGCTGTTAAAAACACTTCACTGTAGTTGTTCCATTTTACAACATGGGTTGGCTTTTTTTGCCACTGCTTTCAGCTGTAAAAGAATCCTGTATAACAACATAGAGTTAATCAGTAAAGTAATTTTAGTGGGTCAAAGCCCCTGTGGTCCTGATTTTGTAATCATGACAAGAAGTTGAATATTGTTATTATGGATAGATTGGAATTTACCCAAAAATTATCAAAACCTAACAGGAAAAAAAACAAAGCAATGTTACAATTTTATGGTTCTACTAAAGAAATTAGGTGGATTCTCTACTTTGACAACTATTTTTCTTCTGAAAAGGCAAGAATTAAAGCTTTTTTATGTTACTCAATCTCCTGCATATATTCACTACTGACAGAAAGAATTCAAGGACCTGTCTCAACAGGCAATAAGACCTTGAGAACATGTATGTCAGGTAAGTGCTTGGAGGAAAGGACTGAGTGTGTTTGTACATAAACATATGAAATAAGGACAAAAAAAAGAAGCTGCTCCTTAGAAAGCCAAAAGAAAAAAAGATGAAACACTAACATCATACATAGACTAATATCTAAACTGAATATTGGAATGATTCTCCCTTCATAGTTATCAAATAACATGTTTGAACTCTCTATCTTCATTGTCCTGTCAAGAGATCTTGGAGTGTGGGAGTAATGATAATTCACATTTCCTGCTGTGTAGTTTCTTTCACTGGATACAGATTTTTTTTATTTCAAGGTATATTATGCAAGTCTTCAACTTATATATTCTATATGTACTATAAATACATACCCATGTATCTGTATAAATGCATTATACTATGCATATACTGAAATACATTATAAGTATCACAACATATATTTTAATAGGAGTGATAGTTAAATCAATTTACATGGTCCTTCTCCTCACAGACATCAAGTTTTCTAAACTTTTAAAACCTAATATATATCTTTCTGACCAATAATACTGCAATAATAAATCTTTTTTTATGTATTATTGAATAATAAACCTTCTTAAATCATGTAAGAGGCATATTTGTAGCAATAAATGGTGAACATTTAACTTCTCTCCCACATACTGCTATTCTGCACTAGAATTTGTGAATCTCTTAATAGTTACCTAATCTTTAAGATCATATTTTCTGCTGATTCATTTTTTCTTATTAGGGATCAAAATATCCTACTGAAAGGGGGAATAAATACTTTCCTGTCAAAACTGAGATGAAATATAAAGTGAGGTCTCAGAGAGGTCTGTCCCAAGTCCGGTTCTATTCAATATTTTCATTAATGACTACTAAGATAATGGAATGGAGAAGTCACTTATAAAGCCTGTAGGTGACACCATGCTGGAAGCAGTTACAAGCACTTTACAGGAGAGCAGTCAAACTCAAAATTATCTTGATAAATTGGAGAAATGGCCCAAAGTCAATAAGATAAAATTCAATAAAGACAAGTGCAAAGTAGTAAACTTGGAAAGAAACAGTCAAATGCTGAAAAATGAGGAAGAATGTCTAGGTAGCAGTAAAGGTTTGTGCTATAGAGAACAACCATCAGAATGGCAGCTGAAAGCACAATTGCAAACAGAGCATGTTTTAACAGACACGCTGCCACTCAAGTATAGGAGGGATGAACATTCTCTATCAGCATTGGAGGGCCTTCAAGAGCAGTTCATCCAATTAAGGAACTAAAGTCAAAATCTACCTGAAAAAGAGTTTAAAAAAGCCAATGCCGTTAAGACACAAGTGAACCTGTAGAGTTCTCTTAATGGAAAGCACTTAATTTTTTTTTACTTCATGTGTATACTAACACACAGAGATTAACACTGGCACAGGTCAGAGATTTCAACAGGTGAATATGATCTAGCTACTGCACAGAGAAAACCTGAGGCCAGAGACAAATGAGGACAAATTGGAGACAAATCAGTGGATACACACTGCTACAATACTTTCATGTTTGTCCATAATAATGAAATACGAACTTCTTACTTGTAGCAGTTTGTGATTTGGAAAATCTCCTAGACAAAAAGATTGCAAATGCAAAATAGACAAAGCAGCATTATGTCTATTTGTTAACCATTTCAGTGTGGTGCAGATGTTAATTTACTTACACTTCTAAAAAGTTTTTAAAACATGTGTTATTGTGCGAAGGGAATGAATTGCATTTGTTAATATTGCATGAAATATACTGGCAAACTGAGACATTAATACTTATATAAAAATATAAATTTCCTGTAGTGACAATAATGAAAACACAAACTGCTAGGTGGAAAGGGATGTGGTATGATTGATCATAGAATCATAGAACTGCGGAATGGTTTGGGTTGGACAGGACCTTTAAAAATCATCTAGTCCAACTCCCTTGCAATGAGCAGGGACATGTTCAACTCAATCAGGTCGTTTAATGCCCTATCCAACCTGACCTTGAACATTTCCATGGATGGGGCATTCACCACCTCTCTGGGCAACATGTGCCAGGGTTTTACCACTCTCATTGTAAAAAAAACTTCTTCCTTATATCTAATCTAAATCAACCCTGTTACAGTTTAAAACCATTACTCCTCGTCCTATCACAGCAGGTCCTGTAAAAAATTTGTCCTCATCTTTCTCATAGGTCTCCTTCAAATACTAAAAGGTTGCAATAAGAAATTTCCTTCTGGGCCTCTGACAGGACAAATTGCTAAGAGAGAAGATGAGAAATCTGAACAATCCCCTCTATTTCAGTGATCCTAAGTGGTGTCATTAGAGAGAGGAGGAAAAAAAAATCATCCTAAGCTTCAGTCAAGCGATTACACCCCACAGATTTGAAAAAAGCCCTTACAATGAAAAATGCTGGTCCAAGGAAGATCCTTTCTGCCTGGTAATCACTCAGATGATCCCAGAAGCACACTGCTCTTTGTTCCACCTCTGGTCATACACTGACGGGTAAGGAGCACAAGCCTGCTGTGCTTCCCACTCATAACCTGCCACTGGATTCTCTGTGATAGAAGATGTGTGTAGAGAAGTTCCATCATTTAAATTTAATTATTCCCCAACTTTCTTTAAAGCAGATTTGACAATGCATCATTATTTGTACAATCTATTAGTATTAGGATAGTGCTCAGCACTATATGCACAGAACAAGACCCTCAGTGCCAGATTCTAACACAGTTGGAACAAAAAGCCAATCCAAGATTTTATAGCTTAGGTATAAGAGGAAGAGACAAGACAAGAGAATAAAAATAAGACAGCATCAGTCTGGATGACAGGCAGCAGTGTCAGCACACCACTAGTTCAACTGTTGTCAACTATTCTGTAGACATTGTAGGAAAGGAGAATTTTAAGGAGAAAATTTACTTTTCAGATTGTTGTACTGTTGTTCCAAAGTAGATTTTTAGAATAATTCTAAATGTGATGTAAAATATGAACAGACCTGCAAAAGCTCTCTTTATCAACTTAGTAGACATTTGTTTTGTTTAGATCTCAACTTTATTATCAAAACATCTTAATAATAATCTTGGACTATTATTATTGTCAAAAAAAAAAAAAATTTAACCATGTTGAAAACAAGGTTGGTGGCTGGCCTAGGGTACTTTGGGCTGGGTGGGTAACCCAAGCTGCATTTTCTGGTTCTATGTGCCACCCACCCAGCATAGTGATCATACACTAAGAGCAAAACAATCAAGCAAATTAAGTTCTTAAACACAAATTTTTACCTTTCTTTTAAGAAGGAAATGACAAAAAGAGAAACACAGGCTTTTGTTTGTGAGAAACACAGAGAAACACAGGTTTTGTTTGTATATATGTGGAAGGTTAGAACAAACATTGATTAGATAGCTTTTTGGATTCAGCAGGGATCCTTGTTGACAAACACTCCAGATGTTATGGGAATTCTTTAACCTTTTAAACTCATATTAATCTGTAATTCTTCCAGGAGAGAATCAGCAGTCAAGGAGAAGGGTATACTCTACATATTTTATTTCCTTTTGCTGCAGTTGATAGTGAATGACCCACAGCCCTAAAGACCTGAAGGAATCATTAGATAGATTTGCAGTTAGCCTTGATCCAGCAACCATTATGTAGGAAATGCGAAGCTTTACAATGGCTCTATTAAGACATTCTATTAATGCATCTATTCATTATCACTAGCTCTCTTGTAGAGTTCTCACACAGTGGAATTTAAATTTCTTGATGTTATATTTGGCTTAAATGGTCATCAGGATAACCTTCGTCTGCCCCAGGGTTCATTACTGCAGAGGTGTGGAGAACATTATTAAACAACAGCACAAGGAAAGAAACTCCTGAGTATTGTGCTCTGCCAGATGTAGGAGAGCTATTACACCTTTGTTCCTACTGCAGTATTCACAGCTTCCTGTTGCTTGTCCTTTAAGATTTTGTTTAATGAAAAATAAACAGCTTTAGGAGGCAATTTCCCATCAGTGATGCAGGAAGCTTATTTTTCTTCGGAACATGCAGGGTACTCAACACAGAGGGGTCCAGCTCTACAAATAAGGCTTTTCTGGCATGACTGCCATTGAAATTACTGTTAGGTGTTGTTTATTTAACAATTTATGCATAGTTACAAATTTGAACCACAGTAAGGAAGAATTCAGAGAGAAAATAACTGCGAGGTGCATTGGGGAAAGCTTCAGTCAGAGAGTGAGTGACACTTCTGAGCTGAACCTCCAAAACCACGAGAGCTTTCCAAAAGTCCCACTAACAGGCACCAGTTATCATGGAACAGCCCAGTGGGACTGAAAACTGATGAAGGTTCAGCATGAGTCAAGCTCTGAACCACAGGTTGTGACAAGGGCAGTGTGGGACGGCTCTAATATCCTCTGTTAGCTTCATGCTAACACCTATGCTGGGGACCTTCTGCATCTCCCCTGTCTGTCTGCAGCTTGAAAGCAAATGGGCACTGCCTTTAATGAGGATACATTGCTTCAACAGGTCTCTTAGACTTCACTGTTTTACACTCTCATTTGTTGTTTCAAATCAAGCCGGATCAGTCTGCAAACTAAAAACGCCTATATAAACCTTACCTTCCACTAATATACATGAAAATTTAAGTATATGAAAAATCTGGGCACTTCTTTGCTTAAATGAAGAAATGGTTTACTACCTCCCTGCAAATGCAGAACAATCAACAAGAGGCAAGGCTGATATAAATTAAGATTGCTTACAGGAAATTATTCAAATTCAAGTAGAACGTGTGATATTTCATATTCTTAGCCTAAACATTGGATATTTTGTACAAATACAGGACTAGTTATCAAGATCAAAAATGCAAAGGTGAAAAAGTATGGAGCTTATCAGAGGCAACTAAAAAGGTCCAACTGCAGAGAAAATCCTTACTGTGTTTATTTTACTTAAAAATACTCCAATTATCAGGATGCTGCAACCGTGAACAGTTTGCCTTAACAACATATAAACAGGATTAGCTCACAACTATTTACCTGATCCAGCCTCAACCAGCATTAATAGTAGTAATTTCAGTGACTGTAGAATTAAATAACAAGATAATATGGCTGGACTTTTCAGCAAATATAGAAGCAAAATAACTGCAGTCCCAATACCTAACCTACACACATGCATAGTTCCTCTGAACTCGATATAAATGTTTACCTGAATAGAACAAGCAGCACAATGAGTCAACCAGAGAAATAAAAGGTATATTTAAAAATAGGCTACAATACTGCTTTCCAAAAAAAATATTTAAAGAAATATTTTTCATAACAATTAGCTGTAATTTCAATAGCTACTTCAAAGCATATGGCCAAAATTGATCGGTTCATTAGCTTTATTTTTCTTATTTTATTCAAACAAAGTACAGCAGTGTTTCACTGAGGCATTCTCCTGACTGCATAGTGCATGGCATTCTGATTTTCAATAGCAGAATGAAGTAGCAACACAAATTGGTTTGAAATATGATGAAATAGCATCATTACTGCTGTATGAAATCTAAAAATCACTGCACTATGACCTTAATTTTAATTGGCTTTTTCATTAAGCCAGCAGCTAAACCCCACCACTGATAGAAAGCCATTCAATTCTTTCTAGTCAGTTCCTAACTTCTCAGCAAGCACTGTGTTATCTGGTAACACAGAGACTGACTTTTCCTCACGCTGTGAAGAACAAGGTATGTACAAATACATCTGAAGAATCACCTGTGGTTAAATTCATTTGACATAAAGGAAGCTCCCTTGGTTTCCCAGGAGTCAAAAAGTAGATTTCTAAAGGAAAACACAAACATGTTTGTCTGTATAAGCCTCCATTCAGCACTCATGAGTCCACTCTTGGTACCACTGTCTTTTTAGTTCCTGACAGTGTCATGACTACAGTCTTGTTTGGTCAAATTATTCTACTGGCTTTGCTTATACAAACACAGAGACTCAAAACAACATGTCTAGTAGACTTTCATTTATTCAGCTTTTTTCTCCTATCTCACCTAATATTTCTAATGCACATTTCACTGTTATTTTGCAACAGAGAGTCTTCTTTCTTATTTTGACAGTAAGATCTTTTTTATTTAATGCTGAATATTTGTGTTTTGCTACATATATTCTTGTTTTTTTCTAATAATTTTACTGTCTTCAGTGTCTAACCTTTATATCAAATAAGCAGGTTCTATAAAAATCAGATTTGTAGTTATGAATGGTACTGATGTAATTAAAACTCACAAGATAACATGTAAAATTAAAAGTCTTCAGCATTTTCCTGCCTAAATTATTGTTAGCCACAGACAGTACTCATTCATTACTGGAAATGGAAAAGTAACAGGACATTTAGCATCTGGACAGCTATTTTCACGGGCCCTGTTTTTTCAGCAATGTTTAGATTCAATTAAAAAAAAGCCACCAACAAAAACAGTAAGAGTAAAATGAGATGGAAAAATTTTCAAGAGATCTGATTATGTTTTTTTTTTACCTGTGCTCAAACTAAATAGCCACATGGCCAGGGTCCCTGTTTTAACCTTCCATAGATTAGTCACAGGGCCATGCAGGATGTAATGTTCACCCAAAAAAGTTCAGTGTAGTAACTATCAGTAGATCTCTCCACCATTCTGCCTCGACACATAGACCTCCCCTTCCCCCTTATCTTTCCATTCCTGAATAAGCAGACTGATGCTATGGAGTGCTTTGCACTGGCACAGAAGATGGTTTCATCGAATCAGTATTCAGGAATTCCAAACATTCAACCAGTTGCAGTGTCTCTCCCGAGCAATTTAGCAAGGTTTTACTCTGTTAATAATTCATCTTCAGAAATAATGACATCTATATTATAATATTGAGAAAGAGTGGGCACTTTGCAGATAAGTGGAATTTATTCAAAATGCTTCCATGTTGGAAATCATTTTATGGGTGCCCTTTAGACACAGGCACATCTCCACGTTTTAGCAATTATTCATCATTTACATGTTAACAATTTAGGAGAGTTTTAAAATCAAAATGCATAAGAAGCCTACACACTGCCTCAAATGGCCAAACAAGTCTTGATAGCACTTCACAGCTAAGAGACTCTAAATAAATTGAATAATGATTTGGGAAGCATGAACCTTTCCTGAACACAGGGAAAAGTAGCAATAGTCTCCCAAATCTAGGATATAAGACAGAAATCTGTCTCCCAGTCACAAAATCTCCTGTTACCATAGTGATGGGGACTGAGCAAATGACTAAAAATACCTGGTCTTATTCACACTGTCTTAGGAATGTGACCTAAATGACATGTAATACATGATTTTCCATGAAAAACTGATTGCATTTACTGGAAGCCAACACTGGAAAGCAGATAATGTGCAAGCACAATGTGTGGTCAGACACTCAAAGATGCAGCTTGGAAAGAAAGCTTGGAAAGGCATGCAAAAAATTATGATAAAAAGAAACCACATGTAGGTCATCAACAAGTCAAAAGTGCCAACTAGATGTAGGTTTCTCTCACTAAATAAAGCTGGTCTTTAAAAGCAGTCTTTGGAAGTGCTGATACATAAAATTAACCATAACCTCCAAAGAAGTTCACAAGAATCCCCCAGTTGCGATAACTTGCAAACTTAGGACAACTCATGTTTAGACCAGCTTTGTTCACAGCACCTACATATGTCACTATAAATTAAAAGTGAGCTATTAAAGTGTGCTAGAGGAGAAACTGCAAGTGGCATCTCCCACCTCAACTTGTGAGGTTCCCAAAAAGACTCTCTCTCTGTAAGTCACACAGGAGCTGCTGCTGCTGCTCTACATTGAGAGGATCATTGCAGGCTCTTCCACTGACTTCCCTGGGAAAAACAAAAGCCAGAAGGAACATGAGACTCTAGATGTGTTTGAAGGGCTTGATTAGTTACAGTTTTATTTTGATTTTTAAACAAATTATCTCCCTCCAATTTACATTTCAGGATACCCTAATTCTTGCCTTGTGAGGTCTTATTTTATTTACAGTCTTCTAAGAATATTCTCATCTATTAATATTTCTAAAAGTTCTCTGCACTGAGTCGTTTAAGGATGTTGGAAGGTAAACACCACTGAATTTACAAAGGGGTTAATGTTTTGCCTGGAGACATCTGCAAATGCAAACCTGCCACAAAATTGCTCTACATCCTCTTAAGTATATTTAAAAATAGTGTGGAATTATATTCCAGCATTTTTAGACACAGTGGAATTGCAGAGAAATGGACTTTATTTCAAGTATAATGATAAAATGCTCCATTATGAAAAAGATCATCAGTATCAGGTAAGTTTTGTCCTGACTATGCTTTTAAGAATAGTAAAAAAATCAAACAAGCCAAAAGCCCAAATCCTGCAGAACCTGCAGTTGAAATTTTTTACCATTGTAAAGCCATTATAAGAGACCATGTACCTGAACAAACCTACTGGAAGACTTGCTGTATCCTACTATCCACACTATCTCAAAAATTCAAACAGATCATTTCTCTCCATCTTTTTGTCAACTTCTCGCTGGGAAAACATTGTTTCATAAACTGAAAAAGAGAAGTTTTTTCATATCTTTACAATAAAGTATTGGGCACTGAAGGTTTTTTCAGAAATGTTTTCTTCAGAAATATTTTCTTCTTTTTTAGCACTATTTTTTTCAAAGCCAAGTTAGTATGCTTGACACACTTTGTATGGAAACATAGGCCTATGCAGAGGTTATATGGTGCAGTTTGCTGCTGACTTACTCTTGCACTGAAGGGAAGGTCATGCATCATCCTTGTTGAATGAAAAGGAGAACAGCTACACTGAGAAACATCTCTTTCCTCTATTAGAATTTCTCAACAGGAAAAAATGATGGTCAGTAGAACTTGTCTGGTAGAAAGAGGTTGAGGGAGGTGAAAAACTATAGCAGTTAGTACTCTTTTTTACTTGGTAGATACACTCAACCTAAATCAGTATATTAAACCACTCCCCCTGAGGTAAAAGGCAAGGGGAAAACTCAGAGTGGAAGAAATTTTCTCCAGTATCACTGTAATTCAAATGCCCATGGATGCCTTGCCACAGTTACTTAAAAAAAAAAAAAAGGGGGAAATCACAGCAGTAGGCTAACAGTCAATTTAATATAGTATATAATGCAGTTTCAATCAAGAAGAGTAACTCAGAGATAGGTGTTGTGTGATTTATTTGGTACTGCTCAGGAAAGGAAAAGTACCAAATAAATACAAAAAACTTCACAGTCTCCTATACTTTCATGTCCACAGAGTATTTCAGGTAATATCCAGATTTTTGCTGATTTGGTGTGATTTTGCAAATCTTTCTCCCTGAGAGACAGAGGTTAGCAGTCTAGCTCATACACTACTAATTAACAAAGCCATTAGACTTCCTGTAAGGGTTAACACCAGTGTTGTGCCTGAACATCTATAACATGTCTCTTTCTGTCTTCAAAGCAGAGAAAATTAATGTCACTTTAACATTTCAGAAAAACAGCATCTACCTTGTTTGTACTCTAGTCTTTGAAGGCCATGAATCAAAAAACAGCAAAAAAAAAAAAAAAAAGACAATACATTGGGCTGCAACATCTTAATTAGTGGGTAGTACATTCTTATTTCTCTGAAATATCTACTTAAAGGAGAAGGGTAAAAAAAAGTCAATACATTTCTAACTCTTAGGTATGAAAATGGTAACCTAAGTCCAATTTGCAGTATTGTGTTTAGATGCATGGTTAAAAATTCATACCTATTCTCTTTTTCTCAGCTTTTTCCCAGGAGGGAAGCTATTTTCTAGTGTACACACTCAACTAATCTTAAACATATTCTGTGATGAAATGACCACCTCTTATTCTGGAAGAGGAATTTGAAGGGCAATGGATCAGACAAAAAGGAAATTCAGACTAAACTTTTCAGTCTAAACTGCTTTTTATTTTCCTTAATATCTTCATAAAGTCCTTGGGGTGATACAGACTACACAAACAAAAACATCCAGAAGAATGAAGAGGGGAGTGAGCAGAGCATTTGGAGCTAAAGACAGGCAGTTTTGGTATTAGTCAACTGTTTCCTCTTCTTTCAATACTTCTCTGCTTATGTACCACAAGAAGCAGCCCTTGTCTCTGTGCCTTCTTCATATTGTCATTTATGCTTCTCCTGAGCCTTGCTGTTTAGTGACTTTCCTACCATACAGCTGAACAACAGCATCTATCTTCTCTACCACACTTGCTTGACTTTATAGTGAGCTACCAAACTGATGAGGAAACAGGGGAAAAAAGTGCAGGCATAAAAAGTAGTTCCACGAATTAAATAGACAATACACGGATAGCTCAAAAAAAATTGCAGAGAAATCTTCTTTAAAGAGGCTCTGTAGACACACAAGTTATTATTTCATTATGGGAGATGCCCATTCATCTCATCAAGTGCTATTCATTTTCCACAAAATCCTCCCAACGTACAATGGCAATAATACTAGGAAAAAAATCTTGGCTAGAATGATGAAAAGGATAAACTGTTAAGAAAATTGCGATGACACTCAGTTTTGCACTTTCTCACCTAATATGTCATTACAAATCCTCCTTTCTGACAGTTTGTGACACTGCCCATCATTTCACGGCTAACAAAGTTACAGACTAAGAACCAAAATACACTGACATGATCACAAACAGCAGCTTAAAAGAGATAAAATATTTAATGATTAAAGATATTTAAATAAGCTCATCCAGTTACTGATTTATTTAATGTCTTTATTTATTTGTTATTTATTTATAAAATAAAAATTAAAATATTAATATTTCAAAATATTATTTAAATAAGTTGAATTTATTTACATAAACTCATCAAGTGACCAAGAGAACCTTTTTATTCAGGCTAAACCTTACAGTTCTATAGGGCTAGTATGACATCTAAGGAATGCAGCTGTGCATATGGAGGCATGAAATCATCCTTGCACACAAAAAGCACTTTAAAATAATTGTGTTGCAAACACAGAATATTAATTAAGATTGAACAGAGTACTGAAATTAAAATAAAAGACAATTCTATTAAAAAATAGGACGACTCACATTTTTTCTTGTCTATCCACTGCTCTAATTCAAAATACCAAATTGGTGGAGAGAGATCCAAAACACCAGTTTGACACCTAATGCAGGTTATCTTAGAGTAGTACCTTCCAGCTGCTGGTAGGGATGGTCCATGACTTGTAGACTGTAATTACAGATATGTTTCACTTTCACTACTGTAAGAAACAAGTGAAGGGTGACTAAAGAAACAGATGAGAAGGTGGAAGTAAGAGGTGTGCATCGTACAAGAAAATCTTAAAAGAAAACAAGAACAAATTCCATTCATGTAAACTCATACAAACAGATGAACATGTACATAAAAACAATTACTCCATAGTACTGATAGTACATTTCATCCCAAGTTTCAGAAGTTGATCAGGAACAATATGAAATGCTATCTGCCCATAATCAGTCTTGGAGGACAGACAAGGTTCTGTACCTCAGAAGAGGAAAATTGGAACCATTAAATTTGGCAGGATGAGAAAATCTGTGTTCAATTTCTTTTTTTTATTAAACATATGTTGTGGGAAGAAAAATATGTATTTGTTTTCTACAGTCCAAAGTATATATCACAAAAGTCTGGCTCACCTCATCATTAATTATATTAGCAGCAACAACTCCCTCTCCTCCAGTGTATAAAGCAAAATAATATTTCTAAAGGCTGATGTTTACCAAATAATATGACCTGATTTTGATTACCCTATTTTAGGATTCTGGAAAACTAATAAAATAGATTGTTTAATGGATTAGTCAGTTCCTACTTGACCCCCTTCTTTGAATTAGATACAAGTTTTCTCACAGTGTACTTCTTAGATAGGAGGCTTAGCCATCATTAGATGAATGATAACTGAAGTTATGCAGCCTCCATAAACACTGTCTGCAACGTGCAAAAGCTCTTTTAACTTGGTGTAAACTTTGAGATAGAACGCAAAAGTGCATATTACAGCATGTAGTTTCTCAGGAACTGGTATGTCATTCCTCAGGAACTGGTATTTCAATTAGCAATACTAGAGGATATACACGAAAGACAGTAATTATCCTATAGAATACAAGGTCTACATTCTATAGAATACATGGGTTTTTTTAGCAATTGCAACTTAAAACAACATGGGAGAAGAAAAGTGAAATAAACATTCTGTTAGTTACATCCTGTTTCTCTACTTGAAAAACTGCAGGCCCCAGGATTAACAGTACAATATGCATGTACACCAAGACTCTCTGAAGGCAGAGGGATTGAGCATCACATGGGGCATTCTCTTCTAAAAACTGATAGAGAGCCTTCTTGAGATCAAGAGATGGACAGGGGTACCAGCACAGCACTAGCTATCACTGAATTCTCCGTAACCTCGAGGATGCAGAACAGCCATGACAGTCAGACCAGCTGAGCAGGGGGGTTGTTTATTAGCAAAATAATAATAATCAAGAATTCTTATACTACTAAAATATAAGTGCTGAATGGATTAAACAATCAAGATATTGCGTTAATCTTTACTATCTTGAATGCCCTGTGTTCGAACCACCTTCTCATGTATCTTAGAATGCAAATGACAGCTTTAAGCACTTCTCTAATGCTAGGATGCTTTCTACTATCTCGAGAGGCTTCAAAGACTTCCAGCTGAGTGATATTTTTCTTCTGGGTTTGAAGGTCAAGGTGTTTGTCACTAGAAATTAACGTACATTTTTTAGTTTGGTGAACAAATGGTTGAACTATAAATAAAAATTCTAGAAGACAAATTGTAATGTGCACCTAAAATAATTACAGAATCACATAGAATCCTTTTATTTACATGAATAGCTTGAAAAGATTGAAAAGGAACTGTTGGTCATTTACCATCTCCAATTACAGAATTAGCATCCAAATCTGCTTGCCAACTGTTCTGCTGCAGCTGCGTAGATCTGCACAATGCCCATGGCTTTGAAAACTATAAAGATTAAGTTCTTTTCAAAACTGTTAACATTTTGAATTACTATTTAACTGTACAGGTTTGTTGGTTTGTTTTTTCTTTTACAAAACGGAGAACATAAAAAGTCCTATTTTTGTGTGCAAATACACTGTAATTTGAGTAAGACTAAAGAAATAAATTACCTGCCAACTCTTAAAATTTACCTGGTAATACAAGCTACAGCTGATAGACAGGGAAAGCTTTAAGTGTCTCTTCCATATGAATGCAAACTTTCATGGATTTTATTAATGTGTATTCGTCAAAGTTGCCAGGAAATTTCAACACACACACACATAAAACCAGATTTTACGAGACCAGAGAAATGTATTGAAACCAATCCTTTTCATAAGAACACAGCAGGAAATGCTGTATTGGAGATTTTCCTGTCAAAACAAGATAGCAGAAATACCAGAAAAGCCAAGATATTCAATATCCTGGACTATACATGTATTTGCTTCAGTAAAATTGCTAAAAGTAATTTTAAAAACCTGAAAGCTCTCAATTTAATCTTGATACAGAGGAGTAGAAAGGAACTCTCCGAAGTTTCATCTCTACAGTCCTCCCATATGATGACCTGACTATGTCCCAACTGAGGAAATGATCACAATGCATATGATAAATAATCAAAAATGTTAGATTTTGCATTTCAAGCAGTGTAACTGGCAGAAATGTAAACCAAACCATAGCTGAGGATTTTTCATCAATCAGATTTAGAATTTTCTCCTGAAGGTATAATTGTGAATAGAAATAGTCATTTTATAGTTAAGGTCATAAGCAGCTCTATGTTGTAAAGCCTTAATTTTGCTTAATACATCTAGATTGTGCCAAGATTAAACCAATCTGCTGGAAATATCATTCAATTGAGAGAAAAATGGTTTTTGATGTTTGGTATTCATAAAGTAAGGTGCTAGTCAGATAAAATTCTTGAGAAATTGAGATCTGAGTATTTCTCAAAATATTCTTTTGCTAGTTTTTTGTTTGTTTTTGTGGTTATATTGTATTGAGTCTTTTAAAAACAAAATAACTTAAATGATGAATTTCAAAATTATTGGTTTCTGGTGTTCTATGGTACTTTCTTCATCTAGCCAAGAGCCTGCAGGATTTCTCATCAGACCATTTTCTTATAATTAAAAAATATCATTTGAACTTATTCATCACTCTACTCTATGCCACAAAGACAAATCTGTTCCATCAATCTTGATCTCTCTACTGGCTATAAAATCTTCCAGGTGTTTCATATAACCTCACAATATGGGACCATGATTTCAACATTCACTTTTAATCTGATAAACCCTCTAATCTGTTTCACTGAGCAAGGAACTGAACACTCTACCAGCTTAATTCAGCTCCACACCAGCAGAGAGTGTACATTTACTTTTTCCCCAGATATCCTATTAGAAAAGAGCAACATTTTAATTTCTTTGTAGGATTTTGAGGAAATTGCAGTTTCATAGGTTGCACAGGGAATACCCTGACTGGATACTCATCACCACAACCTTTCTAGTAGACAAGTCTAGTGAGTTCCAGGTGATGTATCTACTCTGAGACATTAGAGTGTACCCAGTATAAGGATATCCAAGGGCTCCATCTCTAGCCTAATCAAACCCACTGTCTTCAAAGACCAAGGAACGACATTATGTTAGATGGACAGGAAGGGAACTACCTGACTGATTATCTACAGGGGTATATAGAGTATACACAGTATTCCTAGAGATTATTTTTTTTCCAAATTTGGAGAAAAAGTCTTTCAAATGTGGGAGGGCAGGTCCTATCGTGTTATCTTACAGGAAGAAAAGTTTGAAATGTTTCCATAACATTATTTTCAGATTTATTTCAGATTCTACATAAAGTTTGACTTTTCAAACAGGATCCTCAAATCAAAAAAAAAGCTGAGATAGAGGTAGATTATTTGAAGAAGGCGGGGCACTTGGGTAGAAGGAGAGAAAGTCTTCCTAAAATCAACACATTTAATTATTATTTTTTTAAATGAAAACGTATTTTAGAACAGTTCTGATTTTGTAACCACTACATTCTTTTGTAGATTCATGATAAAAAGA
Organism: Pipra filicauda; assembly: GCF_003945595.2. Classification (NCBI taxonomy): domain Eukaryota; kingdom Metazoa; phylum Chordata; class Aves; order Passeriformes; family Pipridae; genus Pipra; species Pipra filicauda. The sequence continues at coordinate 2,215,556 of NW_024105087.1, read as the reverse complement.
AGTATGTGAAAGATATGGACAAGTGGCTGTTTGAAAGATCAAGTGTACAATCAACTCCTCACTTAGGTACAGCAGCTGTCTGCACTACAGATGTCTTTGTAAAATCAAATTCATGATGTAGATCTGATGGGAATGCATTGAATGGCTCTTCCTATTGAATTATACATGGGGCAATTTTTTTTTATAATATCACAATTTAATTTCATGCAATTTACATATTCTGATTAATAGCGCTGTGCAAAGATATATTTAATATGCTCTGGCACTGCTGTATAAATAATGTCTTATATCAGTATTTTATGCTGTTCTTAAAGATTAATTAATTTTATGGTTGTGTTCAGTTACACTGCTTTTTCTCTTGTATGCCACAAAAATGTATTCTAAACTGCCTCTCAGTGTAATTTCTCTCAGTTACACTATCTCTAATGGTAACTTTTACAGGAAAATTTACGGAAGAATATAGCTAAACAGAAAAAATGGGTTTTATTTAATGTGTTTAGAATATACCAGAGCAGAACAAGTACCAAGCATGATATTTGAAAAGGAATTTCTATCAGTTTATCTGCATTGATATATATCCCATCCTTACAAATTTCAGTTCAGATAATGCTACTAATTAGTTTTGGCTGATATTGGAGTATTTTGTATGCCCCATTTATAAAAGCTGTTTGCCCATCTGTTAATAGGTTGGAAGTGATTAAAGGACACTTATTTTGGCTGTTGCAAAGGCCAAATCATTTTAAAGCTGCAAATATGTGACAAAATCAGCTAAAGGTTTGCCAAGTTCAGGACCTGATTTTCTCTAAGCGTTGTGGTGTCTGCTTCCTTTCCCTCCTGCCCAAAGTATCTATGAGTTTTCAGTATATAAAAGCAAAAATTCTGCCTACTATGACAGGCCACAACTTCTATCTATTCGTTTAAACAGAGGTTTTGATGAACTTTCAATGTTTTTCAGATCTCTAGGTAAAAAGCATTTTTACTGTTTGTCTATTAGCTTTGAAGAATCGCTTTTGAGAGCTTAGCTAAAATGTGGCTTACAAGAGCATTCAGCATCACTATATTTTAATACCTGCACTTTCTCTTCCTCCCTATTGTTTCATCAGCATGCATAAAAGAACAGGAAAATCAGAAATAAATCAATATGGGAAATATCAGAGGAAAAAGAAGACAAAAAAAGAGGTTAAAAGAATTAGATGAAAAAGACAGTCATGGACGGTGAGCTGGGAATCAACAGTAAACCAAAATCCCTAATATCAAGAGTTTTATGTGTGCCATTATTGGGGGATAATTACGGACTTCAGGTTCATCTGGGGAAGAGTATTTCAGTCATAAGTTTAACTTCAATGAAGGTAAGATTTAGCCTTGTACAAAGAACTGGAATAACCTGTAAACCATTTACGCCCTACGTTCTACCTGAAGGCAAAGCTCACATTTGAATTATACTTTGTTTCTTACTACATATACTTAAATTAATGCTTTACGGTCTCAGGACAGAACCCAAGCTGATCCTTGCTCGAGATGAAAAGCAGCAATGGAGTTTGAAAAGAGCATTCAAACAGATATTCTAGCCCTGATTTGCCTGCAAACCCCTGAATATTTTTTTCTTAACTGGATTTGAACTGTAATACCAAAGGGAAAAGACCAATAACTAACCCTAGACTTATTCGCTTCATCTGCAAATTTAATTTTATAAATGAGCAACATAAAGTGCTACCGACATACATTAAAGGCATACCACCTGCTTTGAACTGCTTTAATGGAAAATCTGTCAAGCGCTTTCTTTAATGATTATATGTCTTAAAAATTCAACAAATGAAAGGATTATCACTGAAATCATATTAATCTGCAAAGGATTAACAGCCTACTGTTGAAAGACTTCATGAACTGCAATAGGAGAGGATCTGAAATAAAAAATGCAAAGAGCTTTTCACATAAATAGTGCAGAAAGACTGTAGAGGTTGAAGCAGCAAAAGTGAAAATGGACTGAAATGAAGAATGGTGATGTGAATCAAACACATCAGCAGTGAAAATAAAACGACATCATAGAAAACATGCTGTAAGATCCTTACCACCTGTATACTCACTTTCTTTTGTAAGTTTCTGCGACTGGCTGCACTCTCCTTATAATTTGTAATTTTAATTAGATTTAGATAAAGTTATTTGAAATGTCTTGTTTAAAGAACGAAACAATTTTATTGAACATTCTGAATTAATGAACACTGGGAATGAAGTCTAGACTCCCTATGGATACAGTCCTTTCAAGGGTTAGAAAGACCCCCCACAGTTTACAAAATACTTTATCTTCAACAGTACACAGTTTAGCTTTCAGAATTTCAAGACACAAAAAAATTGTTTTATTTCTCTGTTATATCTTCCCTGCCTGTAGGATATCAATGAAATTATGGCTGGGCATTTCTTGTTATTTAATGGCCAACAGAGTTCATTTCATCAGACCTCATTCAGTAGTTATCCATATTCATGAAGACACTTAAGGATGTGTTTGATTTTAGCTTTAGTAGGATTTAAGGATATGTTAAAAGTTAGGCACATACTTAAAAAGCTATGCTGAATTTGGATGGAGGCAATCTCATGCTTACCTGAGCTAAAGTTAAAATTAAGCATATGCTTAAGTGTTTTGCTGAATACAGATGGAGTGCTGAACTGAAGCCCAGTGATTACTCATAAGTGTCAGTATGTTCTCAATCCAGAAATTATCACTTTACAAATAAAATCTGAAGATATGCATATACATAATCAATGTATGGCTGAGTAGAATTTTGATGACCAGCTAATTACAATTCATGCAGACATAAATGAATAAGGTGATGAAATACCGCTTAAAGATGCATCCCAAATTATTCACTCAGGATGTACACAGAAGATAAAAATGCAACAGTAAAACAAAATGGAGGCATAAAGGCAAGTCATAAGGACAGGCACAGCAACAGCTTTTGCTTCCAGTTGGGGAGACGATCCTCAGCCTCAGCAGCCCCCGTTTAGTTGGTCTCAGGGCCTGATACAAAAATGTGCCTAGTTTCCTAAAGCGACAATGTTATTAATGGGAGGTTAATATACACATCAAACAAACAGATTTCCCTCATCACACAGAAGAAACCAGAGTTGTCTTTCTGAGATTTGGGAACTCAATGACATTGAGAATCTATGGATTCTACTTGGAAATAGTGTAAATGTATAACTAAGACCTTAGTTATGCTTTCTATTTTCTTTGTTAGTTTTCAATATTAATTTCTGAAAGAAAAAGACTGAAAAATAAGTTTGAAAATAATTACATCAGTTTCACCAGCACCTCATATTCCTCCTTTTTGACTCAGCACTTGATGGAATGCTTTTCTTTTCATTGGCTTGGAAGTCTACTGTAATTTAGAAAGACAGAAGGACGATCTAGTGAGTTCTATACGTAAAATCTAAGAGAGCTCATAACTGCCATATATTTCAAAAACTCTCTGTATAGTTTTAAAATGTTCCTAATCTAGATAGGACTTAGAGCTTTACTGAGGAAGACTAAAAAGTTCAAAGAAATAAATCCAACCTAAGCAGTAACTGCAAATGTTAGGGATGAACCTAGCAATGCTTTAGGGCTGAATATACAGGTTCAAAAAGGGAAAATACTGCTTTCCATTTTCCATCTTCTCAATGACTTCTCACTGTCCTACAAGAAAATAATTCTAACATTGCTTTCCTTTAATGAATTACAGAAACACAAAACTCGCAAACATTTGCTATAATTTTATAGATTAGGGTGTTTGACTTTTGCTGTGATGTATTTTTGATCTGGCTACCTCTTAAAAAGGATATGCCATCTATAAAAAGAAAAAGACTAGAAGGAAAAAAACCCACCCAGTATATAGTTGAAGAGTGTCCTTGTCATTTTAATTCCTGTGTTCCTGAAATACAGTGATAAACAAAGCATGTTAAGAATGCATATCTGTTATCACACCAAAGTACCACTGATCCCAATCTGCTTTTCCTAACAATGGCCAGCAAAGGAGTATAGGCAGCCATAAGAAACATGGCACTTTCAAGGGTGATTTGTCTCCATTATACGCTTCTGATTATCAGCAGTTTAGTGACTGAGCTACTGGCAGCATCTGCACCCTTATTTTTAATAGCCACTGAACAACCAATGAGACATCAAATTGCCTAACCTCTTTTAGATCCCTTTTCTATCTCCAGACTCTGCAACACCTGTGGCTGCCAGATCCACAATTCAATTACACATTAAATGAAAAAGATTTTTCTACTTTTGCTCTAAATTTGCTACCTGATGATTTCATCAGAACCTTCTAGTTCTTGAGCTAGAAAAAACACATACATTATTCCTTCTTAGCTTTTCCCCTCCTTTCAAGATTTTGTTCCTGATTGATTACCTCTGTTGCCTAGGCTCCATGATACTGAATCAATGGATGGCAAAATGGTATATGATATCCATTATAATTAAACATTTCCCCACCTGATGATTCCCAACTTATTTAGTCTGGTTTATGACAGAAACTAACCCAGCACTTCTGACAATCCTATATACTACCTTCTGGATTTCTTTTCAGGACAGCATGACTGATGCACGGTATTTAAGACATGGGTGTACTACGAATGTAGTAAGGACTCTCTCCTGATCAGGAGACAGCTACTTTGATATTCTTAGTAAATTCCAATTAGATTATCAGCACTACAGCTGGTCTCAGGAAGAACCTGACTGTATTCAATTGCCTGAAGGAAAGACTGCATGCCTGACAGGTGATTTGCTCCTATCCATTTCATGAAAAAGTGAGTCCTAATGGTTGCTTGCTTCCACATACTTTTTGATACCTCATGCTTCAAATCCTGCTCCCTAATCTCATTTACTCAAATCAGAGTCTCAGATTCAGCTGTACACTAGCCCTGCCTGTTATCTACCACATTAGACCCAACTGTCCTCTGTGGACTCCCAGGTACTTAGCCCAGCTCCCACCCACAGATTCTTCTTCTGACCCAATGCACTTGGCTTTTGTCACTACCTTCTGACTGTAGCCTCTCCCCACACTGCTACTTGCCTTACATGTGGAGATGTTTTCTGTTCAGATCTAAATTCTTTTCCTTTCCATACCAAACCTCTTACTGTGTTCTCTACTCCTTCTGGTTAGCAATTTCATACAAATAAACACAAGGATTCCAAGTTCCTGCCTGTGTGAAAACACCAAATTCAGAGCTCATTCAGGTGTACGTCTGTAGAGTGATTCTCTCCACCAAACATTTTCTAATGTTAGACTAATGTAGGCAATGCATTAAATACAACTAAACCACTCTTTCAAGCATTCTATTTAGCAAGTTTACTCACTGAGATGTTGATTTTGATTTTTTAAGCAAAGAATGCAGGTTTTAAAGGCTTCAAGTCAGTCCCCTGACATGTATTGCAGATTTCCAGCAGTGTTACTCAACTGTTGAAAAAAAAAATTCTTCTGCAAAGCTGATAATGCAATTCAAACAATTGCTATTGCAAATAGAAGACCTGGCTCTCCACAATCTTGTATATTTTAGGATCATCAGCCACAAGTGCAATTAACTGTTAGCTGGTGGGAGAGCTAAAATGTATGCAGATGCTCAAGAATAGTCCTATTTAGTACCTCATTTTATAGGTGTATAGTTTTTGTCCATTTATTTCATAATTTCTGTGTCACCACTGAGTAGTCTTGTCCAGTTTGGTTGGCTTTTATACTACAGCTATACTTTGGTCCTCACTTTTGGTTGTGATCTAGGGATTTGGGTCCTAAAGTTGCTCCTCCCAGAAGTAGAGTGACTAAAGCCTATAATTTTATCAACTCTATCAATTCTATTTGGAAACCCTGTCATCCACGTACGATACATGCTGAAAGGCAATCTACATTTTAGTTCATGTGCTCTAAAGCCAAGACAATGCCTAATAAAGTCACCAACCGTAATTTAATATGAAGCTGAAATTAGGCTTCTTGAGCAATTGAGATGTGCCTACTTATTTTAATGCAGTCTGGATGTTAACACCGGCTTTCTGAGGGAAAAAAAAAATGAGAAAAAAGTGGACATAGAGGTGCAGTAGGCATAGGATCTGCATAAAACTTTAAGAGTCACTCGCCAAAAATTATTTTCCGGGCAAGATCCAACACTACAGTAAGGGACTTTTGCACAGCTCTGGGTTTAAATGTATGAATTCAGGGCAAAATAGACACATGAAGTAACTTAGAGAGTTATTCAGTATCTTGGTAATTAACATGAAATTTCCCAATTGCTATGAAGATATTGTTGAGGCACTCATAGATCCTTCAGCTGTGCATATAAGTGATTCTGACTATGAGCTGACAATAGAAACTAAAATCCTACTATACAAGTGATCAGCATGTGCCATGACGAGATCTCAGAATATCTTTGATATTCATGAATCAAGTTTCAAACACATACAAGTATTGTTCACTTCAAAAACAAACAGTTTGAGAAGATAAACCTTTGATCAGCATATTGCCACCCCTAAGATCAGCATATTGCCACCCATACAGCTGAGTAAAAGCTATTTTTTACCATACTTTCTTAGGCATTAAGTATTCTTTCTTAAATCAATTGTGCCTTACTTTCTTAAAATAAGTTGACCACATAGCTTGAAGTATGTTCCCTTTTAAAAATAAGGAAAATCGTACCATTGACCTCTGAAAAGTAGGACTTGAGAAATACACACATAGGTTCTTTACAATTTGCACTCACCAGGCCATTTGATACTCTGCTGTAACAAAGGAGTCAAATGGCTTTATCTTCTCAGACTCTTCCATATAAAACAGTGCAGTGAAGCATGTGTTTAATTTGGAATGAGCTGTTCCTGCTTCACACTATGATGAGCCACTTGCCAATTGAGTTCAGTCTCCTGCCTCCTGCTTGCAAAAGGAATTTAATTGGCTGTTACAGCAATCTGTACTCTGATAAGGTTGCTGAGAGAGAGAGAAAAAAAAAGCGACAAACCCATCTAGCTGAAGACCTCATATATATATTTCTTCCCCAGTCCTCTATTTTTGCTGGTCCATCAACATCCAGTGTGTAGTTACCCTTCAAACAGCCATTCCTACCTCTAGATTTCCCATTTTTAACTAGGGCCATCCAAAAGTTCACTATTCTTTTCGTTTACTTCCTAAACTACCTTTCAAGTCTCCAGTATGTGATCCAATAGGCTGGATATGCTTTCATGTGAGGCTACCTCCCCCTGATGAATTCAAAGCTTAATTCTGCCTGAGACAAGGGTGGCCTACAATAAAGACCTTGCTTCCACTTCACAAGCCACCTGTTATCTTCTTCACCAACCTGCCAACTCCTCTACTGTTTCCCAGTCCTGCTGCTCGCCAGCCCACTGTGCCATCTGCACAGCAGGAATTCAGAGATAAACTTACAAAGTGTTAGAAGTCTCAGCTTTGTCTCAGAGCCGGTGCTGCTTTGTGAGCAGAATAATTATTCTGGAGTAAAAGTAACTTTCATTTAAGAATAATGTCTGCATGGAAAGCTACTCTAGAATCAGGGGTAGCAAACTAATTTGTTCCATTCTAGCTCTGTTAGTCTGCTTCCTCTTTTTTACAGGTCCAAAGACCTATTTGTGACTATGTTAAATTTTCTTACTAGGACAGGACATATATGGATATAATAATTACTTTAATCTACAAAAAGAATAGAAAATTACTCAAAGTATAATTCCAAAATTTCCAGCCATTTCGGAAAGTGATATATAAAACATTTCTGAAACTGGGAAGAAGCCGACATGCAGGAATCTTATTACTCAAAAGACTATTACAACTTCTGTCCCAAAGATTATTAAAAATAAAACAAACAAGCAAAAAACCAAACCAAACAAAAAAACCCTACAAACCACAGAACACTGCAGCCCAAAAATTTGACTGGGTGTCACATGAAAAACTGGAAGACATGACTAATTTGCAACCACAGATAAAAATTCCAGTCATCTATCATAGTTACTGGTACCACGCCACAGAAACTCAAGACTTTAGTAATGGTCCCCGTGTCCCATAATGCTGGATACTGCCTGAATACATAAAGTATAGAACAATTACTATCTCAAATGAGTTGCAATTGCAGTAAAGATCAAGAGACAACAGAGAAGCACAGACAGATAAAATAATACAAGGAAACAATGAAGTGAATTCAATTGATGCTACATGAAGTTGTCACAGTACATCAGGAGCTTAATGTTGTTACTTTAGAACAGACAGTGCAGTAAATGTTAATCTTCAGAATGAGCATAAAGTGCATTAAAGAGGTTGTTTTGTACCTTCTACAAAGTTTTTCCCAAGCCTACCTGGTAACACAGAAAAAAACCACCTGCAATTGCATGCTGGAACACTGAAACAGGCATCATTCATCAATGGGAAGAATAGAAGCTCATCATTCTATTGTGAATCAGAGATGATAGAGTGGAAAAGATGTTTCATATTTTGTTCAATTCAGATTATTGTGGTATTCTGTCTAAACTGGTGAATTTGAACCATGGAACCACTTTGCATGATAAACAGTAGAACTCTTTATCAGCCTTGAATCACGGTGCAGAAATGGGTAATTCACAGCTAGCTTTGAAAGAGCTTTCAATTCAAATAATGATCTCCTGTTTTAGGTCGAGTGCAAAACCCTACTAAAGTGCAAATCACAAGCAAACAAAGCTATCTCAGCTCTTAAAACACCACAGCTACATCTATTTCACCCCAAATAAAACAAATAAATAATTCAAAATAATGGCATTCTGGCAATGTAACACCTTGCATATAACTTATTCTTTCTCATGTGTCTTTTGGGGGAAGATTTTATTAAGCATATTTTAAACTTTAATGAACCATTATCACTTTTTTGTTTCTGTTAATTTTACAGACAATACATGAAAGTCAGTCTGAAACAATACCCCTTGTGTGTAGATGTAAGCAAAGCTACAGGCACTTTCTGAGCCCACTCACTGTTTTATCCAGATTCACAAGCTACAGTGATCTCTGTTGCCTTTTCTCATTAAAGAAAATGCAATCAGAGATGGAAATACTCTGCAAGGTGATTTTCTTTCACATAAAACATTCAGTAACAAAGATGTCTTTGTGCATGACATGCTTTCTGCTTCTTCTTCGCCACTTCTTGTCTATGTTTTAATTTTTTCTTCTTGGTAGCTTAGACACTGTAGCTGGCTTTAATGGAACAAAAATGCCATGCAGCAAGTTCATAAGTTTACACAGTAACTTACCTATCAGGAGTATAGATTTTGTAAATAGCTGAACTGATGTAGAAAATAATTATAAGAGTGTGCACTGGATTCAGTTGTGAAAACAATGGAAATACATTGGCAGTACAAGTCTGTCATTGAATCTTCTTTCAAGCAGGTATTTAACTATACAAATAAAGAGCACTGTCATGGTTTTGGATAATGTGTCCATTACAGGCTCATTCACAACTTCACATGTAATTTCAAGATTTTGAAGTTTAGTTTTGATTTGCTGAAGAACAAAATCAAGAGATTCTACACTGTGGCTAAGGCCACCACTTGTGATGCCAGAAACTCCTATTGAATAAAATGCCTTGAATGGTTAAGCAAAGTGATTTCAACATCATTTTTGCAACAGCCTGCACAACATCCCCTCTGCATGCTTGGCTTCACAAGAGGGTTAGAACTTCTTCCTTTAGTTTTCTTCCTTTAGTCCCCACAGAAGATACTACTTTAGGCCTGAGAAACTCTTCTTGACGAAAACGCCACTGAAACACAGTTCTGGGGGGAAAACATTTCAGCTGTAGAGCTTTAGGATTTACCCAAAGTCAGTGTATATTTCACAGTCATTTGCTCCCTGTAGAGGAAGTGCTGGCAAGTATAAACTTGCTAAAAACACTTTTTAATGAGCACTGCACAGTAAAGTCAGCCCCTGTCCTAATGCAAGTGTTTGCGGCATAGCAGGAGTTACTCTGACACCCTTAATTCCGTAAACTCACCCTGGTATGTAGTTTCTCAGCAATGCCTGCTGATTACACTTAGTCCTTCCTTTCGCTCCTTCCATGGAAGTAGCGTTCCATGCTCGTCTCATCCTTAGCATCATGAAAACCTAATAATTAAGAGACTCTTTACTTAATGAAAGATAAGGTCAGGAATTTTGATGCCAGATTAGAAATGACACACTTCAAAGAAATAAAAAATGGAGTTTTAGTTTAGATTTAAAGATCAGGTGCCTCTCCAGGCAAGAGGTAACCTATTTTGTCTAGACTCCCCAAGACTCTTCCACTCTGTCAAAACAGAAAATTTGCTGCATCCAGCATTACTTCTTCTTGTGAACATTATTCTTGATGTAAAGTTGGACAAGATCACTAAGTCCCTCCCATCCCATCTAATTTCTGGGGTTTTTTTCTATTTTTTTCCATTTTTTTCCATAATATTTTTTAAATGTGAGTGTAGTCCGTGGACTTTTCACTCTTCCTCAGAAAGGTTTCCTTGGAAAGGTGTGCACATCATCAGCTAGCAGGAGTTACTTCATCTGTCATTTCATACATCTACAAGATTCTTCAGTTAACATCTTAATTGCAGCTTAAATTACCTTGAAATAAATTCCTAAGACATTCCAAATGTTAGAACACTCTTAAGGTTGAATGTTAAACTTTGCTCTTAGTCACCGTCAGTCTAAGCTTGTAATAGAGACTAAATATGGCAACTTCGGGCATGTCATTAATATTGATAATGGGCTTAGGAATACAACAGTACATTGAATTATCTCCAGATAATGTTTCCCAAAGACTACAGAGAAGGATTATCTGAGGGTGACACATTTAAAAATAACTATCATTATAAGATGCTTTTTAGGAATAACATCACCCACTGAAGAGATGTTAGAATTTCAATTGCCATTATCCAGAATCCTGTCCAACTCAATATAAGCTATCAAACATTCTCTCTTCTTTTATGTTCTGCTATATTTACAGGTAGATGTTTCTTTTTAAGAAAAAAATATATATATTTAAAGAAAACAGTATTTTTTTTCTTGCAAGATTTTCAGTCTTCACAACTGCTTTTGAACAGGCTAAAATATGTGCACAACCATTTTATCAAATAGTATGATTTATGCAATTCTAAGATCAAACAGAAAACTTTTAGTAGGTAAGTTACCTCCACTAGCAGCTTGTTACTTTACTTTTAACATTTAATCTTTTTTACCTCAAAATAATATAGTTTCTTAATCTTGCATATAGAATGTGTAAAGTTTTGTTTAATGTTTCTATTGTTTTCTGAGCTTTACCTAATTTTAACTGTATGAATGTGAGAATTTTTAATCTCTGCAGTGTTCAGTATTTTGCATAAAATATTTGTTAAAATTGTTATAGAGGTATGGCAATTTAAATTATCCAGTTTATGCCTTAGTCTAGGTAAATAATATCAGCTTTATTAGACCGCAGGGGGAAAAGGTTTGCGTTTCTGGATAGGGTGCTCATGCAAAATCAAGTTGGTGAAACAATGATTTAGCCATGCCATGAAGACTCAAACACTGGATATCAAATATCACTCTACCTGTCTCTCTTTGACAGCTGGACTAGATGATCTTGAAGGTCTCTTCCAACCTTGCTGATTCTGTGATTCTTCTTAGAGAAAGGGTATATCTAGATAAAGTTATTTCAATTCTGACATGAGCTTGTGTTATCTAACACATGGTGACTTATGAGCATTCAAAAGCCTGTGTACTCCAGATATCGGGTGTACTGTTTGGTTTAGTTTAAAACAGGAATCTGGTTTTTACATGATGTTCTATATGCAGTATGTGATGTGTACATATGTAATGCAATAGGCTTCACTTACACTCATGGAAGTCCTACTCATGGTAGTACACCTAGACTAAAGCACTGCTTTATCCATAGTAATGGACTCACAGTACTCATAATAGTGTAAATATATCTGGTAAACTGAAAATTTTCTGCACCCAAAATCTTGTCTACGGCTTCATCTATAAAATTTGTTCCCCTGTTTTGATAACAACATTGTTTATTTTATAGATCACTGACGTAGAAAGCAATGTCCATTACTAAAATGCAAGAATTCCTAACATACACAGAGCTGATCCTTCCTGCCCAATATATGGTCATGTTACATACCTCTTTGTCCTTCATGCTTTTTTGCCTCACTTGGCTGTAGGCATTCACAAGATTTGCTGCAATCACACCTCACCAACCCTGGCATCCTTTCCCTATTGGGAAGATCAGTGTGCATTTGAGAAATACATCATTCGTCCAAATTACTTCACATTATTTATTTGAATTCAAGCTATTGAACTAGTAGTTTCGATTCCCTGAAGTGGAGTTGACACCTGCTTCCTTCTTGGTCAATCCAAAGTTTCCATAAGTCACTTCAAATATCCCCAGGCTCGTTGTCTAGATCAATGACAACAAAACTAGCAAAACCTCAAAGCCTGCATCTCATCACCTAGCTTTTAGTACAGTTCTACAACAGTATTCCCACAAAATATCTCATTAGAAACTCATAAAATTTAAAGACATAATATCATGCTAATACATCCCTTTGTTATGAACTACTGTCATTTTAAACTTCATCTGACTAACTTTCTCCTCGACATGTGATTTGTTTGGGGTGAACTTTAAAAGTATTAGTGTTAGGTGTTTGTCTAATGGAATTTTGAGCAACTTAAAAACTTAACTCCTATATGGATCAACACAACGATTAAAACCTGATGGGTTTTCCTAGAATGCTCAGTGCTTAGACTGCATTTTGACATGCCAAACTATGGCTGAAGTCTGAGTTTTTTACTTGCCTTTTTTGACATGTAGAATGAAAACTTTCCGAGGCAGGACCTATCTGTACCCACATGTAGGTACAGCAGCTACCTATGCAAAAATCACTGTTTCTATTCCCAAATTCTTTCATCTCCAAGCTTTACTCTTTGTCACTTATAATTCAGCTTTCACCCTACCCTAGCTGCTTTGGACTGCTGCAATTTTACTTTAGGTTACCTATGTTACTAGATTTAACTAACACATCATGACAGTGCTCATCTTCATTTTCCCTTGCAGATTTATACTCAGGCTACTTCAGGGCTTGTGAAGAGTTTTCAAATGCAAGAATTCTGCTTTTGCAATCTAAAGAGTATATAAATTCTCAGTCCATTTCTTTTATATTCGTACTGATTCAAAACTTTCACTCCAATTTTATTGACTTACATGTTGCTGCAGACAAGCATTTGTAACACTGACATTTGTTTTGTTTATACTAACCTCTTTTTCTCAGGAAAAGGAGGTCTGTTACTCTTTCTAATAGCACAGTTACTGCTGCTACCACACTTCCAGTTCCAAGCAGCCAACGTAAGATGTAATGATTCATGCTGTAGAAGTAGCTATTGAATCTGCACTAATCGTACTTTTGGTGTCAGGTTTATAGCAAGAACAAAACCAATCCCTGCTAACCAACAAAAGTGGACCTGGTAACTGCCAGACACAGGATATTCTCTGGAATTCATTTTTTGTGTATCACAGCCGTGTTTTAAAAACACAGTGATTTAAAATAAAGATTCTTCTTTTATTTTTCATTAACGTATTATGAAATAACCTTCTATATTTTAAACAAAGATTCATATTTAGCAAATAATTTTGTATCTTTGGAAAAACATCAATTTGTTTACTAGAACTGTACCAGACAGACTGTGAATAGATAAGAATAAGGCTTCATAAAGTGCACCCACAAAGGTTTGCTTTTCAGGGTTGATATTACATGTAATTAGCCTGACATTTAATAAATGACATTTCTAGGAACTGCTAAAGCTGACTTAACAAGCAAACAGAACAACTTTTTTTGTTTGTTTAGGGAAGGTAGTAGCACTGTTGCACATTTTATGCAAAGTGATTTTGCCAGTACATGTTGAAAACATCTACATGCAAGAAATATTTGAAATAAAAATGCTCTCTGTTAACTGGACTTTCAGTTACTGTGCTGCCTGCTTAGCACAAACTCTGATAAGAGTTCCTGTGGAAAAGCTGGTATATACTGTGACTGAGCAGGGCCATACTAGAGTTGTAATAAATTTACCCTCTATTAAAGTTTTGTGTTTTTTCCAAGCATATTCCAAATCATAAACAATCTGGACAATTTTTCATTTTGATTAAAAAATAAAAAAAAGAAAAACAAAGAAACAACCAACCAAAAAAAAATAAAACAAAAACCCCAAAACAAACAAAAAAAAGCAGATCTGTTGAAATTATATGTCCTAAAAATTTTCCTAGATTTTAGAGTTTAATTTTACATTGGCAAGAAACTGTTTTGAAGAATCAAGAATGCACGTGTTAGCCTGGTTATCTAACCCAGAGGACAGGTTTGTTTACATGCAACGCATTTCAAGGGCACTTAGAAAACCACAGTAATTCAAGAAATACATCCGAAATTTGGTCTCATTTCCTGCTTGTATTAAGAAGGAAATTAAGTGTTTATGTCATGATCATCTCAGCAGCTTTATTTTTATGCATTACAAACCTTGAAATCTCTTCCAAGTGCCTGGAAGAGATATCAGTCTCATTCACCCAGTTCAGCTGCTGGGTTAGCACACCCACACCTCACCAGGGAAGAGAATGGAGTCTTCAACCCGAATGGCAGGAATCTAGTTATAAATAGGGTTCCCATATAGGAGCTTTTTTCTTTCTTGTGATGGATTTTATTTCACTGGTTAAACATGGCTGAGGCAGATCTGCGAAGATATTCTGCTTAAAAAGAAATGTGAGCAAAACCACTGACTCTTTTTTTTCCCACACTGCCAGAGTTCAATGATGACATGGTCTACCAAACTAAGCAGTGGCCCTGTCTTGAAAGAGTACACAAAAATTTGTTTGCGATCTGCGGTACATAATGTATGAAAGAAAGACAAAATGTGGAATGCTAGAATGAGTGAAATGGTATCAAATGTCCTATCTTCTATATTCTTAAGATTTTGGAACAAAGGAAACATTCCATTTTTCTCTTTCATTATTCCCTTTACTAATTCCTTTTACAACCTAAAAGATAATAAGCTCCATAAACACGAAATAAAAATTGCAGGGAAATTTTTTTTTGCAAAAAAAATAAAATAAATCCTTGAAGGAGTGATGCTTTTCAAATACTTTTCTAAAAAAGAGAAAAACTTAATAAACTCAACAGTCCTTGGTTTACAGCACTCTTGAAAGAGTGGAAACATTAAACTTAAAAATAAATAGAGGTTTCAATTGCAGTGTACAACTAGTGCTTGCAAATAATGAAAATATTATGCCACAAAAAGGCTCACCTTCACCAAAGCAATACTGGATTTACAAACAAAATAGAGGTTAAATTAGCACACACCTGAACATGAACACCTTGATGTAGTTGCAGTGGCACAGGGACATTGATAGAAGATGACCTTAAAATTTCCAGTTCAGAAAAGACACTGTGTCTTCACTGACACTCCTTGACATTTCTCCTGCTACACCTTGCAGGTCTCTTGTTGGCCTCTCTTACTTTCTCCATCTGATCCCACATTTAATCTTCTCCTTTCAACTCCTTGTATAGCTGATCCCCTCCTAGCTGATCCAGCTCATTTCCAGCCTCCCAGCAATACCCTATTTCATGGCCTTTTTTTATTTCAGTCATATAAACCTTTCCATTAAAGAACTCACTTTCTGCCCACAAGGCACTTCCATAGGCCTATTTTATTGTAGTGAAAATGCAAACAACAGGGAAAAGAATCTTGTACACACATGAATGAATTATGCTCCCTCAGAAAAAGCCCTTTGAACTGCAGTTTCTCTCCCTTCTTCCCCAGCTCTTATCAACGTGGGTTATTTTTCAAAAGTATTTTCACAGCAGCTCTTCATTGAAGTGAATGGCACTGCTTTTAGACCTCGGTATTTGTGCAGTAATTACTATTGTTCAGCCCTGTGTTTAATAGGCAAGTGAGAGGACTACTAAAAATATAGCAGCCCTCATAAAGATTGCCTACAAATTCCTTCAGAAATACATACAAAGCTGCAGTCCCAAACAAACCCCGTTCCATTCAGCAAAGCTTTTCTGTTCAACTGTAATGCAAAAATATGAGATGAAGAAGAAATAATATTGGGTCAGAAGAAACAGGGGAAAGAAAAAAGACTGTAGTTCAAACAACTGTGGTCTTGGTTGGGAGGCCAAAAGTCTGTTTTATCACTTCTGCAAACTGCTCTCTTTTTTTTTTCAATTGCTTCAAAACCAAGATAACTCTAATTTGCTCTAAACAGCTTTTGATTTTATCAACAAAGCATCAAAGGGCCTGAGCAATATCTAGTGTGAATATCTTTCATAAAGGTCAAATTGTTTTCCTGTCTTAGAAAGTGAAATCTCCTCACCCTTTTTTATTTTATGGTTCAAGCTGTATTTGAAAATGCACCATTTATTTGCAGTCCTACAACTCTTTCTTCTCCTCTCCTTCCTAATCTTCTTTCCAGCTAATACTGTCCTTTATGAAATGAAACAATTTAGATGTTTTCCCACGAAAAAGCCCCATCAGTTCTGCATCTTCATGTTACTAAATAAGTATGGGGTTTTTTCTGATGGACGTGTGACCATGCACTGTGATGAATCAAGTAAGAAAAATAAACTGTTCCAGAGTTTCCTGTTGTAGAAAGAAAGTGAGCCATCATAAAATGTAACCCCCACAAATTATACTAAATTTTTGGAAATTACACATGTGACAGTGTTAATTACCAGTAGCCCAACCATTTTAGGAGAACATAATTGAAAAACAGTTATGCTGGAATCTAAAAAGGATAACATCTCTTCATCTGACACAATTTGCTTCTTTTTGAAAGAAAAAATAGCCATTTCTCTAACAAAATAAGAAAAAAAGCAGACAGGAGAAATTTGATTGTTTCTTAAAAACCCATTTATATTGAAGATCCAAATTGAATCCCAGCCTTCATTTTTTTCATTCTACACAGGTGTGACTAACTACAGATCACCTAAAATGGTGATAGAAAAGGGAATCAGAGCTAGACTTATGCTTCTGCTGAAGATCAGCAACTAGTCAATGTCCCTTTATAGAGGGAAAAGGGGTGCAGATGTTTTCACACTGAATGAACTCAAGAGAAAGAATGATGCTGCAATCTCTGTATTTAGTAATGAGCCTGAGTAACATGCTAAGACCTCCAGCTTCTGGCATTCCTTCAGCTCTGAAGATCAGATTTTTAAAACCATTCAGCTGTCCTAGATAAAGCAGTACCATCCAACATTTGGCCTTTCAGTTTCTGGCCTCTATTGTACCAAGTCTTTAATTCAGAAAACAGATTTCTTATTGACACAATCTGTTAAGTCAGGGCAGGAAAACTGACTTTCATTGTAAAAGCTAATTTTTATCAAGGCATTCAGAAGTGCTATTTTTTCATATAGGACCTATCTGTAGAAATTAGAGATTTGGCACATGTTTATAGTTATATGGATTCTGGGATTCTTTTTTCTTTCCAGTACCAGATTTGTCACAGCCTAACTAGGAAAGTATATATACTAATACTGGAAAAGCTGAATCAGGCCTTGTTGGCCAGAATGAGCCATTCTGGAGAGAACAGTATTACCTTATTGAGTCTGGCCACAGATGAGTGGTCTTGCAAGTGTTTCCAGCATGGCATTATTTTTTCAAAGTATAAATCAGATGCCTTATTTGAAGCACTTCGCTCAACACTGAGATATCCTCACCCATGCTTTTCCATGAATGGGCAACAGGACTGTTGTTACTAGACCTTGCCATCAAAATTGATCAGTGATTTTCCTTTACAAGGCTCTGTTTTCAGCTACTTAAAGAAGCTGCAACTATTGAAGCTGAAGTTTTCTTTGCTGAGCACATGCATCTTTAAACAAACCAACAAACCCAACCAAACTAAATAAAAAAAATCAAAAACCTCAAAACAGACTACTAGAAAAAACTAGATTCTGACTTGTCTCCTTGTATTTTGCTAGAAAATCATTATTCTATATGACAGAAATAGAGGTGGGAAACAGAATAAAAAAGCTGAACTAAGTTCAAACCAGTGTCTGATTATGACTCATCTCTGTTCATGAATAAGGATGAACCAAGTCAATGCAAGGTTTCTGGCATTACTTCCTTATCATCAAATATGTTTGATTTCTCATGTATTTGTCATCAGCTCCTTTGGCTTAGATTGTTTTTGGCTGATAGAGATAAGTTAGACCCTTGATCTAAGTCACATCTTGAGCTATCTCACTCACTGAAAGAGAAATATTCTACATTCTATCACCTTTACATGCAGAATAATTTACAGCATAAAATAAAGAAAAAAAACCAGCTTCTAAGTTCTGTTCAAAAGATTTTGCTGAGAGCAAGAGGAATGAAAAATGGGCCCCAGGTCAATCTGCAAGACCCTTAGGCCCCTGCAAGCCACAATGGACTACCAGAAGTAAAGAATCAGGGCTTCTCCATAGTTTACACTACCTTAATCTTGTCTGGTTCCTCTGCATCCTGTTACTCATATGAGCTTTATTAAAAGAAAAAAGTGGGTAGAAGACAGCAAAAGAAGCACTTTACTCTTTTTCCCTCAGTCTCTCCTTAGCCTCAAGAAGGCCATGTAAATACAGTAAGGAACTATGTTAATAAGTTCGCAGAACATTCTTCTTGTTATGAATGTTTAAGAAAAAGGCAGGTTACTAATTATTTGGCATTAACAAATAAAGAGATTATAACCATTCTGTACTATCAATAAAGGGCCTGTATCAACTGTGCTGTATCTGTAAGCAAAATAGATCAGTAGATCCTAGGAATTATATCTATTTTTACGCATGTATAGTGATAAACACATAAATATTGCTATCAACATAAAATAATTGGTATTTGTCCACAGCCATAAAGCTTTTGCCTCATATTTTTAATTGAATTAATTATTTAGCTTTGTTTAACAGTGTATCAAGCCTCTACTACAAGAGGAATGACAATACTCATCACTTAAAATGCAGTCTAGAATCAAATAAATACAACTAAATCTGTACAAACTTTTACAAAATTAGTTTTTGTTCTCAGAAGATAAGGAAAAAGCTCTGGTACTCTTACTTTGTAAGACAGCTGGACTAATGTCATTTGCTAAAAATATTCTAGAATTAATCCTGACATTTTTAATCAAAGAAATTACTTTTTTTTTTTTTTTTTACTGACGACTTAGGTATTCAGCTAGTTTGACAGTTGCTTGAATATGTTTTGAGGAATATTGGCACTAATCATTGAATAAATTATTAAAAACATATTTTTCTTGCACATTCCTAGCCATTTTCACCACTATTTATCAGTTCCTAGTTCATAATGATAAAATCCACTAAGCCCAAGGAAAGAATCCTTTTACTTCAAAAAGAGGGATAACATGCCATTTGTGGTCTTTTAGTATATTAAAAATAACATGCATGCACATTTTTACACATACATGGATTTAGAAGCTTTAAAACCATTAAATAGCAGATTTGAAAAACACTTTTTCTTTGAAGTCAACGTTTTTGCAGATACTGTGAGGACATAATTATAAGGTTTTTTTATAAAGATATGTAACAAACATCATCTCACAGCTCAGTTGATGCTCAGCTTCAACTTTCTCTACCTATAGTACAAATGTATAGGTAGTACCAATCAAGGGGACAGTCATTTTGACCCAAGTAGGAGATTATCACAAACTAAAGCCAACTGTGTCCTTTGAAAAGGACAGTTCCAATTTTTTTGTAAGATTGTCTCACATTTTTTCTGTTCCTCTGAACGGCATTACAGCTCCCAGTGACTCCACAGAGGTTTCTCCTCTTCATCGAATACACCAACGTGCACAGCATGAGTGGTGGGAGCAGGATATCCAGCCTTGCTGGCCAGCAGATCCGGACCAGATAGGAAAGAAAAGCAATCCTGTGCTGAATAGACTGTAACAGATTGCTTCCCCCTGTAAGGAACGAGGGACCAAAGCACAAGCCTTAATTGAGAGCTAGCTCCCTGCCTGATCTAATCTGGGGGTGGACAACTATAGGCTGTCGCTGAGGCAAGTTGTCATGCTGAAATTTAATCCTAAAGAACAATCAAATGCAGGTTTTCGGAGCCTTTCTTTGCCTTTTAAAACATTATTTACAAAAACACATTGTGGATACAGTCTAAACATTCCAGTTCATTCAGACACTAGTATCCTATTGATAGTAGTTTAGATCAGTTTTTTTTTGTCTGTTTGCATGATAATTTAGGTTTCGAAATGTTCAAAAGACCTAAACAGAAGGCACAGCAAGACAGAACGGATGTTAACTCATTCTCAATACCTGATGGTTTCAGAATCCATTGGCTATTCACAACCTTACATTTCCTTACACTAAAATTATAGAGTGCAGAGAAAAGGGAAGATCAAAGCAGACAGATCAGTTTGCTGCTAGCAACAGCCTATCTGGGGACTTTTAAGTGCAGTAGATTAAGAAAATGTTT
Organism: Pipra filicauda; assembly: GCF_003945595.2. NCBI lineage: Eukaryota > Metazoa > Chordata > Aves > Passeriformes > Pipridae > Pipra > Pipra filicauda. The sequence continues at coordinate 2,195,112 of NW_024105087.1, read as the reverse complement.
AGTGGCTATCATGATTCAGAGCCCAGTTAAGTCTGTGAAAGCCCCAAGAAGCATTTTTGGCAAACACATTTTTATTATTGTTTCTGTTTATCAAGGAAAGCTTGGGTCAGATAAGTGTCTTATTTTCGCAAGAATCAGATATTGTTATCTATTTCTCAGTGACCTTTACCTGAAACAGATGGATCTGAGTAAGTTCCTTAGGTCTCAAAAGCATTAAGTCTCCAATTTTGCATCAGGAGCTTTTACTGCAAATCTCTTTTCAGTCACAATATTTTTAGTTCATTTCCATGGAAGAAGAGGAGTTCAGGATCTTGGCTGTCCCTTATACTACAGCAGCTTAGGCCAGTGAAAAGCTAAATACAAGCTAAATTCAGGATTCAAGCAGTAAATGCTGGCAAGGGAAGACTCAGCTGAGGGTTACAAGATCCATCCTGAAAAATGGAGGTGTCAAACAAAGAAGGCTGTAGCAGGATTAGGGTGGCTGTTTGGCAGTAGAAACAAATTGGGACAGGAGGCAGGACAGAGGGATACATATCCAAGAGTCAGCATCAAGAACCAAGGCTGGAGCAGATAGAAACAGGTGTTAGGTCTGAGGATCACAGACCAGAACCATACCATCAGCTAAGCTTTAAACTCAGTACCTAAATCCCTGGAGAACAGACTGTGGCCAGGTGATCTGACTGCTTTTGGATTGCCCAAGTAGAGAAGTAAGGTTTAGGAGGGGTTGGTGCATGTTAGAATTGCTTGAGACCACAATGGTGCTGTCAGTCAGACAAGACCTTGGTACATGCTCATTTATACAAAGAAAATGTGTCATATCTCACAGAAAAAGACATCTTTTACTTTGGGTTTGAAAGACATAGCACAAAGATTTCAAGTAAGCTAGCAAAGCCTAGTCAGTAGGAGGGGACTGGGAGATAAATACAGTGTTGCCTCTGAGCTACATGGATTTACAAAAAAAAGTCTGACTTTAAAAAAAATAATACACATATTAATTTGTGTAGCATCAATGTTGTAAACCTTTTGAAGTTTTGCAGAACATTAGAAAGAATACACTCAACATGAGGAATTTTATAAAAATATCTCTCCCACCAAAAACTCAAGATAATTTTTTTTCTAATATTCACTATAGGTTAATAATATTCTATTTATTCTCTATACAACAACAGAATTTACTTCTCTTTATCTTTGTGTGTGATCTGAAACCTAGGAATACCACATGGTCCAGAAAAAGGCCAGAGTAAGTCCAAGGATCTGCTTTATAAAAATAAAAACAAAGCAAAAATACCAATTCAAAATATGTTTTTAAACACTTAAAAGTCAAAATTAACCACTGGAATAAACACTAGGCTTTGGGTTGGGGACTTTTTTACGTCAGCATCTTTAAATTCTAAATTAGCTGTTCTTAATGTGCTTAAAGTTATTACAATCTAAAAACTGCTTTGTGATAATAGAAAATAAATTGGTGACTTCACTCTAGTTATTCACAGACTGACTTCTGTCACTGTGACTGTAATTTTCTACCACTCATGTTGGCATTGTGGGTATGGAAGTCAAAAAATGTAAGTAAACAAACATTTTCTATGGTAGCGCTGCAAAACACCCATTTATTCATTTTGGTAAAGAGCAGTGGGCAAGTGGCATTGCCTACAGATATGCTGTAGATTTTATGTGAATAACGGGTGTCAGTGAGACAAGGAGAATTACTTTTGTAAAGCTTCATTCTCTTCTGGATCGTGGGAGCAAGTTGGTCTGGCTTTTGCTTCTCCATAGCCATACCAATCTGTCTCCTCATCTGTTCACTTGCTGTTCTGTGGAGTAATTCTGTCAGTTCCAGATGTTTCATTTATTTTACCATTAAAATAATGTGGTGCGTAGCTGTCGCATGAAGCAATTTTCAGAAATAAAAGTATATTCTGTTTGAAAAATCAATTACTGAGAACTACTCACTGTTCGTGAGTACCAGTCCCATATTTGCTGAATTTTAATTCAGTCATGGACATTGTGCTTTTGGGCCCCATTAAATCTGTAAATACATTTATAATAACATAAATAAGTTTATCTAACATGTTTTAACCTAGCTGCTTGACTGTGGTTAATTTTGCATAATGCTGGACACATAACACATTCTCATTCCAGGGAATGAGTTTGCTTCCATGGGCAGTTTTTAGAACTGTTGCGAAGTAACTAAGAGCCACAGGAGACTCCATGGTACAAGCACATCTTAGTTTCAGCTCTAGCTTGGAAATAAACCACTGAGAATTGCAATAGTCAACAGTACCACAAAGCGCTTTTAAAACTGGAGCAATTTTTTTCCCACACCTGCTGTGCAACCATGCTCACAAGAACCCAGATATTATCAAAAGTTAACAGGAAATTCGTGGAAAGGAAATCATTATCACAACCCAGGTATGCAGTTGAGCTTGGTTCTTAACTATCTTGTAAAGAACGCATTTTTTTTCCTGTTTTATTAATTGAATAGCCAAAATTGTGTTCATGAAGATGTAGGATACATTATGTATGGAAGGTTACTAGAGGCTTATCAGGGTTCACCAGTGTTAAAGGTGTTTAACCCTTTGCTTACCCCAATACTTTGTGACACCACCAAGAACAGTTCCCCCCCAAAAGCATGGTACCAAATTCTGCTCATTACTGCAATAGGTACACTTCCCAAATCCAGATTATATGCCTTATCTTTAAGTCTCTCATGTTCTTTTATAAGGTACTCCAGGAAGTGGCCAGGAGGCTGATCGTAGGTTGTTCATGAATTCCAAGTGAGAGGGAAAGGTTACATGAGACATTCAGGCTGAAAAAGGTTACACTGAAAGCAATATCAGATGAATCCACAAGTACAGCTATAGCTGTTTTTTTTTCTTTGGGAGTGTCACCACTGGAACCTTACATGAATTCACATGGATTTTGGAAGACTATATGAGCGTTCCTGGAATTCTTGAAGAACCTTAAGCGCCTTATATAAGAGAAGGCAAAGAAGAAATTCCAAATAGATTTTTCCATTGATTTTGAGTTTAGGCTTCATATTCATGTGCTACTGATGATGGTGGGGCACTATCAATTTTATTTTCAGCCAGGTCTCTGCACCTCAATAGATATATACCACTGCAGTGAATGTGCCTGTGCCCTTAAACCAGCTTGGCAACATGTTTGTGTTATTACCTTCACTTACAAAACATGCAAGAAGGTGAAAATGCAACCGCAGGTGTGCGAGATTGTAACAGGAACTCGCAAGGATTTTCAGTGAATGGAGCTATAGCTCAAAAAAAGCTGTCACAAAGGTGCAGGCAAATTCAACAGAATCAAAAAAGAAGCCCAAAGATTCAGGATTATAAGCCTCAATGAAAATATAGTTGCATGCAGTCATCCTCCCCCACTGCTTTTTCTGCATTTTGGTGGTCATCTTTGTCACTCCCTACTTCCTCCCCTCAGTATGATTCCACTTCTCTTATCCATCTAGGTTCACATGAGAAGTGGGTGATGGTGAGGGGATACCAAACAGTAGAAATCCTTCAAAATCATCAAATAAATATTTTAGTAAATTTATTAAGGTTTGAGCTTTTGGGATGGATGGAATCAGGGGCAAATTTCATAAACTAAAATGTTCTCTTCCTTTGAGAACGTGTGGAAAGAATCAGTGAAGCTTTCTGAGAGAGCTAAAATGTTTTCTCTGAGCAGCCATTTTGTTGTGCTTACACAAGGCAAATATAATTACCCTGCTAAACAGATAAAATAAGTCTCTAAAACCACACACTTAGACTTCTATATTCCCCTACTGATATTTTAATCTCAAATTGAAATTGAAAATGTTCCGCTAAGAATGTTCCTTCAAGTGTTAGAATTCAGATGATAAAAGGGAGTTTTTGTCAACCGTTTTGAAGCATTACCAAGAAGGTGTTTGAAATGGTAATAAGGATATTTGAGAAATCTTTAGAATTATCAAAAGCATAAAAGGAACTTGGTTCGCAAAGTATCATCCGAGACCGTCAATACATATCCATAATGGGTTAGAGTGTGCTCCATTGCTCATGTTGGTGGGGGGGCATGTGTTCATACACATAGTCTCATCAGAGCACATGGGCTGCAGCCTTGAGTAAACAGATGCCAGGACAGAGCTGTATAGCCCAGGTCTATGCAGATTCCCAAGAAATGGTGCTTCCACAAGGGAGAAATGTGCCACAAAACAATTACCTCATGCTGAACAAAGAGAAAAGCTGGTTTTTGGGAGTAGAACTGGGTCAGATCTTCAGCTGCTGTAAATTATCACCACCTTGCTTAGGACAAGAGAACAAAAGATCTTGCTTTTTTTTTAGATATGGTAGGTTATTTCATATAGGCAAATTACATATCCTGAAAAATTATGTATGTGGGTTTTGATTTTTTTTTTTTAATTTACATTCCAATAGTGTTTTATCACATTTCAGTCATGTTTTAGTTTAGGAATAGGGCCTGACCAGAGACCACAGAATGTAGATATGAGTTTGGCCACTAAAATCAATGAGAAAAAAAACCTGGAGTTTAGACTAATAAGTTTATACATATAAAAAGGAAGGATCAATTCCTCTTCCTGTACGAATGTAAGTCTTTAAAGTATGTCACTGTCAAGATAGCTCACCCTGCATTTTTCAGTAACATCTTGGGAATAATCTATGTATTGAAGAAAAAACAGTGAACTCCATAAAAATAAATTTAAACAATCAAGCAAGCAGAACTAGATTTTGTAGAACTTTATAATTTCTGAAAGAATTTAGAGTGAGGAATATACAGTAAATACAACACATAACCTGTAAAAAGGCAGTCAGTTCCTTATTTGGTTTTGAGAGAAAAAACTATTAATAGTCCAGTCAATTATTCCAAGTCTTACCTGAAAGACAAGTTCTCCTCTTTCTCATTCTCCAAAGCACTGTTCACAGAGTTGATCCCAGACAACTACTTATTCTCCCTATGAAAAAGGCAGATGATATGACAAAGATTTAAAATACATTTATTCCTAGACATATAAGCATTGCCAGTTCAAGAGAGACACCAAGACATCATGTTTTTCTACAAGAGTATGAGAAATTTCTCAGAAAAACAATGAACACATGCACATAGTGCAAACAGGCATCTTCTCCAATGTCATTCTGCATTTAATTTTGGACTCCAAACAATTATGCCAGTGGACCACACACTCCACATAGGTCTGTTTTATATTCACTAGCATGGAGAAAACTAAACCACTTTTAAGCATCAAAATTGCTTTAGAAAAGATCTTATTAGGAATGTATGCATTCAGCAATTGTTTTAAAAGTACCAAAGACAACAAAAACATTCAACAACCTTCAAATATGTGCACTATAAGCACCGCTTCTTTCCCATCACTTCAGAAGCTTTCCTTAAACAACAAAATTATTCCCTCTTACTTCTCATTTACTTCCCCAAATGAACATATTCTAACTTTAACAATGTTTTACATCTTGTACTGAGTTGACACCACAGATAGATGAATTTGGAAGCTTTCTGTTCCTTTTAGTATCCACATAATCATGCCACAAGTACAATTTAGGTGGGGTAAAACTGAAGATGCTCATTCCTCCAAGCCCCATCATGCCAGTTCAGCACATTGCCAAAATAGATCTTTATTTAAGCTTCTCTCTTGCAAGCACTCATATTTGTAAGAGACATAAAAAATACTGGGAAGAAAACAAATAAAGCCCCTAAATTTCAGTAAAATGAAGTGGCATACAAGTGTGATCTGTAATTTAAAAGTAAAACATTTTTTACTCTTTTACATTTAAAATGTGTAAATGTTTATTTAACACAGATAATAGTTTGTTTAGTTTCAGTGTCATCAGTAAATTCACATTCCACAGGGGAAGTTAGACAGGCTGCATATTTTTCGTCTCCTTATGTCAGATATTTCCTTAGGTTTTCAAACTCTTTTAAACAGAATTACCCTAAGCCCATTCTTGTAAGAGTTGTACAATTTTCAATCTCTTTGTTCTTGTGATTATTAACATGTCATTAGCTCCTCAATCAACAGAGAATTTTCCTTGGAGACTTTGAATTTCAAATGTGGAAATCAAGTAGAAAACTTTTGTCTTTGGCATAAACCTTTCAAGATTTCTTTATGTATCATCAAGTACATGGAAAGGCTTTACAGGACACCCAGAACTTCTCCAGCATACAGTACTCCACTGTTCCAAATACCAGATACACATCTTTTATGAGAAAACTTAATATTAGCATTAATCCTTTGGCTTTTCCATCTGACACTGTCTTTCCTCTTCACATGCAAGTGTGCAACATCTCTCTCAGATTTTGGCACTTTCATTCCATACCCCACAGTTTTATTAGGATTTTGAGCTCCAAAAGATAATTCGTTTATGTGCTATACCTAGAAGACCCAAAACTTTGAGTATACTGTGTAAAGATGTAGGGCAAGGTATGATGGAGTACAGTCAGACACAGATAATTTTCCTGAAAGCATTCCAGAAATTGACTACTATCCTTGCCTTGTGTCTGGGCAGCAGAACCAACAGTCCTGCCAGACTGCAGACTCACCTCCGACAATTTGCGCATTGCATCTTTTGTTCAATGATCAACTGTTCTGATGTTTATACTCAAGGTATGCTGACAGATGATGACAAAAATTCCACCAAGACTATTTGTAATAGTTGTTTCAGGAATTTCTCTTATATAGCCTCTATAAAAATACATGTTAGCATGAGTACAAGCAAGAATGGTTACAGGCTTCCACTGCTAAATTCTTTTCAGCCACCTCCTAAAGAAGGGTTGTTTTAAGTCATGACTGGTCCCTGAGATCTGCTCTTTCCCTTTCTCACTATATATTTCCAAGCCAGCCTTTTATTCACCTCTGTTGCTTCTCCCCTTCTGTATCTCTTCTCCCCCCAGCCAGTCATCATAATAGCTGAAATAATAATAATAATAATATTCTATGCAAGAATATGTAAAGGTGTTCAGACCCAGAAGCATCATTGTCTCTAAATGAAAGTAGAAAGTGAAAGGAAGGATTTGGTCATGACTTGTAGTCAAAACAAAAAAACCCAGCATATCAGTTACCTTTGAAAATATAGTGCAAGCTCGAAACAAACATGTACTGCTCTGATAAAAGTAGGTTTGTTTCTGCAGCATTGCTGCTGTTCTGCTCAATGAAATATTCAATAACATTAATTCTCTTGCTTCTTGCAAAGTGCAGGGACCCTACTCTCTAAAAGTACAACCATTTAGCAGCCCGAAGCATTAGCCAAGACCAACGCTAAGGCAGAGCATGAAGTCATAAACATGCACAGATGTTACTGTTTGAAAACATTAAAGAACTACTGAAGTTCCTCAGCACATCCCAAGTAGTGTTGATTTCAGCAGTAATGACTCATAAGGGAAGAAGACACTACTGAAATTACATGCCTGGGACACATTTCTTTGCCGCTTACATTTAGAAAAAAACAACAGTATCTTTAGAAAATTCTCAATGGGGAGGAGAGCATTCTGAAAATGAATAAATATGCTTGCTTGTATTTATGCAGTAAAACAAATACAATCCTAATGCATTACACATTTCTGATGATTTCATGGAAGGCTCAGGAGATCTAATTTCACAAGTATCTAAAAAGGTTAGTGCTGAAGGTTATGGGAAGTTATGAAACTGATTATTTTAGGGAAAATTTTATTTAATGGAATTTTGGTAGTTTTATAAACATAGCAAAGAAAAGGAGACTACTCACATATTCTGTGCCAGTCCTGCTCTGATGAATAATTGCATTGGGTCTCCTGAAATATTCAGTTAGGTGAGCGAACACACTCAGGAGGTCTTATTTTTTTAGAAGTCACTGAACTTTTTCTGAGTTCACTTTAGTAGCAGCTCAAGCCTATTCCACCATGTGGAAACAGGGATTTCACGATAAGCATGAAAATTAACCACAGTGTGCTAATATGGTTATGCTCATACTGCCCTTTCTGTAGCTATCTTACACTTGTATTACAGAAGAAAGGGCTCTCAAATTAAGAAAATTTTAAGAGATGCAACCCAATAACTCTCTTCAGTTTGGCAAGTATAATTCAGGGTTTCAGAAAGCTTTCTTTAGGGGAGAAAGTACAATCTCTGAAAGTGTCTTGGGCCATTATCTCCTAGAAAACTGTAATTTTAACTGAGGCAGAATAGAGCTAATATTGTCCATTTTGCATTTTTACCAGTATGAGAATAAAGACACAAAAAAAGGGATAATTTAAGCTACTGCTGTATTTCTAACTCAAGGAATAGGGTACCAAAACTGGAAGAAAGTATGAGTTCATGAAAATAAACATTTCAGAATTTTTTCCCCTTTTTTTTTTGTTGTTCAGCAATCCTGTTCTTCCCTTTTCTCTGTTGTTTAGGGATTCTCTTTGTAGAAACAAATTTGCCTTAGGCACTGTCTCTCCAGAAACACTCTAAATGTCTCTTATTCCCAGAGAGAACTACTTAACCACCCAGTAAGACGGCAAATATCAGATATCTTCATTGTGCACAGACTTAGCTAACTAAATGAACTAGTGCAGGTTTCTCAGGGAATTCAGGGCTGACCGTTAAAGAAAGTGGTCTTTCAGGTAACTTGTTCAATATTTTTTCTAACCAAAAATCTTGCTGAAGAACTCTTATGACTGACCTTTCCAAAACCTTTGCTGTCCCAAGGGTTGGCATTATTTTCTAAAAGAGAAGAGTCTGAGTTGAGTCCCAGCTGCAACAAGGTACAAAAAATTTCTGGGAAGAAAAGGACCTGTTCCATTTCTGTTGATAAAGTAAATATATATATTATTAAGGTGATTATGGTTTTTAATTATTTCTTTTACAGTGAGTTGTCTCCAATCTTCTGATATCGAATAAGATAATGAAACAGCTATCTCAGAAATGCCACAAGTCCAACAGTGGCCTTATGAAAAGAAACTGCATCAACTTTTTATTCTTTTTATTTCCACTTCGGAGAAATTGTTGATTTTGTTGAATGACAATCATTAGCTTGTTTGTAAAGAAAATTTATGAAAAAGGAAAATTAATAAATTCAGCTGCAATGTTCAGATTTTGAAGCTTCTTCTGTTACAAAATTTTTATTTATAGGCTAAGAGCCCAAATATGAAAGTCTTTGGCAAGAACTCATCCATCTCTTACCCAGAACTTTGAGATTAGATTTTACACCTATTTAGCAGCTGGTCACTTAGCATTGGCCTGGTTTATGCAAATAGTCTTCCATTTAAATAACAGTCATTTCCATTTATTAGAGTAATTCAATTTCCTAAGGACTATCTAATAATACAGCTGCCCCATTATGCTATGGATGAATGTCGTCAAATAGTTGTAATTATATTTTAAATATGTTAATGCTGTTTAGTGTTCTATCACACCTGTGGCACGATCAGTAGCTAACAGATATGAAGTACAGAAACCCCTGTCTTATCTAGAGAACATACAGTGTAGGTCCCTATTCCAACAAGGACCACTGTATTGGTGCATTTTGTAATGCTCATGTAGGTAAAATTACCAGAGCTTTAATGAAGAAAAGTTTAATTGACAATCATTTTACACCCATTATCTATAGGTAGTTCAACAGAGGTGAATTACTGTAGTATTTGCACAGTATTTTAGAGAGTCCTTCTTCCATCTAAACTCTGAGCCTGGTTTTGCTGCAGGCTGTTATACCACAAAAGAGGGGTGCATTCACAAGGCCTCAATTACTCTTATCAGTAGGAGAAAATATCCTATGGATCTTTTATAACCAAGCTCGTCTGAGACCTTCCTCCAGAGCTTTATCCTTAACTGGGTTTTGTCGTAGGCTCCTCAAATCTTGTGATTTCCTCTCCCACCAACACTCTGTTGTTCAAGATGCAGTGAGAGAGCCTGTTCATTCTCCCGTTGACTTCATCCCTTTGAAGGGGCCACATTCCTTCCTTAATCCCTTCCTTGGTGCCCAGCTGAAAATCTTTTCAATGGTCAGAAACAACATTGTCTTCTGCTGAGTGATATTTACACTTTAGGAGCTTTTTGGCTTACTGATGTCAAATCTGTAGAATTGTGTAAATCGGGAGAATCATGTGAGTTTTCAAGTATTTTAATATAAATTGCCATAACACTACACTCTCTGGAGAAGTCAGCTTGCAGTTACTTGGCTGTACGTGCTAAACACAGCAAGTAGTAATACTTTAAATATTTAAATACTATGATGGGTTTTGTTCTTCATAAGTCAAGAGAATATATTCTAAAAGTATTTTCTGTATCCTGTGCTAGTCGCTTTCCAAACTTGTGTACAGATGCAATCCCAAATTCAAAGAACTTACAATCAAAGAAAAACAATATGAAATAAGAGGGGAAAGGAAGAAAATGCAGCTATCCTCAACCCTAAACACTGTGAACTAATTATTTTTGTGAGACATTTAATTTGACACCAGCTTTAGAAGGGATGTGCAAAAGGGAGAAGTTTCCTATGTAGCTCGTCTCAAGAAGCATATGATCTTGTCAGGCACAGGAGAGAAACAAATACAGCACTTATCAAATTTGTTTTCATTAAAGAGGCTTAGAGAGCACCAGTGATGTAGTAGAGGTAAAAACACATAGGACAAAAGTAGAGCTGTGGAAGAAACTCAAAGATAATGAACAGAAACAATGTAATTTACCAAGAAGGAAAGAGACGGTTAAAGAACTGAAAGGGTATGATAGACAATATGGACAATCTGGAGAGATACACAACCTGGGGACAGGAAAGCTGGAGACAGGAATACCACCAAAGTGGGTGATGAGAACCAAGATTGATAGTTACAGAAGATGGGTCAGAAATAAGTCATCGATATAAAATGGCAGTGGATGAAGTGCAGAGGGAATGCCCTTTAGGGACAGATAGAAAGCCCTGGCACTCTCAGTGTGAAGAACAAGGCACTGAAAGAGATGCTGTAGAACTAAGCAGAGGGGTAGGGCAGAAAAACAGAAGAATGTTTCAGCAAACTCTGTGAAGGCTAATATTTTGAAAGGAAAAATTGAATTGAAAGTGCCAGTGGAATGAAGAAAATAAAGGAGGAGAAAAAAGTGAAAGACATTCCAAGCAATTCCAAGATTTGGCTAGCTAAGAGGAGTTTCAGTAAAATGTTGAGACTAAAAGTTGACTAGAAGTGACTCGAGGTGTATTTACAGAAATTAAGCAAATGTTTATGTCTGCAGAGCCAATGAATTTAGATTTCTAAAGAGATGGATGAGTGGAAATTATTGAAGGGAAACTTGTTTGCAGCTTGAGGTATTATGTATAAATAGGTAATTATGTGGGCCATAGCATCCATAAATTATTTAATCTGATTGAATCACTCTTTACAGTATATGTTTCTATGGAAAACAATGTCATCTATTTAATTTCTAATCATCTACCTGTAGAAAAAATTATCTGTGAATGCATGTCACTTCACCTTGTAAACACCTGCTATATCATGCTTCTCTCCCTCATTTCTATGTTTACTCACATAACTTTGTTTTGTTGATTACAGATAAAAAATTATCACCAAAGTGGTGCCTGCATGAAAAACCAATGAGCAATTTGATAAAGAATGATTTATCTCTTCTTCTTACAGCTGCTTATACATTTGAACTTATTCGTGAGCACTAGCTCCATAAGGAAATGTTGCAGTTGAGTAAATAACTCCTTCCTCTCCCATCATTAGCAGGAAGACAAGTCCCATTAACTCCAGAAGAAAACAGAGATAGATAAACCCAAACATTTTTTAAGATCCTGCCACTCAAAGAATTGGAAAATCATGTGACTCTAGCTTACAAAATAGAGAGGCACAACAGACCTAAAAAATTTTGCACAGGCCACTAAATCCAATTTATACTTGATGCTGACCTTCCTCAGCTCAGACCATACTGTCACACTCCTACAGCGCAGCTCAGCTGGCCAGGTTCCTGCCTTCTCTTCATCATCGCCACACGCATAATTTTGAGCTGGTTTAACTCCCCGAGCCTGCGCGACACAGATCCAGGTGAACACTGACGTGGACACAAAGCACACAGCTCTGGGCGGTGGGAAGGAGAAGGGACCGCAGCATCTCTGCCTTAGATCAGCTTACTCTATTTTGGATCTGCTTCAATAGGAACAGACCAACAAGGAGACAAAGGTGCCACCATCCCCACAACCAGAACACCTGACACCATTTTCTAGTTTCAAATTTCGTCCTTCACAGTCCAGCAGAGACATTATAATGCACCAATCTTCTGCAAGCTTAGAATAAACTGCTGTTTTAAAATTTAAATAATATTTTGGAGCTTATATCCTACTATTAGAAAAAAGAATTGGGAAATGTGGCTTTCTTATCTTCCTCAAAAGTTTAATTGATTTTATGGAAATGGAGGATTGTACCTTGAGCACTCTGGCTGCAAGCTTTAGAGTTTTTTCTTGAGAGAGGAAAATTAGTTAATATACTGCACTTACATGACTGTAAAGCATTTGGCTTATTTCCACATTCTGAGCTACCATATTCTTGCTGATTTCTTGGAGTGAGGGGTGGATAGTATTATATACAATGGCTGAAATAGTATTTGAATGTTTAAGGTTTGTTTTTAAAATGATAAATTTGTTATTATTCACAGCTGTTATAAACATATTTTACATTCCTCTTCAGCTATATAGGAGTCTATAGGAATGCCTCTCTAATAACAGTATTTTGAATATGTATGAGCCAGTATTGAAGCCTTAAGTACTAAGTATCGTTTTCAATGATCTGGAAGAAAATACAAAGCGATTGCTGGTAAAACTTGAAGAGCATGCAAAAATTGATGGAGTGGCAAGTAATAAGGCAAATGTTCTATAGAATGACCTGTCTTCATTGGTTTGGTGGCTTCATTTGAACAAGATAAATTTAAATAAGGACAGATGCAAAGTCATTAATCTAAGCAGAGGGAATGCAAGTTATAGGATGGGGCACTGGAAAAAGTGATTCTGAAACTGTAGGTGGATAAGGAACTGTCTGGGAATTCCCAGTGCAAAGCCGTGGCTAAATGAAAACTAATCTGATCCTTGGAAAAGTAAAGGGATATTGAAAATAAGTAGATGATTTTCAATATTTCCAAATTCAAAAACTGATGTCACCAGTGCTGGAACACTGTTTGGTCTGGAATTTGAATTTTTTAAAATATATTAAAAAAAAATTGAAAATATTCAGAAGTCAACTAAAGCATATTTTGACAACAGAAAAATACGTCTTAAGGCCAGATAAGGTCAATATGCTCAGTTTAATCAAGAGAATACTAGAAAACTACTTGATCATGTTGAGAGAAGCTAGACTAAACCAGCAGAAAGTAGGGAAGGAAATAATCTTAAAGTCTCAGCTGTTTAGAGGAAAATGTATATGTTATGTATACAGAATTCATAAAGATAGATGACAAATAAAAGCTGTTAAATAGTTAAATTCTCTAGATGTAGAAGGTGTTTTCCCTTGCTTCCTGTGAACTCTACTCGATATAAAGGGTATAATTGCTCTTAAAATGAGCAATTAGCAGTGTTAGTTTCCCAGAAATCAGGAAAACAGCTAATGCCAGAGTTAAGGAGAAAATGTTGCCTTATCACCAACCATGTTCAAACCAGACAGTAAAGAAACAAGTTCAGTCACCATCTGAAAACACTGTGAGGAATATGTTTTCTTTCACCCCTCCTTCATAAAGAAGGGACAAAGGAATCTGGAGTAGCCAGTCAAAGAAGGACTAAGATAAATTCAGATTTGGAAAGGGGATGAAACAGTATATGGTGTCATTAAATGTGGGGTTCAGAGGATGGAGGGGTGTATTTTTGGATCTGTTGTGTTGTTTTTTAAACGACAGCATTGGAAATAAAAGATACTGAGAAAATTGAAAGGATGATTCCTTTAGAACCATCTCACCAAATACAGACAATATCTCTAAGGAAATCAATAAAAATTGAATGGCTTATTTGCTTGCAAACCAATAACACTTACTGTGTGACTCCCAACAAACAAAGATTCAGTAAACCCTGTGTGTCAACTACCAACTTCTCATTTACTTATTTACAGTAAGAGAGAAAATCTTCTGTAATATCAGAAGTTTTGTGCAACAAATCATAGTCTGTATGTGCCTACATGAAAAGATTTCAAGTAGTGACTGGCTTTTTAATCAGACTGAGAAGTGTAGCAAAACCCAACAGGTAGAATGAGAATGAAGTATACTTGTTTACATTGAAGGTACCTGTTGAAAGATAAAAGTCATATGTTAGACTTTCCATAACCTGGAATCTTTAAATCAAGATTTGATGTTTATCTAAAAAATATGTTTCAAAAGTTCCAGCATCATGCAAGATTTCCTCAGATGTTATGCAGAAAGCCAGTCTAGATTATTTTCCAGCTTTGAATTAATTGAAACTGTGAAAAATAGAAGGATTCCTAAATTCCAGTGCAACAGAGAAGATAAACTGCATCAGAGAGAAAAAGTATCATATACAGACAGACCATGTACTAAATGAATCCTCATCTGCTGGAGAAGGGGTGGTGATCCAGAATTTTCTGGCTTTCTTGAAAATACGCTTTATAAGAGGAATGGGGGGAAGGACGACTCAGAAGGGTAAGAGGGGCATCAGAAATTAAAATGAACATCTATATGTTTCCATATTTCTTCAGTCTGCATCTAATAATTCCAAGGACACTCATAATTAAGCAAGGATAGAACACTTCATTTCAAATTACTGCACACATATTGACTAATCACCTAGAAATACTTTTAATTTGTTAGGTTTTCAGCATCAGCTTAATTTTTAAAGGTTTAAATATTGTTTATTATAAGCCTGAAGTATTCTGTGTGATGTTTCCAAATAAATTCTTTTTGTATCTTTAAAACATTCTCTGTTGCAGAGAATATAATGAAATATTACTCTGTAGTAATGTATTTTAGATTACGCTGATTTTGTTTTGTCAAATACATGGTAATGTTTATTGCAATAAATAATAATAACAACAATGTAGATGATTTCTGCAGGGAAAGAAAATATATACAGAGAAGAAATCTATAATTATGTAAAAAATAAAATGTAATATTTCCTATGACAGCAGGTTCCATGATAAATAGGTGGTAGGAGGCAAATTGGAGGGAAGCAAAGGAGTCAAGATAAAAATTATCAAATTATTTAGATGTATGGCATAACCATTTTCTTCCTGAATATGGACTTACTGTATTTGAAAATAAGGCTTTAGTCAACATCACTGACCCTGAATTTAAAGCTTTGTGGATTATTTTCACCTAAAATCATCTTAGAATTACAGCAGAGGTGAAAATAATTTTTCAAAATGGGAATGCAGAAAGAAAGTTCCCCTTCAACCTTCACATTGTGGCAATCCAGCCAAAACGGGCACTGCTTCCTATGACTGTAAATTCTACAGAGCCTTTACGTCTCTCTTTTCCCAAGGATGTTCAGAAATATCACCTGCTCACTTATCCTCCTATCTGAACAAAAAAGAAATCGTATTTTCTTAAGCCATCAATTTTTACCTCTTCCGTGATGATTTGTAAGATTGCAGTTTCCCTTTTGTTCTGTCAACCAGATGTCTGTATTCTCATTGCAGCTGACCTCTGAAGGCACCATAGGAAGCAGAAAAGTTTGATACCATCACTGCAGGGTAACCTCTCGTTACAGAAACAATGACTACTCGAGCAGCAGGGGACTCTGTGAGAAACCTCTTAATTCTAATCATTGAAAAGATGACTTCTTCATCAAAATGACCCTAGAGTTCTTGATCTGATTCTTGAAAATGATAATATTAAGGGAGTAGTGTTTAATCCAAGGAGGATTTTATTAAGAGCAGATGCAGCAAGAAGGGCCTTATTTTTCTTGGATATTTCTGGGAAATTAACCTGCAATTCTTTATAAATTCACCACACTGTTCTACCTCCAAACTATTATTTTAACCCAGATTAGACTCACTCTATCTGTGTTCTCTAGTGCATTCCTACCAGTTATTAAAGAGCAATGAATAACCTTGCAGTGCTGTCATCAAAGGTATTGCTTCTCAAAATATGTTTGGAAGGAAGATAATGGGAAGGCACAGAACATGTAGGATGAAAGCAAAAGCAAATTTTGGGGAGACTGTAATTTTATTTCCCTTTCTCCTTGCATTGCTGTTCACAGAAAATCATTCTTATTCACATCCACACAAAGATGATTTAATTTCACAAGGACCACTAATAAAAAAATTGAACAGGAAAATCAAAGAGCTTTTGTACACAGTTACGTGTAAAAGATATAGTGTAGTGACAACAAAACAAGAAACAAACCACTACCTTGACAGCAGGGCAGATATAGGTTGATTATGAGGAAAAACTATAATAGATAGGACACACTCTTGGATTGTCACGGGAATCTGCTGAGCACCATTGTTAGAAGTTTTGCTAGGATGGTATAGCTATAGTTTTAAAGGCAAAGACCCTGGAATTTGGCCAACTCCCTGAAGAGAGGATCAGGGAATGGGGAGCCCCTGACTATTTATGGGACAGACAGGCTTGATACTTAAAGGTTTCAGACTAAACTACTCAATCTTGTTTTCATCATCTATAGAAGGGTGCTATGGACACCACCACAACCCCTGGAGCTGTTGCAAAGCATTCTGTGTCTGTCATAATGTTAACAATAGTCCTGAACATCACCCACAGACCTCCTGACTTCTCATGGTTTTCCTAATATACATAAAATCGATTTATTAACAGTTACAAAAGGCTTTACTAATCTAGTATATTTAAACAACTAATATTTTAAACGAAGAGGTTTCTCTTAACTGTTCTTCCAAGAAAACTGTTCTCAGCATTTTGGGTTTTTGGGGGGGTTTTTTGTTTGCTTGTTTTTTTAAGGGGAAGCAGAGATGAGAAAACTCTGTAGCCACTGCAGAAAAGTACAACAATGACATCACAGCAATGCTACCTTCTGCAAAGTTGCAGATCAATCCCAAAATGGTATTAGCTCTAGTAGTCCCTTGGGAAATAAAAATATCAGCTTGACTTATAACTGCAAATGTTAAAGGCTAAGAAAAAAGACAAAACTATGGGGTCAGCTGCAAATATCCGAACCTGCTGAAGAAAGAAAAGCAGCATGAAAATACTGCATTTCAAAAAAAAATTGCTGGTGAATATTAAATACGGTGCAGGTCAGCTGGATCAAATGGTTCCTTTCCAAGACTATAAAATTAACAGGTAAGATAAGTTTCTCTTTCACTGCTAAAAACCTGCCTGCCTTTCATCATTTATGGGATATGTCTTGCAATAAGTGAAGAAATACATTTACATCTAAAAAAAGCTGTAACTTCCAAAGGAACAATCGAAACTCTCTCCTTCTGTGTGTAACATGGATAACATGTACCAACACAGATTTGAGCACTGAACTGTCAGTTGAAGGAACGTGCTCCAGAATGCTGTCTGCTCTCTAGTGGTTTGTGTTTGGGGGAGCTCTAGGCCTTCAAAATTCTGCCATTTTTCTTTGGTTGTACCACAGGATTTAGGAATCTCTGTGTCCTGCCTGTTATCTCAACAGGGGAATGAATCTACTTTTCTCTTTAGCTTCCAGGTGCTGAGGCATAGTAATCTACAGTCATTGGTCCCCAACTCTCTTCTAGCATAAACAACAGTTCCAAACAAGTACCAGGTTGTAAACGTGATATTTTGAGGGGAGGGGATGTCAGTCTAAAGATACCTGTATCTATGGAGAAGAAAATATAGGACAAAAACCAGTACTGCAGGAAAATGTCACAACAGAATAGGTACCACATCACAGGTACATCTGAGATAGAATAGTGTTAGCAACAAGACACACAACTAGAAAATGTACAGCATGAGAGACATACAATATCAGATATAATAGATATGGCTGACAAATGGAGGAAAAGTCAAAGCAAAGGTACTCTGAAAGCAAAAATAAATCTGTGAGAGAATTTAGTAGCAGCTCTGAGCCCCTGTATTTTAACTTTTCGAAACAGAAATCCTGAAGCTTTGCTAAGAGTGGTTTGAGATGGCGAAAATCATCACTATTGACAGATGTATACAGTTGTTTCCATTTGAAAATATATAGGTTGTTTCTACCTATGCCATAGGGATATGCAGAGTAGCCTTCAAAAAGAAATACCAAGTTCAAGACATAACATGAAAGATCTAAATTTAAGTTGTTCAGAAACAACTTTCAGAGGTACAGAATAATCTTCCTTTCAAAACCCCAATATAGACATACTGCAGTTTTTCTCCAATTTTTTGAAGTCAACACTTCTGTTTAGCTAAATATTCTAATAAGTTAAAGTTTGAAGAAGTGTGAACTTGAGATCTACAGATCAGTTCAACAAATATTTAAAGTAATCTTACTTTTACCACTCTGCACACAGTATCAGAAGTTAGGATAGCATATCATATTGATAGAGAAATCCCCCCCAATGAATCCTGTAGCTACTTTAAATCTCCATGTAGAAGACTTACTAAGCATTTTGTTAAAGGAAGGAGACATTGTTAACCATAAACTGCTTATTTAGCATAGCCAGGGACATGTAGGCATCTTAGAATCTAATTCTCAAGCAATGTGTAAAGACTGCCAGTCAAGTTCTTTTTGATCAACCAAGTGCCTTTGGAAACCAGTCTACCACATGCTGTCCTACCATACAAGGTGGAACATCACGTTTACATTTATTATCAATTCTCTGGAAATCAAAATGTCTCTGTGAAGTCACAATAGCAATTGACTGAGTCTGAAGAAACCTGCATTCTTTACTCAGCAGATTCTCTAGCCCAACACCACCTAAAGATGTAGTTCTGAGGCATACTCTCGAGCCCCATATTAACTTCTCTCTTCTGCAAATTTAGCTCGACTCTTCATTTTTATCCACTTCTTGTAACAAAAAAAACCCAAACCCTCCCCCTAAAAAAAATTAAAAAAAAAAATAAAGACAGTAACTACAACAAAAGATGATAAGACATCAGCAACAGTACCTCTTCAGAGATCTTTTCTGGGATAGTGAAGTACGGAAGCAGCACAAAGTTCTCCAATTAGTTCTGGAAAGGAGAGAGAGAATCAATTAAAAATATTTCTTTTCCTGCTCATCTGTTACAGTTTTAACCATTTCTAACTTTTAATTTAGAATTACTCAGAAATAATTTAACTTATGAAGATTTTTCAATTCAACTCCTCAAAGCCAAATGTCATTAAAATTTGGAGAACTCAGAATCTATTCAAATATAATAAGATTTCCTTCCTCAGAACCTCTTTACAGGTTCTATTCTGTACCTGAAGACTGGCCCCACTGTCCAATTGACTATCACTACTGGAATTTCCGTGATCAGGACTGAAAGACTACTTTGATAGCAAAAACATTAAAAAGCACAATAGCTGTAATAGTCATAGTCACTGATCATCTCTCCAGCCTTACAAAACACTGACATGGCCTTATATACCAAAAAAGAACTTATCTAGTGCTTATGTAAAAAAACGTACAGCTCTTTTCAAGGCAGCAGCACATTTTTCAGTCTGAGGTCTCCAAATAAACAAAAAGGTACCTCTAAACTAATATTCCATTTTACCAGTCCTTGTAAGTCTTCTCTCCATTTATTCTACAGCTCACTTATTAAACCACCAACTAAGTATGCACCTTACTCTTATGGTATAATACAAAAACTTAGTTTGCCACAAATTTTCTCTGCCAACATCAAAAGCAAAATGCATGAGAAAGACGAAAGAAACTAGAGCACCTGACTTCACTAAATGTGCAAGTTCTGCTTCCTAAAAGGTTATGTATCTCCAGACTGGGATACAGCTTAACAGGGCTGGGCCTGCAAAGAGGCAGAGTGCAGGAACAGGTCACAATCCAAGGATAAGTGGCATTTGGGACACAGAAACCATAGGCTTGCTCCATTATAGAGATCCTTGCATATTTTTGACTTATACCTGTAAACCAGAAACTCTGTTACTCTCTGTTCACCATTCTTCCCCACAAAGTAAGGAAATGTTTGGTTAAATTACTGCATAAGGACTTCTCCCTTCTTTGACGTTCTTTACCTAAATGGTTGGATTTTGTGTGAGTCTACAGGGAGGTTTGAGGGCTTTTTATAAGATTGAAAAGTTACATGAATAGAAGTCCGTAGAGAGTGCGTGACCCCACTTTCAGCAGCTGTATTATTTGATTCACTGGAGTTGAAACAAAAGTTGTCAGATGCAACTTAATTTCCACAGTGAGCTAATGTTTGTAGTTGCAAGTTGAAAACATAGCCATCACTTCTTCAGTTGATTTTTATGAACATTTTTAATTGTTAAGTGTCCAGTATATTGCAGCCTGTCACTCTTACTAATACAGTAACTAAAGAAGGATTCAAAGTAAAGGATTTGATATCTGGAAAACAAAAAGAAAAACAAAGAAAGAAAAAAAAAAGGGGGGGGAGAAAAAGGAGAAAACTCTGATTCAAATTCAAAGACATTTCCAGAGACATTGATATTGGAGGTGTAATGTGAAAGTCTGGACTTCCTGGCAGTAGGTGTCCTTTCTTTCTTTTCTTCTTGCATTTGGCAGGAAATATCAAACATAAAGGGATATGAGGGAGGGACTTAACATCCATAAGGGTCAACAATGGAACCTTGGTGCACAGGGGATTGCACTGTATCTTCAAAGCACTGTATTAATTTTTCAAAGCAAAACCACAAACCTAGATCCCTAAAAAGTGAAAAGGTTACCTGCAGCTTCAGCTTCTAAATCTCTTATGGCAAGAGAGCAACAATATGGACAACATTTAAAATTATTAACATTTCTATGGCTAATTAACACTGGAATACACTAACATATAATATTAACCTGTTATTCCATCTTGGTTTTGTAACTTCAGCAGGGTATGGCCTTAGTTGCTTACAATATCATCAGAACACATCACTGAAATCAGAACCTCCCAGAATAAGTCCTAGGAGATTCAAGTTAGAAGTCAAGCAGAGGTTCCTAATCAGTAGATTTCTTTTAAATGGTACTTGGATTAATAAAAGAACAATTACTTTCACTCTCTAAATCTTCTTCTAAATTGTTGTAATCTTGGATAAATAGAGTTTAATGAGATCACTTTATGCTAAATTGATTTTTCTATTCTATAGAGCAAAGTGTTCTTCAGTTCAGAACTCAACAATACATGTAGTGAAGTTATCATGATCAAAATACTCCTTTCAGTATATGAAATGTGAAGACATGCACTGTATATTGCTTTGCTAGGAAATTCTAATATAAATGTGGGTCACTTCTATATTCAGATTTCTGAAATTAATGTTTCATTCCTTACAATAATTTTTTTTCCTTTCCAGTGCAGGATTTTTCAAAACCAGATACATTGCTTTTAGAAATCACATATATCCTCATAAGACAGATAAAGTCATCTTATGTTGAACTGAAGTCAGGACCTACCAAATCTAATACATCTTTTGAATCAAATATATGATCTACTAAATCTTAATGGTATTATGTATATTGAAAGCTAAACTGATGAATCACTAGATAAATTAGCTAGCAAATGCATGACAATATAGTATTTATTAAAATGGATCAGTGATTTGTTTCAGTTCATAGAACCTCATATATCAACTTCTGAAGAGTTCTTTAAAAATGCAGAGATTTTAGAGAAAGGTAGAAGACGCAGGTAAAAATAGACTAGAAATGGTCAATCTGTGTGTGATGGTACTGTATGCTGTTGTTTAGCTTGTAAGGTTGTATCACTAGGGCTTTCAAAGAAATGCAGGTATCACTGCATCACTATTAGTCAGACCCAGGCACTTACTTGAGATTTTACATTTAAAAGGTAAAAAAAAAGGCAGCAACTCCGCAAAAATGACTAAATATTTGGAAAAAAAAAACCCCATAACTTAATGAAAGGCTCAGTAAAGTAGATATATTCACTCAAGAAAATAAGAATATGTAACATACACATTTTTTATTTCAATATCTGTTAATATTATTTAGACATGGTGTCCAACAAGGTAAAGATCATTACTAAAAATCTCTCCAAAATTTCTTATGCTGAATTGTAACTAAAACTGCATATCTCAACAACTCAATTGTCACTCTACTTCCAGAATATCTGTCCTGGAAGTTCCAGACCTGAGAACACATGTTCATTTTAACATCCAGTATGTTCCTGGGAAAGCTGAAATCTGTGATTACATTGGAATGTTAGTTTCCTTAGCATCACTCCATTTCCACCATTGTGAGGAATCAAGTATTACCTGAATTATTGGCCAGAATAAGTGGTCCAGAATTCATTCCAATTTACACACCTATATTTTTCAGGTCTTTTTAATTAAGAAGACAGGAAAATCACAGAATCACAAAGTGGGTCAAAAATAGCGTGGCCAGCAGGAGCAGGGAAGTGATCCTTCCCCTGTACTCTGCGTTGGTGAGGCCACACCTTGAGTATTGTGTTCAGTTCTGGGCCCCTCAGTTCAGGAAGGATATTGAGGTGCTGGAGCGGGTCCAGAGAAGAGCAACAAGGCTGGTGAAGGGACTGGAGCATAAGTCCTATGGGGAGAGGCTGAGAGAGCTGGGGTTGTTTAGCCTGGAGAAGAGGAGGCTCAGAGGTGACCTCATCACCGTCTATAACTACCTGAAGGGAAGTTCTAGCCAGGTGGGGGTTGCTCTCTTCTCTCAGGCACTCAGCAATAGGACAAGGGGGCACGGGCTTAAGCTCCGCCAGGGGAAATTTAAGTTGGATATCAGGAGAAAATTCTTTACAGAGAGAGTAATCAGGCATTGGAATGGGCTGCCCAGGGAGGTGGTGGATTCACCATCCCTGGAGATTTTTAAACGCAGATTGGACGTGGCACTGAGTGCCATGATGTAGTAAATGGACTGGATTTGGACCAAGGGTTGGACTCGATGATCTCTGAGGTCTTTTCCAACCCAATCGATTCTATGATTCTATGATTCTAAGTTGGAAGGGACCACATTATCTGGTTCAACCTCCCTGCTCAAGCAGGGTCATCCTAGAGCACATCACATGGCACAGGATTGCATACAGAGGGTTCGTGAATCTCTCCAGTGAGGGCGACTCCACGTCTCTGGGCAATCTATTCCAGTACTTAATCACCCACAGAGTAAAGAAGTTCTTCCTCTTATTCCAGTGGAACTTCCTGTGCATCAGTTTCTGCCCATTGCCTCTTGTCCTATTGTTTGGCACCACCGAGAGGAGCCTGGATCCATCCTCTTGGCACCCTCCCTTCAGATGCTTATAGACATTGATGAGATCCCTTCTCAGTTGCCTTTTCTCAAGGCTGAACAGGCCCAGCTCCCTCAGTCTTTCCTCATACAAGAGATGTTCCAGTCCCTTCATCATCCCTGTAGCCTACACTGGACCTGCTCCAGGAGATCCATGTGTCTCTTGTCCTGAGGAGCCCAGAACTGGGCACAGAACTCAGGGTGAGGCCAAACTAGGGCTGAGCAGAGGGGTAGGATCACCTGCCTTGAAGTGCTGGCAATGCTCTTCCTAATGCCCCACAGGATACTGTTGGCCTTCTTGGCCACAAGGACACACAGCTTGTTGTCCACCAGGACCCCCCAGTCCTTATCCACAGAGCTGCTTTCCAGCAGGTCAGTCCCCAGCCTGCACTGGTGTTTGGGGTTATTCCTCCCCAGGTGCAGGACCCTGCATTTACCTTTGTTGAATTTCAGTCAGTTCTTCTCTGCCCATCTCTCCAGCCTGCCAACGTCCTTCTGATCAATGAGTCCAACTGTTAACCCTGGACCACCATGTTCATCACTAAATCAAATCCCTAAGTACCACATAAGTGATGCAATAAAAAAGCAAACAGGGGGCACGAGAGCAGTATCATTTAAAACTTTTGAAAATGAGATAATAGAAAAGCAATATTCCCTGAGACAATATTCAGAGCTGAAGACCTTTCAATTTACCAATCAATTCAAGTGCTTCAATACAAACTTCTTTTTGAAAAAATCTTCAAGATGTATGTATGACTTAAGTAATTTATTTTTATTAACTCTAATCTGATTTTTGAAGTTATAATATCCATACATTCATGTATGTGTGTGTGTGTAGGTATATATATTTATATATATTTATTACATGTATCTATTTGTATAAAATATAAAATATATGTATACATTACAATATATGTATCCCCATATCCCTCGCTGCTTAGAATTAATTTACTTGTTCCTTTCTCACTCAAAGTCTGCAAAAACATGCTTACACATTTACCTCATTTAATGCCCTACTAAACATCTTTGTGTCTTTATAAAATGCTTTTCCTTTTATATATGTTTTGCTTTATGGCTTCTACTCTCTTATTCTATGATTTACTAATAATATGCACTGGTTTGTGTTGGTCTGCTTTTGTTTTTTAATGTGGCAGTTAGTTTGAAATGCATTCTCGTTTAATAGTCAAGGAAAAAACCATATTTGCTTTGTAAAAAAATGGAATCCCAGCCTCAAAAGATGGGGTATATAATATGTTTCATGATCCCTCTCTCAGTATAATGCTGGGATGTGTCAGTCTAGCGCTCTGAAGAGCCTGTGTTTTTCATGGTCATCTGAGGGTAAAACTTTCTAACATTCCTTGGAAGCCTATGTCACATTCTCAAAAGCCAGTTGTGAGTTCTGGGGTCTAATTTTATTAGCTTCCAATGGACGTTAGGCTTCTTTATGCCCTTTAAAATTAGAACATTGGATACTTTTGAAATTTTCACTTCATGGCCATTCTTGTGTGATAATTAAGGCAATTAGATTTTTTTTCTACAGCATCATTAGCATGCGTTTGACATAACTAATTTGTGGATATTGGACTATACATTTCTGAATTAACATCTACACCTTCAAAAGTAGAATCTTCCTGATAAAAGCTAACAGTAAGATTTGAGGTAGATATATATAATACAGTTCCTATTCACTGCATGGTACGATTCACAATGCTCAGTGAACAATGCAGTGACAAACTTGTAAGAGTGACAAGACAGCAGTCCATGTGTTATGAAGTTTTTACTTTCTTTTATACCAGGTTACAGGGTTGGGATTTTTAAGGTGAAGTTGTAAAACATTTGCATAGGAAATAGAAACCATAGCTTGAGATAAATCTTATATTCATCATAATTTATGTTGTTAGATTACCTTTAGCATAGCTCATCCAAGGAGCACCTTTCTATTTCTTTAAAAATTCTATAATGCAGATAAATTAAAACATATGCAGTAATGATTTAGCTCAGATGCTGCACTTTGTCTACAATGGAGTCCTTCTCTGACCTTGCCAAGTTTACAGTGTGCCAATAACAGAGCTGGGATTTGAAAACTGACTGATTAAAATTTTGCTCACTAGGATAAAACACTTGAAATGAATCATCTAATTTTCCAGCATGTCCTCGGGTTGCTGCAGGCACAATAAATTACATTCATATAATAGCAAACAACTATAAAAAATTAGAGTTAATATATTTCATATATATTGTAACACTACACTATGCCCTATTTTTAAAACTCTCAATTACCTTAAATTTTGATGTTCACAGAGAATGAAATATATGAACAGCACTTTTCAGGGTGAAATTTCAGAACCGTTAGCCTGATCCAAAATACACAGAACTCCACTGGAGTATTTCTCCTGACTCAGTAGACTCCCGAACAACGCCTATCTGCACAATTCTGATAAACATCAAATGCTGTGCCTGGTATCTCCACAAAGAACAGACTTGCAGACGTGCTGAATGTTCTGGGTATAACCTTGCACTCCAGTGAAATGAGTAGAATATAAATAGGAAACAGCAACAAGCAGTTGCAGTGTAAAATAATCAGCAGAGGTAGTAATGGAATTAATGGCTGCCAAAGCCTTGCATGTCATGGCAGAAATGCCATATATCATGTGGTTGTTTGGCATCCTTGCAGGGAGTTTCAAAGGACTAAGGTTCACCTAAGGAGGCGAATCTCTTGGGTTTTCTCTCTAGAGAAGAGATGTAGGTTCCTCCAGAAGGAGATCAAGAGCAGCCTCTTCCAATTTCCTTTTCAAGGAGCCCGTCTACTCCATTCACTGTAGAGACAGCCTGAGAAGATTAGCTGTCATAGGGTAAAAGCCAATTATTTGCAAAAGCAATTACACAGAACTTGGTTTTTCTAGCCTAAGAAACAGTTAACATGTACATTTCTGTAACAACCTCTGACTTCTGTCAAGACACTGACAGAGGTACTCAGCTAGTTTGGTGGGCCGCTGAACAACATAATCAGCAGAGGGGTCTACGTAGGGATTCTTGAAATATAAATGAAATTCTTTTACACCAATAAAAATATTATTTTTCATTGTAGCTATTTTTACTGTATATGTTACAGTAGTTCCCAAAAGTTTCAGAGTGAATTACAGTGGATGCCCTATAAAGACATCAAAGGAACCCACAGTATCTCCTTAGATTTGTCTTCTTTTTCTGTTCATCTGATGCCATAAGTAGCTCCTGCTATTACTGAAAGGTACAGGATTTACATTTTGCACTCTGTGCATTAATTGGATTTGAAAGTACTTGAACATATATATACGTCAGAATGCCAGCTATCAGGCAAATTGGGGAAACGTCAAACCTAAAAGAAAACTGTAAAAAATTAAAGCATTGCAGCAGTTCTCAGCAGCTCAAAATTTATAACAGGCTTTTGAACCGGATTTGAAAGAATATGGACACTCTTAAAAGGAGCATCATATTTTTTTAACTCCTGGAAAGCGACTTACACTCTTCAGAATATCCTACCATTCTGCTCCACTGAAAGCTGGTACCTCCAAGGTAACGAAGATTGCTGTGTATCACAAAATACTCCATCATCAATCCAGTAAATGCCTGTGGGGGAATGAATTTGACTACATAAGTAATCATACTGAAAACTAAGAAGACAAATTCTGAAGTAAACATAAGACAAAATCAAGACAACTTGAAATCCTAAACCTCAGTTTTATATGTTCTAAAAGACAATCACTCCTCGATCATTTTGTTTCTTCCTTTTATAAATGAGGTATAAACCAGAATTCCTTATGTAAACACCAACAGAGGTTCACTGGACTACTATTTTTGCAGAGACTAGCTAAAATCAATGTGCTTTTCAACATTTTTCAGGAGTACAATATTAGAGTTTCACTGTAGATTTTAAGATACCTGAATTTGGTAAAGGATACACGAGGATTTTTGAGGAAAAATACAACACAGACTTACAGATTTTATTTTTTTTTTCTTAATGAGGGCCAATAGTCTAATGGTTCAAGTAATTTACAACCTCAAATGCATTTTCTGGAAAATAAATAAAATAAATAAATAAGTATCACAAAGAGGTTCCTAGAAACAATGTGTATTCTTAAATACCTTCTAAAGTTTGATAACTGGTATGAGATTTTTTTAACATTGCAAATAGCATTACCATAACCAGGAGTCCATATACTCCCAAAAACAAGACAAAAATATTACCAAGTTAAAACTGGCCTACTGCTGGGCTTCAGCTGAAAATATTTCATTTTTCATGTCACAAATATTTGCCTTAATTTTTTAAAAAAGACAGCTATTGCTATAACAGATAAACAAGTTAATCCTAAACAGCCATTTTTCTCAGTAGTAATAAGATACAAATATATTACCTTTAAAAATCCATTAAAAAATTCAAAACCCAACACTACATCATTGATTTTGCAATATATAAGCTTTAATGTTTTATAAATGACTGCACAGTTGACATATGAAAGAGGTTTCTCCAAAAAAAACCCAAAGGTAGACCATAATCTCTCTGAACAAAATCTCTAATATTCATGCAAGTTAATAAATTTATAGACCAATGATGAGATGCTAGGATATTTAAAGAATATTTCTTTATTCCTTAGCAGCCCTAAATTAGAGGTTTGCTCTAACAGTAATATAATATGCTACGACTAAACAAAACAATATGCAGTTTAAAAAGGAATTCAATCCATGTGATCCAATTTTTTTTTTTTTTTTAACTAAAGGAAAAACATATTAACAGATGCTCAGACTTTGGTATGACACTGAACAATTCTGTGGAAAAAGATGTTTACTGTTCATATAGAGTGGATTCACTTTAAATTCTCATTCAGGAAAGCATCCTTATTCAGGAAGACACTTATGGTTGACTTTAAACACATGCTTTGGGCCCAATGAAGCAATTGAGATTTAATCACATTCCAAATAATGATGGATATAAAGCCAAAAGTTATTAACATGAAGGGTTTTTGCATTTGGGCTTAGCATTTTTCAAGTCTTAAATATACACATACAGACATGTACATACACCCACACACAGACATGTACACAGAAAGATCTGTCTCTAAACTGAGCCAAAACATGCAAAACTAAAATTCAAAAGGTAATTTTCTAAGAAACCAGAAGTTAACTGAAAACAGAGATTTTTAAATACAGTGGCTACTTCATCTTACTGGCTCCTTAAATCCCAAGTTTATTTACTCTGAAGTAAATATATATGAAAGCCTGAGCATCTCCTGTCTGGAATCTTTCTTCCAGACTCTCATGCCCCAGGCTTTGATCTCACAGAAATGATTTGGCTCTAACAACAATCCAGTTTACATAGCTTTTTTTTGCCATGCTTTGATTCCAGGAACAAGAATCAATGCCTCTTCTAAAGAAATGAGTCTCCTGATAAGAGATTCATGTTGGCAAAAGCACGGACTTTACATCCCAGATCACTTTATGGGCTTTTTCAAGTAAGAAACAGAAGAAAAAATAAGTATTCTAATCTTTACAATTAGATTACTCTATTAATTAATCACTTATTGGGTTAATCGTTGCTGTTAAATAAAATTAGGATTTCCCTTCATTATCTCTCAAATGAAGAAATGATGTATTTTCAGAAGCAATTGCTAGAAGGGGGGTTCGGTGAAGCTTTGTTGAAAATATGGTGCACATTAACATCCTTTTTTTTCTTTTGTAGTACATTTCACATGCAGCTAAGCTCTTTAAAAGCCTAATAATAACTGAAGCTGTAAGACTTCCCCCCTAAAACACAGCACTTGGACAAATCTGCCCAGCAGTAAGACTATATGTTTGAGGAGGCTTTTACTGTGGACTGAGGATAATGACCTGATTATCACTTGATGATGATCTACAGATGCGTGCAGAAGAGGCAGCCAAACAGCCAGAAAAGCCGGGGGAAAAGCAAGAGAAACACTTACCATCTGACTATCAGGTAGTCTCTGCTGTTTGGAAGTCAGAATGAAACATAGAAAATAAATTGCCATCTCTTTTGTTTGTGTTGTGCTTGAGGAAACAGTTTGTTATATCAGTGGCATTTAAGAAATACTGCTTAGTATCACTGATTTCTCCCCATAACAGGAAAGGGAAAGAGCATGCCAAAAGAACACAAACACAAATTAAAAAAAAGTCCCCACAAAACCCCAAAGAATTTCTAATTGCTTAAATAACTCACAGCAGAATAGAAGAACCTGCTTCAACCAAAGGCTTATAAAAATAACTGGAGAAAGTTCTGTGCCTTGATGCTGTGTAACAGGTTGGTCTAGTGGTTTCCTGCACAATTAAATCAGGATATATATCTCCACAGCCATAAGGATCCCACTTCAGCCAAAGCATGTCATGGCACAAACAGATAGAAAGTGAAAGAGGAGAATCAGCTCCTTGTAGAGGAACGCCTACACTAAGCCTACAGTCTAGAGGTCTGACTCAGCACATGTAGACTGACTGCATCTATAACAGGAGTACACACAAGAGATTGTTCTTCTTACCTGTGGCAGAAGACTCTATCTCCAAAAAACATGACATTTGGGGTTCTGTCTAAAACCCCTTTCTACACTGCTGTTTGTAAGAGAGAGCAGTAGGGAACCAATTGTGATCTAATAGCTTGAGAATGAAATACACTGAAAATAATGCAATAAAGTCTGTCTGATTTCCTTCTCATATTTCCACAAAATCAAAATATGACCTTGTCCCACTAATCTTCCTCTATCTGGAGCACAGATGAAAAGCTGATCCTGCAATCTATACTAATTTCAGTAAGCTCTGCAACAGGGTGACTTACATTTTCAACATCGTACAAACTTAAGTGAATCATTCCTGTCTTGTTTGCAAAGCTGCTAACTTCCAAGGATGGCTTAGCAAAGATGTAAGGAAAACAGAGCTGAAAGGCATCCAAAGCACGTTCTATACCATACATGGAAAACATACAAAGATGTCCAAGCTGGCAAATTCATGTATCACATAAACAACAATAATTTCCAAGCTTGGATTCAGCAGCTGTGAAATTCTCAGTGCTTGAAAACAGTTATGCTGCTCTAAGGACTGAGATGAAGATGGTTCCTGGGGATATGAAAGACTTTTCTCCTTGCTTTTAATATGTTTGATACCTCCTAATGCACAGGAGTTATAAAACAAAATTCTAATGGGTATTTTGTTAAGATCAGCATTATAAAACCTTCTTTGGGCAGAAAAAAAAGGTTGGACTTGAGAAAGGCACAAGAACTAAGATGAAAGACAGTATTTCACATACAAATTCAAAATATGTCTACACAGCTGTATAAACATCTATATCAATGACTAGAATTTTGGGATTCATAACAAAATGGTGTTGGAGTTTTAGGTAATATTTTGATGATTGATTGTTCCATTTCTATTAAATATTAAATCTGATTTGCTATTTGATTTGATGACTGCTTTGCTTTAGTCTTTGTTTTAGCATAACCTAAAGAATAGTAGTTTCATTTAAATACATTTTCTTGAATGTGTTCATATCATTCAATAACACCAGCCATTACCCCAACATTTAATTTTATTGATATAATTTTTATTAGCTTATGAACTTTTACAGTAGTGGAGTCTAAGTGCCTTTTTTTTATATACAGATATGTGATTCACTATTAGACAA
The DNA here is from genome assembly GCF_003945595.2 of Pipra filicauda. Lineage (NCBI taxonomy): Eukaryota > Metazoa > Chordata > Aves > Passeriformes > Pipridae > Pipra > Pipra filicauda. Next base: position 2,164,238 of record NW_024105087.1, on the reverse strand, counting down.
CACAGAATTTTTCCTAAATCTTTCATTTGCCACTAGTATCTCAAGAATTACTTACAAGGAACAGCAGAGAAGCAGGACATGCAACCCACAGCCATCTTAGATATTTAAACTTACAAGCATTAAGACTCCAAGTGCCCAAAGGAAGGTTTCCACCTAGAGAAGCCATTACTACTTGTCTCTTTACCAGAGAGAAAATGAAATATATTCTTCACAAGCATAGTATTTTACAACCTGTCCAACTAAAAAACATACTATTATCCTTTACTCCAGACTGCTTTATTTTTTCTCCCAGATTACCCTGTGGAGGATGATTACTACATGAATTCAAAATATTTTATTGAAATGTACATAAATACACTTCAAAGGGATTCAGCCTTACTGAAATAAAATGCTTCCATGCATCTTTTCAATATTCTCTGAATGGAGGTGTCTGGAATTTTTTTATTAAATCTTTAGGTTTTTATTTTGACTCAGGATCAACAGAGAGAAATTCAGAGTTTTGACCATCTTAAAAATTGCTAAATATTGTTTCTTATCATTAAGTGTTACCATCACAACTTCATATCTTTAGAGATTCCAGGATGAAAGTACTAGGAACTGTATTAATACCATTTTACCTTTCAGCATCATAAATTGCCCAACTACTGACAAAAACCTCAGTTTACCAAGATCAGTTTTTTTTCCTCAAAGCAGATTTTTCAAGCTGTTTTGCATTTAAAACTTGAATTTAACCTTAAAACAGTAAGGTCGAAAGAAAGTATTTACAAGGGCTCATAAGGTATCCCTAACCAACATCATTAAAGTTCTGCAGTGGTTTATAACATTTCATTTACATTGTTTTCATTTCAGTTCTAGTACTCTCATCATACACTTCAGATATGAAGAGGTAATACTTACCTACATAAAGTGCATTTGTAAAAAAAAAAAAAAATATTTTATTTCCAATGACACCTGTACAAAAGAAGATTTTCTATGCTTTCCATGCAAATTTACTGAGATCTGATGCTAATTATCCTTGACTGGTGACCCTGATCAAAATTTCATTAGTATTGTCTCCCCACTTTACCTTTCCAGTTTGGAAACAACTGATTTCAATGGCCTCTTCAACATTTCTAGCTGTATGTGCCTACTAGATAAGTTGCTGTAAGGATAATCAGGGAACTTGCACCCAGAATCTCTTAATTATATGGATAATTCTTCTGCTTGTTAGGCACGGCAGATTACTGAGAAAGAGAGAAACACAAAGTGCTCACACTGCTGGGTAAGAAAATAATTCAACAAAGCATTTTTTTTTTAACTCAACATCCCTAAAGTGTTTTAAATTAAGCCAGTCATTAAGGTCTTATAATTAAAGCCTTGCACAATTATAAAATAATTAGGGCCTGATCTTGTGACGCTTTCTCTCTGGAGAATACATACCTCAGATTCCCTTTTAATACTTGTACACCAGGCACAGCTGCTGCTAGAATTGATGCATCTGAACTAGCTTTGACTGAACTAGCTTTGACAAATCTAGCCTGAGTAGTGGGCAGCTGTAACAGAGCAAAGCTCAGAAAAGGCTGCCATCCTAAATACTTATAAGCCTCCTCAAACACGTTTTTGTAGTCCACACTGCATTCTGTCCCTGCTGCTACTCTGCTAGGAGAAGCCAGTGTAGACTGTTTAAAATTGCAGTGTAGTTCTCTACTACTCCGATGAGTATGTGCTACAGCAATAATTCTAAGCCTCTAGTTTTCCCGACTGCCTAAGGATGCCAGGTACCAGTTCCCACACTATACAAAAACAAAAGCATTTTAATAAGAAGAACTATGTCCAACTAATCCTTAGGGCTTTACTTACAAAAGCCAAATCAGAATTAAGGAAGTGTAATTGAATTGCCTTTGGTATCAGCTTTTCTGAGCTACTGCACTGGGTTTGGTTGGAGTAGAGTTAATTTTCTTCACAGTAGCCAATACAGGGTTATGGTTTGGATTTTTGCTGGAAACGGTGTTAATAAGTAAGCACTCCTTACTGCCAAGGAGTGCTTACACAGAGTCAAGGCCTTTTCTCTCTCTCACCTCACCCCACCAGTGAGGAGGTTGCAGGTGCACAAATGACCCAAGGGATATCCCACACCATATGGTGTCATACTCAGCATATAAAGCTGGTGGAAGAAGAAGGAAGTGGGGGGATGGGGACGGACGGACGGACGGACGGACGAACTGACTGACTTCTAGGGTGATAGAATTTGTCTTCCCAAGTCACTGTAATGTGTGAGATTGTAGTGGAAATACCTTTTAAATTGTTGAAACCCATGATTTGAGTTGCATGGTGTGGGAATTCCTGTAGCAGGAGCTCCTTGTTGATAATCAGAGAAGGAGCAAGGGGAAGAGTTCATTGCAATGTTAAACCCTATAACTCAGTCCAAAGGGACCAGGGGTGGAGATTGCAATAGTTACCACAGCAGGAGCTGCTCAAACCAGTGGAGGACAAGTGCTACAAGAAGCAGTGCAAGTGTAGCAGTGACACAACCTGATTTGGCTTTGGTGCCCAATATCTTAACACAATACAGTACCTCTCCTATCCAGAGTCACCACCATAGTCACTTTTACACCTCCCATTCTGAACCTCATCCTGTTGCAGGGAGTGAACAAGCGGTTGCATGGCTGGGGTTAAACCGCAACAGCTACAGTGAATGTTAAGACACTAAAGTAAAGTTTCTTTTATCCATTTCTCCTGGATTCTAACAGAGACTTCCTTTGGAAAAAACTGAATTAAAAAAAAAAAATCAATGTCTATCTACATCTAGCTGGATGTCAGGTATCATTTTAAAAGCTTCACTGGGCATTCAAAGCATAATCACACTTCAAATGATGTCCTTATTTTACACCACTGAACTGGCTGCATGAAAATGTAATAACAGCCTGATAAACAAAACTCATGGTCCCCTGAAATGCTAAGGGAATAATCATTCTTGCATACAGATTTCACACAGTGATGTTAGCCTTCGGTTTTATAAGTGAAAATTAAAATATTAGAAAATGCAGGTAAACCTCTCAATATCCTTTCAGAAATTATTAAGGGTGCCCTATATAATGTTAATAACAAGGCTTTGAAGATGTATGATACTTCAAAGAGCTAACTATTGTTCTGAACCAGCCTGTGCATTATAGCCCCACAAGCACCCCCCTCCCAGAAGGTACTAACTAACCAGAGATTCAGGCAACTCAAAATATATGCCAACCAAAACTACTTTTTACTGCCGAAAGTTTTCCCCAAGAAGTGAATAATATTTTCCATAACTGTGGAAATGACTGAATTAAGTTTGGTAATAAAATAGTCATAGCTACTTTTTTATGTGATTCAACATTCCATTTCTCTACTGAAAAATATGGGTTACATTAATTACATAAAAGGGAAGCTCATATTTATTATTCAATGAAACTATTAACAGTCTAAAAAACACAATATTTTAAAACACTAGGGAATATTTAACTCAATGTTTAAAGCATGAAATTTGCTTATTTTAACCTACTTTTCATCCTGAAAAATTATTTATATTATTACAGTTTAATCTTACAGAATTTCTATTACATATTAAATATATTGAGCATATTTTGTATTGAGTGTTGCTAATTATGCAGTGGATATTTTGTAATTTAAATAGCTTAATTTTAATTTTCACGCAGTTCTGTACATAGACCAATTCGACAACCACCAGTCATAACACTACTAATGAATTCAGGAACAGAATACTTTCTCATGTTCTTTTCCCAGCAAGAAGTATTGAGGCAACCCCTTGCCTATGATGCCCAGCATTTCATTGAGATTTCACAGAAATTTTCAAATCTCTGCTTTGCTTTCTGACCTTTTTTTGGGTTACTACCTACACACATAAACTTCTCCACTGACACTGGCTATTCTGTTGCCCCAGTGGAATAAAGTTCTTACAGGAGGTGAAAGCTATGCAGAAAAGCAGCAGAAAGGCAGCTTTTCAGATAATACCAATTAACACAGCAAAGGCCTGAAATTATGAAAACTCAATGTCTGAATTTGACTCACAGGATTTAGAGAAAAGACCAGTGAGATTAAATATTCTTAGTGCTGAGAAAAAGCACTGAGCTGCCATGCCCAGCTCAGTTTGGCATCGTATACGTGCAGCCTTTGATTTCTATAGTAGATAGATGCTCACATGGATGTTCACAATAAAGCCTACAATTACCAGCTGCTTGAATCATACTACTAAAATCCAGCAATCCAACAGAAAACAACCTCTGGTTGTCAGCTCCTGTAGTTGACATCACCTTCTGTGTAGGAAAGATTAAAGTGGAGGACAGGAGATGAGTCTTCCTGTCTTCCTTCTCCACCTTTCTGAAGAATGCAGTCACTGTGATAGAACTGGTTCAGAAGACAGTCTGGAAGTTAAGAAATCCTGAGTGTCAACAAGATGACATGGGGCCCAAAAGAAATCTACCCCTTCTTCCCATCACACTGTGAGTTTAAGTTTTGCTTCTGACTGGTTTTCCTCCTGATACCTAGAAAATCAGGACAAGCTGAGATCTATAGAATTGGAGGTACGCAGGTGATGGCCCACAGTGAGAGAGAGGAATAAAGAGAGCTAAATTAAGCTTTTTTTCCTCAGTGCAAAGAAGGTGACTTGAAAGGATAGAGATGTGTTAAAGAAACTCTACAACATGTTAAGGGCAAGTAATTAGTTTTGCTTTTTCTTTCTTTGTCTCTTTATACAATTGTGTTTACTTGAAAGTGCATCCTTCTGAGAAGATGATGAGCTATTATTGGCTGTAATTAAGCTGTGCTCCTCTGCCTGATGTTACACCACTGAAGTCAATAGAAAACTTAAAGGCCTCATTTCTGGACCCATTTGAGAGATGCTTCTTCTATCCTGCACCATATTCTTACTCATCTATACTTTCTCCATCCATTCTTTAACTTAAGCTTAACATGAAGAACACATGAAATTAGCTAATGTCTTTTAAAAAAAAAGACATTTATTATATGCTCTGAATGCAAAATAAACTATATTTCAAGGTTATGTCACAGTTTATTCAGAATAAAGATAATGAGTTTTTATATATAAATGTTACTGTTTCCAATAAATTCTGCTCACGAAGCACACTTAAGGACAAATACAGGCATCATTTTAATTTATTAAAAAACTGGTCAGTATCAAAATAGAAATATCAACAGCAGCACTCTTCTAGTCTAGCTTTCTCCATGAAATATGGAACAGCTAAAGTATTCAAGCAATTCCTCAAATTTATGTGCTGAAAGCTATTCAAATATAAAATAAGCACTAACAAACGGGCAACCTTGTCAGTTGCAATGCTAATAAATCAAATTCACCAAGGTAAGTTAGCTACATTTTCGGTGCAAGTGGATATATCATAAGATCCTGATAATGATACAACTACCAGAAAAATAAATGTGCATTCTCTGACCTTGACAATAATTCATTAACAGCTTGCCTCACAATTTTCCTAACATTGAGCCACTCTTCACAGGCCAAGTGTTTATATTTCTGTGGATAGAGAGTTTCATCTGTGTCACCACTATTGTATTAGGGATTTTAGTGCAGTATTAAGATTAATTACAGAAAATTATAAATTTCAGGATAATAGTCTATAAAACTGCCCAGGGAAATTTGGGGGATAGGAATCAGAAGAACAATAGGACATTTTGTTGTGTTGGTTCTTTTTTTTTCCTTTTCTTTTGGAGTACTCATATAATACCCTTCACACATTTCACACGGCTCTGTAGCAATCAAAGATGGTCCTTTATTGTTTTGTTATTCCCTAAAATAGGTAATGAGTGGGATTTCTGCTGAGTGTGCAAGGAAGAAGCACCATACTTATTGGACCCTTAGTAAATCTTAAAAATTTAGAAGAACAGTGACTTCAATAAGGGAAGACAAAAAGAATGTATTTTATTTTAGGTTGCTGAAATGGTGGGATATGCACTTTATTTTTACTTTATATGTAAACTGCAGACAGGAAGAAGAACTATTTTAGCTAGAACATGGCCATGAAGAAAAGCCAGTCAAAACTAGAAACAGAAGAATATAGATCTTGACAAGGAACTTAAGCAGTTAGAAAATGGAATATTATAACTTCATGGAAAGAGTTACATGATTCCAGAAGAGGCAAGAAACCGAACTTGGAAATCCTCACACTGTTTCTAATGTGAGCTTCAAAGAGGGGGTGAGGGAATAATGCAGTTCCCTTTCGTGCTATTTAAACTTGATAGGCTGTAAATGCAGACTCCTTTACCCATATAAGTATTTTGTCCCCTGGTAATTGTTCTCCTTTTTGGTAAGACAGTTTAAAACACAAGTAGTCAGGCTTTCCACAACAGAAAACAGTAACTATCACTACCACCACCATTTGTTCTGTGCTTACTTGTCTTTCCATGATGCAGTGCTGCCAAGAGATATTTGTAGTCAGAAACTCTGTCACCAGTCAGAACTGTTCTCAGGCTCAGCATTACAAGATGACCCCAAAGTATAACATATCAAGTAATCCTTATGATCCACCACATCACTTTAGGGACTTGAGCTCAGGCTCAATGGACTTGAGGTTCAGGCTCAATGGACTTGAGGTTCAGACTTTGGAATGGTGGGTGTAGAGCAAGGTGCTGAGATCCAGCAGTAGGATTGCTAACGTGTTGCCTCAGCGAAGGGTGTGGATATACATCTCATCTCCCTCTCTTGTCTCTCTCCACCCACAAGCACTGAGCACTTTTTAGTCTGTGAAAGACAGAGATACACTGTCAACCAAAAAAGCCTATCAAGGCATAATGGGGTTAAATATGAAGACCAGTATATCTTCCAGATGTACCTACTCTAAAGGTATCTGTTATGAAAAATAACATACAACCATTAGAAAATTATATTGGTTACAGCTGTTTTTGAAAAGCTAGAAAAACTTTGAGAAATTTATTTCCATGGCTTTTTGAAGAAGCCATACATAGAAAAAACATCTTCTGTTTTAACTTACAAAATTATCTTACTGTAGAAATAGACTTCAGAGCCAGTATCTCCGTCCTGAATGGAAATATATTGATGTGTGCAACCAGCTTTGGGGATATAGAATGTGATTACACAGAGGACTTGACTCACTTTACTATGATTTTTTTCCCATTGTCTAGAAATTTAAAGCAATGGGAGAGAGAGGGAAGAAAGTGAACTTACCTAAATATAAGATTTTATTTTTTTTAAACTGTGTCAAGGAGCATTGCTTTTCAAGGGAGGGTTACATTTTTTTACTTTTGAGCAAACACATTTTTCTCTTGCAAAGTGCAATGTGTGTAGGAGTCAGCTCACGTAGAAAGTGGTTCCCTGATCAAAACAGATGGCATGCTGGCAGGGTAAGTTTTAAATGGCAGAGTGTTGATGTTGAAAGATTTCAACAGCAGCTTCCATGACAGGGACAGAGACATAAATGACAAATACAAAATACAAAGACATTTCAATAACTTACCATCATATCGCTTTTTAAGTTAATATTTCTCTCTCAGTTCTCAAGATGTTAGAGGAAGACTTCCTAGCTGTGGACATGAAACTATATTCTAGCTCAATCTCAAAACACTAATGAGTGTTCTATTTTTAGGACAATGAAGCATGAAAACTAAGGCTTTGCTGGCATGGGGAAGGAATAAGCAGCTATTGGAAAGGTTTTTAGCAAAACTTGGCAAAACAGTGACCAAGTATTTCCTCTCCTGACTTACTGATCTCATCGAGTTCTTCTGAAAGAAGGTTTTTATGAGATTCTCTGAGCTTTTGTCACATGCGTTTTAGTTATCCGTCCACTAATGTGTGAGGCACAGTATACCAAAGTGCTCAAACCAGGGAATCTGTGAGGGTTTTTTTCAGTGTGTGAATAATATTTTAATATTTTCCAAATGTTAAAAAACATTTAACTAGAGAAATCATTTTAGATATCCGAATTTACATAGCTCCTGTCCTTGCTCTTTTCTCTTCAGTTCTCATTCCTTTTACATACATCTGTAAGTCAATATTGCTTTTAAGATATTGAGTCATATTTAGACAAGTTCTTGATATTTGCTATTCTCCAAACATTTCCTCATTTCCCCCTGTTTTCACTGGTTTGTTTTTTTTTTAAGGCTGAGGGTAATCCTTTTTTTTCTAACCTTCTTACCAGTATTCTATTCTTTTTTTTCCCCCCATCAATCCAGATTCCATGAATCCAGCTCTCCATTAAGCATTTACTACCAATAAGACAAGGCAGGGAATTTTGCATTTTTTAGGCAGAAACAGAGCAACTGAGCCTTAATTCAACTTCTTGCTGTAGAGAGGGATGCCCAAGATGGAATGACAGCTCTGTGAAGCAACAAATCATCAAAAGGAGATCAATGATTCCTTTTTCCTCTGCAATGAGAAAGGTGTACAGATGTCAGCTTGTACAGCAGGTGCTTCCAGATCAAAAGAAATGATATGTAGACAAGATAAATTTAACATATTTTACAAAAACATTTTTCTCATAAAATAACCTGGGAAGGAACCTATGCAGAAGACTCACATGAAAAGCAGCATTAAGTAAATTCTTTGTAGCTCACTCAAAGAAATAATGGGGGGGAGGGGAAGATGGGGAAGACATGAAATTGGTAAAATGTACTTAGTTGTTGTATCTGGTAATGCTTGTGGTCAAAAAAATGAACAGTGAACGGATTCTTTACAGTCTCCAAGGCACTGGTTTTATGCTTTTGATAGACTATAGATTACCTTTTTTACAGTCTATGCTTTTTATGAAACAGATAAACACTAAATACTGAGTAATACATAGTAAATATTAGTACTGTATAATAATAATAATAATAATGCGTTGTAAACACTAAAGAACATAATGGTCCCAATTCAAAATGGCTCTGAAAGGCATTCATAGAGCATATATATAAAATAAGTTACTAAGGAAGGCTGGATCCCTCTTCATCAGACAAAATATACTGTCTTTTCAGGGAGCTATCTCCCAGAGAGTGAGCTGTGCCTGTGCTCTCTTGATAAGTTGCCACCTATCACCATAATAACAGCATTATTGGGGGTATGATAAAATATGGGATGTTGTCTCACCCATTCAGCTAAAATTATGAAAACCAAATTGCAGTAAATTTAAAGGTGTTTTAATTATTTGATATAAAGGAACTTGAATCATTTTGTCAATAAAATACTAATTAATTGACATTAATAAAGCAAGGTTAGGGAAGAGGAAAGTAATAAAACTCCTAGTTTTTAGTAAACTTCTTTCCATTTTCACTTCCAAAATTATTTGCTTACTGCTAATAAAAACATAAAGCTACAACCAATCTGATTTGTTGCTCTCCAGAGCAACTGTTAGCAGTTCTTAGATTCAGGTGTGCCATTACATAAATTTAAGGTTTTGCCTTTATATATATATATATCTGTAACAAAGTTGAACACACTTGAAGTATCCTTGCCAAATGCCTGCTCGGTAGGAGTTAGAACTGTTAACAACAATTTTAGACAGATTTGGCTAGAATCAATCAGCTAAGTGCAGCACAATATTAGACTTCACAGTTACATGCCTAACCAAGAATTCATACTTTAGTTTTTATCAGACAGGTTTGAATATTTAGATCTATGTTTCCAGTTTTGCACATAATTCCACTCTTTTGTTTTGGTTTGAATGCTCAGACTCCAACTAACAAGCCACCCTTTTTAAATGCATGATGTGAAACCACAAAAATGGCACCCACACATTTGATTGCTAAAATCAGTATAGTTTTCCCTTTAAATGCTAAGTTTTAAAAAAAAGCCTTTGCAGTCTTGTAGAACAAAATTTAGTGAGAAGCTTTATGACATAGCTTTTTTCATTTATTTGCCATTTCTATGCTAAATGGAAGCTTTATTTTATTTAAGTAAAAGGGGAATTAGTGATTGTGCTCTGGGTTTACTACGGCTAAGTGTCCTAAGAAAAAGCAAACTGCTTTCTGAGTAGAATATAAGGGCAGAAAGAGGGAAATCAGAGGAAAAAATACAGTGTGTTTACCTCAAGTCACTGCAATTTATGGTCATAGCAATACAGTTTGGCAAGGTATCAGTGTGCCATGAATTCCCCTTGAAAACCTGACTGTGCCAGCGTTCCACTATTCTTTTCAGGATTGTGTTCACTGTCTGCAGACTCTCCTCTTCTAGGAAAAGCTTAGTGATTCACCCCATTGAGCTCTCTAGTTTGTCCTAGTTAGTACAAAGCAGCTAACAGCTGAGAGAAGCGAGACTGACAGTATTGAGTTTGTCTATCTCAAGTACTCAGAATCACGAGTCACACTCCAATGTCCTGAGCTCTAGGGAAAAAGTTGAGGGATCCTCTTACTTGCCTTCTGGTCTTTGAGATTTAAGTAATGTTTTAAAGCTTTTCTCTGCAAAACCAGGAGAGCTTGAACAGTGAATAAATAAAATACAAGCGTAAGTCTTGAATTTAGTCCTTTCACTTTAGTAAAAACACAACACATCTAAGGCCTACAAAATGTCAAGATGTGGCTATTGTGATAACCTGTTCAACTTCAGACAGCACCCATTCTAAAAGAGGAGAAATGTAGCAATCTGGGCATTGCATCCCTCACATTTCTCTGTGAGGGAGTGAACTGTTAGCAAAACAAAAGCAGCTGGCAGCTAGCAGTAGGGAACAGCTAAAACAACCAGTGTGGGACAGGCAGAGAAATACAAAAAGAAAAAAAAAAAAGCTACAAAAGCTCACAAACAAACCTCTTATGGAAGAGGTTAGAGATAATTTTAAGTTGGTTATCATCATTTTTGCTACAGCTGGCCCCAAGAGCAGAACTCATGTGGGTCAAGATGAAAGGGCACTGAGAGGTACTTCACTTCCTGCCATAGCTGCCCTAATTGGACAAGACTGAGCCTCTGACCCACAATCACCACAAAGCACTCAGCAAAATGAGTCACTATACTTGTTACAGTGGCATAAAGTTCTTGTTTGCTTGTTGTACTGTTACCCAAACATTCCATCCATTCAACTCCAAAATTTTATATGACAAAGCCCTACAGATTTTGAAAGAAAGCAACAGAAAAATGGAATGGAAAAATGGGAGATACACAGAATCAGACACCTGGCTGGCAGAGCCATCATCACCAAGCAGATGTGTAGTCAAGCTATTCAGTAAGGAACTGGGTGACGGCACCTGCTGACAATTTCATCATTAGCCATTCTCCCAACAGTTTAATATGATGACATCCTCATGATGAAGGAATCATCCAGAAAAAAAAAAAAGAAAATCAATAATATTAGTTAAAAGAAAGTGAGAGTAGAGAGGCAACACTACACAAAGGGAATCCCAATCAACATCTGGAGCAGGGAAACACAAAGACAGAGTCTGTTCACCTGGCAGGTGGAAATGGAGGATGTGAATACAAGACTGCTTGCAATCAATCCATGGAAACAATGAAACGCACTTAAAAACATAATCCCTTACAACAGTTTTTACGCCTCTACAAGAGACTGATAAATTCCTTGACTGTTACAAGACCTAAGCTATATCTAGACTGAGATCCTAGCACTCTACAGGCTGATTTGATTCCTAGCTCGACAGCATCATTTGGGAGACAACTGCCAGAGAAAATGGACCCAATCCTCTCTAAGGAGGACAGCTAACACGCACCAGTGGGATAAAAAACATTCCCAGGCAAAAAATAATTTCACATATCATGTTGAATTGATTGAAATAAATAAGATAGTTGCTGTTAAACCAACATGAAGAGAGCTATGATTCACTGTTGCAAAGCAAAAACATGTTAAGAGATAAGGATGTTAAAATTTAAAAACCAGATATTGTACCTGTGAATTACTTCACCAGAAAAAGCATAAACATACCTTTCTCTTCACCCTCTAACTCAGAAAAAGAACTGAATTCATAAAGCATCTCAGAGTTAATAGTGAACTGTAAGGCATTTAAGTATTCCAAAAAATAATTTCCATGTTCCACATGCCAGTTATAAAGAAGAAAAGTACCCAGGTTCTAACATATTAAAAACACCTTATTTCTATACTACAGTATTTCTTACACTTGAGCAAATGTAATCCCTACTTTATAAAGAGATATTATCACTGCTGCTCTAACACTATTGGAGCATGTATTGTGCTGATGGCTCTAGCTGGAAAAGGGTCTCTTTAGCACCATAAGAATTGACTCTCCTAACAGCAAAATCTTGTACCTTTATCTTCCACTGGTGAACATATACTGATAATCTGAAAATTGTAAGACTCTTGCTATGAAATACCCATTCCTATTCGTCTGCCATAATAACACTTTCAAAATGACAGGCATCACGAATAGATTAATCTATGACAAAATATTTATTCAAAAATAATTTGATGTTCCAGGAATCTTCAAAAAGTTCTTCATGTTCTGCAATCTATCTTTTAAAAATTCTAATTTTATAACCAAAAATGTGAATCCTTTTGCTGTGTACAGCAAATACAATACCCATTGACTACCAGACAAGTAGGCTATTACAAACAGACATTGTTCATGGCTTATAGTACATAATAAATACTTACAATGACACAATATATTGCTCTGATAAGATTATAAACACAACATCAGAAGAAAATCCATAAAAATCTAATTATGCCCACAAAAGTTGCAGCATGAAAAGCTAGCTGAGGCATTTGGACAAAAGGTTTGAAGTTAGAATTAATTTTAAACATAACACTACTGGTGGACTTAATTCCCCCAGAAATGTAATTTTAAAGTTTTACTACTACATGATGATTAGAATAGAGTTCCAAGGCCAAAAGACTTTTAGTATTGCTTGTAATTTGATACGGATATTTGATGCAAACCCAGTTCAGGTCAGTAGAAACAGGGAAATCAGATGTTTGAGAGCTTAGTGATTGGAAGTTACCTGTAATGAACAGCTATAAGTTAATCTGAGGCATTGCAATGCAAGAGGGCATTTCAACTGTCACCTTTGAAAACTTGGGAACACGGAACTGCAAAAAGCAGTGCACAATCCAAACTGCAGAAAAGAATAACAGAATGAACTCGCCATAAACTGACATAATCACAAAACTCAAGTGCTCTATCCAGATTGCCACAATCACCTACTTGGACCCGTATTGACACAAAGGACCTGATGCATAAATTTTTCTAAGTCTTGCCACTAACATGATACAGGATTCTCACTTCTTTATCACAACCATGGTCTCACATGGCTAATGGTAAAGTGTCTGGGTGACAAGCTAAACATAATGCAGTACACAGATAATAAAATTAACTTTTCAACAGGCAGACCACCCCTATATGTCTTCATCTGTTCAGCTGCTAGAGAAAGAAAAATATTATAAACTAGGGGAGTGTATATGTATATATATATATGTATATATACATATATATATATACACACACACATATATATATAGGGGATGATATGAAAAATGTATTTGGATACTCTCCCCCTTCCCATCAGCAACAAGGAAGAGGATAGCATATATGAAGGAAAACAAATACCTTGCCAAGAAGCAAGTTTGTTAAGTTTCTAACCTTAAATGCTGTGGAGTCAAACCTATTAAAGGTAGTGACAAGATTTTCATTGACAAGATGACTGAGTGCTAAAATATCAACAGGACACAAGAGGAAGAAATCCAAATCTTTGTTCTGTATGGTACACATCAAGACCTTCAAGAAATATAAATATAGATATAGATTTATATGTATATTTGTGTACACAGAACCAGGATATATATATATATTTAGATATCCTGATAATAAGAAAAAATGTGAAGAAATTGAAGTCTCAAGGGAGAATGACAACATCTGAGCAGAAAATGGAAACAGTAAGGCAAAAAGTGAAGCTAAGTTCTCTGCAAAGGCTGATAGTTCAGAGTGTAGTGCTGAAGGAGGTTTCAAACAAAATAAAGATTCAGTGAAAGTGATGGATTATATGTACAAAATCTTGCCATGGTATTCCTAAGTTCTAAGAACAATTTTTTGGGAAGACTATTAAAACCAGGAATAACAAGTCAGGAACAAGTAGTGAACATACTACAAGTGCCAACAAAATCTGACTGCATACCTACCACGGTATACTGAAGATTTGCGGGGGAAAAAAAGAGTGAAGAATTTATTTATTTATTTTTAGCAAATATTTAGGTTTTATTTAGAACATTGGAGTCCTTCTGTCATACTATGCTCTCTGTTCCTCTTGCCTATCACCCTATTATCACACAATTTTATATGTACAATATAATAAAGATGTTTTAATAAGATCCTAGCAGTAAAAAATTTACTTATATTACTGAAGTAATATGAAGAGTCAGAATAAATCAGTCAGAGCTATCAGGAAGTAAGTAAGAAGCTGAGGAACCAGCTGTTGCACAAACATGAAGTCTAATTCTCCTTTCAATTTCACTTTTGAGAACCTATGTTGTTGTGAAAACAAAACTGGTGAAAAATGTATTCTGTGGTCTATGATACCCAAGACTGAAAATCTGCAGAGAGAGAGGAAAGCAGGATAAAGCTGAAAAGAAAAAAGGAACTCTATTTATTTTCCTTCTGACAGGAAAGAGGAAACCAAATGGAAAAAGAAAAGGAAAACAAACAAAAGGGGAAGGAGGGGGGAGAAAAATAGGAAATAAGGAAAAGAAAGATAGAAAAATCCTTTTGTCCAAGAGATACTGTGAGTGACAGGGGGTAGACACAATTGCCTGTTACAGTTGGCTCTGAATTAGGAAGTCTCTTTCAGAATAATAAAAGTTAAATTACTGTTTGTTTCTTTAAGAGGAAGGTTATGCTCTACATACATATGTCCTTAAGCCCACACTCACCAAACATTTACCTGAGCCATAAATGTCAACGCTTTGTTGTTTCAAGATTCTGCATTGAGAATCAGATAAATGCAACACTCCTCCAGAGGAAGACCATAAGCTCCGTTTACTTGCATATTATTCACAGACAAATCCATGTTGAGTAGGTTTAAGCTGAACTCTAGAGCAAATCTGCAACGAGACTCTTCCATAGTCTGAGCACACATTTAGTATTGATAAGCCCTGCATCAATAAGGCCAAACATACCACAGTGCAGAGCAGTGTCAGTAACATCAAACACAGAGCTTCTTGCCTATTGTGAATGTAAGATCCAATTATTTGAACAAAATCACATCCAATTAAGCTTCCTGTTGGACAAGTAGATCTAAACTTAGCCTACATCTGGGAGACGTTAACTTTAAGACACAAGAAAAAAATAAAAAAGGGGACAAAAAGCATGTTTGCCACACACTTGTGACTTTAGTAACTGTATTCACCAGTAACAAATGCACATGGTGCTTAGATGGTCACCTTAACAGTAATATACTGTTCAACTCGGTGGTTTGCTCATCAAGAGAGACATGACAAGGTTTCTTTTGCATTCAATTTTTGTTACCATTTTCTCGCTACAACACTACTTTATTCAAAGTAAAAAGCAAGAATGTATATCGATACTTATTAATTCGTCTTTTCTACTTGTTTCCTTCGTCAATGCTGCCACCTTCTGGTAGTCAGAAACTTCACCAAGTGTCTCAAGTCCAGTGCTTAGGTTACAGCGCTGTGGACAAATCCAGAATTGCAGTCTTTGTGGCCCTCAGGCTCGGGAACCCTCTCTCCCCTCCGCAGTCCGACTATCTATTCGGTGGGATTTTCACATGCGGATGAAAGAGAGGATTTGAACGTTATAAATTTATAACACAGCAAATATTTACGAGAGCAAACCTGAAAGATGTCGGAGTTTACATTTGTTCATCAGTCTCGTTCTAAATTTACTACAATTCAAGGTCGCTAACGGCACTGAAAACTTCTGGAAGTTGCTGTACATTATGCTTTCCACATTTTTGCCCTCTCTTCTGGAAAATTTACCATGGAAATTCCTTGGTTTTGTGAGTATTACCCCTATTTACTGTTTCTGTGCCATAAAATACTTTCCCATTCTAAGTTCCTGGGTCTGTCTAAAGTATTACTGAGCCTTTTTGGTTTATTCAACTGTTTATCTGTTCTATCTGTCCAGGTCAAGATCAAGGTGACCTAGGGAAAGACAGTGGTTTATATAAATGAAATACAATAAATATCTTGAAGGATATTAAATACTGACCTACAACCTTGAACTGAACTCTCCTTGCTAGGAAAGCTGCCAATTTAATATGCTTTCATACCCTTAAAGATTTTCAGCACAACACACTTCATTTAATAAATTCACAGGCATTGACATTAGTCCGGGGGAAAATTTAAATTTAAAGAAAAAAAATGTATTCACAATTTAATAGAACTTTGGAAATTCAGTTTCATGGAACATTTATCCTGATGAACATTAACAGGTATAATGTTTAGATGGTAAAAAAAATAGCAGTATTTGATTAGAAATAAAGGGGGGGGGGGGAATCTAGGGGTTTTTTGTATTAAAAGACACGCCTATGTCCAAAGCATGAAACCAAACTTCACAGCCAATGATCTCTCACAGCGTCCGATGCTGACTCCACAACTTGCAAGAACAGGCCACGTTCATGTACAGCAAGCACAAATTTCAAGCTTAACAGAGAGGGCACAGACAAAGAAATCATAGATACGGTGAGAAGATCTTACCCTAAACTCTTTCACTGGAACAGGAACTTATAACTTTCTTAAACCACAGTTAAATGTCCCAGCCTCTTGTCTACTGAAATAGAATCAGTCATTCTCTCTCTCTTTTTCACTCAGGGGCCTAATGAATATTTAATGCGAAGTGGAACTGCTCTGATCTGAGTCCAGAGCAGACAGATATTTTAAACTGCAGTCTCTCATACCCCAGGCAAATGGCCCGATCACTAAACCATTGATTAAACAGGGTGCCATACGCCTCACTGTGTTGAGGACAGGCATCAGTAAGTGTTGGACTCCAAGTGAAAAAGAGAGAGAAACTCTCACTTCATGAACGGTGGAAAGATTCAAGCAACAAAATCCCCAGTCTGTTCAGAATTTGACATTTCTAGGCACAGCCATAAGTAAAAATGTACTTAATATGTGGACTTTATTGACAGAAATCTAGGCAGTCCTGGGATTAGCCAGCTTCTTGTACCTAGATTTTGGATTAAAGTTCCAAAATTAACAGTAGCAAAACTATCATATCTATGACACAAAATAGTGCAATACAGAGAGAGCTCTTACAATGCCGTTTGCAGATCCAGAAGCAGCATAGCCCTTCCTGATGGCACTACACCAAAGGGAAGACTGCTGAAGGAATTCTTTTTAGTATAGTTCTTTCCATTTTGCTTCATTGTATTGTTGAGAATATGTTCACAAGGGACTCAGCAGTATAATATGGTCCACGTGTCTTTGGGTTTGCATATGCAGCTATAATGCACAACAATATGATTGCTTGTAGCTTGTTGAACATCTGCTACTTTGGTGAATTATTTTAACAACCCAATAGAACAGTGCACTCCATTGGCTTTTAAGTGTTTTACAAGACATCTAGGAAAAGAGGTTACTCTCACAGTTGATTATTCATCAGAGCCAAAATTCCTAGGTTTTATGTCATTAAAAATTTCACATTAAAAGTTTAACAAATTGAAAATACCAGATAAGCTTTTAATACCATATACTGAAAAAGGTTTGTGACACAGAAATCATCTTAGTTGAGTACATCTCAATACACACTGATTATTTTTACAGGAAATCTTCTGGAAGAGCCACAACTCCACATGAACAGGCTATCAGTCCTGCCAGCTGGCTCATCATATTGAGAAATGGAAAATAAAGCATCTATAGATTTTTAGGTCATTTTAAGATACAGTATGAGTGCAAACCTGTGTTTGCTGCATAACCAAAATTTCTCTGACAGAGAATGCAGGTGCAGAGTCAGCTGCTAGAAATGTTTACACTGTAATAAATTTCCAGGATTAGTAGTGTTCCTTTTAGAAAAGATAAGTAATACTAGTTTTCAAAGAGAAGCTTCAACAGAAGTTTTTTGAACAGCCCGTATAATAGCCAAGAGCATAATTTAACTCTGGGGACTTAAATTACTCCAAAATTCTTTATTCCACACACTTTAAGGTTATTTACAAAGGACACATTCTACTCTTGAGTAAGCCCTTTCCCTTTAAATAAGTTCAGAGAAATAAGTGGAATGCTCTCAAATAAAGGTATTCAGACACTTGAATAATAGTTACAGAATAGAATAGAGTAGTTCCAGACTAAAGGAAGAAGAAAAGCAAATCTCTCGTCTTATAGGGCAGTAGTGTGTTAAAAAAAAAAGCTAGGCATGTACAGTATGTTCACAGAATGCCATAGAATGTAAAAAAAGCCTGATCCACAGATGTCAATGACTACTGAATTAGGCCTAAAATATGTCAAGTAAAGGAAAGCCAAAAGTTGCAACTCTCATTCTTGAGAAAAAACTCCTGGAATTTCCCTGACAAAAGATTTTTAATGTTATGTCACTATATTTGACACATTCACTCGCATTATTCTTTGAAGGTACATGCTTTTATTTATCAAATAGAATTAGTCTAGCTGAAGTGTACAGTAATGCAATAAACTAGTGAGCTGTAATACTATATAAGGGTACACAAACCAATTGAAAAATATATGTATTAACTTCTTTAATGGTATTTCAATTATACAATTATTATTTTGTGTCCTCTAAGAATTTTTTTTGGAGGACACATTTCCTCACAGTTTTTTCGCTTCAAATAAAAGATAATAATTTCCAAAAGATCTTTATAAGAATTACAGCTGACTGAAATAGCTTTAGGAGAGGGATGAATAAATCTGAGAGCTAGGCAGTGAACCTAAATATTGTTGCTTTAGAAAAGGTGTTAGGGTTTTCCAAGCTTTACACATTTGATTTATCTTTTCATACCTAACAATATGGAGAGAGAAAAAAAGGGATTTTATACATGGAAAAAATATGTTTTGCAATTTAAAAACCGAATGAGAAGGAAACTAACATAAACAGAGATGGCAAGGAGGGAAAATCCATACTGTATCAGTACAATGGGGATATCAGGTCTTGAGTGCAGCTTGAGCTCTCCCTCATGATGGTCAGTAGCATCTCACAGAAAGGAAACCCACCAGAGTATTCCTGTGGGTAAAAGCTCATTATTGCAAGCCAATAACAAGGCAGCACTAAAAAGAAGTTACCCTGAAAAGCCTGCTGTAGTGGGAAATGTATTCATACCTAGCTCCTTATGCTGCATTTCCCTTCCAGCAATATATTTTGGGAGATCTCCATGCTGTATGGAACCAAAGAGGAAGTTGCACAACCTGTTGTTGAGTTGTAAGATAAGGCTGCAACATATAAGTAAAAAATGTAAAGACAAAGAAGGTAAAAATGTTTGAAGTAATTCTAGTCTATATAAGATTATATATACAATAATCTATATAGGTACCACTAGCAACCAGAGTACACCAAGAGCCAGGCTGTCTTCTCTCGGATAACTCATACCTGTGAACTTGTGTATTTACCTGAACTTCTTTATGGTAAAGTCATCACAAATAAGCCTGTTTGCTTTACCTTCATTCACACCATTATTTGTTTCTGTGACCTGATCTACAGGAAGAATTCAGCAATGTACTTTTGCCATGGAATGGAAAGCAACCACAGGGAAAATTTGACCTGAGTAGTCCAGCTGCATCTTCGTCACCTGTAAAACAGAACTGAAATCAGCATTTCTACAGGAAGCAATTCTCCAAGATATTACCATTATTTCTGTGTTCTCTGATCAAGAATGAACATGTGAAGTCTTCCTTGTGCTCACATGAGTGAACTTCGCAGTCTCTTTCTGCAACTTTTGTGACTATGAAGAAAAATTATGATACAGTGATGATGATATAGCGTCTTCTATCTGAAACTGCAGGTAGCAAGGCACCAGGCACACAGAATTAGTAACCCAGGTGCATCAAGTGCCTCTGTTGTCTCAACAAAATTGCTGGGTTTTGACACCAGTACCACCCTTACTTCATATGAGGTATAACAAAAGAATCTCCTTCTGAAGAGCAAAGAGAGAGTAAAAATAGTGGAAGATAAATAATGAAAATCTGAGCAAGAAGTGATTGGAAGGCAAGGAAGAGAAGACTTGCAACAATTTTTTGAAAACTCTTCTGGATCACCAAGTGTAGAAGAACTGCATTGCCACTAGATGTACTAGCACTGAAAAAAAAAATAAATTAAAAAATATTCCAGCACTTAAATAAGTCTAGTGTTATTTCGCCTTTGCCTCTCCTCCCAGCCCTTCTGTTGTGTTGGCTTTTGCTGTATCCAAGTAACAATCTCTGATCTCACTCTTTGACTGTTTTTTCCTCAACAGCTATTTGTTCTTTTCAAACCTTATGCTGCTCCCCAAATTGGTTGCTTCAGCTGTTTGCTAAACCTCTGGAAAAAGAAAGGCAACAGTCCCTGTTACCAGGCAACATCCCATTTCTTTCCTGTGAGGTTGTGATGAGGTGCAGTCCTGCTGGCACTACTGCTCGCAGCACCTGGAGCTGGCAGGCAGCAGTTAGTCTCTTTAATTTGTTCTGATAGCTATTTTGCAATTAAATCAGGCAATATCAACTTTCTGCGGCTTGATTTCTAAGCAAAATTCACAGCAGCAACAGGTCAGAAAAAAGAACTTAAGTGTAGTTTTAGTAAGGTTATTAGATTAACAAGGATTGCATGAATAAAGCAGTATATCTAAGTAAAATTTCATCCTTCAGCATGTAAGGTGATTGCTTTGGGCATCAGAAATAAATCATTTGTTCCTTTCACTTTTCTTTTTTTTAACTCAAATGCCTGGT
This sequence comes from Pipra filicauda, assembly GCF_003945595.2. NCBI lineage: Eukaryota > Metazoa > Chordata > Aves > Passeriformes > Pipridae > Pipra > Pipra filicauda. The sequence continues at coordinate 2,143,467 of NW_024105087.1, read as the reverse complement.
TCAGTTCTTGGTCAATGGAGCTTAGCAGATAAGGCTGGACACTGCAGTTTACGCAGATGGGGAGTTCATGGTGAGTCTCCCCATGCCTTGTGCACAGCCAGCCTAGCTCCAGAACTTCTCAAGCCTCCAGCACTTCCTGTGAAAGCAAAATTAAGTCCATTCTCCATGCTTCTAGGTCGACAGAATTTAACATTTAATTATTTTTTTGTGTGTGTGAAAAATCCTAAGACACAGGCTACAGAGCACCAGTAACAGAAAACCTCTACCTTCCTTTAAAATGCTTTATCCATTCCGTATGGGCTTAGCAAGATGAAGGGAATGTCTGTGCTGATGTGATTGTACAGGTTGTAGATATGTCTAAGCCAAGTGTAAACTACTAACACCATAGTAGCAGTTTGAGCACAGAAGTTTCAAGCTCCAGCACAGGCTAATTTACCCATTTTCTCAGTCTCTGAACTAAAGGCAAACCCTAACAATCCCAAATGACATTGCGGATACTAAATTCCTGCATGTAAAACTCTTTACAGTCTGAAAATATCTCACTTCTCTCAGAGATGATAACATATCTCGCAGCATAGAAACAAGGCTTCACCCTTTAGTTAAATCACTCCCTTCCTTCATACCCCTTTGTATGAATTGCACCAGACAGATTCCGCCTGTTCCTGAATGTAGATTGTGAACACTAATCAGATCTCCAAAGGGGCCTTTGGGATGATTGACGGGGAAGCCCTTAATAAAGGCTTTCTGGTTTTGGCAGGCAAGCGGGAGAGCAAGCAAGAAAAGGAAGCAGCTTGAGTTATTTGAAATGCTGAGGTGGAGGCGTTTGATAAATGGTGATGGGAGAGATGTTTGATGAGCCCCGAGCAGAGAGCAGCTGCAGGAATTCTGATGGGCGTGCTGAAATAGCCATGGAGTAAGTGGTTAAGTCTTGATTTTCCATTCCTGTCATTGGCAGAAAGGAGATATATAGAGTACAGGCAGCAAAACACCGATGAGCAGAACCATCCTAATTTTCAGTGAAACAAGGAGCCTGGAGACCTGCCTGCATTTTACAGGTCATGTCTAAAATCCTTGCATTGTCAAGGTCTTGGAGATGGACTCTGTTTTTAGAGCTCTCACTGAATTCTGTAGTAGATTTCTAAAGACACAAGAGGAAGAGAATTTATAATTTTGCTTCCCCACGCTGTAAACAGTGGCAAGTCTAGTGAAAATACTAGGAGCATCTCAAGTAACAAGTGACAGGACAAGACGAAACGGCCTCAAGTTGTGCCAGGGAGGTTAAGGTTGAATATTAGGAAAAATTTCTTCCCCAGAAGGGTTATCAAGTACTGGAACAGGCTGCCCAGAGAAGTGGTTGAGTCACCATCCTTGGAGGTATTTGCAAGACATGTAGATGTGACATGTAGGAACCTGGTTTAGAGGTGGGCTTGACAGTGCTGGGTTAGATGGTTAAACTCAATGATCTTAGAGGTCTTTTCCAACCTAAATGGCTCTGTGATTCTATAATAGTATTAGGGCAATAAGGCACTGAAAATCACTGAAGAAACGGTCCATAAAGAAGCAAAGAAATGCTCACAGCATCAAGGGTACTGAAGAGTTTCTGAAAGTTGTATTACAGAACAGCCTAAGTCCTTACTCCAGGCCAAGAGGATTTAGAACATGTCGTCTTGATTAACTTGAATAAGCAAATGGAAAGGCCTGAGATCTTCCCTCAAGTTTTAGCAGTGGGAACTAAAACCATTTGATAACAACCGGCCACAGAAAAACAAGCAGCAAGAAGAGGCAAAAAAGGACAGGGAAAGATGCTGGCATTACATTTTGCCAGTTTTTGTAACAATGAAACTCTTTGATGCACTCCTAAAACATAATTCAAATTGAGACTTAAGTAGATCTACTGATCAGTACTATTACTGTACAGCATGAGGGTTAGAACCAGATTCTGTGGTGATGGTCTCAAGTGTGTTTTCAGAACCCTCTTATTCCCAATTTTGCAGTATTAGCTGTGGCACTGAGTGACCACATACATGTCTTACTAGCAGGGCAGTTTGTTTACTTCACACAACACCAACACACACTACTTTACTTAACCAGTCCAGGAGTGGAAATGAGTGATGTTTAACCAGTGAAGGTTTATCCAGACTTCATTTGGCAAAAAGAGATGGAATCTTATTTTCTCACAATTATTAAGTGCTGAGAATAGCTAAATTGTTGCTATGGAAGTGGAAAGATACAACCACCAAATAGCATACCAGACTAACAGTCTAGAGTCTGAAACATAAAAATGTGGCTTCACATACAGATTCACCACAAATGACACATTATAGTAAATCTCATAGGATGAATATACCTAATTATATAATGAAAATAGGTTATTGTAGCTATATAACCATGTTTCTTTGTTTTCCCAGTCTGGTTTTATTCTGCAAGACAAAAATGGCAAGGTATACATGACACAACATTCATATTCCATGTAAAAGACATGAGACTACTGTTATATGTATTTTATTAGTAACCACCCAAGTTTTCCCTCAAGCTGAACTCTTCATATTATCTCATTAAAGCATCTTCCAAGCTTTATAACTGGCTTCTCTGTGTCCATTCACACAGCAACTACAGGTTATATTTTCTGACTTAGCCCAGAAAGGGGTTTACTTGCTTCCTTTCAAACATGGGGAAGGGAGAAAAAAGAATCTAGAAAATAGAAAGTAACAACATTGGGCATAGTTCAATCTGAAACTGTTCTGCTCAGCCTATAATTTAATTCCCAGTACAGATCCATATTCAGTGACCCAAAAAGTCTAGACTCCATCCCATGGAATTTTGCTACTAACTTCACAGGGATTCCACCTGAAAGAAATAAGTTGTTTCATGAGATCGAAAGGCCGAGGTGCAGAGGGCAAAAATACTCATTGAAAATTCAACAGATGCATTGCTTTTAGAGACAATCAAATTCACCCAAATAACCTTGATTTATCCACATTTATGATCTAGTTCAATGAAATCTTGAATAAAACTTCACATCAAAGTGCCACAGGAAAAACACAGATGTATTCAATGTTTGGGACCTTAATGCGTGGTGTTATCTTAGAGGATATATCTTACTGGTACATAAGATGAATCTTATCTTATTTTGATAATTAATACATTTTGAATTTGATATTAAGACCTGTTTTGAGATAGAAAGTTTTAGCTGGTATCTAAACTAGCTAAAAGAGTATTTACATTTTTGCAGTAGCGTACAATGGAATCATTATTAAAAGATGAGTCACACCTTGGAACACCTTTATACATTTTTGACTGACATTTCTAAATGCTGACTTCTCTAGCTAACAAGGGAAGTAAAAGAAGTGATTAAGAATCTAACACTAACTTTATGGATTTAGGTTTCATCTTGAAATATCACTTGGTAGCTAAGATTTACCAAGCATCATGGATCAGGATTTCAAGACATTCTGAAGTATGGACAATATTATTGAAAAAAAGATAATCAAATTCCCAAACTTTTTATTAATCCAATATGTTCTGTGTGCATGGGAATTTTTCAACTGAAAGTTACTCTTCTCTGAGAACATTTTCTTCTTTGTTAAAAAAAAAAGTCAAGCCCCCCAAAAAACATCAACAAGGGGGAAAAAACAGTTTGAGTTTCGATATTAGACTCATACACTCCTATTCCTAATCCTCTGCCCAAGTTTTCATATTTTCTAGCATAATTCATATAAGAATATTATTTAATGTAATAAAACTTGTGTTACTTTACATAGCCTATTATTCTTATATCTAAACATATGTATACGAATAAATGTATTCTTATGTATATAATTTTACATATAAATCACAAAATATTTTATTTACACAAATAATATGTCACTTTATATTTATTAAATGCTCTGATTTAGTTCATAAACCTATAACATATACTATGTAAAACTAAATAAATTTACTATGTAAAACTATGTAAAGCGTTAGCTCCTTAATCTTTTGTAAACATAAAAGTATCTATAACTCTCCTGTTCAGTTCAGCTCTCAGCTCAATACTATGTTGTACCTTCAGTCCAGCTACCTGATTTGTTAGAAAGAGTACAAAGACCATAGAAGGTGGAATTAGAAAAATGAAGATACTATTCTTAAATAACTGGGGGCAGGGGTGTGAAGGATGGGGCAACAAACTAACATATTAGCAGTGATTCAAATTACATTATTTTTTTTATCCTGCTTTAATATTCTGTGTATTTTTAAAAGTTTACTTTAGAAATAAACTCCATGGGGTTTCTGGCAGAGCTGCTCTGCCACAACAGTTTATACCGACCATCTGTGGTGTGCCAGAAGCTTCCCGAATGTTCTGCCACCTGACTCAAAATCCTGAAGCTTTTCACATTTTTCTGCCAATTTTCATCCATACTATGTCTGTTTCCAACACTGAAAACCTAAAAAAGCAAAATATATATCTAAAAGATGCACAGGATAGTAAATTCAGCCATAATATCACGGCCAAAAGAAAAGACCAAAGACTGCAGTGATCTGCATCTGTGGGCTTTAATCATCCAGGACGGTTGCACACTCTGAAAATAGAGTTGTAAAAGAGCAAGAGGGCTCCTGCCTTTTCTAGGGACACAAAACATGCAGCCAACGTTTCTTCTGTCAGTGTTTCAGTTTCTCAGGTGTAAAGCATAGAAAATATAACTATGTTTTGATAATGTTTGGTCAATTTGCAATAAATGAAGACCCTCTCCTGGAAAACGCAGCAGATGATCAAATAAAGCACAGGAGAAAAAGGACACTAAAATAATTGAACTGCTATGCTCACCAACAACAGGAAAGGCCATGATTCAGGAAAAGATTCAAATTTATACCACATGGAAATGGACTACCAAGAAACTATGACAGCCTAGGGTGATATGCTAAAAGAGCATATAGAAGAGCAGCAGTAGCCAGTTTACTTCACAATCCATGTGAGCAACTCTACAACAATTTCCTTTTCAAGAGCTAATAATAAACCTCTATCAAGCTGTCCAGCTGTTTCTGTACAATTCTATTAATGTCAGACACATGCTGAAGCATCTAGTTTCAGATTAATTTTTTTTCTGGTTAAACTATATTTTAAAGCAGATTATAAAAAACACTGTCTACTAAGACAACATTAGTGCCACAAAATATATAGCTGTAATTCATCAATATCTTAAAAATCCATCTGACATTTGAATAATAATATCCAACTTGCTCTTATGAATATATGCCTAGTAAGCATTCAAAAACCACTGCTGTTTTTGAATCAAGACGCTCTCAATACTGCTTCCTGGCAACTTCCAGCACAGAAAGCTTCTTTTACAGCTCCAAATGACTCCTTAATTGTGATTGTCCCAACACCAACCTGTTGAGTCTTCAACTGTCATTCAGCTGGACCCTCAAGAACAAAGAGATTTCCCAGTGCCTCCAGATAAGCCTTTCTAGTAGTAGACCCTCTCTACTCTTGAGCAACATTAGCAACATAATTTAAAGGGAAAAGAAAGTGGGAGTGGTGTCATTTCCTAGGCCTTGATGGAATAAGACTCATCTTCCAAGTGCGATCAGAAAAGGGTTGAATGCCATGGTATAACCCAAATCCATGTCTACTCCTAACCAGGATGTTGGGATCCCATGGTTTAAATGCTTGTCTCTAACTGGGCACTGCAGAAACTTTCCAATGTGCTTTTCAATCACCGCGTTTAAACAACACAACAAAAAAAAAAAAAAAAAGCAAATATATATTTCAAGCATCTACTGGTACTGGTGTTTTAGGAGTTCTAGGGGCTTGGTGTTGGTTAGGGCTTTTTCTTTTGCTTTGTCTATCTCAGCTAAAGGATTTTTTCAATTTGCCTGGAACTCAAACCTTGCGTAAGCCAAGTTTTTAAGAGTCGTTTAGCTGAAATATTCTCAGCATGCATTCTTTAACAAGTTTATATAACTCCTGAAGCTCCTGTGAAAGAGCTGAGCTTTCAAAAGTGAAAGTTTTTTCCTAACTTTCCTCACATACCCTTTGAACTTTTTAAATGGGTAATGAATTTTCTCCGCTACATGCTTCAGCTGGTTTCCTTGGATTTGATGCTGATATTAAGAACACCACCAGCTGTCACTTACTTTACCAGACTCTAGACAATTAGTCAGAATTGTGTTGGCCTTTGCATGTATTATCCAGCTTTTGCCAGTGCAGTGGTCTCAAGCCTGCATTGACAATTCCCATGCCACTGGATTAAGTATGCCTTAAAATAAAGCATATGAGCTTCCATACTTTCTACTGAGCCTTTTCTCCTATATTCTCTCTCCTGTTATTTCTGTCATATTTCTCTCTTTACCTTTGCTCTTGTAAAATTTAACACGGTCTTTTAGATTACACCAGGAATTTGCAAGTTGATCAACAAAAGCCTATGAAAAGCAGCATGTCAACAACAAAGTATACTGGTTTCAGATCAGCACTCCATGGGTGTTCCACAACAGTAAAAGTATTTCCAGAAGCTAAACACGTTCTCCTGCCATTAACAGCATGTTTTTCCCTGTGACTGTACAAACATGAGTTACCTTTCTTTCACATGCAGCTGTTCGACCGATTTCTGTCATAAGCTGCCTCCAGTAGCAGATTACTTTGCCCATGTCAAAAGCTACTACTGATTCTTTTCTCCACATAAAAATAGTTCTCTCTCCTTTTGGTCTACATGCATCTTTTCCACTGACAATTCTTTTTTTTTTTTTTTCTTTTTTCCTTTTTTTTTTCACTGTCACCTCCCCAAGAGAGACTCCAAATGTTTATATTTCTTAATTGAATTTATGTAGAAAGGAAGTCCGAGTGAACTTTGGCTTGTATTCAACAGTAATTCAGATAAGAAATAGAAGGAAGTTTGAATTTAAAGGAGAGAAATTAGAAACTCAAGCCACCAAATGTGACTCAGTGGCATGTCAAATGATTATCAAGATATCTTTTATGACATACTTGTTTCTTGTAATTTGAGTAATATGAAAAGCTTCAGCGATAACGAATGTTTCATTGTGTTTCTTTTTGAAGTGCTGTCTGAAACCCTGAAACATTTAAAAAGGATGCTATAATTAGATTTGGCTGGAAACTTCTTAATTAAACACTTTTCATTTGAAAAATGCTGATTTGTCAGAAGTGCAACTTTTTGCAGAAATGTATATTTTAACAAAACTTTCGTGAGAAAAGCTTCTTAAGTCAAAACAAGAGAGAACCAGAGATAAACCATGAAAACCGTCAGTTCACAAAAGTAAAACATTCTGCTGTGTCCTGTGACCGTGATCTAACCTTCTAAGAGACCGTTTCAGTCTGGGTTCTCTGTAAATGATGCAGGATAAATTACCACAGTATTAGACATTAACTGGCAGCTTATCTTTTCTTCCACATCTGATCTTGTTACCTACTTTCTCCATAGCCACGTACACATTTACTTACTGTAGAAACTTAGCCACTTTAGCCTTATCAGGTTGTCCTGACAATTACTGCATCCTCCTTGGCCATCCCAGTTCATTATACTTTAAATTTTAAGTATTTCTGAATCTGTAACATTTCATTCCATCACATCACCCTCCACAATGCACCCAAATTCAGGAGAGCTTATTTAGTTCAATAGCTTTCTTTAACCGGTGTTTTTCATAACTAGTTTAAGCTGAAGTTTTTTTCATGACGCTGAACTAAACCAAAGATAAGCCCCTCAAATTCTGCATGACTTTGAGAGTTCACAGTGCTATATTTAAAGTTTCATCTGTAATAAAAAATACAGTAAATCAGTCAGTCAGTCAATTAAGACTGAAAAACCACTGTGACCTTTTCAATCTACTTTAGAAATTCATAAAGAGTTGCTTTCCAGAATGAGTAGGATTGCTTGATATAGTGTAATAGACTGAAGCCAAAACTAACAAGATCTTTGAAGGTCTTGAATAGTCTGCTTCCAGTGAAGTCTAGAGTCTCCCAGACTTGTTACCTGGCACACGAGCTATACCATCAGTTCTCATGAACAGATTGTGAAATTTGCAATTTCCTAGGAAATTTTTTGTACTGCAATCTACCCTGATTTTTTTCTGTTGTCAGGCTGCTCACTTCTCATGCCAGCTGCTCCACCCACCTGTTCCCCTGTGTATAACTTAATAATCTCCATTTGATATAAACTAGAGCAGACCGAGGAAGTGTAAACTTTCAGTGTAGGATGATAGCACAGGGCGACTCTGGGGGAGTAGAATGTCTGGCAGTATACATACAGCAAGCACAAGATTTTGATCAGCAGTAATGAATAGACTGCTTCAGGAATAATTTTCATTAAGTTGGTTGGTGTTACGGGGATTGATTCTACAAGGTGCTGTTCGTCTTGTAGCCACACAAACATTTTTGAGCAAATGAAATGTTCTTCCCCACTTTCCCATTTCCCAGCATTCCTTAGAAGTCACAGTAAGGATTCTGTATCCAAGCAGGAATTCTAGCTTCTACAGGCAGAGGATGAACAAACTGACAGACACATTTTCCAGTCTTCGATCAAAAACCATCCCCCCCACACCAGAAAACCCATCTTACTCCCATACCACTTTAAATCTCCCATACCTCTCAAAGTCTCCCGTACTTCTCAAAGTCTCGTGTTGAAGGAGGGTGAGAATTTCCTAGAACTTTAAAAATTTACTGTTTCAATGCAGTGGTATGAATCCTTTGGTGAAAATAGTGATTTACTGTCATAGGAAATGGTGGTCTTTCTCTCTTCAGATTTCAGCTGCTGAAAAGTTAAACATCAAAGCAGCAGGCATGCTAAACAGACTCCCCTCCACTGACAGTAGGAAGAGGAGAACTTTCAAATTCTGCTTCATCCCATCCTTCGTGAGATTGAAAGAAAGACATTTTAGAGTTTCTTGTTTCTCTCCACTGACTAATGAGGCAATGTAGATTAGCTGACTGAAGTAAATGTCTAACTTTACAGAGTTAAACTTTTAAAGTTGGTGTGTGACATGAAGTCCACCCTAGAAATGTCCTTGTACATATCACTGCATACATGTACAAGCATCTGTATAACATTACGTAAGAAATGCCCATGTACTTTCATATCACTGTTATATCAAGTCTTTGAAAATCAGATGTAAGTACATTAATTTTCAAGATTATTTTTGAGTACTTTATTAATTCAATGAGAGAATTGTCACAGTTTTCTCAATCTGGTGGAAATTTTTCCCCTTTAGAACCAGGAAGTACAGAACTAATTAGTTTTCTAATTTTAGATTTGTATATCTTGGTTTTGATTTTACATTTGTTTAATTGCATTTATAAGCATTAGTAAGGGGTTAGATAATGAACAAAGGTTGTTAGCTATGTAATTTAAACAACTTGTTTCTTTTACAGAATCACAGAATGGACAAGCTTGGGAGGTCCAACCTCCCTGTTCAAGCAGGGTCATCCTAGAGCACATTGCACAGGATTGTGTCCAGATGGTTCTTCAGCAGTTCGAGTGAGGGAGACTCCACAGCCTCTCTGGTCAATCCATTCCAGTGCACGGTCACTTGTACAGTAAAGAAGTTCTTCCTCATGTTCAGGTGGAACTTCCTGTGCATCAGTTTCTGCCATTGCCTCTTGTCCTAGCAGTGCTTGGCACCACTGAGAAGAGCCTGGCTTTATCTTCTTGGCACCCTCCCTTCAGATACTTATATACATTGATGAGGTCCCCTCTCAGTCGTCTCTTCTCAAGGCTGAACAGGCCCAGCTCCCTCAGCCTATTATCTATGAGAGGTGCTCCAGTTGCTTAATCATCTTGCAGCCCCCCACTGGACCTCGCTCCAGGAGCTCTGTGTCTCTTTTGTACTGAGAAGCCCAGAACTGGACACAGCACTGCAGTTGTGGCCTCACAGAGGCTGAGGAGAATGGCAGGATCATCTCCCTTGACCTGCTGGCAGTGCTCTTCCTACTATATTCAAACACTTCACCTTATTTAGTGAAGACGTGCCCCTGCCTCTGCTAGGTTTCTTAGGAAAGTAAAATGAGTAGAAGTTCTCTGCCAGGATTCTTAATTGGAGAGATAACTCGCCATTGAAATCTATATGTAATCTGAGGTTTAAATCCAGATAATTAAATATCTTCATGCACCTGGGCTTCAATGGTCTTAGCATGGTGAATCTGCTCTTCTCTTACTTCTCTAAAGCCAAGGGAGCTCAGCATCTCACATTTCTCTGCCTGGATATGAGCTCCATTAAAGGCTGGTAGTACCTCTAAGGACTAACAGCTGGGAACACAGTTAAGTAAAGAGGTGTTGAATCCATTTGGACCACAACAGTGGAAACAGGAAATGTATCTTGGGGCAGGGAAACGGATCTAACCGATATCATCAACAGTGCTTTGAGAACGAGATATGAAGAGCAGATCAGCAGAAGCTCACTGTGGAAGGGTGGAATTAGAAATTACAAATTAAAGTCTATGCCACTCAGGCAAAAATAAGGAGCATTTCTGACAGACAAAACATGACTAACTCTTAGTCACCACAGGCTTAAGAGAAATAGCCCAGAGAGTAGTATGAAAATAGTAGACCACTGTGAAAATAATAAACTAAGTTTAGCGATTAATTTAGAGAAAAGGGTTAGGATATCCTTAGGCCTTTTGGAGGCCATGGTAGTTTCCTAGTTATCCTCAATTAATATCAGGACTGTGATCTGTTAGCACTATGGGCATTTCATTTATTGATTCCCTGCATAGAAATATTTTATTCTGGTCTTTCTAATCATTATGGGTTCAAAATGTGTGTGCAGATCCTTCTCTACCAAAGCACTTTTCTAATATTCTACTGGGTATTTTTTCAAGGGAATCCATACCTCAGTGATATGAAGGTACAGCACTTATTTCTAAAATCTGACAACTACTGCCACTAGTTTTCCTTTAAATATCCAATTCTGTATTTTAGATTTTGTCACACAAGGTGGCAGACAGGAGCTCCTGTAACAAACCTGGAAAAATCTTTATTTCTGTAACTGTGACAAGATGCAGTCCTAAAATCCCCAAACTTTAACCACACCCAATCACACAAGTAGCATATTTCAGCTGCTTTTACAACAGACCACATGATGGCTGCTTCCAAAAACCTTCCCCTGAGGTGTACTTCCACACTTAAAGACACATATTGACATGGACACATTTTATGGATTACAGTTCTAAACTACTAACAGCTGTTCTGTGTGGGCCTGATAAATACTCCTTACATGTATGACATAATTTGTTAAATTATTTCACTGTTACACTCCTGAAAGAACAAGTCCTGCCAACATTTATGTATGCACTTGGCTTTACCAGCCTGACTACTCCTGGCATCAAGTATGATTTTCATAAGATCAAGGCCCAAGATATCATATGCAATAACTTGGAATTGAAATACTTCCTAAAAAAATAACACTTCAGCCCTAGATGAAAACTACTGAGATTTCATTGTGATTATCAGCAACAGCCCAGTGAATAAACATGAGACACTCAGGGATTTACTCTGGTCAGGCATCAGGGAGAAGAACAACATGAAACAAAGGAGGGAGAAATGAGGCAGAAGGGCAGAAGTGGTTCTTTATGGCTTCCGAGTATTATAACTTATTCTGAAATGTCTGGTTATTCTTAGTGAAAAGTCAAGAAGGCCTAGAAAAGGGCCAAATGTTCGTGTTGGGATGGAATTTAGTTCTAGATAGATTTTGAAAGCAAAGCTCTGGAATTACAGTAGCCTTGCCTCTGAATTCTATACCTGGTAATACAGAACTGTTTAATGCATCTAACAGGAAAAGCAGAGCTGGATCTAAAGGCTTTCTCTTTCCTCTTACTGTAGGGGAACAGAAGACATAAAGGGTTACAGGTGATTAACAAAGAATCTCCTGCTGCTCCATGTCTGATATAAATCAGTTTTGGGAAAATTGGGTATTTATAAAATGAATAATTCAGCATCCTAAAAAATATAGGGAAGCTGTGCCATAGAGTGGCTTGGAAATCAGTTCAGTTTATTCTATAATTTCTTTGATGACAAAGAAAAAATTTCTTTTCTTTTTTTAATAGTTTTGCTGCTTTTCACTGGCCACTTCTGAGCTTTTTCACTGCTACTTCTCAGCATTAGACCTTCTCTTCTTAAATCACCCCCTCATTCTCTGTCAAATCTTGATTTCCATAAGGGATCATTACCTCTCCCTGCACTGAGAGGATGTGAAGAAGGCATCCCATAAACACCCTCAAATTACCGAGATAAATTTAAATGGTAAGTCAAGACATACGTTCACAAACTTTCTGGCTCCCTCTGCCAGTTTCTCCCATACCTTACTTCCCATGGGAAAAAAACCAGACATGAAGAATGGAAGAGTGTTGTAATATGCTATGGCCAAGTCTTAAAGTAGGACAATGATTAGGTCCCAGGGTTCAGACATAGTCAGTAGTCATTCAGTGTTTAGAGTAATACAGTCATTTCCCCTCACATAAAATGAGATGGTGTTCGAAGTGATCAGAGTCCGGTTCCTTCCTTTTATGAGGGACAGACCCAAGTCATTGGAATATCATCCTGGAAGATCTCTGGTAACAGAATCTTTGAAAGATGGACCACAGGCAAAGTAACTAATATCACTAGGACTTCCCCCAGTGCTGAAGAAGTTATTCCTCATTTCTAATGTCTACATTAGACACACTAGAATTGCATTCTGCTTTCCAGATGTAAGTGGGTGAGAGGAATGGAAAAGGATTAAGGGACTTAATGTGGAGATGTTACAACAGTTAGCTGGTGGGCCAGCTTGCAAGGGCTACAGCTACTTCAAGGAATAGCTTGCATGGTCCTAGATCTGAAGGGACTTGTAAATAAAAATAGAATCAACAATAAAGGTCATAATTTCTAAAAGATAAATGGCATTTTACACAGGATGTTGAAGAAGAAGAAGTAAAGGGTCCTGTAATTGTCCACTGCTTGTGAAACTGTTGAACTACTTTGTGGTTCTTTCTTTTTTTCTTCCCTTCTTATTTCTCCATTACCATTCAAAGAAGTTTCTAAAAACTATACCACTGCTAGAGTTTATAACTTCCTGCTGTAACTTGTGGGCAACAAGACTGTTGTGTTGCTCTATTCTTCGGCAGTGAAGAACTAAACAAGAGATTGGAGGTTTCTTTCTGAGGCACTACAAGAAGAGACAGACGAGAATGAATTGCCTGCTACATAAGGTAGTAAAGGCCTGTGCACACGTTTTTGAGACAAGCAAAGGTAGGAGGGTCACCAAATAAATCATCTTTTCCATGAAAACTGTTAGGGCAGACAACCACAGAGAGAATATTAAAGTTCTTAAACTGTTGATAAGATTATGGCATTACTTCCGTGAGAAGATCTGGTTTGGAAAGAGATACACTCTGTGGAAACAGAAGAGAATGCATAATATTATCAAACAATATGGTGAGCATAGCAAATGGAAGTCTCCTTCATCTGACCTTTCTTTACAAACAAAAATGCACACTACATAGGGTTTGAGAGCCCTGAAATAAGGATAATTTTCCTGAGCCTTTTTTTTCTCTAGAAAGTGAGTAGGAACTCAGTAAGTTCAAACCTTATTGTAAGATCTAAAAGTTGAGAGAGCAAGTAATAGGAATTGACAAAAGTTCGTGTACCACAGAGAATTATTTAGAATTGTACCTAGCATTTTCTAAACTCCTTGCTTTCATACCAGTCATTGTATTCATTAGGTGCATAGAAGCCTTTTAGAAAGTAATTCTCATTTTATTGTGCAAGAGTTGAAATATACTTGGGTGACTGGGCTCGTGTCACTCTTTTCAGTAGGTATTCCAAAATTATAACTGTCAGAAGCTGGACTGACAGCCTGCTCTTATCTACCCTATTCGGCCAAGTTCAGTAAAGGATGGCCTCAATTGGACATCTGCTGATCTGTCACTCACTGAGCTATTCCAAATCTAGACCCCAAAGAGAATTACTCCTCCAGTTTCTCTTGATTTCTCTCGAGTTACTTCAACTTTTCTTGACCAGCAGCCACACCATAGTGGGGTGTAATTCTCCCTTGCAGAGCATGTGGTGCAGTAGAAGCAGTGGAAACTGAACCCAGAGTCATCTTCAAAGTGATCCAAGTCCTAAGCAACGTTCCTCACTTCTGCCAACACAACAGTACTCCTTCCTCTCTCACCAGACTGTCCAGCCAGCCAAGAGAAACAGCCCATAGCTGCAACAACAGCCTCATGGAAACACAAAATGGTTGGATACAAGGTCAGGGTACAGCACCACATGAGTCTGAACAGACCCCAGGTCAATGACCAAGGATATTTAAAAAAAGCATAGTTTAATCCCTGAAGAATTCTACCTCTACAGAACATGTTTTGGCAAAGAAGTTACCGACACAGACAGCTTGCAGTCTTATTTTAATTAAAGCAGGCAAGTAATCATGAACAACTAAATTCATGACAGGAAAAAAAGCCACATAGCAGACCACAAATACTGATACAAAACTTATCGTAATTGAAATTACAGACAACAGAAAAATGTGCATGTGTCCAAGATGCATCATTGGATTATCCTGACAAGAAAGACACAGACTCTGTTGGTGAAACAAAATGGCTTCTTAAGATATTAAAGGCACATCCTCGGGTCAAGTCAACAAGCTCATTATCACAAGACTAGACTTGCTGGCTACTACACTGGCTTGCTATGCATATCTGAGACCAGAGAGTATCATTTGACCAGCCTGCTCTTAGTGCTTCCATCACACAAGTGCTCCTGGCTTTGTCAGATTCATTGAAACAGAAATTTCCAAACAGGTAAGGAAGGGTGAGGGCACAACTACTGTTCCATTCCCACACACACCATGATTCCTTCCCTTCCTGCCATTGTATTAATGCCAAACTCAAGCTTAGAAAAATAATCATAAACTAGGAAACTAGGACTCTCTACAGTAAAAATAATGACTTCATAGAAGCTGAACAAAAAAAAAAAAAATCGGGAAAAAAAAAAACCAAAACCAAATCAAACAGCACACTGCATAAGTAGTCAGGGAGTGTACAGGGCAGGGAGTTGTTTCTTGTTATCCACCTCCGACAGTGCATTTTTCAAGTTCTCTTAAGAAAGATTTTTCTAAGCATATTTTAAAATTAGTGGCAGATGATAATATTTATAATTAGTTAACTCATGGAAATGTTTAGAGGAGACATCAGTTATCTTCAGACTGCTTCTTTATAGCATTGTATTTTCATAGCCAACACATATATGTTCTTCTGTTCATGCTTTGCTCAGAATACCTTAAAATGCAAGATTCAACAGAAGCCAAACAACACAGAAGAGAAAAATTGGCCAGACATCTTTTCTAACAAAGTGCACTCAACAAACCAGTTAGAAATGGTTTCAAAACACACTTTCTACCTTCGTATCTTGGTAATAGGTACTTAGAAAAATATGCACTTTCAAAGTCATCTGTATTCAGATGTAGAATAAAATTAATGACTAAGACAGGAAAAGGAGAAAAAGTTGCAAAAGTATCTGTGGTCATTGATCATAAAAAAAAAAAAGAAACAAACAAACAAAAAAAAGGCAAGCAATCCTGTTATTGCTTCCACTCACATTTCAAGTACAATGAGCTATTCTTCTTTCAACAGACCTGACTGCCATTTGCAATTAGAAAGGTTTTATCCAATGGCCTTTGCTCTGCAAAAACAAGACTATATTAGCAGCCTCCTTTAAAGGTCAGTTCAAGTATGACACGAAACCTGAATTCACCGAACACTGTTCTAATGTTCTTCAATTTTAAGATATACATACCAGAAGTGACATTAAGTTTTGTCTTCCTCTCAGCTGAAATAACAAAACATTCTTCCTGCTATCTCCTCATAAAATAACATTTAAACATCAATAATATATTATTGATACCAAGAGCAGGTTAGCCAATAGTGTGAAAATCCCAAAGGACATTCTCTTTGCAGATAGTTTTCCACTAATATTTGCAAGCCTTTCAGATTGTTCAAGCAGGACCAAAATGTCCTCTTTGTCACATGTAACCTAGAGGTATTAATTTGCCAAATCAACAAGTCTTCTAAAACAGCATTGTTAGGGGAGTCATAACAAGAAACACAGCTTAGCAACAAGGGAAAAAAAATTCCTTTTGTAATTTAAAAGAAATGATGTCAGCCATTCTGCTTCTGTACTTTTTCTTATATGTATATTGTTGCCAGCTCATGGAGAAACTAGCTATGAGATTTGAACCCCGCAGGAGATACAGATGGCTCCTTGATTTAGTTATTGGTGAAATAAAAAGAAATTCTGCCCATGGACAGAAAAGTAGGTTTTGCATTTTATTTTCCATTTACTGAAGATGAAACCTCCCACATGAGAAATGGAGCAACCCCTGCTGCATTTCTTGCTTATACAATCATCAATGAGTTAGCATGCACGCAATTGTCAAAACCTAGTTAAACATTGTAAATGACCACAGCATTTTCTTCCCGGAGCTAAAGCTATGATGTGATCTACGGCCATTTTCCCCTTATTTGGAAACTGCAGGGTTCATACTCCGGGCACTGCAAAAACACAACACAGAGCTATCCAGCAAAAGTAATCCTCTTTATTTCAAAACAGATGACTAGCTATTTGCATGGTTAAAAATATCAGAGTTTTTCCCTGGGTAATCCGCTAGCCAGTCTGGTCCACTTTTTTTCCCCCATAATGCTAGGTCATTCTTGGATTAAAAACAAGAGACTCCACCCTTAGAGAAATTTTCTTTAACACCTTCACAACATAAAACAAATAAAAAATTAAAAACAATCACCTGGGCCTTTACAATTCATTAGCTTTTTCTCAGTTATATTTTTATATGATGTTGTAAATATTCAATATTTTAAACTTTCTATGTACGGTAGTTCAACTTTTGCAATATTTATGCCTCCTGTAAGAATAACTGAGGTTTCTGCAAGTATAAACTTAGTAGCATAATGTTTGCTATGGAAACTAGAGGAAACTTCCCCACCGCTTAGTGAGCTGTAAGGAGATGGCACCACCTATGAGAATGACTAATGTTGGTTGTCAAAGAGGCTGGGCCATGTCCACCAGGTAAGGATTTAGCACCTCATGGGAGGCCCTAGGAATTGTTTAAAGTTCCTGAATACCAGAGCAAGCAAGCTCCTGAGGATGTGGTGGTAGAGACAGCTTGCCTCCTCTGTGACACGCAGAGCAAGGATTTTGCAAAGGAGTCCCAACTTCAGTGGTAATTAGTAAGATCTAGTGAACATAACTGCAAGTAGCCAAAGGTCCTTGGTATGACAGTGTTAGGTATTCATTGCAGGAATAGATGGATCAAGGCAGGTTAAATAACTCCCTTTGGTAATTTTACAAGTTTTGGATTTGCATGTCAGAGTATACATTAGTTGCATGAAGGAGGAAGAAATTAATGTGCATGCTCAGAAGTCGGTGTTATGACCCAGGACATCAGATAGATGGTTTGAGATAAGAATTAATTCTTAAGGAAATGGCAAGTGTTGACAGGAATATTTTTTTCCCATCACAAATATACATAAAAATTAATTTATTGTTTAAATAAAATAATGATATGAAAGAAAAGTTGACCTAGAAAGGGAAAACATGCCAAATCTAAATATTTTTGAAGCAAAACTAAAAAGATTTAAAAAAAAAATTAAAGGGCTCACAAATTAGGTTTCTGAGAAATTTCATTCTTACTAGCTATATCACTTTTTTTTTTTTAAGGAAATGAGTGCATACAACTATTAACCCCATTTTAAGACATAGTGCAATCTGAGAAATTACTGGCAAGGTATCTAACATTGCACTAATATAGATCTCTGGTAACAGCCTTACACAGGCTGTCACTGCTATTCTCTGATGTAGGAGGGAGACAAGTATGTGAGGCAGCACAGACTGGCAAAGCAGGCTACACACACAGCACTTGCCAAGACGCCTGAAGTGAGGAGCGAAGCCGCCATTCAGCCAAACCCGGAGCCTGTGGAAGTCTAGCAGCGATAAACAGTGACACCTAAGGGAAGGAGTGAACATTTCCCAAGGGAAACAACCGCTCAGAAGAAAAAAGCGGCTATCCAAGTCCACTCAAAATTAGCTTTACGGTAATCTGATTTTTAAAAGGGCGAGTTGTCTGTCACACTACCTACCCAGAACAAGAAAACCGACAGAAAAAAAATTTCAGTTATTAGACAGGCCTCTAGTCATTCAAAAGGTCAAAGCAGCTGCTTCCATTATCACCTAAGGCAACCTCAGCCACCTTTGTCCTATCCAAGAAAATCTCCACATCCAGAACGTTAAAAGTAATATAGTGCGATATTGTCAATATTATGATTAATACCACATCAATTCCACAGCAAAACAATCTCCTCCAGAAGGGTCAAACAGCTATTCTCTCTGTGGAAGAAATTGTTTCCACATCTGGAAGAACATGTTTGTAGCTTTGTATCACACTGAAACAACAAAGCCTGCATACCTTCTAGACAATCTAGGTGTTAGCAGGTGTATTTTCTGTTTTGCTGTTCTGTGACTGACAATCCAGGAGTATGTTTCTTACTCATTTTCTGCTCCCAGATCTGATTACCAGCAGATCCCAACATCTGTCCCATTCAGAAACCAAAACGTTTAGAAGTGCTGTCACCTGAAATAGAAAACTGTACTGGCAAAAGAATTACATAGGTTTACCAGTGGGCAGGAGACAAAAATCTCCCTTTCTTTCTGGCATTAACAGCTTTGAATTTAATTTTAGCTCAGGCAACTCCCTGATGATAAAAGCAAGATACTTTAACTGAGAATAAGGCCTCAGAGAACACTGATGAATTCAGCTGTAAGTCACAGCCACAACCGTAACCTCACCATTCTGACACATCTTCTGTATGTTACTGTACCATGTTCTTGTTTGTCCATGTCCCACAATATAGCATCTGTGTGTTTCTCTATCTTAATGTCACCAAATGCTAGTTTACACAGAAGGGCTTGCTTAGGTTCTAGCTAGTTATATACTGTACAAACACAAATTAACAGCTTACGAAAATTACTCTGCAATCTTCAATATCTGAGAATATAAAAATAGTCCATTTAGTCTCTTCAGTACTGGTATAATAACAGAGGCTTAGGGAAAAGTGTGTAAGAACAGAGCAAATATGCAGCAATATATCCCAGTACTCCTCCAGCTTCCAGAGGTCTGTGACTTGGGGAATTAACTTCATAAGCTAGAAGACCTATCATTGTGTTTCACAAACTTTGCTGGGTTTTATTTCGTGACTTTGAACCTGCGCAAGCCTTTTGCCATGGACAATATCCTTCAGCAGTGAACTCCACAGTTCAGAGGCACACTATGTGAACATGCTGAGGTTTGCTTGGTTTTTTTCAACCTCCTGATATTTCCTTTTGATGCCCTTCTTTCACAGACTAGAAACGACATTGATCACTTGGACCCTATTTCCTCTCTCACTATCACTCATCATTTTATAAGCTCTATTATAGTCCCCATCAGCAGGTTTTCACAGGCTGTACAGTCATTAGGTCTGTAGTCACTTCTCATATAGAAGTCATTCTGTAACTTCAATCTTCCTTGTTTCTCTTTCTGTGATCAGCTTCTGAGATGAGGAAATTTATGATATTTATTTTGTTCTCTATATTTATCATTCCCAACACCTATCTGCTGTTTTGTAATCACCACAGAGCACTGCACTTACATGGTCATTAAAATACTCATAACTGCACTATCTCTTTCCTGCCTGGTAACAGCTAATTCAGAACTCTTCATCACATATACAAAGTTAAGAATCATTTTCTTCATCTATGTTGCTGTACCTTTCTCTACAGTGAATTTAATCTTTCATTTTATCACTCCATGTCACAAGACCTTTCTTCGAGGCAGAAAGTTTTCCCTTTTACTTCTCTGCACAACTTAATGCCAGCAGCAAATGTTGTCACCTCCCTCTCTACTCTGTTTCCTAGACTGATTACATTGAATATCATGGGTCTTAATGCAGATCTCAGTGGAATTTGCCAGGTGAAAATCCTATGCTGAGAAAACGGAACAGGTTTCTATCTTCTGTTTCCTGTCTTTTCAATTATTAATAACGTATGTGAAGACCTTTCCTTTTATCCTATGGTAGTTTGGCTTCTTTAAGTATTTCGGAGGGATTTTTGAAGACTTTCTAAAGTCAACCTCAATTAGACCACCTTAGTCAAACACACAACAGTGACTCCTTCAGGGAATTATAGCAGAATTGTGAGACACGACTGTCTCCAGCAGAAGCTACATTAGCTCTTCCTGAACATATTATGTTTATTTATGGCTTCACTTCTTTGTACAGACATCAGACTCACCAGTCAGGGATTTTCCACATCTTGTCCAAAGTCCTTTTAAAAATTGGTAATGCATTTGCCACTTTCTCTGATACAGAAGCATTTCTAAGAGATAGTTTATAAAACACAAGTAGTGGTTCAGCACTACCTAAATAACAGCCTCCAACTGTTCACTCACACTTACCTGTATATCTTATATCATCTTTTTCAGAATGTCAAAGTGACCTATGCTTTGATCCCCTAAGGACTGCCTAGAATTTACATTAGCAAGAATTTCTTATCAAAAATTTTTAATTTTGTTTGTTTAATTCTTTTAACTCTTACATGAAGAAGGCCTTCTATATCAAGAGGGCCAGCTGAACAAAGTTTTATCCTGTAGATAGCAGGTGCATTACAAACAAAAACATCAACCTCTTCAATGTTCATTCAAATCTTGACCACAAATAGATTGGGTTAGTTGAATTGGATTAAAGGTTAGTTGAATTAGCAGTTAAAGTCAATTTTAGAAGCATATAAAAAATTATATCTTCTCTTCCACTTGCACAGCAAAGATACCTAGGGAAGATTGTTTTACAGAATACGTAAGTTAGGAACTGGATTAAATTAAACTAGTTTGACTGAGACTCTAAAAACTTCATGAACATACTTTAAATTACAACAATGTTTGCAGAAATTCAAATAAAAGTTTAATTAACCCAGTCTATTTATATAATATTATAATTCAAAGAAATTTCCTGTAGGGATTTTAATGAATAATTTTATAAAGTTTTATAGAAAATTGTATCTTAGTTCTTAACAACAACAATACAGAATAAGAACTACTGTATTGTTGTTGTTAATAACTAAGATACAATTTTAATAACTGTAGAACCACTGCTTTCATCTTTATTCAAACCTATGGGCTTTTTGTATAGCACAAATATTCAATACTCAACAGCTTTCATGATTCATGGATGATAAAGAAGATAAGTCATCAGAGAGAACTCCATAAATCAGAGTGATCACACTTTGATGCCTAACTTAAAAGTTTAGGATTTGACAGGTATCTCCCTAACTTGAATGCCCATACCTGTAAATTTCAAGACACAAAAAAGAAAAAGTAAACTGACTGTTTACAGGGCAGAGATGCTAAACTACATTCCTTTAAGATAGTAAATTGGTGCTGACAGTGTTCCATTTAATTGGAAATTTTGTGAAATGAACCAAAAGAAAGCTTAGATTTAAACATATTTATTTCGCTAGAATCAAAAGAGACTCATTTTTCATTGCTTCTGCTAATTTGTATAGAATTTATTTCATTCTTCAAACACACAAGCAATTCATTATTTAGGAGGGGGAAAATTTATCACTCCTTTTAAGTTCCATTTGTTATCAGAGTTTGCTGAACTCTAAATCCAAGACCTTTTCCACTGAACACAGTCTTCTCAGGAAGCAAACAAGAAGACAGACGTCAAAACAAATCTAGCAGAGTGGTTCACAACGCAACTGAAGTGCAAACATCAATGCTGTGTAGAAGATCTTCACAATGATCCCCGTATTCTCTGTATTTCAACAAACTACTACATTAATGGTGTTCATTCTGTTATGCACTCCCCCAAGAAAACCAGCTTTCTAGGAGAGGCTTTTTTGACGTGTCATTTCGCGTCCTTGGGATAGTCCCTCACCTTGCAGTTTTGCAGCGATTTAGTCCCTCTCCACCAAGTTTTACAAAATTTTAAATTACAAATCTAAAATTGTAATACATTATAATGATCACACCTCCCCTATTGTCACACAGTCCTGTGGCCAATACAACACTGATGTCTGATCTGCTCAGTTTGAAAACTAACTTGAACAGTTATGAGCAAACCAAGATCTTCAAGACAGTCATTACATTTTGCCTAGCTAAAGAAATTTATAATCCCTGCTTGCCTGACCACAGCCCTGCTGCTTGTGGCAATTAGAAAAATTGTTTATGGATTAGAAAAATGAAGAAGGAGATGAAGGAAAGAAAGGAAACAGGGAGAGGGGAGGGGAGGGAGGAAGGGAGGAAGGGAGGAAGGAAGGAAGTAAAATATGGGTGAAATCTAACATGAACTACTAGAGGCAGATTCGACAGGTTTCAGTTGATAGAGGCTGAGCAATAGGTACCTGATGATAAAGAGTTCCTCTGTTAATTTAGTAGAAGTCAACCCATGACTCCTGTTATGTTTTAGGAATAGCTGGGTTGGTTGGTCCCAGCCCCAGTGGTCAGCATAGTATAGAAAAAAAAAAACTAATTCCCCCCAGTAGAGATAAAAGAAAACTTAATTCTCCCCATAGACAGGGGGCCTTGGTCTGAAGAACTTCTATTAAATCCCAGGTGGAGTGTAAACAGGTCTCCTAAGTTATAAAACACGTGAAAGGATTGCAGTAGATTCTTGACCTTTTGTTCTCACCTAGCACTTGCAAAAGAGTAGTCATCTCTCTGCTCTGGTAACGCCCTCCACATTCCAGTAGCATAAAATATTAAAGCTATTCAACATCAGGCAGTGTAAAGCTCACTTAATTTAACACCTGGTACAAAAAGAATCAAGTTGTCATGACAAATGGCAAATACACCAGAATGCATTTCACAAAACAGTCATTAGTAACCACCATTTAGAATGATGAGAGTAACCTCTACTTACAGATCTAGACATTTGGACTTCCATTTACCTGTCAAAAAAATTGTCATTTCTGTAATTTCTCATTGAAGTTTGACAAAAATTAAATGGAATCCTTTGTGAAAACTCCCTTGCAAGCAGGGATGTTATTAGCTGTATAGAAAAATTTCTGGAAAAGAATACAAGGAATATGAAGCAATCAGGGACTAATTGCGAACTTTAAAGAAAACTGAGTAATGGAAGCAACAGAATACGAATATACAGAGTGTGTTACTGCAGCAAAGACAAGGGCAGCCAAAACACAGAATGAATTAGAGCAGTCAAATCAGTTAAGAGAAAATTGGATGGGTTATAACAAATCATGAAAAGAATAAAACTGGAGACAACGAAGGACTTTTAATAAATGAGAGGGCTGCTGAAATTAATGAGGCACATCAAATGGTTGAGATATTGCACTGCTTTATAAAAATGTGCCTTCAGTGAGGCAAGTAGAAAAGAGAACTGGCAACTCATCAAGTGGTAGAGGTATGTAATGCATTGCATTGACTGTAGGTAAGAGGGGACTTTTAAACATGACCATATGTACCTAAAAACTTCTGAACTTAGGAGAGAGGTATTCCTTTGTCAAGACATGCATGCCTTGAGAGATACCAAGCTATAGGAGAAAAGAAAGACAAATTTGGTACTATTTTAACAAATAATAAAAAAAAAAATTCTTGTGATTTTGTCAGTAAATTCAGCTCTAGTTATGAGCCAAATAATGGAACAAAACCATTTCTTCTGCAAGAGCTAAGTGGTTGTATTCTAGAAACATCATAGGTTATAAATTGTACCCAATCACAATTTTAAAACATATTAAAAAAAAATCAGCATGGTTTTCAATTCACATGTGCATGATAGTATTGTGTTAAGTCACCAGAAACCCAAACCCAAATGAGGGAAACAAAAAGACTAATGGGCACATTCATTAGGGATTTACCTGAACTGTTTCACCTTTTGAAAGTCCGTTGATGGAAACAAATACAGAATATTTATAAAACCTTTGTTTATTCAGTGTAGGAGGCATATCAGGAAATGCAAGTATTACATCTACACTGAAATATTTTCCTAATCATAGGAAGCATAAACCCAACTTATTCCTGAAAAATGTCACATAATCTACACATCTTGCCATTAATGACTTGGCAGGTAAGTGAAACAGCATAGCAATTAAAATTGCCAAAAGAAAAAAAAATTAGGAAATATTGCAAATACCAGAAAGAACAAAATAGCAAGGCAGAAGACAAATAGCTCAGAGGCAAGAGGAAAAAACTGAAAAATCGTGACAGGAAGTTTAAACTACCTTTCTGAACTCCGAATTATTATGGCCAAATCATGCCAAAATTGTTGCTGAGAAAACTAAAAAGGTGAGTAGCATATATTAAAGATGTTTCCTCATCAATCCTTCTGTCATCCTTTGCCCTTACTCTGCTATTCAAAATCCCTCACATCTGCCACAGTCCCTGTATTTCAGACCTCGCCCCCGTATTCTGTGCCAGTTGATATGCCCTGGCCTTGCTCTGCCAATCTACACTAGAAGACTGAAATGCAAGTTAGAAGGCGACAGAGGGTATAACAATATTTCTCTATTCTTGTCATTGATTGACATGATCTTAGGTAAATTACATTCTATGGATTTCTTCACCTTTGTAACAGGACTGTAGGCTAGTAAAACAAGAAGGCTTTCAGAGAGTGTTTTGAGAATTAATTGCCATATGTTGAAGACTTAAATCTAGTGCTAGCAATGCTATAGAAACCCAGGGAACTGTAACCTTTTGCCCAGTCAGTACATGCAACTCTGCTTTCAGCAGGGGGATTCTTGTTTGGATTCAGCTGCCTGTTCAACCATTGTCACTAACATGCACTATTCAAGTCTCCTTATTTATTCATCAATGTTCAGGGAGAAGATAAAACCAGCACACTTAGAATATGACCTTTTTGTTTCAGTTCATATAAATAATGTCATGAGATCATATTTCTATTGTCCCTGATGTGAATTGCTTCATGAACTGGACAAAAATAGAAGCTTTCAGAAGTTTTGTAGTCACAAATACAGCATCTCCCTTAAGTGGCTGAACAGCAAAATGGGCAATTCAACTTCTAAATAGTGAGAATGCTAGAAAATAGGAATCTGACCTATTTCCTCAATGAAAAGGATATTAGTAGCACTTGTAATCCTCATTGATACCGACAGGAAATGTAAGATTTCTTTTTTACTTCCTCCACATCTTCAAGAAAAGGAGAAAAAAATCATTTTACCCCAGCACTGAAGTGAACCCCTCCTGTCTAGAGCTTTGATTTTACCCAGACAGATCAAAATACTTTAGGAATATTTATGCAAGAATTATCTCTGCTTCACAGATGGAGTATGTGAAACAGATTCTGCTGGCTTGTTTAGCAGCTTTACATCAAAGAAATGTCGGAACTCTAATTCTGGCTCTAATTCTGGTATAATTCTCTGCTCCATGATCTTGGCAAAGTTGGATCTAACTTTGAAGTTGGTCCTGCTCTGAATGGGAGGTTGGACAAAACGACCTCCAGACATCTCTTCCAATCTAGTAATGTTCCATGACTCTTGTTTCCTTTGCATCTTTCAGCTTTCCAGCCTGAACATACAAATCACTATGCAGACTTCAAGCCCCAGATACAACATATTGGTAGGCTCTGCACATAGTCAGTGCTTAATCAGGAACCTAGTAGGACACAGAATTTTAAATAGCAAAATCTACTCCTTAGAATTTGAGCATCGTAGTATCTGTGGAATGACAACTGAATATCATTACAAGTTTTAATTAAGTGCTAGCACATAGCTCATCATCATTCTCCACAGCTCAGAACACCCAGCTGCTCTCAGTTAGAATAAAGCACCCTTTGACTTCACCAAAGGTAAATAAGGGTATCTTATTTGTAAAGAACAAGATATGTGCAGCAATAGAGATCACAACTCTAGTTTTAAAATACCAGTTTCGTAAAGGAATTCTAAATTTCTCCACTAGTACTGCAAGGAGATCTCTCTTGTGCTGTAGTTTGGTTTGAATTCTGTCAAAATGGTTTGGTTTCTCTACTCTGGGAAAACAACTTGAGAGCATAGAAAATATTAACTGAGAAGTAGGATAGAATGGATATATTTTAAAGCAAAGAGGCAGATGACCTTGTAGTAGGGATCTTGACTGAAAGGGCTGAAAAAAGAGCTTGATATCTTGTTAGGTGACCAACAGCATTATAAAAATTAAAAAATAAAGTTACTTTTAATTCAACAAATATTTTGCAATGGCTGCCTGATACCAGTGATACTTTTCGATACCACATTTCTCTAAGTAGTTTTTACTCCAGTTCTGCAAAATTACAACTTTTTTTTCTTTAAAATCAACTCTGAGAAGTCACCTTGCAAGTATTCTGATTTTTGTTGATGTAGCTGTGTTTTCATAATTATCTCATTTGCCTTTTAGCAAGGACAACACATCTTCTGATTTGTCTAATGTCAGGGGTTTTGCTGACCATGTTCTAGCATCAACATTCTTGTTTTATTGCTGATTTCTCTGCAACATTTGTAAGAGATTCTCAAAACCTTGCAACTACAATCTTTTAAAGTTATTCTAATTATTTTATTTTTAAATTTCTTCCAAATTGACTTTTAGAAAAGTTAGTGTAAATTGTCATTTTTGCATGTCAACTACAGCATTGTTACCTAAGAACCAGATAGTGATTTCTTTAATTCTTTTGGTTCTTTGCTTATTTTTAACCTTCTATTTCAGTAGTTCTTGTTTCTTCCAGATTTGTTTTCTCTTAGAGGTTCAACAAACTATTTAACCACAGCACTACAAACCCCACTTTTGATGAGATGAACAAGTAGTTTGGAATCTGTGACGTATTTCCCCATTTACAGCTAAAAATCAATTACAGGTCATCCTGTCTTTCAATGTATGATCTTCTGGACCTGGGTGCCCTTGATTAAACAGTTACCATCACCTACAGTCTTCCCTTCCACAAAAAGCTCTTCCCCCTTAACAATCAAGAAAAGCAAATCTATAAAACAACTCAAATGTCACAGTTCAGAGCGTGCTGTAGCTGATTAATTCCCCAGCAAACAATACTGCAATTATTACCTCAAGTAGGAAACAGAGGGAGCTGAAGAGCTGACAGGAGAAGTAACCTTGTTCAGAGACGAAGACAGGTGGGGAGGTAGCAGCCTTAAGCATCAGCTGTAAAACTGATAGAACCTATCAGAGACTTTGTATTTTTTTTTTAATTAAAAAGCCAAACACAAGCTCTCTTTCCTCTGAGAAAAGGCACGCATAAGGATGTTTCTCCAGCAACATACCTCTGGCCCATTAGCAGAAGTAGCTACCTTGTGCCACAGCCTCTAGGGCCTCATTCAAAAGAAACTATTAACATCCCTTGTGCATTATTTGTTTTGTTTTGTTTTTTTAATATTTATTTTCCCTCTGTTTTCCATCAGAGAAGTACAGCCTAAGGAGCAATAGCCTCCAGGGTTGAGTCTGCATGTTTGCTAGCTTCAGCTGTCAGAGAAAGGTGGGAAGATTTGGGGTTTTTTTCTTTAAAATGGACCTCGGAGCTGCTTTTTTACTCTTCCAAAGAATAGCTTTCAATTCTTTTATTCTTTGAGTTCACACACATAGGTAAATTAACGGGAAAAAGTATTATGGAAACAAGTTGTCTGTAGTAGCTATGAAATCTCTCTGTGGATACTCATAGCTAAATGAGGGCCCCCTTCCCCAAACCAGTTCCTCTGTAGGGGCTGGATAGAGGGAATGGATAGGACATACCCAGAATATCCAGTGCAGTTGTTCAGTGCTGGGCTGATTTGACTGACTGGATTGAGCTAGGCTGCAAGCTTTCCCTTCAAGAACTGTGACCAAAATTGAACACAGTGATACACGCTAGGTTGGGGTTTGGTGTGGGTTTTTCTATTTTTGTTTGGGGTTTGGGTTTTGCTTTGTGGGTTTTTCTGGTTGTGTTTGGGTTTTTCCCTTCTTTGTTTGTTTTTGGTTTGGGTTGGGTTTTGGTGGTGATGGTGGTGATGAGAGTTTTTTCCAAAAAGAGAATAATATTCAATTAGAAACAGCAGGAATAAACCATGACTAAGGCAAAACTATTTTCAACTGACTGAAAGGTTTACACTCATATTTTTTACTTGCAACCTTACTTCATCCCAGGTATTTCATATTCTGGGGGCTAGAATGTACTCTGATACCACTTCAACCTTATACTTGCTGTGATACGATTTCTAAATAAGGACCAACTCACCTGTTATATTTTCCTGTTGGTCTGCTGCCATTGTAAATAGTTCACACTAAGTAAAAGTGTGAAGATGAAAGGGGTCTAGGAAAAAGAAAATAGGAGTTCTAGGTCTACAAGTCTCACTACAATATTGCTGTACTAATTCCCTTTTTTAAAGTAAAGATGCCCTTTCTTCCTCCCCTCTTCTTTCTGGCCTGCTTTAAAGTTAACCATTTTGGGTACTAAACATAATTTTTATACATACTTATATATATAAATATAAAAATATAAATATAAACATAATAATGTTTTTTCAATCTAGTTGAAGATGTCCCTCCTCATTGCAGACAGAGTTGGACTGGATGACCTTTAAAGATCCCTTCTAATCTAAACTGTTCTATGATTTTATGATATGTTTGCATATCACTTCTTACAACTCTTTACTCTCAGATAGAGCCAGCATACTTGTGCAACAGCAATAAGGCAACAAGAAGTCACCTGGCACCTTCCAAAAATTATTTTTTTGAATTGCACAAAGAGATGGGTCTAGATTAATCAATATTAATGTGCTATGGTGATATCTCCATCATCAAATAGCCTTTCCCCATACTTTTTTTTTTTGACAATCAGATGTACACAACCCAAAAAAAAAAGTCCTATTTATTTTCAGTACATAACAGCACCTAGACTGACATATGGCCAGCTAGATGCAATTTGGGAGCTAGAAAATTCTATAGTTATGCATAACCTCTTCTTGCAACTGTTCCTAGCTCTCAGTTAAGAAATGTCCAATAATTTGGTGTGAAACATCCTAATCCACAACAGAACTGAAGATCAGCAGGACAGCAATAGGTCACACAGTACTTCCCAGTAATAGCGACACAAAGATAAAACAGCCAAGCAGTCTGTTCTAAAAGGAATCTTTAAGACAATAGGGGGGTTTTGTTTGTATGTTCTGTTTTACTGATGTGGTTGTTTGTTGGTTTGTTTCCTAATAGACAAAGAATTGTACTCCAGAAAATGTGATTTAAGTTTCCCCCTTTTTACTGTTAAACACCATAGGTAGCAAATACATTCCTTAAATAAAGAAAAGCAATGAAAAAGATAGAAACAAATAGACAATGTAATAGGATACAAACAGACAATTAGCAAAAAAAACCAAACAAATATAAAATGCATTTGGAAATGTGGAAATTCTTTCCACATTTTCTCATTGCTTATAACAATACCAAAATTTTCCTCCTGCAACTATTAACCTACAAAGGTATAAAACTTCTATTTCTAAAACAACAAAAATTCTCCATATCCTCGAATTACCCACAAGATGGCAGAATAACCTGACCAAACCAAATATCAGCACAAACAATCTTTTCCTAACTACAAACACAACTCTCAGAAGATGGTATTTACTGACATCCAGACAAAACCCTCATCATTCAGCAACTGGCTGAGCAGTATTTAACAAGCTGTAATAATTAGTTTTACAGGCTACCAATTGACAGCCAGATTGAAGAAGGTCATTTGGGGTTGACTCTTCTGTGAATGCACTGGCCCACAAATCTTCTAGAAAAAAATATTACAAGTTCATCTCTGGTGCAAAGGGCTGCTAAATTGGTTGGGTTATCCCCTACAGCCAGCTGGATATTTACCCAAGACCCACTAAACAGCTTAAATCAAACTGGTGACAAATTGTCACAATCAAATACCATTCTGTGTATTCCTATGCAGTAAAATAAAGGCATGACCGTGCACATTACAATGTCTGTGCTACTTTGATAGAAGTATTGCAGTGAACAATAGTTGTGAATACAAACCAGCATGTGCTGTCAACTATAGCATAAACTCCTCACACCCCCTCAGTTTTCATTCACCTTGCTGCTGTTGCTCTTGCTATCAAGATTAAATATATACAGGATACCCTCAAGAGGGTATATTTTCATTTAGCTGCATATATTTTCACTGTCCAGTTTAAATCATGTGTTTAGACAAAAGAGCAAGACATGGAGAGTATTTCTGCTATTGTGAAACTATCACCACTCTGCTGCTCTTTCATTACCTACCCAGGTATCTGCAACCTAATGCAAAGTTGGTGCCACCTTTTTTTCCACAAATATAAAAGTCTTCCAGGGGGAGGGAGGATAAAATAAATCCAGTATCAAACAAGTAAGAGAACAAGTAAGATCAAGATTTATGACCTTTTAGCTGCAAAAGTTTTCACATAAGAAATTCTTTACAAACTAAATATTAACCCTCCCTCTATTCTCCTTGTTTAATCCACAGCATTTCCTTGCAAGAGATGTTCCCAGGCCAAAATACACTGACCTAAAATTTCAGAGGTTACTAAGTCTCTGAGAATTTCATGCTCTACACTGAATGAGCAGTAGAGTGGCAAAAGTTCCACCAAATTCACAGCAAAGTGCTTTTCTTGCCATTTAGAATAAAAGTGTCAGGGGGAAACACAAGTGTCCAATTAAAAAAATTAAATAAAAAAAAATCAAACTAGAGGTATTTTCATAGTATGATAACAGCAGACTCTTATGACTAATTTGCCAGTAAAGGATCAGACAAGAGAACAGATGGAATATCTGTGGAAATATGGAGCTTTGCACATCAATCAAGTATATACCATCCCAGCTGGTGTAAACCCAGCTCTTATTGGACCATAAGCCTGTATATTAATGGCTGAAAAACTGAAATAGGACAGTTACTGCACTTGGATTTGAACTTTGAATGAACTAGCATGCTTATACGCCTTTTTCCCCCTGCATGTCTTGCTAAATTTGAATCCCTCTTATATAAAAATAGAAGTGCAACCTAGCACAATTTAAACTACTTTGACATATGTCCTTGTTAAGCAGATTAATAGCCTAATTCCCTGTTATCTGCTCTGGCTAACTACTAGTTTCCAGGTGTTACAGTTTTCTGTTCTGTAAAGTAGAACACACCCCGAAACTATATGTATGTGTGTATATGTATCTATATAAAAACTTCCTCTTTTTATAAAGACCTGTAAGAACTATTATATTTCCTAAGAGGTCTCTACCAGAAAAGAGTAGAAGTTCCTAGAAAGAATTTTTCCATAGATTTTTTTCGCCACTAAAATTCACCACTGACTTGTCCACAATAGCCTATGTGCAGTGACTTTTAGATCACTGAGGGACAAAGATGTAGAACACCTGTGTGTAAGTAACTGAGTAGCAGTGAATGACTGACTCCAGTCATTTAGGGGTTTTTTCTGTGTTTGGCAGAAGAAGAATTTAGGATTGAAAAATGCTCTCATCTTGGTAAAAAATAAAGAAAAAAATTATGAAACGTTTAATGGTAAGGAAAAAAAACCCTTCCCAGGACATTTCATTGCAACTCTTGTGTTTGTCAGTAGTATTTTGGTTCCTGTTCTGCAAACACATGGGTCAGGTTTTAAGTCAGTGAATTACCATTTGCAGGCACAACCATTCAAGATAAGAACTTGGGACTGTAACCTCTGTGGGTTTAGGACCATAAGTCCTTTTAGCATACATGTGGCACTTGGTCCATTGTCTTTATGGTAAGAAACAAGGAAGAGGTAAAACTGAGTACTTGGAGAACGGTTTGCTTCTCCTTACTTCTACAGAACCAAAGGGTTATATTGCATTTAAAATCTCCCATCTCTGAGATTTGAGGAAGTTCATCATAAAAGCGGGATTCAGACTCCTGAAGTTCTCTGAGAAGGCTTGATTTCTAATTAGAACCTTGCATCTGACTTTCCTACAAGAAAAAAAAAAAAAAAGAAGTATCAAGACTATTACTTCTGTTCCAAACTCAGGCTCAGCAAATATATTGAAAACTCTGGAACAGCCCAAGGTTACTTTGTGCCTATAGCCATAGTCGCTCTTTTGTCAGCAGTTACCTTCTGTGCCCCTTCATCTCCTCTGCCTCTCAGCTAGATGTATAACTAAGAATTATTCCAAATTGAGTCACAACTGACCTTGAAATTATTTTGCTTAAGGTTCTGCCTTCTCAAGAATAATACTTGGCTGCACTCGATAATCTCTATGCAAATACTTTAATTCTATCTTATTTCCAGCTCTTTACAATGCAGTACAGACCACTACCCCTTCTGGAAGAAACATTACTGGTTTTGCAGTAAATTTTTCACTTTCTAGTCCATACACGCTACCCTGACCTGAGAAACTCACCAGATTCCCTCCACTTACCTCTCATGGTTTCTTTATTTATTGACAAATCAGATTCTTTTCCTCTTTCCAGACCTGTCAGGATGAGTGGCCCTAAAGGAAACAGTAAAATAAGAAATCATAAGGTAGCAATATTCTCAATCGAAGTCATCTGTAGAAAAGAAATGTGATATTCACAACGTTACTGCCAATAATTAAGCCCCAAAGCTGCATTTCATTATTTTATTAAGGCCAAAAGTTCAGTCTGGCAAAGTTCCAACACAACTTCGACCATGGTGTCTGTAGTAGTTGAGAGACATCATTCTGCTGCTAATGTAAATGGTTTTGCTGGCAGCAAGCAGTCAAATGTATAGATTTCTTGTCAAAGATACAAGGAGTAGCAAAACATGCAAACTAAAGTATGACTGCTAGAGAGAGAACATGAGAAGATTAAAGATTTTCACAAAACTTTATCTGATTTCCTTTTAAAAATAAAAGCAACGTTCTCATCAAATGAAAGCCAAGTGACTGCTTTCTCGTTTCTGTACAGGAGCCGACTCTATTGACTGAACGTTATCTTGTACTGTGCTGAGGAACAGACAAAATAACTTTGCTAAAGTTAACTAAAACCTTTGCTTTTAATTAGGTACAAAACAGCAGCACCCCATTCTCCAGTAAATCTGACAACACACACACAGATATTCACACCATTTTTACTCAAGCAGTCACACAAACCTAGAAGGCCAGGATTGGGTTGGATCTCTCAGCTCCAAAACAACACTTACCTTTAGATGCAAAAATTCTCTAAAAAAAGTTACTAGGGTGCTAAGTCTCTAGTGATGGGCACAGAGCATATATTAGCACAAAAAGAGTGAAAACACCCTAAGGGGATACAACTCTATCTTCCTCAGTAGCTGGCTAGGTGACAGATATATATATATCTATAAAATTCTCATTGGCAATTTCTGCAAGGCTTCTTGATCATCTTCATCACTATATTAATACAGCACAAAACAAGGCTCAGACACTTTATGAAGTCTATTACTGGGAATATCACCATGGTCCAGGACTTCCACAGCCAAGTAGCCACATGGGTAAGGGCCACACACAGGCTTCGAAAGCAAGACATGCATCCACAAACAGGACCATGCTCACCCTGGACTTATCAACACAGATCAGAAGTAATGGCTTGCTTACTATTTAATAATTAAAATTTATTATGTTTTAAAAGAATATAGGTTACATTCAGCAATTGCTTATTCAGAAGGAGTCTCCCTGCACCATTTTTTAATTAATTACTGTCTTCAGTTAAAGAAGAAGGTATAAGGCTACATTTGTTTTTCGTCCAGCTTAGCCAAAACTTCAGATCAACAGTTCATTCCCCCCTTTCTTCTCCTTTATTGTTTTCAAGTGATGAGTTTCTAGTCCATCTTGGAGTAGAAATTAATCCTTAAATACATGACTTTACACTTTTACTTCTACATGTCATTCTACTTGTCCAATCTTAAAGGTATTTCTGTAAAGCATCATCATTCTCTGCTGCATCAATTACGCTTTACAAAATCCTCAAGGGAGCTACAAGATTCTTACAGAAAGTAAACCTAAGAAATAAAATTTCTATTTCTTCTAGGTATTAAAATTCACAAATTCAATGTAAAGTCAGGAGGTATTTTACACTTAATATTTTTCTTTTAGGCAGTTTCTTGTTATGCCTCTACCTCCCACAAGCAACAATCATCTATTTTACTCTCTGTATCACAAGGCTAGTAAATCTGCTACTTTTCTCTTGCTAATACGCCACTCTGATCTCAATTTTGATTAACAGAATTACTTACTTAAGTAATTTTGCTTAGAGCAAAATTGTTTGTAAATGGTACTAAATATATTGTTACCTTTTTGGACGTGAAAGTGATTTGTGAGTTCAAAAGTTTATCCTTCTTGTAACACCTGTACTAACTACTCTGATGTAATATAGTACCTCACCTTTTTTTTCATCGTGGTAATATTATCAAAAGATGTAATTTGTACACTCTCCCTTTTTTTACAAAAAATCATTCCTTGGATGAAAATGTCCCTGAAGCCAGTGATGTCAATTGTGACACTGGAAGAAAGCAAGAGAGAGGATTATTACTCATTTTATTCTCTGCAGTGGCTCTTTTGCACACTTCTCCATAGGCCTAAAAAGTTGATGCTCGCGGCATAAAGCTACACTGTACAATGCTTTGTTCTCCAAGCAAGCTAAATATGCTATCCTAGCTTCCTGCCCTATCCCATTTTTGGAGGTGAGGGTTATTATTCAACCAAGAACTTTTCCCAGATCAAGTTTGCACAGATACTTGTCATCATCATGGCTGGGCTTCACGAACAAAGATTTGGGAAGGGCTCTACCCACGTTTGTTACAAGCACGTTGGTGACTAAAAAGGCCAATGCGAGATAGGCACATCCGGTTGCAAAAGGCACAGCAGAAAGACTCCTTAGGTGGTAAATTCTGCAAGACACAGTTCTTTCTGCGTTGTCTTTTCTCCTCGAGAGTGATCCTGCGTGCGTTCTCAAAGGCATCAGCAGCGTTATAGATGGTGTGTCTCCAGGCCTCCTGATTTGAGGCCAGAGTAGACCAGTTATGATGATCAATATGGCCAAGGCTGAGATGTTGTTTCAGGGAGTCCTTGTATCTTCTCTTCGGGGCTCCTCTCTTGTGGCAGCCAGTGGCAAGTTCACCATAGAGCAGGATCTTAGGGAGGCGGTGGTCCTTCATCCTGCAGACGTGCCCTGCCCAGCGCAGCTGTGTTCTCAACAACATGGCCTCAATACTTGTGACTGCTGCTTGTTCTAGAACCGATGTATTGGTCACATAATCTGACCAGTGGATGTTTAGGATTGTACGGAGACAGCGTTGATGGAAGCGTTCTAGTACAGATACTTGTACCAGCACAAATAAGGGCAGCGGCCCCAGGGGGGTGAGAAGAAACATGTAGGAATAGGAGTGTAGATGAGAGAATTCTATGTAGTTGGCTTTGGTTCCTTAACCATCAGATTATAAAATTCTATTTTTTCAGAAATTACTTGAGCAGTTCATTTGTTTCAAAATATGTACTGTTTCATTGTTGTTTTTATCTCTAGTTTCCATATTTTGTCAGGTATGGAGCAGCAGTGAACTTTAGACATCTTTGCTGAAGTAGCTGTCTCAGAAAGCACATTAAGCCTTCATTTTTTTAATTATATTGGTAATTCATTATAACTATTGGTAATTCAAATAACTCTTGGCAGTTATCTTTGAAAAACTCACTGTAATTTTCTCTTCATAAGTTATTTAACATGGGAAATAACATCATTCTTCAGGGTTTTTTTTAAGATCCTACATTTGACTAATCATACTTTTAAGTAAGACAACAGATTAAATGATCCATTTAACCCTTGATCACAGATTGTTCAACCAGACTTACAGCAACTATCCAGACAGCCATTTCTATTGGAAATATAGAATTGTGATCTCTTGTATTGAAAGAGCAACAGAAGGAATTAAAATTATTAATGATTATACAAAAATGATGATGGAGTACCAGCAAAAATGTAATAGATATGTTTTAAAAACTCCAATGACTTCTTTATTAAATTATCTAGAAAAAAAATAGATGGGTAAAAGAGGCATTTCTTTGTCTATAAATCATGTCTTTTTCCTCTTCAAATTATTTTTTGTTTAATATATTTTTATTCAGTTACAGTGGTATTGGATAGTTGGAATTCGCCATATGCAAAGCCTAAATGAGTAATACAAGTCAACGTAGCCATCTTGAATTGTTGGCAAAAAGCGAAATTCACAACTAGCTTGCAATGTAGATTCATTAGCAAACACATACCATTTGTAGGCCTTCTAATGCCTCTTCTTCTTTAGGCTTTCAGCTGTGGAGCTTTTAAGATTTGATTTGGAAACTTCTGTTTCACTTTCTGTAACACCTAGAGAATTTGATGAGAAAGGAACATGAATACCTTTATATAATCCACAGTAAAGGCATTGGGAGTTGGGCATTTATTTATATCATAGACATTCATACTCAATTTATTTGATGGGACATTTCTGATCCAATATGAGTGGGTGATCAGTTAGGAACTGATTTTTACTGGAGTGCAGAAAGACTAAAGCATGTCCCCAAGTGCCACATCTACACATCTTTTAAATACCTCCAGGAATAGTGATTCCACCATTTCCCTAGGCAGCCTGTTCCAATGCTTGACCACCATTTTCGTGAAGAATTTTTTCTTAATATCCAATCTAAACCTTTCCTAGTGCAACTGCAACTTGAGGCCATTTCTTCTTGTCCTATCACATGGGACTGTTCTAGAACAAGCAGCTATCACAAGTATTGAGGTCATGTTACTGAGAACACAGCTGCGTTGGGCAGGGCACGTCTCCAGGATGAAGGACCACCGCCTCCCTAAGATCTTGCTCTATGGTGAACTTGCCACTGGCTGCTGCAAGAGAGGAGCCCCGAAGAAAAGATTCAAGGACTCCCTGAAACAACATCTCAGCCTTGGCCATATTGATCATCATAACTGGTCTACTCTGGCCTCAAATCGGGAGGCCTGGAGACACACCATCTATAACGCTGCTGTCTCCTTTGAGAACACACGCAGGATCACTCTCGAGGAGAAAAGGCAACGCAGAAAGAACTGTGTTCTGCAGAATACACCATCTAAGGAGTCTTTCTACTGTGCCTTTTGCAATCGGATGTGTCTGTCTCGTATTGGCCTCAAAAGTCACCAACGTGCCTGTAACAAATGTGGATAGAGCCTTCCCAAATCTTTGTTCACGAAGCCCAGCCATGAAGATCACATGGGAAGAAGGGACTGACCCCCATCTTGCTACAACCTCCTTTCAGGCCGTTGTAGAGAGCAATAATGTCCATCCTGAGCCTCCTTTTCTCCAGGCTAAACACCCCCAGCTCCCTCAGCTGCTCCTCATCACACCTGTGCTCCAGTCCCTTCCCCAGCTCTGTTGTCCTTCTCCAGACATGCTCCAGCACCTCAACATCTTTCTTGTAGTGAGGGGCCCAAACTGAACACAGGATTTGAGGTGTGGGCTCACCAGTGCCAAGTACAGGGGGACAATCAATGTCTTGGTCCTATTATTTCTTATATAAGCCAGGATGCCATTGGCCTTCCTGGCCATCTAGGCATACTGCCACCTCACCGAGGACTGAAGATTCTTCTTATGCCACCTATGCTGAAATATTTCTCTGCTACTTGGTCGAGTTGCTTAAACTTTTGGTTTCCCGTTTTATATATCTATAAAGTAGGGCACAGCATCTCACAGGGATGCTGAGATATTTTAATGTATGAATATTTTAAAAGCATTTTAACATTCAGGGTTGAAAACAAATCATTACAAATAAACATTTAGTTGTTTAAATACTCAAATTTGGTGGTTTTAGTGTGGCAAGTAAATATTTTGTTATTCCAATAATGTTTTTCATATAATAAATCTTGATTCAACAGACCCCATACTTATGGTGGTTTTTTTATTTCTTCAGCAACATAAGGCATTATCATTTTCAAGGTGAAATCGATGGGCTAAATGCAAAGGTCAGATACATAATTGCTTTTCTAAAACCATCCAGTGTAAACTCTGATTCTGAACTGAATTTCACCTATCAATCCTATTAAATGTGCTAAGTGACTTGAATTTCACTGATTACAACCAGGAAGGTAGGGAGTTCAGGTAACAGAAGAAGAAAAGACACTGCATATGATGGCAAAGTTTTCTTCCTTTCCTTTTAGAAATTTCTTACAGGTCTTGCTTGTTTCAAAGCAAAAAATCAACCAACCAACCAAACCACACAGGAGGTCTTATAGATGGAGGAAGAGATTTA
This sequence comes from Pipra filicauda, assembly GCF_003945595.2. Lineage (NCBI taxonomy): Eukaryota > Metazoa > Chordata > Aves > Passeriformes > Pipridae > Pipra > Pipra filicauda. The sequence goes on along the minus strand of NW_024105087.1, from coordinate 2,105,268 downwards.
AACAAAGAATTCATTATGCTTACCACAATAAAGCAAAAAAAACCCCAAAGACAGGCGGGAGAACTGATTAATTAGATGGACATGAAACTGGAAGCTCTATTCTCTTCAAATAGGAAATGTACTTTTATAGAATATCACAAGAATGAATGGTAATCACATTTTTATGGTGTTTGGAGATTTATGTTAATAAGCAAGGTATCATTTATACATGTAACATTGCTTGCTGCTAAGTGAACTACTAATTTGTCAACTCTATTTTGGAAGAAGATAATGGGAATGCATAGCTCAGTTCCATACAGAACTGCATATTAATCACACTAAATTTCTAGTGTGTAACAACAAATGTCATCCAGCTGCATATGGGATTGTTCTGGGTTTTTATTCCTCATCTTTGAAAGTCTTTTAAATCCTCCCTGTTCGACTACAGACGACTCCCTAGGGGAAATAAGGCTGCAAGGAAAAGGGAAAGCATACACACAAATGGAAGCACCATGAACCATTCTTAATGGGGGCTTGCAGAGCTTATTAAAAATACACACAACATCTGAGGAGAACCAAAAAAGAAAGAGCACAAGTTGTAGGACCATGTTTGAGGTGTCACCAGGCATTTCCTTGGCGGTTACACACATAGATCTAACTGTAACCTCTCTGTAAACAGCCTCTTAATATAGAAGTAGTTTAGTTTTACAGGCCAGAAGTCAATTTCATGTTTATATGCTCCATAAAAACCAGTGGCTGTACAGACTTTGAAAACTTTCTGTAGTGGGAATTCCCTTTGATGAGGAGAGAGAATTTTCCTGGTAAAAGCTGAAGAATTCCCTTTTAGTTTTACTTTACCAGAGGCTGTATAAAATTCCATTCCTTCTATCCCATCTCTAGCCAGAGAGTTCAGAAGTCAGACCAAGTCTTGCACATGATATATCCTACCACCCAGCAAAACAACTTGAAACCAACAAAATGCTTACCCTGGTACTGAATTCTCCAACCTAAATGCAGTTATAGACACAGTTAGTATATTAAATTCACACACACACACACATATATATATTTTACATTTTAGTCAGCAGGAGTCCTCAACACATAGTTGAGCACTGTACTGTGGTCAGTAGGCAATAGTTAAGAGCTGGGAGCAGACAGAAGGTGTGTACAAGGGGGGGACTAAATTTCCATGAGCTTTTGTGGTCTGCTTCTGAGCAAATTAAAAAAGGTTAGTCCAAATAACCTTCAGCTGAGGTTTGAACTAAGTAATGGGACTTGTTCTACAAAGGCCCATGTAGCGTGGTACCATTTGGAAAAAAATACAGCCTCGCAGCTAAGACCAATGCACTTTGGAGCCAAGTTACACAAGTGAGTTGGAACTTGGTCTGTGTAACTTGGCCTGTAAACAGGATGAGAAACTGCATATCAAAACCAGTCTAGAAAGTTGATTCCTAGGCAAGACCTGCATATCTAATCTTAGTAGGTGTATTCGTTCCCTGACTGTAACAAAATCCCCCCCTCATTCTGTTCCTTTTCTTGATTTTACCACTGGAGGAGATAATCCAGCACCATGGCTTACCACTTCTTTTTGCTTGTGAATGTTTCCAAGCATCGTGAAACATTTGTGAATGTTTCCAAGCATCACTTAAATAAAAAGTGAAACTCACCGATGTTTTTCAGGTGTTGTGTTTAGGAATATTGTAGCTAGTTGTTTGATCTACTTTGTAAAAAGCTCAGTAATAATAGCAAGACAGTGCTTGATTTTATTGGTATTTCAAAACATAAAAAATGAAAAATAATAAATCCCTCAGAAGTGTGGTAAAGAATATTGGGCAAAAGAGCAGAAACTGTGACCACCTGTAATGGCATAACAACTGGAACCTCCCAATGCAAGAGACCTAAAAAAAATGAAAACCTGTAGGTAGTTGTAAATGCCTTTTACGTAATCATTATGCCAAGAAAACATATTCTGTAATAGTTGAATATAAGTAAAAAAAAATGAGATTGCATCCATTTCAATGCATTTGTTGGCAATTTCTACCAAAAGTTAATTTGAGTTGAGCAACCTAGGGAGCATTGACAAGATCCCTGGGGAAGTCATGAACCATGGGTTGCAGTACATTTGTTTAGACTGTACGAATGGGGTTATTTGGTTTCTCGGAACGCATCAGTGGCATGCACAAATGCAAAAGGAAAATCATAGAATGACAGAATCACAGAATTGTTTGGGTTGGAAGAGACCTTAAAGATGACCTAGTTCCAACTCCTGTGTCACGGGCAGGGGCACCTTTCACTGGACCAGGTGGCTCAAAGCCTCATCCAGCCTGGCCTTGAATACTTCCAGGGATGGGGCAACCACAACTTCTCCGGGCAACCTGTTCCAGTGCCTCACCACCCTTACAGTAAAAAATTTCGTCCTAATACTTAATCTACACCCCTTATCTTTCAGTTTGAAGCCATTATCCCGTGACCTATCATCACGCGCCCTTGTGAAACAGTTTCTGTGTTCGAGAAATGACAGGGATGCGTAATTTTCGTCCCGGGGATATATTTTAGGCAGAAGGCCATACAGAAAGAGCCCTAGGGGCATTTTTAGCGTTTTAACCTAGTGACTGAGCCCAAGTGAAGCCGGGAGGGAGCCGGCAGGCAGCTCCGCTGGTGCGCCTATGGGGGTGTCCATGGACCGCTCCCGCCAGAGCCGCCGCGAGAAGGACAGCGCTGCCCCTGCGGGAAAGCTGCTCCTCCAAATTCGTTCTCCTTCCCTAGAAGAACCCCCTTTTTCTTCCCGCTTCTCCCCCACAAGCCTCTCCCACCCCTCACCGCGCCCGATCCCGCCGCGGCCGCCGTGGACGGCACCGCCCCCGCGCCGGACGCTGAGCCGAGATGGCGCCGCCCCCGCGCCCGCCCGGCTCGGGGGGCCGGCGGGAGCCCCGCCCGCTCCAGCGCCAGCTCCCGTTCCACCGCCAGCGGCCGGGCCGTGAGCGCTCTCTTCCCGCAGGATCCGCTGCGGCTGTTTCCCTTCCGAGGCGGGCGACAGCAGCGCCCTTGCCCGCCGAGGAGCCGGCGGGGCTGCGCCGCTCCCCGCGCCGACTGGCGGTCCCGGTGCCCCCGCGCCGGGACTGGAGCCAGGAGCAGCGCCGGAGCTGGCGGCATAGGCGCTCCGGCCCCGGCCACCGCTTCCCGGCGGAGCCAGCAGGGGAGAGGCTGCAGAGGGGACCCGAGCATTGTGCGAGCCTGCATGGGCACGGCGCGGGGGCGCGGCCGCGGGGTTCCCCCGAGCCTCTCGCTCCCCTCCCGGCATCGCCTGTAGTCGGGAGGCGCCGTGCCGGGGCACGAGGGATGCTTTTGTGCGCGGCGGCGGGCGCAGCAGCGGGTAGCGGCGGCTGCGGTTGCGGGGCAGGTTGCGGGCGCCGCGCTCACCCGCAGCCCTCCCGGCGAGCGGGGCCGGGCGCGATGCTGAATTAGGCGGCCGGAGCCTTTTCGAGCGCTGGGGGCAGGCGTAGCAGCCCGTAGCGGAGAGCCGGGAGGGGCGGGCAGGCAGCTCCCTCCCCATGGCGAGCAACCGGAGCATCGAGCTGGAGCACTTCGAGGAGCGGGACAAGCGGCAGCAGCGCTCCGGGCCGCGGCGCGGCGGCTCCGGGTCCGGCGGCGGCGCGGGGCCGAGGGGCAATGGGCTGGTGCCCAGCCCGGCGCACAGCGCGCACTGCAGCCTCTACCGGACCCGCACCCTGCAGGCGCTCAGCTCGGAGAAGAAGGCGCGCAAAGCCCGCTTCTACCGCAACGGGGACAGGTACTTCAAGGGCTTGGTGTACGCCATCTCCCCCGACCGCTTCCGCTCCTTCGACGCCCTCCTGGTGGAGCTCACCCGCTCCCTGTCGGACAACGTGAACCTGCCCCAAGGGGTCCGCACCATCTACACCATCGATGGCAGCAAGAAGCTCACCAGCCTGGACGAGCTGGTGGAAGGTGAGGGGGCATGGCAAAGTCCGACAAGAAGCGGCCGTGGGACATGGTGGTGGGGTGCAGGCGCTCCCTGGGGCGAGCTTTCCTGTCGCTGCCTGGATCAAAGCTGAGATGGTGCCTTGCTGAAAACTGGCAGCCACAGAGCCCTTGTGGGCAAGTGGCATGGGTTGCCCACTGCTTTGAGGGGCAGTAGGCCTCGTTTTCCCAGAGTGGACCATCCACCTCTCCAGTAACCCCGAGGAGTGCTGTCTGCATGTGCAGGGGTTGACTCCAGTGGTAATTAAGCAGCAGGTGCCCCTTTCATCTGCAAGAACTGTAGTAAAGTTCTTGGCTACCTTCCATTTGTAACAGAGGGCCGTCCTGTAATTTAAGTCTCTAAGTGTCATTGTTGACTCACAGTGGCGTAAGCTTTCAGAGAGGAAGCCCCAGTGCTGTGAAAAAGGTATTTACAACCTACCGCATATTAAAACTAACAGCTGTAAAGTCCTATTTTCAAATGAGATCAGAGTCCGTGGTAATAAGAGGGTAATAAGACCTACCTGGTCTGACTTTCCAAAAGCATGTTATAGAATCTGATGAATTTGAGAATTGTTCCTAAGTAGCTTTTGATAATGGGACTTAGCTGCTAAAGTTATGTAGACCTTGTAAATCTGATCAGAGCAGCACTTGACTGTCTCAAAATGGGGCCAGAAGTACTGGTTTCAGAATGAAGCATAAGCCCCTTGTTTGTAAGGAATGATAATTCTTGGAATGAGGAGCAGAATTCCCCAATGTTTTCACATGCTGTCTTAAAATACAGTTTAAGCTCAGCATTACATGCTTTTCAAATGCATTGGTTATGTTGTGCACACTGTGAGGTTCACAGTCAGTTTGCACTTGATGGTTGTCCTCAGGTATTTAATACATCAGCCACTACAGTCTTTGACCCAGTGACTCTGTATGCCAGGTGTAGCTGATTTGCATTAATAAAGAAGTAAGATTTGTAGACCTTCTAATGCATCCTGCTTATTGGGCTTTCAGCTGTGTGTCCTTTAAGCTTTGATTTGGAAACTTCCCTTTTCAAAGCAATGCTGAATCACACCTGGAGAATTTGATGGGAAGGGGAACCTGAAGACCTTTTTATGATCCACCAGCAAAGGCACTGGGAGTTAGGGACCAGCCACTTCACAACATGGAAAAGAAAGGGAGAGCTTACAGCATTTGCTGCATCAACTGGGTCTCCCTCAAAAAGGATACGCATGAAAGTGCATTTCATAATAGTAACAGTGCCTGAGGGCTTTCCCCATTATCTGGTCTACCATTAGGCTGTTCCACAGTGAAAACGGAGGAAATGTGTAGTGATTGCAGAGTGAAATGCTGACCCTGTGATGATAAAAGAAATAAATTTTTTTTCATGATTTGGTGGTTAATTTAGACATACCTAACAAAAAATATGAGGTGCTGAAGTGGTGATGGTAATGAAAGGAAATGAAATTGAATTCAGATAAACTAGTGACAACTTGGGGTGACTTTTGAAATGTTGCAGTGGAAATGATACCAAGCTTTTTATGACAAAATTGCTTGCTGGTCAACAGTATAAATACAGTGTGTACTCTCACAACACTAAGTTAATACTGAAAGCAAAACTTACTTGTTTTCTCTTCAGATGTTTATTGAAAGCATAACCTTTGTCATGTCTCTTCACTGGAAGAATAAAGCAAAATAAATGTCACAATCAAAATGCCACTTTCATGCTTTCTCAATGAAATAAAAGTGGGAAAAAAAGAGTCCCAATTATTTAGCCATCTATCCATGACCAGTAGAACTTTCAGGAATCTTAAGAAAATCCTATAGCATCATAATTGGATTAGTATGTTCTCCCGCTAGCTTGCTAAAAATTTCACCTGTGTAAGTCTGATGACCACACAGAGAAAGGAAAGTATATACTGAAAGGAAAGCAAACAAATAGTGATTCCATCGTTCCTTGAAATTATCTGAGCTCTTTGCCAACTGTTTTGTTCTTGAGATTCTGGAAGAGATTTGGTTTATTTTTATTTTCTTTATTTCTTATAGTTACAGCACAGCAGGCTTGAATTTCTGCTCTAGAATAAATACTTAAACATAGGTGTTATCCTAAAGCTTGAACTGCAGTAGCACCAGAAGTAGTTTTGAATGGTGTTTTGCTGTATTGCTTTTTAGTTTTTCCAGAAAGGAAAATAAAATTAAAGTGCTGTACTGTGTGCCAGCTACAGGCTGAACACCAGAGAGAACACAGCTGTGTGATGCAATACCTTGCTGACTGGTCAGTTGGCACATTATCAGTGTTGTTGAACTGGGACATGGAGTCTCAGCAGTTCAAGTTCAGTAGTGGCAGATCTATGAAGTGAGCAGAGGGTGAGCACTCAGCAATCCTTGCCAAACCAACAAGATCTGCATTAAACCTCCCTCAGCTTGAACATGTGGGTGTAGCTCTTGGATATTGGCATGCCCCAGTGAAGGCAAGCTCTTTAAGGCTTATTTGCCATTGATCAGGTTAGTATCTGTCAGGGATATAAAAGCTGGCAAGATCAAATTCTATATCATAATAATCCAAACTAGCTGAATTGAGTCACTGTTGAATGTGTTTTGGAGATTGGCTAGATTGGCAATCTGTTTTGCTGGTTATCAATTTAAGAGAAAAATAGCTAATACATAGACATACTGAGGATATGAAATATTACTGTTATGGGATTATTCAGTTAAAAATTGGACCAGATCATGTTTATTAGTCAAAAATAGAAGCTCCATTGTAAGTATATTTTCTTAACTGACAGTGACAATCAAAAAAGTGTGCTCTGCTGGACCAGCCTGAGGCAAATATAATTTATATTCCCGGCCCCTATAGATTAAGAAACATTATGGCCTGTGAGTTTGACAGTTTTCACTGATCTTGGAAAAGGAGGAGGGAAGAATTTCATCATCTGCTCGAGCACGCAGATCCAAAGAGAGAATGGGGGTTGGGACTATTAGGACTTTCTTATGGTTTTCTTTCTTTCAGCTTTACTCTCAGATGTTATATTACTGTTTATTTTAGAATAGGAGATTCCATGTGTAATTTTAGATTTGCCCTTCAGTAGCAAAAATGGAATAGTAGATGGATTATTATTTTCTGTCAAAGTTAATTATTTGTCTGTATCCTTCTGTTTTCCTTTCAAATGCAAGCTTCCTAAAGCATGATACAATGGTAATAGAACGGTGTAAGTTTTTAGTCCTTGGCAATGTGTTTTATGTGGATATCAGTCATGTTCTGTCTCACTATTCTTTGTTTTCGTTGTCTTGTTAGTGGAAGACAGGGAATCTTGGTTGTGAAGGTCTGCTACAAAGTTGGGCATTATTGCTGGATTTTGGTAGAGGAAACCAAGTGTAGATTCTATTCCTGGCAAGAAAAGTTATGTTGATTTTGCATGTGATAGGGAATCTTTCACGTTGCCTTAGGTAGGAAACATTGCTAAGAGTCTTTGTTCTTTCTATGACAATGCTTAATTAATACAGTCCCTTATAAAATGTCAGTAGTGTTGCCTGCACAGTTGTGCACACAATCAACAGGCGTCTGTCTGTAGGGAAATATTTGGGAAGGAGGTGGGAAGGATCTGAGCAGGGCAGTCCTTATGCATGGCTAGGACATGTAGTACAGGGCAATATCTGATTTATAGAAATGAGCTGTGCCTCACTAATACAGAGTAAGAGAATGTTTTTGGAACGAGATATTGAACAATCCAAGTTTTTACTGCCTTAGATCATAGTTGTTGTTACTGCATATTAGATTTTAATCCTGCATAAGTAGCTGTGATTCTAGCCAATGTGCACTGTTATATTAGGTCAAGAATATATTTTCTCTTGTCAGGGCAAGCAGATGGTAACACCAAGAAGGGAGTTTTTACTTTTGCTTCTTTCAGAAGGTGTTATTACCTTCCTGTGCTAAAGCCAGAAGCTGTAATACTTTAAAAAAGAGGCAAATGTAGCAGTTTGAACAAAGAAGGGTAAAAATGGAGGATAAAACAAGGATTAAAAAAAGATTAAAAACATATGCTTCCAAATCTATGTTCAAATCACTGTAGTTACCCAGTTCTGGAGCAACAGGGTGTGGATGTGAAATACAGACGAAATTGTTGGTTAACTTCCCATCCGCAAAATAAAATAATTCCACCACTGTGCATCTCCTAGTTTCAGGGGTGGGGGAAATGTAACTTCCCAGAAAAGAGTTGTTTACTTACTGTGGAGGAAGCACATGCTATTGGGTGGGTTTGATACCAGGTGGCATTGACTGTCTTTTGAAAGCTTTTACCCTGCCTGAGCAGGGGGTTGAACCTCCAGAGGTTCTTTTCAACCTCAGCTGTTCTGTGATTCTGTGAAAGCCTGTGGGAAGCTGTCATCTGAACCTCTTGTCTAAATAAAGTCAAAAGAGAAGTAGTAGCAGTTAGTCATCTGCTAAAATCTGGGGTTGTCATCCCAGGTTTTAAAAAGTGCATGGGGAACTTCAGATGCTGTAGATGAGGAAAGATCGTGATTTATACAGGGTTATTGGAGGTGATGTGAAAGTGTATTGTAAGAAACTGATGAGGAGGGAAGTTGCTCAAATGAAGGAAGGAAAGAGAAATAAGCTAATCCTTCATAAAAGGGGTTGTTTTATTTTTAGATCAGTCATTTTATACGTGCTGTAAATATACTGTTCTGGAATTCTGCTTGGCTTTGTGTTACAGAACACAAAAAGGGTACTCTGCTGTGTCTCCTAAAGTTAGAAAGTGGATGAGTTTTTAAGTAAGCAAAATAGTATTTAGGCTAATGGTTAGTCAGACTGACCAAGGTAGTCTTGTTTTCTCTTTTATCCATTCTCTGTGTTTATCATCTGTATTTTCCTGTTGTGAGGGAATGGCACATATTATGTTTAGATTGTTAGCTCTCTGAAACTGGACAGTGTACTTAAACCATATACACAGCACACACAGGTCTTGCTTCATGGATAGTGTATCTGGTTATTAATGTAGCACAGATAAATTATTTAGAGGCAGGTAGTGTTTCCTTGTTAATAGGCAATGTTCCATGTCTTCTAGTTGATTTTCTAATGTTAGTAAGACTTAGAGAATCAGAAGTAGACTTATTCCATTTGTTGATTATTTTGTGACCCAGAATATCAGCAGATGTTACTCCATTTAAGTGAGCATATGCCCTATTTGAGGAATTTTTGGTGGTAGGAGGATTTCTTCATGGAAGAATTGGCACTTTTAAATGGCTCGGGTACTGTCATGAAGCATCGGATGGATGGCACATACACTCTGAAATTATAATGTGAATTTATAAGGAGATTTTCTTCTGCCAAAACTGCTCTGTAGCCTGGTTAAGCTTTCTGCTGTAGAATAGTTTGGCTGGGCTCAAGAGCCCCACATGTAACCTACGTCTGTAATTCTTGCATTTTTTTTTTTCCTGCATGTAAATAAAAAGAAGAAAGCATAGCCTAATAGATCTTTCTACTTCATTAACCTATAGTTTGCTTCTTTACCTGTAAATCTCAATGTAATATTAGTAACTAAGTTTGTGATCTGGCTTAAAACTTAGGGAGCTGATTCATGTCAATGCTAATGTTGTAAACTAAAGACGTGGTATTTATTTTCAGTAATGTAACTGATGTGACTATGTGCTAGTTAAAGCTAGTACACAAATTTCAAAATTATAAGTGGAAAGTGGGCCTTCAAACCATAAAATTGACCATATTGAAGTCAGCAACGTAAATATTTGAAGTATTTATTTATGCTTCTTTTTGGAGTTGTGTCAGCTTTCTAAGACTGGTAGATGTACAGCTGAAAAAAAAAGAAAACCTACAGCCTGATCAAAATGCCACTGAAGTCTCAGAAAAGATTTTCTTCGTATTTGGGATGATATGTATTTAGGTTAAACACATGAAAAATCTCACTGAGGGTAGTCAGTGATACAGTCAAACTTATTTATGTGATTTTTAACTGTAAAGGTGTCTGTTACTTTGTTAACAATATTTGATATCAATTTGCTTGGTTCAAACACCCCCCCCCCCAAAAGAAGTACCACGTGTTATATTTTACAAATACTGGTTTCCTGGAAGATTGTGCAGATTATCAGAAGTGTGTATTTATACATGAATTAATGCCAGCCAGATTTAAAATCAGGTCATACATTAAAGCTGTGAGGAAATATTGTTTATAATATTGCATTTTCAGGTTTTTACCTACAAAATATAATGTAAAAGAGAGATAATACTCTTACAAATGACTTACTGTTTCTTCCAAACAAACATACATAAATGCATTTTCTACTTTGGAGGATGACTAAAATAATTTAAACAATAGGACAAGGTTCAAAAATTAATACCTGCTTACTGAGGGATGGTGTTTTCCCAGGCATTTTAAATACACCATTCTGTAAGAAAGTTTCCTGTCATTAACTTTATATGTGTGATTTAAGTTATCCCTGCCATTTTTTTTCTTCTGTTGAATAATCAGTTGTAGGCCCCTGTTAAACCAAACAAATCAGTGTTTAACTCATTCCTAGAAAACCAGTTTTTTATCTAGAGAGAAGCAGTTGGCTTCCTAATCATATTCCATTTCTTTCTTCTTTTGGTATTTTGCAAGGTTTTCAGTAGAATGTAGAAAGTGTGGGTGAAGTCCTGGCTGTGGTGAGATCATTAGAAGTTTAAGTAGTAAAAACTTCATCCTTTGTCTTTTAAGACATGAACCAAGCAGTGAATGTGTTTTCTCACTTACAGTCCTTGCTCTAGTCCTACCATATGTGCCTGCCTTGCACATGTAGTAGTAAAATCTGTTTTCCATGTAAAACCTGTGTCACTAAGTTTATTTATATGACTGGTGTATGAAAGCAGGCGTGGAATTTAAAACACTTACTAAACAATCTGTAATATATTACAGATCTCAAGTAATTAGGCATTCCCATGTCTGCCAGTTGTAGGAAATCGAACAATCCATTTTGCCAGATTTTTCTCTTTTCTTAAGCTAAAATAGTTTGTGCTTCAACTTAAGGGTTGGCTAAATGCAATTGAAACAAATAATTTGATATTCGTTCTTTTAGGGTATTACATTGTTTTAAGTTGAAAGGACTTCCTAGGTTTTGTTTACAAGAAAAAAGGAAATCATGGCCTCTGCTTAAAGGAAAAGAAATAGCAAGAAAAAAATTGCAGATTTTTTTCTGCTTTTGCAACATATTGAGATAATCAAGAAGTTATTTTATTCATACATCAAACAAGTGAACTAGTAGAAGTCAAAGAGTTTTACACTATTTTAAAGATCCTTTTGGATTAATATTGACCAAAAATTTTGTAACAGAGTGTTGTAGTACAGCTGTGACAGATAATAGATCACATTCCATGATAGTAAAAAGATGCTCCTTTTATGATTATGAGTCCATAAAAAACAAAGCCAGCATAGCTTATTGAAACTCCTCTGTGGTAAATCCTCTAGCAAAGGGACCTTTGGTTCTCTACCCATACTTCTTTATTTAAAGCAATTAATTTATTTCAAGTTTGTGAGCCTGTTCCTGAATAGCTTTAATTCTGATTTTTTTTTTTACTTTGTTAATTTAAACTTCAGCCCCGAAGTTTAACTTTGAATTACCTTGTGTGCATTTGTGGGGGTTTTTTATGGTTTGGTTTTGGTTTTTTTCAATGGCCTTGGAATTGCATTGTTTATGAGCTGGAAAGGATAATTCTGAACATGCTCAATGATAGTCAGTTTTGAGGTACTTTGTAGAGTTTATTTAAAACTCTTTTGCACACAGCTGGACAGGCTGTACTGAAGAGGTTACTCTGAAGTAAAAGATGACTTCATGTGCTGAAACTAATGTAAAGTCTTTAGGATGTTATGGGCACTCAACGTGTTTAGAGATGTATTCGCAGGTATAGGATGCTGTCAAGTTTATTTATGTATAAGTTATTACCAAAGTATGATTGAATATTACCAAAGTCTTACGCAGATCAATAAACTTCAAAGCGAGTGCTCAGGGACTTTACATGATTGAATATCTGATATTATGCACCCAGAGTAATGATTAAATTACCTTCTGTTCATTTAAATAATAATTGGCATTCTTAACAAACACACAAACACAAAACCAAATCACTCACTAGGTGCATCCATAAAAAGTTTAGCATGTAATCATGGGAAAAAAATGTCCTAAGACTTTGTGCTGGGATAGAGTTAATTTTTTTCGTAGTAGCTAGTAGGGGCTATGTTTTGGATTTGTGCTGGAAACAGTGTTGATAACACAGGGATGTTTTTGTTATTGCTGAGCAGTGCTTACACAGAGCCAAGGCCTTTTCTGCTTCTCACACCATCCCACCAGTGGGTAGGCTCAGGGGAAATGAATTTGGGAGGGGACACAACTGGGACAACTGACCCAAGGGATATTCCAGACCATATGACTTCATGCTCAGCATATAAATCTGGGGGAAGAAGAAAGAAGAGGGGTAATATTCACAGTTACCGTGTTTGTCTTCCCAAGTCACTGTTATGCATGATGGAGCCCAGCTTTCCTGGAGATGGCTGCACACTTGCCTGCCTATGGGAGGTGCTGAATGAACTCCTTGTTTTACTTGGCTTGCAGGCATGGCTTTTGCTTTACCTATTAAACTGTCTCTATTTCAACCTCTGAGTTTTGTTTTACCCTTCTGATTTTCTCTTTTTTGTCCCACTGAGAGGAACGAGCAAGCAGCTGTGATGCTTAGTTGCCATCTGAGGTTAAATCCTGCCGGGGTTCTATGTCATACAGTAAAGTAGTTGTAGAGGGGAGAATAATACAATGACCAGCAGGTATAATTAGAAAGTCTGTTGGCATGAATTAGAACTACCAGCTTCTTTGAGGTGCTTCTTATTTGGTAGCATTGTGTTTAGAGAAAGACAACTTCATGGCTTATTAGAAACTGTTCCGAAAACAAGTGTAGCCTTTTGAATGTAGAGGATGCAGAGGGAGAAGCCTTTGCTTTCTGTTGCAGCCGAACTGCTGTAACAAAACTTGAATATCTCATGCTATTTTGCAGTAACAGGATAGATGAGTGAAACAGCTGTCAAAAGAGAACTGTGAATATCTTTAGCATGATAGGATAGCTTAGTTTGGAAGGGACCTTCTGAAGTCATCTCATCCAATGTCTTGCTTAGAGCAGGTCTGTAAAATGAGATTGCTTGGAGATTTGTTACAACCTAGCATGCAGCTCAGGGGCAGCATAGGCTTCTAGACCACCACAATCTTTACAAAACTGTGTGAAGCTTGGGGGTTTTTTTCCTGCTACTTGTAAATTAGTGCTAGTTTGCATGCAGCATGCAGCTCCTATTCAAGGAGTTCATGGGCTGAAAACATCTCCTCTCTTTTGGCTAATTTTTTGGGAAAAGAGGAGTCTGGTTTTACCCCTATTGGTTTCTGTTTTGTGCACCACTTGATCTACAAATATGAGGAGGAATGATGGGGATGAGCGAAGAGGAAGAATACAGGCAAGGCAGTGGCATCCACAGAACCTCACACCAAATTTTTTCTTAATGCCTCAGTGGAGTGCAGTCCCAGTGATGTTTCTGGAGGCACAACTGGCTGCCAGACTTTCCCAAACAAAATCATTGTTAACTTGACTTCAGTATAGTCTGTGTTCTTTCAAATACAGCAAGCAGACTTTCAAGAAGGTCTAAATACAAGATAAATTAGAAAGCAGTGTAATTAGTATTGGAAAAGGAATAGGAAGGTCTTTCAGCTCACAGTAATTCTTCGGGGCTTTGAAAGTAGTTTAGCATCTTGCTTTTAGAATAAGATATACAACTTCTAAGACAAATCAGCTCTCCAAACTAGAGTTCAGAAAGTAAAAATACTGTTGAAAAGTTTTCTGGTATGTATCTAAACATGGATATACATTCTGTGAGTCATACAATACTGTCCAGTAGATGTATCTTTACTCTTGACTTGTCTTGCTCTGTATGTAAGAGGTGAGTTTGGTTTGTTCCACCAGTGACCTTGAGCATGTAACTTTAATCTTAGAACAGGCTTCGCTTTTTAAGGTATAGGTAGTTCTTCTGCCTGGAGGAGTGGTGTATTCTGTCAGTTTGGAATGCTTAACCTTTCATCCTTCTGGCAAAGCTCTCCCTCTTTGAGAAAGTCTTGGGATGTCATTTGGTGAGATCCTGAGGATGTGGTTTACGTAAATAACCCAGACTTAAAGTTCTTCTTTGTCATGGTTTGCATCTTGAATACTGCTGTCAGATGTTATGAGTTATGGTAAACAACAAGCAGCAGTTTGAAAACTGCCCTTTTCTTTCCTTTTTTTTTTTTTTTTTTTTAAATTATCTTCCAGCCTTGCATTATGTCAAGAAATGGAGAAGAGTAACCAGTTCCTAAGTCTGCATCATGACTGGTGCCACTAATAATTTGATATGAAGGTGTGCATTACAAGTCTTTGATAATGGGTTTTTTTGTCCTGTGACCTCCCTTTTATGACTTCAGCAATGCAGACTTTGAATTAGATAAGGAATTAAAAATAGGGAAATTTAGATGTCCTATTATACTCCTGTAGGCTCAAAGACTCATTTGTGGCCTCAACAGGTGTTTGTAGGTCTAAAAAATCCTGAAGTGAATACATTTCAACAGTGTATCTTCGGTAGAAAGGCAGTAAGTCCTGGTAGGGTAATGTGTCTTTCAGGGTAAGGATCTTGAGGTGCTTGAATTTTATTCTGTTAAAAGTTGCTGTTTTTAAGATAAACATATATATATATGTGTACATATCTTGAAGTATATGACTGAGGAACATAAAGAGAAGGATCTGCATATTTGCTATAGGAAAATGGTCTTAATGTCATGTATTGTTAACTCAAGTAATTTAAGAACTTGCAAAATTACTCAGAATCCAAAAGAAACGTGAAATATCTTCAACCTCCTCATTACCCCTTACTATTTTTTATTTTATTTCTTAACCAGAGGTCTTTTGCAACCTGTTAAAACCACTCTATGAGAGTATTGTTCGGGTGGAAAGCTCTGATAATTTACATTTAAAATGGCCTGTAGTTGAAATACAGGAAAATCCCTCCTGAAAAATTTGGGTGTTTTTGTTTGTTTGTTTGTTTTCAGATTGACAAAAAGTAGTTGCATACCTCCTCAAATTGTGCAAATGTCGTCTTCTTTTCAGGTGAAAGTTATGTATGTGCGTCCAATGAACCATATCGCAAAGTTGATTACACCAAGAACGTCAACCCGAACTGGTGTGTGAACATAAGGACTGGGTCCAGTCGATCCTTGACATCTCTGACATCCACAAAGAGTGAAGTGAAGGAGAGTAAAGATTTCATTAAACCCAAATTAGTGACTGTTATTAGGAGTGGAGTAAAACCACGTAAAGCTGTGAGAATTCTGCTGAATAAGAAGACTGCTCACTCCTTTGAACAGGTCTTGAATGACATCACCGAAGCCATTAAGTTAGACTCGGGTGTAGTCAAGAGACTTTGTACACTGGATGGAAAGCAGGTAGGAGAATAAACTGCTGTGACCATCTAATAGCTGTGAGTTAATCTAAGCTGCTTTGTTTTCATAACTTGAATTCTTGTTACTGTATATGCTTTAACCTGACTCTGAATAAGGACCGTTAGAAAACATCAACTTAAAAAAATTATGTTAAAATATTAATATATACAACAAACTTAGAATTGTATATAATGCAAAATAAGTTGATCTTTACATTCTAAGTAAAAAAAAATATTTTTATGCTAACCCTGTTGTATTGCTAAAAAAAGTGCCTGTTACTTTAGTAACACAATTTATTTGAAACATTTGAAAGGAAACTTTTTAAAATACTTCTATGTTCTCAGAAGCAGAGTCCTGTTTTCAGACTACTACATAGTGCTGACTGGTAGAAGAAAAATATTGATGCCTCCTTCCATTTCACTTCCATAGATTGCTACTCAAGTAGCAGCAACTGTCGTGATCTAAGGTCAAGAATTTTATCTGAAATTAATAATTCTGGAAGGCTGGTGACATCTCTGCAACTTTCTTTTTTGCATTTAGTTTTACCGCTGCAAAAACATGCTGCCAGGATTAATGATGTGGTAGGTCAGTATTCTCCTGGAGAAATACAGAGGAGTGGCCCACAAAATGTTCTGCTGCACCAATTTCAAGTGTCAGGAATACATTTGTTGTTGGTCAGTCAGGTTAATGACTCACCCCTTCATGGAACAGGACTTTGATACTTGACACTTTTATTTGACATTGATGTGGAACTCTGACAGCATTGTGATTTTTGTAATAGAGCAACACAGGCTGCAAAGTAGATCACATTTGGTATTGGGTACCTGGACTATTATCCTGGTGACTAAATATTAGTATCCCTGCTCATTCAACAAGTATTTCTGTACACCTGCATGCCTGTATATTTGCATGAACATTTGTAGAAGTTTCAGTTGTATTCAGAAATGTAGGAATTTTTATTGTCAAGGTTTTTATAATGGTTGTAATCCTACAGACTTAAAAAGCACTTTTTTGTGGTGCAGGTTGCTAGGAAATGTATTGCAGAACAAGTGCACTTAGATGGCCTCAATATGAGGTCTGTCTCTGGTTATGTTCTGTGTGCTTGGATACGCTTCTTATAATTAAATACATGAAAAGAATAACTTCTGGATTTTGGTATTAAATGTAGCAAGGCAAATGCATCACTGAGACTTGATTTCAGTACTTGGTGGCAGCACTATAATGTGCTCTTTAATTCTTCTAATAGGTTTGATTTTAAATGAGGTTTGTTAACGCTACTTCATAAGACAGAATCCTTCCTAGGAACATGGGAAATGTTTTACAGTCATGTTTAATTTAATTCATAATAAAATGGTTTTGAGGATATTTATTATGCAGTAATTAGTCTCTTCTGGCCATGAAGTCCTCTGTTACTGTCTTGGATAAGATGCTTTTAATCTTCTCAAACTAGTCAGGAAAGGAAACTCAGTTCACATTCACCTCTTTTTTTACATTATAATACAGTAGAAGTTAGCTAATCTGCATTGATGTCAAAGATGCAGTAGTGCCTCAGAGAACAATGAAAACAATTAACATTACTTGCATGTTACCATCACTCATGGTAGATAATGGCTGTCTTCAGTCCATGGTGAGGATGACCAATCACTGGTTATGCTCCAAAATAAAATTCCTAATTGCTGCAGTACCTCCTCCTGCCTTTCTCTGGTAAAGGCAATAATCCAACTTGGACTGCGGATGTAGAAGTGTTCTCAAGCAGGATTGAGAAATCCCTAGTTGTCACTGAGAACAGCCCGCGAATAGCTATTCCTTACAGCTGACTCTCTGTGTAAACATTTTCAGCAGTAGTAGTAGTAGTAGTGAGTAAATGTGTAGACCTCCCTTCCACGTGGAAGAAGGGCCTTTTGCTTTACTGTAGGCTCTGGGAAGGAGCCTTTGTTTGCACAACCATAGTGAAATCGTGTTTTGAGTGGTCATGAGATGTAGTGCCCCAGAGAGAAGACTTATGGCTTTAAACACCCTTACAAAAAAGCCTTCTAGTGCATATCTAGGAAGATGGAGAGTTCTGGGTTTTTTTATTTGTTTGTTTCTTTTTCCCCAAAGTGAAGGGCTGACCCCAGTTTGAGGCAATAGGGGTTTTTTTTAATTTGTTTGTTCATTGCTGGTATATGTAGAGGTTGGTGCACAAGGGCTTTTTGGGGTTTGGCACATAAAGAGTTGCTTTGCTGCCAATTACCAATTGGTGGAAATTTCTGAGCCTATTTTCTCTAATGTAGTAATTGCTTATTCTTCTAAATGTGCTAGGGAGGCAGATCTTTTATGTTTGTTGTAGTGTTGGCACAGCTTGAAAGGCAACCATTAAAAAAAGGCATTTTGTAAATGGCTGTGTTCCTATAAATGTAGCTCTTGTGTTCTCCTGGGTTTGACTTTTTTCTTCTCCCTGCTCCTTCATGTTTTTATCTCTGTGGAAATCCTTTTTTTTTTTGGTAGTGAATAGATTTAGGTTGTATTTTCTGTTTAATATGGAATTGACCCTGAAATTCAGGTGTTTAAAACATGCATGTATAAAATTCATATCCTTTTATTAGGGAATGTGTTGTTCTGTTAACTTGCGGGGTGATTTTGTATTCCAGTAGAAGTATTTAACATGTGTAGTAAGAAATGATGGTGAAATCAGTGATCTAGGCAGAGGTCTTTCTAAGCAGTACAACAGAAAGGATGTCCTCAAAATAGTTTTTATTTACCCTTCTGACTTCATTAATCTTGACTGTAGCAACATCTTGATGATAATAGTGATACAGAGAATAACATCCGAATTGGATATTTTCCTTGATTACTGTGTGTGAAGACAGACAATTATCTAGCTTTTAATTGTAAGATTTTATAATATTTACAAGGTTTCCTTTTATCTTCAGTTTCAATATGCTGTAACTTATTAGTTACATAGTGCTTTGTAGCCTCAAGTACAGATTTATTTTTTAACTATGTTGATGCAACGCTGACTTTTAACTTTCAAGCTATTGAGGAACCAACTTTTTTTACCTCCCAAGAATTTTTTGAGGGTTTCTGTGTGAGAAAAAATATTTCTATCAAAGTAACTAGGCTTTAACTTTGCAGTGCAGGCTTCTGCTATTCCAGTCTTTGTGCTTTTGACATTGAGGTTTGCCTAATATATTTGCTTGACCAAAGTGTTTTCCTTACTTGGCTGCATTTTTCCTGGAATCTGTCACTATCCTACTGTGAAGCAAGGACAGTGAGACTGAACCTTCTCCAGTTGGGAAGTTAACCATTTGTTCACCCTGAAGAGAACAAAGGGCTTCTTTCTTGCTAAACAAGTATCAAGCTTCAGTCATTGCAAAGTGTGGAGTGGCAACTTAGTGGTAAATTACCTGCACTGGTTGTTTAAAAGCATTTATTATATTGGGGGAGGGGTAGGGGAAATTTCCTGTGAGAAGCTCACAAAAAACCATGCAGAACTCTGAAGCACGGTACTGAAGAACTCTGAAGTTATTTGACACATGATAGAAAATTCAATTTTCGCGCTTTTTAGGCTTGCAATGTGTTGCAGTTTGATGGATTAATATCCGTAACAGAATTCAAAAGGTGAATGAGCCACCTTTTCTGTACTCCACTCCCAAAGTAGTGAGAATGCACTACAGATTAGCCTTAGTTTGAAGGTCTTTTTTGGTGGGCCATAGGTATGATGGTGGCTGTCTCTGAAATGAAAAGCTCCACAATTTCTGTTAATGAGGGTTTTTTTAATAAAGTGCTAATAAAAGTAAATAGGTAACTGAAGAAAATAGATACTACGTGTGGATGTATTTATCAGACTCATCATGCTCTCCTCTCAGTAATTTTTTTTATTTTCCACTTGGAGATTTGAAACTTCTTAGTAGAGAGGATAACTTCTGTACACTGAATTTTGTATTTGCTTTGCTGTTAACATGCCCATCATAGAGAGGAGAAACCAAAACAAGAGATGAGCAGGAGAGATTTCATTTATTAGTATAACAGATATTCCCCATATTCTTGATTGAGTTCTTTTGGCACATAGCCTTCAGTCATTCAGACCTGCACATTTCCATTAATACAGTATTTTTGCTGTAGTCTTAATCTCAGTGAGATCTGACTGTTTAGTACACAAGTTTTAGAACATGTGAATTTTGTTTTTTCTCAGTTTTGCAGTTTTGTGTGTCAAGTCCTATTGTATGAGATGATTTTTTAAAAATAATTTTTTTGCAGTTAAATAAGTTTTTTTAGCAAATATTTCCCTTTAGTTCAATTCTCTCCTACCTAAGGAGGAGGTTCCTTAAGAAACCTGGCTCTAGGAGTTAAGTGTACTTTTTTATTTTTATTTAATCTTATGTCATTTAATTGTCCTGTTACATCATTGATATCTCATTGCAGGCTGAGAAACAACTGTAATAGAAACTTGCTTTAGTGTTAGCAGGCATTATTTGTAGTTGAAACCTGCTAAAGCCAAAAGAGTTTTTATCTTGCATCTCAGGCTCAAACCTACTGCAGGCACTACACAAATGCGTTGGAAATCAAACAGATTTGAATTTCTGCTACAGGCAATTTTGGAAGAATATAGAAATCTCCAGCTTTTTTTGCAGTTCTAGTTCTGTTGAAATTTAGCATACCATTTTAAGCTGAAATGTTGCATTAATCTTAAGTATGAAGGAAAGAAATCCTTAAGCCCTTGCCTATCTTGCAACTCTTAGAAAGGCTTATGTACTGTTGAAGAGGAATGTCAGTGACAGCTGGAAAGAGAGTGAATCTCTGCATTGCAGATCCCACAGAAAGTTGGCATTCGTGGGCAAGGAGTCTTTCCTTATTACTGTGTGACAAATAGTAAAACATATTGTGGAAATGAAACCAGAAGTTGTATTTAGATTGTCTTTAAAAAGAGAGACAAAGGGAAGGAAACAATGGTGGCTATTTCCCTGTATCTGAAGTAAGCTTTTGGATATGCTGTCTTTTCTCATCAGTCAGCTAGGAAAGCATGGTCCAGAAAATGTACTACTTCCTGAATGCACCGTTAGGATACTGTTGTTTTGAGTGATTATTGATGATTCACTGCCAAACCGGCATTTCATATGAGTAGGGGTCAATGAGTGTGTGTCTATACCAGTCTGTAAGTGACTTGGAAGATGGAATGGAGGATATTCTTAATAAATACCAAGAACACACAAAACAGGTGAGCTACAGGAAACCTGGACAACAGAAGATTAGAATAGTCTTGACAAGATGCAGAAATAGCGTAGGATAAAGCAGGTTGAGTAATCTTACACTCACTGGTTATTAAAAATGCAGATAGGAAATGTGGTAAAGGATCACAGGTGAAGATGAATTAATGGTGTCATTGGTCATGCATAGGAGAGGAAAGCCAGCATCCATATGGAACTTACAGTCATAGTGCCCACTTTGCTCTGTCCTACTCAATGCAATGGTACCAGCCAGACACAGCTTTATCATGGAAAATTCAGAAATGAGTAAAAATATTTAAGAAAACATGTTATATGAATAAAGATTGAAGGAAATGGGATTGCTTAGACTATAGGAAGATAATATGGGGTTTTTTTTGAATGAACAAGAAAAAAACCTAGCAGCAATAAGGAAATTACTTCTGTGTCTTCCCTATGTGTAGAAAAAGCAATAATAGTCTTACAGTTAAGATCAGATCCTGTGCAACTCTGTGGTAAATAGTCACAGTAAAATTAGGAGTAATGAAGAGGGGGGTTTTGGGGTTTATTTTTGAGCACATAACTGGAGTCTAAGTCTCTAAGGTTTCTCAAAATGGATTGGTTTAGAGCGTTTTCAGTAACTGAAGGTCATCTACTGCTTTGAAAGAGCTGTTAAGCTAGAGATAAAGTAACAAAAATCTGAATGCCTGCTAATATTAAAGTGTGCACATCCCACAGAATTCAAACAGCAGGGTTTACAATTAGAGTAAGTTTTATCCTAGTGCTAGCAAGCCTCTTCTCATGTTTGATATGAAACGTGATTTAAGGGAAGTTGGACTTGTGCTAGAGGATAGAATTATTTCAGAGAACAGCTCCGTTTAGTCAGTGTGGGATACAAATCTTGCAAGTCTTACTGAAAACAAAAGAATTAAAGTGGCTCCAATCTTGAGGAAGTCTGTATGGCAGGAAATTAATTCATCCATGGGCACTGCTACGTGGTATTTTTGTTCAGACTTTCAGTCGGTACGCTCGGAGCTGGAAGCCATGGTTATTTATTGCTAGAAGAAAAGAGGAAATAGCATATTCAAGTAGTGGAGATAATTTTGGCCTCTGTTTGTGGACATAGAGATATTCCCATCTGTAGTTATTTATGGAAGGAAGAGTTTATCTGAAACTAACCCAAAATTAACCCTGCCCTGTCATAGTTGCAGCAATCTGAAAAATACCCAAAATATAAAAATATAGAAATCTTATTCTGGGTACATATCTTATCATGGAATACTTTCTAAAGCATTTTCATTACACACAGTGGTGCCAGGGCCCCAGGCAGTTAACATGGGGTTTATAGTTTAGCCTAGAGAGTATTTACAATTTTTATTGTAGTTGTCAGAGGATCTCATTACCAGTCCAATTACAGTTTTAAGGAAAAAAGAAAATGCAAAATGATAAGTTTCGTTTCAAAGCAGCAAAATTATGATGCTTAAGATGCTACAGAATAAGGATTAAAAAAGCAATAGAACCTTGAACATCTAGTGAGTCATCTCAGGAGAGTGTATTAAACTGGAAGTGAGCAATAATGCTGAGAAAGCTCTTCAGCTTTGTTGCATATGCAAAAAATAAAGGTCATGCCGTGTGAAACAGCCACAGTCTAGCACAGGAAAAATTGGCTCTCTGGAACAAAGGTCTTTAGAATTTGTCACAGCGGGGGAACCCCTGTGTCTTATTCTTACTTTCTGGAGATCAATAACCCAGAGTACAGTACAGATAGAATAGAGAACGTATCTCTTTCCTTCCCACGGGGATGCATAATTCTAACTTCAGGGATGTGGTGTAATGTTGCTGGGAATCTAATGGCTGGTGTCCACTAGGTGTGAATTTAATCTTTTTCACTGAGGTATGGTTTAGATATGTAATTAGTAATACCCATTGTCATCAGACTAACAGGTTGGTGAAGTGTGATGTTAAAATAATAGAGTATTTCTAAAAATGAATGTAAAATCAGACCCTGGTGTGAGGTCAACACTTTTAAATTAGGCCATGGCAACTGAAAAAATTTGCTAATATTTTAGCTAACAGCAAGCATGTGTATCCTGTTAAAAGTGACATCCAACTTGCTGGAGTCTTTGTGGATCTATAGAGAGGATGAATCCTGCTGGGATTTCAATTTTTGTCTGCGCACACCAAGAGCTGACAGCACTTAATAAAAATGACATGCTGCACAGTGTGGGAAACAATCACTGCAAAAATAGTGGTGTCACCAGTGGTAGCGTCGTATCTTTGTTGATGTATGATTACAATAATTTTAGTGATGGGTTACAGAAATGGTGTGTGTAGCTCTTGGAATAAAAGAGCGGTATGCCATCATTGTCTGCCATCTGCCATGCTAAAGATTGAATCACATGACTTGGAAATTAAACCTTGGGAATTTGTTACGTCCCGCTGAGCCTGGCCATTAACAGATAATTAGTCTGGTAAAAATCTTTTGAATTCGTTCTGCAGCTGTCATATGCCAGATTAGGATTTGTGTCACAGGTTCCTCATTACTTTGAGACCTTGGAAATTTTTTTCCTGTAATTAAATTACCCTATGTTACTTCAGTAAACAGTTGTTATATTATAACATTACAACATGCAAATTTTCTTTAAGAAACCTGTTACAGCTTAAAGCTATTTACCAATCACATATGAAAAGTTATCAAGGTTGAATTTTCTCCATTCCTGTTCATAATGGAGTCTTTAAGCAGACTTTCTAGTTTTAAGATTAGTATTCCAGGTTGTCAGGTTGATGGATCTATAGCTGCTTCTTGCTTGGCTGTAATCAGATTGTCAGCGTCTCTTAAGTCTACTGAGGCAAAAATACTGAAATCTTAAAATGTGAACTTTTATATTTGTACCAGTTACTAAGAAAAATGATGTTCTCTTCCATAATAAATTAATGGCAGGAAACATGAAACAGTTTGTCAGGGAGAGGAAAGAGACTATTCATCTTTAATGTTTAAAATGTTGCTAACTGATTAATGGGCAATGAACCTTAAAACACAGTAGCCCTGAAGACTCTAGAAGTAATAGTGAAGTAAGAGCAACACAAGCCAACTTTTAAAAGGGAAGAGCTGCCCAGCACTTAAATGGAACAGTGATCCTGTTTATGGCTTGCAGTTTGTAAGCTTTACATAGGAAGGAGTGATAACTCAGTGTAGGCAGTGAAAGTCAGTGTTCTTCTCTTGTTCACAGAGCCAACAGTCATTTTTTCTGTTATGGAAATATGCGATCTGTGCCCAAAATATTTATTTTGTTCATATTTATTTGGTGTTTTGTTTATTGACACATGGCACACACCATATCTCTGTAATCATGAAAGGCTTTTTAGACAAACAAAAATATTTCAGAAGAAAGCAAAAAGAAAAGAACATAACTCATAAACTAGATGGGAAGTTGGACTCTTGGGCTAGTAGGTTTGGCATTTCTTGGCTTTGCCAATCTCCAACTTTCAACTCAGTTAGTACTTAGGGAGTTATGGATAAAATTATTGGAAAAAAGGCCAGTTAGCTAAGAAAAATAAAGATGATTATACCATAAAAAGTACCAAACAGCCAGAATCCTCTTTGTAAGTGCTTTCTGAAGGTGCCATTTTCTTGCATGTGGAAACTTGCAGTTTATCTTTTAGAGAAATCAAGGGTCTGGTTGATTTAACACGAATAAAACTGAATGTGAGAGATTCAAACATGGGAGATAAGCATGCCTTATTCTCCCTGTATTTTGCAAGGGACCCAATTATACAGACACTTAGAATATGCTCATGTGGTTGTACAGGCAGACATTTGGAAATGTCTTGGAAATTGGTAAGTGTTCTGCCTTGATTTGCAAAGAGAACACACTGGTATACTTGACATCTGACTCAAAAAGACGTCTCTGCAAACAAAATTCATATGCCACAATTGGCTTTATATGAGCATAAGAGGAAACATGGCACGGTGAGGTTTCCTGGTAGCCAAGAATTCTGGTCAGTTCTCATTGTGGCTGATATTTATGCCTCAAAGGGAAAAGTTTTTTCTCCATTTCCCTGGAGCCTGGCGGGTTAAGCAGGGAAATGCAAGGTCTGTTACAACAGATTAGTGTGGAAAAAATTACGTATTAGAGCATATTCCTATTACTTATTTTAATATATACTTGTAAATTTTAGACTATATTACTTTATATTTTTACTTAAAGTGTAAATACAGTAAAATTGATACTATAAACTCATGAAGTCTAAGAGGATGATGAACCAATGATGAAATCTCATTCACAAAGCTCTGTATTTTGTCCTCCTTGGTTTTCGTACACAACAGTACTATTTCCTACAGTTTTAGTATCAGAGTGGCTGTTGGTGTAGACAAGGAGTTACCTCAGTCCTTGAAGTCTGTCACCTTCTTAAGAGCACACTTCTAGCTTAAGCACTAATCTTCCTTTTCCTGACAGGGATTTGCTCTTGCTCTTGGGCTGACGTACGTAATCGGATGTGTGAGAACCTCATAGCTGTCTTCTGTCACACATTATCGAGAAGTCCATGAGAGAAGGTGCAGTCCAAGATGCAAAGGAGAAGTTTTTTGAGAAGTTTTTAGGGTCTGAGAGGGCTTTGAGTACTCTTAGAACTAATAATTATTATACAGATTTTCTTGGTTTTGACACGTGAATATGTTTTGATTACTTACAGCACACTTCGCCTTTTGCACATTATTTTTTCCTATCTTCTATTTCTCAAATATTTGACTTCTAAAAAAATGTATTTATGATACTTATATCTCAACAACTTCTTTTCCTTCCCATCTACATGTCACTGAATATTCAGATTTTAGAACAGTATTATAGTTAGTAGGAGGATGAAGATGTTTGATACTATTTCTTAGGGATAGATACTTGTCTGCAATTTCCAAAGTCACTATCATGGCTTGCTCACATAGTTTAGCAATAATCAGTGTGATTTGAAAGTTTTTATTCTTTGAGCATCTATTTTGGAACTTTATTTACATTGTAATAACTCCGCCTTCCATATATAGGTATCTTAATATATGGGAGATATAAAATAAATGCTAATATTAGGAGTATTCACTGGTCATAATATTGTGTATAATTTTTTTTCCAAAATCTGCATGAAGAGACACACAGATTAGATGGATGAACATTTTTTTTTTTAGGAAGTTTTTTGTCTTCATTTAAGGCCTAGATAATGAAGTATGAATGACACTACACGTATTTTAATGGAAATAAAAAAGACTCACCAGATGTTTTGTTTGTTTCAATACAAATCAAAAGACATGAGCACAAAATTATCAGAAGCACTGACAGACTATGTAACTCTAAAATGATTAGGAGATTAGCACCTTTCCCTGCCTTATCTGAAGCTTTCAAGAAGTCTCTGTCACAGTCCTTTGTAAGAAATAAGATTCATATGGAGTTTTTGGAGATAAACACTAGTGCAAGTTATTAAGTATGGGGAAAGGGTATGTCTGAAAACTCAGTCTGATTGCTGTTTAAGAAAAAAGCACATCTAGTGTTAAAACTATTAAAATATGATTAGCCACATAGTCTATAAGGCCAGATCACAACACTGAAACCCTTCAGTCTCTGACGAACTAATTTAATGGATGCAGTTTTTTAGTGAGAACAGGTAGAACAGTGATGTACTTTATCAACTCAATATTCAGTAGTATCTCCATGTGAGGGGAGACGAAAAACCCTTCTGAAATTGTGTTGGATGTCTGAACTGTTAGTGAGGAGTTTTTCATTCTTTTTACTCCCCACACACATTACAGGAATAAAGGGTGGATTCCCAGCTATTTGTACTTTTACTGAGGTACCTCTGATTGGAGAGAGAACAACCAGAGCCCAGTGCCATCCAGCTGCATTTCTTTTTCTGCTTTGCTTCTCCTTAATCCTTGTATAAGTATTGCTAAGTCAAGGTATGCAGAGCTACTCTGCTGCTTGCATATTAGTGGTAAAAAACGCTGCAGGGATTTTTATCAACTCGGAACCCAGCAGGCCTCCAGAATGATGAGGGACTCCAAGCCTATTAATAGCTAGACCTCCAAGATTCCTACTTCACGCTCACACTGTGGGGAGCATCCCAGTATCACATCCTAGACCTTCTTTCTTCATCTGTTGCAAGGCAGATGCGAGTCTGACAGTGTCTAAATGCTTGTCTGAAATTGAAAACTTCAGTCTATCCATATTGCTTAAATAAGGATTCTTAACTAAGTAATAAAAGGGCTTTTGTTGCATTAACCCTGTCATCAGGACTGGGAGTGGAGGGCATTGTTTCTTTATCAGAAGAAAGAGAGAGGAAATGGAATAGTCCGTGGTATTATCCTATGGAAAACATTGCTGTCGTGTAGAAAATAGTTTGTGCGTACTCTTCTGGTTACAAAAGATAAATTAGAATTTAAAAAGTCAACTGTTAAACTAAAGAAAATGAGATTGCATACCTGCTCTGGCTGTTCTCAAGTGTTTGGACACAAATGCTCAGTGCACATTGAGTCATGTTTTTCTGGACAAGGGAAAAGCTGTGAGAAAAGGTCTTTGGGTATCTCTTCAAAATATGAGTGCCCAGTGTTTCACCCTTCCCAAGCTTGCAGCGTATATCTGAAATGACTTCCAAATCTTTTCATATGGTTTGTGGTTTGTTTTGTTTTTTTTTTCCCCCTCATCTGTAGCAGAGTTTATGGTGAAATTCTCTTGGAATCACATCTGCATTAGAGGCAAAATATGCCTGTCATCTGGTTTGTTTGGTTGATAGTTAGAAGTAGAGCTATCTTTTAAATGGAATCTTTTCCTTTTCCCAGAACTTTTTCACAGTTGTAATCTCTATGTTTCTTCCTTCTCTTCAAAGCCAATGGGAATTGATATAGATCCTGGCAACAGGACAGGATATATTGTGAAAATTATCATTGCTCTGAGCAAGAATTCTTAGTTACTGTAAATGTTGGGGAAGGATAGAGGGGAAAAATAGGTTCTAATATTTTCACATGCAGACCCAACTGTGAATCCTTGTTAGTAGACTGAAAAGAATTACAACACTTTCTCATTTTTATGGTGGAAAAAAGGGTTATGTGAGGTTCAAAACTGACTTGGGACTGAACTAAAAGAGCCTCGTCAGGTGTGACATGAGGAATAAATATTAATACCTCTTTTGTAAATTGACTTTGTTAGGGATGAGTGTTGAAGTTAGAGGCTCTTTTTGAACTAATTTTTTCCTCAGTGTTTTATATATCCATATATAATTAGTCTCAAAATGTTTTAGGTGATTCATGTTCCTTCATACCATGAGTCATTTTTACTCTGACTAGCATACTCAAAAATTTTTATTTTTAGCTAAGGCCTTCATATTCTGTGTATGACACCTGAATGTTTGTGTGAGGACCTTATCTGTAAACAGTCCTCATTTGGCAGGGAACAAGTTATAATTCTGTCTTATTTTATAGGAGTACTCTTTTAAATTGTCATTTGCTATAATAGAAAGGTCAGGTTTTCTGTGAAATGGAATATTTACAAGGAAACTCTTATTCTAATAGTGTATTACCAGGTTTCAGTGAGAAGGTTACTTAATAGAATTCTTCACAACATATATATATGCACTTGAGTTTGTGTATTTTGTTAAATAAATAAATGAAATTGATATCAGAATTTGTATCCTCAATCCAGCAGAAAATAATTTTTTTAATAGAAAGTGTAGTTGAAAGAAATTGTTCGCTTCTAGTATTCTGCTAGACTAGATTCTGTGCTTAAATCTGGCTGACAGTTCTTAGAATTTGATGTATTAGGTTATGCTTCAAATTTGCGAACTTATGAGCACGTTTCAACTATCTTAAAAATTAAATACTCGGGTCAAAGTGAAAGTTCTGAGAAACTGATTTTCAAAAATACCTGCATGTCTTTATTAGTGCATAGATATGCTTGTAGTATGTAGCACTTGGCAGGCTATTAATTTGTAAACCAGTGATAATAAAATTGCTGGTTGCAAATTATTTATTGTCCATCACCATATTGAAGTTTCTTGAACAGAAACTTGCTATCTGCCTTCTTCTAATTCATGGTGACACATCTCTATCACCTCTCTGGTGGGATTCAATTTACACTAGTTTTTCTTGTTTTGCTTCAACTATTGTAGCATTATTATTATTAATATAATATTAAGATAGCCTTGGAAATCCCTGAAGTGATTTCATTCTAAATATGACATGGTTTTTTATATCCCACATCCCCCTTTTTTCCCCTCCTGTCAAGGTGTTAGTTGTACATAGGAGTTTGAGGGATTAACTTACTTGCTTCCACACTCACTCTCTTTGCCCTCTTTCCAGCTTAAAAGAATGGAGTGTCCACCGCTTTTTTATTATTTTTTTTTGTATATTTGGTGTAAATGCTTTTTTGTTTCATTCCTGGTGATAATACACAGAGAGACAGGTGTAACATTTAACAAGTTTTAAAATCACATCGGTGTAACCATTACTGCATATTCTCTAAATTATACACTGTGACTTCATTCAGAGTGATAGGATGGGATTTTTATAAATAACAGCAAAATGAATTGACTGAGAATTTTCACTTGCCTTTTCTCCTCCCTCTCTTGAAGTCTTTCGTCCAGCGTGGAATGATTTGTAGTAAAAAGTGGACTTTGTAAGCTGGTGGTACCAAGATGTACCTTTTTGTTGCTCTTGCTGCAATGAAGTATAGAGTAATTGTCTTGATGGAAAACCACTATGAATTTTTGGCTGTGGATGTAGTGAAAGCTATTTAGAACACTGTATTGGAAGAATAATTAATCTTGCAACTTGATGAAAAATATTTCTTGGGTTTTAGTTGATGAAATATTGAAGCTTCAAACCACTCAAATTAGATAATGTCCCTGCACAGGTAATTCTGTCAAGTGAAGACAGCTTTTTAACTGAATGCAATTCAGTGGGTTAAAATTTTACTTTCCTTTGGCTGAATTTGACACAAACTTGATGGTAGTAAGGGATGAGCAACTGTGCTTGCCAGGAATGGTGGAGTTTAGAGGGACCATTATGAAGTAAATGAAATGCACTTTTGCAGTGTTTCTTTAAAAGAATGTTACCAGACAGTTTAAGAAAAAGCTGATGCAGCATCTGCCACTTCATGCTGGCAGACAATAAATCCCCACAGAGGATTTCTGAATTCATTTGCCTTGGATATAAGAAGTTTACAGTGACACACAATAAGTATGGCCTTTAGTCTACTTAACTGGAGTAGACTGAAGCAAAAGTCTCAATTTTAAAAGATTTTATTTTAAAAATATCTATGAAATTGTGAATTTTGACAGAACAAGTCAATATTTACCATGAAATCTCTGAGTTGGCAAATTACTGGAATAACTTCTAAAGTGCATGGCCAAAAGGGTGGCAGAGTTTAGAGACTGAGGGTAGATACATTTGCATATAGCCTATGAGGCATGTTAGAGTTAATATGGTTTACTTTTTTAACTTCTGTACTTGCTAAAAAGCATAAAATATCTTCTCGTTATAAAAATATTTTTAAACTTTTGCTCCTCTCATCTTTACTGTGATCTTGGAAGGAGATGAAACATGTACATGTCTTAAATAGTGTTATTTTCATAGCTGTTATAGTCTTAAATTTTGTTGGGTTTCTATTCTTGTTCAGTCTTACTGCCTTTATCTCCTCTGCACGTATTTCTGGCAGTAGTAACTTGCTGATGCACCAGGCAATACTTGAACATTCCTGGGGTCTGGGTGTAAACTTAAATTCGTGTTGACAGTACTTAATGAAACATGAAGCATATTAAGAGTAACTGTGTGTAGGGGGAGATTGCACTTGTGTTGTGAGTTGTTTTGTAAGTGGTTTTCATTTTTAAGCCTACTGGTTTTAGAGTTATCCTGAGTACTACAAATAAGTTAACTGAATCAGAGAAAAGAATCTTCCCAGGAGGCCTAAGAACTTTGAATGAACTTGATTTTTGCCCTACAGGCATTTCATACTGTATCTTTTAGAGCATTCTCCAGATAGACTCTTAGGAATGTCCATACTGGTAGATACTGAGTTGAGGAAACTCAACACAAGTCCAGAGAATCTCTTCTCACTCGCTTACAGCTCTGAGATGTCATGAGATGTCATGTTTTGTTTGATCTGGATCTTAACTGCAATAAGGGAATCATAAAAATGAGCTCTAGACTTTAATGCAGCTCTGCAGAAAGCAGTATTCAGTTCTTGCAGGATGGTTGAGTTCTTTTGTATTTATTGATAGTTCTCCCTCCTTTAAAGACACCATTATGTGACTGCCATTTATTGAATTTAAATACTTGTGTAAAAATTTCAAAAGATGTTTTTCTGGCTAGTAAACAAAGGGGTTTTTAACAAAAAATACTCCTACAGCCTTCTTTCCACAGAAGAGAAAAGTCTGTCGGGGAAACATCTATGGAATACTTGGGTGCAGTAAGAGCCATGGATTCCTGGAATTGCAGTTAACTTTTCCATATGGTGTTCTAAGCAGCAGTTTCAACATGGTGTTCATAGAAAACAGATGGTTTCTAAAAACTAATTAGGACTAGAAAAGTAATAGCTGATAATTTAAAATTCCCTTCTTGGGGGTCTCCATCTCCTCTAGAAATATTTCTGTGGAGACTCAGAAAAAGGGGGGGGGGAATATTCAGCTTATCCTGTATATGCTTTCTAGAAAACCTTTTGACATTATGCCCTTATTTTGGGAATAAATGAGCCATGTTGCCTATTGTGCCTCAGACTTTCCACTTGCAACTGAATTGAAAAAGACTATTGTTAATGTTGAATGGATAATTTTAGCAATAGAAATAATTTTTCTAGGCATTTTCTTTGAGGCAGCTACTAAGAGAGCTTCTTATTTGGGGGAGACTTTGCAATCCAGACAGGTACAGCCAACACATTTTAATGCACTCTTCTAATGTATCAGTAGAGAATATGTCAGGGTAAGTAAAATCAAGCGATTATGGTTGGATATGCTGAATACAGACAAGAATCAAGACTCTTTCAGTGAATCTGGCAGAAGTAGCTGGGCTTGGGTTCTACTTTTCAACACTAAATCAGTTGATCACTGACAGGGCCCTGTGGAGGTCTGCTTGGCACACATAGTGAAACTCTACCCAGAGTTAGTAAAAACAACATATGTTCCCAGAAGCTGCTTAGGAAGCTCTTTAAGCACTAGGGAATATCTGCAAAAGCCTTAGACCTTGAGAGTAGAAATAAGGACACCAATAACCTCATAATGAAGGAGTAGTCGCCACAACTATACTCCTGCTTTAGCAATAGTGACTAAAAGGATTAAGGCTAATACTGCTGTAAACAAGTGTAGGAGTGGTTGAAATTCTAACCAGGGTTTCAGTATGGACAGAAATTGTCTCAATGGGAGAAATTGTAAAAGCAGACAGTGTAAAGGTGATCTATTAGTATGACTAGTACATGAGGTTCAGTGACGATGTTCTGGCACATTGTTTAACTGTTTGGTTTACCCTTTATGGTCTATATTATCTCAAGACTGGTGATATCCTGGCCTTTGAAGACAATGTCAGAAATCATACCTGAGGAAGCATCTTTTGCTCTTGGAGAGTATGATTCCTGTGGTCTAAGGAGAAAGGGAATGACAACAATTCAAGTTTTTCTGAAACAAGGTGCCTACAAAATATTAGTAAAATGAGAATATTTTTTTTTTAATCAGCTTGTGCAGGATCACACAACTAACAGTGTATTAAGCCATAAATGTAATGGAAGTTAGCAGGGAAAAAAAAAGAGACAAATCACAATATGTGCTTCATAAATTATGATGCTTCTCCAGACATTGTATATTTATGGAGATGAAGCCAATAAAATCTTGACCTGACTGCAGAAAACTGGAAGAATGGGGTTGGTGCCATGTTGCTGTGTGTGTAGTCAGAAGCGTGTGACAAGTACAACCTGCTGCAGTGTTTGCTTCAAAGCCTGTGTAATTCTGAGCAGATTCAGTGCCTGCTGCTGGTGTGCTGCTCAGTAGTAGCTGGTGCTGCTGCTAGTTGCATATAGTTTTATGCTTACGATATTAAGAGACCACTCATACTCCCTTTATTCTGTTACACTGCATTTCTCTGCAGTTGCAAACCCAGGTGCAGGCTGAGGAGCTGTCTGTGCTACAGACCTCCCTTCTGCATGGAGCAGGGGTGGGTTTATAATGCACTTCAATTCTAGAAGGATCACTTGACAGTGAATAGGTGCAATTGCAGGTTCTCAGTTGGCTCTGATGCAACCAGCAGTGCACTGGCAGCAGCCCAAGTCTCAGTGGCTGGTTTTTGGTACCCAGGATGCCAGACTGCCTTTTGCAAAGCTTTATGCTGGAGTGTTGCTACCGTTAGTATCAAATGTGGCTTTGTGTGTATGAGATGGAGTCCGTATTACTAGAACCAAATTTAGAATTTGTATGCAGATGTAGATACTATCATCTTCAATCTCAGCATTATTTTTATTTTACTACAAAATAAAATAAAAAACTATTTAAGTACCCTTTTTGGCTCTTTTTAATGTTCATGCACAATCATTCTGTGATTCTATGATCTTACATGTGCTTAGTCTTGGTGAGGATATTGCTTTGCTTTTTAGGAAAACAAGAAGGGAATTTGCAAATTTTTTCTTGTTTGTAAATTAATTCTCATAATGGTAATGAAAAAAGCTGTAATCCAGGGATTCACAAGTTATTTGCATAGGTATTTCCATCAGCTGCAACAATAGGTACATTTTGAGCCAGACTGAAGATCTTGATATCATTCTCTTGAAACTGCAATATGGAGCGTAGAGCAGAGGCATCAGTCCTGCAACTTGGATTGAGCCAGACTGAGATGGATCTTGATTAATTCCACTTGTTGGGAGCTGTGATGGGAACATCATAAGAGATGCCAGAGAGATGTTGCAGCTACAGTAGCTTCTAATTCTGTGCAAAATAGCATAGCAGTTCAGCTGTTGGGGCTGCATTTGCTATTCTTAACCACCCCAGACTAGTTTAGGGTTGGGAACACAGGGAAGAATACTCTGTACCCTTGGAGGTGATCTGCATGTCACTAGTTGTGTTGTATTACTACCCTCATCTGTTCCCAGTTTTGTTGTAAACTGTAACATAGTTTACATTTTTATCTATATTTGCGGTTTAAGTAATGTTTTTGAGAAATCCTCTTTCATCACAATTGAAAACAGGTATTATATAAAGATGCTAAAGAAAACTAAATGGAAAAAAGCCCCCTGGAATGGTGAGGCAGTGGCACTAGCAGGCACAAAACTATTTCATAATTGCTCTTGCTGGTATGGAGATACCATCCTTTTTTTTCCTCATTAATCACATGTATAATTTTTGCTTCCAATTCCATAACCTGGTCTTAGTTTTCACACAGTATGCTTTGTGAACAACATGACTAGGAATGTGAAGAGATCCTGCTGTTGCATTTACTTGTTTTCTGTATGTGAAAAAAAATAATCAATTCAGTGAAAATGAGGTCTGATGTATGAGGTGTAAAGCATCATGCAGACAAGGTATGATGAAATGCTTGATGAACTGGTAATTAAAAAGAAACCAAAAAAAACCCCTCTGAACTGAACAACAAGTTGAAGTTAACAAATGTATCCCAATTCATATTTCTTATTGTATTTAAATGACTTTCAGTAATGTAGTAATGCTTCTAAGTGCTTTTTATAGAGAGGAAAGAGAGTTCCTCGAAAAAGCAGCCCTCAAACAAAAGAATGTATTTAGTGAACTCTGACTTTAATATTGGAAAACACAACCTTTGGAGACTGTCAGTTTAGCAGCAGTTATGTTGATTAGAATTTTGGAAAAAATGGCTTAAGCCAAACCACTGAAAAGATTAGGTCAGCCAGAATCTCTATACTATAGAGATCTAAATTTTGCATTGGACCTTCTGTCATGTAAATTGACTTTATGTAATTCTAAAGTCAGAAGAGGTTTGTATTAGAGGAATAAATGTGGAGTTTATTTGCTCTTGAATAAGTAGTATGAGTTTGGAAGAAAGTAGTGATTCAAGTATTTCCAAATATAAGCGGAAGAAAGTGAAAAATTCTTTCAGTGTGCCAGAATTGTTTTCTGAGGGCAGCAGAGCCTTCAGTGTTGAGTTTCACTGTTACCAATGTCATAATTCTGTGATTGTGTTTGCTCCATTTTACGCCTCATAGTTCAGTGTCTTACTTAGGGAGAAAGCCTGGAATGTATTTTTTTAAAGTTTCTTAAAAAAAAAGTGGTGGGGAAATGGATCTTCAGTAACAATCTGTGATGTCTCATTCCTACTCTCTGAAAATTTATTTTCAGATAGCATTAATGAATTCTGAATGAATTAATTCAAAATGGGATGGTCTTTCTCATGCATTTCAAAAGCACCTATCCTATGATTGATACAGAGGTCCCTAAAACAAGATAATGGTATGAGATGCTTCCAACGTTCAGCAGTGTCTCTAATGTTCTGGCTCAGCAGAAACAGTCATCCAGACTGCTTCAGAGGTTTTTAATATTTAGTAGTCTATTCTGAATTATGACCCTATAAGCATCTTTTTCACCTTGCAATTTATTCACATTTTGCCTAAAATAATCCAACAGACTGAGTCAGCTTTTAACCCAAAAAAAGTATCGAGTCACCTAAAAACTCTGCCTAACTCACCAAAGTCGAGTTCCAATCTGCTAATAGCAGTATTGCAGTAAAATCATATCACACTGTGATTATAAAACAAACCTTAAGGTGCCACAAAAGTCAACTGACTGATAAATGGGGGTTGGATCTCTTTTCTGTACTGTTACGTGTTCTAGAGAGTTCAGTTCTGTGTTGCTGGGGTGAGAGGCATCTATTTTGCTTTTCTTCTGAAACTTGTGGATGTTTTTTCAAAGGAAAAACTGACATTTTCAGATATAAAGGAAGAAATGTGTGGGATTTTGTTGGGGTTTGTTTTTAAGGAGAAACTGATGGAGACACCTAGTTTGTCTGGCAGGACTTCTGATATAACAGTATTGATGCATCTGTTCTTTTGTCAGTGCCTAAACATGTAACTCTTCCACTACCTTCCTAATACATTTGTTGTCTGAACTTGAAAACAAAGATGTTTCTGCATCTTAAAATGTGTTTTACATCTCTTTATCTGCTTAGGGAAGCAATTCAGAAGCAGCAGCAGCAGCAGCAGCAACAGATTGGAAATAATATTGGTTGAAGCTGGCAGCTAATGGGATTGAATTGGACCTCTGAAAGCCAGATCCAAAGTAGTTTGTTTCCTGTATTACTGTAATTTTTCTCACATTTCTGAGCTTCTGATCTTTCTATTAATCAGTTATATTCTCATTTTTTTTACTTGATGCCCCTAGCCCAGCATAGCTGTTCCAGTTTCTTCATGCAAGTATAACAGACCTCAGTAGTTAATGACAGGCAAAGCAGGGTAGGCATGGAAGTTTATATATATATAGATATATAGATGTATAGATATATATAGATATAGATATATGGTGGTAGTAGTAGTTTTACACAAAATTTCTGTTACTGCATCTGTGAAATATTGTTGGAAGTCATGCACAGAGGGCATCCATAAGTTTAATTTTGTTTCTTCATTTCGAGTTTGCAATTAAGTGAGGAGGATACTTCAAGATTCAAATGCCTTTACAAGCTGTGCATGCTGTTTAACTATATGGCAAACAATTAGCATTGCAAAACCTATAAGCTAATTTTATAAAAATAGAACTGCAGGTTAGTTGAAAGTGTAGTTGTTGTTGTACTGAAACAAATAGAACGCTGATTAAATGAAGTATCTTAAAGGTTAAAAAAAATGTTAGATGACCAAAAATTATATGTGAAAAATATCCTTCTAATCTGTTATGAGCTCAGTGGATTTTATCAAGACTTCTTGGTATGTAAAGTGGTATATATGAAGGGAGCAGAATTGAGAGAAAGACCTGAATTTATACGGTAACTAAATTTTTTCTCCTCCTATTGCAGTGCAATGAGAAACAGCTTTGACTACAAGAGTGAAACCCTGACACAGGAACTCAGATTTTTATAGCTCTGCATAACAATGTTACACTGCAGTGAGTCATGCATTTCAACTAATATTTTGTGTCTTAGAATTACTTAATTTGATTTAATAGAATTTGAACATAAACCTGACTTTAGCAGCTACTGCATAAACAATTCAAACCGTAGGAAAACCACAGAATCATAGAATGGTTTTATTAATTGAGTGGGCCTTTAAAGGTCATCTAGTCCAACCCCTCTGCAATGAGTTGGGACACCTTCAACTAGATCAGGTTGCTCAGAACCCCATCCAACTTGACCTTGAATTGCTTCCAGGGATAGGGCATCTGCAACCTCTGTGGGCAACCTGTTCCAGTGTAAAACTGTAAAACTTTCATTTAAAGCTTAAGGATTCATGAAAAATTATTTGTACCTGTCATCAAAGGACCTTTCTAGATTTATAAGTTTTCGTTTATTCTTTCTGCACTGGCCACAAACACTGAGTTTGAATTTCTTATTTGTCTATGGAAAAATATTTCTCATTTAAAGAACTGCAGCTTTTGTAACCTCTCCAGGAAATAGTGTCTCTGCCCCTGAACACTGGAAACTTTACATTGCATTAAATTATTGCGACATGGCGCTGCAACTCTTCTCATCTGAAGAATCAAAAAAATGAAAGTACACTGAATATTTGCCCATATAATTTTGGTTTTTCGAAGTTTTCAATAGTGTGTGACTGCCATGTTTTTCAAGTAGGATGATTAGCTAAAGGCACTGATTTCTAAAATAGTGCAAAAGAGGTGATTTTATGGAAAAATTGGTATAATTTAAAATTTAACTGCATTTGTGTTGTGGAACAGAGTGTCATGAAATCAATAAGATTTTATTGAATTAGACAATCTGTCCTTATATGTACACTTTTTCTTTTAATATTCTTTCATAATACAATTAGCTTTTATTTTTAGACTAGCTACTCAGTGGTAAGATGGAAGGTTAGCTGTGTGAAGTCAGATGCTATTTTTGGTTCTGTTTAGGCTTCCCAGTTATGCCACTTAAAGGAAGAATCTGTTATGCTGACTTGTGAGCTGGTGTGGTTAATGCACCTATGGGCAAAGATATCCTTGTCTGGGAACTGAAAACACTTTTGTTTGTTTTTCTCTTCAGACAAACTGGATTATGTTGGTATCATGAGCTGTATTTGCAAATGTTCTGTTTCCAATTGTTGTTTCTTTGTGTAACTCATGAAATTGAGAAGCATGACATTAAATTTCACTGTTTAATATACTGAAATTATGGACTCTTGTTGAAGTAGTGGATAATACTGAGGGAAGGGTTGTTCAGGGCTGTTTTGCATTACAGAGAAAGATGAATTGTACAGTGTGATTCAAAATAATTCAAGATTTCCAGCATTTTAGTCCTTTCCAACTGTGATTTTCCAGTATCTAAATAGCTGCACATAATCAATGCAATAATTGAAATGCCATTTTGCAGAGAGATCAGTTTTGCCCTTTGGAAAAAGCGGTGGATGGACTTTGCCAGAAAGTCCTACACTACTGGAAGGCTTTGAGAAATAGATATCTGTAGCAACTCACTTTAACTTATGCATATTCTTACAGCTTATTTTCCTTGCTGTCATTTCCATTGCAGTGAGGATGATCTATTTGAATCGCACCCAGATGTGATCTTCCATTTCTATGTGTGTTCATTCTCTGAATTAATTTTTGAGATGTTAAAAAAATATTCAAAAATGCCTTTTGCAAAATATGCAAAAATTGAGATAAAACTAAAGTGTGATATATGCTCTATTTCATCATCTGTTCCCCACAGCTGTATGGCTTTATGAGTTGTGGTGCCCTGACCAGGCTGTCTGTTCAGTCTTTCTGCACTGTCATCCTGTATTAGGCGTTTCCTGGGCTTACTGCCAGACTTTCTCTGTTTACAAGGCAACAGGCAAA
The DNA here is from genome assembly GCF_003945595.2 of Pipra filicauda. Lineage (NCBI taxonomy): Eukaryota > Metazoa > Chordata > Aves > Passeriformes > Pipridae > Pipra > Pipra filicauda. The sequence continues at coordinate 2,066,710 of NW_024105087.1, read as the reverse complement.
GATTTAACATTTCTGTTTTCTTTCTTACTCTTCAGATTCCCTGTGAGACAGAAGGTTTTGTCTTCTCCTTTTTTCACTGCTGTTCCTCATCATGGAGTATCAGTGAAATGAGGTTCATTTTCTAATGGTCAGTGTAATAATGTGACACAGCCACTGATTAAATAGTCATTTAGGAAGCTGGCCTAGAAGAATTGCTCTCATTATGGTCTTTGATTCAGGTTTTTTTCTTTTTTCCTAAATAGGTTAATGAGCTCCCTTTGTCCAAGACAGACAAAATCAACATTTACAAATTATTACGAACAGAAAACTTACTTTTTTCTCTCACTGTTCACTGAATTTAATAAACTTGAAGGACAAGACAAAAGATTTCAGATGCCAAACCTCAAATGGTAAATTAGACAATGTCTTGTGGACGTTCTGACCTAGAAATCAGATTTATTTTATAGTTTATTGCAGTGTCCAGCAGAATTCAGAAGGTCCTCAGACCTTTGACAAGCTGTGGTTGTGTATTATTCATAAATGTGAATAATTTCATTGACTGTGGTGGAATTGCTCTAAAGTCTAAAGTTAACCAACTGCATGGTTAGGGACTTTGTAGAGTGAGACCAAAACCCAAGTGAACTATTTGAATTAACTATAGAGAAAAAGGACCACCAACATGTTTCAATAAAAAGGTTAACTGGTACTATTAGAAAGGTCTTAGAGCTCCTGAGTAAATTGCAAACAAACAAACCTAAAAGCCCCATGTTTAAAAAGTTTCTTTATTTTATCAAGAAATATGGTAAGTTAATAGAATGAAAAATCATAGTCTTAAAAATCTGAAGTAGTTTTGCTGGTCAAGATGCGCAGTCACAAACCAGAAGATCAGGTAATGAATTTTTGAATTTTGAAACATAGTTGATACTTTTGCATTCTTTCTGCATGATGTAATCTCTGTTTCTGTTTTTCATGTTTCAGTTGCAGACAAAATAATTGTTCATTTGAACCTCAGAAATTAAGAGGTATTTGACCTAATTCCAATTATTTTCAGAGAACAAAGGAGTGGATTTTTTCTCCTTGTCTGCTAATTACCTCATGGACGTTGACTGTTGGGGAAGTTATTATGATGCATCACATAATCCTCATAGCTACAGCCAGTAGGAAAGTTGTCTAGAGTTTCTCAAGCTCATGGTTTTATGTCCTCAAACTTTAGGAGCCCCCAGTCTACCGTGTAGCTGTTTTGGGCAGATGTGCCCAGTTTTAGTAGCATTTGAGCTCTTTTGTGCCTCGTGTCAAATGTTAGCACCTTGCTTACCCTTCTTTTGGTGTTGTGTAATTTTATTTACTTTGAGAATTCCCAGAGAGATTCTGTAGTAGAGCTGTCACAGAGGACATAAGCTGGGGAGGAACAGTAGCTTTTGCAAATGTCAAGTGCTTCTTCATTATACCAGCAGGAATCTTATCATTTGACCTGATTTTCCAGGTTTACTATGTGTCTGATATAGCAGTGGGTTTTCTTGCTGCTCTTGTGTACAGTGTGGGCTTCTGGCCCTTGGAACAGTTTCTTTTTTGCCTGCTTCCAAATTACTTAGTATAGTTGCCTTTGACACTTTTGTCGTTTCTACCAAGTGACTAGGTTGTTACTTGAAAAAATAATTCTGGCAATAACAGCATTTTTTAAAGGGCATATTAGGGGCTCATGGGTTTGAGTTTTCTCTGTATTTCTACTTCCTGAGTGTATTCTAGCTACCCATCTGGCTATTTTCCAGCTATTTACTGAAGACATATCAGGAAACATGACTCAGTATAACCAGGCAAATAGCTGCCATAATCTAGTAGTGAACTTCTAGTGCCTCGTTTCAATCATGAAGGGCGTTGATGGCTTAGTAAGTATTTAAGAATATTGGTTAAACACACCCTCTTTCCCCTGGTCACGCTATTCTGAGAAAGTGCAGAGACCAAGGGGAAGTTCCAAAGTAAAAAAAACCTGTGTTAAAATCACAGTACTTAGTTGGAAAGGGTGGGAATGCCCTTTTCACCTTCCTTTTTGAGTTCCTGAGGCTGCCCAGAGGAAACTTCCTTTTCCAAGTTAAGCCTTCTCTTGGTGATGGAAGTGAAATAGGAAACAGACAGTTGACCTGTTTCTGCAGGAGTGCTTTCCTTGCATTTTGCACTATAGGACACACATAAACCCTTAAAATGGGAGGCTGGCAGCTTCAGAAACAGTGCAAGAATTTTAATAAGGCTGAATGGCAGTGAAGAGGAAGTGGCAGTGCAAAGTGTATTTCAGAAGGGGAAACAAAAATGATGATTGCAAATATGACCTGACTGGCAAAATAGACAAGTATTTGACTTTTACTTACTCAGAAAAAAAAAGTTGATACTGGGGGAAAAGGGCAGAACCATCAGGACAGCACAGTTGTAATCTGTCCCAGTCAAAGAGGAACAGCATTTCCCAGTAGAAATGTGGAGAGTCCTCACACTGAAGGCAGTACAGGGAGGTTGTATCTAGATTTGCCAGGCTGACATTTAACACATTATTGGCTTTTTTTTTTTCCCAGCAATTCATGGGAAAAAACCTACAGCGTTTCTTCAAGAATTTCAGCCTTAAACTGCTGACCTGAAAATACATTCACAAATCCAGCTGTTGCTGTGCAAGCCAGTTTTCCTTTTGCCTCCTATGTTATGTGCTTCCTTTTTAAAATATTTACACCATATCCTGTTTCTTGAAGTCAGTAGATACAAATATTTCTTCTATTGTTAAATCAAGTACAAATAATCTCGCATATCTTTTCCAGTTTTAATGTTTTAGTTCCATTTTCAGCTGCTGTAGAGAATTTGTCATCCAGAGAAGCTTTCCCCAGACAGAGGGTGTGGCTCTCCAGACTTAAACTGTATAGTCCTGTAGCTGCTTACTTAAATGGAATCAGACATACTAAATTAAGCCAAACTATTTGTCTTTACAGCTCTTCCTGCTATGTTTAAAATGAAGTATATTTGTAGAGCTGGAATAAATACAGTTTATCCAGCAAGCTCCTGGCTGGAAGCTGTTGATATACGATTACAAAACTCTGTTTAGCGTTAAAGATTTCAGAGAATTCGAATTTCCATTAATTCTTCAAATTTTTATAAAACCTCTGTGGCACCAGTCTTCTAATTTTTTTTTAGTATTTTTCTTCTGGAGATTGGAGGACAAATACATTCATGATAAATGTTCACTTATTATTTCAATTTTTTTTTGAATTGTAACTTCACCATAAAGGACAATCATTGAATATGTGTTGAATTCTATCTATAAAAGATTGATCATTATTCATATTTCTTCCCAAGGGAAAGTATCTTGTTTGTTAGGTTCAGAGGTGGGAGTAGGGATTGATGTAAATTACATTTCAAGGTGTGTGTAGTGGTAATGGGAAAGAGATTTCCATATGGATCACAACTGGAATATTCTAGTCCAGTGGCTTGATCTGACTGAAGAAGTATTTCTTTGGAAAGAACAAACTTCCTTGGTTATAAATATTTGTCAGTAATATAAGCCTATTTTAAAAGGTAAATACGATGGGCGTATGAGACATGAAGGCACTGCACTAGTGAACAACAGTGGATCAGGAGTTTGATTTTTCAAATAGATACGTTTCTCTCCCTTCCTTTTCAACACGTCATTTTCAGTTTTTTTTCCTGCATGTAAACCGCAGTTTTTGGACTTACAGCTGTGTGATTTTGCAGTGTTTTAACATAAATTGTCTTGCAAACTGTTGTTAGTCATGACACTTCGGTAACATAATGTAACATAACATATGTACTTCTCTTAGAAAGGTCTTTGTTTTTCAATAAACTTCATCCAGTGTTTCAAGATGTCCTCAGTTGGGGTGTATGGGGAAAAGGTTTATGAGGAAAGACTGCTTTTTTTATAAGAAGCAATTCAAGTTTTGTATCATTGGATCATTGTGCCACTTGCATACTTGTTTGGGTTTGTAGCCATTGAAGCAAATTACAGTTTAATTCTCCTGATGCTGCTGCGTGAATTAGGTTGTCCTCTGATATTTTTGGAGCCCATCAAGCAGCAGTGATACCCTGAGTCCTTTGCACGTGTTCTCAGAAAACTGTGGTGAGAATGCAAGTGAAAGGATTCTGACAGCACAGGCCCACAATAATACTGTAGTGATTCTGCTAAAAAAGAAAATGTAATATTGATTTCAAGTTATGTTTATTCTGAAACTTCTCAGACAACATTTTTGCTTTTCCTTATTCTGTTTTATTCCTTCTTGTGATTCCAGGCCATTAGAAGTATCTTTAAAGGACTGAATAAAAATCCAATTCAGTCCTACACAAATGTGATCCACTCTGCTGTGTATGGTGATGTATTTTGAAGAAAAGCAGTACAACAAGATGACCTGAGCAGTCTTGAGTTGTCAGAGGAGCAGCACTAAGTCATTTTTCGTTCTAAATAAGGGGAAGGCACAGTGGCATTACCAGCAGGACATGGGCTATGTTTGTACATATTTTAAACATGTTAATTGAAACATTTAAAGTTAACAAGATAACATTTTTCTAAAGTGTTCCTAGAGCACTGTTTGAAAGTATATTTCAGTTTTCTTTGTGGAGGGGAAAAAAAAGAATTCAAGGAAGTGTGAAACTTCTTTGGTGGAAGCCTTTGTAGTGTTGGCTATAATGATAAACCTCCCAAAAAACCTCATTGTTCAGCTCTGCATATGCCTTTGGTAAAAAATAAAAAAGGAAGTCAGATTCAAGGTAGATTTTTTTCCTGTGGACAAACAAATCGTATTCATTTTGTTCTTTTAAAAGAGCATTTTCTGTGGTAATTAAAGCCACAGGCAGGAGAGAGACATTCTGATTGAGCTTTTCTGCAAAGGCAGTGATTGCAAGTGTGCATTGAAGGTACTTGTCTAGAGCTTTTGTGGATGTAAACTAGAAAGTGGACAGATCTGAATCTCAAAAATTACTTGATGATTAATTTTAAAAAACTCCCAACAGTGTTAAATATCAAATCTCATTTTGGTGCTGACCTTCCTCAAGGTGTTTAAAGCTTTTCATGTTTTGAGGTTCATGCATGAAAGCTCACAGCATGAGGAGTAGCAACAGAGTTGTTATTTGAATGAATGAGTACATATTTGACTGGTTTTGCTATGATACACTCCTATGCAGCTTTGCTAATACCATCTTCCTTTGAAAGGCATTTTAAGAAAGATTTTGAAGAATGGAATGGTTCTTTTAGCGCTAAGCACAACAAAACAAAGAGTGGGTGAGACTGTATAGAGGATTAGTGAAAAAAGAAACAGCATTGTGCTACACTAGTTCAAAAAACTAAGTTTTGATCCCTAACTTACTGGAATAACTGACATTCTTTGAAAAAATGTTTTGGTTTTAATTTTTTGGTTTTCAATTTCTAAACTGATTGAATTCTGATCAGATTTACAAAAAAACTTCTATATGACCTAAGTACAGATATTCTTTGGAGCAGAATCATGTGTTTTGCAAGTTAGACTGTGGTGGATTTGCAGCATTTACAAACACATGCAAACAGGTTATTAATTTCAGCTTTCTCTGAATATTTTCTTGTATACTAAGTGAGCTGTTATCATTAATTACACTGTATACATTAATTTTAATCCTGTAGGAAATGAAGACTTCATTTTAACATCAGTTTGCACCTCGAGAGATGTGCCTTTGACTTTATTATGATAAAAGCCTAGAAAAAGTCCTTTTAGGAAAACACATTTCCATGAGCTTGGTTTTAAAAATGCTTCCCTCACCTCATCATGTGTGGTTATTTGGGACTTGTAAATTCTAGCAGATCTTTATTCCTTGTTGCATGCAATTGTTCAATATTTTTTTCTTCTTGCGTATTTTATGTTAGCCATTCTGGACTATTTGTAGGGAGAAGGAGGACTTCCAGTATTCACTGCTGGAATATAGAGAGCATCTGTGTAAATCTTTCTCATACTTGCACTTATCTGGCTTTCAGTTATAAGTGTATTTAGTGTCTTTTGCAGTAAGCTGAAGTCTCCCGTGGTGTGTGACTGACAGGTGGAAGTCACACAGGTCAGATACAACAGCGTGTGAGCAGAATGAGAGGCTGGAATTAGCCTGAGCTCCAAGATGGAGGTGTCATTGCTCTACCTCCAGCAGTTTGTCTGATCACTGGCACTCATGATTACTCCTGTGTATTCTTGCCTGGGGAAACCATATACATGGACATGTGAGAAAGCCCCTATGGGAATTAATATGTTTCGTAAAGTTCTTTATTCATTCCCAATCTCCATTTTTAGCAGATTTTCTGGTGTGTTTCTAAGGGTGCACAAATCTGACCCTTCCTTTGTAGAATTGTTCTGCAGACAACAAAAGGACGCTACTGCATGCAGTTATATCCCTGTGTATTTCCCAGAGTCTGACATGAAACCTGTCATTTCCTCTTCCCTTACTCTTCAGCTTGGATGTTAGACTGGATGGGCTAAGGGGTGAGGGCAAGACTTTCAATCAGAGCAGAAAAATTAATTTTAGGCACTGCTAAACCACAACATTTAACTCCAACCTGCTCGAAACACACTGCAAAGGCACTGGGGGCATGAGTAGAGCAGTGGTGGGTAGGCAGAACTTGTGGAAGTGGCACCCGATTTTAGGGGCCTTGGGTGTGAACTTGCGCCTCAGAGAACATCTCTGCCTGTGTGGGATAAGTGTTGTGGAACCTTTCTCACAACTTTTCCTGTAGTGGTGGGCTTGAGCTGGTTGCTGGATTCCTGAAATCTGTGGAAATGATGATGAGTCCTCTTATTGGTAGAGAGAGTTATTAAGCAGAGAGGAACAAATCCCAAGTTAGCGAAACTTCTCTTAAATTGTACGGCCTTTTGAATCCAGTTTTCACTGCCTCTTTGGTTATCTAGAAGCAGCTGTTTCAAGCAGGGCTGAAAATGTCTCTCCTCGATGAGAGCAAATTGTCATTGCAGCGATAAGATAACAATAAAAGGATTTTGGTGATGGCTGGAGCCCTTTGGCTGCATAACACAGTGACACAAATGCTGGATACTGCATGTGGCACTGCCATGAGTATCCGGCTGTTCTCCTGGGTTAGCTGCCATGACAACTGCGCTGCTGGGGAATGCCCTGTGCTGGTCTTGCAGAGAGCTGAGGGTCATTGATATTCTGAGTGTTTCTTGGAATATTGCAGGCAGTAGAGACCCCTTCCCGTAGCTCTGCCAATGTTTAGTATTATCACAGTGGGTAAAATAGGGAAATGGTGTTGTTGACAGGTACCTGGGGAAGGAGAAAAAGCTAGTTTCTCTAAAAGCAGTTTTTTGTTTTACCGCTTTAATTTTATAGTTTTACCAAATAATTCCAAATTACGTAGCTTCTACATGACTTTTACTTCCAGATTTCATTTGGGTGTGAATTGTTAAAATGAATATGGAAACAATACAGCAAAATTTTGATCTGTTTGAATTTTAAAAAATAGCTTACTATCTACAAACACTTTTTTCCTTACAAGGGAGTTAGAATTCAGTGGAATTTCTTGTTGTAGCTTTTTGGTTTTCATTGTTTTTAAAGCAAACACTTGCTCCTTCACAAAGGGATTTTTATTGACTTTTGAGGGCTGAAGTTTTTTCAAGGTCTTTGATTTTGTGTTTTTAAAGAATGTCAAAAACATTTTTCTTTCTGATATCCCCATCCTTCTTGAAATACATTGCAACATCATTACTGGGATAATTAAGGACAGACAACTGCAAAGACCATGGAAGGGACTCTCTTTCTTTTTTTCTTGAATATGAAATACCTTTTCATAAAAGGAGGAATTATTTTATTTTTTTAACAGGGCATTAAAACAGAGTATACAAATAAATAAATTCCAGATGCAATCTCTTTAACTCAACAGATTTTCCTACAAGCAATTAATGTCAGAAGCTTTGATATTTGAATAGTATTTTCCTATCAAAGTCATCAGCCTGCATATGTAGTTAAAGGCAAAAGTCATCAGTGCTTATGTAGTTTATTGGCAAAAATACAGGTGTTAAACAGAAGAGAAGGTGTTTTTGGCAGTAGGGAGCAGTCATGTTTTACATTCTTGGCCCTGAGGTTTCCTGCACTACTAGAGACCTGAAGTACTGGGGAACTCAAGTGTTTGTATGATTACAAAAGAACATTATGGTATCACTGCGAAAAGGTAAAGACAAACTTATTGTTGCTGGCCAACTGAGGATTTAGTACTTGAAAGTATTGCATTTGTTCATTTTGCTTTATATATTTTGCTATCAAGGTAACGTGCTTGCAAGACTTCTTTGGAGATGACGATGTCTTCATTGCGTGTGGGCCTGAGAAGTACCGGTATGCTCAGGATGACTTCGTGCTAGATCACAGCGGTAAGACTGTGCTTCCTAAACCCACTTAAAGAGTAAAATCTCCCCCTAGCTCCCCTGTTCAATCCTCAAGAGTTATGTCATTTAGGAAACTATACATGGAAAGACATCTTCCTATGGATCAAAAAAGTTTTTTCAAACCGCCATCTGGATTCTGTGAGCCTGTTAAAATGCACTAACAAACCTGATCTGTTTTCCTGCAAAACGGACACTGTCTGTAAAGTTACATGGAAAGTAGCATTGAATTTTGAAAGGTTCAGTCATCAATATAATGAATCTGAAATCTGCTAAAAATGCTCACTTTTGACATCTGTGACTGTAAGATAATTTCCATGCTTTTATATTTGTGAGATTTTTAAAAGGTCACATATGTAACCCTGCTCATTTCAGGTCTTGAATTGTCCTGCCAGACAATTCACATATTCCAATTTTATCTGCTGTAGACCAAGTGATGATCCTTTATATATTGTGAGATTATAGGGGTTGTTGGGTAGGGAAGGAGGTGAGACAAATTGGGACTTTGTGCCTGTCCTGTCTGCCTTGGACAAATCATGAATTTAACTTGTTTATGAAAGTTGTTTTTCTGTGAAGAGAAACTTTATAATGTAAAGTTCAAGGAAAATAAAAGAAAAGCTGCCTCTACCAGGCAGTTTTAGAATTGTCCTGCATTATCGAATCATAGACATGTTGGGGGTTTTTCTCCATGTTCATAGAATCATAGAATGGTTTGAGTTGGAAGGGACCATTAAAAATCATCTACTGCAACTCCTCCAGCCCTGAGCAGCAACATCTTCAAAAAAAAGTTCACATGGTTCCAAGCTGCATGGAACCTGACCTTGAATGTTTCCCAGAATGAGACATCTACCACCTCTCTGTATTAACTCACAATGCAAATCCCAGTCTGGCCATGATCCTAATTTCTCTTGCACATTTTAAGGCTGTAAGATTACTTTTCACATTACGAGGTGCACAGACTAACTAATTGGGCTCATTTCCTCACTGAGAACCCAGTGATGGAGGGGTTTTTCCTCCCTTTGTCTCTTCAGCTTTGGTGGTCCCTGCTTCCTCTAATAACTCTGGAAAAGCAGGTTAGGTACAGAGAGGAACATGACTAGCAGGGCATACAGCTCAACTTCAGTATTTTTGATGATGACATTGACATTGCAGTGATGAATAACAGGGACAAAATTAGGAGGGAAATTTATATGATTCCATTCAGAATGATTTGCTAATGATGCCAGCTGTAGGAATGAAATGTTTCCAAAGTGTCAGTGCATGTATGCCTATTGATTCCTTTTCCACTTAGGTTGTCTTTTATTTAATAATATATAGCTGATGGTAAATGACAGTAATCTATTGTTTCAGCCTTTTGGAAACAATAGACGTTTTTCACCTGTTCAAAAATTGATCACAACATCAGTTTCTTGCAAGAGAAGGGAAATGGTGCTGGCTGTGCAGTTGCTCTATATGAAACTGCTGGTACAGCATGCAGAATTTACCGAATTATCAGAAGAACCTTGGCATCAGCATATGTACAAACTTAAATTATAGTAATAAACCAGCTTCAAGACGTGAAGAAGTGTTATACGCAAAATATTGCATACAGTATTTGAGTAGCTCAAATATGTTTTTATGCAAAGTAGGTTAGAGTTCTGAGGTGCTCTTACAAATTTGTTCAGTTCAGTAGGGCATTTCATCAGGGGTGTGTGGAGGAAGGCTGTAACACTGAGCTGTTGTCAAAACTCTTACCTGCTTGCTTTGTAGAATGTCGTGTTATGAAGTCCTCTTATTCCCGATCATCTGGCATGAGGCACACTGCATCCAAAAGTCCAGGACCTTCACGTCGAAGCAAATCACCTGCCTCAGGTACTACTTCTAGGAAAAAGCTGAACACTTGAAATACATGAAAGTTAGAATTTGTTTAATAGGGTGAAGAAAGCTGTTGGCTCTGTCTAAAATACAAGTGCCATGCTTTGCTTCCTGAGGGGAAAAGAACGTTCTTTCAGTTTGTCTCATAGATTTAATACTAATCTAAAATAAAATTTGCATTTTTTTTTTTTAGTTCTGGGAAGAAATATGGTTTCTATTTTTCTAATTGCAGGAACAAATAATTTCAGTTTATTCACATTGAAATGATTTGTGCTAATTGTACACTTGGGATATGTTTTCAGCATGGCACTTGATTTTCTTGAAGGCTGTTAACTACAGGGTGGTTATGTGGTTAAATTTGTGTTCATTGAAGTAGAGTATACCCTCAAGTTTTGAAATGGAAAGATTTTTTTCTATATAAGGCAAATATTGCAGGAAATACAGAACTTTGATGTTTAAAGTAAATTTAGGAGATGTACTGTAATGTTATTGCCCATTAGCAGAGAATTTTTTTTCTTCTTCTTGTAATTTCAGGAAAGGTTCTGAACACCATATGTTCCAACCATTGAGTCTGTTGTGCAATAAATAAAGGGAGAAACTTGGGGTTTTAAATTTTTTTTTTTAACCTCTACATTTAATTTCTAAATATAGTAAAACTTTAATTTTTTTTCTCTCAGACCTGGAGAAGTAGCCCTGAAATCAAACCATTGAATATGTAAATATACGATGCTCTTTTTTGAATGTAACTGTACATGTAAGCTCCCGTGTGTGTATTCAAACCTGTGACATGTTCCATATTCTCATTTCCACATCAATATTTGTTTTGTTTAATTGACACTGGTTAAAGTAATTTTCTGTCTTTGGGTTCTTTCAAAGTAGAATATTTATAATCTGTTTGTAAAGGTTGAGTATTTAACTGAAAAGCTTCAAAGAAGGATCACAGAAAAATGTAGCATAAAGGACAAGTTTTGCAACTGATCTACATTTCGTGCAATTCTGTTGCCTCCAATGAGATCACATAGAATATCTATCAGCAATGAATTTTATGCAAAGTATTTATAAATCAGTGCTACCATTTCCTTACTTATTTCTACTTGGACCTCCCTTGGTTTGGTCAATTTGAAAAATTTATCCAAATGTCTGATATTTATCCTTCTGTTTACTTGCCTTTCTTTTTCATGTAGTCTTTACTTAGCTTTATTTACCCTTCTTCCTTTCATGCATGTTCAGAGCTGTTTAATAACTTCTTTCCTTAATGTCTTTTTCCTTTGTGTCAAATATATGAGTACAGTAAAGAGGGGTGGCCACTACTCCAGTGCTCATTCTTCAGCAAAATCCCCAGGTGAGCCATTACTGTTATGGCTGTGTATCAGTAGTGTCTCCTCCCTCTCCATTTACCTGTATTTTTTTTGCTGTGTTTTTTCAAGCTTGAAACACACATTTTGCATTCGATGAAGCAGAGACATAATGGGTGTTGTTTTTTTGTTGAAGTAGATTATTTGAGCAAAATAATGTTTTTTACTTGTTGGACATCTGCTAATGGTGTCAAAGTTAAATTTTTAGAGGTATAATTCGACTACAGGTAGAGGAACGTTCTGAGGAGCAACACATTTATATGTCTGTTCTAAAGCTTATTATAAGAGAAAATTTCAGCCAGCAAAAAAAGACGGGGTGAGTGTTACTGAAAAAAGCAGTGCAAAACCATGTCGTAGGTTTTCATTTTATCTGCACTTTCTTATCTCTCTTTGTTTTCTTTTATTGTTTCAGCCTAAGTTCTTAAACACTGAGAAACCTCTCTGAACCTTCAGTTCAAAGTGAAAGTATCTGTGAAACAAGTAACATATAATTTGATTAGCAAATAACTTAAGACTTTGAACCCTATTAGAAGTTAACAATTGAAAGGGTATTAATAATTTTTCAGTTTTAAACATTCCAGTATGCTAAAGAACTGTAGCCTAACATATACTGCTTAAGAATGACAAAAAAGATTTTTTTTTCTGTATATTCAAACTGGTGTACATGTTGAAAGAATCTTCAAAAGAATTTATGCTTAGAGAGTTGATAAAAACATTAGGTTTGGAATATACATGAAATAATCAGCAAATCAATAAGATTGGACAAGTTTTTGCCTGTACAATTCTTGTGCCTGTACAGATTGCTTGTGTGGTTTTTTGAGGGGGGGGGAGAAAAAGTGCTACTCTATGAAATAGCAGTTTAAACTATTTAACCTCAGCCAGCAACTGAGCATCACATAGGCACTTGCTCACTCCTCCCTGCAGCAGCATGAAGGAAGTGAATTGGAAGGGTGAAAGTGAGAAAATTCATGAGTTAAGAACAGTTTAATAATTGAAATAGTAGTAACAACGACAGTATTGTAATGCAAAAGAAAATAACAAAGAGAGAGAAATTAAACCCAAGAAAGACAAGTGATGCAAATGACCAGTGACAGATGCCCAACCAGTTCCTAAGTAGCAACCTCTCTGCCAAAATTCCCCCTAGTTTTTTTCCGGAGTGTGATGCCCTATGGTCTGCAGTACTCCTTGGGTCAGTCGGGGTCAGCTGTCTTGCCTGTGTCCCCCCCAAACACCTTGTGCACCCCCAGCCTACTCACTGGCAGGCCATGTGAGGAACAGAAAAGGCCTTGATGCTGTGCTCAGCAATAACAAAACCATCCCTGTATTATCAACACTTTCCAGCAAAAACACAGCCCTGTGCTAGCTCTGTGAAGAAAATTAACTCTACTCCAACCAAAACCAACACAAGCAGTGCTAACTCCCTATAAATGCAAAGCTTTTACATCTACACAGGGCCAATTCCAGCTTTTTATGTGGTTGCATTTTTGTACCAACTCATATACAGTGGATCTCAGAAGACATTGGCAAAGAGGAATCTACAGATGCCTCTTTTCAGCAGCATCCTCAGCAGAATGAACCATGTGTTGTAGAGTCATAAAAGCACAAAAGTTGGAAGGGACCTCTGTATGTCATCTAGTCACACCCCTGGCTCAGAACACCACCCTTGTCCACCAAGCATTGCTAAGATATTAGCAAAGAACTACAGTGCTGTCAGTGTAGGCTGGGATGTTCTCCCTTAGACAGTTTTGAGAGGAAAGAACATTACGTTAACCAGCCAGTTTCACTGGTACAGTTTAGTGGTTCTGTCAATGTTTAAGAGGATGGAAGTGACTTAGAGACAAAGAAGGATGCCTTGTAGTGTAGACCTTAATGGTCATGTTCAGGAAATAGTGACATTTCTGTGAACCATATAAAAGAATTTGTGAACAAATGAAAATCTTTTCCTCCTGTAGTAATAGTTTGTCATTTGGAAGCAAACTCTTCTACTGAAATATCTCATTTTTGGTCATGCAGAAAACAGGATTCAGTAGCTCTTTTCATTGTTGTACTTGCAAATTCTTTATAAAACAAGGATATATTGATGTGCCACGTTTCAAAAAGATTATCCAAAACAAAGTGATGAAGTGTGCAGGAGGGATGTATACTCTTAAATACTTTTAGCTTCTTAGAAAAACCCACTTAAGTAACTCACCTGTTGTTCTTACAGGCAATCCTTGTTAAAGTCAAGACAAAAATATCCTAGACACACTGAATATTTTTAGGAGAAAGTACTAGTCCTGCAACAGAAGTGAGAATGTAAATCCAAGTTACCAGACTTCAAGATAGACTCATTCTGTAGCTAAATGCTAATTGGTTATATCTTAACGTCATACACTAGAGAAAGATTTTTGTGAAAAACAGGGATTTATGGAAGTTGCAATGCAGTCAGCCTGGCCTACTGGCAGATGGACTGCCCAGGTCATAACAATAGTCCTTGGAGGGCATCTTCAACACTCAGAGAATGTTAATGTAATAGGTCAGTAGGCACTTGTAAAATAAATCCAATAGCACTGTTTAAGAAGTGATGCATAACCTATGACAGAATATTTGCAGGTGTATCTGTTAATTAACTTGAAGTTAAGTTTTTATTTACCAGAGCTGTTTTTTCTTCATGAATAAATAATTCATCACTGTGAATCAGCTATGAAACATTTCTAGCTCCTAAATTTCTGCCTATTATTTTTCTCTCCCACAAAAAATGAGGTTCAGTTAGAAAGGAAATAAAGTCTGATCATATGACATTGCATCATATTTGTGTACGGTGGACAGTGTGCTATTCTGTCTGCATAATGAAATTCTTCAGTTTGTTCTTTTCAGAAAAATACAAGGACCGACGTAAGGTATATTCAACTCACCAGAGATATAACAAATGCTGTATGAGGCCTGTCTGGAAAACTGGACTTAACATAAATGAACTCTTTAAGTCAAAGGGAGAGGGAGTGTATGTTTTCACAGACACTTGTACTTATTGGAAGTTCAGAAATAACCTACAGCTTTTCCCTTGTTGAGGTTTTTCCCCCTAAATCCATATTTTTTCTGAACTACTGCTGAAGTTCTTTATAATCCAAACAGTTCATAATTGTTTGGTTTTTTTCTTGTGTTCTGTGAAACATTCTACCTAGAAATGAAACATTCTACCTAGAAAGTAGTGTTGATCCAAAATGAATAGAAGGAGGGTCAAATGTCTTTAGCATTTTTTCTATACAAATTTTATTGTGTGATTTCACAATAAATTATGTAATTTTTAAAGGCTGTGGCTGTTATTCACCTAAAACTCTTGCACTGGCAAAGGACAGAATAGGCCTTTCTAATCTCTGGAATTAAAATGCAATATTTGTGTGTCTTTTTGAACCCACATCCATCCACATGAATTTTTTGGGGTGCAGTTGTGTGGCATGCAAGTCTGTAATTTATTCCCAAATGTTGAGGAGTCTTTTTTGAGGAGGTCTTTGTATGCAGACTTGAGGGATAAGTTGTTAAGAGAAGTATGTTATGTCTAAAATCAAGTTACAGTTTCTGAATTTTATTAATCTGTTCTTCCATTTGTTTGCTTTTATTGCTTTCACCAGTTAATGGAACCCCAAGCAGTCAGTTATCTACCCCAAAATCTACAAAGTCCTCCAGTTCTTCACCAACAAGCCCAGGCAGCTTTCGTGGACTCAAGGTAAATAGAAAAGAACTGTAGAAACCCCTACATTCCATTATTCATTGAATGTATTCAGTGGTGCTGAAGGGAAAAAAAAAAGAAAAAGGAAAAAGTTATAATTTTGTAGGGTAACCTTGCTAGTATAATTTTTGCTAGTATGAAATGGAGAATAGATTTGAAGTAAGATTTTTGCATTCTGTTTGGTTAGCAGGGTTTGAACACAGCTTAGGAAAGGCAGAGGGTGGTGGTGGCTTGAATATGCCAGTTTACCCTCCAAATTTTCCATTGTTCCATGGACTGCAGAAATCCTCCAAGTAATTTATATTCCTTCAGCCTATATAAATGTAGTATCCTCTTTTGAATGCCTTGTAGTCTTGTAGCATTGCCCAAATTTCATCTGAAGCACCCTTCTTCATCTGTGGCACACAATTTCACCCCTTAATGCAGTCTCCTGTCTGAAAGCATTTGAGGAGTTCCTTTGGGAGCAGCCTCATGTCTGGCAGATTTTTCTGTGTTGCACTAAGAGAATTCCCTTCCTCTCCCACTTAAAAACTGGTGACATTTACAGTTCTTGGAGGCTGCTCTGTGCCTTTCGCTCAGTAAAATAAAAAGAACAGCCTGAGGCACAGTTGAGCATCTTTTTTGCTGCATCTGTGCAGCTGTCCTTTCAAGGAGAATTTTCTTATGGAATCATCAATTGCAGCCTTTCTTAAAGCAGCCTGGATGGTTTGCACTGATTATTCTCATCAAGTAATAGCTCCTATTGGTGAACTCCTGTCTGTGAAGAGGCTGCATAATTCTGTGGAAAAGTGTTTTCGCAGTTAAGAGACTGCCTAAAGGACGTGATTTGAATAGTACTTAGATTTGGGTTTTGACATGCTAATTGTTATCAAGTCTTTGTTTTGCAAGGAGTAATGCCACTGGTTTCTTCCAGGCTTCTGTGATAATTCTGACAAAAGATTTTATTGAATTAATTTATTTAATATTTGTTTTAATTTATTTGCTTAATTTTTTATTTTTATTTCTTTGTTTAATTATGTTTGAAGTTATTTGGTTCATTGAGGTAATTTACTGTTGAGCTCTCTCTTTATGCTGTTGTCCTGTACCATCCCATAGCTACTCTTTATCCAAAGCAACATAGTTTAGGCTTTCTCCTGTAAAGCATTTCCAAGAGCAGTAATAGTTCTGACACTGGGAATTAGAGCTGTGTGTCTTAAAAGTTTGTCTGGACAGCTCTGCAGTAGATCTTACAGTAGAGAACACCAAAATCATTGGGCTTAGACTCCCATCTAGTCTGCACTATATTTAACAAATGCTCTTTTGTCTCTCTTTAATGAAATTACAAGTTTAGAAACTAGATAATTTGCTTTGTTTTTTCCACTGCAGTCCTGTCTGCTTTTAGCCGATTAAAGCTCCATTAAGGCAGAGATAATTCTGATAGCAACAAGCAATTCTCACTAAAGTGGACATGTCCTCTTTCCCCTTCACTGTCTGTCTCACCCAAGTAGGCTGTTGTACTTTTTCAATTTGGAATTTAATTGATGCTGGATACTAATGGGTTTTCGTGTCAAATAATTCATCCCCATATGACCAAAGAAAACAGCAAAACCAAATTAAGCATCTCAGACCTGATGTGTTACTGAAGTAGTGAGTACCTCTTGGTTTATTCCATTAGGATGCATCTGTTCAGTAGGAGTATCCCAACTGTGCTCCTGAAACTAAAAGATAGGGAATGTTATCTAGTGAATCACAGGGTAAATTCCAAAAGGATCAAGTGTGCTGTTCAGTCACACTTGTTTCTTGATTATGTTCTAGTAGGAATGTCTCTTTTGGGGAAGTATCAATATAAAAAAACAGATTCTTTAAAGAAACCCTTTTTTTTTTTTTTTGTAGAATTTGTTTTGGTTAGACTGATGAGGAAAATGGAGAAAGCAGGGAACAATTTTATTATTTTGAGGTTGCTGCTTTTTCCCTATTGTTAAGTAATTCCTTGTTGCCAAGACTGCATTGCTGCAAAGACAAGCAGTTTGGCTTCCTGCAGCTGTATAAAGAAGGCGCCATCACTACAGCTGAATGAAAATGTAGATATACATACCATGGCAGAGAGTGACAGAATAAATTGTGTTTAAGAGTTTTCTGGCTTTGGGAATCCAATATTTTGAGTGGTTTGTTGTGTAGAAATCATATGTTTGTTTTTGTAGAAGATGAAACAGCAGCACTTAATGGTTTTATAGGAGCTTGAGGCAGCAGAAAAAAGGGAACGAATCAGGGTTGACGTTTCTACCTGTAAAGAGCAGAGCATAAGAGCAGCTGCACATGAACTGTACTTTAAAAACTAATCTATTTGAAAAGCCAGAGCTTTTTATTTTTTAAAATAAAATATTTTACTGTAGATTAGAACCTAGCTAAGCTTTTTGTAGATTGACAGTCAACGTAGAGCTTAAGTGATAGTGCTAAACATCAAGGCAGTCAGCTTGCAAAAGATACTGATTGAAGCAGCAATTTTTCTTAGTCTCAGGCATGGAGTCCTACATCATATTCTCTGAATGCCATTTTTCCTTCAAACTGAAGTCTCTTCAGTCCCCAAGGATTCCTTCTGCTTCACAACACTTTATAAGAAGAAGTACTCTGTTCAGGCACAGAAAGTTTCTCTCAGGAAACATTCCTCATGAACAGCTTATCTTTAAAGAAAAGCGCTTTCTTTCTGTCCTTTTTAGCTCTTCCAGCCAGAGTGCCCTTGTGCTATTAATTGCTTAGTACATACAGTAAGCCAGTTTGATATCCAGCCTTTGCAGAGGGTTTCTTCAAGGTGAAGATTTAGATATAAAAGTTAACAAGTATGGGCATGAAGTAAATGACTACTCTGTAAATATTCTTCTTTGATAAAATGTGCTGAGTTTCTGGTTCTTCTATTAAATTTCTGTAGAGTTAAAATCTCGTTCATGGATTAAGAAATAATGGTAATAGAGCATTAGGTGACAACTGACTGAGAGGAGTCCTTTTGCTGTTCTGTGGGCAAGTGACAACTGAAAGGTTTAACATTTTTCTCTGGTTCTAAGTGTGCATTTTAATGCAATTCTGTTAGGGTTAATTTCACTCTTAACTCTTCTAGTGCATCTGTTACTATGCACGATTTGTACCATAAAAATCATCCAGAGACTAGATTAAATTTAATATTTTGGAAAGTGGTGTCATAACTTCCTTACGCTTACTTGGGTGTACTTTATTGTCCCCTCTTGAAATTAAGTACCACGGTGTCTTGTAATCTTTTTTAAAAAGAAAATAAAATTGTACAAATAAAGAAGCTTTACAGTTGAGGCCTTTCTTAGAATCCCAATTGCCTTAAGTATCATTGTGTTTGAATTTGTCTTAGTATTATTTTTGGCAATTGATTGGCCAAATGACCGAAGTGAAAGGGCATTACAACCTGATCCAACAAATAACTTAAGTATGCTTAACTTTCAGCTATTGTGTAGTCCCTTTTACTTCAATGAGGATGTTAATGTACTTAAAGTTAAACATGTGCTTAAGTGATTTGAAGGATTAGTGCCTATCTTCATCAAGGTTTTTAATCTCCTCAATTTTGTACACATGTGCTTTGTGGGTAGTTGCATGTTAAGAATATTCACATGCGATTATCCAGCCTAGTGACGTAGGTGCCATAGCAGTTCATAGAGGGACTCTTTAAGTGGTGCATTTGTTATATGTACAATTCAGCATCTTTTTTGCCTGTGCAGTGGAGGAAAAGAGTTGGCTAATTTGTGCTGGTAGGGAAACTGAGGTATTGCACTCATTGTCAAGTCCCTTCACCATTCTCATCAGTTAGCTACATGCTTTATATAATGTGATGCCACTCAAAAATATCTCTAGAAAAAGGGTAAATCTTTCTCTGGTTCTTCAGAATAGTGCAACAAAGTGCATGATATATCTCTATGCCCTACCATATATGCTCACATTAATGGAGGCATAATCACTACGTTTTAATTGGCTATTGTATTTTTAAAAGTAGCTTCTCAGTATAGTTGGGTTACTACAGTGTTTAAGTATCGCTTAAAAAATGAAAAGTTTCTGTCTTACAGCTTATGTTACTGTTAATCATTATAATAATAAATACTGCCAGCATCTCAAATGAAATACTGATTATATAAATGTTTCTTTTCGGAATATGTTTTAGCCCTTTCTTCCTGCAGCCTGTCAGGATGAATTACAATGACACTACCAAAGTGTCCCCAGATTTTAGAGAATACTTCTACAGTTAATTCAGTTTCACTAAAATATTCATAGTCTACAGTTAGATTCATCACCAATTTGAATGTTTTCATAAAGACAGAGCTGCTTGGAGAATACCAAGGAGTTTTTCTGAAGGTATGAGAGTTCACATTCCTTTCTTAGCCTTCAGATGAAAGATTACCACAGCAATGTTTGCTCAGAACTCAAGGAAAGGTTAACAGTAATAGACTTACTTTTTTTAAGTTTGGCTAGATGAACTCGGAGGGTATTACAATAATAATGTTTGTGTCGGTGTCCCGTGTTTCTGTCTGCATTTTTCCAGGCACAAGGATGCGGGTCTGCATACATATGTGTACGTGTGTACCTTACAGTTCAGTCTCTTCAGCACTTCATGAATGTGTACAGGACAATGTATACAGGAGCTCTGTATGCCTGGCAACCTGGTGGCTAAAGTCCTTAATTTCTCTCTAGACATGAAAGAAGGACAGACACAGGAAGCATTTAGATGGATGCTCTAGAAGCCACCGTCCCATTTAGCTGCCAAGGAGTTAGGTATTTCCTTTGATATGAAAAAAATACCCAAAGGTTTCCACAAACATTTGTGTCATGGATAATACTTTAATCCAGAGTGCAAAAATTTGCCAACTAAGGTACTATTCCACTTCAGAAGAATATGGGTTTATATCTGATCCTTCCTCACACTCTCATGAGACAAAAAATAAAATCCCACCACATGTGGAGTTGTGGCAGAGCTAGGGTTAAACCTGCCATTTCAGATTCTGATCTAACACCTCAGCCACAACAGCAGCAATATTTTTTTTTTTATTCCTTTTAGCTTTTTTCCTGTTAGTGTTTGCTTTCTTGTAAATACTGTGGTAAGAAGGAATGTGCCCTGTCATGCTCTGCCCTGATTACAAGACTGAAGGAAGTTGGAAATATGGGCTAGATATTCCCATGTATTGTCACTCACTGAATACCCAAAATAGATTACTAATATTTTAGGCTGATGACTAATACTTCTCAGTGAGTGATCTGTTCTGTTAGCTCTGCTTCATCCTTGAAGAAAATGTGGCTGGTTATAAAACTGACTCATGATTTTGCACAAGTGTCATTTAACCCAAATGTCCTTGTTCCCGATCCTTGTTAAATAAATAGATAACTCAGAAATGCAGCAGCCTAGTTTAAAGTTATTATCAAGAAGCAGAGTAGTAGCTGACTGCTTGCTGTTTGATGCTACTCCTGTGCCAAATGCTAGTAAACTTCATTGTTTTAGAGGCTCTGCAAAATTAAGTTGTACAGCTTATAGTTACTGTACCTTTAGCTGATTTGGCAGCTCAGCTGCCATTAGAAACTTAAGCATTCATTAGCATTTCATGAGCCTTTAGACAATATCCCTATCTGTCAGTTCAGTTCTTTCACTGACAATAGTGTTAATGATTTAAAATATTCAGCAGTGTAACCAGACAATGTCAGCTAAAACGGAAAATGCTGCATTTGCATTCCCGGTGTCATGCAAAGCCATTTCAACAGACACTGAGCTTAAGGCAGAGAAGCATTTTAATCCTTTATGTGGTGAGTGGTGAGCTACTATAATAGCCCATGAAGAAAACAAGATATGGAACTTCACAGAACAGCAAGAAATTTTACGTAGAAGAGGGGGAATGATCTAAAATGTATTTTAATTTTATGGAGCATATATAGCTGTAATGGGAGAACTTATGAAAGTGGTGCACAGAACACAGCCAGTACATTTTACTATTTATGGCATTCATTCCTATGCCTCCACCCCTTTTTAAAATAAAAATTTATTGCTGTGTCTGTCCCTGGGCAGTATGACAGGATGACTATAAGTAGACTTGTGAAGATTCAGATGAAGTACCAATTAAGTTTTTAGTGCAGGAAAATTAGTTTTCTTCAGCCGTCATGCTTCAAAATAATTTAGATATTTGTTTTTTACAGTGTCGTAGTTACTAAAACTGAATCTATGTCTGGATGAGTATCACACATCTAACTTGAAGTGCTTGTAGATGTGATAAATCTTCACATGTATAGTAACCTAAAATACAGCTCGATAGATTAGTAAATAAATCTGATTATCGTAGGTGTATCTGGCCACCTATGCCAAAATTCTCTTCTTTAAATGAAAACTGGTGGGGCCACGCAAACATTTCTTTATTACCTTCCTAGCATGTTACAGTGCTACTCTAAAGGGAGCATATATGGATAGAGTTCAGGTAGGGAAACCTCAGACAGTGCCATCTCTGAAGAGCAGCCTGAAAGCACGTGATTGCTGCACTGGCCTCTTGATGGCTGTCTGGAGGTGGCTGCCTCAGCTGACATGAAAACGTGCACAGAGTTTGTCCTCATGATCTTGTGTAGAATGAGGAGGGAATGTTGGCTCCACACAACTGACTGTTGCGTGTAGTTGGAAGTAGGTGCAGCTGGAAGGAATTTTCTTTGTTTTTTTCTCAAATGTGTTCAACTACTTATCTAAATAGGAATATTGGGACTGAATCTTAAATTGGTGTAAGTGATGATGTATTCTTATGATGATGAGGAAACAAGAATAAAAATACAATGGGACTAAAAAGGGAACTGATTGGTTATAGGTGTTTTTAGGGTGGGTTTTTTTCCAACTTTGCAACTTTCTTATATGGCTCTTTCTTATGATTACCATCAGAAATAAAAAGTTCTTGTGTATATCCATAGATCTCTCCACATGGTGGATCTTCTTCCAATGTGAATGGTGTACCTGAATCACTCCGTTGCCAGAGTCCTGAAGGTAGGACACCAGTAATTGTTAACAGTCCTTGCAAAAATTATGTTGTAGGTGACAGTTGGTTTAGCACTTTTAGGTGGTTCCTGATGACTCCAAATCCTTTTCTGTTCTGAGATGTTTGATACCTTGTCAACAAACTTATCTTGGAAAAATTGTTATCACATTTTATTTATCAAGGCAGTAAAGATAGGAAACAAATTTTGTAAATTTTTTTGTCAAGTGGTAGCATATCAGTGGACCATGCTCTTCAATAGTCACTGTTAGGAATTTGATTTTGACCTGCAGTATCACCAGAAATGTGTTTGGGGCTGGACTGAAAGAGGAACCCTCCTTAAAAAAGCTGATTGTATTTCAGGTAGAACCACTGGCCTATCAACTGACCATAGCTAACCTTTCATTCCTTATCTCTTTAAAGCAATGTTAATTATTTTTAATTATTTTTAAATTTCATTTTAGAGTTGTTTTTTTTATTTTAAAAATACTGAAATAAGTGCCTACCAGCATTCCTTGCACTTTGCATGTTTCAGCAGCAGCCATAGGAACTGGAAGGAAATCAGCAGATAAAACTTTTTGGGTCTTTTACATGCATTGCAGATGAATTTTATTTGCATTTTTACACTGAGTTTGCAAAAAGGTACTTCAAAAAAGTAATTCGAGCTCAGAAAATTGTAGACTAAGAACTTCTAACTGCATTAATTACTTTTAGAATATGCCTATACAAAACCATAGTAAGAATTGATTTGTGTGTTAAAAGGTCAAACAACTTTGGGTTTATCTTGTTCCTTCTTACGTTTGAGATAAAACCAAGGGAAAAAGCAGTGAAGAAAACAACTTACTTTTAAGTTTTGTTTTGCATTTGTGACTGTTTTGTATCTGTGGAACCCATTGGGGATATACTGCATCCTGCTGACACTTCAGTTTGCATTATTGACTTTTTTCTTTTTTATTTTTTACAGGCGTGAATGGAAACAAGTTCTCAGGGTCATCTACCATTCTTGAGAAGTACAAAGTGGGGAAGGTGATTGGTGATGGCAATTTTGCTGTCGTAAAGGAGTGTGTAGAACGGTGAGCAAGGAAACTGTTCAGTACTGCTGTTTATTTTACTGGATAAAGCCCTGTGCGTTAACATAATTTCTTAGAAAAATATAAGGAGATGAAAGGAAAGAGCAGCATACCCTTATGCAAAGATATGCATACACTTCAGGAGAAATAGGCATAATGAAATACGCAGAGCTTCTTATGTATTCTTCTAGCAAAGGAGTATGAGAACAGCAGAGAAACATTTTTTATCCCAAAACCTAAAGGAGGTATCACCTTCTAATGGTGACTCTTAAGGACACCTCACAGATCTTCAAGACATCCCTCACACTACAGATGGCTGTGGGTGACAGTATGTGGCATCTAAACAGTCTTTGAGAGCCCCCCCTTCTGCCTCAGCACTTCTGCTGCTCTAATGTCCCTACTGCCTGCTGCTTACATGATTTTTCACAGCTTTCAGTATACTGTGGGTAAAGCATTCTTAAAGGCGTGCAGTTGTTGGCTATTAGCCTGTGCTACCAGCTCCCTTGTGCTTCCTTCTTCTGTGAGGTACTGCCGTGAGTAGCCAGAGACTTTGCAAATAGACCCTTCAATACACCCGACCCTGAAATATTCTTGTGCCTGATTTCCCATGGGGTAGACAGGATACCTTTACAGACCTGTGCTGTGTTACTGCCCTTCCTCTGAAAGCTTTGTGTCACACTGTGCTGCTAGTGCAAACATAACAGATGATTTGACTGTCACTTTCTCAGTGTATTTTTTTAGAACCACCTTCTGCTATCTTCATCAATCTGAGAGCTATGTCAGTTTCTTAAATATTATGAGGAATTCCCAACTTGTTTGCAAATACTGGGAAAATTCAGCAAATGACTGTAAAAACCATAAAAGTTACAGAAATGGTTTCTACTATTTGATCCTCATCTTCTGGTTTTATTAAAAGGAAAGAAAGGTACGTATGAATGAAAACATCTCATTCCAGAAGTGAGGTTGTACTAGCAGGTCCGTAGTTCCCTGAGTCTTCCCTTGTGCCCTTACTGTAAACTGGGATAACGCTGGCAAGCTTCCAGTCAGCAGGGACCTCCCCAGACTCTTAAGACCTTTTGTATATCTTTGAGCCACGTCCTGCCATGATATTTGCTAGGTCCTTCAGTTCTCTGGGATGAATCCCATCAGGCCCCAGGGACTTGTGAGCACTCAGCTGATGGCAACTGGTCCCTGACAATTTCAGTGTCAGCAGATGGAAAGTCACTGCTCTCACTCTCCTGGTCCTCTGACTCAGGAGACCAGGCAGCCCCATGTCTATCAGTACTACTAAAGGGTGAGGCAAACAAAAAAGCATTGCATGCCTTTGCTTTATCTTAATGTCTATTAGTCAGGTGACAATCTTCAACAAGTATGTTTTCTTTAGATCTCCCTTTGCTATTGACATACTTCAAAAAGCCTCGTTGTCTGGCACAACACTGACCAGTTTCAGATCTAATTGTGCTTTGGCCTTTCTTGTTTTCTCCCTGCAAATACGACCCACAGCTCTGTAATCTTTCTGTGAAGCCTGACCTTGCTTCCAAAGATCGTACAACTTCTTTTTCCTCTTGATTACCACGAGGAATTCCTTGTTCAGCCAAGCTGGTCTTCTGCCCTGCTTGCTTGACTTAGAACACAATGGAATTTCCTACTCCTCTGCTTCTGAAAGCTGGTTCTTAAAAACTGACCAGCAATTGATCCTCAAAAGAAGATACAGGGTACTCTGATAAAGAACTCTCTGAATAACTTAGTTTGCTTTCTTGAAATCCAGCGTAGCAACACTGCTGTCCTTTTCTCTGATTACACCAAAAATTTTAAACTCAACCATTTGATGATCACTATCACCAAGACAGACACCAACCATTACATCCCCCATGAGTCCTTCTCTGTTCACAAATAGCAAGTCTAGGAGGGCATCTTGCCTAGTTGGCTCACTGAATACCTGTGACAAGAAATTATCTCCTACAAATCTCAAGAATTTCCAAGACCTGTTTTCACAGCAGTATGATGTTCCCACTTAATGTTTGGGAAGTTGAAATCTCCCATAAGGACAGGGTCTCCACAGTAATTTCTCATCTTCACCTACAGAATAACTCAACAGTGCTTACATCCCAACTGGGTGATCCAGTAGCAGACTACCACTACACCATGTCCTTTGTTTACCATTGCACCCAGAAGCTCTCAACCACATCACTGACTGTAAGGGCTGTGCAGTGAAACCTCTCCCTTATATATAGTGCAACACCTCTACCTTGCTGCTCTGCCTATCCCTCCTAAACAGGCTCCTGCCTTCCGTCCCAGCACTCCAGTTGTGGGACTCATTCCACCAGGTCTCAGGAGCAGCAACGATATCGTAGCTCTGAGATCTGACCAACACTTCCAGTTCATCCCATTTGTTTCCCATACTGCGTGTATTGGTGTGCAAGTATTTCAGATACACTCCTGAGCTCTTCACGCTCCTGAGAGCATTGCAAATGTTCCCACTGGCATTGCCATCCTTAGGTGATGTCATCCCAACCCTTGGCTTACCTGCTACAATCCTGTTGGTATCCCCTTCCCCCATCAAGTCTAGTTTAAAGCTTTCTCAATCAACTCCCCCAGAAATGTCCAAAGATGCATTTTCCCCGTTGGGACAGGTGGATCCCCTCAGGTCCCAGCATACCTGGTGTCTCAAAGGTTCTTCCGTGGTTTAAAATCCCAAAGTTTCAGCTCAAGCACAAGATGAATGATGCTTCACAGTGTTTTCTCATGCACCCTGAAACTGGCCACACATCCTTTGTTATTTATAGAGTGAACAACATTCATGAAAGCTAGCCGATTAAAAGCATCAGCTTACATAATATATTATTTTCAGAAATATCAGCTGTGCGTTTTGGAAATCGCTTAAGTTCCACTGGAAATGGGACAAGGGGTGGTAGGTCACTGGGGTTTCAAAATGTCATCTGTGATTTTTGGAATGAGGAAACTGGACTAGAAAAACAACCTTCCAATTGTAAAAACAAAAAGAAAAAAAAGGCAAAATTAAACTTAAACGTCTGGTTTTGTATGTGATCAAATCTTTAGTGAAACGTTAAATGAATTTTATATAAAATAAATACACAACCGTAATTGCTAATAATAAGAGTGAAAGAGGAAGGGCCAACCATAAATGCTTCTCTTTTAATTCCTGCTAATTCTACTTAATTTCTAACAGTGCCTTGCTAAGAAGCCTTAGTTGTGGAGCTAGGATCCCATTATACCAGCTGTTCTACAAAAAGAATAAGGGGGTCTCTTTTGTAAAGGGTGCCTATATGTCTGTATATAAAGACATAATTCAACAGATGGGCACTGACAGCTCGACAGAAGAATACCAGAAACCTGTCAGACAATGCTGTGGTATTAGCACAGAAATTATATGGATTATATCCAGGGTTTTTTCTTAGGTGCTGTGGTAGAGGACATTTGCAGAAGGAAGTTGGTTGATGAATTGGCTTTGTGCATGTTAACTCCTGTTTTCTCACAACATAAGTGCCAAAGGTTTGCTAAGTGGATTTTGCTGATCAGTTGTTTGAAGGCTTTCAGATATAATTTATAGTATAATGCACAAATTGTGATTCTGAATTACATGCTGTATTCATAGTAGATTTTACATCGTGCCTGTAATATGAGAGGATGGCATTTCACGGATACCATTTAGATAAGGCTTCTATCTAAAGACCAAATCAGGTTGTAACTATGACAACCTTGCAGCTACAGCTGCACTTTTCAGGGAAGAGATTCCCTGCTGCATTTTTTCAATAATGCATATATCGAATGTTAGATGTTAATTCAGTTATTTTTTCTGTAAGGTACTGATTTGGACTAGTTGTATCTAATGCCAAAAGCGTAGTGAAAACTACCCTGGAAGTGTAAAAACATGCCTGTTTTTGCTTTTGTAACTACCTCCTGGTTTTGCTGAACATGCCACTGGTGTTCTGATGCAACCTGGAGTCTGTAGGCATTGGCACAATACAAAAGAGTAGCAACAGGGTCTTAAAGTATTTTCTTTCTTATGTTCATCATTAATATAAGTAGTAATTTCTTCTTAGTTTAAAAAAAAAATTACATTGTGTTTCTTTTTTCTCTCATTTTCTCCCCTTCTGGAGAAATGAAGATTTTTATTGCTTAAAGGGACAGTTCACAAACAAGAGCTCCTTTCTGTGAGAGTACTTACCAAAACCAGTAATCCTTTTTACTTAGTATATAACCACCCTCTTAAAATCCTCAGGACTTTAGATGCTGTAGAATTCAACAAAATGCTTTAAAAAAAGTAAATAAAGGAATAATGAAATACAAAAGCTCAAAATCAGTACCTAATAGATTCTACAGGATTTTAGACTACTCTGTAATGAACTATGGGGTTTTAGCTCTGCTGAATCTTATTGAATTTTTTTACTAGGATATCAGTCTTTCTTCTGCTCACACATATATGTGTATGATTTTTTTCTTTAAAGCTTACCAGTTGAACAAAGCTAAGTGGAAGGCTGAAGGCAAATTTTGCATGTTGCATTAAGGAAGTAGTAACAGAATCGTGCCTGGTCACAAAGCATAAATTGCAGCTGGATCCTGGGATTAATACACCAAGTGAGCCAGGTTGTGGTAGTCAGGGAAACAGCAGGCACAAATGCTGCTGAGAAAACAAAAACCAAAATCAAGCCCATTCTGTGAATTTTCTGTCAGCAATCTCCACGACATTCTGTTATGACGACGTATTTACAGATAATGCCACAATTTGTTGATCGGTTTCTAATTAATGGCTCTCATGTTTTTCTTGCTAGATCCACAGGAAAGGAGTTTGCCCTGAAGATCATAGACAAGGCTAAATGCTGCGGGAAGGTAGTGTACAACAATTTGCATGTATACAGAAACAGCACTAGCAGCTGCTCATTAGTCATAAATGGTGGGTGTATTTGGGTTTTCTGAGTATTTTCAGAATATCTGTTTAACAAGATGATAATGTATCCAAGAAGCAAATAATAAAAGCAGTGAGTGTTAGTCTACTAAATAACAGAGTAAAAAGCAAACTAATTGTTGTCTATTTTATTGGACAGACAAAAAAATGCTAATATGCACCCAAAATATATTGAAATTATTTTGATCTGTAAAATATGAGAAAGGAAATTTGTAGCTATATTGGTATTTATGTGATTCCCATCCCACTCTGCCTCTTATTTTTCTCTTTTTATGGCTTTACATATTCCTTTTGTAAGCAGAACATGGAAAGAAATTTTTGCAGCCATTTCCTTCTGTTTACATACTCTTACCATCCTGTATTAACAAGGATCTCTTGAGTTCCTAAACATTTTCTTTTAATTCAAGCTTAAAAAAATAATTCCAAAATTGCCTCTTCAGCAGAACAGCATCTCATATAGTGAGTCCAGTTCTGGGCTCCTCAGTACAAGAAAGACGAGGAGGTACTGGAGAGGGTCCAGCGGAGAGCACCGAGATGATGAGGGGTCTGGAGCAACTCTTACGAGGAGAGGCTGGGGCAGCTGGGCCTGTTTAGTCTAGAAAAGAGAAGATTGAGAGGGGATCTTATTAATGCATATAAATATCTCAAAGATGAGTGTCAAGAAAATGGTGCCAGACTCCTTTTAGTGAGATTGTGGAGTCTCCCTCTCTGGAGACATTCCAAACCCACCTGAATGGCATTCCTGTGTAACCTGCTCTACGTGATCCTGCCTAGATCTCTAGTCCCTTCCAACAATTCTGTGATTCTGTGAAATGGATACCTGAGATTGTCCCACTCCTTCTTTCCTTTCCTCATGAGTATATTTTTAAAAAGGAAGAAAAACAGCCAACCTACAGCCAAGAATGTAGACTAAGCATTGGAATAGATAACAGCAAATAAAATACTTCTATTTTCACTGCTTTTGATCTTAAACCAATATGCTCTTAAGGAACTTAGGAATTAAATGGTTCATAGTTAAGTGTTAGCTAAAAGATCACTGAAACACAGTATTTATTAACAATCAAATTCTGCATTGAAGTCTCTTTCACAGTAGGCAATACACCATTCTTTCAAGTACTAAAAAGATGGACTTTTTGATCCAGACACCTTATGTTTTTTATGTAAATGACTGATTGAAATGATTCTAGAGGTATCTTTGTAACCAAGTCAGGGGTTTAAATCAAAGGTATCCTTTTTGCTGATTACATGTTGTAACTGCTCTGAAGTGTCATTCAGAGCTCCAAATGCTGCATGTGTCCTTGTAGGAGGATGTAGCAAGTCTGTGTGACATTCATTGTGTGGTAAGGAGCTGTATGATGCTGTGATGACTTCCTTTAAGTAGAGGTGCTAAAACAGAATTGTTTTATGTATGACAATTTTAAATTGTGTTAGGTGCTAGGAGATCAGTGTTCCAGCATCCACATTGTTTTATCTCATATTCTCCAGGTTTATTTAGAAAATTTAGAAAGGAATCCTAAAAATGCATAACCATGAGAAAAAGTGCTAAAATCGCCTTTCTGAGATTGAATGTTGCAATTTCTTCAGCTGTGGGAAGGGTGACCCAGTGCTTTCCACCGCAAACAAAATTTTTGGATGATGTGTACAGCTTGCAGCTTTAGGTGGTGTTTATTACTTGTCTGAGTCAGCTGCTTAGGTATCACAAATTACAACTGTCTAGAGATAGACAGTCTGTTTAATACAGTAGGGTTTAGACATATTTTCTATATGTCTTTCTCCCTGCTTTAAAACAAATTAAAAAATCAGCCCCATGGATGCATTCTTGCCTGTTTTGAAAGGATCTGTATCTGTATAGCTACAGACTGTTAGGAAGATGTTTATACCTGTTAGGGCAGTGGCAGAACTGTCCAGGAAGAATTCCAACAGAGAAAATAATTAAATTTTGCTACATCTTATTCCTTCCTCGCTTAGTTTCACAGGCCAACATAAGCACTGCTTTGAAAACACCCATCCAGCCCAAATATGGATGACTTGAGTGTTGCTCACTGCTCCTTAGCAGTTGATCTTGGATGTCCTAAAACTTGAATACAGTTGACTAATGTATTTTCCACGAGTGGCTTAAATGTTAATTACACAGTAATTTCACTGTAAATAAATCATATTAATGCAAACTGAAGCATATATTGCACTATCCAGGAAAAACATTGTAATGACTTTGAAAATTACTGGTTTTTTATATAGCAAAATAGAGCAAAACAGTGGGGTGGTTGAAAATAAAGAACCACATATTAGTCAGCATTTTAAACAGTAGCTCAACAACATTTCGGGGACTGTTTTTAAAAATTATTATTATTTTAAATAAACATTAGTTATTCCTGAGCTTTATTTAAAGCAATTAAAAATTTAGTCATGTGAAACAAAGAAAGCACAGATAAAGCTATTGTGCCTTAGTTGTAATTAATGGATGTAATAAATTTAATATGCTATCTGTTCTTTGGGTAGAAAAAGCTATAATAATATTCTAGTTTTTGCTTGGACTCTTAATGTTAGTTTTGAATTTACAGGCTTCCATCCCTAAGGCTTAGTATGCTGTGGCTGTTCACTTCTGTCTGGTGATGAGATTCAGCATTGTGTTTAACAAAATTGCTTCATGTTTGTTTGTTTTTTTTCCTCCAGAGCACTTTGCTTGGAGCAGGCATATGTTTGTTCAGAATGACAATTGGTGCTCTTTCAAACTGAATTTCAAAGGTGTGACTGTTTAACCCGTATATGCCGCACCGTACTCTCACGAAATGAGATGCACACATGGCATGTGGTTTCTGAGTTATGTAGCCACACAGAGCTTTGGCAAAAACACAGTGCATTCGTAAATAACCCTGGAAGAAGAAGGTGAAGTAGCACAAGATCTTCAATCACTGCCTCTGCACAGTGGATCACATCTCCTTCTAATGCTCTGTTCACAAATGCATGAAATGCATGCTACTAATCGGTGCATTAAACATGAATAAGTTCTGAGTCCAGTGACATGATTTGTTATCTGCCCCAGTGTAAGGGTGCTCGTGTTTTATGCAAGCATTGGTATTTATTTTGCAGTGAACCTAAATACGTCTGTATTCCAATATTTATAAAGGAAAATTAAAATCATTCTTTCACGTGAAAGGGGCATGTAATTTTTTTCGCTCTCCAGTGTTAACCATGTGCTAAAATGTTCCAGAAAACAAGACATTTGAAACTAATTTGTTCTTGAAAGCCATTAGTTCCTCAGAAGTCTAGGGAAGGGGAAATTAAACGCAATCTGTGTGCTGTTAAGCTGTTGGAGTCACAACAATTTAACTGAGCTATTACACATTTTGCAGATTGTAAATCTGAACATACATATAAAATGAACTGAAAACCATAACCAAAGCAGTTATAATATTTTTTTCTTGTATATATTCTACAACTTTTTTAAAAAAAATAAAGTCCTTGAATATAAATCCTAGGTAATCTCTCCTTGAGTAACCTACACTAAATGAGAGGTGAAGGCTGGAGAGGATCAAGAACATGTTGACTATTGATGAGGGGTGACAGGTTACAATGATCCAGCTTGGGGGCAGAAAGGTTCTGAACTTAATTTCACCTCATAATACCCACATAAGAATATAATCTGCACTTCCTGAATTGCTGTCATGTTCTGGGGTCTTTTTTCAGAGATATCCCATTGTTTATGTGAGTGAAATACAGTATTTTAAATTAAACGTGGTCAGTGGTGAAATACAACTTAAAATCCAGCATCTGACAATAACCCTTTACTATATAAATTAAACAGCAAAAAAGGTGCTCACTGATCAAGTGATCAGCTGATCCAAGGAAAAGTGAATTGGCAATTTCATGTCTATTTAGATAAACTTCTCCATCCTGTTCTGAACAGGAGCACCTGATTGAAAATGAAGTGTCTATTCTGCGTCGAGTGAAGCATCCAAATATCATTATGCTTATAGAGGAAATGGACACCCCAACAGAACTCTATCTGGTGATGGAGCTGGTCAAGGTAAGACTAAGGAGGCTTTATTTATCTTGTTTGAATTCTCTATGTTGGTGTGAGATCTGAGCAGCATCTGGGAACACTAAGATCTTGGGAGATCATATACAATTTCAGTGGCAACCTGCATTTTTAATAATAAAAATACTCTTTTCGATCAATTATATGAATGGAAT
Organism: Pipra filicauda; assembly: GCF_003945595.2. Classification (NCBI taxonomy): domain Eukaryota; kingdom Metazoa; phylum Chordata; class Aves; order Passeriformes; family Pipridae; genus Pipra; species Pipra filicauda. The sequence continues at coordinate 2,034,261 of NW_024105087.1, read as the reverse complement.
TTATCTCTTTGCAGTTTTAATTAGATTATTAACACAGATTTGAGGTAATTTTGCAATGTGCACAGTCTAGACAGAAGCGGATAGTGGTTTTTATATCACGCTTACAATATGCAGGGCAGATGGAGATGTGCTTTTACTAACAGAACACCTGCATTTATTTCACTAATTTATTTATTTAATAATTTGCCTTAAAGAAAGTAATGAATTTATCTCTCTGTGATAAATTTGTCTTAATTGACAATAAATGAGACAGATAGTTTAAATTCAAGTGATCATCATCCAAGAAAATTAAAACTCAAAAAATCTCACCTGGTTTGTTTGTATCAAACATTCATTCCCCTTATTTCCAGTTTACCAGAGAACAGATATGCTGCTTTCATACATGTACAGAGAAAACAAAAATACTCATTTTGCTGTCATCTGGTGAGCCAAATACACAAATTGCATCAAGTTTTAGTCGTGCGTTCTCTTGTCTGAGTTGTGTACATACACAGCAACACTGCACATCAGCTTGATTGGCATGTCAGGTACAAATATTATATAGCAGCAGCAGCACTTTTTATTTCTGTCTGAAACATTGTTAGATTCAGGATTCCCCCCTAGAGTAGTTACCAGCCTGGGAAATCTCTAAAAAAAAGTGTGTAGTTGTTGAATTCATAATTTCTGTAGCCTACTCATTTCTCTTCCTTTCTGGAAGTTATTTTTATATACTATAGGCTTTTTTGGGGTTTCAAGACAGTATTTTTTTATATTTTAATTCACCACCATCTTGGCCTGTATTTCCTGAATTGCTCCTTCTCTTCCCTGTATATTGAAATGCTTGGAATGCCACCCACAGCTCAGACAGATCACTCCTACAGATGTATCCAGGGTAACCATCATAGAGACACCCACATAAAATTTGTTGCAATGACTGAAAATGCTGCATCAGTAACTTGCTCACATGTTGTTATGTATTCCAAGAGGAATAGGACATCCATAAAACAGAGACTGCACAACTGAAACATTCAAAAATCACCTGTAGGTGATGGAATCAGTGGATTCATTTATGTTGGAAAAGATCACGCTTGTCTGCTTGTCTTGTTTGTCCTCTTTAGCTTTATTTATTGATATTTCTGCAATATTTGCAGAAATTCAGATTTGCAGTTCATTACAATTGCTGAATATTTGTTTGTTAAGGTTTTTATTACTGGGCTAATTTACTGTAGCCTTTACTCAAAACCAGGCCTGTTTTTCACTATATTAAAGGTATAGATGAAGAAAAGAGAAACTGTATGCCTGTACCTGTAGGTAATAGAAATGAGTGATCAAAGGTAGGAAGATCAATAAAAAGAAATCAAGACAGAGAAGATCTGTGATTTGTCCAAACTCAGACACCAGAAGCCAGGATTACAGCTGAGAATTTAATGTAGATGACCCAAGTCCCAGTATAGTATCTTGGTGACAAGATCATCTTTCTGCAAAGTAATTTTTTTACTGTTTAACAGGAATTTTGAGCATGCCTTTTGTAAAGGAAGATTTTACATGGGGTTTTTTTTGGCGTGGGTTTTTTTTTTAAATTAAATATAATCTTAATAATTTTTCCCACATTGGTCTTTTTCCTTTCTATTATGTAGGGAGGAGATCTATTTGATGCTATCACTTCATCTACAAAATACACAGAGCGAGATGGGAGTGCAATGGTCTACAATTTAGCCAGTGCTCTCAAATACCTTCATGGTCTCAACATTGTGCACAGAGACATCAAGCCAGAAAATCTTCTGGTATGTCCCATTTATTATCTAATACTTTCTCTTACTTTGTTCTCATTAATGCAAATGCTTGTATATATAAATGTCAAGGAGCTGAGCAGAGAAGAGCAGGCATATTAATTTAGAATAAGCATGTATGAAATAAATCTTCTGCCATGGGATAGCAATCACCATAATGCAAGAGAGCTGTGCTCAAACCTGTCCTTAGACTTATCTTTATTTACATTTTGATTGGCTGCCATTTGGATAAGCAGGAGTATTGTCTCACAAAACAATGAATTTTAAAGCTATGTCAATGAATTATTTATTAGTTTGCAAGTGGGAGAAAAGGTGGGCTGAGTGCCATTTCTTCCATTTCTTTGAATGATCATATGGTTACCATCTGAAACCTTTTTCTTTCCCCCCCATTTTTCTCTCACTGTCATTGTAGGATCATCTTTCTGATGATTTACCAATATTCCAGCTGGGAATTAACTCTGTACATACGTTTATTTTGTCCTGGGGAACTGACTGCTTTTGTTTTCAGCAGAGACAGAAGATAGCTGTGTTGACAAGAATTACCATGAACTCTGCTTTGGGAACCACTTATACCACAGTCCACAGAGGGCATCTTTCCCATTCTGTTCACAGAATGGGATCAGCTTATACGCAGAGGTTATACTTGTGCACTACATATTGGATATTAGATATTAAGTGTCACACACTGAACAAACTGTACCACAGTCTCCCCCGCTTGAGCCACTGTCATCAGGCATGCTGGTAGCTTTCATGAACACTTGGTAGGCATTTCTGAAAGCCTTCTGTGGTGTTTGTCAGTCCTGTGTAATGAGGTTGCATCTAGAGTAGGAGTCATGGCTTATCCCAGAACAGACTTTGAACTATTACAAGGATAGGGCTATAAGCTACAAGCTGAAAATATTTTCCATTTCATAGTCAATTCTTTCCCAGCTAATTCCACTGACAGTGTTTGGCCATTTAAATAAGCCCTCAAATAAATTAGATTGCTTAGCAAAAGAAAGGGAGGGGAGGCTTTTCCATTGGAAAATGTAGTTACAGCAACATGGCACTTAGGAGTGAGAAAATGAAGGTGGAAGTCTCACATTATCAGTGCATCTTCAAACGCAGACAGTCCAAAGAAATTTTAAGCTCTCATTAGTGATTGAATCAGTTATAAATAGGCACAAATGTCCTTTCTGCCTAGAAAGCCTAAAGAGATTACTCAACAGATGCAAATCTTACTCACTGTGATTGACAGTGGCAGAACATAAAGATAACATGCTGGTATTGAATGTAAATGCAAATAATTCCTATCAATTGCTACCTAGAATTGCAAGTAGTTAGTTTTTTTGCACAGGGTCATCCAGCTGTCTGAATTCTCTTTACAAGTCATGCATTTAAAAATGCAAACTCTGAGTTTTGAAGGTGTTATATAAAAGAGAACAAGAGTTTCCATTAATGATATGAATTACAGAGAGGAATGAAGGAAAGTATTGCTGCCTTAGCAGTGTTCAGTTGTTTGAGGAAACAGAAGAAATTCAGCCATTCTGGAGATTATGGAGTCCTACATTCTAAAAATTGGATTCCTTTGAAATTATGTTAATATAAATATTTTACTTTAAGAACGTAACTGAGATTAGGGGGATGTTTCCTTTGTGTTGGTCTGGTTTGATTTACTCATGCAATCACTGTTGTGTAGCACTTTTCTTTCTATTGAAATTCAACTTCTTTCATCAATAAAATGACTCAGAGGTAGACTCAGTGCTAGATTATTTATGGGGCTTTTGGTAAGATACAGTTGGGTCTGCACAGAAACCTAAACAGTTCTCAGTCAGCTTTCTCACTCCTGTACTGAACTTGCCTAGACTGACTAAGCATAGGGAGGTCATTTGCCAATGAAATATCCAGTGTAACAACTGACCAGATTTATGCCAAGTTAACAAGACGTTAAACAAATCTGATGTAGCTGCCAGTCCCATTTTAAACTCCAGGTCCTAATCAAACGAAATTATAGTATTATATTCTACTTAATATATTTAAAACTTCTCAGCATTCTAGGATTGGGTTTTCCTTCCCCCCCACTAGTTGCTTGAGGCTATGTCATGGTCTGACCTACATAGCTGGCAGACAGCTCCATTGAACACGAGCTCCAGCTGCAATCAATGGTAATAGCATTTTTCTCTTCCTTCCCTACAGGGCTGTGGAAATTGCCTCTTTTCCCCGTCTTCTTGGTGTGATGATGGTCATTTTCCAAACAAATTAAAAAAAAATGCAGATGTTCTCCTCCTCATTGTGCTTTTATTTTTCTGATTCTAGGTATGTGAATATTCAGATGGAACCAAGTCTTTGAAGCTCGGAGACTTTGGACTGGCGACTGTGGTTGAAGGACCTTTATACACTGTCTGCGGTACACCCACCTACGTGGCTCCAGAAATCATTGCAGAGACAGGGTAAGGATAAGACATAGGCCTTGTAACCAGTTATTTTTGTCAGGTAGCTCCTAACTGTTTTAAGAACTAGAATGCTTTAATAGGCTGTCTCTCCATCTTTTTGTAACCAAAGCACCCACGGGCATCATTCACAGTTCCTCAGAGAGGCCAGTTTTTTTGCTCATCCTGACCCCAGAATTCACCTTTGCCTCCTTACCCACCTCCCCTGGACCTGCTGGTGCAGTGGAGTTCATTGGTTTGTGCTCCCTGCCTCACCTCAGCGTTCAGAGCCCATTATACCAGCCATGGCAGCTGCTTGGGGAAAAACAGACAAGCAGAACAGAGTGTTCACATTAGAAATGGAATAATTTATATTGGAAGAGGCTCCAGAGGTCACCTAGTCTAAACCTGTTCTCAGGGCAGCTCTAATTAGATCATGTTGATTCAAGTGACCTTGTTTGGGTGACACATGCTGTTTGATAACTGTTTGCTTAATTAAACAACCCTATTTTTTTGTATTGAACAGGTCATTGCATAAATACAAAATAATTTTTTAACAGGGTAGAATTTCAGGAGTCATCCTTCCTTTTAGACCTATTAGAGCTCCATTCCATGCTAAGCTGAGTCTTGCCATAGCTGTAACCCCCTCTGAATTTGGTCTTCCTAATGGAAGGAGGTTTGTTGTATTGTTTCAGTCGTTGTTCAGTGCATTTGTTGTATGGAGAAGTATTTCACAGCTGCAGTGAGCTCAAATGTCAAACGGCACTCGGTCTGCATGTTTTAGATTTTGACAAACTGAATCTACTGGATAGAAAAGAACAGGGCAAAAAGACCTCTTTTTGACCTCTAGTGTTTTAATTTCCGTGCTTTGAAAGAGAAGTGCAGTTCTTTCCCCCCGTGTTACTCAAGAGACTGGAGGACTGGTGTGTGTCTTGTTGCTTAGCAACACATGATAACCTAAGAGGTAGTTACTTCACTGTAGGGACTGAGAAGGCACATCCTTGTCTTTTATCGTTAGTGATTCTGGATTGGGAAAACCTTGGTACTGACTCGAATTTGAGTATATTCAGAACACTCTGGAGAGCCTTGAGGCTTCTGGTGGGGGGAAAAAAAAAGAAAAACCATAGAATCTTGGTTTCCTAAAGACTGTAAAGTTGTGAAGAAAAAGGTGCTTAGGTACAAAATACATTACCACATAGTCAGCAAGTAATTTAGAACAGATTCTCCTGTATTCATGTCAATGCAATTTTTTTTTCATTGAAATGACTTGTTTTTTTTTTTTAAATTCAGCACAAGTAACACAGCCTTGTTTTCTCAGATATGGCTTAAAGGTGGATATTTGGGCTGCAGGTGTGATCACATACATACTGTTATGTGGATTTCCACCTTTTCGCAGGTGAGTGTCAAAGGGAAAAACAATAAAAATAATCAAGTTCTTTCTCCCTGAAGAAGGCATCCTGGGGGGAAAAACGGTGGATTAGATTGACACATTTTCTTTATGTCTTCGTCCTTTTCTTGAAATTGTTTTCACTTGTCCTTTTTCGGTTCTGGGATTAGTTTTATTTATTTATTTTTCTAAGGTCGCAGCCGGTTTAGTGCTGTGTGCAGGGATGTGGGGGTGTAAGGGCAGAGCCGCTTTTCCTTTTGTCTCCCTGTGTATCCCAGCTCCACGATCCACGGGCACACGCTGCCCTCTGGCGTTTTTTTTGGGACCCGGCAGCTCCCGGGTCTGCAGTGCCGGGGTGGGAGGGTGGCTGGTGGTAAACCGAGGGGAGGGGAACAATTTGTTTATCCTGCACTTTTAACCTTGTTAGTCTTTTTGATAAGTGTCATAGGAGCGGTGGAGTTTGCAAACATCATTCTTGCTACTCAGCGTCACCATATGTAGGAGCTCTACTGAAAATCAAATGGATATGCTTTGTGCCTCAGCCATTTTTATTTTCCAGGGAATTGGCACATTTAAATAGTGAATTCTTCTCTTAAGATATAAATTGTTAATGCGTGGTCTGTTTGTTCATTTTTACAGCAAAATACTTAATTAACTAAAACACCAGACCGAGAATATTTTGCAAAGAACACAATGTAAACAACTCTTGTTTATGGAAAACTATTATTTAGTTTAGGTATTTGGGGTTTTTATGTAGTTAGTTCATGTTTAAAACTGAAAACTTGTTTTGAAAGATACAGTATAGAAACAAATGGCAGTTTATTTCAATAGATTGTAGGGGTTAGGCATGGAGAATATCCATATTCTATTAGAACCAGGCCTTAACCAAGGTTAATAAATATTGCAAAACCAACTCAAGAGCTACACTGTTCTTTACAGAAATAGGTTGAGTGGATGTTCACAGCCAACAAACAAGTTGAAAAACAAAAATCCTGCTGCCATTGATCTCTGAATATTCATGCAACCATGTTTTTGATACAAAAGTACTTATCCTTTTAATATCAGTAGCCTGCCGGTACTCATGATACATTTAGTTTACTGTGTTTTATTTATCTCCTTGATGGATTTTGAAAATTCTCCTGTTTTGATAGTTTAACAGATGAGGCTCATTTCACTACACTTCCTCCACCAATCATATGCTTTCTGTAGCAGGTTCTTTAGAACTAGGCTGGCAAATGACTTACTTTTGAATCCCCTTTCCTGTTCCTGTGTGTTAGCTATACAGTCTCTATTCTGGTAGAAGAGCTTTCACCTCAGTATATTAGGTTTTCTCATCACTTCTGACAGCGTAACTATGGCAAACAGCTCAGAAGTGCTGCCTCTATATAAGCTTTAGAATTATGCATTTCTAGTAGTTATTAACATCATTTCTGTTCCATCCCCAAATCAAGTTAAGAATTCACATGACAAATTGACTTCTTTCTCATCATCTTCTTCATTACTGCTGTTCTGCAGTGAAAACAACCTTCAGGAAGACCTCTTTGATCAGATACTTGTTGGGAAGCTGGAATTTCCTTCTCCCTACTGGGATAACATCACTGATTCAGCAAAGGTACTGCTACATTTTCCAACCTGAAATAGCATTTCTGATGAGTCCCTGAAAAGATGTTGCTCTCTTGGAAAGGCAGACTAGAAGAATTAGAACAGACTCTTACCCACTGCTCCAGTTACTGTGCCTTTGATTTAACTTTAAGCTAAACCAATTAAAAAAGCTCAGGTGTTTCAGGCTGTTGTGTTGCTGTCTGAGTGAGTAAGGGTAGCAGAATGCCAACTGCATTCAGTGACTATCACATGATATTCAGTTTACTTCATGATGGTAGCAGGTTCAGTGCTTCAGCTGCAAAGTAAATGTCTCTAAATTTTCCCCTCCTATTGCTCTTTAAAAAAGAAAAATCATTGCTATGTGGAGTGAATGCAGTTGACATTTCTTCGTATTTTACTTGAGCCAGTTATTAGAACTTTTCAAGAGGTGCAGCCACTGCTAATTAATTGCCCTTGCTAACAGTTCTTGTGTTATCATTGCAGTTTTTTTTAAAACAGTTGTGTCTGCAGGATAAAGGTTCCAACTTGTAAGCCCTGCTACTCAAGCTAATTCACTCATGTGCTCTGAATGATATCTGAAGGCTCATTAGCAAGTAGAGATTATTTTTTTTATCCAGCCAGTGAGAAGTTACTTTTTTTCTGCATTTCCCAATGACTGTTTGTTTATCCATTTATCAACATTTCCCAAGCTGTGGTCATTTCAAACACTTCCAGGCATGCATTCTGAACAAGGCCCTCAGTCTTGGCACTAAAGGTGATCTCTCACTTCATACTTAGACTAAATAACTTGGCTGGCTGGGAAACCTCTCAGTTAGGTATGTTATTATCAGCTTGGAGAAGCCATTCCCCAAAACTGAAGCAATGAACACTCTTCAAATAATGCCTTCAGTTTCTGGACTTTCAGATGCAGTTTCTTGCCTCTGATTGGTACTTTTAATGTACTGTTACTATGTGTGTGCACTGCCCATAGAGGATCTCATCTCTCCCAGGTTTGTTTTTGTTATGGTCACCTGCATGAATATATAGAGAACAAAGTGGAACATTATAGCTGATTTTTTTTAACATTTCCTTTTCATTTGGTTTCAAAAGATTTGGTGAAACATGAGTACAATGAGGAAGTTGCTCTGAAATATGCTGCCCAGCATACTCTTAATCCTGAAGGGCAAATCCTTTGTTCCAGTGAAGTCACGCTGGTATCATTGTTTCTGGAATCAGCTGGCTTTTATTTTTGCCCAGGTATCAAGAAAATTGCACTGAGAAGAACTTGGTGCAACAGTATTTTCAGCTGTAATATCCTTTTCTTAAACTCTTCTTTTTTTTTTTTATTAATAAAGGAGTTAATTAGCCTGATGTTACACGTGAATGCTGAGGCCCGATATACAGCAGCACAGATCCTAAGCCATCCCTGGGTGTCAGTGAGTAAATTACATTTTACTTGTCTCTAATTTTATATTAAACCTGTAAATCTAAGCATTAAAGTGTAATTTTAAGAAGCAGCAATACACTTCTACTAGGTCCATTTCTTTTTATGGAACCACTGGTCCCATTTCCACATAAAGGAGAAGAGCCATAGTCTGAATTTTGCTTCAGCTGTAGCAGCACTGTCAGCTTCTGGGCTCTGAAGGAACAGAATGAGGCTGTCACTTGCTGACTGCAATTAGAAGGTGCTGGGGGTTACTAAAACCTTGAACATAACACAGCAGGCAGATGTGTGACTTCAGCACCTTTTTTGTTATTTTGCATTCAACCTAGAAAACGCTCATCTCAAAAACGTGTCTGTGGAAGGACTGTTGTGCCTTTTGACATCTTACTTGTTGCAAAGCTACTTGGAGTACAGTCTGTTTCTTGAAGCACTTCAAGCTTGAAATACAATTAGCAAATTCAATACCTAATGTAAGACTAAGCTGATGGCTGCCAAGTCCTTCATTTTTTTTGGGCAGCAGCAATGGGGAACACCAAAGTGCACCGATCGATTTAAAATCAGTTCACTGTTAATAAATACTGTTTATAAATAATGTTTATTTTCACATATATTTTAAAAGAGGGAACTGAGTATGATCTATGGAGTTCTGGGACACAAGAGAAGACAACTATAATGAGTGTGTTTGTGCATAACAGCTCCTCTGAAACTTATTTATGGGACTGTGTAACATCTCCACACTTAGGACATGATGGACCATTTAAAATACTGATTTAAAAGAATTCCAAATGACAAGTATGCTTTTTATTTTTAACATTATTTCAAGCACATTATTTTTAACATGCTTGAATAAAACTTGCAGCTTCGCTTTTACTTAGTTGCATTCAAGCATACTTTGGGGTTTTTTTTTTCCTTACTTGAATATTGTGTTTATTCTTATACAGGATGATGCTTCCCAGGAGAATAATATGCAAGCTGAAGTAACAGGTAAACTGAAGCAGCACTTTAATAACACCCTACCCAAGCAAAATAACACATCTGCTGGGGTTTCTGTCATCATGGTAAGAGAAATGAATATTTTTATACATTGATACTCTACTTTGCATATCTTCCTAACAGTGCTCTATGAGCATGTGTGGTGCAAGAATAGCAAAACCAAAGCTAGAATAGTCTCTAATTCTAGTCTTTCTTTATGTATAATGTGGATTGTCTCATCATTGCTTGAGAGCAACCAAGTCCATCACAGTGCGGTACCTAAGCTATAAAAACAAGCTTCCAAACAGAAACATGTAAACACTAAGTAGGTGTATGTTGAATGTGAACTCTTTCATTACAAAAACTGTGATTTTTTTTTTTTTAATCATAATGACCACCTAATTAGTTAAGTAGGCTCTTCCCCTCTGCCCGACCACGTATTGCCTGATCATGAGCATACTGTTGTTCAACACTGTGCTTGCCAGGAAACCAGACCCCGTTTCAGAAACTTTCTCTGTAGTATTGAATGTTTGCCACATTAATTTTGTCCTTATCCAACCCTTGCTACATTTTTTCTGTTCCCTAATGGGGAACTTTCCTTGAAGCATACTACGGGATCCTGACGACCCTACAGCTCAACTTACATAAACAGTAATTCCAGAAGGCAGATGTGTGAATCATGGCAGAAGAAATGGAATTTATTGCTATCAGTACCGAGAACTGCATTTGTAATTGCCCAGTCACTTCTGCAGAGAATATGCAACTGCAGTAGTGATGAACTGCCCTTCTGTCCTTACTGTGGTCCATCCTTGTCTGATGCAAGGATGGACACTGCACATAGAGTATCTTCAGTTAAAAATAAAACCATCTATGGTAGTAACAACAGTGATTTCCACCCTTTCCCATTAGTATTAATTACTCTCGAAGTGCAGCCCACTTATGTTAACAAACAGTTGTTTTAATCATCTGAAAGTCAGTAAATTTAAATAATGTTTCTGCATACGTACATGTGTTTGCAAATACATTTATGTGAATTAAATAGGCCAACAATTTGAATGTAGGACAAGTGATAACATAAAAATAAGTCAGGAAATGGATTCAGGTTCATGCTGTTGTCTGCATTTCATTTGACAGTTTGACTTGACAGTTTGAGAGGGACTTCAGAGCTTCCTTCTTTATACTGTTGAGACTATGGATAAGCCTGAAGCTGAAAACTGGTATAAAATGCACTACATCTAATAAGAGCAATTTTAATTCTAACTCTCAGCCCCTCTCCAACTTGCATGCCACTTAAGCCTGTCTTGGATCTCTGACACAGCATAGCTTCTGGCTTCTTATTGGTGTGGGTTTTTTCTGATTCTGTTAGCTACTGACATGCCTTCAACCAGGAAAGTACACCTCATTTTCCCTTTTCCTGCCTTATTTCCTTCTAACAGGTATGGAAGGATGTAAATGCATAATTATTTATTTCTGAACGCAGCTCCCAGTTACTGGTGAAAGGAAAAGTAAAATCTTGATCAAAAACACTGTGATCTAATGAGGGTTAGGCCCCCAGTTTGTTATTCTTGCCCTGGTTTATCTTGAACTTTGAAATTTAGTTACCTTTGTGTTCAGAAGCTCTTCACTTGTACTAGCACTCATTGCTTAAAAACATTCAGCTTCAGACCAGCACATATTGTAATTCTCGTGTATTGCAGTGCATTGCTATATCAGTCCACCTGCATATTTAATGGAATCCCCTTTAGCATCACTTCATTCCAATACTGTCACCTGGCCAATGCAGATAATACCATCCTGTGGCAGATAAGTAAAACTGCACATCCCCAGTTCAGTGTTCTTGCACAGGAGGCTCCCGCTGCCCCCAAAAGCATGTTGCTGTTAATTCATTACTGATTTTATTTTTTTTGTCAATTTTAAAATGTTCTGTAAATCTAAATTTGTTGCAATTGTGTTAGTTCTGCTTAAAGTAAGTCTAGTTTCTGTCCCTTGCTTCCTTCCTTTTTCCTCCTTTCCCAATGCCTGCATTGCTTTCCTCTGAGTAGGTCCAAGGCAATGGTACGTACTAACTGCGATGCTTTGTTCTGCTGCACAAAAATACATGTTCTCCATTTTTAACAAGAAAGGAGAAATAACTAAGCCAGTCTGAAGTGGAAAAAGCTGTACAGCCACACAAAACCAGTCAAGGAATATCTTTTAAGCACCTACCAAAAAAAATGATCTGTCTTAAGCAATGCATATTTGAAGTATTCTAAGCAAACACTAATATGACTTTTTTTTAACTTCCTCATACATATCCTGATCTATTCTCCTGGCAGTAGTTTTGTGCATATGTATATTTTAACATATCTAAAAGCAATTAGAAAAAACATGAGAACCCTAGGAAGACAGAGCCAAAGAACAAAAACACTGAAATAAACATCGTTTCTATTTAAAATAAACATATTAATTGTCACTTGTTTTATAGTACTACAGACCTAGTCAGGAGATAATATAAAAAACATTCTTGCTTAGTTACAGTAAAATTAAGCCTCCTCTTAAATCTTTTTATAACAGAAAATCCTGAATTGTATTACGTAGGTATGTACTGCTGTGTGCAACGTGTGACAACTACCAGAAGCTGCTGTGAGGACAGCACAGGAGAAAATCACTGTCAAGCATGAACTGAAAGCATGTCCTTTCCCTTTTACATAACTTTACCTGCCACTGAAATAGCAAAAACCACTTTATTTACAACTCTTTTTCCAGCAAACGAAAAAGGAAATGCAATCCTGCCAGCATAGCAGCTGCCTTGATAATGATAAAACTCCTGCAGACCACCTCAAAATCTCATAAGCCCAGATGCAGCTCAGCTGGTCACTTCCTTGCATGCTCTTTGTGCAGAGTTGATTGTTAGTAGCAGAGAATTCAGTTGTGTAGTATGGAATTTTCTCCTGGTACCTCTATGCAGATAAGACTAGTGATGTCACTCACTTAAAAAAACCCCAATAAACAGCAAAACCTACGCATCCAAAATTCGAAATACTAAAATACTTAACCTTTTCTTTTGGGAATTTTTATAGTCAGTACTTTGGTCTGGCAAAGCCTGGCAGGAAGGCCTTGGGGGTAGGAGTGGTGTCACAAGGCTGCTTGCCTCCTCTCCTGCCCAGCACACAGCCATAGCACAAAAGTTGCCATCCATATACATCTAAATCCTTGTAGTCCTCTGTTTGAGAAATCAGAGGTACTAATCCAGCTCCTTGCCAAGTCAGATAAATGAGAAATTTGAATTTATGCATTCCAAAAAAGAAGTTTTCACTACCAAGCTACATGTTCAGTTTGGAAAAAAAGAGGGTAAGTACCTTATTTCTGCTGTCCCTGATGACTTTGATGCAATAAACCACATCTGGGGAAAAAAAAAATGAACCATGCTAAATTTAACTTGTATCAGAAAATTATTTCAATATTAAATATTTTAGCGAATAGTATCAAACTCCTCTAAAAACACACAGAAATGTTCACACTAGCAAAGCAGGTCCTCCTGAGCAATCAGGCAAAGAAAGAAATCCCTAATGAAAAGGCAGAGCACCTGACTTACTTTACAAGTAGCACATCCCAGCTCAGAATATGAAATTCCACATAACATTATAATTCTTAGACATGCATATGGAGGAGGTGCCACAAAGGTGAAACATGTATTTGTTCTCCACTATTCAGTTAAGTTGTCCCACATTTGTGGGTTTAGAAAGCCCCAGCTGTACATGACTGGAGTAAGTGTACCTTGCACCATTCTACGTAACTGAATAAACTACAAAGAACTTAATTTATCTGTTTTAACTTAAATCTGTATTACCAATGGTACTTAAAGCTCTTCCACAAAGTAAGGTAAGCCAAGGAGTAAATGAATTTATAATGATCAGTATCAGCCTTAAAAGTGTGAAACAAGACCAATTACACTGTTCCCCCAAGTCTTAAAAAGCAATTTTGATGTATGTTTTTGACACAGGAACTACTAGATTTCCCTTTAGGTCACTTTAGACACTGCACTAGCAATTAAACATTACACTCTCATTTAATTAAATTGCAGTTGTTGGCTTCAGTAGACATACTACATGCTCCAGATAATCCACCTACTGCACTATGGAGTTGTCAGTTTTCATTCTAACCTGTTACTCTCTTCTCCAGTAAATTCATTTTTAAGTACAGAATTCAGAAATTACATATTTTTGCCACCGTGTCAGCTTTGTGAGAGGTCATTTGCCTACTCTCAGCAATAAGCAGAGAAGCAGACCCTTTTCTCTAAGACAGAAAAAATCATAAGGTTTCCATCTGTCACCTTCAGCAAGGGCTCCTCTTCTGTAACGTGTAGTTTTCTTACAGAAAATGTATTACTGAGCTCTCACTAAGCATCATGTGATGACTTGTCTGCAAAAACACAGGTGCATAAATTTGGCTAATAGCTGCTATGATGAGTTCCTGCTGTATCACAACCACTCACACCATCTTTTTTCCACATCAGACTTGCAAGACAAAGTTTTAAAGGTTGCAACATCCTGGCAAACATATGTCTGGAAAATAAGTTTTCCTTACATTTTCCAAAGTCAGCAACAGAGAATGCTACCATTTAATTATCTATAAGAGTTCTGTTATTTCTCCTTTTTTTCCTGGCTCTAATGCATGCACTTGATGTCTTGTAGATTGTTTTAACCCTTAAGTTCAGACAGGGCTTTATATAACTGCTGATTTCATGATGTGCCTTGGGTTTGTTTTTTTTGTTTGTTTGTTTGTAGAACACAGCTCTAGATAAAGAGAGTCAGATTTTCTGCAGCAAGCGCTGTCAGGACTCTGGTAGAGCTGGAATGGAGAAAATTTCTGCAATTGCTGCTGCAGCTGATGATCCTCGTGTGGCTGGGTCCGAGACCCTCTTCCCTGCTGCTTCTGAGCCACTCCGATCCCCCACGCCGCCTGCCTCAGTATCTCCTGAGCTTGCTGGGGATCAGCCTGGTGCGTAGGACTGATGAAAACAAATCCAACTGAAGCTCCCCCCACTCTGGCCACAGTTTCTCTTCATTTCCCATGACTGTTTTTGGTTTGTGTGCTCCTCTCGTGGCGAGCCCCTGCCAGGCTCTGATCTTCTTTCTCATAGTGAGCGAGTGACCGTGCGCTTTGAGTGCTCTTTGCCCTTGTCTTCAGAACAGCAGTAGGGGAAAGACTGGCAAATGTTAGATGATTTTTAAGTTATCTGTGTTAGTAATTAACTCCATTTCACACAGCCTTGGGCTCTAAATAGACTAACTTATGGTGTAGCTAACCATATTTTTATATGAGCAGTGAGATGATGAACAGTGACCGGGCCTCCCCTCTACAAGCAGGCCCCGTTCTGTTCTTCTCATGAGAATTCTCAGAAAAGGGGGAGAGGAAGACAAGAGATGAAAACTTCTATTTGCCTTCTATTCCAATGCCTCTATTTTTAGCCAAGTTTCTACTAAACTTGAAGAGGCAAATTTTCATGAAAAATTTTTTAGTGGACTAACTGTAAAATACCATGAAACAAACACTGGAGATAGAGAGGGAAGGATGGTTGTTTTCCATCAAGTTTGTTATCTAACTTGCAGGCAGGGTAGTGTTTAGATAATATGAATTTAAATAAAGTGACTTGGGATGTAAACATGAGCACTGGACATTTATTTGTAATGAAGACTGGAGTGAAGGAAGCCTTTTTGTTTTAGCCATTTTCTGTCTTAACTGCAAGTGTCCCATCCACACCTTTCTCCAGGGTCAGACTACCTATTAGGTAAAATAAAATTATGTTGGACCTGTGAAGGGAAAGCCTGCTGCATGTGATCCAAGCTACGATGAACAGAGCAGCTCCCACTTCTAGGATGAGCTGATACAGGAGCTGCCATCAATAGCCATCAAAGGTTGTCAGTGCTATCCCCCTGTTCACCTGGTGCAGGCACTGGAAACAAGGATTGGGGAGCAGCTGTCCTGAATCTGCAGTCACAAAATAGATGAGGTTTTTATCTTTACCATAATGCTTAGTTCAGTATAGTATGTATTCAGCTTAATTCTTTTCCTTTGCTCGTTCTTATGAATTGGTCATAGTTCATTTTCTCTCTTAGCTATACTTTCTACTAGAATTGTAAAAGAAAGACCTGCAATAAACTTTCTTCATTTAAAAAAAAAAAAAGAGATAAAAAGTCATTCATTTCTTTGAGAACTCAGTTATTTCATCAGCGAAACTGTTGTCTTCCATACCTACCAAAAACACTTCATAGAATTAATTTGAGGGATTCCCTTAACCTTTTAAACTTAATTGACTCCTGTGGAAGGCTTGGGAACACATGATTAAACACGATGGTTTTACCTTTTGAAGAGGCATTTAAAGATCAGGAAGTGCCAACTGAGAACTTAAGGTCACGGTAGCTGAAAGATGTACAGCAAGAAGAATGGTAATAAAGGTAGGGAAACACATTACATGTCTTAAACTATGATAAAAAGGTTGGGTACAAGCAGTCATTGTGAATTAACTTTGTTGTGGGCTCGGTAGAGTTAAGTTTTAAGATATTTGGAGAGTATGAGAATAGCCTTTATATAAAATTATATACATTCACAATTTGAAACAGTGCAAAAATATGAAGCTAGCACTCTACCCTTAGAACAGAAACTATGAGAGTCTGTTAGCTGGCCCTGTGTGTGGTTGGTAATTTCTATAACAAGTCTCAGATGAAGCTCAATAAAGAATGTGTGATTTCAGGTGGAGAGGGTTAACCAGCCACTACCCACCAGAGCTGAATTCAGGGATTAGTGGAGAGGGAGCACCAAGAAAGTGATGAATGCTTGGTTGAGTTCTGTTTTTCCTAAGAGGATGGATATTCAGGTGTGCAAGGCCTAGATATTTATTTTATGAGGCAAAGCCTCTCATGGATTAGCAGAGATACCCAAAGTGTTACACAAAACCTCATGCATATGTAAAAGAAAGGATGATAATTTGCCTGGTCAACAGCTGCCAGTTCTAAACTATTCCTTTGTCTAATGGAAGAAGAGAATAAAGATATAAATATCCTGAAATTGTGTCCCTGAGTTCATGACTGATCAACATCTGATCATTCTTATACAAGTATTTTGATTCACAGAGCAGAGGCGGGTGCAAGACTGTGCCAAAATGCCTATTTAAAGATAGTGATGACAGCTGGAAACGATGATCATATGGCCAATATAATTGGATAAAAACATGGGATAGGTGGGAAAGTTCTTAACTCTATGTATGACCTCAGGAAAGTAGTGTCACTACTCCATGCCTTAATATAGTTCCACTTCTTGAGCTTCCACTTGTTTGAGCTGGGGAATTTCAGTCCTTTAATTCAAGGGAGTGAATCTGCGAAAACCTCATTGACCTGTCTCAGAAACAGAGGTTCACAGTTCAGGTATGTGGTAGCAAGACCAGCAACAGTGGCAACTTCTGCAACATCTAATGCTGCTTTTCTTCTCTGTGTTTCAAAATCACACTAAATGTATATGAAAGAGGTTGCCAAAATATATAATAAAAGCAACCAGGCGTCATTCAGCGGTTTCTTGGAGTGCCCTAGTGGTATGGGAGACACTCTAGCACCCTGGTGTACATCCAGGAGATCAGAAGCAAGATCCAACCATATGATTTCCAACAGGGATGACACATTTGGCCTTTATGAGAAAACTCTCAGTTTCCTCAATCAATTTGAGGAAATTTAATCGGTTTTGATCAATTTGAAATAAAAAACTGTTAGCTAGGAAGCAGTCATGTGTTACACCACTGCCTCTGTGCTCACCAAAACAGGGTTCAAATTCCTATTCACCGAAATTATTTTGGTCATCATTAACTGCATTAGTTTACTGAAGATCTTGGGTTGGTTCTGCATAGAATTAAACTATTTTGGATTTCATGTGATGTTGTATCGTGGTAAATCCAAGCGAGTGGCTCAAGTGTTACACAAACATCCTAACCCAGTATGGGAAAGGTCTCACTGGTTTAGAGCAACACCCTCAAAACAGCCCATCTCTGGGTTTATTTAATGAGGATAAAACCAGTTTCTCAAGAACAATATAGTGATCTTTACTCCTTTTGAATTACTTTTGGGAGAAAGAGAAAGCAAAACAGAGATGCCACACCACGAACACACTTAAATCTCCGTGAATATTAGGACATAAAATGGAAAAGCTACAATCTGGACAGTCACTATATCTAGGCCATTCTTACTCAATATATCTAACAGCAATCATGTCCTGACTAAAGCTACAATAAAATTAATTTCCCATTACTTTAGCTCTTCTGGACATTTATTGTGCTGACTGCTAAATCAGCAGAGCAGGAATCTTAATCAGGGATAAGTGCTGCAGATAGTTGGAGGACTACCAAGAGGGTGTCAGGGCAGAAATAGTAACAGATCCATACACCTTGCAAGAGGTTCCCTTTCAGGTGCAGAGGGTTTCTCGTAACACACAGCACAACATAGCCAACAACTGCAGAAATATTCTCAGAAGTCTCACGGCATTCATTTCCCTCTGCTTGTAGTAGCACCACAACACAAGCTTCCTTCAGAGAACACCCCCACCCTGACCACCCCATCACCTCTTGCCAGATCCTACGGCATTTCTATCAGAAATTTTCACAAAATAGAAGGGGTTTCAAGATACTTCTGCCAAGTACTTCTTCACAAACCAAATGTGCAGCACTGCTGCTGACTCCTTGACTCTCTGACCACCCTGACTCTCAGCAGCAGCAAATGCTACTTTCCAGAGCACCTCCCATAAAATCCAGCTGACAGCTGGTCCCTCTGAACTTACCAAAACAGAAGAAAGCCCAGACTGTCACATAAAGAAATGCTTTTCATAAATGCTCTCTCTGCATTTGAGGAGAGAAGTCAGTCTCTCTTTTCAGGAATATTCTGCAAATAACAGCCAAATGAGGCCCAGCTGCAGGTTAATGCCTGGCACCTGCTAATTAAGCAGGTTTCAGGCAATCCATGCGACACAGGTGCTGCCCTGAACAGACTAACAAATACCTGAATAGCTGCAAATTTAACCCTGCTTTGCCATCTCACCACAAACATCACGACGTGGACTAGTTCAGCCAAAGCTGAGATCCCAAGTGCACACCTGGATCCCCAGAGGGTATGTGGGCTTATCTATGGAAGGAGGGGCATGTCCTACTCACCAAAGCAGTCCAGAATGGGGGTGTCCTCATAGGCCTGCTCCAGAGAAGGTGAAGATGTCCTTTCCCACAGAAGGGCTGCAGCAATCAATATGCAGAACACCAGGCTGCAGCAGCTGCTGCTTCCCCACGGAGTGGTCATGCCATCACACTGGCTGGATGCAACTCGGGACAGCACACACAGGTACAGTTGTGCTTTCAGTTTGGGAAAGCAGCTCATGATCAAATAGGGCCCTTTCTGAAACAAGCAATCTGCCAAATCAATGCCCTATGAAATATTTTGGCTCTAAGATCAGAAACTATTATTTCTCTCAATAATAAAAGTGTTTCCTAAGTCAGTGGGAAATCAGAAAGAGAAGATATTCAGGATTTCCATTTGGCAAAATA
Source organism: Pipra filicauda (assembly GCF_003945595.2). Taxonomy (NCBI): domain Eukaryota; kingdom Metazoa; phylum Chordata; class Aves; order Passeriformes; family Pipridae; genus Pipra; species Pipra filicauda. The sequence continues at coordinate 2,015,147 of NW_024105087.1, read as the reverse complement.
CACCTTTGCTTGTTTGTTTTTTCCCCTCCACCCAGCCTAGGAAATCTACCACTGGCTTCAAACAAATGCAAGTTGCACTTCAAGAGCATACCAATTACCCCTCAGACTCTTCTGATATGAGGCTATGAATGTTGTTGAACTGAAAGAACTGTGAAGTACAAGTTTTGCATAGCAAATGTTATTGCTTGGTACACTGGGCACTTACTACAACAGTCTTTGCTTAATCACATCACATTCCGCTACACAAAACATAAAAATAACTACTGATATCACCATAACCACCTCCATATGAAAATGTAGCAAGCACAGAAAACTTGGTCAGCATTTCATAAGCACCAAGAGTACATTAAATGCATTAGCCGTGACATCTTTTTTCCTCTGTTGGGAATATACCGTGGAATCACAAGAACCCAGTACTGCACTGAAGCCCTCAATTACAAATGTAATTTTATTTAATTTCTTCACTCAAACTGAATTTTCTCATTCCAAATCTTTACTGAAAGAGATAGTAATTAAATGCTTAGAAAAACCAGGAACTGCTCTAGTAGGCAGCTAGAGAAATGTATGTATCCATACAGATATGGAATGTAAATTTCAACTCATATAGATCACAACATACAAAGAAGATTTTTATGCAATACAGACTTACAAAACAATAACAGTTCTTTTCACAAATATTTTCACAGAGTTCTGCACAGCAATCTTGTAGAAAAGTAGATTTGTGCAACACCAAAATAACTTATTGTTCCTTAGTATAAATTACTTTTCATTTCCTAAAAGAAAGAGGTAATTTAATATGACTGGGCAGGATCTGGCTGGATTTGGTGATAGCAAAACGTGAAAGACATCGTTGCTATATGCAGAAAAGGAACATGGCATGTGCTACAGTATTGCAGGGGCAAATTCTGAGGGGAAAAAAAGAAAGTAAGTCACCTGCAAGTCTAGTACTTCTGCTGCTGTATGGGGGCCACGCTCCAGCAAGCACCTGCTGCCTCAGTGCTTTCACAGTCCACCAGCAGAGGTGTGCTTTGGAATTTGCACCTCACCTACTAAAAAATACCTGCCTCTGTCAGCTTCTACTTTAAAGTCTTCAAAACAGCCTTTCTGATTTTGAGGAACAATCCACATTTTGGTGTGCTTTGAAGGAGATGCCAGATAGCAACTAAAAGGATTCACACACAAACTCCATTCCTGATTTCTCTCTCTTAAATGCACAAAACATACAACTAAAAAAAAGAACTAATTGCCTAGGCCTAGAAACATGCTTGAATAGTAACATTGATGGAAATGATTTGCAAAGTTTAAAATTACATTAACCATAATTTAAATATTACCCCTTGATTCCCAGAAACTTCAGTGCTGATGTAGTACAATCATTTGGAAAAGTACAAGACAAAGTGTGGTACAGATAAAACAGATTAAAATTCCCCAAATATCATAATTCATTTCCATTATGTTAAAATCATATATTCCTCAAGGTTATAGATAAAGCTTCAGATGGAAAATCTGTTTCTTCATAATATAACTAGAACGTGAGTTTTAACCATCTTCACTTTAGGTTTTGTTTACATACAGGGATCAAAATAGACTTCTCCTTGTGACTAAAAATATAGATTTTTAACTACAGAACCCAGCAGCTGTTTTTCTGCTTCTTTGCCCTTCCCCCAAAAAAGTCAAGCGAGGTCTACAAAAATAGCAATTAACTTTAAAAAATAGGTTGCTTCTTCCAGCAAATTTAAGTTACATTCAGATGTGATATAACTATTTATAAAGGAACCATGTGGCTCGACGCCAAGAGAGGTGTGCTGTGTTCAGTTCCCTTCTGACACAGCTGCCCATGTCAGTGCTCGTGTCGGTCGCTGTGAGGATCAGTATCTGGTTTGATACTCGTGGTGCCAACGATTGAAGTCATTGTAGAAAACCACGATGCTCCCGGATGCCATGCCAGTCATTATGCACCTAAGGAAAGCACAGGAGCACACTGGTTAGTGAACCACCTCATGGTCAGGTATATGAGTCAAAAACCTGAGGATTTACATCAGCCTAGGCCCAAGAACCCTGAGGACGCGACCAGCTTCCACCGAAGACAGCTGGAGCTAGAAGTGCTCCACAGATCAGAAAACTCAGGCTTTAGGAGCTCCCATCTTGGCCTTCCAAGAACTTCAGAAAGCTGGATTTGAATAAAACCTCTGGCAGGCTTATGGATCACAAAGAGTACAAAACAACATGCGACAGTTTTTATGGTCAGCCTGAAGCTATGGTTGAGAGTTAGACAACAGAACTGTTCACCAGCATCACTGTCCCACAAGGCCACTTCAGATTTGCCAGGATTATTTCTTGGCTGGCTTGGTTTGGTTTTTAGGGATATTGGAGTGGGATGAAGCCCTGATGAAGCAGCAAAGTGAAGGAAAGCTCGAAGTGTTCATTTCAGTTTCGGCTCCCTCAGTGAAGCACATCTACAGGAAGGAACTGGATGCGGGCACAGGCCTTGAGTTGGAAATATTAGTGTTTGAGTTTGAAAGTGATCTGAAGGTTTCGATTGTTTTGGAAGCTCCTGAAAGCAATCACTGTGCTTTCCCACTGAGGCAGTCTTTCTTTCTAAATTCCTTCCCTTGGCCTACTACTAGAGATCATTAGACATATTTGAAAAGCCATGACCCTGACACAGCACACAATTACAGGAGTTTCTACATTTTCCTCTCTACTGTCTCATTAAAGTATTACAAAAATCAGAAGTGTAGGGATGTATAAAATTCTGGCACCTCAGGAAAAAAGCCTCAGAATTAAAAAATTCAGAGTAAAAAGCTGCGATTTTTCCTTCAAAACAAAGACTGAATAGGTGATCATCAAAACATTGCATTTTGATAGTATGACAGCATTTCATTTCAAGAGCACTATTCTGATTCTTTTTCTATTAGGTTAAAATGTCTTTTTACACACTCTCAAACACACACATTTATGCATACCAAATAAATAATGCTGAGTAATTATGTAAAATTACTCAGTAAATTACTCCGAGTAGATCTCTTCTGAGTGTCCTTGTCTTCAAGCCAGAAGTGAATAGGTTCCTAACTTGAGCTCATGAATAAATTTATATATTTCCATGTTAGATTTCAGTTTATTAACATGCCATAAATTACAGTTTAAAGATTCTCTAAATGCAAAATTTTATACATCTCAGAGGTCTGACGTTCAACAGCTGTAACTCCAGTTTTTGAAATATATTTAACAGCAGAGGCTTTTTTAATGGAAAATGAAAGCTGTTCAATGTTTCATTGAAATTCACAGGTTTTCCTGGCTTGGATTTTTTTAAAGTTCATTTTAGCTAAGTTTTAGAAATTTAGTCAAAAATTTTAAACCATTCAGTATGGATTTCAGTAAGCGGAAGGTTAAGAGCCTCAGCAATATGCTTTACTGCACAATGTAGACATTCCTAAGTGATTCAGGAGCCAAATCTGCTTGAAAAGTACACAGGAGCACCACTAATACACCAAAGCAAATAAAATTCTAGCCTGAAAGCTAAAAGTGTACAAACGAGATGGTAAACATCCATCTTATAAACAAACACTGTTTTTGTGACAAAAACACAGAAGCACTGTTACAGATGCACTGGAAAGTGTGATGTAAAACTGCAGCGAAAATACTCACTGACCACCTTCAGTAGGAGTCTTCAAAAAGGTTTATGATGTATGTAGATAAAATAAATTGTCTAAAATAAGAATTACTCTTTGCTTTAGCAAATACATGGATGTGTGAAGGGAATCTTGGTGTGCAACTATTCTAACTGCTCTATTTTTAACATAAAGGTCTGGAATTAGGAACGTGATTTGTATCATACGTGAAAGAAGAGAGATGAAAGCACACATGTAACCTTCCACCTCCATGTGACCCACACTCTACATTGGCCCAGGCCAATAACTCAACCTATCTTGAAAGTCTGCCAAATAAGATTTCTTGGATCTCTCTCTTCATTCCCCCAAGAGCTAAAATCCTGAAAAATATTATCTGCCCTAAATATGACATGTTAGGAAAAAAACTTACGCAAGCACAGAATTCTCAAGATAATCACCAGGATCTGTGACCCACAGAAAATCAAAATTGGAAGAAAAACAGAAATGCAATTTAATTGTAAGCATGTATTCTCCAAAATTCTTGTCCAGACCAGGCTTTGCTCTCACCTTTGGTCATATGACAGGGCCATGGATCGGATTCCAGCATCACACCCTGGGTAAGCAAAAAGCTGCTTGAGGTCCCACATCTGCCACACCATGACAACTCCATTGTCTCCACCTGTAAGTAGATACTGTCCATCTCGACTCAGCTGAATTGCCTAAGGGGAAATCACATGGATATTTGTCAGATAAATATGTGTTGCTCTAACTCCCCCACTTTTACTTTCAATAAAAGGTTTCATATTGACAGCTGAAGATCCAATACAACATCATATCAATACAAGCTTTTGGGAAGCAATATTATTGTTATATTATTTTACCCAGCAGTTATTTACCCAGTTATTATGCACAAATCTCTTTAATACATTAGATGTCACTAGCTGAGTTCTACCTGACCTGTGATTTACTCCATATTCCAAAGATCTAATATCAGGTCAGCTAAAGAAATTTACTCTTCTAATTAGCTAGATTTACAAGACCCAGCAGCACTGGCATTCCCCCAAGGGTCTTAATACTATCCTAGCAGAGGCTGACTGCTGAAGGGAACCAAAATGTTATACAAATCAGTAGAATTAATTTAGACCAGCATTTTTAGATTCCTGCTCTGGATTAATAAAATAGTGATCCCACCTCTCTTAAGAGACACGGTGTTTCCTTTCGTCATCCATCCTGAAACTGCCTATGACAAATTCTATGGCTTATACCCTGATTTTGTATGCATCATGGGGACTGATGGCAAATCTACACTTGAAATCTTTATTTGGGATCCGGATCATGGAGAAAGATGGGGTATCTTTGGGTTTCAGAGTGAAATTTCTTGAAACAGGAGTCTTCAATCTATTTTGGTATTTCTTCTTGGAAAAATCACGATACATAAAAATAAATGTGGGTAGCCTTTCAACAAAATACACACTCTTCATACCATAACTTATTCATGATAAATTTCAGCTCCCTGACGCAACTTTTCAATAGAATGATGTAAGAATAGAGGATATTCAGAGCAACGGCTTTTAAATTCCAAATACACACGTTCTACAAACAGGCTGATCCACTTTAACTAAAACATTGTCACTGGAAGGCAAGGAAATTGCCTCAAGATGATAGTGCATAAGCAAAATTCCAGCTCAAAGATTTAAATTTAGGAAACAGTAGAAAGAACTGAAGATAGGACCTTGCAAACATCTCTCTCTGCTGAAGTCTGCAAGTATTCTAGCACTTGCAGTCTCTGCTTCTACAGTTTTGCCATATGCAAAAACCTGCTACATACTGTGATTTTAAATTCCTCAGGAAAAGGAAGGTTTGGGGTTTTTTTAACATACATAATTTATAGTGCCTGCCCCACAAAAAAATGAGAGAAGCTAAAACACAAAGACATTACGTTCATGCAACATTGAAGTGTTTATACAGACTGCTGACAAGCCTAGAAACCAAAATATACAGTGTGTGTAAGATACTGCTCCATGAACAGCAATAACTGAAGTCAGACATATTGCACATCTGTATTTTTGTATTGCTGTACTCTATTACTATGATGCCAAATACATTCTTTCAGAATTATATGATGTGCAACACTTAGATTAAGATAGAGTTTCTATATTATGTTATAAATTTTGAGTGTTTACTGCAACAACTCCCAAGTAATCAGAATGAATCACATTGCTAGAATTTTATTTCACACAGTAACTTTAAAAGGAATCTAATTGAAATACAAACGCATACTGTAAACAAAATACAACACTGAACAGAAAAAAAAAAGGATGATAAAACTATTCCAGCTGTGTTTTGAATTACGATGACAAGACACACATGTAAATTTGGACACAATAAAGCATATTTTTCTAAGTATGAAAAACTAAATACTAACCAAGGCTAGAGTTGAGTATGCTGAGCTGAAGCTTCTCTCCCCCAAGAAACAAATGTTCCAACCATAAATTGCTTCTGTGATTGTTTTTATCAGCCTACAAAAACATGGGAAGCACCTCCCAGAGCACAGACTCAAGGAGCCTGAAAACACTAATTTAGAGGCCATCTTAGAAAAGTAGAGTAACTCAGTAAGAAAGACGTAGAAAACAAACTGATATGACTGTGAAAACTATGTAGAACTTGCATGTAGATCATGAGATCTAACATACCACACATAATTATGAAAGAGATTATTCATTAGAAGCAAAAATCAATATGGGGTGGTTTTCTTCTCTATAGCAATGGCAGTCTCCTAAGGGTATTTTCAAATTGCAATGAAGACCGTGACAAATAATTATTTGCTACACTTATAAAATTCAGCTGATGAAAATCCATTAACCTTATGGTCATGGTTCACTTGAATTTTATACTTGAGGCTTTTACCGAAGAAATGCTATATTAAAAGGCAAATTAAAGCCATTAATCTTTTAACTCTTCCACTACCTGCAAGATGCAATGGGGTTTGTGATCTTTTGATTATATAAAGTATAGGCTTTGAACCCTTACTAATACCTATGCAATTTTACTAAGTCATTGGCTTGTCAGGAGGACAAGATGTTGATTTATTTAGTTTTATTGTCTATTAATAAATTTCTCAGCCACTTGCCTATATATATATATGCACACATATATATGAATGAAGGAAGGAATGAATGAATGGAAGAAAAAGGTCACCCTGTCAACATTTCAGTTTCATGATATGCCCTCCAAGATTTAACAAACAAAAGGATGCTTTTACTCCCAAGTACTCCAACTGGTATAGAAGATGACATGAATCAATTTTACTGTTCTGCTTTTCCCCAGCGTAGTTTATCTACAATTCTACTAGCTATGAAACTGGAACAACTCTGCAACTAATCTTTCTCACAACACGAGCTTCAGACTCTCAAATAATCCCCAAAGCGCACAATTTCAGCAACGTTCTAAAAGCTGCATTTCTGACTTGTATTTCCTTGGAAAGTCTCAAAACTTTGCACAAATCCCTTTTAACGTTTCGGGTTTTTGAAAGGCAGTGCTTTGTAAAAAGGCAGAGCTGACACTGTGACAGCCCTGGCTTACAGCAGCAGGAGTCTTGTGGGCACTTCCACATTTCAAAACAGACTCATGAAAGGAAAATAAATTGGTTCCTCTGGGTGAAACAGCATACAGCCTTTGCTTAGGGTAAAATAACTTTGCTTCTCACAACAAGCAGACTATTTAGAGTTAAGTTATTCATTAAGATATCTAAACACTACATGGTAGATGTACTGTGATATGCCTAAGCTCCGCCGAGCAATACAGTATTTAAAACAAAAACAGGTGGAAGGCATTGATTAGACCCTGAATTTCCCCAGAGCATCTGAAATTTTTCTAGCAGTTTTCTAGCCCAAGAATACAAGAAGGAAAATCAGAATGTTGATCCAAACATCACTACTGAAAACTGCTAGTTTCGCCAATAACGTTCTGAAATACTGGCCCATAATGACAGAGGGAAACAGAAACTGTGAATGTTACATTACAGATTCAACACTTATGACCTTTTCCTTCCCTTTTCCATCCTCCTCAAGCAAAAGCCAAGGAAAAGTGTTTGTCGGCACAGCCCATGGGTAGGTGCTATTCATTTTAAATGCCCCACTTTAATCATGCAGTTGCCACTCGCCTTCTAAGATGATATAGTGCAGAAGCACTGGGAAAGACGCTGTAGGTTGTTTAAGCGTAAAGCTCAGCTGGGACCACTGGGAGAGAAAGAAAACAAAACAAAACAAAATAAAACCCCAAACCCTGTACAAACGTAATTCTGGCCCACAGAGAGCAGAACTTCCACCGCCTCTAGCAACATTCCTAAAGCTGTGGGTACTGACTGAAACACTACAGAAATTGTTTTAGCCGGCAAGGGAGTTCTAGATATTTTACAGATTTGCTGGCCTAGCTGACAACATAATCACAACTGAAAGTGACAGATTATCAACATTATTAATGTAAAAAGAGAAAACACTGTGATATGTTCTTGCTTTATGGCAAGAACTGGGATGAAGGGTAGGCTGAAAACCTCAATAGCATTTGTACAAGGACAGCCAAAGGTACAATTTCAGAGAACAGATGCAAAAATCTACATTAATTTGGAAAAATGTCTTGGGACAGAAATATACACATTCCTACTTCATTTCCCCAGCCTCAAATCTGCACTTGAGGCTGCCACAGCATGCAAAGATGGAATGCCCTCTCACCCCTGCAGACTGCACTCTCACTATGGAAAAGAGACCTAGCAGAGAGTTATTTCTGCATATTCCACCACCAACATATCTGACACTTTGAAAACACAGGAATACTGGATTAACGGAGCATGACAGACTTTTAGAAGATTTTAACTGGAATATACTGAATTACACTGGAAACTTCAGTGCTGAAAAAGCATTCACTGTTCCATGTAAATTATAAAATGGAAATAATGAAGATCAAAATTCTTTCAAATACATTGACACATTCTTCCATCTTAAGAATTAGCATGGATAGAGTCAAGAAAAGAACTGATGCAAATTTAAAAATGCTTAATTTTGCACAACAGCTGAAAGAATATCAATAATGCTGTAAACACAAGGGCAAAGAGGCATTTTCTTCCTGAAATATGTAATCCAAATAAAGGAAAAACTTTTGAGAGTTTTCAACTCAAGAGAACACTGGAAATCCCAGCAGTTGAGTTCCTGGCATCTTCCATCAGATTATGAAAGTCAGCTTGGAGGTGTAGTACTGCTATGTGCTTGGAACAAAAGTCTCCTCTTGCTGATGTTAAATTTTTAAACAGTTTTTATATAGAAAACACTTCTTTACTGTGAGGATGACTGAGCACTGGCTTGGTTGCCCAGAGAGGCTGTAGAATCTCTCCATCCCTGGAGACACTCAGAAGCCACCTGGACATGCTTGAGGAGGAGGGCTGGATGATACAATCTTTAGAGGTCCCTTCCAACCTCAATCCTTCTGTGATTCTGTGCCTCTCAGACCACGACTACTGGCACAGAGACCATAACTCTAACTCAGGCAGCCTGAACGCTGACCCAGAAATATGATCTTGTTTCATGCCTCTGCTGCCTTTCTAGCAGATTTGGTAATACTTGTTCATTCTTTTTCTTTCCCTTTCCCTTACTTCTCATTCAAGGAAGAAGCAGGAATATTTTTAATTCAAGGAAAGTATTCTTTTGACATTTCTGCTTCACTGTAGTATAGCTGGCAGCTTCTGCTCTGCTTCATAGGTACTATTTCATAGGAACTGTCAAGAGACCTGCATTTTGTAGTATAAAATAATTTTCATAAAACCATAAACTTAAAATGCCTCCTGCATAGTTTTGGACTTGCTCCATGTCTCTTGCAGCTAAAGATGTGGAACTTAGCTGCCTGTCCAGCAAATGCCAAAGGGCTAAGGAGTTGAAATATAGACATATGCCTATAAACTTCCTGAAGCTCAGCACAACACATGCTATCTGAACTAAGATGAGGGAATGTAGCCAGAGATGCCAAAAAAAGGTAAAGCTAACATCCAAAACAGCCTGTCCAATGGCCTCCTGCCTTCAGACTCAAAAGTAAAGACACAGCCCAGCCCCTCCTGGTCAGCAATTAGTAATGTTTGTATTCTTCAGTTCAAGGAAATGCCTACACGGTATTCCTTACTTTATGAACAGAGTTATTTTACAATTAAAACTGTAAAAATCCTCCTAATGCTATTAGGAGCATATGGCCCCCTTAATTTTTTTCAGAATACTGCTGTAATGCCATGTATTTACAGTCTGGCTATAGAAAAGAGTCTCCACACAGCTCCAACATGGATAGCTTTTCCTGATACTGGAACTGACAGTCCTTAGCACATATTTGAGGACACTCACCCTTATCTTGTCCTCTGTTTCCATGGTGGCTTGCAGTCTCCCGTTCACACTGAACACACAGAAGAGGCCATTTTCATAATATATGACACAGTGGCCTTCTCTTGAAGCTTGAATAAGTTTTGGTCTCAGGCAGTTTTCAGGACCTTGTAATCTTTCAGGACCTTCTAACGTCCTCAGTAGATCTCCATTCATAGAATGTATGAGACATGGTCCTTCTAATGAGACAGAATAAAATTCTAGTTATTGATTTACATGCTCACATAAAGACCTCATATATCAAATAATAAGTAATGACTTCTACTTAAATAATCACTACTATAATACAATATAATGGTTTTTACCATGTTTAAATGGATTGCCTATGACTTTAAGGGTGCCAGAGGGTAAGATGAACAGCTTATCCCTTAAAGACTTTGTATTAAGGTATTTTAGAGCACCTATCAAAACCAGTTAGAAACCTAACAGATTTTCTTGTGTGGATTTTCTTTTAAAACTAGTCATAGTTAATTTTGAGTGCACAAAATTAAATGTACTAAAATCTTAAAATGAGATTTTCAAAACACAAAGACACACAGAGCTAAGTGGAATCAATTTACATATGTAGGTATTCTAAAAGTGTATATTCACATATTAAGATTTTAATTCATATGTGATCCACTAAATATTTGCTTTTTAAAATATTTTGACAAATACCTGAACTGTACAAAAGCCACACAACAAGTTCACATACATAAAACAGAAACACACACAGGTGCAGACGGTGAGTATACCCAACTCTGAAAAAATGCCTCAGTGTTGGTACTTTGGAAATACTAAAGCAGAAAGATCCTAATTCCAAGAAATTTATGGTTTAGAAATAATTGTGGCCAGCAAATATGAAAATTATAAAGACTATCTATGGAATCCACACCATTCTTTATAATTTGCCTGCCAAAAGCAGGTCTTTGAGAACACAAATGGGGCACATTACAGGCTTTGCAGCCAAGCTCAAAGAGCCTGAACAGAATTACTAGCAGTGTATATATACCCTTCATCAAACAAACAATCCAGCACATTCTCTTTCTCCTGAAACTAATTTTTGCTTCCCTTTTTAAGAAGTTATCCATAACAGACACACTTCACCATCCTGGCCATCAAGAGCCGTATCCATCTGCATGCTACATGCAATTACACACTGGATAAACAAACACAAATAGCAATCAGTAGGGAAACTGATGTGGTTGCCTCTTCTTATAAATGTCTGAATAATTCTCTGTTTTAACATGTTTAAAAAGAGGTTTCAAGTTCCACAGCAACTAAAAAAAGGTTAGAAATAAAACCACCATAAATTTCATAAATTCTGCTACCAAAGGCTCTACTCCTTTTTGCATTAAGGTTATAGCTTCATGAACAGAAAGAAATGACAACAGATACCTTACCTTTTGAACCACTTATTACCAGGCCAAGCTCAGCACAAATGGCAGCACAGGTGATCTCATAGTCATGTCCTGTCAAAACAGCTCGAGGAGTTGCAAAATCACCTTCAATGAAAAAACAATAAAAGCAATCCCTGGTTACAATCTATTTCCAAAATCACTGCTTTCAATCACTGAAGCATCTCTGTTTCCTTGCTCTTTGAGTTCATGTTCCTTACAAATCATTTCAATGCTCCCTGTTTGCATATGGTAGTTCTGCACTATCTGTATAGAACAGCAGCAGTGCACTACAGGACTTCAGCCTGCACATTTACTAGCACATATTAATAGAAAAGTCAGGTGTGTAGTAAAACTAACCAAAGCTGGAGCACATATATTTGTGTTTTCCCCTCCTTTTGCTTCCCCCTCTATTTATATTTTCTAGAGGGAAAGGTCTAAGTCAACTACTAACTTTTCCTATAATAGGCATAAGTAAATGCAAATGTGACTATGACAGGTATGGAGAGAAGACACCTTCAGTGCCCAAAGATGAAGTAAAACATACAATGACTGATCTTATTTTAACCTAATAACAGTGCTGAAACATCAGCCTGAAGTCTACTCCTTTGCAAGATGTGGAGGATCACAGCCAGTATGAATTTCTGATGAGTTTGCAAAAACAAAACACCCAAACCCGACGTTAAATTACCCCTGCTCCTATTAGACATTTGCCTGCAACAAGAACAAATTCAACTGTAATATTTTTAGATTCTCTTTGTGATCAAACGTATATGAATACAATAAGAAACAAGAAATTGTACAACTCGCACGTTTAAAGGAAAAAAAAATCACTCTCCGGGTCAAGGGACACAGAAAGGGTAAGCAAATGCTATAAAGCTTTTTAAATAGTTTTATAACTCTGCTCACAGATTATTCACTGCCGTCTTCAAGAGTGCTACCATTTCATGGAAATAAAAATGTTATTTTTGTGTTACCATATAATTAGCTCATTCATAGCATTCTACAAAGTATTTAAACTCTAATGAATGTATCTTGGGCAATATTATCATGTAGTTTCAAAAAGGTTTAGATGAGTTTTTAAGCAGCAGGGAATAATTCCACTTCACGAGAAATGATGATATGTGAGATACCAACAAGGCAATAAAGCAGTGGTGAAATCAAACATTTTTTTACTTGAAAAGCAGGGGATGGTTTTGCAAAGAGACAGAGTAATAATAGGACCAAGTGACTCCACTGGTTACTAAGGTAGCGTCATTCAAATTACATTTGGGGTTTCAACTTTTCAAAAGATAAACCCAGCATAATGTCATTAGTCTGTCCATGTAGAGCCATAAGAGTGTTAGCAATAGTGATACTGGGTGTTCTTAGAAATTACTGAGCTATATTTAAGTTGGTAGATACTCAGACTCTGCATGTGTACAGCGAGAGACTCCTCTGGAAAAGAAGTGTCTGGGCTTGCATAAATAAAAGCTTAGTTTACTCTCCATATTTTACATTTTTAGTCAGACCATTTACATCACCTCCCAAAATGCCTGTGTAGCTGCCACATTCAAATAGGTTTTTAGTAAAGCTCATAATCTACAGCAGAGTCTCAAATCAAGGATTTTGACCTTTTAAAATTTAATTTATTCTGTAGTTACTATTATAATCTATAATTTATATTCACAATACAAAATCTTGAAAAGAAAATAAATCTATTTCTTCTTAGAGATAGACATGGACACTAAATATGTATGTGTGCATATATATACACACATAGGCATGGAAGTTATCACCATTTTAAATCTGAAAATGCTTTGGAGCAACTTGCTGGATTGTTCCTAATCTCTTAATAAATTATCATTAAAAGCTATTGCTTTTGTTTTGTATAATGTTTGAAAAAGCACACTCAAACCCAGGAAGTATGGCAGACAGTTCACGAGCAAAGGAAAAACTCCCAACAAATTAGAAGCATAAGGGTAGACTTAATGACCTTTAGGTACTTCTCAGGTGGCTGATCCTACAAACAATCACAAACCTTTTAGAGCAAACTTGCTCTATTGAACTTTCCTCCCCCAAACATGGGGCAGGCACCTTGGATGATTCACAAATGAACACTACGTAGCCAAGCCACAAATTTGCAGTTTTAGGGGGAAAGGTAACAGCAACCATAACAGTCTTCCTATCTAGTAACAATTTAATGTTGCTGATTCAATTCTTTCTCCCTGCTGTCCCCAAGCCATAAAAGGAGGCAGCTTCGTGTATTTAAAGGTCTTGTTAGTTTGGTTTCTTTTAAATGAGCTGCCTATGTAAGCAAAATTTTAGAATTCTGGTTTTATTGCTTTATTTTGCTTTCAGAAATTACATTAACACATACTCACACAGACCAGCAAGGAATTAATCTAATTATACACTACACATTAAACGTTTGAAGTCAGAGAAGTTTTAAATATACAACGTTGCAGTGGAGGTAATGAATGTAAGATGTTGGAGCTAGAAGGACTTATGAGAAGCAATGTCTGAATGAATTATTAGGAAGGACAGATAAACAAAATCCTCAAAGTAAACTTATTGCTTACAGCAACTACATCATTATAAGCTTTACCTGCGTGAAGCTGCCAGTAACTACACACTTAAAATGTAGGAGAAAAGATTCTTAAAACAAGAAGTAGAAACTGAGTATATATATTTATCACAGTTCACAGAAATTAAAATTACCTAAGTAACACTCACAGTCTTTTCAGAATTTGGACTTGACTTCAAACATAAGAGAGTATAAATCTACAGGTGGCAGGATCAGTATTTCATAAATTGTATCAATCGTTTACTGACCTATATTTGTACTAAAGAAACACTTTAATTAAAACAAACAAACAAAAAAGGAAGAAATCTGAATAGTAACTTTGAAGAACTTAGGACCTGAATAGATACTGTAAAAGAGGAATCTTGTGAAAAGTCAGGCTGACTCCTTTGATAAGAATGTCAAGTATTTAGGGGTTTCCAAGCCTCTGATTTTCCAAATAATGGGGTCAACTTAAAAGCTGGTCATAGAGCAGAACAGATTTCTTTAAAAGCTTTTAAACTGTTATTGCTTCAGAAGATTGTCATGGTTTTCAATAATGCAAAGAGAAAATTTTATTTTGTTGCTGGTTTAAGGGGCACCACTTCAAACTTTTCTAAATTGTTTTCGGGGAACCGACTTGCAGACCCTTTGAAAAGCTGGGGAAGTGACTTCAAAGGGAAAGGAGTCTTTGTCCACTAAGCAGGTTTACGACCACTGATGCAAACCCTAACTAAGAACTGAAAAGAATACTCAGTGAATCTTTATGGAGATCCTTAAGGAAGATGAACAAGTCAAATGAAATTAAAGATAGTTCAAATCCTAGCACTAATAACCAAGACACAATAGTTTTACAGATGTTCTTTTCTAAGCACAGGATATAATAATATCCTTAGTCTATACCATCACTGGGTTGCTACTTGAAGTTGAATGCTGTAAGATTCTTAATGCCACATTCACATTGTAACAAACATTGTCAATGATTTATTTAAGTGTGTATGTAAAGTTGTTTTCCAGTAATGGGCAGAGTATTTTGCCTTTGCAGCAACCACTCAGATTATTTCAAAAGAACTCTCCTACATTCCAATAAATAATTTCTGCAAAGCTGTTTTCCCACAGAAAATAACATAAAATATCACCCTTACTTAAGTGACTAAAGCACATTTTAAATCATGAAATTCAAGCTTCAGAAGATAAAAGAAGAGCACATGATATCATGTCAGCCTACAGTGATATATCAGTGAAAAAATGTTAGGCGTTTGGAAACTACGTTAAAAAAGGAACAGTGGGATTACAGCAAAGTCAAAACTTTTTTCTAGTTTAATGACATCCAGAAGAAGATACGCCTTACTGGATAACAAGAAATTGGTTTGTATTGCTGGGTCTCTCTCTGCTATTCTTTTCCAGCTTCGGTGATGCTACAATACAAAGCAGGATCATGACACGTGAAATCCATCCATAAATTCCTAAAATGTCCGCTTTCTTTATTTTCAGCACTAAGCTGTAAGAGCTGAGACAAATGCAAGAACTCATTTGAAAAAAAAGATATCCCCCTAGAAAGAAATCAAACTAAGACTGACTGGTAAACTTACCTCACAGTTAAATACAAGATACTCTTCCTACTGTTTATGAGAGAGATAATATTCTGCAACACATTAAAATATAAAATATTTGGCTCTGCTCCTTTTTACGTTTTATACTGAGAAGACAGTTAATTATGAAAAGTCAAAGAGAGCCAAGCAGCCATTTCTAAATTACTATTCTATGACTGCAGAGGCTGTGGAACATTTTAAACGGCAAATTAATTATGTGATTTTATGTCAATATAAAATCCAAAGTAAATGAAGCATCAGTTAATCTATCTTTTTACCTTCTTCTTGCAAAAGTAAGTGATTATTTTCTCAGAATGATGTATTAACCAAAACAAATTACACATGTAAGAGAAGTTTTCTAAAATTAATTTTTAAATTTTCCCAATTTTGTAGTTGCTTCCAATGATAAAAATTGAGGAAAACAATAAAAGCTTTGAAATAAACCTGAGAAGTACAAATGTACCTACAAAAGTGTTTTCAGCAAAATGTAAGTAAATCAAGAAAACCAATTTGCTACTAGGCTTCTATATGGATTATATAGCAAATTTCAGAGTTTAATTACAAAACAATAACTGTTCAATATTATATAAAGTCTGTGTATTAATATTATTTACAGATCACAAACAGACAACATTTAAATAACAACCAACTGGTTAGAACCCCACTTCACTGGCACAGAAAGTTATCTGATGGACTGAGATCTTACTCAAGTGATACCATACCATATTACTGAAATATTCTTAAAACTTCAGTTTGAATAAGCTTTCCTTTGTAAATATGCATTTTTATGTAACAATGTAATATTTTCATATTATATAGGAACTTCATTGTTGTCTGGTTCTTCACATGACACTCCATCAGCATTTCCTCTTTATTCCTTCAAACTACTTCCCATCTGTTCAGACTTATTTTACCCCAAAAAGTACAACCTTATGCCTAGATGCAAGTTTTGG
Organism: Pipra filicauda; assembly: GCF_003945595.2. Classification (NCBI taxonomy): domain Eukaryota; kingdom Metazoa; phylum Chordata; class Aves; order Passeriformes; family Pipridae; genus Pipra; species Pipra filicauda. The sequence continues at coordinate 1,998,660 of NW_024105087.1, read as the reverse complement.
TTTTGCAAAAAATACTTCAACTATGTATTTTCTGAAAAAGGAATATCTTTGAAAAACGTATCATTCTATCCTGAAGCAAAATCAAAACATGTAAAACACAGGAAGTGCTATAGTGCTGATATGTTTGTTCAGTAAGGTTAAAATATACTAGATTTATCCTGCAGAGTTTGTTTCAGCCAATGTAACACAGAGAGGGTTAATGTACTTCCCACAGTCACACTGTGCAACAAGTGACTCACATTTGTTCAGTACTAATGAAAGATTTTACATACACGTTGTGTCACGAAAAGAGGTTCACTGTGTTCCAAAAATAAACACAATAAAGAAAAAGATGTAACAGGCCTTCATGAATTGCCTATTACAATTCAGATTTCAAAAGTCAATAATCCCCAGTCTCTTAATTCCTACACCATGTGCAATGCAAAGCTTTCTGGAATGATTTCACTCTTACTGGGGAGTCATCTGCTGCAAGTCCTGGGAGTCATTCAGCAGGACTCCTCCCAATGAACACCAGCTTTTTGAAGCCCCCAGAAAGTATCTGCAGGTGAATATTCAGGGTCAGTGTACACTAATAATTTAATATTTGCACCATCCCAACTTCATAAACTGTTACTTCAATGTCAGCTTTGAAGTTTTAGAACACTGTCATTTTTGTCTGACAATGTTCTAAAACAGGTTTGTGAAAGGGCTTCTTTTGTTTATGCTAAAAAAACAAAAATCTATTTTCTTCATATTTCTGTCTTTTGGTTTATAGTTATCATTACCTAGTGAGTTCAAGGAAAAAAAGACAAAAAAATAAAGATAAAAGGAAAAAACTCATCAAGCAATTATTTCAGTCAGAAATAGCAGCTACTGAGAAATTGTTTCTAGATAAAAGTCATCTTACCTCTAGCTGAAACACATATATTATTTCATCTCAGAAAATAATCTGAGATGAGAGGTTTTGTATGAGAATTCCATTCAAGTTGGCAGTTTTTGATTACTTCCCCTCCTATTAAAACACTACATTAAAATAACAAAGTCCATGCTTTAGCTATTTGATTGTTTCTACAAAGTTAATTTCAAACCAGTGCACCAGTGTTATATTGTACTAGATAGATGCTTACCACCATTACTTTTCAATGTAACTGGGAGTGCTGATTGCATACAACAAGCTCAGAGCATACATAAATTAGCTGTCTTTTTACAAGTAACTCTCTTAAACCAGATATTTTTCAACAAAGAAGGCCATAATTCTAATCACATATAGCATTCTTGCACTAAGCAGATTAATGCTCATCTCTGTGATGCTAGTGTTAATAGAATTTAGATCCAGAAACACTTAAAAGTAATTTCTTACTCAAGTAGGGATTATTTTATTGACCAAATAAATTTTACAACATTTACAATGGTAATTTTATTCTAGACTTTAAATTATTATATCTTCTAGATTACTCTGTTCTGTCTTACATGGTATAGACTTTGAACTGAATGGTTATTTTTCTCAGCAACCAAATAAGGTAAATAAATGTGATGTATTAGTAAAGCATCCCACAACTATGCATATGGTTCACATGAAGGCTGCGTTCATTTACCATATGAATATAATTCCTTTTACCACATCAACCATTAGTTACAGGTTGTAAATATAGCATTGTTTTTTCCTGGAACTCAAAGGTCTGCATTACATCATGAAGCACTAAATATCCTTATCCTTCTGGGGAATTTCATACATCTAGTTTTAGTAACACCTGAAGCTCGATGCTGCCAACAAAGCAGAATCTGAACTCCTTCTCTGTTTCCAGTCTCAAAATACACTTCCTTCACTTGCATCCGGACTGTGCCTCAAAACTTGCTCTACAAATGCTACTTGCAATTACTTACTCTGATTGACAAATCCTGAAACACAATCTCTCTTAGCCAGTTAAAACTTGGATGACACAGACGCTGCACTTAACATTGTAGGACCTACTTTTAGCCAAACCAAGTATTTATGGCACACAAACTTACATGCTCATCAGGATCAAGTCACTGTGACTATTTAACTGCTCCCCAAACCATCAGTAAAGGCTATGGCAAGCTTTTTTCAATGAAGACCTTGTCCTCATAGGTATCTGTGACATGACTTCCTTGGCATAATACAAATAAAAAATTATATTGCTTATGCAGCATTACTGCAGATTTCCATATATCCCAGAATTAATCCACCTGTTATACCTCATCTTTTTTTAGTTTGAATATGTGGAGGCTAGAACCATCATTTATTTGTGATTTATAGAGTACTCGGAAGAATGAGGCCTCAAACTCTTTGAGGTATCAATGTGTTACAGCTTAAAGAAGAAATGACAGTGACCTTTTGTAGCTGTAGAATTTAAGGCTCTGTTCTAGACTCATGAAGATTGCCCCAGTACTTGCTGCAGTGGCTGCAATGGTGTCCCATGAAAATACAGGAAACTATAAGACCAGTTACAGCATCAGGGTCTCTGTCCACTAAACTTTCATGACTGAACATCAAATAATGCAATAACTGTTAGGTAAAAGAATATTTAGTGGTTGCTACTCCTCTTCAAAAACATGTTACAGATATTTTCTAAGCCTTGTGGATCTTCTCTATGATATAATTTTACTGAATTTGACTTACAACACAAATAGAAAAATTTAATAGTGTGCTTAATAAAGCTCCAGTAAAAAGAAAAAAGTATTCCCATTTCTTTTTACAGTCCCACTTAACAAAGCACTCCTGACCTATTTCTGTTTCAGTTCATACACTTGAACTTAAATTCACATTGTATTTTCTCATTACAATTTTAATAAAAAGGATAAAAATTATACTGAAGATTAAATCCTTTCTCTTCTTTTTGCACCAAATATGTGGATAGATATTTCCAAATATGTGGATAGATATTAATTTTTAATATTTTACTAGGCAGCGCTTAGGAAACCAAAATCATCTTCAACTGGATGCCAGCAGATGGTGCTGAAGGACTCTTGCTTTAGATATAACATCTTGCTACTGTCCAGCCATTTTTGGGAAACAAAGAATATCTGTTACATCTGCAGTTAAACAATACTAAAATAACATTGAATTATTTACTGGTCTTTTTTTTTGAAGAAGAAGGGCTAACACAATAATACAATGTGTTCAGGGTAAAAAGCAAAAGCGCTATTGAGCACCCAAAGGAGCATGTGCAGACTGTTCTTAAACTCTCAGTGCTGGACTATCATAAAGCAACACTTCTTTCTTACCAGGCTGACCCCAGTGAACAGCAACTGTCGTCTTCATAGCTGCAGTGACTCCAAATATATTTTAGTATTTTGAGGCTCTGCAAATTTTTAGCTATTCTGGTAGACCACCATTTGATAGAAAATAACAGTAATAGCACAATTTCCATTACTAACATGATTACTCATTTATGGACACTTTTGATACTCCTACTACTTAACATGATAAATGCAAAATGGAATGTTAACAGGTAAGCTTTTTACAACTACTTCCCAATTAATTTTTTTAAGAAAAGAAGCTGTTAGGCAAATTACTTCCTTTTTTTTTTTTTTATAATCATTAGAATTCTAAATACATTTTTATGTCATAAACATTCTTTAGAAATGTGGAACCTTATCTTATCTATTATCATTGGTTTTGAAACTGAAAATAGAAGTCCAGAAACTTGGGAATCAAGATGCAGGTTGAATCAAGATGAGGACAAGGGAAGAAGGCAAAGAGGGTTTTTTTGCTGCTAAGTTAACAGCAGACATATGACCTGCTTGAAATCAGTGTGACTGTTCACTGCACACAGAGGTAAACACATATGCAAATGTTCATAGAATTCAAGTTTACAGGATTAGTGGGTCTGAGCACAAAGAAATTATTATCCATGACATTATTCTTCAATCAACCAACACAAAGATGCTCATCAGGTATTATCCCCTCTAACAATTAATTAGGAAGCACTCACTCATAAAAAGTTTGAATTTTCAAACTGAAAAATGTGTGTAGCAGTTGATGAAATATAGATATTTTATCTTTTGCTATGATTACTAATACAATAAAAACTAACGGTTTCTCTAGTCTCAAACTATAGCTTTAATGTTAATGTCAATTGATAAAAAGTCTTGCAGGTATTCAACATTTATTTAGGAATTCTAGCTGTAAAAAAAAAAAAATCAAACAAAAACCAGTTTCTTTTAAAAGTAGCTTGGGTAGTAGCAAGACTTCTTCTGCAAGACAACTGGTGTATAAATTTTGAGTCTTTTGGGAGATTTCATATTTTAAAATTGAAAAGATTATGCATTTTTAAAATTTACATCTGTGGAAGTTATTCTACATTTTATCAATAGCACAAGTGTTCAATGAATCTTCTCGAATCTCAGTTAAATACAGTAATTTTGGGGTTTTTTTTTAACTATGAAATCACATGCTTACATTCACATGTGTCTTGCTACACAGCTCCACTACTAAAACCATTTATCTAACACACTTCAGAATACCTGAATATAGTACCCTGTAAAGAATATAAAGCTGTGCAACGAAAGCACCCCCTTAATCCTCGTGATGCAAATGTGATACATACAGAGAGTAACATTTTCTAGTTTTATGGGCTAACATAAAAGAGGTAATATAATTTGTTTTATTCACATATGTGTGGAAGATCAATGCAATAACTCAGAAGAGATCCCATTAGTATTAGCAGTAGTGATACAGTTACACAGACTCTACATTTCCCTAGCACTGAATACTTTTATCAGTCAAGACTTAATTTCCTTGGGCAAATCAAATTTCTAAATTAAAACTATTTTTGTTTTTCAAAATAGGAGAAGTAATAAATAATTATGAACACATCTGTAGATATTTTGAAAGCAACAGAATTATCTCTTCATTTCCTATGAATGAAGAGCAAGAATCGCAGAAAAGCACTTTATCTTCCACTACACTATGGAAATACATACCATTATTTAAGCACAAACCATTTTATAAGCATAAACAACATTAAGACAATTAAATTCACCAGTGTAAACCTCCCCTCCAAGAAAGTACCTCCCAACAAAATAACTACAGTGAAATGCCAAAAACCTTGAAGACACAGATTTACATTTGCTAATACAATTGGCCTCTCCCTAAACTGTGTAGGTGAGGGATCATTAAGGAAGACTGGAGAAAATGGGATATTGCAACTAGAAGGGCATTTGTTGGTAAAGGAATCCAACAAGTATGTGTGTAGCAAGCAATCTGGTGACAATTTTTCATATTTCAACAACAGCTAGAGATGACCTTCGAGATATGATTATAACCAATGTAGCAAAACAGATAAAAAAAAACATGGTGAAAAGAATTTATATGAATGGGAAGATATGAGAATTTTCAATATGCTTTATAAGGGAGAGATCAAGGACAAGAAGATAATTTTTTGAAGTACTTTGGGAAGACAGGTTTCAATACATACAGAACATCGTTCTGTAAGATCTCATGGGAGGTTAAGGCTAGAGAAAAACAAAAGAAAAGGTAATAAGGATACAAGTGAAAACTGCTTCAGAGCAGCACAGGGATAGGACACACAAGAAGACACCAGCTGGCACAACTCAAAGTTCTCCAGTGACTGTAACATGGGAAAGTCAGGCAGAAAGATCAAAATAAATGAGGTTTTTCTGAAACAGTGTAAGCAACAAGGTATGAGCAAGCAGAGACAAAAGCAGGAGAGCCACACATCGATGAGATGCAACTAACAGGGACATCAGGAATAACAGTCATTCTATAAACAAAAATATGCCAAGTTTTCATGAGAAGTTGGTCTGTTATTAAGAGCAAGCAATACCAATAGATGATGCCACGCATTTAAAAATACTGCAGTGAAAGTCTTGAATAGGAAGGTCAACTGGAGTCAGACAGCAAACACATGTGAAACCAGCAATGAAAACTGTTGTCTCAATCAAAGAATACCTAAATGACAAAAATGTTTGGAATTCAATTGGCCTGATAATAGTGCTCTGAAGGTAATGGGAAAATGAAGCTACATAATTCCAGAGTTGAAACTATTGTTTTGTGGATATTGGGTGAGGTTCTGCAAGACTAAAAAAAGTCTTCCTGTTTCTTAAGCAAGAAAGAAAAAGAGGAAAAATTAAGACAGTTTTAAGTCTGTTTAACCCCAACAAACAGAAAAAAATACTGGCAGAACATTTATATTTTTATATACACACACACAATTTCCTAGAAGAAAACAAGGAGATGAGTAACAGCTGATTTGGATTTAAAAGGCTGCTGGAGCTGTACCAGGTCTGCTGGAGGTCTCCTGGGAGGCCAGTCAGTTGACGGGGGGTCGGTACCCAGCCCATCCACGAGGGATTTTAACAACTGCTGGGAGCGCCAGTGACCCAGAGCATGGCGAACAGGAGAGGGCAAACGGGCTTTTTGACGTGGTGCTTTTTGACGTGGCACTTTTTGATGGATTACAACTACAGCTACAAAGAAAAAAAGAAGGGTAGTTGTAGTCGGTGACTCCTTTCTGAGGGGAACTGAGAGCCCTGTATGTCGACCGGACCCATCCCACAGGGAGGTCTGCTGCCTTCCCGGGGCCTAGATGAGGGATATTAGTAGGAGACTCCCTGAGATCATTTGGCCCTCAGATTATTATCCACTGTTGGTAGTCCAGGCCAGTAGTGATGACATTAATGGAAGAAGTACCAGGGCAATTTAAAATGATTTCAAGGCACTGGGTCGATTAGTTAATGGGACAGGAGCACAAGTGGTTGTTCGCCTCAGTTCCTGCAGTAGCAGGGATGAATGAGGAGAGGAGTAGGAAAATCCATTGTATCAATAGGTGGCTAAAGGATTGGTGACACCAGCGAAAATTTGGGTTTTTTGACCATGGGGGCAAATTCCATGGTACCTAGTCTCTTCAAATCAGATGGGCTTCATCTATCTAGGAAGGGCAAAAGGACTTTAGCCCATAAGTTGGCAGGGTTGATCAGGAGGGCTTTAAACTAGGTTTGAAGGGGGAAGGGATTGAAACCAGACTCTCCAGAGATGAAAGCCCGAGTTAAGGGTGAAATCAGTAGCCCAACTGAAGTGCATGTACACCAATGCACACAGCGTGGGTAACAAACAAGAGGAGCTGGAAGCCATCATGAAGCAGGAAAGCTGTGATGTAGTCGCCATCACGGAAACGTGGTGGGATGACTCACATGACTGGAGTGCTGCCATGGGTGGCTACAAGTTCTTCAGAAGGGACAGGCAAGGTAGGAGGGGTGGCTCTATATGTTAGAGAGTCTCTTGACTCTGTGGACCTTGAAGTCAGTAACAATAAGGTTGAGTGCCTGTGGATCAAAATCAGGGAGAAGGCCAACAAGGCTGACATCCTGGTGGGAGTCTGTTACAGATCACCCAACCAGGATGATGAGGGCGATGAATTATTCTACAAGCTGCTGGTAGATGTCTCAAAATCATCAGCCCTTGTTCTTGTGGGTGACCTGCCGAATGACTGCTGGAAATTCAGCAGAGAAGAGGCAGTCTAGGAGATTCCTAGAGCGTATAGAGGATAATTTCCTGCTCTAGCTGGTAAATGAGCCCACCAAGGGTGGGGCCCTGCTAGACCTTCTGTTCTCAGAGAGGGGCTGGTGGGAGATGTGGTGGTCGGAGGCCGTCTGGGGCACAGTGACCATGAAATAACAGAGTTTTCAATACTCAGGGATGCAAGGAGGGCCATCAATAAAACCTCTATGCTGGACCTCCAGAGGGCAGATTTCGGCTGATTCAGAAGACTAGTTCAGAGTGTAACCTGGGAAACAACCCTTGAAAACAAAGGGGTCCAGGAGGGATGGACATGCTTCAAGAATGAAGTCTTGAAAGCACAGGAGCAGGCTGTCCCAGTCTGCCAAAAGGCAAGCTGGTGGGGCAGACAACCAGTCTGGCTGAACAGAGAGATTTTGAAGGAAATTAGGGTAAAAAAGAGAGCTTACTGATTCCGGAAAAAAGGGTTGGCTACTCAGGAAGAATTTAGGAATATAGTTAGGTCTTGCAGAAAGAAAATTAGAGAGACAAAGGCACAATTTGAGCTCAATCTTGCCACTTTTGTGAAGGATAACAAAAAATTCTTCTACAGATACATCAATAGCAACAGGAGGGACAAGGAAAACCTCCATTATTTATTGGACATGGGTGGGAACACAGTTATCAAAGATGAGGAAAAGGCTGAGGTATTTAACACACCTTCTTTACCTCAGTTTTCAACAGTAAGACAGGTTGTCCTGAGGACAGCTGGCTTCTGGAGCTTGTAGAAAGAGATAAGAATCTGAATACCCCCCTATAATCCAAGAGGAAACAGTTAGTGACGTGCTGAGCCACTTGGATCCCCACAAGTCTATGGGACTAGATGGGATCCACCCAAGAGTGATGAGGGAGCTGGTGGAAGAGCTTGCCAAGCCGCTCTCCATCATCTACCGACAGTCCTGGCTCACTGGGGAGGTCCCAGATGACTGGAAGTTGGTGAATGTCACACCCATCCATTAAAAGGGCCAGAAGGAGGACCTGGGAAACTACAGGCCCATCAGCCTGACCTCAGTGCCTGGCAAGGTTGTGGAGCAGGTCATCCTCAGTGCAATCACACAGCACCTACAGGATGGACAAGGGATCAGACCCAGCCAGCACAGCTTTAGGAAGGGCAGGTCCTGTCTGACCAACCTGATCTCCTTTTATGATCAGGTGACCCACCTGGTGGATGAGGGGAAGGCTGTGGATGTGTCTACCTGGACTTCAGCAAAGCCTTTGACACCGTCTCCCACAGCATCCTCCTGAAAAAGCTACAGCCCATGGCTTGGACAGGGGCACTCTGTGCTGGGTTAAGAACTGGCTGGAGGGCCGGGCCCAGAGAGTGGTGGGGAACGGTGCTGCATCCAGTTGGCAGCCGGTCACTAGTGGTGTCCCCCAGGGATCAGTGTTGGGCCCAGTTCTGTTTAATATCTTCACTGAAGATGTGGATGAGGGGATTGAGTGTACCATTAGCAAATTTGCAGATGACACTAAGCTGGGGGGGAGGAGTGTCAATCAGCTGGAAGGCAGGAGGGCTCTGCAGAGAGACCTGGACAGGGTGGAGAGTTGGGCTGATTCCAACGGGATGAGGTTCAACAAGGCCAAGTGCCGGGTCCTGCACTTTGGCCACAACAACCCCCTGCAGTGCTACAGGCTGGGAACAGAGTGGCTGGAGAGAAGTCATGAAGAAAGGGACCTGAAGTTTGGATTGACAGGAAGCTGAACAGGAGCCAGCAGTGTGCCCAGGTGGCCAAGAAGGCCAATGGCATCCTGGCCTGGATCAGGAACAGTGTGACCAGCAGGACCAGGGAAGTGACTGTCCCCCTGTACTCAGTGCTGGTGAGGCCACACCTGGAGTGCTGTGTCCAGTTCTGGGCCCCTCAGTTCAGGAAGGATATTGAGGTGCTGGAGTGGATCCAGAGAAGAGCAATGAGGCTGGTGAAGGGACTTGAGCACAAGTCCTATGAGGAGAGGCTGAGGGAGCTGGGGTTGTTCAGCCTGGAGAAGAGAAGGCTCAGGGGAGACCTCATCACTCTCTACAACTCCCTGAAAGGAGGTTGTAGCCAGATGGGGGTTGGTCTCTTCTCCCAGGCAACCAGCAGCAGGACAAGAGGGCATGGTCTTAAGCTCTTCCAGGGAAGGTTTAGGTTAGTTATTAGGAAGAAATTCTTTACAGAAGGGGTAATCAGGCATTGGAATGGGCTGCCCAGGGAAGTGGTGGATTCTCCACCCCTGGAGGTTTTTAAGATGAGACTGGATGTGGAACTTAGTGCCATGGTCTAGTAACCACAATGGTAGTGGATCAAGGGTTGGACTTGATCTCAGAGGTCCCTTCTAACTTGGCTGATTCTATGGTTCTGTGATGATTCTATGTTCTGAACAAATCATGTCAAAGTGATTTTTTTCTTGCAATGGCCAAGTAACAAGACATGTATTCAGGAAGACATCATATATTTTTACTTTAGTAAGAACGCTAGCACTGTTCCACATGAGTAATTTCTCAAAGAAAATAGGGAAGCAGACATTCAGAAGATGCTATTATACATTGGAAAGCTATATTCAGAAAGTTATTCACTGTCAAAATGGTAAATGTATTGATGGGCATTCCTGAACTGTGTACTAGCTAATATTTTCTTTAATGACCAATCTGATAGAATAAGACTGCAAAATATATTTGCAAACATGAGTCGCTGAAGGCTGGAGGATTCCAAATAAGTTTAACAGACTGGAGAAACAGTCTAAAAAGAATACAATTCAGAAAGTTTAAAGACAAGATTCCACAGCTAAACTACAAAGAGAAGGAGAAACAAGTGAGTAGATGGTGGCTCTTCAGAAAACACTGAAATTCATACTGGCTCATACACTTCAAACTATCAACACTGTCATGCTGTTTCGAAACAAACATGGTCTGTAAAACAGGTTGTTTTCTACTTATTACTGGAAAGCCTTCAACTGCATTCCTGGGTCTACTTTGAGGAAGACAGTCAACTGAAGAAAGGAACACCAAAAAAAATCTGATGTCTGGAAAAACACAACTTACGGCAAAAGACAAAGAATTGAGTTATTAAAGTTGGAGGCAAAGAATTGCAGGTCATAGCAATCCAAATAACCGGAGATTGTTGCAAGAAGGAAATAATCTGTTCTCTACACAAACAAAAAGCAGATAAAAGATGACAGAATGCAACTGCTGCAAAAAGAAAACTGGATACTAGGCTTGAAAAAGTCTGCTAAGGACAGGGCTTCTAAGGCTCCAAAATGTATTTGTTGAAGTTTTTAAGAGAAGATTGGACAAACATCAGTGGAGAATGCTTTTGGCGTAGTTAAGCCTTCTTTGGGAAAAGAGAATAGATCAGGTGACTAAAGCTCATGCCCGCCCTGCTTCCTATGGTTTTGTGATTACAAAGGAAAATGCAATCCCTCAACCTAGGAAATGGTCAAACACTAGGAGTTGCCACTTGATCTTCAAAGCGAAAGTGGGATCTGAAAGTGATGCACACCATTTGTATGCAAATGAATCCTCTCATCTCTTTTCTCCAGCCATCACACAGTTCCTCCTCCCACCCCACACTTCTCGCCTCCCCTCCATCTCCACCACATTATGCTGGGGAAGCAAAAAACGTGGCCCTCTCCCAGGAACCCGTACACACTCTACCACACACGTCCTGGTGCATAATGTCACATCCCCAAGTGCTACCTTGGAGCCTCTAACTATGCAAAAACCAACTTCGTGACACAGATCACACATGGGCTTCAAGGAGTACCAAGGAGAGGGTTACATCCTCTCCCTCCTACCTCCTCCATCTGCCCAAAGCAAGCCACATGCCAAGGAGAAAAAGAAAAGCCCCTTATGCTATGCAAAGTGATTTTACATCTCCACAGTAAATTATGCTAATTAATGTGAACGCAAAACGGCTCAGGGCTATTCTAAAGGATACAACTACTTCAGATCTGCTGCTCTGTTCTGAATTATTCCAAGGCTTGGTCAGAAATTGTCCACAGAAACATTTCTGCATTAGAAAAAGCCTGTGCTCCAAAGTGAAGTACTGCCACACTTTTACATTTTCAAAACCAATTAATTTAGAAAGAAAAAAAACTCTATACATTTGATCAAAGAGCATGATGAAATATTTTTTGAATTTCAGGTTTTAATTTGAGAAGGAAAAAATGACTTAACCTAAATGTAATCAAGCTGTTTTGTGAAGAATAAAAATAGTTTCCAGCAGATGTGTCCCACACAGAAATTTCATATCTTTGAGATTTAAATTTGTCAGATTTGTTTTACGTTGATCAATGCATTCTAGAGTTATCAAGGAGAAACTAAATAGACAGTGACACTGCATAGGTGTAATTTAAGAAATCAGCCTCAAAGTTAAAAATTAAAGAACATAAATAATTAATATTTCAATAACATATTTCTTCTGTTAAATCAAAAATGTAAGGAATTTTTCCATACAGCCCAGTTAGCCAGAAAATTGTCCTTGATAAAGAATATCAAACCAAATACTTATTTATCAAAGTGCTATAGCCCACCTGGCTTGTCAGTTTGAGTTAAGTATCATTCCAAAACATGAATATACTCAGCCAGAAATCCAGAATTCAGTGCTTTGTAAAGTAAGGAAACCAGATAAATGAACCTAAATAAAATATATCTGGTGGACTAATGGGTGCCTAATGGTATAGTATTTAGGGTAGATAGATCATACCAGCCTGCTGACTGATGTATATCAGAGGCAATAGGTACTATGAAAAGAGGAAATACACGCTCCAGTTCTAAATTATTTCTGTTAAAATTGCTCTGGCATCATGATTTGGCAGAGTGCCATTGGATGCATGTTGCTGTAAAGTCATTTTAAGATGGAAATTAGAGATAATTAAACAGAGAAAAAAATAGAAAAGAAGTATCAACTGTGAGAGTATCTAAAATTCCAATGAGTAGTTCTCATTGAAAGCACAAGTAAACTGTATTTAGAGGTAAAAAAAGCTTCAAATACAGAAACACATTAGACCAGTTAGATATCTAACATCCCACAAATGGATAGAGGTTACAGTTGCAGTAACAGGGCTCAAAACCCAACAAGTGTGCTGGTTCCTTCCATTTCTAACAAAATCAGAACTAAGCAGAAACAGCTCTTTTTATTTGTCTTTTCAAAAAAATTTTGACTGAACAGAGAAGCCTACAGACAGCAATTTCTGGTAAAAATTAAACACCCCAGATTAGCATCTCTTTGAAGCAGAATCTGTCTTTTACTATACCCATGTCTAAGCCTATGTATAGTGCCATGAGATTCCAACTCATAACAAAGGCTTCCAGCACACTATATCACAAAAAACCCTACATAATGGCAACTAGTAAACACAGGAGCCATTGCAAGTCCCTAAAAGTACCAGTTTAGTAGAACTGCAAACAAAGAGACTTACCAGGTAGCTACTGTTTGATTTTAAACAGCAGTTATAATAGCCTAGTATTAACTTTGAAAACTGCAAAATTTTGTTAGAAATTTGCATTCAAATTATCAATAGAATTTAACAAAATCTACCTATTTGAGTCAGATACTAGGTACAAAATTTCAGCACGTGATCTGTTAAGGTCATAAAGGAGCCCATAACCTCAAGGTCTTGTTCAGACAGGAGGCAAGCCTGGGAATTGTGCAACAAGTCCAACTTCTCAGGGCAAGCCTGGGAATCTGCAAAGATGGGCTGCACTCATAGGCCTTGAAAACACAGTAAGGAGACAACTGTTCATTGCTTCACACCAGTGCAATATTCAGGATTTTCTCCTCAAAAGGGCAGTTTTGTTCTTCAGGCAAGAACAGCTTGACTGTCAAGCTCTTAAGTTCCCTGCACCGACTCTTTGGAGTTTCCAAGTTTACAAGCACTGCAAAAATAGTGCAGAGTTTGCATTTTCTTTAAATTGAGAGATTGCAAAATACATATGAAGGATTCACAGAGACTTTGTCCCTCGACCAAAGCCACATTTTATGTAGAGATGCTCAGAAAATTCTGCTATCTACTTCCCAGAAAAACTCCCATCTCTTGAACCAGGCTGCTTAGGAGGATAATAGGGATAGTTCGCTCACATCCTCTGCCTTAAGATTCTGCAACTGCATGAACTGAGCTGTATCTTATTCAATTTTTGAAGAGTTTTCCCAGTCAACATGAAATAATTTTCAAGTTAAATGCAGATATTCATCCTGATATTAATTAGTTGTGCTTCGTCAAAGTAGTTCAAAGGATGCAATTTCAGTCAAACCACCTCTGTGTTTCAAATTCAAATAACTCCAGCTGAGTAGCAGATTGAATACGGAACACATAACTTTACCAAATCAATTAATTTGGAAGATGTCAGATCCTGTTTAAATTATATGAAATTGTATGCCAGCTGTAACTGCAATATATGACAGATCTACTACCACTTCTTGTTTTCCAGATGTCCATTTTGTTCTCTGCATACAGCAGGTATGTTTTCACTAGTATTTAAGCAGGGTCAGAGAAGACCTTAACTGAATGGCAGAAAATCTAACAAACACACTTTTTTAAGGCAGAATATACTGTTTCTCACCCCTTCTATTCAAGGCATTTTATTTTTGGCTGAACATGACCTCTGTTTGGCTATGATGTGCCCCTATATTTATGTATGTAAGCTCTCACAAGCTGTCTTGAAAGCCTCTCACTCCTGTGAGAGATCAAATTATTTGGCAAGTACAAGGTGAGTTTGGGTGGGGAGGGGTTAAAACTGATTTAGGTTGCAGCAGCTGACTTATTAGTCTGGTTATACAGTATGAGCCCTGTTATGAGCCCTGCTGCTTGCACTGGAACCAGTTAAAGTGCCTGCTATGTAAGAGCAAGGATTAGGCATGCAGCACCCTACCAAAGTGTTAAACTAAAAAAGTTTTAAGCTTGCTTCTTTAATATGCCCCATGTGTCCCCCTTCTTTCACCTAAGTGTCCTGCTCAGGCTGTTACACATCTTGTTAGAATGACATTACTCCAAGTTAAAATTCACTGTCCACGTAACTCTATTGATAGCCAAGGGTGATTTTAAACAGCAGATGAAACCACTGTAGAACTTACAGGCATAAGATTACAGCTGCATGCACTGGACTGATGTACAGTATTTTTTGTTCTAAACAACTCAAATGCAGATACTTAATGAAACTGTATTGTCGTGAGAAAAAATATTTACTCAGACTGAATAAGAAATATAAAAAATGAGTTCCCTTCTCTCACTCTTGGAGCCACTCCTTCCCAATTGAATGAATGACAAGAAGAAATGTATTTGTAATGTTCAGTATCCTATAACTTTAAAAAATAGTTCTACTTACGCTGCAAAGCAAACACTGTTTACCCTCAATTCTTTTAACTAGAGCTCGTCACAACTACAAAAAAAAGAAGCACTGTACTTTGACACCATTGTTACTTAAAATTTTGTCCTGCAAAGTGTTCATTCAAGCTATTTTGAGACAAAATCCTTATAAAACAGGTTTTCTTGGTTTTGCTTACCTCTTGGATTATCACCAATGATGTTGGTTTTGCCATTCCAGTACCAGAGCAGCAATGTTGCATCACGTGACCCTGAGAGGATGTAACAATTTCCTCCAATATAGGACTCAGAACGAGCAAGACAGGTTACAACATCCCAGTGTCCAAACACCACTTGTATCAGTTTACCTGAAACACATAAAATTGATCCCTTTAAAACTACTATTTTATTCTAAGGCAAATAAAATACATTATAATGTATTTTAGAAATATTTGTGTTATCAAAAAAAGGTTCAAAGAAGAACTGTAGTACTACTTTTTCTTTATTTATTTGGTGGAAAGTTATTGAAAAGTGCAGTAGTCCACACAGTCCATACAAAAAATACTTGCAGCCTACAAGTATTATACTTTATTGAAAGGCCAAATGTGCCAGATGCTTTTTTTTAAATCTGTATGTTTACAAACAGGAAATATGATGGGATTCTCTTTCAAGACAAGTTTAAGGTAAGTTTACTGATAAAAGTACCAGTAAGAATGCAAATCTGATGACAATGTGGGGAATGTAATAAGAATTATAGAACACTCAGGACCCAGAGGAAATTGGTAGCGTGGGAGCTACCTAGAAAATACAGCATGTGCAGCATTCAAGCATCTCCTTAAACAGACAAAAGGAGATTTAGTTGAAAAATTACTCCTGTATCCAGGTTTTTCCATCACCATTTTAACACTTGCCAATTATTTCAATCAGCATCCTTCCCTTTTAAGAATTTCTGTAATGTTTAAAAGAGCTCAGAAGACAGACCTGGAAAAAACTCTCTTACCAACTGCATAAAGGACAAACATTGGTACCAGTGACAAGAGTCATAAACGTTAAAAAGAAAGCCCAGGCAGTTAAAAATGTGCCATTCAAGAGCATGTGCAAACATGAATATGATTATTACCTTTTAACCTTAACCAAACAGGACAACATTTTAGAAAAATGTAAATTTGGATGCTCATGCATAGTGGATTTGCATGTGGGAGAGGAAACACGTGTGAGGTCGCCCGCGGCCAAGCTCTGCGACACCACCCAGCCGGAGGCTGGCTCCCACACAGCAAACATGTCATGTGTCCTGCCAGCTTCTGGATCTGCCAGCAGCACACATGATCCTATGAAATGAGAATTTAAGCACTAAAATCCATCTCACTGGATTTGCTGAAGCCCAGCAACGGCAGATCTTGAAAAGACAGGGCAGAGGATACGCACACACGTTTCTAATGTGCCTGCTTGGCCCGTCCGGGTAACAGGGGCCAGGCCAAATTCTGCACCCAATGACACAAGGAAGTGTGATGTGTTATGCCTCTAATGTGTGACCTCAGGTTTCTCAAGCCCAAATGACCATGCATCCATTTGTGCTTTGGGCTGAATAAAGAATGAGGAAGAACAGAAGGGAAAAAGAGTGATGGTTTTGGAAGGAATAACAACACAGGCCAAAAAATACAAAGGAAATGCAGACTACTGCATTTCTGAATAAAATAAATAAAAATAAAATGAAATAAAACGTTCTGAAGAGTGTCTAAAAATAACAAGTAGCACAAATCAGTGTGGGGACTCAAATTAAGCACATCTTAATAAAATATTTTGGTGCATGAATTAAAAATGATTAGTCAATCATCTAATATGGCTAGTAGTGAGTATTTCATAGCTCTCTTTTTATGCAGTACAAAAGCACTGTATTTGTATCCAGCCAATAAATAAAACTTAATGGGAACAGAAGACTTAAGGGAGTGGTTCTGAGGAAAGAACAAAAATAATGTTAACAGCCTGACTCATAACAGAAGATCAAACAGGTAATTGCATTAAAGTGGAGAAAACCAGAAAAAAAAAAAACAAAACAAAAAAACAAGAGAAAAAGCAGCATAACAAGATGGAATTTAAAGGAAGCCTGTACATCAGAATCAAAAATAAAACACTGGTAAAAGTTATTAAGCTGCTATAATCCTCCAAGAGAAAATGTGAGATGAAGCACCATCACATGAGCCTTTTCTAACCAGACAGGGCAAACCCCTGGATGCACACCTACTGTGCATATCTACCTTGCAGTGGAAGGGTGAGTAACTTGGGGATCAAGCCTTTCACTCATATCTGCAAGTCTGTAATACATCCCACAGCAGCCACCTCTGCTCACCAGGGCTTTAATTCCTGAGGCAGGGTCACTTGTCTCAGACAAGTGGCCAGTCAACAGATTTAGTCAGAAGAAGTTTCTGAACTTTACAGCTACAAGCAGTGAAACACTCACAGACTACATTTTGGCAACATACAAAAGCATCTTACCAAGTGTAGGTTTCTCCCTAAAAATCCAAGTTGTCAATTACATGGTTTAGATTTGAGAATAATTACGTGATATATTTTCAGTTGTATTGCAGTAGATATTCAACTACCTGAGCCGATTTATACTTTTAGAACAGAAGTTTATGTTATAAACATCAATGAGTTATAGAGATCTCCCTTTCAATTATTTCTATGTTTATAGGTTCTGTTCTAGAAAACAAACATTTTTCAAGGCCATTTGCGTGACAGTCGTTCCTGCAGTTGCACTGCCTTGTTAGTTCCACTTTGCTATTGTGCAGCTTAAGTTTTGACCAATTTCATCAAAATAAGAAATAAGATCTTGCTCTTTTACACTGGTAAAAAAAATAAAATTAATAATTTCATAAGAGTTCCTCAACTTTTTTGTTTCCTTTAAAATGAGTTGTCCTGTCTGTACAGTAATATCAAACTCTACCATATACACTCAGATATCCCTTTCTGACAGAACAATTTTTCTAGTTAATGTTTTATTTGACAGCTGTGCTACAAATAATTAAAAGAAAAATAAGACTCAAGTCAGCACTACTGAAGCTAAAACGCTGTCTAGAAATCATTCCCACTGCTGAAGGAATGTTTTATTATGCTTCTGCTATACTAGCTGTGCTGAGAACCCATGATTTATGTTAGAAGTATTTCCTTTTAAAAACAAACAAACAAACCCAAAATCTAATGGGAAAATGGTTCCTTTTTTGTGTAAGTGCTAAAATGTATTTGAATTCAGCACTTGTGATCACTTGCCATTATGCATTACTGATCACATCATCTTTTCCCTTGTTGTTCTGCCAATTTCAAAATATTTCACTACTATGTTCCCATTTAATTCAAAGCAAAATAAACTACATCTGGATTCACTGGTTTAAGCTAGAGCTAGAGTTGCTTTATTGACAGACAGGAGACACACAGAAGACACAAATCTCTTCTGACAATGGTATTCTGGTTTATACACTCATTAGCTACAGCAGTAACAACGTGCCTGCTAAATCTGTGTACTCGCAGAGGAAATAAAGAGATATTTGTAGTTTAGATTGATACAGGACAAAGCTACCAAAATCATACAAGTTCCTCCCATAGGTGTAAGGAAAAATACATCCTTTGACATAAAAGAATTACTTCTCTGTTCGTATAAATCAAGAATATATACTGAATATTTATTACTGCTAGCGATCCTTTCTGAAGATCTACTTTAAATTCACAGTTTCATGTAAATTTATTTTCATCAATGAGAAAATTAAAATAAGAAGGGTCTAACAAGGTGTCTGTATAATGAATTGTAGGCAGTCAATATGACGTAAATGGAACTTCTCCTTTATACTTAAGGCTTTAAAATTGCAAAAATGACAGCTATGTTAAAATATGCCATGAGATCCAGTCTTAACAGATTTTCATTAAAGACCATCCTGTTTTGTTAAACATTTTGGCTTGTCAAGTGTGAAAAACACTGCTAACTAATATATTTAAGAAATGATGACAAACATGTAGGATATTCCCTAGGGATTAATAACCTACTGGAAAGCTTGATGGCACACACACATTAACCACACTGGGTCATTAATCCCAAAGAAGTACTTTGCAGTGAGGTCGCTGTTCCCATTATAAGATAATGAAAGGGAAAAAATCATACCTATTTTTTTCTGGGGTACCATGGCTTTTAAATTCCTGTAGCTCTTACATTGAAAGATTCTTTTCTATTTAGCATGACACATGCATGACTTCAATGGTTTGGATACACTCCAGCTGACAGACTAATTTAACTGCTACCCATTATATCGATCAGTTTATATTATATAAAAGAATTCAGTGCCTCCAGATCAATTTTTCCATTATAGCACAGCTTTCAAAGGCTTTCATAAATATTCTTTCAGCAGATTTCAAGACTTCGCTTCTGTTCTTATTCTACGGTACTTGTCTGTATTTCCTCAAAAATTCTCTGGTGCTGAAAACCAACCAGCATTAAATTCATGTAAGCCCTCTAAGAACAATTAATTCTCCTGGTATGCAAGGCTTCACACAAACTCATTTACCTGTGGAAACTGCAGCATAAGAACAGGCATCCCTATTCTATAGGTTTGAAGTGTGATGCTCTGTCTAAACAAGAGCTCCTCCTCTTACATTTGCCATCGCTGCCCAAAAATGATAGCATACACAATAGCAGTAGGTAAGAAAAGATTTGACAAATATTATTAGTAGGGGGATAAATACATACTCCACTCCTCATTCTTTCTTTATTTGAAACAGTTGGCTGACAATGAACAGAAAAAAATCTTTTAAGCTATTCCCATATTTTAAAAAGACACTACCTGAGTCAGTAGAATAAACTCGGAAACTCTTGTCCCAGAAGCCGCAGACCAAGATGTAACGATTATCAGAGGTGATGACAAAACACTGGGAATGTACCTGAATGCTTTGGTCTAAAAGGTCAGTGATTTGCCTTCTGTGCATACCTGTATTGCTGGCTGAACACAAAGAAACACAAACCAAGAAATTTTAGCATCCACATTCACAGAACAAAAGCACATTCTAGAAACTTATGTTCAGACCAAATATATTCCTCACGGCTATTACTTGTTTTTTGTGGTAGGGACGTTTTCTTTCTAATTCTGCTACGAAATATTCGTTACACTTTTGGAAACAATGCTAATTCCTTGTAGCACATATTCTAAAATAGAAGAATTGCCTTCTTTAAGTCAAATGCAGCTGAGAAATACAAATGAAATATTTTGCAAAGGCATGATGCGTAAAAACATAATAAGCGTCCTTTCTCCCTTCTTCTAGTACAAGAAATCAAAAATTAGAAACAAAGTAAGGGAATGTAATGATAAGAGAGTACATGAAATATATAATGGCTCAAACACAGCAGGCAACAGAATTATGATTTCAAAATTGTACACTACTTGGATTTCATAGCAAGTACTGTAATTTAAAAAAAGAGTAACTTCAGTAGACATCACTACCATTTCACAATTTTGGAGCATTGCAAAAAAAATTAACCAGCTTATCTCCACAATCACCTTTAGGGCTAAGAGAAAATATTTGCCCCACTTTGATCATCTGATGTTTTACTTCACAGAAGCACAGAATCAATGGGGTTGGAAAAGACCTCTGAGATCATCGAGTCCAACCTTTGACCCAACACCACCATGTCAACTAGACTATGGCACATAGTGCCACGTTCAGTCTTTTCTTAAAAACCTCCAAGGATGGTGACTACACCACTTCCTTGGAATCATCACATCATTTTCTCCAACCATCTTATATTGGGAACCCACAGAATGAACAGGAATCAATTAGTGAAGACATTTTTCATACTATATTTTGTCCTTATTAATCAACGTGTGTGCACATATATCTCTTAAGTCCCTACATATATATATATAATGAAAATCCTACACTGTAGGAAGAACTTTTCAATGTTCCTGAGGGAACTTGATTTCTATCCGTGGCAAATAATTTTTCCTGGGCCTGGGTTTGTCTGCCAACTGCTTGAAGCATCATTACTTCCATCCAGGTGGTCCCCTGGACCTGCCTCTGTCCTGGTCTTGTGCTCTTCTTTACTGTTTATTCTTTAACTTCTTTCTGTTCTCACAGGCTTGCTCTCCCCTGAGCCTTGGGTTTATTCCATTTACTCTGTATCAAATCCTTCATTTATTTATGCTTTTGCTATGTTCAAAATGCTGATACTGTCATGTCCATATGGGTAGCAAATAATTTAGCAAGGTGTTGCCACTTGCTCTGCAGTTAACACATAGCATGGTCTCGACCGCTGTTGGGGCCGCTTAAAGAGTAACAACAACACATTATAAATGCACAGTGAAACATTCTGTGTTTCACAGCAAAAAAACCTCTCAAAAAGCATACAGATTGACACATGTGGATAAGACCTTCAAAAAATTTCACCTCAAAAAGAAGTCTTCAATTTATGTGATATGAGATATCGCTGGTTTATGTCTTCCTGGGCAACTGAGGAGGGCAGGAATTCCTCCTTACAACTAAGACAGCAACAAGGTTCCTGCTATAACCATAAAAGTGTAATTTTGTGGTCCTCTTAGGTGCCATTTCTAGGTAAATGTGTCTAGCCACAATTAAAACCCTTTAATATTACCTACATAATTACTTGTTTGCACCCAATGATGCTACTTAGCAATGACAAAGAAAGCCTCAACCCTTTTAAACTATGTCCAGTGTAATCACAAGGCTGATTTGAGATCTATTATATGAAGAGAATATTAAACCATTTTTCAGAATGTGAACATTGATTTTAAAGGTGTTTATACCAAACAAAAGCCAAAGTATTTTATAAATTAAAGGCAGGCCAAAAAGGGAATTTTAATGTTAAAATTATGAAAAAAAATCACAAAGGATAATAAAAATTTTATGTCCTTCCTCATGTTTTTCACAATATGTAAAAAAAAGTAATCGGACAAGTTCAATGTGATTTTGAGGGTTTTGCTGTAACATTTACAAGTACTTCTAAGATCTTCTTGATAGCAGGTTTTAAAGTAGAATATACATTTCCTGCTCCAAACATTTTTTGGATAAAATCTATTTCAGGAAGAAAAGAGAGTTACAGTATGTGTCCTCCTCATTATAAATTGTAACTATTATATTATTCAGTTGAGAATTGATTTTAGAAACTTTGGGGAAACATTTTATCAGCTCTTATAAAATGGTTTCATATGCCCACACTGTTCCTGATTTAATTATCACAGAGCTTACCCAGCAAAATGGCTACACAGGAACAGTCTGTACCTACAAACTAATACAATGCAGTTCCTACTGGGATATGCATATTAGTTTTGAAATTAATTCTAACTAGCTGAAAGACCTGCCATTCTAACCTATCCAGGCAAGTTCGGATTGCTCAGATTTTCCCATTCTTCTGTAATTGGCCACTTCCTATCTTTTTCACTTAAACTACAACCCTGAAATAGTTGGTTTTTAAACTAAGATCGATATATCTAATAGTGCTTGTGGGGCACAGAATCCCATCTTCTTTGCTGCTGTCCCACAACTAGTTTGTGTTTTGGGGTTAGGTTGTTTGAGTTTTTCTTTTCTGATCCTATATGAGGTTCCATTTGCCACGCTACAGATTCCTGAATTATAGCCCAAGTATGCACTCCCCAAAGTTGGGTCTGTAATGAAAGAACTGACCAAACTCTAACCATGCTAATAGAAAAATCAGCCCTATATGAACTAATAAACCTCTATAATAAAAAGTCATGAATTGAATCTATTACACTGAGTCATTACATAAAAGAGAGATATTCCTCCACCCCTTTTTAATAAAAGAAAAACATATACAAATTTAACTAGTGAAGCTGATCAAAAGATGCAATACCCTTGAAAAACGAATACTAATATCTCAATACTAAAATGGAGTGGGCAATATATTTCAACTTTGAAACCGCTTTGCAATTACACATTAATCCCCTCAGCCTGAACAGCAGGTCTATGAAGAAAGGATTGATCTCCTTTAATGATGAAACCCTGGCACTATGGTTTTATTTTTCACAACACGGTGCAGTTAAGAACCCCACTGTTATTATGAAAATTTCCTCAGCAAAGGAGCTCCATCACATTACCAGTGCACCAATTCATCATAACGTGCCTCGCTCCTGCTCATCAACAAGTCTGAGTGATGAAAAGATCCAATATTATCCTGACAGTACTTCATGCACATTCTCAATCACACATTATTACAGCATCCATATTAATTTTCACTGACACGCGTCCTAGGCCTGTTCAAATTAGGCAAACCAACGAGGGGGAGTTGATGAAATACCAGCATAGCCACAGCTCATTGCATTCCAATTTGCATGCAAATGGTTTATCAGGAAAATTCCATTCCCAGCAACCAGCAAGTGAAAAACAACCGTAATCTACACTTCAGGGCCACCATACAGAGCTTAATGAATCGCAAAGAGAGAAGGAAGTGACAGACCTATGAGAGGATCGATTTCCACTGGCAGCTGGTAAGCCTGGTCTTGTACAGCACCTTGATGAGCTGGAATTCAGGAAAGAAGATTTTAAAACTTTGCATTTTTTTAACAGTGAAGCCACATACATTTTATAAATCAAAGCTACGGCCTTTTTTTTTTTTTAACTGTTCAAGATTCTTCTGCATCAATGGAATTAAAAAAAAAAAAATCCAGGTGCTTTCACAGGCTGCTTATTAAACATTTATTTTAGATTAGTGCTATTCTGAATGTATGCCATCAGCAGCAGCTCTGGTCCTGAGCCATAAGCTCTAGCAGATGCTTTACTGGCAACCTCTCCTGTCGCAACAAAACAAAATTAAGTGGTAAAGAGGACTGAAAACAAAATGTGACAACCATCTGCTGACTGTAGCAAATACTATTTTCCTCTTTACTTTTTAAAACACTGCTTTGAACAACTGAAGCACAAAGGACATTTTTTTTTAAAAAGTCAGTTTATGATGCAGACAGGGAAATCTTGTAGTCATCCAGTATTTAAGGATTCATCCATCACCAAAACCCATTTTATTTGTGAGTTTGCATAGAAGTTAATACATTAATTCTGCCAACCTACATTTCATCTGGGCACTTGGCATACCAGTGAAATGTTTACGTACTGAATTCTCCTTCAGTGTTAGAAAGAAAGTAAGCCTTTTTTTTCTCAGCTTCACTAAAAACAAACAAGCAACCCCTAAAAAAAACCAGCCCACAATACATTCTTTGAAGAGAAATGGATAATAATGGCTGAATATTTAAACCTATGATTTTTCCATCTACCATCCGTAGCTTAATATAAAAATTAGTATCAATAGAAGGATTTCTTAAATAAATGATTCATAAGTACATTCAAAGTTCTGCTGCAATAAAACACTAATACAGAGCAAAACACAAAATCTACGTGACAAAACTGAGCATCCTGCTGGGTACCAGTGCCATTAGATGTCAGCAAAGCCACCAAATTCACACACAAAGGCAGGAATGGGATTTTTAATTACACATTAGTGACAACTGGTCACTTGGCAACTTAACTTTTTTATCATGATGCCTCATTAGTAAAGACAATGCTTAGCCCACAGCAGGAGATATGGAGTAGTAATGATACCTGCTCTCTAATCCCAGCAGATCCCATTTCGGTATAAATTTGGAAGTCAACAATAGTGAAGGTTAGTCTCAGGAGTCCATACCCAGATATCTTAAGCACAATACTCCATCAACAGCTTGCAGTTGACAAGTGTGCTCTCAGAGAAGTGGGGTGAGGTGAGTTTTTGTTGGGTTTTGGTTGGTTGGCTTTTGTTTGTTTTGATCTAGGTTTTCTTGAATTCTTTGTAAAGGCAAGACGGGTGTAAAATGCCTCTAAATGAAAAAACAGTGACTCAAAAGCACAGTTTACTGTTCTCCCTTTCAGAGGTGAGGGAAAAACAAATATCTGAAAGTTTTGTTCAACTCAAACCAGTTGATTACCACAAATCAAAATCAGCTCCTACAACTTTAGAACCTTCTTTCTTTCCCATGACCGTTTTATGTCCACAAAGGCCATTTTTTTAAAAGCCTTGAATATTATATGCCCAAGGTCACACATCCAAGGTATGAGAGGATACTGTCATCCTCCTTTGAAAGAAATCTCAGGAGTCCTGTAATTAGTTCTTGCTTACAACTTGTTATCTAGACAAGTCTCCCTTCTCCTCTTCCTTCCCACCTTTCTTTTTAAGCATTTCTTGGGTGGGTGAAATAATACATAGATGTTTCTATTTGGACAATGTTGAGAGGTAATTTGTAAGAATTAGGAAAAAGTGTGGGAGTCATCTGGTTTTTTTCAAAAAGTAATCAAGGACCACAGGTCAAGATTTCTCAGTAGGAATCTCAGTGATGTAAGTATTTCTCTGGTGCAAACATCTTCTATTTAAGTTATTTGAGTAGAAGCTCTTTTTTCCCTTTCTTGGAAAGCCTTTGACCAAATTTACTGCATACCACTGAAATAAACTACCTTTCCCAGCTTGGGCCTAAGACTGTCATAGTCAGGGAAAGGAGGATGAATGTCTTTCAGATTGGAAAATATTAGAATTAAAAGCAGAATGACTAAATTCTCCAGTCCAAGACATTTTTAAAGGAAAATTAATTTCATTAGTTGCTATGCAAATGGCTCTGGTGTTTTCTTTTCATGCTGACAAATACATAAACACTTAATAACTTTGGGATGTTTAAGGTACAGACTTCCCCATGCATTTTATTTATTAATTCTCATTGAGTGGCTCTAACATCAGATGATGGTGTTTATAATCAACAAGAAAAAGACAGCAGAAAAGATTTCAGACAAGTCCTACATGTTTTAAAACCGTCTTAGACATGATATGGTTCAGGCTTCCAACTGACTGAAAAACAGATTTAAGAGGAGGAGTGTGCCTTTGGCATGACCAAATAGTGATACACTGCTTTTGTCTTCTTGCATGGTGCCTGATGGCCTGGAAAGCAATATATTGTTGTTACAAAGCTTTTGTGTGCTACACATCTTACTACACAATAGCTCAGATTACCTTCTCAAGGAGAAACTAAGTCCACATGGGAAGAACATGCTGTGTCAAAGGACTGGACCTGCTCTTTCCACTTTAAACTTACAACAGTTCAGCAGCAAATCTTGAAAAGACAACGGAAGCACTGCTTTATGGCACGGGTTTCTTAGGCTTCTGACTTTAATTTACTTACCAGGGAGATTATGCCACTTGTTTACAGCAAAGAGCCTGTTTGCAGTAACTGTGATCACGGCAGGAGTGGCCAGGCCAGGCTGGGTGTTGGCTGCCACGTGAGTGACAGGCGAGTTGGACGGGAACTTTAGGACCATGATAACGTCCTGTTGAGCTTGTTCTGTGAACATCAACGGGCTCTGCAGGAGGAGATACTGTTGAGTGCACACAACAAGGACCCAAATACACGGGAAAAGAAAACACAGGGAGGAGAAAAGACGGGACAAGAGAAGGAAGATTGGATTAAAACACACAAAATCAGAGAGCAGCTGCAGAGAAAAGCAAATGCAGTAATAGTGGACAGGCTTGTGGAAAAGACTATTTGAGGCAGAAAAACCTTTACACACACTATTAATCTGAGGGCCTTGCTGAACATAAGAGTGTCTATATACAGACTTTGCTACAGATCACAGCAGATTAAACTAAAAGTTTTCAATCACCTATCTCTGCCAAAAGAATTCTCCTTCGTATCTGCAGAGACAGTATGTCAAGGAAAGCAAAGTCTAACTAGGAGGGAAACAAAAAAAAAAAAAAAAAAAAAAAGTGAGCAAAAGGAATTCCTGCTCCCAGAGATTTTCTCAAGTTGCATTAAATTGGCAGACTGTAATTCTTTACAAGCCAGAGGAGAACATGAAAGCACATTAAAATAAACAGATACACACATACACTAGATGTATGTTCTGTATATATTTCTGGTGCACAAAAATAAGATTTATGAATGCAAAGTAGAAGACTTCACTGCAAATGTGTTTGAAAGGACAAACATAATTAAATGCAGTTGTAAAGAATATAAAGTGGATGTGATTACAGACGCTACCCTGTGTTGTTTCCAGAATGAATTCAGATTCTCATTTTCAGCATAATTTTTTAAGGTTTTAGTTTTTTTAGTTTAGTAAGTTGAAAAGTTTAATAACTTTTTAACTAAGTTGTCTAAGAATATTGTAAATGTCGAAGCAAAATACTGAGGACCTTAGATCTGGATATCAAACATGAGGAGAAAAAGCAAAATGTAATGGGTTTATGACTGTGTGGTGCATCTAAAAAGAGAACCCCACTGAGAAGTAGAGGTACGATCATCCTAGTCACCAGTAGCCATGTTGCTCAAGTATTTGTAATTTTCTAATAAACAAATTAGAGTACTAATGAAGTGTCCTTGGCTGTTTTCCCTTGCAATATTTCATTACATATATGTGTATGTAAGTGCATACATTTAATGTATATTTATACAGAACCAATAAAAAAATTAAATACATTTGCATTTTTATTATCACTCCTTTTTAAAAAGTTATTAAGAGTACTTAGAAAAACATATTGCTCTATGAATTCCTATTTACAGTCTTTGCATAAAGGTGTAAATAAAAGCAACTAATAAGCTACCCAGACACCCTTCTGAGCAAGTGGCTAAAAGCCAATCAATATTATGAGTTAATCCTCCCTGGATGCTCATTCAATTAAAGGTGTCAGTAATGCCTCATCTGATGTGGCCTCAATTAAATCCAGCTATCTGATGGTTGAAAACACAAGGGGATACAGCAACAGCAGCAAAACCAGACAAATAGGCAGCCATCGTGTGACTGCTAATTACTACACCTGGTGTATATTATGGCTTGTGCACTTAACACAGCACGTGGTAGCTTCCAATCCGGCTGTATTCATGCAGTCATGCACACACACACATGTGAAAACAAAACTCAGTAAATAACAGAGCTAGAAATAATTCAAAATTGTGACAGGAAAAATATCCTTGCTGTATTTCAGCTCCAGGAACTACTTTTAAACTACTTTTAAAACCACCTAATGTAGTGCTATTATAAAATCACGTATTAATACCCACAAAACCGGTCAAAGCAAGTAGAGAACTAAGGACTTTTTTTTCTGGGTGTACCCCAGCCCAAAAAACCACAGGAGTTAGAAACAGTTAACATCAGAGAATCTAACTTCTTATATTACGTACTAAATCTTTTATATTTCAGCATCATGAAAAACACTATGATAAAACCACACGAACTGCTTCCTAGTATCAAATTTATTCACATAACAATGGGTCTGACAAACACGTCAACAAGCAACTTCTCAAGTTCCTTCTCTTTCTGAAACAAATCCCTTTAAATTAGAGCAAGTGCCTAGTGCATGGCACCATGACAGATGGACACACACATGGCATGGAGCTGCACGATGGGAGCGTTTGGGCCCTCCAACATCCCTGTTAACAGAGCTCTTCACAAAGAGAGAGCCCTGTGGGTTGCACACACAAGGCACTGCAGGGCTCTGCGAGACTGGGACACTCCGTGGGAGGTCCAACGGGCCAGCAGACCACAAACCAGCACAATCATCTCTGTGCATCCCTTACAGGGGATCCCAGGGCAGGAGCACGACCATGGCACAGCTGCCCAAGCGTGGTATGTACTGGCTGCAGGAAGGGTGGTGGGGATGGGGGGACACTGAGCTGAGCAGGTCTCATGTACAACAAGTGACCCATTTGAGGAAGGCTAGTAGCTCAATTTGACAAGAAAGTTTAGATTTATCAGACTCCTACACCACAAGATTTGCAATCTACTTTGGAATCATGCCAGATTTTTGTGAAATTTTTTAAAACCTTCTCCACTTCAGTTATGTTTTAAAACTATTAACCTCAGTCTGCTTGAGTAGGACATATGTCCTACAGGACATACAAGAAGAAAATGTCTTTTTCTTATATTGCAGTGTAAAATGTTCATCTTAACAATAAGGGAACATAACCTTTTGAAAACTGTGAATTAGTAGACCATTAGCTCCACTTGTCAGAATATCACTTAACATACTTAGTTCTGGATCTATGACAACACAAATGATATTTTAAACCCAAAGACTGCACACAACATGATATGAAAAGTAATCAGTAATAAAATAATAGTTTGTATAATAAAATTATATTCGACACAAGTAGAGGTAAAAGGGAAAGCATGTTAATGCTCACTGCCTGGATTTTATCACCCTAGCTTTACTGCAAAACACATTTAGTCACATTCTTTGCTATGTTAGTTTCAGCTCATGAATTCCTAGTAATCCTGGTTTTAGGGGAAAACCTATGCCTGGGGGAAAAGACAAGGAAGTTCCACCTCCTAAATCCATGCTTCTTGGGGAATCTGCCAAAGATTAACTAAATTGTCTCCATGATGACTGGCTCTCACCTGTACAGGTATGGTATTAACAAAAATCAACTGATGAAGTGTTCTTAGATTACACTGACAAAAAAAGTCTGTACTAGAAATCAATGCAATCCTTTCAGCAATAAATAAAAAAAAAGAGTTAAGCACTGCATACACTCCTACCAAATCATAACTCATCTGCTGTTTTTAATAACATAATTCCATGACCACATAAAAGCAAAGTGAAGTGGCCAGTTCTGCAACTTTAAGACAGCAAAGGAAGTGAGCACAACAGCAGGTCACAAAGGGTTAACATGGCACTTACCACCTGCATGGCAGAGCTTCTTGGAGGATGTGGTTCTATGAGCAGTTGGGAAGGGGTCTGTCCAAAACTTCGTATTTGAGCTTCAACAGCCTGGAAAAGGCACAGGCAGGTTTGCATGTTAAGAGGTGCTAATTACAGGCAATAGAACCATAACTGTCACCTGAAAATGTCATTCCACACTTCTGGCTTGTTTCATGTTGAAAATCAAGCCCGTGTGTTCACTGTGGGGCTAAGTGCTTGGCACTGGTACTAAGAATGAGGTAATCACTTTAGTACTGTGGATGCTATTTCCATGAGAAACTCTGCAAAACCTCATCCTGCTCAATGATATTAAACAGAAACAAGCTATTATAATCAGAAACCCTCTTTATTGGCTCCATTTTTCCTTTCTAACACTGGCTTATGCTGTTTGTATCATAATTCAAAAGCAAAAGTTATATTTTAAAAAGTTTCTGTAGGTATTAAGAGTGTTCTACTTTCCTTCTATTTAAACTCCACTGCTTAGCTTCACAGCAATGCTGTGCTTTTTTCTTACTTTGAGGTTTATTCCAAAAGAGCAAACAACATTAGGATGCATTAAACTAACAACTAATATTAAATGCAGCTAAAGGAGAATGTGAAGGTATGAGAGGTTTTTTTAAAGTTTCTCTGTATCTTCAGCAACATGCTTTAGCACTTTCTTCATAGGCAATACATGAAAATATCATCTCATGCTTAGTGATTTCTTAAAAATAATTATTCTGAAATGTGTGAACTTGTACCTCCTGCCTAGGCATGTCCAACTAGTTTTCCATGTTGCCACCTCTTGGCCTACTGGCTTAAAGGTAACAACATTAAGCAGCCAAAATTCAACAAGTTATTCCTTGTCAGACTGGCCCCTGCACTATTCACAGAAACAGGCTGATACTACACAAAATCTTAAATCCTTCATCTTAGTTTACATCTCTTTCATGGTGAGCTGAACTACCTTGCATTTGCTGTGGGATAACAGACTGAACATGGGCCCATACTTCAGTTTCTCTGTTGCACGGAGCACTGAGCTCTACATTCCCAAAAGCATCCAGTGATGTTGAGTACCTAAGGTGAGGCATTACTAGGTTCTCTTTTCAAAAGAAGTCTTGAAAATCAGGCCCTTCAAAGAAGTGTTTTAAATGGGATGCTTGAATGCTAAACCACCAAACCTCTAGCTACTTTTATAGCTATATGAATATCATCATACCAACACTTTTATTTCTTATTCTACTTTAGCCACTCATTAAAATTTCTGAGACAATGGGATAACACTTATGCTGATCTTATTGTTGCAAACAACTATTTTTAGATAATAAAGACCATTACTAGGACACACAGTGTTCTCCTGTTACAGAAATAACAAAGCCAAAAGTAGAATGCACCTGAGGCCTTAAAATAATCATCCTCTGATAGGAAACATGCCATCCAAAACACTTGATCTTAATACATTTGTCAGGGCTTTTGAAACTTCTGAACTCATCAGAGCAGGAGTTGAAATCACTCTGTGACCAGATTCTAACACTCTTGCCCACTCTGGGAAGCGCCATAATCTTCAAAGAACTGATGAATAAGTAAGTTTATCAAAAAGCTGGCTGAAATCTGACATACACACACTGTGATTCCATGAGTACATTTTGAGGAACAGCAATATCAGTTCATGAAACACTAAAGCTCACTAAGACCATACAAGTCTCCTTCCTGCTGATGAGACATTAAAATTCAAATCTGGGGTTTTGTGACTCGAGATATCAAGGGAATTACAAAGGCTTTGAGGTCTCTTAAGACATGAGGCATTAACAAAGCAACAGCATAATGGTCAGCAGCTCTACCCCTTCCATAAAAGCTGTTAGTTTCAAAACATGCAGATTTTAAAAAGATATGCCTACATTTACTTGCAGATTAAGAGGCATATTTTTATTAGCAAATGGGAATTCTGCGTTGCATTGAGGGTAGCACCAGAAGAATACAGGGGGAGCAGAAAGCAGACTGTCCTTGATGTCAATTATTCTATGCTTGTCAAAATATTTAGGGCAAATCTACAGTCCATAGGATCTACTATTTATTTCCTATTAAATATATAACTAATAAGTTATTCAAAATTAATAAAATATTCTTGAAGTACAACTCCTATGCATTTCTTTTAGAGATGAAAATAGAAGAAAGTGAGGAAATAATAAGCTTCAGATTTGTTAACTTCCTTGTATATTGACTTATGATCAATACAGAAACTTTCATTCCCAAATGCCCACGTTCAGCATTTAAAGGAAATCAGAATTTTTTCTTAATCATGGAATCTAGTATGTCCTTTAATTCCCAATGCTACCACTTGAAATTATAGACTCTTACATAATGCCAGTACTAAGGGAAAATGAAACACAAGATATCACAAATTGATGCAGAGTATTTCAAATTTCCAATACATTCATCATAACAAGAACCAAAATTGATGTAAAACGAAAAATCAGATGTTATAATTGCTTTAAACCAACGGAAGATCAACAGTCAGAATGCTGTTTTCCACAGTCCAGATCTCAGAGGAACTCACTACCTTCCAGCAATGTAAAAACTGGAAGAGACACAGTTATGATTCCACTCCTTACTCTCACACACGATGCTCATCACAATCACACTCCTAGACCACCCAACAGCAGCACGAGAACAGCTATTTGTCTCCCACCCATTCTCAGTGCAGAAGAGAATCTCTCTGGGATATTACAAAGAAGTATAAAATATGCTACTCAACCCACCAGTCGATAGTCACTGCCTGTTTTCACAGTGTTCTGTCAGACCTGGTGAAAATTCTGGCCAATGGGACAATGACTTTGCCAAAACCTGTCCCAGAGGATCACAAATTCTCTGTTTTCAGTCTTAACAGTCAGTTTCTACATCCCTGTTCATGATCTAGCTTGAGTTTGTGATGTACAGTTCCATCACAAACAAGTCTTTTAGACTCATTAGGTTCCATCTGGTCCTTTCAAAAAAATACGAGCATCTACAGTTCCAGGACTGCAGTAGTCCCCTGACAGTATCTTTCCCTTTTAGCCAAGAGAACTGGGGAAAATCCACAATCACATCATGTCATGCTACAGGTAAAAAGGTTTCATAAAACATCAAAACTGCACATAGAGTATAAAAGCAAAGATACTGGCATCTGTACGTCGTCTTTACTAGTGTCTTCAAGAGATCCAAAAGAAATCTGAACAACTCTTGAGTAAAGGCAACACCACTTGGACAAATACGTCTAGACATAGTGGCTAGACTTCCGAAAAAAAAATCTCCTGCATTCCTTCTAATTACCAAGAAAAAAATGTAAAGGTTTCTTTATTTAACTTCCACATTTCGTAATAATGACTAAGAGAGTGTATTAGCAACCCCAAATGATTCCCTTCTTTTCCTAGATTGTATTTGAAGTCAACCCAGATGTCGACTCAAGGTTCTGATGTCTCAGTCAGAAGGATCACATACGGAAAGATGACCTTCCTCTGTCAGCAGAAATGTGATGGTGCAGCTACAGTCAATCCCCGCTCTCTCAATTTACATAATATTAGAAAGAACCACCAGATGTCAATCAGACTTTTGTTCAACCTGTCAAAGAAAATCAGGCAGGAGCAAGGAATCTTTTCCTCAGAGTTATAATTAATATCTCCTTTGAAGAAAGCAACCTACTACTTACCTGAGAATATACAGTAAAATGACCAACAGTTGAAAAGTCATCCACTTGCTTTCTAATGTATTATAGCCCAGATTCTAACTGAGTTTTCAGTATTACTAAGAGACAGACAGCTGCTTCTAGCAGCAAAGGAAGGGCCTGTGATCTCACACCGCTGAATCCCTCTGGAGCATACGACCATTTAGATGACTGTAGGTAGAAATATTTGGGAAATTTCACTAGTTTCACATCTATTAAAGGCACTGCCTTTGTTTGAAAGATATCTTTAGCTCTACGAACTCTTATTGCTGAAAGCATGCTGCACACCACAAACTAAAAGATAGTATCGTTCAACATTTTGTTTCATTGCTTCTCAAATATCTCCGTAAAACTGCCTTCTTCCTATTAATCCTCTACAAAACCAAAACTTTGGTAAGGCCAGAATTGTTCCAGATGCTACAACAAGAAGTAATAAAATGAAACAAGGTAAGCAACCCTTTACAATAATCCACACAGTATGCATCTCAAATCACATACTTACATAACACAGTGTTTTGAATGTTAATTAATTTAGAAGCATGAAAGCCATAAGCAAATTTCACAAGTTAACATTTATCTGGTTACCACAATAACCTGTTCCTTAAAAAGTCTCCCAGATCATCTCCTCTTTTCTTGGGGGGTGGAAGGGGAGAAGGGGAATATGGAAATAAATTAAGAGAGGAAGAGTAAAAAACTTGAAAACTTGGCTCAGTTATAATGTAGCTTCTAGCCACTGCTTAGTACGGATATTTTCAGTCTCTGAACTTACCCTCTAATCTAACTGTGAAGAAAGTTAATTCAACAGTATGCAGTACCCACCAAATACGGCTGTAAATTTTTTGGGAAGGAGGGTGATGGGGAGGTTGAACATATGGATGCAGTTAAGGTAAAAACAGATGTTTGTTACTTTTCTTTGCAGCAACACTCAGAAACTAAGTCAAAATTGCTTTTTTTTCATGTTTATGTCTGAGAACTATAAAATTAAATATGAGAGAGGGCGGGTGGAGGGGGAAGTGCAGTGAGTGTCACAGAGAAAGAATGAAACGGTCTCCAGTTTTGAATTCAAATCCTGAAATGAAGGCCCATAATAGTTAAAAGGCAAGACATACACCATTTAACTCCAGATTTAAAGACCTTTAAAGGGACTAGCTCGGAGTTGCTTTCATCATGGCTCCTCAGACACAAAACATCGAACTGCCTGAAGAGTCCAAGGGCACAGCACACACATGTTAAAATGCACGCCTGGGTCTGAGGGCATGACAAGCTACAACCTTACTATTCCCTACAAAGAGGCTGCTTTCAATGCCCTTGCAGATCTACACCTAAGTATTCCCAGTTACTTCTCAAATCCCTAAGACTTAATTGCCAAACATTTGAAAACCCAGGTGAAATAACATCACGCATTGTAATACATATTATTTCAGCATACGTGTCACGGACAGAAAACGTTTTGGGTTCATCCTCCATCCTTCTACCCAGTATTTATGTCCAGAAAATAACAGCCCTTGCAAAAATAATTACTTTGGCTCTCTGCCGCTCCTACCTCACTTTTCAATATTCAAAAAGGTTTACACACATGTTCCTTAGTGAGTTCTATTGGCTTGAGCGATATGCAATAGTGATTACTTGCTTTTCCTTTCCTTCCACCCAGATGTTGCTTTACAGCATCAGAGAACACAGACTATTTGACAGGTTTCCCCTCAGACAGTGAAGTTGAATGGCTTAGAGGCCAACCGACGAGCTCCTTTCCCCACGGGACAGTGATTAAAATCAAGCTCTGCTAACAAGTGATCAGAAAACCTCCTCTGAGCAGAGAGCCACTTATGCTCCTACAGGAAGAGTCTTAGTTAAATTCCTCACAGACTGCGGAAACACGGGTAACAGTGGCCAGAGAACAAGCACGATTCATAACAACTAGATAAAACTGCTGAAAAGACGCAGAAGACTATAAAGAGAAGCTCTTTGTAGCACCATCTCCCTTGTTTCCTAACAGTCCCCATTAGATCAAGAATATGAAAAATGGGCAAAATGCTTTTCTGACACAGGCAATGTATATGTGCTGGCTGACTGTACACCTGCCCTGGGGACATTGCACTACACTTGACCCAAGGAAAAAATACAGCGCTCAAATGTTAGTATCATAAATTCACACACTCCCATTCACTGTTTTGAAAATAAAATGAGCAGTCTACTTTCTGCATGTCAAACCAGAAAATTGTTTCTCTTGTTTTGACTTCACAAATCAAACCTTTTGAATTGAATCACTTCAAATTTGTGTTTTCTCATTGCACTACTCACTTAACATACTGATTTAAGAAAACTGTCTTTATTAGCTTTGAATTCTTACAAATGGCAGAGAGGGAATGGAGCAAGGACAGAAAAAAGGCTAAAGAAAAGATGTTGCAAGATCAAGAGCTATATACTGTTCTCTAGGTATCATTAAATCCAAGTGCAAAATGTTTGTGATATACCCTCTGTTAACCAAGCAGGGTGTAGAAGGTGCCTGTTACTGCCCACTAATGCAGGTTCTACTTCAACCCAAGCACCACAGGTTTATGGCTTCAGAGCTGAAGCGTGGGCAGAAATACTGTCAACAGCCCACAGAGGGGGGCATTATTAGAGTACATGAGAGAGTTGCTATGAAGCAAAAAGTGCACAACCTTTGCCTGCTGTGGTGCATGAGGGATGTATGTAACAAAACTGAGCGTGCCTCATTACACAAGAAAACAACAGATACACGTAGAAATTAAAGCCATCAAATTTAAACTAAGCATAGAGGTTTTTCTCCATTCTTTTTAGCTTCCTTGCAGGAAACACATCTGCTGTATAATATTTTTCTTTTCTTCTTCCCACTCTCCAGTTTCACTTCCTTCTGCCTGCTCAAAATACCAGAGTTGTCTGGAGATTGATTACTAAGTCTAACCAGTTGTTATTTATAAAATCCAAACTACTGCAGATACCTGGAGGGGGAGGGGTTACCCTATGCAGGATTACCTTTTTTCTCAAAGCTATTTGAGATTCAATATATGAATAATACATTATTCCATTTGCATCAGAAAAGTGTAGAAAGGAGCACAGCATAGGATGCCTTCCACCACATCTTTAAAAACAAAACCCCTAACCCAGCTCGCAAACTACACTAAGAAATTTTCTGCGAGAATAAAGAAAAATGAAGTCTTTTTGTCCAGACAAATCAGTATGACAATTACATGGCAATCAAAGTAAAACAGGAAGTAATCACAGTTTGTGAGAATACGAATAGAATCCCCTCAGGGCCACGCAAGTTGTTCCAATCTGAATATATACATTCCAGGCATATTAAACAGAGGCACAGCACGGCCTGGCTGCAATCTCCAGCTCACGCAGCTGTCCGTCTACTGCGGCGTAATCCCAGCTGCCAATCTGAAAGAAACCAGTTAGTCAGAGCAGACACAACCAACAGAAACAAATGTCACTCAATAATGTTCAGAGGCACTGGGTTCATGGATAATTTCAAACAGTATCTCTGTCTGGAGCACTGATGTGCTCATTCAAAACACCTAAATCTTTGGCTACTGGAAAGAAGCAGATAAAAACCACTAGAACTACAAAAACAGGCCTGGTAGTACTTCAAAGAGACTGACAAAATAAAAAGGGAAAAGAGTTTAAAAAGAGAGTCGAGATGAATTTAAAGACCTGCAAGTAAAACTGTATTCAGTACATGCAAAATCCTAAGCAGCTCTGG
Source organism: Pipra filicauda (assembly GCF_003945595.2). Lineage (NCBI taxonomy): Eukaryota > Metazoa > Chordata > Aves > Passeriformes > Pipridae > Pipra > Pipra filicauda. Next base: position 1,961,747 of record NW_024105087.1, on the reverse strand, counting down.
GACTGGTTTTTTAAAATATAACTGTTTCTGTTTTATTTGAGCACCACAACCCAAACTGTTTCAATCTCTCTTTGCCGTGGCAGATGAAGATTTCAAGAAAGCAACTCACTGCTTCATTTAAATTCAATAATTATCACAGAGAAAACAGTGGTATTGCCACGTGCAATACCCTCAAACTTCATCAATTTCTAGTATTATTCATTTACTCTTCTAAATAGCTAAATATAGTCTCTAAAACTTGCTACCTTCTCACAGTCTACTTGCTACTTAGCTGATCCCAAATATTCTGATATAAAACTTTCTTCTCTGGAAAAAAGCAATCCAATCCAATCTGTTAGCATTCCACAGAATTTCTTAAACTTTGATGTCATCTCTATTTATTAAATAAAAAAGTTTAATTGAAATAAAACATTTCAATCTGAAGGAGGTTAATACACTGATGTAAAAATCCAAAAATTAACGGTCCTTAAACTCTTATGTGATCATCTTTCAGAATGTGTAACAACTGTGAAAAAGAAACAAATAATTAATTTTGCTAAGCTATGAAATACATTTATTTAAACTCTCATAACCACTACATGCAAGACCAAATTTGCTGTTTCCAAACTATGGGGAAAATACTCTCTCTGAGTCTTCTACTGCAATGAATGAACTTTTTGTTATTATTTAATAGCATGTAACATTTAACTGAGACTTGATTTTTAGACACTGCTTGAGGAAAAGCACCTTCGTCGACCATAAGCTTTCTCACTCAAGCAGCAGCTATTGATCAAACATAACTAATAACTAAAATAATAAAGTGCGGTAAGTAAATACCACACACATCTACAGACACAGTGGGAACACTGACGAGCTAGATACCCTAGGCTGCAACAAGCAAATCGGATGAAAACATTGCAAACAAAATTTTTTAGTTTCCCAATTACTGTGAAAGTCGATTGTTTGGACAGCATAAAGAACCTGCAAATAATCAAAGCATGCTGATGACACAAAGAAAGTTTTGTAGCCTATTCACTTCCATGTTTCATTCAAGCTAAATGACTTAGTATATGATAACTGTAGCTATCATACAGAAGTATACCTCATCCTTTCCACATATGGAAGAGGAAAAGAAGTTTAAAAATAGAAATAATTTCTATTAAAAAAGTTATTTTTGAAGGATTATGAACATGGCTTTTATCCATACCTTGTTTACCTTGTGATTACTCTCTCTTATTTAATGCTGGCCAACAAATATGTCAGTTATCTAAGACTGACCAGCCAGGCACAAATGAAAATGTAACGAGCCCAGGGGGTCTCAAGACCTCTCTGGCTCTGATAGATCCACAAGACAGGTCAAGCAAGAAGAGGTGAGGGAACTGACTGCGCTGAAAATTTCTATCTTTGAATTTCAATCAGAGGCTGAGGAAAAAAGCATCCTGTGCTGAAGAACTAATTCACATTAGTTACCTGCTTTCAAAAAGCTTTAATACTTCCAGCCAAAGCATCTCAGTCCTATTTTAATTAACTCTAAACTATCCTTTGCCTGCTGGATAGAGAAGCAGAAGCAGCAGGTAAAATTAGAATCTATTCTATAATGAAGGATAAAAGAGAACAACATATTTTTCTGGATCAGAACCTAGCCGAGTACTTTCCATGTCTGTTTCTAAGCACTGTAGTAAATATTTAAGTTGAGACAAAGGGCAATAAATCCCCATTTGTCATGTCAAACTCTGGGCTGAATGGAATCAAAGAAGCACCACACCTCCCAGATATCACAGTAAACACTTGCTTATGCTCATTTTGCCTGTTCACTCCAACACCACAAGCAGGTCACAGCGTGAGCTGAGGTGTGAGAACTAATAGGTAAATGACACTGAGTGGTGGCAGGAATGGTGCTCCTGTTATTTTAATGCTCTTTTCACTAGAAGAAAGTACTTCCTTTCATGGGAGAGTCCTGATGCCCAGACAAGCTGATTTCCTGGAGCAGTGCTACCTGCCCACACGGGAGGCCCTGCCTGTGTTACACACTCTTGCTCTGGGTGCCTTCCCTGGAAAAGACCAGGACCAAGCATGAGTTTGGTTGCATTGCCAAGTCCACCTCTCCTTAGCCATGAAGTATGCTTCCTTTAAAAACAGCTTTCTTAATTCTGGTTATGTATAATTGTATTTTAGAATAGATTTGCAATTAAAACAAGACCAACGTTAAACATTTATTTGTTTTTTTCACACTGTTCCCGTGCTGTACAACATCAAGGGTGCCATCTGTGCAACACACTTCTGGCCAGAGACGATTGAAAGGTTGTTTCTACAGTACTCTGAATTTTGCCTGCATGAATTCGTTACTTACTGAATTCAGCACATCTAAATTTACTGCTCTGTGACAGTATTTTATAACCATTTTATTCTACATTTTAAAACTCATCACAGCCACAAAGACTGTTGCCCATCTTGCTAAAACCAGATTGATCATTTTCCCAACTATTTAGTAAATGTTAACTATGCTATAAATACAAATTGTGTTTATACACTGTGAAAGATTCACTGTTGTCAGGGTTTTCCAGCTGAGTTAGAGCTGAAATATGCTATTTACTCCCACCATGAACACAGCTAAAAGAGAGGCCAAAATGCTTTCTCTGGGATAAGATATCAGATCTGCTACTGCTGTCATGAAACCGGGGTCATGTAAACTAAACATCCTTGTAACTTCTTTTGGAAAGCACAGAAGTCTCTCAAACTGTAAATATTTAAAAATAAAATAAGACTAATAAGAGATAGGTCCAAGATGCACAAAACTTACCCAAAGATATTAATCTTGAGCAACATTTAAAAGCTATTATCCATAAAATAATTTATCCCATATGCCTTTAAGCTGAAAATAAAAGAATTATTTTCTCTCTGTATATAATCAGAAGTGGCGCATTCAAATAACATACCGAATGCTACGTCCACGCTGATTCTTCACAATTTTTGAAACTCCTCAGTTCATATGGAAATAAAATATCATCAAGAGAAAGAAAGGTGCCGAGAGAATGGAGAAAGCTGTGCTTCCTAATGTTAAACAGACTACCTTCGTGTAACAAAAAGGCACCTTCTCTTCAAAGGAAGAAGTATAAAACAACAGAACCATTTAAGGCTAAAAGCAAATCGCCCGATGGGGGTTATTAATTGCATGGGACTTATACTTGTGTTTTTTGAGCTATTATTGCTAATTTAAAAATCATTAGTCTTCCGTAATTGCTGACTTCAAAGATCATATCAGATGCTATTTTAATTTTTTTTTTTTTTAATATGGTTAGGTGCTTTTTGATAAGCGTGGTAGAAAATTCAGAATGCTTCCTGAGGTGCAGGGGTCCCTGGATAAACCAACGATGCATTCTCCAGGTAATATTTTGTCTTCCCAGTATTAACTTCATCTCTTTTCTTTGCTCTTATCCAGTGTTTACACTAACTACACAGGAGTATCAGTGGAAAAATGGACTTCTAATTAGTAACAGTGAATCTGAGTGCAGCCCAGATTCACAAACATCCTTTGTGAATCTAAGCCAGAGACAAGAGAAATTTCTATTCTTCTGATCGAGACTCTTATGAAATACCCACAAATCAGTCCAAGATGCAAACTATTTTCTACAGATTGTGCTTCAGCTCTTAATCAGTTGCTTGTCCAAATGACTTACATGTAATTCTGCTTTTTTTTTTTTCTCCATTCTTGGATAGTTATGGCAAAAAGAGAGCAGAATTTGTGATAAGAAGGTGCTGTGAATTCTCTCCAGAACAGCAGGATGACATTTATCTGTGCTACATGACTCCTCCTTGCCTCTTCTCTAGGCATCAAAAAAGAGCCCTTCCGTGGCACATCTTGCGTTTGGGAGTTCCACAGATCAAAATATGGTGCTCAAGAGCAAGTCAACAGAAGGCAGAGATACAGCACACCTCTGCTGGCAGATACAGTATTTTCCACTGGAAAGATGGTTACTGCTTGTCAACTGAACAGCAGCTTCCCTCTGCAGCTGTAACCTCCTTCAGTAAGACACTCAAGTACAAGGATCAGAGTCAATGACAATGCTACTAAAATGGTTCGAGGGAGAAAGAGGAGGATGAAGGAATGGTCTCTGCAGGGATGAGTAGTGCCAGCAGAGATACTGAATCTCTTGCCTTGCTTTTCCTGGTTGCAGTTCCCTTCCCCCACTGGCTGCGACTCAAACCCTTCTCTCTTGATCTGCTCCCCACCACCCCCCCCGAGATTTGCCTTTGAATTATGCAAGCTTTGCACTCTCCAGGGTTTATCTGCCAAAAGGTAGCATGTGTCCCATGGTTTGCATTTTAGTTTAAGATTTTCTATTACGGCAGTCAGATCCTTTCAAAATACTTTACTTCCTTTATTCCCACAGGTAGAAAGAATGGCAGGAAAAAATTGTTCACAGAAGTATAAGAGGAGGTAAAAGTTCTACATTTTCAGTTTAAAAAAAAAAAAGAAAGGTGGAATATGGTTTTAATCAAGTAGTTTTCCTTCCTAGACGAGTACTTCCTTCTTGTAATATATATAACCTGACTGCCTATAAAAATAAAGGTGCCAGTTGGAGCCATTTAGGAGACCTAAGGAAATTCTGCATTAACCTACACTCCTCCAGTCCTCAGTTCCTTCCACTATTGTTCTGTGTGTGGCCTCTCTGATAAGTCAGGTCACCAATATCCATACAAATATCTGCAAGATACTTCAGAAACACATGCATCATAGCCTTCTCATTACTGATGTGGCCCAGGCTTAGCATTGACTATGTGGGGAAATAGCCATGGCTTAAGCATGTGCTATTATTTCCACACAATACCTAAAAAGCCTCAAGAACTTGCAGCCCTCAGAGCATACAGAGGCTTCTCCTTGGCTTAGGTTTGCAAATAAAAATACATTTTCTGCTACAACTCCTGAGATTTAAAGACCCAAGCCTCGAATCTTATTGAGAGCAAAAAGCCAAAAACATCCTTTTTGAAACGAAGGAATCCAGAGTAAAATTTCCCAGTTTAATACTTGACTAATAAACAGGTACTAAATCTGAGGTGTCGTGCCTGCCTAAAAATACTGCTAATTTCCCAGATCAGAAATTCATTTGGCCTCTAACCAGGAATTTGGTGGAGAAAAGACAAAATATTTTCTGGCAAGTTGCCTGAAGGAGAAAAATAAATGCTGATTGAAGCTGCTTGGCAGTACAGAACGTTAGCGCGGGTCCTCAGGGAGATGGATTAGCAAGCAGGAAGAAGGTGATGCTGTCAAAGGTGCATGATAAATTCATTTAGCACATAGATATAGAATGATTATGCACATAGATATACACACAAACAGATTTTTCATTACTTTCATCTCTACCCATAAGTAAAAGCAGAATAAGTCACCATTGGTGATGATAGCCATTAAATCTCTGCACTGTCAATATCCCATCAGAGCTGATCATACTCAAATCTCAAACTGCATATACACACTTACATAATAAGAAATACACCTTAAAAAATACATGCAAATAGCAAGGGATACCTAACAGGAATCCTTCGACTGTTTTAATGACCTGCTCAAAAATGCTAAATAAAAGTATTCCATTGGACCAATCTTCAAGCAACTCAGAACAAAAGTGCTATAAGACACCATTCATTCTGCTGCCTGCATTCATCACTATGCATTTTTGACACCATCAGTAGTGTTTCAAAATTCTGCTGCCGCTAAGCTACTCCATTATTATGAACTCAACAACATTCCCCCTTCTGTTTTCATTTTTATACGCCACTCAGCTCAGGCAGCACAGAACAACTCAAAAGAAAGAAACATTGTTGCAAAGTACAGTAAAAACATGACAAATCCAAAATATCTGGTAACAAAGTGAATGCCTCTCTGAGATGACCCACACATCCAGACAGATTTGTAACTTCCCTGGTCTCGAGTTACTTTTTTGTCAGACTACAACACAAATAGAATAGATCCCAGTTCGTCTAATAATAGAACTGTTCTAAAAAAATTAAAAGCTTAACAAAAATTGTGTGCATAGACTGCTATTTTGATTAGTGTTACTTCAATTATTGGTTCCAGAAGCAATAGTTCAATGATGGTTCATTTAATAACAAAATTAAGAACAAACTACATACATTACCCAGTCTATATTTCAGCTCACACTTAAACCAAGTACGTCAAGAGTCCAATACTCTTATAAGGTAAGAATAATTCCTTGTCAGTGAGAAGTGGACAAACATTATCAGTGAAATGAAAACATGACAGGGTGAACATCTATTACTCTAGTACTAGGTCAATAACTTTTTCAAACCCAGATGATGACATTTTTCCTTATAAGCCAAGTGTCCCAGTATCCCCTTTCTTAGCTCAATTAAATGTATTTATGTGCAACGTAAGTATTTTAGCTTTAAGCAGACCAAAATGCTGTCTGCAGACTGATGGCAACCCACATAATGTTGACACTGTGCTGGTACTTAAGCCAGTCCCTGTGTACCCCACATGCCATGCAAACCCCCCAAACCTTCTCACTGCACACACAGACCAGCTACAACCCACAGTGTTGCTATGAGATGACTTTCTCTAAGAGGCAGGCAAGGTGCCCCACACAGTCAGATGGCCAGTATGTACAGAGAAAATAGTATTATTTAAAACAGTAATCGCTTATTCTCAGACTTTCTTTAAATAAGCAGTAGAAAACAAACAAAAACTTGAGGTAGGATTAACCTAGAATTCTACTGTGAACTTCAAACCTAATATTTGTAAGCAGAAATGGATTCATTCTTTTTTTCATTCAGTTCATGCATATATTCTCTGTTGAACACCTAATCACCCATTTAAATAAAATACTTGATAGCATTCACATTACTTTGTTCTCAGGGACTGAGAATATTTTATAACAAAGTAGCACTTACATTTATTCTATAATTAATATACTTGCTGTTATAATTGATACCAATGTATTGTCTGAACAGAGGACATAAAACCAATAAAAATCTGTTTGAATCGCCCACTCCACTCTGTTTTTTTTTTTAACAGCTGTCTAGATGGAGGAGGAAGGACTCTTTAAGCCCACAATATCCTATGAGATACTTCAGCAAACAGATTTTCTGAATGATGCTGAGTCTGAGTAAAACTACTGATCTTTCCAGTGTTTAAATATCTACTTCTGCATATGAAAAATACAGGATAAGGTATTTTAGTTTGATAGTAAATCAAATTAAAATATTGGGAGCTGCAAAACTATAGTGTTTTATGCGTACTACATATACAAGACTGCGCTTAAAGAGAATTGTTAAAAGTGCAGAAGTAAATCCAGAAGTGCGAGCCAAGTCAAGGTTGCTCACTGCCTTTTGCCACTAAGATCCAGTCTTAGGGAACACAATGACTGATTTCAGCAACTGAAGCAATCCTCGAACATTTATTTTTATATTGGTATCCAATCTGGGCTGAATCCAGGTGCACAAAGTTTAAGAGCAACTTGCACGCTTGTTCTGTTAATTCTGCGTGCTGTGACAACTGGTTCAGGCACCTTGCATTTGACTGGCCTGTAGACAAACCACAAGAGAATGCAAAGAAATGGAACATTCACCAGAAGCCTTGAACAACGTGGAATCTTTGCATTTTCAACACTGCAGTGTTTAATGAAGATTTTTTTCTTTTCTGTATTTAAAGTACAAACTTACCTCTCTCAATACGGAATCCGTTATTGAACTTAAATTAACAGCTCCTTCATAAGTCAAATAGTAGAATACATTCAGTGACCTAACAGCCTCTGGCCCTTGTTGTTTGTAGCCAAAAATCAGATCAATCCACTGGTGAAGCTGGCAGGAAACAAACTCACTTTCTAATGCCTGTAACAAAAACACACACACAAAACACATAAACGTGAGTCTCCCTGATAGTCATCATTTGGTAATCACAGAAGCATTTTTTTTAACAGCATACAAAATTACCTTAACAAGTATTGTTCTGTAACAATACAGAATTGCAAAGAGTATTTTAGACATTCTATCCAAACAAAAGGTGGGCCCTGTAAGAGATGCCTGAGTCTCATGCCCTACTTCCCACTAAAGAGGAAACCCTGCTTTTAAAACTGTAACAGGGAGAATAAGACAAAAAAGCAGTAAGTGGAAAGCATTTGTGCCTTTGTAGACAGCCTGGCTATGTTTTTATGAACTTTCAAGATGAAATTGTGTTTTTCTGTGTGATCTGCATGGTGAATAATAACAGCACAATTATCTGATTCTGACAGCCAGAGAGAAGATTGATAAATTTGGGGAAATGGAACTAACTAGGGATGTTAGGGTACAAATTATTTAACATGTTGGACTACCAAACTGCTATCACTTCTATGCATTTCTTGTATACATCTCTTATACAAACTTATACAGAAAAACCTATACAGAAGCACTATGCTGAACAATTAAGCTGCTTTTCTGAAGATGTTATCCAGTCACAACCCAATCCCAAAGACAAAAGCATCCAAAAAATAAAGAATCTCTCCACATTGGTATTAGATACAGCACAACTATATTAAAAGGTAACCTAAAAACCATTGGCATCTAAAGAGTTAATTCATCTAGATTAAATCACTAGCGGGATTTGCTTTTTCTATTTTATACAGAGGGTTCAAAGTACTTCTTATTTGAATTAGCAAACAAAACAACATAACAAACTGATATTCTCTTCATCTAACAAAATGAATGGCATTTTCCCTGCAAAGGAAATTCCTAATTTTGAGCAGAGGAAGTTGAAATTAATCTGAAAACCAGGGAAATCACTCTGCAATTTGCACACAGAAATGATGGGTTTGTTTCATTAACCGATGCCTGAAAACAAGATTTAAATTGACACATAAAACCAGCAATTGTCTTAATTTGTGTGGTGCACTCCACACAAAAGCCCTAAATATGTTCAAATTAGAGCAAGCTGCTTGATTGTCACTGCAGTCTCATGTCATATTAATGCATGACAAACATTAAACCATACACTTAAATGGCAATTTATATCATTTAAATGTTTACTGCCACACCAGATCATCACTCATTTAAATGTGACTTTCTGACAGCTAATTTCAGTTAATTTTCCTCGATTCACTTAATTAGAACTTTCAATCAAGAAAAGACCTGTACATATCTTAGACATCATATCATTCTTTTTTTATTATTACTTTTATTAGGATACTGAATTGCTGAAAGCATCCTTTAAAATGAATTACCGCACAGTTTAGTATCTCTTTGGAAGTTCATATAACAATACCTTACAACATATATGCTTAGACAGGACTTTTTCTTTCTTTTTTTTTTCTTTTTAATTTAAAAATCCCCACCCAATGTTTAGACACAGACACACAATTAAAACGATAAAAAACCACAAGCAGGTCAATTAAAAATTAATGATTTCAAAATTGTTTAATAAGATAAAACCAGTCAGGAGTCTCATGAGTGTCCATAATACTACAATGTGCAGCCATAAAATTCTACAGGGCTCAGCAAATGACAATGATCAGAATTAATTTTCATGCTATCCTGCTAAAAAAAATTAACCCTAGAACATACTTACTGTTATCATTATAACTATGTAATGCCAAGAAAAATAGTGTTATGAACTTATGATTTTTATATATATATATATAATATTTATATATATTTAGTGTGCATAAGTTGTTCATATTTTCCTTTTCTACAAAAGCTAGACTTTTAGTGAGTCATATTATCCTTACAAAGCATTTGGACATGAATAACTAAAGGAATATCACTGCAATCTCCTTAGATTAACATATGTATAAATGAGATTTTTTTTTTCCTTAAAAAAGCAAAACTAAAACACACTCTTTGCCTTCTCATGGAATGGTTGGGACCATCCTGAATTTACTTCTCTTTTTCAAGTTTGAAATTATTTTACACTTGTAATTTGTACAGATGCAAAGTATATTTTTTTTTTCCTTATTAGGTCATTTAAAATCTACTTTCTTAGTTGCCAAATCACAAATAAAAGGGCTAAATGAAAAATGGCTACAGTCAACATCAGGACCCCGAAGGACAGACCAAACACAGCACACAAATTCAAAGGCTAAATAAGCTTGCCTGACATTTCAGGTTCACAGTTAAGCTCTTGGCTGGAGGGAAGTGCTTATGCTATGACACAACCAATGAAGGAACAACAATTAACAGCCTGTATAATGATTAAAAAATAAGACTATCAAGGAAAACAACACAGTGGACCAGACCAGGCCATGTAGTGCACTTTGTAGCCAGGCTGGTGTCCACTATGTAGGTATGGGCCCTCCTTAAGAAACCATCTGAGAAATAAAAAAGTTGCAATTTGCATAACCCTTCAGTTATAAAAACGGGGGGATTGGTGGGCTTTTCTTTTTTTTTTTTTTTTTTTTTTTTTTTTTTTTTTTTTGGTTTTTTTTTGTTTTTAAACATCACTGTTAGCCTTTACTTCTTGCAAAACTAAGCCAAGGGTATGGATGGCTAAGCATTTAGGATTACTTAAGCATCCAGGACAGCCATTGCTCATTAAGGCTCAAGTTAAACACAGCACACAGCAGTGGGATAGGAACATCCTTCCCATGCTGCTCTTAAAGCAAACCCATCAATTGTTAGAGCTCCCATGGCAGACCAAGCACATCATTTACTGTTTGCTACAAAGAAAACGTGCAAAACAAGAAAACCCTCGAAAGCATCCAGCATAACACGGTAATGTTCAATCCTATTGAGTTATTGTAAAACAAATCAGTGACTAATGTCCAATTGTTAAAGGATCAAACAAGACCATGAAAAGACTGTCACGTGAAGCCACACACAAATTGTCAATTCTGTCCACGGGGACTCATATTAACTTTGACAAACTGTCTTGGGGCTGATATCTGGTTTTTTAATGAGATCTATTAGGCAGAGACTAAAACACTTGAGATATGCTAAAAAGTACAGTATACAGATGTCAAACACAAACACCTATTAGTAACTTTCATTTCTCTATTCCCAAGGTAGAAACACTTCAGACACATCAACAAATAGAAGCTTTGATCTTACAAGGAAATTTTAGTTTATTCATAAATATTTTTCAAGTGCACAATCTGATGCCACTAAATATGTGCAATCAAAACTACCTCTTCATGAATGACTCTGAAATTCACTATTTTATGTTAATTTTATTGAGTCCTGTTTTCTGAAAGGAATGAACGGAGAATAATTTACTGCTGGCAACCAAAGACTAACATCAGTCTAATACCGATACAAATGATTTTGCAGAACATGGCTGGAATGACAGAACAGAAGACTAGCAGGTTAGGAAAGATTTTTCCTTTTTCCAGTATCAGTTCTCGAACCATTTATTATGATATATTTTCCTAAACAATATTATCCCCTTGGAATCAAGATTTGTATCTTTAAAGTGACTACTATTGGCTTTTGTCCTCTACTCCTATTTCTGCTTTAGATTTCATGCAATGACATACAGCATATGAAATTATGTCTATTAAAAATGAATATATACTGTGCTTGAGTTTGGGATGTTCCAATGCTGAAATTAGATGAAAGGCTTAACTGCATTTTTTTCATCAGCACAGATATATATTCATAATCAAGCTGTTTAGAAATAAATGACCAGCTTGCCTTATTCCTATGCTGACCTAAAGTTAAATGATTTTGAAGCAAAGCATAAAGCATGCACGCAACTCTTATTGGAAAGACAGAAGTGCAACCTACACAACATGTGGTTTATATAGCTAAAATTAAAGGAGAAAATTTGATGAGAAACCAAAACTGCTCATACATGAATAAACTTTCCTATTCACTCAATTGAAAAAAAAAAACCAACAAAAAAACCAAACAAACGCAGGAATATACTACATCAGCAAGTAAGAAATTACATATCTCCAGTACAAAAAATTGCCTTTAATGGACTAAACATTTCAATTCCTCCCTGAACTAAAGAATTTCCTATGAAATATTTAAAATAATGGAGTCTCTTTTACGTTCCTTTTGAAAAAATATTTATGTATGAACAGAAAAGCACGAATTAGGATTTCACACATCTTTAGCACAACCACAATTTTCAGGTGAAAAATACTCTTCTTGAACATGACAAAACACCCACATAACTGCAGGACCAGGTAACTACTTTAAACTAAGCACATGTTCTGGCTTGGAACTATGTGTGTGCACATGCATTCAAACAAAATCCAAACCCCAACAAAACCAAACAACTGGAACAATGTTTGCATGTGTAGGCTTTCAGACACAAGTTGGTAACACTGCCTTAACACTGATATATGACCTTAGTAAGTTACAATGAAGAAGGCTGTTTTTTTCAGCCTAATTAGAACTGTTTCAAATTTTCCTGCTAAATATATGATAGAAAGTCCTTTCAACTTTTTTTTTTATTATTCTAGAGTTTCTTTCCACGTCAACCTTGTTCCAATCAAAATATGTTTTGAATTAAATTATTTTGATTCAATATGTGGATCACATTTCACTTCTAAGATTTAAAGTCCGAAAAGGAAAAGTTTAGGCTGTTCAAACAAAGCAAATGCGGCCACTTTGCGGAAAGCTATTCACATTTACCAAGACTGACAAATTGTTTGTGTGCACCATTAGGTCTAGTTTCTGCAATAGTTGCCAGATTTCCTGTCCTCCTAATAACATATTAACTCTTGAAGTGCTGGCTTTATCTTTTGAGGTTTCTCAGTAACCTCCAGCATTTAAAAGTAAATTACCAAACACACTTTAACCAGCAACACTGTTTGATCGCACGGTTAGGCATCTGAGAAAAAAGATGTATAAAAAGTTATTAGAAAGATACTGAACTCGAGCCTGCCTTGAAGATATCAGAAGGGAGAGGACAGCAGATGTAGTAAGGAGAAAACTCCTAGTTCTGCATGAGGTAATACAAATTTCAGAAGGATGAAACGGACATCAAAACTGTTTATGTGACTGCTGGTTTCTAACTTGCTAAATAACTGTTCCAAGCAAACGCATTTAGTTTTATTTACTGCATTTTGCAATTTGTTTTAAGCATGAAATATTCAGAAACTGAGCAATTACTTTACAGATAACCTTATAAGAACTATTTCATTTTTCCTTTTGTGTGTGTTCCAGAAACGCACTGCCAATTCTTCATTACAGTTGTAACAAAAGGCAGCATTTTACTTTATTTCACTTGGTTACTGATACCAGGATAAAATAGAAAAAGAACTCTGGAAAATATAATCTTCATAAAAACATTTAACTCAGATGCTTTACCAAAGACGACTGATCTTACAGAACAAAGGATATCAACAGTCTAAGGAGAAGCTCAGACACAGGAGAACTCTGGAAGATAAACTTCCATTCCTCTGTTTCTTCTTCTCTATATTTAACAATAAGCTACCAAGTAATGACAAAAAAGAAAATCTGAGTAATAGTGTAACTTAATGAAATTCTGTGGCAAGGTATATCCTGCATAAGCAGAATGTAAAGAAAGAAAAATATTCTGCAATTTAATGACTAACTCATATCTCAATTATTAGCAAAATAAGAATCAGTTAGGAGCACGTTCAGCTAAAAATCTTGATCACCTTTGTAACTTCTGGTGATTTGTATATTCAGTCTACAACAGCTATTTTGTAGTTTAAATAGACAAGTCAGACAGCTGCTGTGTATTTTATAAAATGAAAGCTACATTTCCTTTAAAATTTGACTTTATTCTCAACTAAAATGTCTATCATTAGGTGTCAGGAATAAAAGATTTTGGTGAATACGAAAACTTGGAGCATTCATAGCTACTGTTTCCATAAAGGAAAGTGATCACCCTTAAAAAAATATTTCCTGGTACATCTTTGATAATCCGCAAATTTGAGATAAGTATTTTAAGGCAACATGAACAGTATATAAACAGATCAAATGCTTCATTTTTATTCTTAAGTTTCAAAGTTTAGACATCTACCCTAGGTGCCAAAAGTGAAAACATTTACACAGAGGTTTATCTTCACTCTTGTGAGCAATTCCACAGCCTTCTCACTAGAGCAACTTATACTTAGATCCTGGCTTCAGGATCTTCAAAGTTACACGTGAGAAGATGACACAAGCATATGGCTGTTAGAACCAAAAGATGTTCTCCAAAAGACATACCAAGAATGGCTTCTTCCCAATTGTTTGGTTTGAGCCAGAGCTAGAAAGGATATAGAACTGTGGTAGGAATAAAAAAATAATCATGAGGTCTTTATTAAATTCTCCTACATGAAAAACAATATATAAAAGCCATATTTAATTAAAATTGTGAAATCACACAAATGGCTAACATTATTTATAACTGTGATAATACTGATATATGTGGTTTGCATTTGACCTTTTCCCAAGACAAACAGAAAATCTTACTATGACTGGTTAAACCATAACTATTTATTACTACAAACATGGCTAAAAGCAAGTATTTATAACACCAGGAGGTGTTGCTGAGTTATCCACCATTTCCACTTCCTCCAACCACATCCCTGCATTTATTGTCCACATTTAAAATGTCTGCTACATTGTTAAGAGGATTCTCTCCTGCAGAAAAGTTATCAATATCCCTGAGGTCAAGACAGGGAATGAAAATCCTCACACACAGCACCAAAAAGAGGCAGGAAGTTCCCTTCTCCCCAGATTTCAGCAATTCCTCTCCCAGTTCCTCCAGCACTTGTTGGCATGAAGACTGACAGCCTGGATCTGGAACCTATTACCCATGGAAGCACAGGCTGTTAACCACACAGCTGATAGCTGGCTCAGTGAAATTAGTTTAAATGACGGGTGTTTAAACAAAAAAAAACCTCAACCACCAAACACCAAAATCCCACAACATATGAGTGCATTTCACAATGCCAGTTCTCTGTGCTGGTTATCTTTTCTCTCAGAATGTTAAGGCAGGTAAACTGCTTCTAACACTTCAGTTAACTTTCATACTTCTAGCCAAGGGACTTCTGCCTGGCATCTCCCTGAGCTTTGTCAACAGGATCACAGTTGTTCCTGAACGTGAGTACCCAGCACCTCCAAAAGGATGGTAAACAGTGACTCACCTTTTTATGTTACAGATTCTTTCCTGTTAAGAGAGAGGGCAAAACATGCACTACAAAATTTTGAACCACGTAATGCTTGCTTGCCTTTGAGATTGTACAACCTTTTAAAAAACTGAAGCTCCAAACAGGTCAAATTCTGAAATTCAGGGAACTACTAAAGCACACTTAATCAGTGGTGGGGGTTTACCCTACTGAATACACAACTAGCATAATTTGAATGCAGTATACAGTGAAACTTGAGTGACTGCAGTGAAGGTCACGAAGTTTTAGAAAACACCATAAATATGAACTGAACTTGTATCATTAAAATACAAAACCTGGTTTCTGTGAACAGACAAAACTACAGTTGGAACAGATCTCATGTTAAGCATTTAGGCTGGATACTACCAGCCCATTTAATGCTCGAAGTTTAAGCCTAAACATACTGTTTGGTTAATGACAGCACAATACACTTCAAGCTGTGAGAAACTAGTGATTTTTTAATGTATTTTACATTTAAACCGCTTGTACTTTTCTTCCTTTTGTAGGATTTGCTCTGTAAGCCCTAAAAGTCAGCTGTTGCTTTATTTTTGCACTCTGTTTCTACAGCTTGCAGCATTTATACCTCGCTTTGATGTGTCAGTTGTATACGCAATTCACAAGAACTGTGATGATCAACAAGTATCAGTATGCATGTAAGAGGAGACAGAAACAGTTGCAAACACATGGCCTTCAAATCATTGCAAACAGCACAAGCAAACATCTTAAGAGTTGTAGAGACTAATCTAATTTGTCTTTGAAGCCAGTTGTGTGGAAAAAAAATGGTCTAGAAAAAATTGTTTAAGATTAGGAAATGGTATGACAAAAGGTCAAGGAATTTAAAATTTAAAACACAGTTTAGATGCAAGTCAGGCAGACAAGTCATTTCAATCTCGTAATTTGACTTGTCTGTTAACTCACAGAATAGAACTATTCCAAAGCTTTTGGGGAACAGAACACAAGATTTAAAAAGGCAATTAGGGTACCACATCTGAATAAATCAAACAGCTACAAAAATAGGAAACGGCACTATATCATCATGTGGGACAAACGTGTAACCCACCCTGGGGCTAACACACATAGATAAGAACAGGATTTGCTTCCTTGAGATGATTATGAACAGTGCAGCCCTGACCTTCCATAACGCCATTCTGAGTGGCTGCTTAGCAGGACAACACAAGGTGTGTTTGGCAAGGTCATAAGACTCCTTAAAGTTGGTATTTACATGGGATTACAAAGCAGAATCATAATTTGAAGATTACAGAGAACGGGAGAATTTGTGCACCAAAGACATTCAGCATCTAAGAAAAAAAAATCAGATATGTGGAATATACTATTTGGAAAATTAAATGCTCTTTGCAAACTTGCTCAAACACAGCAGGTTCTCATTTAGCCTCTTTTTCTGGCACATTTGCTAAGCAAGCTATCAGGAAGTCTGATCTAGACAAACTGGTGCTAAGGGTGGCCCACCTTCTATCAAATACACTAGGACAAAAGCTTCCTCAATCTCCTGATTAAGGAGGACACTGCCCCACTCTTGACTCTTTGTCATGCCCTGTCCCAGTGGATCCACTGGGCTGTCTCATGTTCCCTGGGAGTAGGTTGGCTAGTACTGGAATTCATAACAGAACAAAGAGCTCTCAGGAGTCATGTTCAATGCCTGAAAGAAATCAAACTGAAAATGGATTGTATTTATTAATTACTTCTTTAAATGTCCATTCTTAGAGAATGAGAAATCTCTATGTTTTTATTCTAATTTCATCATGTATTGCATGTTGAGTTTGAAATAGTTTTGTTCACAATACTTTCTTGTAGACAGAGTAATTTCTTCTAGATTTTATTCCCTTCTTGCACCTAAACAGCTTCAAATTTCCACTGACAGCTGTACACAGAACGGCAAGTGATATATTGAGTATATTGAGCATGCTCAGGAAACCAAGGCATAAACACCTCCAAGTGCAACAGACATTCTGTAGCCAGTTGAGAGCAAACTTTTCATAACCTTTATATTACTCTGCCATGAACCATGTTAGTGTGAAGGGCATAGGAGATGAATACTATGAACATTCAGAGGTTACATGCTAAAAAAGATTATGGTCGGTTTTTAACATTTTTATCAATTACCTTTTCTCCAGTACTAAGCTAAATAAGATGCTAGAAAACACTAGAATTTTCCCTTCTGTAAGTAGTATAATTTTGTCTTCACAGGTGTCCTAAAAACCCCCTAACATTTTGAAATAAAATAAAAATATACTGTAATAAAATTATATTTAACTCCCATCTTCCAAATAAACATTTAATTCAGAGACTGAACTCCTAGGGGCAGCTCTTGCTCTTTAGAGGGAAAACAACAACCATCTATGACATTACTTGCCAGGATGGAAAAAGAACAAGCTTAAAAAGTATGCAAAAACAAAAAACCCCAAGCACAATATTATGCCATGTTTTAAAGTAGCAGCAACCAAATTACAAGGTTTTAATGAGATAACATTCTAATAAAACCACCTAGTCTGACTGAAGGTAACACTAATAGATGATTTTTTTTTTTAAATAAAATCCCATGCCTGTGGAGTGGCTTACCTTACCCACAGTATGCTAAGCACAAGAAGAGCACCGGGTCCTTGTCTCAAAGTCTGAGGCTGTTAAAAGCCATAAGGGCCTGACTTTACCCAGGAAAGCTGAAGGTCCCCACAGTTCTTTAGTACCACCACCACATCACAGGGCACTTACTGCTGCAGATGTCCCTGCACCCTCTGTCACCTCAGTGCCACAGGTACCTCCTCCAAACTCTATCACCTCAGGCATGCAGGTGCCTTCTCCAACAATTGTCATCTCAGGGATGCAGGTACCTCCTCCAACAATTGTCATCTCAGGGATGCAGGTACCTCCTTCAACAATTGTCATCTCAGGGATGCAGGTACCTCCTCCAACAACTGCCATCTCAGGGATGCAGGTACCTCCTCCAGCAATTGTCATCTCACAGATGCAGGTATCTATCTCCTCCAGCCTCCTCAGTGCCATCACTATCTCCTTCAAACTCTGTCACCTCGGGGCTGTGGATACCTCCTCCAACCTCCATCACCAAAGCTTCAAGAGCACCACCCCAGAGAGCGTATGATGGGAAACCAGCTCTGTATTTTCAACTCTACCCTTTACTTTAATTACTCCAGGTAAATGCCGAACAGCAAAAAAACCCTTTGGTACGTTTGGCAACAATATAAAATGGCGGGTAAGGCAGCTGGGGATGCCCTTCCCCGCGGGGCCGGCGGTCCCCACTCCGGGAATGCCGCAGCCGGCAAAGCGCCGCTCCCGCCTGCCGGGGAGCGCACCGGCGGCTCTGGCCCCGCATCCCAGTGCCGGGATACCGGAGCCCCGTTCCCTGCCGCAGGCAGAGTGGGGAGGGGAAGGAAGGGGTTAATGGGCGCTGGGTGTCCCCGGCGGAGCAGCCCCAGCGCCCGGCCGCGCTAATGAGCCGCTGCCGGGGACCCTGCGGCGGCTTTCAAACCCGGCCCGCTTCAAACGGTGCCACCCCGCCACCGAGGGAGGGCGATTAGAATAAATGACCGGAGTAATTAACTCTGATTGGGAACCACCTGACTGGAAAGAGAGGCAAGGAGCCGTGCAGCCGACGGGCTTGTGGCCGAGAAAGGAAGCTTTCCTTTAGCCCCGTGCTTGTGTGTGCTAAGAGAGCTCTTCCTTTCAAATAGGTATGTGGGGGCACTAATGAAAAGCAGCTTTCAGCCCAGGGCCTCCCCATTCACTCTGAAAGGGGCAGAGAAGAAAAGCTTCAAAGTAGAACTAATTTACTTCATCCAAGCCCGGCTTTGGGCAGCCCTGCAGTTTGTACTGACACCGCGACAAAATACTGGTTAAAAAAAAAAAAAAAAAAAGGCTTGTCCTGCTTCAGGAGGTTAAACATTTTCAAACCACCTCCAAGTTGCTGAATTATTTTTTTTTGTTAGCTTTTTTGGTTATTTTATTTTCTTTTAATATGGCTATTAAGGCCTTCATCCAGAAATCCAGCCTTTCCATTCCCCGTGCTGCCAAATTTTTCAAAGCATGAAGGCAGTCCCTTCCCTCTAGTGGTGGGAACTTCATTTTTTTGTGCTATGGAAAACAGTAACAATTACACATACCTTTTTTTTTTTTTTTAAATAAGACTGGCAATCTCCAGCAGCCCTTAGGCAGGAATTATATTCGCTGTGCCTTGGCTCTCTCTGCCAGGCTATTCTTGCCACTTGATTTTACAAAGCAGAGTTACAAAGAGTGAGGGCATTACTACCTGCTGTTTTACAAGCAATCAGCAATTCATTGTACCAGTGTTGTCCTGTACCTGCTGAGTAAACGCTTTAAAAAAGTTCCACTAACTGCCCAGTAACAACTACAGTATGGTAGCAAAAGCAATTCACCAAATGTTTATACCGAGCCTCTGATTTATTTGACAGCTTTACACCTTCAAGACATGATATAATTAAATGTTTTGACAATGAAACAAAAATTGTATAAATTAGAAAGTCGTTAAAAATCTACAGTATCTAAAATGAAAATGTAGTGCAACTATAAAATAGGATTTCTAAAATGCTTCTATAAAACAGATAAAATGTATTTCACTTTTAAAGAGTGATTTTTCTATCCTTAGACTTTCTGCTACTGTATTAAACTATTATACATCTAAAAAATTTCTATTTTAATCACTGCATGAATGCTGTTCAAGAAGACTAAAAATGCAATACTGTGTTATTTTAAAAAGGCAACCAAATCATAGCTTAAGCAAAAATAGTGGACCCAAAATATGAGGAGACCTTTTAAAACTTAAAATACTAAGCATTATCTTAATTAATTGTGTCAATTGTTGTAATTTTGCTTGTTTCAAAATATAAACCAAGAGCTGCCACGATGTCTTAGGGGACAACTAACACACTGTGATATTAATCCTACCCCTCCAAGGCACTCAGTTCAAACCTCAGACAACACTTTTTATCTGCGTAGACCAGCGAGACACAAACCGGCACTTCCTATTGTAGAGAAGAGGATACCAGGAATGCTGAAAATGGGGTTCAGAAGGTGAAAAACTTGAGGCTGACCATGTCTGTTTTCACAGGGCGGCCCAGGAGAACAGCAGGAATCACTGTTTATGTTACAATTGAAAACGAACATGTTAAAAATCAGATTTTAAAATCGAAACAAATGTCCATAAACTATGGTTGCTCACTTGAACGTCAGTTCATATCTTTAAAATGCAGTTTCATTATCATTTTTTGGTAGTATGTGTATAAAACGTGAGCTTATTGCTAGACTTAAAAGCTAATTGTTTAAACAATGTATAATTATATAACCATTATTTAAACATTAAAGCCTTTAAGCAACTATGCAAAAACATTTAGAATCAACTTTGCAATGCAGCTGAAGAGCACTGTTGTTCTAAAGGAAACTGTAATCCAGCAAAAGGTAACAATGACCAGTTGTTTATAAAAACCACTGAAATGTTTGGGAACTAGTTCACATTCTCATGCTATGTTTATGTTTCCATTCATCATCCTTCTCCTTGAGAAGATAGCTCAAAAGGAAGAAAGACTGGAGAACAAAATTTTGTTTAAGTTACACATGTAGACGTCAGGTAATTTAACAAATAGAGACAAAAAAGGGATGCCTGTGTATAGCTAAAATCATTATTGCATTAAATCATTTTCTCCTCTCTCGCTCTCTCTCTGAGGGACCCATCCTTGCAGTGTGGTTTATATTTATTTTGTAGATTCAGATTTGCCAGGAACTTCTAACTCACAAGTAAAGAAAAGGAACCTGAAATACAATCAAAATGTAACAGTATTCTGTATCTATAAATGTTACTGCAGTGTTGTCAATTAAAGAATAGACATGATCTTTGCTTAAAATGTGTCTCTTAATGATTGACTCCTGCTCTCTTTACACTTCTCTTCCATCATATTGTAACAGAATAAAACACAACATAATACTGTGCCCATAGAAAATAATTTGGCAGTGATGTGACATTTCCAAGACTGGTATAGTGGGCAAATGGAAAACAGTTATTCCTCAAACTGTTCATAAGGAGGAATATGGCTGTGGTGGACTGTATTTCTGAATAGAAATATCTTTTTTTGCCCCATTTATAAATTACTGAAGCCACGTATCACATTTCTGTTATGATTTATATTATAACTGAACATGGGGCAATCGTCTTCCTTTACACCTTTGTGGAAAAAGGTTCAGGAAGTTATCATTTTGTTTAATCAAATGTTTGGGTTTCAGTTCCAGATTCAGTTCCGGGTCTGTCCTCCAACTACCATGGGGTTTGAAATAAATTATATTAAGAAAATTGTGAGAATCAAAGTAAAAATAGGTAGCACTCCTTGGAAAGAACTTATTCTCTACTTTGTTATTGTTTCAAGAAATATCTAGGATAATCACAAACAGTCATATTTCAAAAACGTTTTTTCTGTGACAACCTGACAGGAGAATTCTTGCCATATAAGGATTAGACAGGGTATGCTTGCTTACTACCAAACAATCCAAAGTAAGATGAACTTCTCTGACTGGTCCTATTGAGTTACTTCTGTATTTAATTTGGGGAGTGGCACAGAGGATGGCTGAGTGCTTTAGGTTGAGTATATCAACCTTAACGCAGAATATTCCAAACGTTTATTAATGTAATGCTAGAAACCATTTGTTAATCCCTCAACTTACAACGCCCTCAATTCTCTAAATACCTTTTTTTCCCCCAGGATGTAAATAAATTCAACTGGATATTTTATAATTAAACAAAACATCAAAGTAATGGACATTTATGCAGCCACCCCACGGCGATGGATTTTTTTTTTAAACTAAATGTAATAATAGAGTATGTCTACTACTTCTCTTAGCATGTATGCACACATACTAAAATCTATTCAGAAACATTGTTTTATATTAATATAAATCTTGCTATTGTTATTCCACAATAAATTGTTATTTATTGTTATAAATTGCTTTATAAAACAATTTAGATTTAAGAAAACCTTTTCCTTTCTCCCTCAAAACAAACTTGTATTATGGAAATATTTAGAGTCTATTCCAGGGATCGGGTGACATGGAAATACACACTCAGAAAAATTTCATTTTATTTAGAAATCTAGACAAAGTCAGTATTTGCCACTTGCCTTCATGCATACAATCACCTAGACAGAAGTGTGCACTATCCACAATCCTTTTGACATTACAGATGAAAGTATAAAGTATACTGCACTGGAATTACCATCAGCCATATTTGTATTCCCCTTCTCACAAAAACTCAAAATCCAGTTAAATTTGGTTTGCAAACACGTACATAAATGGAGGAGTCTTGAAATTCCGCTTAACTGTTCCTGAAAGAGTAATCAAGGAAAATTTTTGGTGACTTTGCATAATGACCTTGCCACTGAGATGAGAGAATTTGGTAGGTGCCTAATTTAATATCCCTCATGCCTTAAATTCTTTCAGATCAGTTATGTTAATCCTAATTTTTATTTTAACAACCCTCCTCTCCAGTTTCCTCACACACAGACAAACAATAAAACAACCGATGCCTTTCCACAGGCAAGAAGGGATTTAGGAAAAGGTCTGTCTATGTCTACATATCATTCTTTTTTTATCTAACATGATCTGTATTCATCATTGAATTGTGGCAATGTTAATGTTAATTCAACCTCTAAATAGGAACGAATGTATCAAATGACTCCATGCCCTAACTCGTAAGGAAATGAAGTAACCTGCAGCAGTGATAGAAATCACGTGCAGAGATTCTGCTACCTAAAACCTCTCTCAAATTTTAAAGCATTTAAATAAATCTCCCATTCACCATTTAAAAAAAAAATCATAACTAAATAGCCACCTTGAAAATTAACAGAATTAACTGTAAAAATCTGAGATTTGATATTATAACAATCACAATCACAATTGCACATATTTCAGAAAGTTCTGTTGCAGGGTTTTTTGTAAATTTGTTTTACCTTGAGCAAGCTCCCCTCTTGCTATTTACATACTAAATATATACATGATGTAGTGTAAAATCTGAAATTTCAATACCTCCTTTAAAATGTACATTCATAAAATCCGTAGGTATGTAATCACAGGGACTTCTCATATAACACAGTAAACACCTTAGAAGGCTTTACATATTTATGTCACTCGTGCACTGTACATACACTAAACAAGCCATTTAGTTTTCTTTTTTACAAAAATACATCAGGCCACATTATAAAGATTTAGCATAGCACTACAGAAAATAAGGGAAATGTGCCATGATTTATTAGCCAATTAAATCCGTAATTACTGATTTATCCTTCAAATTACCTATGAAAAGCCCTATTGTTATGACCTGAAATGAAATTTTTAGTGTATGATTATTGGCAATACTAAAACCTCACAAGAAAAATGTTCAGCTTAGTGTGTATACACGCACACACACACAGATATAGAGAAAGATAAAAACTTTTTACCTGCAAAAATCAAAGTGTGTATATGGGAAAAGCCATTATTATCATGACATAACAACAATTAAAATTGTATGGTTTCATATTTGACATAACTATATCTGTTCCTGACCTAAAATTGAATGTTAAGATGTTGGTAAAATATATTCCTGGACACTGGAGCAGTAAAAATACTAACATGCAAAAGGTTCTTAAAATCAGTTGGTGCTAACTTTTAAGTATTACAATTATACTATTGGTCCTGAGCTGTGGATATATGTAAGAAATTCAGTATTACACTCTATGGACAAAAGAAAGAGAAAAGAGAGTCCTTAAAAGCTTGTAACTTAGTTATGGACAGAAACTTCATCAGCTGCCTTGAGTTTCAGTGATTGTTTTCCAGTCATCTCATTGCCACTAGATGACAACAGTACAGTGTGATGATTAGGATTTAGTTCTGCACAGAACTTGCGTGGGCAATACTCAAGCACCCAGCAAAAAACCTTCAGAGAGGGAGAAGAGTCGGAACTTGCAGATCTACCAGGAACAGAAAGCGATGGTGGCTGCCTAACCACGTAAATTCACAAGAACACGGTAGTCTCTGCCAGGCACAAATCCTGTCTGACCAGTGACTGTGATCTTGGGAGTGGGGAAGAGGGAGGAAGAGAAGAAAAAGACCTTCGTTCCTTCAGTAAGTTTGCACAGGGAAACCAAGAGGAGGAAGGAGAAGGGCTACAGTGCCAGCTCCCGAAAGCCACAATTCATTCTTTCCAGTTATGCGAGAGTTAAAAAATTGAAAATTATTATAAAAAATTTTGGACCTCAAAATATAGTGTGATTTTTAATTGCCTAGGAAAATTTGAGACTTCAGAGTTCAGATTTTCAACCATCTATCCACAGAATTAGAAAACTGCTTTGGAAACTGGTAAATGATAAAACCTTAAACTTCTGAAAGCTAACCATTTCAAGAGCAATAGCTTAAGGAAAAACACAAACTACAGCAAAATTTAAAGTGAGAAAGGCTGGAGACTAAAAAATGCAAAAACCTCAAAGAAAAAGTTTACTTGAAACCACAAATAAAAAGAGATTGTAGACTAACTTCACTATATAACCTAAAGATCCTTCTACATAAAACAGTGGGGGGTTCACATTATATTGAGTGAGACGTACACTAACGAACATTTTCAAAGGCCTTACAGCTGCTGGACCACTCAAGGGAAACTACCTGTTTAGTACAGCCAGTAAAAAGCACATAATTAATAAAAATATGAAAACAAGCAACTAAGGTTACGTTGAGCCTTATGTTAATCTCTGCACACACAGGGGTATAAAATGCAAATATCACCAACAGTTAAGTTTCAAAAACTTGTTTCTTTTACAGAGGACTTCATTAATTCCATATGTATAGCAAGCCTGTCCTTTTTTAATACCTGAATCCCAAAGACTTCTCCTTTAGAAAATTCATAGGTTTGGACTTTGGCAAAACAAAATCAAAACCATGCCATACAGTCATTTTGTTCCTGACGACGCAAAGTGACTCCACATTCCTCTGATTAGACACATCATAATGACTAGTACATATAAGGAGCAAAATTACCGTAAGAAACTAAAATATAATTTGCACACAAACAAGAATATCCATAATATTCACCATACAAGCAAAAGAAAAAAGGCAAACAAAAAACCAGACATCGAATGAAGATTCAAGTACTGGTAAAAATCCAGTTGTAAAACTCCTGAGAACGATTTGTTGGTTTAAAGTTTGCGTGCTGAGCTGAGCTTACATAGGTACCATAAGGGCTTAAAATACTGAATTTAGATTTGATTTTTAAATATCTCCCCTAAGGAAATAAGCCTTAGGGGCTAAGTTTCTTATCAGTTCACCTATTTGTCCGTGTCTCCCTTAGAGCCATGGAAATCTCTGGCTTATTTCAAGTAGATTTGAAAGATGGGTGAAAGTCTCAGAGATAATTAGATTTGTACAGCTTTTCAGAAAATCCATGGTCAGGCACAGGCAAGAGGGGTAAACAAATACCTCCACCAAGAGAAATCCAGGCAGTACATATCCATAATACCCATGTCACTGTGTCTGGTGAGGCAGCATATGCACACTGGCCAGTTCATGGGCAGCCACCAAAAGTGGTGGTGCTGCCTCAGCTGCAATATCATAAGGAATATCTGGGAGAAGCTGAAGTTACTGTTAAGGGATGAAGAGTAAGAAGCAAAGGAAACACAGATGTAGGAAAGCGGGTTTCAGCAACAACTGGTTGCTTTCTCCAGGTAAGTGTTTTAAAGATGTAAAAATAACTTTCAACTCTATTTTGAGAAAACTCTGAGGTAACGTTGGAGATCTTCAGAATACGTACTCAGCAGGAGGAGTTTCAAAGTTGCTTATAAAAATATATATACCCGTTTCTTTAGAACTTATTTTTAAGTACTTAATCAGACAAAATAATTTTAGTGTCTTTTTAAATGTACTTCACAGATGTCCCTTATTCTGATTTATAAAAGAGGACATAAATTTAAGTTCAACCCAAGAAACTACATGCAAGTGTTAATACTAGAGTTAGCAAAATAGACTGACACATTTTATAGCTTACTGTGTATTACACCTTCCTAACTAACTACATAATCTTGGAGATCTTCAGAATACGTACTCAGCAGGAGGAGTTTCAAAGTTGCTTATAAAAATATATATACCCGTTTCTTTAGAACTTATTTTTAAGTACTTAATCAGACAAAATAATTTTAGTGTCTTTTTAAATGTACTTCACAGATGTCCCTTATTCTGATTTATAAAAGAGGACATAAATTTAAGTTCAACCCAAGAAACTACATGCAAGTGTTAATACTAGAGTTAGCAAAATAGACTGACACATTTTATAGCTTACTGTGTATTACACCTTCCTAACTAACTACATAAACTGAAAACGTGCAATATTTTTAATTAAGTAGAAAGACTACAGCCCTAGATGCTAAAAACATAGACTTTTAAAAAACACGATGATTCAAGGATTTTGGTAGGTAAAACTGAACTATGGAAAAATCTTTACTTATACATCTTCAAACACAGAGCAGAAATCAGCTTTCTGTTTTCTCCCAACCCACATGTGTCACTTCAAATTCCAAATCCAGATTTTGGAGAGAATGTGTATGTTTTTAGGACTTCTACAATATGCTAGGAAGCTACTGTTCCTAGGTATACTTAATATGAACCAGTCCCTGAAACACTAACTGAACATAAATTAAAAATTTTGTCATTAATTTTATTTCACTCTGGAATCTCCATTATTGAGAACAAGGGGGTACAAAGCAGAATGTATATTCTGACATTGCTTTGTGAAATTTGGCATCCGTCAGTGTCATATAAAACACACCCAAAAAAGCAGCACTACCAGTTTTAGCACAAATATTTAAAGTAGCTCAGTATAAACTTTACGTCCAAATAAAGTCTACTAATACCCAGCGAGCAGTGGCGCAGCTGCATTAGCTCATGTAATGTTTCGCACATGGAAACCAAGATGCAAGATTACCTCATTTATGGTAACACTCATAAACTACACAGTACACAGTAAACATGTCTACCGAGCAAATTAAAATATCACTGCACTATGCAGCAGCTGAAGCTATCCAGAACCTGTTTATAATCCAATAGAAACAGAAATTTGTCTTCGGTTCTAGAAACAGGGGGGAGGGGGGGAATCAAAGTCTAAGTAAAATAAACTGCACTGCAAGTGTCACTTGCCCCAAGACTTCCTGCTTCCCACAAAAGACATGCACCCATTCTGGAGATCAAAGGTCATGGCTTTACAATAGAATACATTGTAAATAGGTTTAAAATAATTGAATACAACTGCAAACCAAGGACTCATTTATAGCTTGCTAGGAAAAAAAATATAGCTGTTTTAAGTCATTCCAGTATATGAACTGAAACCTGCATTATAAAACTGCATCTGCTTCAAAACTACCAGATCACCACCTGCATACCAGTTGGATTGGGTCATTCCACAGCCATCTAAATAATGAAATGCTTTTGAGTAAATTACATGCCACAATTGTTTTGATTATCCTCCACAATGTCTGGAGGAACACTAAACTCGGTCGTACCTGGGTGCTCCACAGCATTCCTAGGACCCGAATCTCATCCCCAGGGAAGTTACAACCACTTGCTCTTTCTGTAGCAGCAAGAATCAACCCAAATGCTGTAAATATTCACCTGCAATATGATTTACTTCTCGTGTTGTACTAATTAAACTGAATTTACTTCTTACACAGCTGTCTGGTAGCTCAGTGCCTGGGACAGTGACGGCCTAACTGGGGGGATGGCACAATGCTCTCTTCCATTCTGCTGGTTTGCAAGACCCAGGATTACATGTCCCAAACAAATCAGCATTTAGCCTGTGCCCAGAGGCAGTGCCAGGATGTCACATATGTGAGTATCAAACCTGAAGTGAGGAATTTACCTAGTAGACACTAGATACCACCTGCTCTTCTTCTTTTATTTTTTTAATCCCTCTCCACATTTGGAAAAGGAATAAAGATATCAAACATAACCACTTATTCCTCTCCAATTCCATAAGATCGTATTTATTCAGTAACAGAAAAGGCCTGTTTTTTCAAAGGACTTTTTTTGAGGTTTTTTCCAAAAACAGCTTCTGAGCTGAAACAACTCAAAAACTGTTTGGAAAATGAGCATGCACAACACATACCTTACAATTTATTACAGCTGTTTTTGCAGACCACAGACTCATTCAAAATTTACAATAGGCACTATTTTTCAACCAACCAAAGCAACTGTGTCGCACACGTCCACATTCAGTATCAACAAGTAAAATCTGTAGAATTATGACGGTTAATAAAAGCTCCTACAGCTCTGTGTGCAAAACCCTGCACAAGTTTTAATGGGATAAATCCTCTGAAAACAAACTATCACCTGAAAGTTATGTTTACTAGGACTTATCTGGCATGCGATCTGCCTCATATTAGTAAAGCTCAAATACCCCCCTTCAGGGCCTAATAAATTTGGAGGTTTGTTGGGATTTGCCAATATATTTGCTATGTCACCAGGATTAAAGGCAGGAAATAATTCCACGATATTTACTTATCTCTGTTGTTAACCTCAGTTACCTCTATTAGACTAACAATTATACCACTACAAAACCATAATCGCCAGTCACAGCAAAAAGACAGTTCATCACAAGACTGAACTGATGCTCATTTTAACAATGACACATGAACAATTAACTACTGCCACTTCCTTAAATCAGTGGTTCTCAACCTGTGGTTTGCAGATGCCTTTGGTCTATGGAATAGTTCTAAGAGACCACAAAGGGTAATTAAGGAAAGTCTTGGCTTACTGTCACTCAGCTTAAATTTGCTATCCAGGAAAATGTACCCTCAATGGAAAATTTTATGGGGACCCAGAAAAAAAACCTGCTGGCAAGTCACTGCCATAGATCTTTTCTTATGCAGCAGAAGCAGACCTTGGAACTTTTACAACAGTTGTGACCTCTTAACTGCTGCAGGTGAAGATTTTTCGCAGCAAAACTGCAATTCTGAAATAATCAGGAATTCCAGGGTAATGTGATTTCTGGTGGAACATTCACCTTTGTAGGAAGGGTCTGGCAGATTCATTATCTTCTTTCAGTTCCTTGTTCTGGCAATGTTTGTGGCTGTTAACAGAAGCCTACTGACTACTTCCAAACAATAAAATCAGATTTCATCCAAGAAAACACATAACTGACAGCATATGTCTAGGAGTACCCTCTTTTGCCCTGTTGCACATTTCTTATTCTGAGTGATAAATTACAGATTTTTCTCGGAAAAATCAAAATCCTTTACACAGACTAGCTGCAAAACAACCATCTACTCACACTTAAAGGAATTTCTGATCTCTCTTAAAATTTTTTAAAACATGTAATGAGTTCTTGCCCACCTTATTCCATCAAAACAAACCAGCCTCACATACTCTGTAAGAAAAAATCCCAATCTACCTAGCCCCACATTTATGTTTCCTTGTACATCTAACCCATTAGAGAAAAAGGTTATATATAGCATATTGAGTTATATATAGTATATTGAGTACTTCACTTTAGTTTAACAGAAAGTCATATCTAAGAACAAATATGACTTTAAAACCCTCAGCAATATAATGGATATTTATATAAGTTAATTTTTTGGTAATGTACTTTCTCAGCACACTGGCCTTCAGAGCAAACTTGCCTTTCCCTGTCATTTAATGAAATGCCAAATAATCATACTGGACGTAGATAAACAAATCTGTAATCTTTACAGAAAATAAATAACAGTGAAAATCCAGTGTCCATTTTTATGTGCCATGGAAAGACTGGTAAGATCTACAACAGAGACCCTCAGTCTTTGGCATATTGGAACCCCACAAAACAACGGAAAAGAATTTCATGTCTACTTTTGCACAGAGTGGTAACTTTTCAAGATATTTAAAAGAGAAGATTTTTGCATTAAACTTGACTTTTCTTGGAAAGCTGGATTTCATCCCTGCTACAGGACTGCCATCTCATTCTAATCACCAACCTTTTTACAAGTACTCATTAGCCAATCTATATTTTTGGGGATATCTAATTTGATACAAAGGTTTATCAAACTGTGATTAGTTCCGAGGTTATTTTCACAATATTTCATGGTCAAGGTAAGATTTGCTGAGGTTTCAGCTGCAATGCTGACTCAAGCATTTTCTGCCCTGTCACACTATTTACAGACTGTCGTTCTTGATACCCAGTTATACAAACACAACTGTTTCTTGGGCTGAATGGTAAAGCAAGTGAGAACAGACCCAAATTAAAACCAACATTTTGTCTTTTATTTCAGAATTTGCAGAATGCTTAATACTCTGAAAAAATCTCACCTCCGAATACTTTCAAAATAGACATCTGTTATTAGTAGGGCATTTATAAAACAGAAATAATACATTTGCCTCATCACTTGAAAGTCACATAAAGGTAAACTTAATCATGTCTGTGGATGATGCAGATACTACTGAGTGAATATTAAAGAAAAGGCCATGTAGGATGCTTTTTTTCGGAAGAGAGTTCAAACAGTATGCAATAAATAGGGTTTGAAGATATATAAATGTAACAGTATGGAGAAGAAAAAGAGTAATGTATTAAATGAGCCTTGTTCATCTTCTAGACTGAATAAAGTCAGCATAAAAGTAACAGCATGTGATGACCATTTAGTTCAACATTATGTGTTGAGGCATAAGCTGAAGGGAAATGTATCCACGGGATACAGGTATAGTTTCATTTTCTTTTTCAAGTACTTATTTCATAAACCCTACAAAGAGAGAAAAAAGGCCCCCTTTATTGTACAACACAGAGTATGAAGATGTCTCTATGGAATCCTCAGCTGGTTTCTAATCTCATTAAAAGACACAAAGCAGTAGGTGGTGTAGGATCACAGTTCTGAAAGAATTCACAACCAAAATACACTTTCTTAATGTTTTCCTATTGCTGCCTTTGTGGAAAGGCCCTTCAGCTACCAGAGCAAACAACTGAAGGATGTGAATTCAGACATGTAATGACTGTAAGGTCAGCACATGACCGCTAAGCACTCATGACCCCAAATTAAGAGGTATTACCTTCTATCTACTAATCCTTGGGTCACAAATGTACAGCCTACTCCAAGAACATTAAAAATTCCTGAAATTTGCTTACACCCCAGTGCTTGAAAGATAGAAAGCTAACATGCATGAAGTGATCAGATAAGTAAAAGGGGCAGTTCTGTTCTCAAACAACATATTAAAAATGCCATGTCTTTCAGTCACCTTTTCTGCTAATGAAGACCACTATGAATTTACATTGAAGTATTACAGAAATACACTATCTTCTGAAAATAAGAATTTTAATTTACAGATCCTAACATTTTAAATCCAAAATAGAATTTTAAAGGACAATGAAAAAGAGGCAACATTCATCTTAGTAGTAAAAACGCATTCAGAAGGTATTACTTGTGTAATGGCACTACATGGGACCCACAAATTAAATTTTACATTTTGGCAGGGTGGCTTTAGTTTTTAAACTGTGAAAGACTATGTTTATTACTCTTAGTGTTTTCAGATTGTACAGAACATGCAAGAGGCTGCAACAGTCATTCTGTTTGTAAGATTACATAAAGGTTTTTACTGAGAATAAAATCCCAGCTTCTTTGCCATTGTGACACCTTTTGTGTCTCCAAAATTTACTTGTTAAAATTAATAGCAACATCTACATTTCTCACATGTAATTATTACAAAAAAAATCTGTACTTCTTTTGAAGAAGACACTTCAAAAATGAGTCTTTCGTGGAGACCAAAGGAGCTGGGTTAATCTTCTAGCTGTCACTAGATCTTGCTACAAACTTCATACCTAATACATGAACCTAAAATTTCAAGAAGATATCAAATACATTTCACTTTAGGTTCCTGAATTAGGATCTTACTGGAGACTGAAAAGCTGTCTTCATTTATCAATCCACCAATATCCCTGTCATTTTTGTATTTGTATTTTTTTTAATGTTACAAATAGTAACATTAAAAAAAAAACAACAGAAAAACTGAACGTATCTGACCATATCTATTCATTCCTCTTTGTAGTTTCTCAATAATTTCTTGTGAAATTGTCTGCTTCTCTGCCTGTATCACAGCTTTCTGCCACAAGCTTCTCTGTCACTATTCATGTGCCACTACCTTCTCTAGCCTCTGCAGATCTTTGGACTTGAACACCCCAATATGTATCATTTCACTGCAGTCCATAACTGGCTCCTGACAAACATATATTATAGGGGCTACTTTAGATGTTTTTTTTTTTTCTTTCTCACTCTCTTGCTTCTCATGACATCTTCATGATAAAAGGAGCAGCAAAAAGGGGAACCTTTCAGTCAAAGATGTGTGATAATGAAAGAAGCATCCATTCTAGGAAACCCCATGGCCCACTCCAGGGAATACCAATGGAATACATTCCTTACTTTCCTCCTGCACTGGGACTTGCTCTTGTTAGGGAAGTGACAAAACTGACATATAACAGAGATGGCCATCTGGCGAGACCCAGCTTGCCAGGCGGTTTTATCTGATCCTCAGCACGCCTGCCCATCACCAGGTCAACCAAACCGAGGACAATGTTTATACACACTGCAGTAGGAAGGTGTACAAAACAAATCAGAATCAGCGGGATTTATAGTACTGGAAATAAAACTGAGCTAATGTGGCTGTGCTGATGTAGCCAGAAACAAAATTGATCCTGAGTACACGGAATTTACTCATTTCGAGTGCACAGCCCAGCTCACATCAGTCTTCCACATAACCACAATATAAAAATGGTAGCTGAAACAACACAAGCCAGCACACTACTCACACCTTGGGTACAAGGGTCTATAAATGGGTCATAATAGGTCAGATGACATGTCCCATGGGAGGAATATCAAAGGAAAATATTTTATTAAGTAGTCATCCATGGTTACAACAACACAAAGGGAACTTCTCTTTGTATTTGGAAGAGAAACATCCAAACCCAAAAGAATAAATCTAAATACTGCTCTCTCCTAAACTTATTGTAAACCACTAAAGCATACAGGGCAAACTGCAACTGGGACACGGTTCAATAAACAAGAGTAAAGCCAGAAAGGAACACAATCTGCTGAAAATCTGCAAATAGCTCAAATCTGTCCACACCAGCAGTAAAACCAGGCGTAAGAAAAGTTCTGGATGTGAGCTAAGTTTGCATGCAGCTTTGGAATGGATTTTACTCATAGCTTAACTGTGGTACACACACAGCCCAAGGGCGTGTCTGCACGATGTGCTTGTACCAGTCTGAAAGGAGGACACTGACAGTGCAGACATCCAAGTCCACTGCAGTAGCACTGCTTCATGTGCTTTTGGTACCCTAAAGAAAGGTTTAGTAAAGTAACTGACTATAAATCAAATAGTCACATCAGAACATGCAGCAAAATTTAATTCTTAGGTTATTTATATTAGTTTAGGGAAAATATATTATTAAAAGTCTGTTATTAAAAAAGTTATTCTGTGATTTGTTATGAAAACAGAGAACAGTCCAGCAACTCCTGGAGCATGCTTTCACCATCTTCCATTCCTAATCCTCATTACAAAGTTCTTATTCTGCCTCAGAAAGCAGATGGCAAGAGATAATGTCAGTAACA
This sequence comes from Pipra filicauda, assembly GCF_003945595.2. NCBI lineage: Eukaryota > Metazoa > Chordata > Aves > Passeriformes > Pipridae > Pipra > Pipra filicauda. The sequence goes on along the minus strand of NW_024105087.1, from coordinate 1,928,104 downwards.
ATTAGGAGGCTTCACTGCCTTTAAAGGCTGTCCTGTTATACACTTGTAATAACTTTTTTCAGAAATTTTTAGAAACGGGATACTTTGCACAATGTTATTCTAGTAGATGGTTTGGAACATCCCCAAAACAATTACACAAGTTTTGTTTTGGTGTGTTTTGTTCTGTTTTTTTCCCTTTAAACAATGGAGAATGTTGGCTTTATTATTAATTAAAATTAAACATTATAAATTAAGCTTCCTGCATTATTTTCATTCTATACATTGCAAAACTAAAACCAATTGACTTTCTTAGTATTTTAAATCAACTTCCTCTAAACTACTTGCATGCTGCTGAACCTTTCATGTTTTTATGAACCCAGTTCAACTGTCACTAACAACTAACCTGGATCAGATCCAAAATTTCTTTTTAAACTGTGGCTTAGAAAACGCTTTCCATTTGGACAAGGACAAACATAAAGGACCTCACAAGAGTACATATTATGTCACTTTATCTATGCAGAATTTTGTTTGCTTATGAGTTATATGAATGCCAATTATACTTTTGCTATTATTATCGTTAACATTGCTTTAGAAGCTGTTGCTTTTTATTAACAATGCTAGTCTACCTAAGCAAAATCGAAAGAGGAAATAGGATTTTAGAAAGAAGGAAAAAAAAAGCTGAGGGACAGACAGATTTCATATAATTAATATGTTGGAGATTTATTTTGAAATTTTAATATTTAAGATGGAGAAAAGAAAATTACTTGCAAAGTCAGTCTTGGCAAAAGCCAGGCTACCTTGGTTCTAGAGCCTTCTTTGACCTAGCTAAACATTATCTTTCTATAGAAGTACCCTCCCCTATCCACCTACAAACCAGTTACATTAATGGAACATACACTTGCTCTTTGCTCCTCGTTTAAGTTCCCCTCTGCCAAAATACTATGCCTCATATTTGCACAGACATGAGCAAATCAGAACTCACTAACATGTTCAGTTTGACTGAACCAAGACAGACAGCTAAAACATTCTTTAAGTGGTTAAACTAACCTGGAAAGGACCAGGTAAGCACGAGAAAGAAGCATGAGAAACTCTAGCTCTGATGTTTTACTAATGGTCCTTCATGCTTCAACAGCAGAACAATTATATTGGTTTAAACTGAAGAGTAGAGGCTATTTGTAGCTATTTGAGAATGAAATAAGGAAATAAAAACTGGTCCTTTATTGGATTTGGTTCTGTGTTGACTATATACCTCACAAATGTTACTAATGCAGTTCAACAGAGGAGTAAATATGTACTTACCTTGTAGAATAAAAATTGCAACCTAAGAGATTTACAGTTGCTTGAATTGCTTCAAAAAGAGAAACTGGAAAAGGAATTCACAGTTCTTTACTATTTAAGGGTGGATCAACCATCTGACCGAGGGAACCAACTGCCCAATACATTTATGACTCAGGTGAGCATGACCTGGATCGTCAAAAACCTACATTTGTTTTGCCAAACACATTCTCCTTCTTGACTGACGGGCTATAGTTTGGCCTCTCCTTAAACCAAAAGGGCTACACCTGAACTTTCCATTAAAGGGTAACAACTGATAAATGTGAGGGAACATCTAGCAGGAGGTTGATGCTGAGCAGATGGGCTGAGGTGCAGCAACCTTTTCCATGGGTTTCCACCTCCTGCTTTTGCAAAAGCGCATAATCATCAGGAGCCTCACACCACCCTTCCTTGATACTCCCTGCAGAGCACAGTGCTGCTACAGTTAAACCAAGATCAGAAACACGGCTAACTAGAGCTTGTCTAGCTCTACAAGTCCACACTGCTCACTGCTCCTTAATGAGATAAGTGACAGAGAAAATAGTTACAGAACTTTCCACTCCAAAATGTTTGTACTCTCACTGCAATGCAGCCAGCTGTGGCATTATTTGTGCCAATGCCACCAGTGGTAGAGCAATATTGTAAATCAGGCCACTTAAAATAATAGCCTACGTTAGAAACAAGGCTTTTTCATATAATTTCAGTTATCTAGTTTAAAGTACAGCTTCACAAACATTTGTTCCTGAATAGAGATGGGGAAATGCAGTGAGGGATAGGAAGAAGAGATGGGAAACTTACCTTAACTACATCCCTGCAAGTGCCCTATGTTTTGGAACTATGTCTTCAGATTTTCCTTTCTGTAAATCCAGAAGATCTGTTGTACAGGACTAAAACATCACTAGTTTTGATATGGTTTAGAGAAAGATACTTCTATTTATGAGAGCAAGGAGAGGTGGGTACTATATCTCCCATATTCCTAGAGCTTGTCCTAACCATTGAATGTAAGATCTAGTATTTCATATTACATTTTGTACCACCTAAAAAACTACCTATCTTTTTATTTGTATAAATGTCCCTTTCTGGTTTCTGTTGTTACTCCTCCTGGGCATTGTTGTTATATTCCCAAGCCTAATTACACACTTTATGAAAATTATTATCCTGCAGTAAAGTTAAATCTATCATTTCATGAACAACTTTTACACCTTTGTGTTATGAAACAGAGAATGTCATTTCCTGATTCATATTCTCAGTACTATTTATTATATCGTATGCTTTTACCCTGCTCTTCTTCTAGGAAGAAGAAACTCTCCTCACACTAGGGTTCTTCCTACATCTGTACGATGTTGTAAGCTTTCTCTGTACCCCAGATGGTTTTAGCAGCATTGCTGTTTCTCATACCAGGAGTGGAGTCTTGCCAGGGAAAAGCACTGAAAGCAAAGCCTCAGCTGACTTTTCTTTGTATCCTTCCATGTAGGGCACAGATGGCCAGGTTTTCTCAGCCACTCCTCCTCTTCAGCTGAAGACCACAAATTTTCAATTTATTTCTCCACAGTTCCATGTATGCAAATATTATCAAAATCTCACTTTCTTTTCCAGCAGTTAGGATGGAAACTTCTCTACACTGACTATACTACAAACCCTTTATTTTGAATACTCACCAAATTGAAGTTTAGCAGCATATTTTCACATATGATCTATAAATAAACACTGAAACAAACCAAACAACACCATATCCTACCAGGTCTCTCACCAGTACATTTGTTCTATGCAAGTCCTAACCAATACTAATTCACCTTGCAGGATGAACAACTTGAACATTTCTTTGCAAGACAAAGACTTCCAATCACAGGTTGTAAGTATTAGTACATCAAGTAAGAAACTGCCATTGCTTTCGAACTTATATTTTTCTCCCTTACCAATACTGAGCCTGTGATGCAATTTTTCCATGTTAATCAAAATTCTTAATACATTTTCAACAGTATCCCTCAGAACACCGTTTACAGGGAGTGCCCAGGCACAGCATTCGGAGAACAGACAAAGAGAAGACAGACAGATTTAGTGAACACCTGTTAAATGGGGCAGTGGCTCCAGCACAATTGTTTCCCACTTCATTTCACACAGTAATAACTTTAATGTCCTCCATGGACTTGCTTTCAAACACCAGTTCTACAACATCAAACAACAAAAGAGCTGAAAGCAAATTTAATTGTCTAGATTGCTTCAAATCAACTTTTTTGGATAAAAGCAAATTTACCTATTTCAGTTTTCTTTTTTTTTTAACTGTGTTAACATTCAGATATTTACAACATTTCTCTCCATGTTTTAATAATTATCTCGGGTACAGTAAATTCTCTTACCTCATTAGAAAATCTGCATCTCTCATCACTTTGTTGAATGTCCATAGTTTTAGTTTAGGCTTTGGTTCCTTTTGACTCTTATTCTGGCTTTTCTTACTATTTAACATCTTTCTGTTTCATTTTGCTCTCATTTAAAATATTTGTACTTTTTAGTTTTATTTCTGCGCACCTTGTTTAGTCTCAGACTTCACTAAGATAGACACATATAATAAATGTGTCTAATACATTCATCTATAGATAAATACGTAGTGTCATAATGATCAGCATGTAATTTAAACTCTTTTTAGAATGTGATAGGTTATGGGTTTTTTTAAAATGACAGAATTATGCTAGAATTATTTAATAACTTGAATTTTTTTAAATATGAAGTGTGGCAAATGATGACATCAACTTCTTTAACTTTTTTTTTTTCCATAATAGCAAAGACAGGCAAATTATCTATTATTCCATTAAGCTCTCTTTATTCAGGCTGGCATCTATCACACTTCCAGAAATTATTGAAATGCAAGCATGTGTGGACATTTTTAAATAATTTTACTCTGCTTATATTCTTGAAGTCCAGAGTTGAGCTGTAATTTCAATAAAGTAACTTGTGTGCAGAGTCTAAAGAGATAGTAGGAATTGCAAACAAGATTTGTTAGGAAAGAATAGATTTTACTAACTCTATTTTCTCTTCCTATTTACATATCTGGATTGGAAATAAATTAAATTAATGCCTTTGAGTGGCAAATGAGGATATGCTACCTAGGTCACTGTTTTCATTAAAAAGGTGAAAAAAGTTTCTTTACATCATCACATATATTTTGCTGTATATTAACTTTGTCCTACAGATGCACCTCTCCAACATATTTCATCATATATATTATGCAAACCCCATCTTCCAGTATTAGCATATTTTGATGTATTATGAAACCCAAACTGAATGCTTTCAGCATCCTTACATTCTATTCAAAAGCCTGGTTGGAGTTCACTTTTCATTACTTCCCTCATATTCTTGAATATATTTGAGTTTCTCTGCATAGTAGTCTTCTTTACAAATTAAATCAATAAAAATTCATACATGAAAATTAATAAAGCCAATATACCAACAGAACTGGATTTAAATAAGCATGAATTTCTGGCCATATTTCTTAGATGGCACTTCAATAAAAATAATTTATTCTTATACACACAGAGTCAATTGTACACACAGAAAAATTAGTCTACTTTTTTTTTTATTCCCAGATTTTCAGAATCTTTTCTAAAAGACCATATATCACATTCCTTTAGAAATATTTCCTCTCTACTTTTCAAAAATGTCTTATATTGAACGTTTCTATTATTTTCCCTCTAGAATACCCACAGATTAGGTTTTCACCTGCACTGATTTCACCTATGTGTGGCCATGCTGGCATTACTAATGTTATTCTAGACTTAGCTGCATATGAGATCTGAATAAGGTGCTTCAGAATGGGTAACAAAAGTCTTATTTCCCTCCCTTTCTGTGCTAATAATCAGATCTGTACATGCTATAATTAAAAGACTCTGCTTACAATTACCCAATATTCTTTGATTCTAACTTGCCCTGCACACAAGTATTTCTGAGTGAAAGACAAAAAAGGTTCTAACTTTCAGGAAGTAATTCCAAAAGTGCAAAACATCCTGCAGTGACAAACACAGATGATGAAATTGTTACACATGTGGCTGAATTGGTAGGAATTGACCCTGAGTAACACAGTAACACAGATACACCAATGCACCACCTGGCTCGAATGCAAAACCAAACAGGTTTAAGCCAGTGCTGGTATTCTACATAGAAAAATTGGAAGGGAAAACCAGACAGTGCCTAGAACTGCACACTGTAGTCATGGAAGCACTTCCTGAGGAAAGGAGGAATCCTGCTGCTTACGTTCACACACCATCCTACATTTCTTCAACTGTTTAAGAGACCTTCTGTGTTTCTCTGCCTCTTAGGTACATACAGAGTGCAGCCCCTGTGCTTCCCAGGACTGCCTTGGTTCCTCAGATGAGGAAAAAAAAGATGTGTTAAAAAATACCAAACTTTTATATACCTGCAGTCCAGCAGACTGGACCTCTCACACCCAACTTTGCTGAAGAATAATACTCCTGACAACTTTCTGGATTAGATTGTTACATTTCTGAGACTTCTATAATAAATGGAAATGTTTATTTTGCCTGATACAGGGAACCTTACTTCCTGCACAAACCTCTTTCCATAGTCCCAGCTTGAAAGCAACATAAAATGAATGCAGAGCTTGAAGATAACATAAAATGAGTGTAGCACGGTGTTTTAAGATTCACTGGTAATAGTTATGTTTAAATGTAGAGCTATTTTAAATGCTTTATGCACCCATGTAGCATAGAAGTATTTGCCAGAAAAAGCAAAGTTCCGAATTACTTTTAAATTTGCTTTTGCTATAATAAATGTGATTTTTGCTAAAAATTAATATGCTTGTAGAGTTAATAGATATCCTCCATTCAGAGGATATGGTATACATCTTGTTTAGAATATAATTATAACTTCCAAAGAAAAGCCACAAGCAATCACCAAACAAGAGAAACACAAATGGAAGTAACAGTTCCATCTATTTACTGAAGTAAAGAGTCTGAAAGAACTGGTGTTAAAACTCTTCTCTTTCACCATGATCCATCACTTCTCTTCTACATGAGCAGATATCCATGCCAACAGAACTATCTAAAATACCCTAAGTTGAGTAGAGTTCACAGAGCTATGATTTTCCTTGTCCTCTATTCTACAGTCAAATTCTGTACACATTTCATGTCAGTTGATCACCAGAAGCATTTTAATCATGCAGGGTACACAGGTCAATCTTTATTCCAGCTTTTTAAGACTACATCCAATCCTACTTAGACCAGAATTTCAAAGTAGGTGCTGCACAGATAACAACTCTGATGTTGCACAACCCACTTTTCATTTTAGCATTTTTCCTGCCCTCTTAACATTTTTAACATATTTAACAAGTCAGCTATTACCAGCAATACACAACTAAAATTCTAGCAATCTATTACTAGTAACCTGCAGTTGTGAGCCTTAATTCACAGAGTTCATATCCACATTATTTCTACAGCATTTGCTGTAACTATTTGCAAATACACAGCTGTGGAACCAGGAAAAATACCAAAGAGAGATTTTTCCAAGATAATACAAAAAATCCAGTACATTCTAATTAACAATCACTGCTTTAGCTACTGCTTCAATACCTCTATTTGACTAACAGCAATAGTTTTAATAGATTGAAAGTAGCATAATGTTGTTGAAACCAACTTTTGTTTCGACTCACAAAAGCTGCAGTTCTGAGTGTTGTTGGTGTGTTAGTTGGCAGGGAATGTTGCTTCTTCAGTGTTCTCTGGTGCAAGGTGGAGTTCCCTCCACTAAAAAGTAATGCACCATATCAGCTGATAATGATCCTCTAATTCTCATTATAGATCTTTCTTACCAACTAGTGATCCTTAATACTGATTCATTATGCTCCATTAAAATTTGTAAATGACTGTCCTACCTTCCCTCTCCATTTTACTTATCCTGCCACAATTACTTTGTGTATAGTACCTTTATGTATGTAAGCATTTCATTTGTTTCAGAAAGCATCCTAGCTTCCAATCACTACATTTTCAATTATTTGAAAATTGGATTTCAAAACTTTCAATCCAGCACAGTAATCTCATCACTTTTCTAATTTGTCTTGCATTTTCCCCAGCACTGAATGAAATGGATAAACCTCTAATAATGAAAGGACTAACTCTGCAATAAAGCACTAAAATACTTAAATTGAGATATATTGTGGAAAGCTGTCTTGACAGACCTCAACAACTTTATTATCATTGAAGCAATCTAATTCTCAAAAAGCTGAAGCTCATCAAATCTGTGTGAAATTTAGTTATTATCTGTTGATTAATAGCTTTAAATTAATTCTTACCAATTCAGACATCCAAGCTTCAATGACAAGACAAAATAGATCACTTTACCATTTAGAACAGAAATGCCTTATTGGGATTTTTTGCTATTCCTAACTACCAGTGGGAAGCATGGGACTTTTCCTTGGGTTGCACCTGGTCTTTTTGTCATGCATGATATGAAGAGCATTTAAAATTTCTATCAGCTTTAATGGGGTAATTATCCCCAGCTCCAACACATGAAATTAAATTTCTAAAACAGAAAATTATTCTGAAGGACAGCACCTTACATAACTAAGACTGTGAAGCCAAGAAAAGATGCCAGAAAAATCTATGTTTTAAAAGGTATATCTACTTCCATGTGTGACAACTATTGCCACAGTTTTTGTTTAAGACTTCTGTATCCAAACCACATCTGCACATCTATCTCTTTATATTCTCTCCTTCCCAATTTACTTCCCATTCCTTTTTTCTACAGGACTCTGATAAGCATGGGAGAAACAAATCCCCTTTGCTCACATACTAATGGCCTAAAGATATCACAACTTGGAATTAATAAAGTAAGGATGCAACAGTATGTTGCATTTGAGATTTTTCTGTTTTGTTTGGGGGGAGGAATTATAGTTTTATCTTATTTAAGAGTCTGTGAATTTTTTGACTGTTATTAAGCTGATACTATAATTCTTATTACACACACATTTATAAAATGATGGATTTATACAACAGTACAATTATTGTCAACTGCACCTGTGTAAATGGAAAACTGCTTTCAGATGTCTTAGCAGTTATCCTCTGACACTAAATACAGAGCTTAGAGGTACGTAAGTTTTCGGAATGTTAAAAACACAGTCACTTTTCCATCAAACTATTGACTGTCTCAGAGAAGAATATCCTACCCCCCCACTGATTCGTGCTATTATAAAACACAGTACTATCACAGTCTAATACAAAGCACCAACTATATACAAAAGCAATAGCTGCATTTTGGAGTTCTTTGTATTGCTCAGAATGACATCCTGATGGTATCATTTAGCTCATCATGACATTCCATCAATCAAAATCCAGTTTTAATTACACACCATTCTGCTTTTTCTCTCAGAGCAAACACAGCGGACATGCAACGACCTATTTCAATTAAAATACATACTTTATAGAATTAAAAATAGGTTGGAAATCACTTTTAAATCAGCTATCAGCCTGTCAATTAATGTTCTGAACCCCTGCTATTGACCCAGTACTGTACAAGCTGTTATTATGCACTGTCCTACATATCATCTGTTCCCCGTGCTGCTCCGTTCCAGAAAGACAGACAGCTGCAGCACTATATCCCTGTTCAACCTGAGGACCATCTGACTTTAATTGTAGCACACAGCTTGATGTGGGTCTGGTTATGAGAAGCCAAAGTATCACACTGTAATAATCTGGAAAAGCAGAAACCTGCCAACACAAGGCTGCGAACAGGGGCTTGGGCTGTCTGGCTGGCTGACGGGCTGCAGGAAATATGATTAATGAGCAAGGTATAATGATATCAGGAACCCGATTAGCACCACAAAAAGGTCACAGATCAAAGTAGTATGCATTTCATGAGCTCCAATCGTTGTGTAAGATCTGTGGACTTAAAGAGGTAAACTGAAATGCAAAGGGAAAAAATATCTGTGCGTGATAGCTTGCAAAACGAGCACTTAAAATACTATAATCGCTATTTTGTCTGAACCAGGAAGCAGTGAGGAAATATTAACTGAATGAATCAGCCCATGCCACATTGTAGCAAGCTTTTCTTGATAGTATTCCCGAGGATCTGAGCTTTAAGAATTCTTCCTAAACGCACCTATTCTACTTAAAATTAAACAATGCTGATTTGATGCTGATGGTAACCAATCCACTAAGTATTAACAAGAAAAAGCAATTTAATATTTGCATGTAATTTTCTCAGTTTTATTCCGCTGCAAAAATGGCAGATTACAGAGAGCATCTTCCACACCAGCACTAACAGCACCACTACCACCACAATAAGTTCAACTACATCTCACAGAAGCAGTTAAAGTAATTCACTGGCACAGAGTTTAAATTTAATGCTACCAGACTGACCAAAACTTGGTATCTGAATTATCGAAACAGTATCAGGGACCTACAGTGTTACCAAAAGGGATGATGTCTGGCATGCTTTAATATACCATCACTTCATAAATTATTTCTTACTTTTGTAATTAGCTTAAGCCTTTAAAAAAAAAATCTCTTCTGTCCAATTAATACTTGAAAACTGCATGCTCCTGTAAAAGTACACCCTGAGAACACAGCAAAAGTGAGGGATATCAAAGAAAGCTTCAAGAAAGGAGGCAGAGACTTGGGAAATGGAGGAAGAATGAGGGAATGGTAGGTCCCAGCATACAGAGAAGTGAGGGTGAGAAAAACTTGGCTCAAGGCTAGAAATGAGGAAAAGAAAATTAAGAGCTAAAACCTTAGGAAAGGAAGAAGTGGGACATGGAGAATAACTTCACAGTGTGGAAAGCCAAATCTGTAATTAATAGAATAAAAACTATATTTTATGTAAAAGCTAAAATACCACAATTGTGAGAGATCAAGGCCACCATCTGTCTTTGACAAGTCTGCTTGAGAACACAATTTGTCATTTCTCAGGTTATCCCGAATCCCCAGCACAGGCCAAACTCAAAGAGGTGTCAGGCTACTCCCCTTACCTATTACCTATCACCACAACAGGAAGATCAAAAGCTGTCTTTCAATATAGTTTGCCAAGTAGTCCTACTAAATGTTAGTGTATTTCATAGCTGATTTAAATAAAATTTGCACATGCTTCTTTCTACATGAAGGAATTCATATAGAAACTAAATTCACACTACATACTTCGTGATTATTATGATGCACTTACAACTGCCTGCAGAAACCTAGGCCACACAGCATTCCTGAAAACCATGGTGTCATGTCACCAGTAAAAGTGCAGTGTAAAGCATTCTGATAACTTCTAAATCACAGATTTCTTCTGATGTGAATGTTCTGCAAAGTTATGGATATGAGTTCTGATGTTCCACCAACATAAGAACGTTTTCAATTCCTATTTTCAACCATAGGAGTGTCAGGATGTTATCCTGATAAGCCTGGCATCTGGAAGGCTTTTGAAAACTTCCATGCCATAATTCAGTATTTCCAGTTAGCCGACTACCACATGAAAACTACAGCCTAATTTTTCAAGATTTGTTAAGAAAAGCTTCTCTTATTTATTTTAGAATGCCATCCATGCAGAATTCTTTCATTTGAGAAAGGCCTACCACAGCTTTTGAGAACGTTCTCAAAAACCAACAATGACAGCGCAAGGGTTATGCTGTAATCCATTACGCTGCCCAGAGGGCACATTGAAGGCAGGCAGTGATAACAATCGGATTTTTCCAAAGCAGGGAAAAGAATAGTTACAGAGGTTTGGGGAATGAAGCAGGCAAAGGAGAATTTGGCTTTATTTTCTTGAAAAAAAAGGCTCTGAAAAATATCAATTTAATGGAAGAAATCGAAGAGGTGACAGAAGACTTAAAATACAATCTTCTTTCCTGAGGTGTTCACGGATCTTTGGAGTTAAATGGACACTAAAATTAAGAAACCCTAAAATTACAGTCAAGTAATTGGAGTGATATTTTTATGATTAAACAAGCTTTTTCAAGTCTCTGTAAAGTGATGATTTTATTAGCTCTTTAGAACCACAAGAGCTGACACACAAATAGAGTAAGATCTGCACCCTCAAACTTTTTTGAGCAATTCTAAAGAATGAGCAATGCTTTGTGCCTTTTTTCTTCTTAGACTTGTAAATCTATTTCTTCAGATAATTTCAGACATAGTCCTTTTATGAATTATAAATATATGTATTGCAAGCAAAGACCCAAATTATTTTAGAAGAATCTTGCAAAAGAAAAGTTACTTGACTATAAAAGACAACCATCTTACCAGTCTGTTTATGCGAACAAATTCTTCTGGGGTTTTGGCCCATGGTGGAAGTTCAACATCAGACACAACTGTTCCATCATCCATCACTCCCAGGTTGTAATTGTTGCTGTTGACAAATATCTCTGGCAGGTAATAAAATTCAGGAATCAATTCCTGGAGATAAATGAAAAACAATGCCATGTTATAAATTCTGTCAAGAGGATGCACTGTGTCATGTTAAAAAAATAATTACTGGAATGGCAATAGGTAAAGAGAATACACAAAATTCTCCCACAGATATCCCCCTCCTGCCCTAGAAGGGAGAAATCCCCACTTTTGTACTTTCTAAAATTTACACCTGTAGATATGATAAATCCTTAGCGTGCTTTTAGCATGACAAAGAACTAAGACACAACAGGCTATAGGACAAAAATGTCAGAATACTGTTTTTGACTGCATATTATACACAGAGAAACTTATGAACATCACGTGGAACAAGCAATATTTAATGGAAAGCTACAGACAACCAATGATGTTAAGAAGTCGTAGAAAACTGCTTCTTTCACATTTTAATACAATCCACATTTTAAAGTGCTAATGCACAAATAGCAGTCTACAGTTTGGGTGAAACTAGCACCATAGATATTAATTACAAAGGTGTAAACCCCAGTTATATTCTTATTCTCTCTAACATAAAGGGTCTAAGAACTTAATGTTTAGGCTATTATCTAAGATTGTTCAACGCCCAGAAATAATTTTTTTTGTACATTCTAAAATCCCTGGAGTTATGCCACATGTTACACAAAAAAAAACAAACCCAAAGCTGAATCAGGTCTGTATTTTTCATTCATGGAAAGGTCATTAACTCAATTATGTGCCGAGTCTATAAATTACAGGGAAGAATCACACGTAATTTCACACACACGAGGAGAGAAGGAAGGAATCTCACATGGTTACGAGGTCTGCACTAAATGTCTTGTCAGGATCATCACTGCTCTAAACAAGTGTGCTCTGCAGGCCTGTACTGGAACACAGCATTGACACCTCCCTGGCTGGCCTGCTCTGGCACCTCTGCAGGCACAGCTATGCCAAGCACGGTTGAGGAAAAAATGTAAGCACATACAGCACAGGAATTGTACTTTCCGAGTCTTCTCAGAAAAACAAAGTAAAAGTAATGGCTAAACAAAAATTTTATTAAGCAGAAAACGATACATCCTAGCGCAGAATGGAACACAACATGCTAAGAAGAAAAATTAAGCTCAAACCCACAAGGATTTTCTCCTGGATAAATGGATTATTTCCTTGTTTTGCAAACAGACACGCAACTTCCTAAGCTGTCATGCATTTTGTAAAATACACACTCAGTAACACATAAACATATCTAAGCTAATGTGATTAGAACCTTATTTACACACTTTTATAAAAATGTCTGCAAAGTCTTGGCATAACACTTCATAGAAAAATCTGATTAACACATAACATATATATTTCTGCCCTAAATACCTTTTAAAGGCAGGGGTTTTTTTTGTGGAACTTGATGTTGAGACTTCAATACACCCAATAAAGCTGGCAATTTGATGGATTTAGAAAAATTGAGCCACTAAATTAGAGAATTTACTCCCTTTGTAAAGAAAGGATCAATACATGTAATTGCTTCAGGAAGTGTATTTCATAGCAAATGAGTGGTGTAAAATTGGTTTTCCATACAGCAAGTGCAAACTGCATGACACTTTAGGAGTAGAAAAAACCATCAGACTACCCCGCTGGCTTTGTATACAGTGGGTGTAGGATGTAGCTATGCCAGAAGCTCAGTAGATCAGACCTGAAACCCAGTCTTGACATGGGTCAGTGGATCAGTGGTCTCCCAGATAGCCCCTCAGGGCCAGCTATGGCATGAGCAGCTTTCCAAATGGCTCAGTGCAATAGGGAGGTCATCAGATTGCGGACAAGGTCAATCCGAAGTTGCCAGGGCAAAGACAGGAAAGATCAAGCAGGAATTAAGCTATTATCACCTCCATCCTTGTGTGAAACACCCCTTGGCTTTGAATTGTACATCTTTTTGTTTACAGTCACCTTAAATTAACTAGGCAGGGTAAAAACATGCTTCTGTACCAAATGCTTGACAAGTACTTGATAAAAAAGGAGATTTGAAACTATTTAATTGTATAAGTGAAAGAACAAGAATGTAGCGAGGATAAGCATTTGTAAAAAAGAAAGCAACACTGAAGTTGCTATAGTTTTTATTATCACAGGCAGAAACCAACAAAGAAAAAGCAGAGACACAAGACTCTTAATTTGATAGCAGCATGCACCACAAATATGAAACCATACCATGATTCCGAATACTTAAAACGTAAGCTCATTACATATGTTACTGATGCTTTTATTTCTTCTTTAAATCTATATATCTGTACAGCTATTCATTAGTTTCTTTCAAGATCAGAAAACATTTGGCTTTCTAGAACACATTGTTTTCATTAGATTACACAGAAACAATATGCTGTCTGGAAACTTCAAAATTATCAGTAACTTCTACTAGTTCGACTATTAGAAACTTTTCATAAAACTTTTCATTACTCCAGAAATGAGCTTTCAGAAAGTTTTTCACTGTCACCATAATGACACATTTATACAAAAGGAACTTCTTTATTATGTGATTTCCTTCTCTTGACCATGTGCTAGCATTTATCCCTGGGAAAAATAGAGTGCAAACTTATACATCGGGCCATTGGAAATGGGTAGTATTTAGTGCCTATTTTCTATGGCTTTATACCAGTGAAAATGAAACCATTAGTTAAAGGAAAACAGTTTTTCCTAAAACCAGCAAATAAAACTGTTAACAAAATACTAATTTTTGTCAAGCTTACAAATATTTTTCATGTATTTGGTAACTGCAGCCCTTAACAGTCCTTCTCAATTCTGTTTGTGGGGTCTTCTTTTTTCTTAAAATCTTCAAATCACATGCACAGACTGACATTAAAACAGCAGATGCTGACTCATGTGTAACTCCACTAATGATGGAACTTTTTGGACACACCAAAATGTTAAAAAAATTAACGAACACACTTTTTGCTTGTTTTTAGTGGATTTAGGAAGGAGTTATGAGTGTTTTCACACAAACATCACATGAAAATGCAGAACCAGACATGAGGGGCCAGACTGAAGGATCATTTAATATCTCCCCCAGAACAGTGACAAGGACTGGACTAACACAGGGCAGATAAAGTCTTTCCACCATGGATATTCTGTCAGCTTCTTACCGTTAAATGGTTTTGAAGTAATCTGTGCTTCTGATTTTTAACTCATTAATCATGGGTTCCACAACGTAGTTTTGTCTACACAGGTTTTCCTTTGGCTATTCTACAACTGCTTCCTAACAGTTTCAGTGGATGGTTCTAGCACCCATACCGTGAAACACAGTAAATGTTAGTTCCTTATTTGCTCTTTTATATGTCCTTCTGGATACTACAGACCAATATTATCACATTCTTCCTCAGTGGTCTCTTTTCACAAGCTAAAGGATTCTAGTCATTTTAGATTTGTTCCCACTGGAGGTCTTCCCTTCCAACTAAAAATTTTAGTTGCCTTCATATTTTTTCTAACCCTACTGAGTCCCTTCTGAAATTTCACACGCTCAGCATATGTACCAAAATGGTAAAATTGCCCCACATTTCTTTTACTTATATGATTTTACAGAAAACCAAAACATATTTGTGAGTTCTTGAAGCTCTTGCTTTAGTACAATTGTGTTCGAAAATTACTTTCTAAAATTTCTCTGTTGGAATTCACCAGTTCTACAAGGTGGACACAGACATGCTTATGATAAGCAATACTTCAGTCCTTCTGCCATGTTTTTTATTACAACTGGTCAAGGAGCTCAGAGTAAACATCAACATCAATCTAATACACAGTATTTATAAGTGGTATATCGTTTTTTTAAAAAAATATTAAAAAATTTGCCATATCAAGATTCTTATTAAAATGTTTATAAAATTCTGCAAGTAATTACAGTACAATTTTTCTCTAACAAAAGTTGCCCTGTAACACATGGAAACAATGATTCCTAAGGAAACCTCACTAAAAAGATTTTTCTGCAAACACATAATATCAACAGAATGTCAGTTTAACATTGGTAATTTATTTCCACTTATGCCACCAGGTATAAAAAAAAAATCTATATGAGATACTTTGTTTCTTTAATGCAATCAAATGTTATTTTTTTGTTTAGAAAATCAATTGTGCATTTTGAAGCAGTTACATGATCTGCATAGGTGTCTAGAAAAAATGACACATCCCTAATCATATTAAAACATTTATAAGATACCAAATTTTCAAACTAAATTATTTCACAAACACATTAAGCAATATTAAGCCTATGTATAACCTGTCAAACAGAATAATAAAAATGCATATTAGAAGTCTGAGGTTTTATTCATATTGCCACACTTTATTTCCTCTTTTAGGGGAATTAGATGGCATTCAAAAATATATACGAATTTATTAAATTAACTCAAATTTCATTTTTTCATCACATGTCAATGAAATCATTTTCATGACTGTGGGAAAGTATAATTTCTAAGTACCCAGGAGTTTCCTTCCATCTGCATTATTTCTCACCAAGAAATTGTCAACTAAGAAATTGTCTCAAAACATTGCCTGCAATTCTGCTAACTTGCAAGAGAAATACTTCAGCAGGTTTCCATTAAAATTCTAAATTTAATTAATGAAGAAGTTAATTTTTTCAATGTTTAACCACTCTGGTTAAGTTCTAAGCAACTACATTTCAAATATTTCCTAGTTTAAGAAAAATACTTAAATCCTCTGTAATTTACAATCAAGCAAAGAAAAAAGTCCAGGTATTTATTTAGTAGAATAATGAAATATATGATAACCACAATTAACAGTTGATTCATAATTGGTCAATAAACAGATTTTATTAACTCTATACTTAATTGCATTAAAAATGCATCCTTAAGGCACTTTAAATTCTGTTATTTATATATATATATATACACACACACAAAATTATTTTACCTTTTACCGAGAATATATGCAAAAGTATGCAATGGTATTTACTTACCATATATTTACAGTAGGTAATATGTAGTTGAGGTTAATTTTACAGAGAAAGAGGAAAAAAGTTGTATATATAAATACATTCCTTTCTTCCATTTTTTTTTAAATTAACTGGGGGTGAAAAGGATTTATGACTGAATCATAAAAAGGTCTAGACGAAATCTTGAAAGGTCACTTTGTCCACCTCTCCATTCACAGACAATTATAAACAGGTATTCTTGACACATGAATTCAAGGCAGATGTTTCTTTGCCTTGTTCTTTTAAAACTTTCAGTGATGGGGATCCTTGGAGTACCTTGTGTTCATCTGTTCCCACCACCAGGTATTCCTAACATCTAGACTGCTGTTCCTGCAGCTGGAGCCCATTGCTTGCCCTATTCAGACCGAACAGGACTGACAGGCAGCAGCTGCCCCTTTGTGGAGGAGCAGCTTTTTCCTCAGGGACAGTGAGATCCATTCCCAACACCACTTTCGGACTGAGCGCTGTTCTCCCCCTGCAGTAAGGATGGACAGCACCAATTCTGGCATGCTGGCACACTGAACAGGAAGGATAGAGCAGAATTCATCTCAACACAAGACAGAAATTCTTTTCAGTGAGAATGATTGTTCACTGAACAACGACTCCAGAGTCTCCATCACTGGAGGTTTTCAAGATGGGCTTGGTCAAGGTGCAAGATAATCTCATCTAGGCTTCCTTTCCCACAAAAAAAAGTTGGACCAGATGATCTTTCAGGATCCCTTCAGCCTGGGCCGTTCTATGATTCCACAAAATGCAGTGCACTGTGCCTGCCAGCCAAAATCCCCAGCCCAGTAAAAGCATTACAACTGTCAGTGCCAAAGCACTTCATGTTTCTGTCCTTGTTCCTCTTTTCTCTGAAGTAAGCAATCTAAAACTGACAACTTTATATCAGTGGTCTTATTTTCTATACCTATAGTCATTCTCCTTCAGACTCCAGCAAATTTGTCCATAAATTCCTCAAAATTTATTATTTAAACAGCTACAGAAGTAGTTTGGATCAGATATTAAAAGTATTTGTTTCATTTTCAATACAATTATGACTGGATATAAAAGAAGTAGACCATGGATATTAGATGGAACTTCCTGATCAGGACACCCAGATGTCCCTATTTTTAACTACCGCAATTCCCACAGATTATCATACACAGATCTGACTGAATTTAGAGTATTTATTTTTCCTTTTTAAACTCAGAGAAGCATTTTCCTGTTGTGGATCTTAACAGAATTTTACAGAAAAACACATCTTTTACGAAAAGCAAAGATCTGCATCCTTAATACGTTAAAAGTGTTACTGCACCGGATATAATGTCTATGGTTAAAAATCTGAATTTCTAGGTACCTGCTTCTAAATTTTGCTGGTCATTGCTCTTGGACATCTCTAACTTTGTGACTACTACAACATGAAATTCCTCCTATACAAAGGTCATGTTGCCAGTTTGGTAGCAATTTTGTTCCTTGTAACTTTTGAAACTCCCATCTATCAGAAGGAAAAGTATAAAAGAAAGCAAAGAATATGTAGAAAAGCTTACCAGGTTACAGGCTGTCTTAAGCATGCTTATGTTAGGCAGCCTGCTTCAATGAGTATGAGTTATCGCAGTACCAAAAACTCAACAAATCTTGTTAATTATTGTACTTGTAGCCAATGTTTTCTTTATTCCTTTTAAGAACAATTCACAAAACCTGAAGAACAGTACATAACAGCACTATAGCTTCAAATAGATTTTGAGAACACCCTACGGCCAGCAGAGTCCTTGGTTTAGCACAGGGTAAGTCTAGTTCAAGGCTGGTACTCTCAGTCTCCATAAGCTGACTGTATCAAATACATTTTTGTCCAGGATCAACTCTAGCCATTAGCCTAGAGATGATTCAGAGGCAAAGAATTAGAAAATGAATGAAAACGTCCAAGTCAGAGGCTACTTTCAGAGCTCTCTGTTTACTACAGTCTGTAGTTTGAAACAATGGTTTAAACGTGTGATTATCATTTCAGTTATAATTTAGTTCCTAATCTCAGGATCCTATTCATAATGAAATCATCATGTCTTTTTAGCATCCTTCTGCTTCTCAAGCTGTCCCCTCCAAGGACACTCCTGAAGAATCTTGGCCAAAACCAATATTCCCCAATCCCACCAGTGTTTATATAGACCAGGTGCCCACTTTATAACACTAGTACACTCCTAGGAGCCCAAGACAAGCTAAAGATTATAGCAGACATTGCTTAATACCATTGAAATTCAAAGAGACTTTAAACAAGAAGCTTGACTTAAAGAAAAGTCTTATTATTAAAGAAAAGTTGTCTAAAATGATGTGATGCTAATGAGTTTTACAACATAGTTAACTTGCCAAAACAGTACTTCTGTACCTAAAATTAAGCTGACAAGGATCATAACTTGCCAAATACACCTGTATGAGATATGAATTCAGATATTCAGTACCATCACAACAGCTTTACAATAGCTGTCGCTGATGTGTGTCATATCACACAACTGATTTTCATAAATTAATACCCATTTTATGATGGAACAATCTGGAACAGTGTTACTGGAGCTTACTAATGTCTTCTGTACAGTTATGGTCTTCTAGCATCTCCTTTTGAACAAAACTAACTAAATTAACCAAAATGAACCCCAAGCCATAAGCACATGAAAAAGAAACAAACACAAAGCAGTAGAGGAAAAGGCATGAAGAATGGTATATAACTCTATTCTAGTGACTGTACCTTAGTTAAAAATAGTCAAAAAATCAATCACATTAAACCAATCTAATTTTCTTTTCAAAAGAAAATTTCAGGAGTGGATGGTGAAAGAAAAAGTGTTAAGGTGTTGCTTCACTTTTGAGAAAGCCCTCTGAGACTGTCTCTGTCTCCCATGACACTCCTATAAGCAAAGCAGAGAAATGGAGATGAGATTAGGTTACAATAATGTGGGAGTACCCAAGCTGGAAATCCATATTCCAAGAGAAGTTATCAATAGTTCACTGTCAAACTGGGAGGACATGGTAATGGAGTCTACCCTGCTCTTAATACCAGTCAATAATCTCATTAATGGCCTGGCACAGAAGGTGCAGAAGTAAAATTACAGATGACAATAAGAAGGCAACACAGCTATTTGGAGGTTAGCAAGAGAATTTTAGATGATCTTGATATCTATATGCTTGGTACAAAAACAAACAAACAAACAAACAAACAATCGTCAAAGTACTACACTTGAAAAAGAGAAAATACATGCTAAGTGCAACATGGGTAACAATTATGCTGTTGCAAATATAATGACAAATAAATTTATTGCAACAGGTTAGCTACCAAACCAGAAGGAACAACTCCTTCTGACAAACTAACCAGGACTGTTTGCACCAACATCGTAAATTAAGAAGCAACTGAGTTAATGATCATGCCTGTATAGTATATTAAAAGTATTAGGTAGTACTCTCACAGAATTGAAAAATATTCAATACTCTTCAGTGCAGAAGATTTAACTTAAAAACACATGGTTAATCATTTAAAGGCAATGGTCCTGAGCTAATTAGAAAATAACTAAGCCAGAGTGGTAGTGAGACAGTAGGAAACTTCCAAAGGAATTTTAATTTTCATTGCTCAAATAAATGGATGGGAGTAACTGGGAAATTAAATTTTATGCAACATATCACCTCTTGAAATCAAAATTTGAAAAGTTCAACCAAAGGTTATACTACAGTGCAGCATTAGTTTCCCGCTTTGATCATCGATCCAAGGCTTTCACAGGATATTGATACAGATCGGCTGTGACCACACATATGCTTTAGCTTTCTCTGTTTTAGTGGTACCAGCCAACAAGAGTTGCTTCCAAAGCTAGCTCATGTTAGTCCTCCTTGTCATATACAAAGCATCCAACTAAGTTTAACAATAATCTTAGGACAGCAAGCATCAATAACTGATTCATTCTCTTCACTTGAGAAGCAAGGAGAAATCATTTCATCAGCTCAATGGTTCTAAATGTCACGATTTTTTTCAGCTGGAAGAGGAATAAATGCTTTTTTTTCCTTTGTGTCCCCTACTCACCACTAACTAAAGGAGCAAAATTATGTGCTCCACTTTATTCACACTCTTTGATGTGTGTGTCAACTAAACAAATTCAAGCACTAGCAAGCTAAAATGTTGCAATTCTGCACGTAGAAAATTTCTAGAGGCACATGGGACACTTTAGCCATGTATTTCACAAACACTTGCAGGACAGAGCCTCAAGTCTCAGAAGACTTGTTTTTCACAGCTGTAGTGGAATACTAGGGACAGAGGTATTTCCAATGAAGATGGTTCTATGCATTTTCAAACATTTTCCTTTCAGATTCTTTAAAGATGTCCTATGGAAATCTTATTTCCATAGCAACTTCCTGGTTGCTCATCCAGTCTCACAAACAGACTCCTCTAGCCAATCTTAACACTCTATTCAGATGCTTCACAGCAGTGTAATGGCATTCATATCAACTCACAGCCTCAGAAAACTGCAAGCAACTTCAAGAGATCATCCATAACAGTAGGGATGGCTCTAAAGGCAGTACCAGCCTGTACATGTATCATTTCCAAAAGATACCAAACCATTTCTGAAAAAACCTCCCTACACTAATTGCCAGGGAAGAATTCATTGGTTTTATTTTTCTGTTAGAAAGGTTACTTTGACATCTAATCAAAATCTCCCTGATGTTTAAGACTTTTGCTTTTTTTCTTACAGCAGTCCCTATGAATAGGAGGACTGAAGTTCCTCCTCAACATTCTCTGCTTTAGAGAAAAATAAGTGTAGCTACTTAATCTTTCATTGCATTTTATTTTCAAGACCTTGTATTGTTATCAGTGTTCCAGTGTGGATTCTGTCCAACTAGCCCACAATTATGGATATAATATTCCAGCTAAGACCCTATCAAAGCTGGGCAAAGCTGAAGATTTATGTCATACATTTTTAAAGTTACATTATGTCTGGTTGATGTATCTTCCATGAAAGGTTACTCACCTTTTGTTATACCACAATATTGTTAATTCACATGCACTGGTGATGTACTAGAGCCCACAATTTATTTTTTTTTCCTTTGCACAGTAGATTGTTCCTTGTGTTATAACTGTATGAGAACCTGCATGAAAATTACAATACTCACTTTTCCCTAATAAACTTCACCTAACACTTTTCTCAAATCATTTTTCCCTTCCGCAAGAAGTGCTCCCAATTCCACTACACTTCCAGTACCTTCCAATCTAATATCAATGGGAATTGAGGCCTAACCTGTTATTATCAGGAAGAATTCCACTCAGTACATCTTTCAATTTTAATAATGAACTGCTGGTAACTATTCTCCAAACACAGTGGATTCTTTTAGACAGAGTAATCCCAGTTCACTCATAAGACAATGTAAAAAACTAAGATCATCATCTGCTTCTTCTCTGTTTATAAGGTCTGTTACCTTTTCTCATCAGAAACTGTGATTGGTTTGACATAATCTCTCCCTGATAAACATGTGTTTCATTTGCTTGTCTCCCAGCTATCTTCCTGGCATTTAAACGTAGTCTGATTATTTCTGTAAGTATTTTTCTGTGAATTGTAGCTAAGCTCACCTCATAATTTCTTGGCTCCCTTTTTCTTCCTTTTTAAAAACTAAATACTTGATTTGTCCACCACTGATACCTTTTCTCCTCCTCCGTTTCTCAATAAAACCTCAAAAATGCACTGTGAAATTTCATTTGCCAGTCTTGTAGGTTACAAGGAAATGAAGGCCATAAACCCAGTCAATTTGAAAAAATCTAATGTGTTTGTATTTTCTAAACTGTTCTTTCCCAATTTTGTACAGACATTATATCTTTTTGTAAGTGGTATTAATTCCACTAGTCACTGATCGACTTTGATTCTATTGGTGGGACTCACAGATGCCAGGAAGACATCACTTTTTCAACGCTATCAGTTGGCAATTTTTGCATTCCACTAATTTGCAGATCAACCCATTCCTAAATTGTCTCCTCATTATGAATACACTTACAGAATGATCTTGTGTTACTTAGGTCTCTTGCTATTGCATGACATCCTTGAGCTAGCCTCTGACTTCCTTCACACTACACTTTTCCATCCTTCCTTCCATTAAAAAAAATCAACTCTGATATTAATCCTTCTTCTTGGATTTGAGGTCCACAAAGCTTCCCAACTGCTGCCAGCATCTTTGTCTCTTTTGTTCCTCTTCCCAGTTCAAAATTTTCCTCAGATCCCAGACTCATTTGTTTACCTCATTCCTTTCTTCAGTGGCCAGCTATCCAAACCTCTGCCCCTGGAATTTCTATATTCTCCTGCCTTAGCTTCTTGATCCACTTCATTCTAGGTCTCTTTCTATATAACAACTAATTACAAGATTAACTTATCTTCTGTTCCCACTTACTGTAGCCCTTTGTTCCTCTACCCAGCATACAGTCTTTCTGGAGACTGCTCCCAGATCTCCTTCTCAGCTCCTTACCTCCCATCTACTTATTCCTCATCATAAAACTACTTTTTGCCCCTTCTGCACAGCCTTCTCTTCCTGTTTGCCACAGTCAAACAAGAAAACAGGCCACTGCAGAAATTGCCCAAAAATAAGGTTGGATGCTTGGTGCCAAAATTACATAAAATAATATGAACTGAAACATTCTTACCTCATTATGCAGAAGCATGAACGGGGTATTTAATGAAACTCAGTAGTTAAAAATCTATACCAGTTCTACTGACTTTACAAAGGCTTAAAACTTGTGCTGAGGAACAAAAAGTCAGTGAAGCATATCTGTAGAACAAAGGCCAATTTTGCCTTGTTTCAGTCTCAGGGCTCAAAATGTTTGCTACAGTTTTACAAAAGAATACACTGAAATATTCTAGCAAAAGTAAAACCACACGTCATCTTGCCTGAATCTCTTCCCAAGTGGTAGGATAGCTCCCAGTCTTCTTCTATCCCCTTTCATAACCTGTGGTCCTACATTCACAGCTACAATAAAGGCAGGAGCAGTAAAAATATGTTAGCACCATTCAGGAAATATTTTTACCTTGATGTCAGAAGTGTCACGCTGACTATTGCGCCACGCCCTTGAAATAGATGAAAAAGTTCTGTCTGCATGATCAAACTTCCCACCTTGTAGATTCAGGAAAAGTGTTGTGAAGGGTTCCTAAATATATATAAAAAGATTAATTAAAAACAACAATTATTTCTTTAGAAGTTTCAGGGTAAAAAAAAAAAAAGGATTTATTATTCTTGTGGGGTATGGCTGTTAACGATGTTATTTTTCTCGCAGACGCAGATTAATAGCAAAGAGTTAATTCTATTATCCAAAAATGAGAAGTACAAACTGATGCTTATTTAAAAAATGCTTTTATTGCTACTCCATGCATATATACTCAGATAAAGAAAAGCAAATAAAACCTAAAGAAAATACAGGCTGGAGTAGAAGCTACAGTCAGTTGTGACACAAATTGCTCTCAACAACATGAAAAGGCTCTGATATATTACATATTTTTAAAACTAGCATGTAACAAAAATAACACATTTTACTTTGTTCAAGGTGATCTCTTAATGTAAAGGGTAGCATTCAATACTGACAGCTTGAGGATTGGTATTGTTTAATATATAATTTATGATTTAGGAAAATGTTTGGAAGATTTAAAAGCCTCCTCTTAGTTAAAGAACACTTAAGCACATATTAGTGGATAATTGCTTGAAATTAGCTAAGCTCTATAAATTACTTCAAGGATTTATGTATGCTTGTACATTCTAACAAGCTTTAATTAATGATGTGCTGCTAATGCTTTCCCAAAGAAATTACTTCCTAGGAGATAAATCGCCTTTCAATTTTATAGAAAAATGCATTGTTTAACCAATATTATCAATATGTAGCATCTTAAAAGTTACTTCCATACAAATTGCAGCAGATTTTTGCAAATTAATTGCTTACATCATGGGATTTCATGATCATCAGAAACAAACTCATGTTCATTAGGAGGTGAAAATTAAATACATTATCTAAGAACCACAAATGTTTGGTACTTGGTCCAGTCAGAAAATATGCAAAGAAGGAAAGTTAACCATGTTTAAAGAAGTAGAAGAATGTATATTAAAAAGAAATTTTTAAGAAGAAAAAGCTTTACTGATTTGAAAAGGCTCTACCACAAAAATTAAAACTCTCTGCTTGAAATTTAGAATACGTTTCCTCTACACTACTGATTACAATTACTAGAAAATTTCAGTACTCTCCTATGCCATTGAGTTTTAGTTTCCTCATTCCTAGACATCTGTTGCTTTCATTATCATTAAAAGGAAAAGCATTTCTAAAATATATACTTACGATCCTTAATAGCCATGTGAGTGCAAAACTTGCTGTTGAGTAATGTGTGCCATAGTGGAATTTTGGAACCTGATCATCTTCCCATGATTCGTATCTCTCAGCAAAGAACGCTGCTCTCTTTGGGTTCAAAGCTCCAATAGGCTGCAAGATTTGTAAAAATAAATGCATTGAGTAAATAAAATTAATGGGATTATTATCACACCATACTCCCCTTGCTCTTTTTGAGCAGAATCACTGGCATGCACGGAGAAGTCTGGGTTTGGTGCTTTGCAAAAGCAGATGCTGGTTTCTGTAAGCGCCTGAAGAGATCCACGAATTTTGGAATGAGAATTCCATGCACGCACATGGCTGGGTGGAAAAATGTCTCTTTTGTGTTAATATAGGCTTCATTTCTATTTACTGCTGACTCAAGTCCATGAGTAAAAACCAATTAGCGGTGGAATGTGTTGGACAAACTGGTGTTGCTTGGGAATATTGTGCATGCTGAATACACTGTCAAACAAATAGTAAGCAACAATGAGAAACATCTCTGGGTATTTTTTGGAGAAAAAAGTAGCGACTGATAGTGTGGGAGAATATTAACAGTGGACTTGGAATTTTGATACTACTACTCTTGTTTCTGTGCTTCTATTCATAATCTTAAAACAAGTTTACTTAATTCATAAAATGTTAAACTTTGAAACAAACAAATGAAAGACCAGAATTTCTATATAAAAACATTGAGACAAAAGAACGAACATATGTATGACTAAAAATATCATACTTTCATCAATGCTGTTATTCTTTGTTCAGTGCTTACCTAGAAGATAAACACCCAGGGTTTTATTTAAAAGCAAGAAATAAAATAATTTGTTACCTAAATCTGTGTATTTCTTCAACAGACTTTTACATACATGATTTGAAAAAAAATGAGGATATGTCACACAAATCACTGAGAAACCCAAAAGTGAATTTAGCAATTCCACATGTAAACTGCTGTAAGAGATCTAAAATATCTCTGGATATACATGCAGAATATATATGCAATACAAACTCATATACATATTGAGCACACTGTCTGTATGTTATTAATGTAAATTATGTTCATCTGTATCGACAATGGATGCATTCGAGTATAACCAAAGAATAAACATGAAAAAAATTTCCTTCTTCCTCTTCTTCAAGAATAAATATACTTAAAAATACACTACAAGGTAAGGAAAAACTTTAAAAGAGAAGTCCTTGAACAAAAGTATCAGTAATTAGTCTTTAATTCAAGCATAGTTCAAGCGAAAAACTATGTCTGCTATTCAGATGATTATTTATTCAAATAACTGCTTCTCTGCCGCTCATGTGAAATTTGGTATAAAAGCTTCGAAGTATTTTCTCTTCTAGGACAGATTAGATCTTTGAATGACCTAAGATCTAATCTTACATTTTTTTTACTTAGAGCAGCTTTCACATTGCAGTAGGATAAAGAAAACATCTTAGGTTAATTACAATTTTTGCAGTTCACTAATTTGAAATATAACCCTTTAAAAGAAGTTGCTCTTGTATAAAAGGATTTTTATCTGATTTAGCAAATTTATTCCAGGGAAGTATGAAACTGACTCCAAGAAGTCTCTTTGTTGCAAGAACCATTTTGGAATCTACATCTGTACTGATTTTCCCTAAAGACTCAGCTATGCTTGAGGGGAAAAAAGAAGAAAGAAGGTCATTGGTAGACAAATTATATAAATTAAAAATAGAAACAGTGTTGTGTTGTATGGTTCTGTAACATTTTACGTATTCTCTTTATCTGCCTCTATTGTTATTACTCTCCAAATGAGTATAGCCCAAATCAATAGTTATAGAATTACATTCCTTGAATATAAAGCTAAATCCAATTAGAATTGATTTCATTCTCTTTTCAAAAAAAAAAAAGGTATCATGCAGAGATCTATATAGCCAGAATCCACAGTATTGATTTTAGCTGTTATTGTTACAGTTGGTTTCTGAAGCCTGCAACAGGACAACTATCAAGACATGTCACATTTATTTGCAAGCAAATAAAAAAAGTCTCCAAATGAAAAAAGCTTAGGGAAAAAAAAAAAAAAAGAAGAACTGTGGAGCTGTGCACTGACAATGATACACTATCAGCTTACTCAGAGAAGTTACAGTGGGAATACACACATTGAATTATACATTACACGAATGCACTGATTTATTGTGGTAATAACATCCACCTCATTAAAAGATTCTGCTTTGCTGCAGTTGGAGGGCTACATATTGTTTACTGCTATAAATTAATGGCAGCGCACAGAAGACTGTAGAACCCTTCTAACAATAGATCTGTAATGACAGTGCTGTATATCACAGCTTCCCCAGCAGCTTCATAATAAAATGGAGACAATGTATTGGGCTAATACATTCTACCAGGCAGGCCCATATTTTTCTGACAACTGCTTCTAAGGATGAGGTGATTCTGGTGTGTTACACTGCACTGTGAACAGTTAACTACAGAATAAAGCACGTACAAGGAATATTCAAATATTCTCTGACATTTAAGTTAGCAAAAAAACCCCAATTAACTGAAATTCTGCCATTATTTCATATTTCAAAATTAACAGGGAATCATGATTACATACTGTACTCCCTCCCCTGTGGGTAAATGCCAAGGGAAGAAGAGTAATGCCAAGCTAAGCTATGCTTGATGTAGCTGTGAGACCTGAAATTTACCCTACGCAACACAATTCCCCTATGGCTACAGACCTCTGAGGAAGAACGAGCTGAAAAGCTTTCATACTCTGAAATTTCAGAGCATACTTTATTTGCAGCACCTCTTTTCCCAGAGGAAAATTAGATATTAGTGCAATAATAAAAAATGTTTATTTAGAGAGAGAGGGAAAAATGGAAAGTAGAGACAGAAAAATTCCAATAGGCAAAAACAATGGATGAGATTATGGGAGTAAAGATGAAGAGAGAAATCACTTATGGCTGCTGAGTATTCAAATGGTATTGAAAAAAATGAATGATGATGTGTATGGTTTTCAAGTCAGTGTTCATTCAAAAACACGGTCCAAACTGGAAAGAGAATTAATGTAGAGTAGTTTCTGTTTTCACTTTTCCAGAGGCATGATTACCTGCTTTTTGACCCAAAGTGGTTGTTGTTACATGTGCTACAAATACGAAAGTTACAAGCTATTCTTAAAGAAAAACCAAAATAAAAAACCAATCAAACAAAAAACCAACAACAAAAACACCAGACTCACTTGATATTAATTTTTGAGGGCTCTCAAATATAGGAATACCACAAAATAAATAATCTGATATTTTTACCAAGAACTGAACATAGTAAATCTCAGTATTTGGACCAAGCTTGCTTTCTTTGAGATATAACAAAGAAAAATGGTTTGCTGAAAAATAACTGAGAAAACACACTCTTATCATCTACTGCTGTCAAATATGTCCAGACACTATGGTGTACAGTTATATTTGTTAGTTCTCAGTCTTACTCTGTGCCAGACATTGGAACAGTGACCCATCTTGCCTTTATTTTCAGAGGAGGCCCATCTGCACCCAGCAGAAGAAAGCAGAATGTTCACTGCTCCTCTGCACAGGGCAGAAAGTCTCCTGGCTTCTGCCACTCATGGAACACATATATTTTGGAAAATTGCTAATGAACTAAAATAAACAGATTGATTTCTTGTAAAGGAAGAATTACAGTACGACTATTTACAGTTCCACATTTAAGAAGAAAAAGAAGTGCTTTTTATTCCTATCTAATGTGGTTTCATATTTTAAATAGAGTTACTCCAAATAACAGACACACACTGTTCTTACCTGTGCTGCCTTTTGTTATTGGCTTTTACATATGTTTCTGTTATTGAAACAAATCTTGCCACTTTTAGTGTTTCCTACACAGTATAATACTGGGAAGAGTTTTAAACTCATTAATATTCAAAATCCATGAAAGAGAATATATACTATGTACTATGGCAGTTAAACTGCATTTAATTCCTGCAAACAATAAGTAGTCAAGACACCATACTTTCATCTTCACTGTTAACTTTTGCCTCTTTTGGTGAAAAGGAAATCTTGACAATCAACTACTGGAAATCAGATTTGTGCAAGGGCCTGTGAGTTCTAAAAATCAGACAGTTCCAGAAACAAGGTCTATGTTAACCAGTGCAAGCAGAAAGATTTAAAAAAATAATTAGAATATTATTATATGAAATCTGTATTTCAAAACGTCTTCGCCATGGGGGGAGGGGGGGGGAAACAAGGAAAGAAAGAAAATTAAAAAAAAAAAAAAAGAAAAAAAAGAAGGGAAAAAAAGAAAAAGCACTTTTCCTTGTGACTTCTTATAATGTTTTCTTATCCACATCCAACCAGGTACTTGTATTCCTGTGAATACAATTGTCTGTATCATTGAATTATGTTTGGTAGCATCCTTGCCAAGTATGATGTTTGTTTTCCATGCATCTTATTTTCAAGATGACTATCTGGTTTTCAACACTGATATTTTTCATATATTTCACTGGGCTTAAAGGACCAGGGGGACCATTAGGTCATCTCATCTCGCCCTGTGTTTGTATGACAAACTGTGAAATGCCTTCCATTACATGATTTTGAGCCCAACTACTTACACTTGATTACAGCATGAGCTGTATTTGGCCAACCTGCTTCCCAGAAAGGCATCTGACTCTTGAGTACGTGGACAATCTGCTACTTTTCCTGGAAGCTTTTTCTACTGATAATTCTGATCCTCATTTGAAAAAATATATATGTCATTTTGGTTATGAATTTACTGGTGTGTTATCAAAGAAATCTTGTTACACTTCTCTCTGACATATCAGAGAGTCTTTATTTACCCAATATTTTCTGAATATAAAGATACTTATAGACTGTAATTCCACCTTTTAATAAATGTAAGACATGGAGCTCTTCAGGTCTTCCATTTTAAGGCATTTCTTCCACCCTTAAAATTTCTCTGCAGCTTGCCTTTAGAACTAGCAGGATATTATGACTGTAGTCGTAATTCTAATCCATTATTCTGAATATAGGTATTTCAAATAATTATGACACTTGAAAATTTGTAGGGACAAGGAAAAGAAATGGGATAATAATGTAAAACAAGTTCTGAAGAATACTTCCTGTTCTTTCTATGTCCACCTGAAACTAAAAAAATTTTCAAGTGTAAGTAAGAGTGGCAAGCAAGCAGGTCTTCATATGGTCCACAGAGAACAAACAAACAAAAACCATAATTGCCCTACTTACAAAGCAAAGACAATTATACCTTCTCATATAATTAGATTCCTTCTCAAGTAATAGATTAATTGCTTCAGGGAGCAATGCAGAGAAAATATAAATAGGTTAAAAAAAAAAAAAACCAAACCAAACACAACCAGACCACTAGTGTACCAGTGGCCACTAAACATGACTGTCTAAATTATTTCTGTGATCCACAAAGGAGTTAAACTCCTGGTTGCCAAACGTAGGAGGTTATCTGAAGGCAAGGATGGTGCTTTACATGCCCTCTTTTCTTTTCTCACTAGGCTCCTGATACTGGCTGTTCATACATGTAAGACATTGAGCTTCTGGAGTAGCTCCTCTTTTACATCTCAAATGACTCAGCATCTTCCCACATACACGGGCTGTGCACATGAGACAATAAAAGCCCGCCAAGAGCACTCCAGTACAGCAAACCCGCAGTTAACTCCTACATGCAAATGATTTCTTTGCTTACATATATCTTTTTATTTACACCGGTGAGGAAACACGGATAAACAGCTAGCAGCCACCTCATTTAATATTTGCTCGCACAGCTTAGGGAGCAGGCAACTGTTTCCCAGCTGCTCTGTTAACGAAGCGACAAGTATAACCAGCTGACTGTGATCAGCATTTTTATCCAATGCATGATCCCTAGATATTTCCTGATACACTGCATATGAGATTAAACCCTGTAATCCTCTTATCTCAACGTTTTCGAAAATAAGGTTAATACAATCTATACATACTAAAAACCACTGAGCTTTTTTACAGAAACATGCTTACAAGCTTTCTTTGAAAAAAATCCCTATTTACCAGAAGTCATGCCAAGAAATTTATCAGATCACATTAAGTTCTAAAACAATTTTTAAAACTCCAATTTCTATTCTCGGGAAACTGAGTATTCAATAAAGGGCTGGAATAAAAGCAGAAAATAGTCATGTGCATGCAAATTAAAACTATTAGTATACATGGCTTGTATTTCAGATTTTTTTAAGAGCATGCATATTCCTTTGAGACAGCAGGAACCATCAGGAAAAACTGACCTAAAGATGATCTAATACCTAGAATGTCTGGACATGTCAGTATAAATAGTATTTAATGGTGCAAAACACAGAAGATTCCCAAGGTCCATAGTTAAAAAAATTGATCATAAACTAATGTTAAGCATAAAAACGGAAGAAAAACTATTAAGCAATATTTAGTTATATATTAGTGACAGAATATACCTCAGGTCACCTAAAATCTGGGAGGAATTTGGATTTCAAGGAAAAATCTCCATGCCTTCATATTACTAACAACAGAATCAAATGCTATTACAACCATCTGTAGCAGATTGCAAAACAATGCACTGCTGAACTGCAAACTTGCAAGCTAATTAAGCACACTAAGGTTTAATAAATTGTTCAGCACAACCAAATGTGTCACAGACTGTGTATCTGAGGTATTACTTCACCTTAATACTACTGGGAAGCCAAACTGAAGAGAGTTGTTATGTGTTGTACACTTCCAAAAGGTCAGGGAGAAAGGAAGTTGCGTGTCCCTGGGAATTATGAGGAAAAATCAAGCTGCTTGCAGGTAGTGAGGAGGGTATGGCCTCTAAGTAGCTGCCTGCCTTAGAAAATAACCCTGCCAGCCAAAAGCAACCATTGGCATATACTATTCATGACATAGTCTGTCAAGAGAAAGCAACCTCTGCATTGTTATTCACTTACTTAAAAAAAAAAAAAAAAAAAAAAAAAAAAAAAAAAACCACAAAAAATCCTTCTATGGATTTTGAGGAACAGGATTTAGTGAGAAGCCACATGCACTTGAGTCATAGCAGGAGATGAAAACATTCTCTCTTCTGCCTTCCTTTCACAGACCATGCTCCTTTGCCAAAATATTATACAGGACACAGAAAACAACAGCCTTTATACCTAACACCA
Source organism: Pipra filicauda (assembly GCF_003945595.2). Classification (NCBI taxonomy): domain Eukaryota; kingdom Metazoa; phylum Chordata; class Aves; order Passeriformes; family Pipridae; genus Pipra; species Pipra filicauda. The sequence goes on along the minus strand of NW_024105087.1, from coordinate 1,896,055 downwards.
GACCTACACCAGACAACCAGAACTAAAAATATAAAAACTAAAAACAAACTGCTAGTTTGTACTAGCAGTACAGGACTTCATGCTAAAAGCTGACACAAATTCCTATTTTCTGCAGATTCCTGTCAGGGCACACAAAATACACATTATTCTGTATCATGTGTAAGCACCAAGCCCGACAAAAAGAGCAGCAGCAGTCTAGAAATATGTACTTGGGGAGGTATAAGAAGTTTTTTACCATAATCTGTACTGTTTCATAAAACTATTACAATCAGATTATATCAATCCTGAATATAAAGTCAGCTAAGAACCCATCAATGTATCTTGTTTCACACATGCACTGCTTTGCTCCTAAAGTGAATTCATCCATCATTTTATTCCCTGTTTCATGAGGTCTCCTGATTAGTCAGCCATCACCTTCAATACCATCAACAGACCGGTATTGTCAGAAAGTTTTATCAGCTCCCTTTTCATCTTTTTCAGATTACCATACATGCTGAACAGTATAAAGTACAGAACAGACCTTTGGAATGTCAGTGACCATCCCATTTTGGAAGCCAACCTTGTCTTTCTGATTCTGAGGCAGTTTCAAGTGATTGGCTGGATATGATATGTAAATTATTTAATTAATCTTGTTAAACTATTCATCTCGAGCTTTTAGGATCCTATCATCTTCTCTTAGTAACCTTTTTCTACCAATTTCCTTCAGTTGATCCACATTTTTGTCTGTTGATATTTGAGTTTTATAAAGATCATCTGATGTGTCCATCAAAGTAAGTCCACATCCTGAGAACCACCACAAACCTCTTCTTAAACAAAGAGTATCACTATTTTACCATGATCTCATTTGCTGAGCACTACTTTTAAACCCAGATTATTTTTTGACCCCAAGAGGCTTCCTGCTGCTAGGAGTTTGACCAACTCAGTTTTAGACAGCTCCAGTTAGGTGAGATAAATCTCATATTCATTTCCCATATGAGTGCAACTTTCAACTCAGCCACCATAATGCTTGTTCAGAAATCTGAGTTCATAATCTGCTAGAGTTCAAATGTATGAATATAAAACGGAAGAGAGACTGTATCAAGAGAATAACATTCACTTTACATTAGGAAGACAGAAAATACATATTTAAAATGTCTATGGCTCAAGTCATGTGTGTGAAATTACTTTATTTTGATTGCTAGTAGATTTTATGACCAGACATGTGCCCCATGGTTTCTTGTGATCATTTAAAAGGTCATGAACCTCCCTCAGTTCATTTCCAATTAGAGGATGACATATGTTCAGAGCACCTAAAATTGACACAAGAGCAGGATGGACAATAACATCAGATACGAACTTAGGATATAATTTTGAACATCCATGGTTAATTTTGAGCTATGGTTTTTCTTGTCTTTGAGTATTTCTGCATTCAAAACAAGACTCCTCCTTCAGGCAGGGGAAGATTATGATTATTAGGCTTATTACCAAAATTATTCTTTTTGATCCTGTAAACTTGCCTTTTGCCCTAATATCTAAATAAATAAATAAATAAATAGATTGCTTGAAGATAATTAAGTGATTCTAGAAAGTGATACATGCATCTGAAGTGCAAATAGTATGCTTCTTATGACTTCAAAAAATAAGCCTCTGGTGGGAAAATAAGAGAACAGGGAAGAGAAAGTAAGAATGGCAACAAGATGCACTCTATCATCCACTTGTATGTTCTCTAGAGGAGGTGGTGTGACACAGAGAATAACCAACTAAAGATGAGGGGAGAAAAAGGTCATGCTATAAAAGGATGGTTATAACACTGTCAAAGAGCAACCTAAATTATCAGAATATTTTAAAAAATTCTATCTACACTAAGAGTAGAATTTCAGAAAGCATGTTTTGACAAATTATCTCAGAGGCACATCTGGGTCAAGCTTCAGCCTCAGCAGGTCCCCACAGGAGTTGTGGAGGAACAGGCTGCTATGGAAAGCATGTGTTTATTGCAAAATGCATGGAAATCACATGTTTATTATGAAAAAGGCCCAAATACAAATGCTGCATGAAGCTTAAACCAACAAACGAGCTCAAAAATCTGTCTTTTAAAGTGAAACAAGAAATTGATACCAAAATCCAAACAGTTAATGTCTCTAAGGACCATGTCTAAGTCGTGCTTGACAATCCAATAACCACTTAATTTAAATAAATCAGTCTTCCTCGTGGCTGAGTTCTTGCTTTTCTGCCCGAGATTGTCTCGGGCGGCCCTTGTCCGTGGTGCTGAACCCCACGTCCTGGCTGAGACGAGGTTTGCTCTGAGTGGGTCCCTGACCATGGTGCTGCAAACATGGGATTGGGACCGAGGAGCCAGACGACTGGGGCAGATCAGCCACAGACCTATGGGGCCGTTTGCAGCTTTGTCTCCCACTTTTAGCAGATGTGCTGAAGGAATTGATACAACAGATCAACTCAGATGTCAGAAAGAATCACTGACCAATTTTATCATTCATCCAGGATGGAAATCTGTCTGGGTGTTGCTGGCATTTGAGAGTCTCACAAAATCACTTTTCCCCATTTAGAAATGGGGGGGGAAAATATTATTAAGTCAAAACCTTTCATGGGAATATAACAGACTACCCAACACTTTAGTTTGTGCTGTTTCTAACTACAAAACAGATTATCTGGTCTATACAAAGAAAGTCAATAATAGTCCTAAAATTATAGCACTGTCATGAGATGTGAACAGAACTTCATGATCTTGCAAAGCCTTCTTTAAAGGGGGTCTTTACAATTCCCTTCCCACCACCTCTTTTCAGATCACTCTCCTTATATTCAAAAAGAACAGATCAGGAAGAAAGGGTCTTCATTCTCCCACCTAGATTTTGCTCTTGTGTGATTTCCTAAATGGAACCATTGCATGAAAGGTTCTGCTCAGAGTATTGCTTCCCTGCTTGAATGCTTCCCTCCTCCTAAAAATTTCTCCCAATATGATTATGCCAAATGTTTAGGTCTGTTTACCCCTTTGCAGAAACACATATGGAGATCCAATGTACATCTACAGCAACATGATAAACCAGTTTCTGTAATCATTTCCCTCAACTCTGCCTTTCTCTGTACATAATTTTAGAGAGGATGCAGTGTTCCTCTCCTCAAAGAAGCAACTCATCTTTCACAAAGACAGTATGAAAACTTATTATCTGATAATGAAGAGGATCTGTTAAATATCTGTTAAATATTTTTATGCTAAAAACATAAAATCCATAGAAGACTAAAAACGGAATAACAAAAAATGTGTCTCCTTTTCAGATATTACTGCTTTAGGCTGACTGTAGACACCTCTAACACTCTCTGGAGGTGATCCAAAATTCTAGAAAATATAATGGATTTTCTCTTAAGTAACATAGATTATGATAGAAAATCTGAAATATTTTATTTCCTGTACTGTCCTGTTTTAGCAGGGATTCACATTCCTGGCTTTGGAATGCTTTTTAAATAAGTGGTATCTTTTGTCACAGGTACAGATGACAAATTTACTGTCTGAAATACCAGTGACAAGGCAACCAGGGCAGATGCTGAGCCCAGCAATGTCAAGCCTCAAAGGTTTTAGTGCCTAAATTCAGATGTAATTGCCTATCAAAATAAGTCATCACCGCTGCACCCACTATTGTTAATTCTCGCACTGTTCCTCTCATCCTCTTTTAGTGTCCAATTTTGAGAACATGCTTTATGCTTAGAAGGACACTGAATCCTGGTGAGTTTATCAGTTTTAAATGGTAGCAACCTGAAATCATTTTGTCTTGGAGCATGAGCTGAATAAAATGTTAATTTTTGTTTCCTGGTTCACAGAATGCCTGTACAGATTTTAATGCTACTCTAGAAAAAAAGATTTCTTTTAAAAATTTGCAAAACCGTAATAGGTGCACATCAAAATATTTGTTACTTTCTATCTCTTTGCCAAGAGGTAAGAAGAAATAACTAAGCACATTTAATGCCCATCCCACCCTGTCTCCTCTTAGAGGAAAATACGCAGCACAAGTTATGTGCAGTGAATTTGTGCTCCTGAAATGGGCACCCTGTAACAGAATTCAGGCTGGCGTGCTGAAGAACAGTCAACAGTGAAGCTGACATCAGAACAACAAAACTAGTCTACTTTGTCATAGTAAAAATCCATTACTTCTCTTCTGTCAAAGTGTATTTTATATCAGTGGCTCCCACATACCAATTAAACACCTCACTTCACTGAAGGGGAGAGCTATTTGTTGCCTTTGTACACTTGACTGGAAAAGTAGTCATTACATACATAACAGCCACTATAAAATTGATGATGATTTAGCAAATATTGCACTGAAATGATAAAAATGAGAATAAAAATATTATTATGTACACATGTAGCTATAGTGCAGACAAAAGAAGATTTAAGAGTGGCATAAATTTCTTCTTCTAGTAGTGTCAGCTCATGATCTTACAGAAATTTTGTGCCTTTTGAAAGAAAAATTATTAACAGTTGTTTGCATACAGCAAGATCTTGTAACAAACTTTTGAGAGTAAAAAATCACGCTTTCATATCTCAGTATTTTCCATGTATTTTTACTTCTATTTTTTTTCCCTACTGAAGATCAGAAACACAACAAAATTTATTGCTTCTACTGAATAAGGAAAAGGAAAAAAATGTGGTTTTGAATAACATAAAGTAATGCAGAGAAAGGCACACGTTCTGGTGGGAAACTGTGTCTGTTGCATAAATAAAATATATACAGCTATAAATATAATATGTAATACTCATTCCAAACCACAGTCACCTCTTAAGAAATAAACACTTGAATCAAAGCAGGGTAACAGACTGGCAGTGCACTCCTGGCATTTGTCAGGAGCATTCATCAGGCTGACAGTAATATTAACCACAATCCATTTCAGTTGCTTTGGTTTATCATTGTGTGACTGATGTTCAAAACAGTGCCATGAGAAGCTGCTTAAATAAAGTGTTGGTTTAACCTATACACTGTAGTCCTTTAAATCTGTACTAACTGTGGACTTCTAGATAATATATTAACAAAACTGTTACTTGTATTTGATGCTTTGTAATACCTGACCATAACTTGCAATTTCTAAATAAATTTTTAAAAAGTTAATTTTTCATTTTCTTAGGTACCAAAAAGAGTGAAAATATTGACCTGACACCCTTTCTGCCAGACCAAAATCAAAGTTCTCCTTTTCTTTACTCAGTGGGAGCACTACATTGTGATGAGTTTCTGGATGTGCATTAAAAAAGACGTAAATGACTGTCAAAACCATGTAAAAATTTAAGTGAAATATCTTTAAATATTTCAAAAACCTTACGCAGTGCAGACATGCTACAATACATAGTTACTACTTGTTTGGAAGCATTATCCCTGAGATAACAGTGCTAAAATGAATATATCACAATATACATGGCATTCACAAATTTTCCTTGTTGAATATTAGCAAGGTCTTTCAGATACTTGTCACGAATTCATCATCTGACACTGAGTTTAACATTTAAACTATACAGAGTTGATGCTGCTAGAAATGCCAAAACAATGACCAAAACTTGAACTGCTGTATCTGAGACAGGTATGGCATAAAGACTTTCACTGCGTGTATGGGAAGGACTGACGTTCATCCACAACAGCATCAAGACACACTATCTGATCAACAACATTTAACAGACCACATGGGAAAATTCTTGTTAAATATACATATATGTATAAATATTCACCAATCCCTAACAACAGGGACAATTCCCTGATAATCTCCTGTTGAAGATTAAAAACTGCCAAGAATATCATGTAATAAGGCCTAAATAACACTAATGGAACTCCTACTATTCAAAATACAGTACGACTGACATCTAATACTGCAAAAATTATTTGCTGTATTAAGTTCACAGTTTTCCATCAAATGACTGAGAAGGTTAAACATAGATACAGATACAACCTAAGTAACATCCACTTGGCACCCTAAATAATGACCTCTCTCAGCAACAGCAACGGAAAGATTCCCTCAGAACTGGAAGTAGACTTAGTAATTCTCCTCAAAGATTACTTTCATGAACAGAGAAATCCTTATAACTAGTCTCTGTAAATTAAAAAAACCCATAGAAATAGAGCAGGTTTGCTATCCAATTTCTTGATGGAGACAAGTGCACTACCTAACTTTTCCAACTTAGAATATTCTGTGATTTCTCTGATTCTGTAAAATGAGGAAAAATGCTCTACACTGCACTTAGTTCTATTTCAGGGTGGAGACAGAAACACTAGGACTACAGTGTTGACTGAATCAACTCTTTAAAAATGAAAATACAATTAAAAGGAGACACTTCAGAACTACAGCAGCCAGAGAATCCTTTTTTTTTGTTTGTTTGGAATTATTTTAGCAATGACATGATACAAGCAGAAGTGTAATTTAACAATAGTTAATGGAAAATGACATTGCAAAAATCATGTCATGACCAAGAAACTCATTAATGGTTAGTATTTAGTTTATGTACTAATTCAAGCTACACAGAGTTGATGTTACTTTTAAGTTTTCAGTTTTCACTTAAGTACAATTCACGAGTGTACTCTAGGTTGCTGACAGGTAGTTTTAGTTGTAAACTACCTTCAGATAGTTATTGGTCTGGGGATTATTAATAAAGCATTTATTAAATTCAACAAGAAAAATTACTTTAGAATACTGTTTACCTTCAAAATTACTTTAAAATACTGTCTACCTTCAAAAGATTTGTTAAAATATAAAATATATGCAGGTTTACCCATGAATATGGGTCTGTGTCAGTCAGACATTCTGAGAAAGCACAGAGTTAATGATTTATTCAAATTAAATAACACTATTAGAAAATGTTACAATGACAGTACCTCAGAATCTCTGCTTCAGACTTAAAAACATTATTCCTCTACATAATTAATACATATACAAAAGGAACAGTGTAGTCTTCAAATATACATCGATACTAAAAAATACCTGGAGATTTTCACAGACCTGTGTTTAGCTTAATCAACTGCAAACCGAAAGCAAAATCTTTTAAAGCTGTCATACTTCTGTGGGGATTTTTTTCTACCAAATTACCAATTTATATGAAAGACTTCTGTAACAAACAAGCTATAATTAAAATATATTCCTAAACTTTTCTACTTATCAGCTGTACTGCTCCATGTGCCAAGCATTGCCCACAAACTTTTAAAAAAAGATCCTGTTTGATGATTAGTGCACCCAGTTTTCAAAGAGAAAATGGGATCCTCCTACTTTGTAAAATGAAATACTCCTTTCTTGGAGACCATTGAAAGGGAATAATCACATTCTATAAACAGGTCGTGTAATATCACTTCTGCGAATGTGTGTGTGGGTGAGGGGGATGTTGACAAAAAAACCCCACAGGGCTACTCTGCCAGAAGGAAGTTGTTTGGAAAAGTTGTTAAAAACTGACAATGTCTGTCTGACAAAGGACAGTAGCACTGCTTGAGCATACCTGAAGTGGCACACAGAGGAAGTGAAAAAATAAAGTTTCTACTTACTGGAATACAGGATTTAGAAGTATTTAAAATCTAGTGGTATCACAGGCTTTGCTACTAAAAAAAGCACAATTCTCATCAGAGAAAACAGAAAAAAGCTAATTTTTAATCTTCAGCAGCATCAGAATTCCTAATTTCATTAAAATTTGAAATGAAATGTAACGCGTATGTTCTAACTAGGAGCACCTTCCAACAACAATTATTAAGCTGATACAATCAGAAGCAATACTAATACATCAACAACTCATTTTTACATGATCTGATCCCCATTACCAGTATATGCATGCAGAAATTAAACACTGTAATGGTTGCTGGAGGTTGGTGGAGGTTGGACCTACTGACCCACTGCGATCCCTTTCAAATGTGACCAAGTCTGTGATTCTATGTTGTGCTTTTAACATTAATGTATTAAACACAGCAGAAAACATTTACAAGACTGCAAGCTATTGTGATAAATATATAAATAAAATATCTGACGACAAATACCTTTGACAAGTCCCTGAAGTTGCTAGGAAGAGTAAGGTCCAACTCATCTGATTCATAGTTGGTGATAACCCAAGGGAAGACAGGGTACTGATTTAAATCATTGTAAGTTCGACCTGACAAATAACAAACAAACACCCACTGTGAATAAAGAATTATATTTATCTAAAATACCAGCCTCTAAAGATGCAACAATATAATTTTATGAGCTCTTCAAAAGAACTGCAATTCATTTCAGTCCTTTTATCATTTCAATATCTACTTTGCTTTATTGAAAGGATAATGAAAAAGTTCACAAACTGCTAGTATTTAATTTAAAACATTGCAGCCCATTTCACTTTAATTGTAAACTCTTTTGCATACAGTAAGATTGACAGTTAAATCCATTCATTTCCTATGCATTTCTCCTTTCCTTGTTTCTGTCATCTTGTCCTCCGTTTCTTTAAGGTGAAACACTTAAAAAAATGGAGGGGCAATGATTTTTGTTGATACTAAAGAAGTAAAGCAATATTTTCACATACTGTATTAAATACAATATGTGAAAGCAGAATGAAGCAGGTAAAATTTTAGATTGAGAAATTATTCAATTAATAATTGGTTCATCTAGAGAATGCACTTCAAGGGGAATTACTCCTGGCTCCCTGGCTATCTATGGATACCCCAACATTTATCAGAACACAAAATTTGTTCTGGATGCAGGTTCATGTGTACACCTTCATGCATCTAAGATGAAAATAATATCCTTCTTCCGGTAATAACCAAATATTCAATTAGGATAAACGTATACTATACATACACATCCACCACATAAGCTGGTTTCTAATTTTAAAATGCATAATTTTTACATGGATCCTGTCTCTTTTCATGATATTGTTGCAGAAGCTCATTCATTCATATCATCTTCAATCAGTATGTTCTTGAGACTTTGTACACCCTGATCCTAAGAATCTCCAAGGACAGGTTTTAACTTCTTCCGCAGGAATATTGTTTTACAATCCAATCTATAAAGTTGTCAGAAAACATTTTCTAAACTTCTACCCAAGCTTTTCTTCTTCCAGTTTTCTTACACCATTCAGTATTTTTCCAATCTGGTTTGTAGGATTTTTAAATGGTATAGTCAGATCCTTTCTTGCCCTAATTGGTTGGTTACGTTGCATATTATCTCTTATTCAGGATTAAGGCTACTTATGTGACACAGTGATAACTATCTTTATTTCTTTCCATTTTTTAACTCTCTATCATGGGCAACTCAACCTTCCCTTTTTCTATAACTTTATCTTTTTGTTTCTTTTAACCTCAAACACCAACTAAGTAGGAATTGAATTTATTATTTCAATAATATATTAAAGCTGAAAGGGATCATTCATTAGAGCCGCTGAAAACAGTGTCATGATTTGCCTCATTCAACTTTAGCAGTAACGAGGCAAGGAGATCAACCCCTACTTATAAAAAATCTGCCAGTATCCTGGCATCTCTGACTTAATGACTGATTACAGAAACTAGCAAAACTGACCATTTGTATAAAATGTAATTAGTGAGAGCAGAGGCATTTGTTGTGTCAATCGTGTTAGCAAGAGCCAAGTCTGAAAGGGAATTAACAGATCTTTCAACACTGTCAATACCACGGAAAAGAGAAGAAAACTGAGAAATTTTCTAAGTTGCTCAGAGAATAAAATAAGCTGGGAAACAAAAGAGAAGTCATGAGACCTAACAATCAGCCTCCATTTACTAAACTGAAGTCAAGCTGGTTAGAAGCTAATGGGGTAAGATGAGTTAAATGAAATATAGGTTAGCATTTACAGAATGAGTGGTTAGGACAAAAACACATGGTTACAAATCAGAATTTGGGAATGTATGAATGGTGTCCTAGCACAGCAGCACTGATGATCCAGGTGCTGCACTCTTTTTTGAGACCAATCATACATCCTGTAACAGTAGTATTTATTGGCTCCAGGAATATCCTGCTCCCTAGCTGAGATTTCCCAGCCCTACAGAGAACTTGTTGCATCTATGATATTTAGGGAAGACATTAGAATATTAGAATACTAAAGATAAAGAAATTACTATTTTTGAGACTCTCCTAAATAGCAGACAGTCTATGTAGAGCCTATCCTTCTACAACAGTTATGACATTCTGACTTCAGACAATATTGTAAGTGCAGTTCAGTATAGCACTATGAATGCCTCTCTAGTCTTGCATAAACACAAATATACGTATGGATTAGTAAATTTAGTGAAGATTTTTGTCAAGCTCTTCAGGAGAAAATCATACATAGAAAAAACTATTCATTAAAAGAGCAAAATCCAAGTTGTGCCCCACGTCTGTTGAGAGTATGCCACGATTAACTCCTTTTCTCTGTTATCATAATAATTTGTAAGTATAGTAATTAGCAATACCTGCTATAGTGTTTAGAAACATCAGGTATTCAAAGTTAGAAATTTCTCGGTGTTGCCATCGCTGGGTCATATTGGAAGCTTTGAAAATCTGTCGTGGACTAGCCAAAGAAATGCGCCTGAAAAAACCAAGAAAATTGTAAGAAAATAATGAGAAAACCTGGTGGATCTTCCTTTTTACATATCTGAATTTTAGTGGCAGTTGTACACATTCTTTTTACTAGGTCTGTGCAAGATTTCTCTGGAGATCAAACTGCTACTTGGATACTTGAAGTTCATTTTTAAAGTTTTATAATCTAATAAGAATAAAAGACTTAAAACATCTGACAGATGGATATGTCAGGATTTGAAAGATTTCAAACAGAAACCTTTACAGCTGTGCAAATCGAGCTGCTCCATGACAGCTTGATGTATTACAGAAATATGTTACTAAAGATTTAGAGAGATGGAAGACCATCAAATAAGAAAATTACAATACTTTTAAAATTTCACAAAAGAATAAATTAATCTTTTAGGATAGGTTTTTAAATCCCTCAAGAACAAAGGAAAACAATGATAAGATGATAGAACTTCATTACAAAGTCCATCCTCTGGAGATCTAAATTCTGGGCAGTGTTGGGGAGTTAGTCATAAATAACTCAAGACTTTTAGAATTTGATGCCAGATTTTCTAATGTTTGTGAAAGAAGATTGCAAAGTCATTCCTTGGAGTGATAAATCAAATAGAGAAGAACTTATCATAAAATTCCCCAAACTGTTTTGTTCATAACAAAAACATCTGTAAATACCAAACCCACATCATTTAGGGGGAAAAAGAAATCTATGTATAGTTTTAGTTAACAAAACTTTACAGGTACTGCCAAACAATTCAAGGAAACAGTTACTGTAACTGAATTCTTTTTAATAAACTGCATTATATTATAAACAAATCTATCAGATGGGAAATTCTGAGCAAGTGTGTCTATAGTTCAATGTATATTTAAAAATTTTCACATGTAATTTGTTTCTGTAAATAGAAATCCTGAAGTTCTTACAGAATGGCTATACTTGCAAGCTAAACTACAAAACACAATAGAAAACATCCCCAGCTATTTTAATCCCATTTCTATGTACAGAAATCTATTAAAAATAAAAATTTAGAGAAACCACGATCAAGATACTCCATAAGAGTTGCTGCTGATTCTAAAAATTTGGAGATTAATCTACTCGTAACGGCTTATAATTCATTAGAATACAAGAGGTAGCCAATCCAACTAGAGATGAGGTATACCTCAAAAACTTCTATTCCCATTACCCTCAGGGAACATTAAACTGTGCTGCTGTGTTTCACCCAGAGAATTGCTGGTAACCAAGCTCTCATCTTCTGCTAAAAAAGATGTAGCAAACTGAATCATATCCTTCAGGTTTAGGATCCAAACACACAGCCTGAAGTTGGAAAACTAATTTCTCACCATGTCAAATTTGAACAGTGTCCTCCAGAGCTAAAAGACAAGCACAGCGTATCATTCCTTCGCATCCAGTTCAGCTTATGTTGTTCTACACATCACTACAATAACCTTCTGATGAGGAACAATCATTTTCATCTATGTTTAAATACCACAGAGGGTTCAGGGATGTCAAAGTTAAGCTAATATATTTGAATGCTGCCATAAAAGCTAATCAGTCCCACAACCAGCCTTAATTTTTGGTGAGTTGGCAAGCACGAAGAAACCTCTTTTCCTTTAGAAAGGTAAATGACTGAGTATCACTGCCAAAAAGACAGAAATCACAAAAAAAAAAAAAAACAACCAACCTCAAATCCAAAAGTTGTTATTAGGCAAACACATCGCAAATAGCACGCAGAAGTGATAGGCTGAGGATGTGCACGTTCTGTAAACTAGTAGGTGGTAAAAGCTTCAAACCACGTGGGCTAGTTTGATGAAAAAAGACCTCTTAGAAGCGACAGATAAAATTATCTCAGATTGTAAAATACCTGGTCTGGGGCAGTCCAAAGATAGTACCAATACCGACCCGAGGTAGACAGTTAACCACTTTCTTTACTGTTGCTTGGTCAGGGAAGTTGAACATGACACCCACTGTGAACACAAGAGTTGAAGTACAGCATGATTTTACACCTTTTATTTTAGGCTTTCTCACACAATAAAATTTAGCCCTAAGTTTTGGCTTTAAACAGGTAAAAGATTAGACATGTTTTCTTCAGGTTAGTATAGATTTTTTTTTTATAATTTCCAGAACTGCTTTTATTTACCACTAACAGGAATTTCAATAGAAGTTGTCACTGTTACAAATCTTATGAGGTTTACATTTGTTTTCCCTTCTGAATAGAAGTTAAATCTATATGCACAGATTGACTGTCTAGAACTGATAAAGTTTATATTTACACATTTACTAATTTACTTTCTAGGTATTTTCTAGACATAGTCTTCAAAATATTATCTTGATATTTTGTTTGAATTATTTGAATGACACTAGTGAAGCAGCAACCCAAAAAAGTAAATAACAATCTAATTATAGTGTCACAAATGGACATTTATGACTTCACAGAGTACAACTACAGGCTACAAAACAGAAAAATATTTATGCATATGACTAATATTCTGTTGGACAATATGCACAACAGTGCTCTACAAGATACACACCTGATATTTACCAGCCACATTCAAGATCAGACACCATTTTAAGCTATGATAAAAACCTTTTTACTAGAATACTGACTGCATATAACATGTTATCTATCCTATGAAACATTTATCGATTTCAGGACAGTGTTCCATATCGTTACCAAAACAATGTCCTACTTTTTAAAAGCACTTACTTTAAAAGACTTACTTTCTTTAGTGTCTTTGTATACAGTTTTCAAAGTTTCATACCAGCACAAAAACAGTATCTGAAGAATTTTAGTCTAAACTGCAAAGACATCATATAATCTGGTTTAAAATAAAATGCAGGAGGACAAAATGGCAGAAGAAAGTTCTCTAAGTCTCAATGCACTGTGTTTTGAGTGACTTGTCACAGCACATTGTGTGTCTGAAAAAGGAACTGAAGAAAGGGAGGGTGAAAAAAAAATTCATAAACAAGTCAAATCCACATTTACTTCTTGGAGTTGCACTAGGGTCTAAATAAAAGACATTGTTACTAGAAATAAAGCATGAAGGCATATCAGTCATTGGTCTAATCCAGTAGTGAAGTTCTTTTATTATGCTGTTTTGGTGTGTACAATTAATAACTATTAACCTTCAAAGGGACACAAAAAATCCTTCATGCATAACAGATCAGAGGTAGGAATGTCTTAAGCAGGAGTTTTCAGAGAATGCCAAATAAACACGCGGATATAAATGAAAGTGAGGCACTGCTAATGCACAGTTTTCATGCTTGATCATAAATCCTCATTGAAAAAAAAAAGTGAAAAGAAAAACCAAACTACAAAATTACACTAACTTGAATACTGAGAAATTTAATCTAAGCCCTCCTTCTGTCTACACAAATCCATACCAAAACAGATGTGACTAAACATCCAAACAGAATACACGTGGCCCCAAATCCACACCTGTCATTCCTCTAAACTCACCGTACCTCTATTTGCCATGAATATCTCCAGTGCTGTATTTTGCAAAAGATAACGTCGGGAAAAGATAGCTCGAATCTCTGAAAAGAGCCATTTTCCATGGAGTCCTTCTGTATATGCCAGAATCTAGAAGAAAGAGACAGAGAGAATTTTTTAAATATGTTGTCTATATAGGTAATACCTTGTAAAAGGGAAACTCTTTGACCTACAAATATGTATCCTACCAATTACATGCAAAATCTGCAGCAAAATAAAAATATGCTCAAACTTCAAATCATTCTATGAACCTATAATGGATTTTTGGTACTCCTAAATTCAACTACTCCTGTCAAATATTTTAAAAATTTGCTTGTACTTTTCCCTTTAAAGACAACTGCCTATTTTCCACAATAGTTTCGCAGTTTCAGAAACAAATGTTTGGCACTTCAGCAAAGCATTAAAACGTATTCTTAAACATACTACTAGTAAAATTAGATGTATCTGCACTGACTTTAGCCTTGTAATAACAGGTCTGTAACAAATAAGCAAGAAAAAATGTCTTTAAAGAAAAAAAATGTTCCTTACGTTTATCGTTAAGGCAACATTCATTAATTCTGGAACCAGAAAGGTTGGCTGTATAAGAGGTTAAGTATCATTTTGTCAGCTAAGGTTAAACACAAACCTGCAAATGAACTCAGTATAATCTCTCTATGGAGTAAGCGGTTGTCAAAGTAACTTGTTACAATTCCTGTCATCCCATCTGACAGACACAGATGCTTAGTCTGCCTTCACAATTCAAACTAATCCCATTTTCAGTCCTCAGCCACTTTGTTTCTTTGTTGCTTCACTTTTTCCTTTTCATTTCAAAGCTTAATTATATAAGTGTTAAGGGACAGAGAGACTGGACACTTCTCTACCTCAGATTAACAAACCATAAGCGAATGAAATTATGAGATTTGTCAATTTTAGCAAACACAAAAGCACTTAACAGAAACCCATCACAGAAAAAGAGACTCAGAAGCAATCCTTGTTAACATCACTCTTACCACAATTTCACTTGAGCAATATATTGTGTACAAAAAAGAAAAAGTGAAATTCAAGCACTTAACATAACAAAGCCTGTTAATGAAATCAATCATTTGTTTACAGATTTTTAACAAAGGAGGATTTTGCCTCACATGTAGCATATATTCACAAATAAAACCTGCATTTTTGTAGCAAAGAAAGCAGAGGCACCATTATAAAAGCTCTACACAATACAGTATAAAGTACAGTACCACGTTTGTGAATTAAAAGCAAACAAGTCTGGCAAAACAAAAGCAGATAGCACAGATGATCAGAACATACAAAGTAAATCATCTCCCACACCTTTCTTTTTAACTTAATCTCTCATCTTCACCTCAATACAAGTGCCACAGTCAACTTCTCTCCCAAGCACACACACACACAGAAAGAGAAGGAAAAAACTGAATAATTATTCCGGTACAAAATTCTAGAAATGTGATAAAAGGACCAGAGAATGTCAATGGTTGCTACACATTTCTGGAACCGGGGAACAGACCTGGGCCACGCTGACACTTTCCATACCACATCCATAACCCATCCACACTAATTGGCAGATTTGTATAATTCTGTGGTGCTATTCAGAACCACCGTGGTTGGCTTTTGTCACATGCATATAAATATCCTTTAAGCGCACGACATCAAAAGAGGTAACAAAGGAGACAAAGTTGCAGCGCTTGTGTACAAAAATCTCTTAGTGCTTTTGCTGGTCTTTATCCCTCTTACAATCTTGAAATTGGAGCTTATAATTTCAATGATTGGGGGTTTTTTTTGAGGCAGACAGCATTGTGATAACCTCTGCTTTTCCGTAGTAACTATTAAAATACAACAGCCTGCTTGTCGCTATCAGTCTGCGCATGGCAAATTCAAACACTTACTATGTGGATACTGTGAGTAATATCAGCAAGTCGAAGAATTATCATTTTTACCCTGTGAAGTTTTTTGTGAGAGTGGGAACCCTGCACATGACCCCAGGCTTGCTGCATGCAACTTCCTCAAAACTGGAAGGAAAAGCACCGACTCGAAAACAGCAGAGTTGGTTTGCACTGTACACCTTGTACAGCCGGTGTGAAGTTATAGAATTCGGCATAATAGGATTTACAGCAGAGACTGGAACTGCACTGCAGAAACACTACCAGCCACCGCTATAATAATTCTCCGAACTGCTCATTAACAGAAGTTATAAGGAAAGAGAAGCAGCTGAGGCCGGGCTGAGCAAGGCCTTCATTTCAAGTTGGAGTGGTGTCTGCCTGGTCTGCAGCTTCACTTCAAAGTCTCTGGAGTTCAATTAAAACTGGATTAGGTGGAAGCAGACCTTCTTTGGGACACTCTGTTCTCTGAAACTCCAGGCACACTGACAGCACCCTAGACAGAGGTCTAGCCCGCCAATGAACCAGTTGCCATGGAAACTGCAGCATTGCCCCTGCTCCCTGCTCATCACACCACCTATAGTAGATGAAAGGTCCAGAAGACAAACACATTTCTTTCATGTGCATTACTAAGTATTCCTTATGAAAATCCAATACAACCTTTTATTCCCTAACAAATATCTGATTTTAGTAACAGAACCTCCTAGTTGCAGAAACAGACTCACTCTCTGAATTAAATTCAGCATTTTTATTCTGGTAAAGGGAATTTTTTTTAAAATTGTTGTTATCACAGCCAATATCAGAATCACAATTGTCAAAAACTATTTTTGCATTTGCCTGTTTTCACCCATAAGCCACACAACTCAGAACTCTTACTTCAGAATTTAAGAACAACTATCTTCTTCATATTATTGTACAATATGTTGAGTTCAAAACCAACTACTTTCTGCCTTTTGTCACCACCAGTTTTGGAACAATTTGTGGAGCAGAGATTAATGAGGGTGTATAGTCTAATTTAACCTGCACAAGTACTACTGCCTCCACATGAAGAAGTATTTATAGAATTTCAGTTGATTCAACCCATCAGACTGAAGTTTAATCTACTGCACGTTTCATTTGTTTCAAAAGACACCACACCTTACAGGACTAAAGACAATTTATATAGTTTAACATTTCATTTAAAAACACATAAACAAATGAGCCAACTGTAAAGCTCTACGGTTCCAAAAATCTCATCAGACAAACTGTTCCGTGATTAGACTTTGGCAAAACCAGATGAACAGATGTCATGACAACACTCCTAAAGACACAAAATTACTTTCACCTTTGCATGAAGTCCCTTGGTTACTTCAAGTATCAGAAATGAAGGCCTAAAGCTGTAATCAGTGCTCATACTCATGCTGCAGGCCCTGACACTACACAGCTGGAAGAAATTCCCCAAGAAACCAGCAGGTAAAGAACAGCCAGCTTCAAATTCCACTTGCAGGAGATTTTGAAATCAGAGCTGCATGAAAGCTCAGGTAGCACAGTGCTGATCACAAATTAAGATCATACATAAATAAAGTCCTCTCCTCACGATCTACAGTTATATATCAGCTACTTTCCCCACATTAAAATGATCCCATAGAAGCTATTCTGTCATTTTACAGTTTATAAAACAAATGCCCCATCACCTACCTTTTCTTCAAAACTCTCCCTTGAAGGTTGATCATAAACAATGTCTATTGTAAAAGGTTTCATGCAATAGTTAAAAGATACCATCACTACAGCTGCCTTCTAAATTAGAAAAGTAATATTTCACTGAAGACTAAATGAATATTTTGCTTTACCTTTTAAGCAAGCCAATTAGCTATCGTATATTTTATTTTATTTTATTTCAGAGAAAAGTACTATTGATCTTGAAAATGTGAATAGGCTAGAAGTAATTAAGTCTGCAAATGGGTTATAGAACTGAAACAGTAATTGAATAATTATATTGCTTTAATGTGCCAGCCAATTTAACTGCTACGAGTAAAATAAAAACTAAATAGCTTATTTAAAAAGCTGTTGCACATCTGTATAATTTCAAACAAAAGTTATGATGTAAGACAATGAGAAAAAAACCCAAACAATGAAACACCAAATAAAAAATAAAGCATTTAATTTACATTTTAATTTGACAGTAGTTGAGAGATAAAATTCATAAATACATTCTTCTAGCAGTATTTCCTGTCATTTGGGGGCATTTTTGTCAGGAAGGCAGAATTACAGCACTCAGAGGTTATAAAACCTCTCAGCAAAGAACCTGGATTTCCACCATAATCTCACCCTTGCAACTGAGGAGCCTTGGATTCTACTGTTCAGGTACTATTTAGTTCCTGCCTGCAGGATTCACAGTGAAAGGGTCTTACTCTGCTCTTTGTTCAAATATGTCCAAGTACAACCGAACTAATAATCACCTTAAACACCAACATGCTCTTAAATAAATATTTATCATTTATTTTAGACTTCTCAAAGAAACAACAAATGTTTGTTTTAAATCTCATAGCTATTTACTCAATCAGTCACTGAAATTCCCAGGCAAACAGTAGGAATCCAGTCCCTCCTGTGAGCATGCACAGTCTGCTACACAATCCTGTTCAGCATTTTCATGGGTGACAAACTCAATTAAACATATTCATTACTTTAATGTTCCACTAGACAGTTTTACCCAGCATAAAAAATTTAAATAAATAAATAAATACTCTGTGACCTTTGTATCGATCAGAGCAAAATGGCTTATGCCTGGGTGTGGGTGGTGAAGGGATTGGGGAGGGGGGTGGTAAAGGACTCTTATGTTTTCTCTTCCAATTACTGAAGGAGATGATAAAACCACAGCAAATGATGTATCAGCTCATTTTATCTTATCGCTTTGGGGCTAGGTGACAATGAAGTTCATATTTCACTGGTTCCCATTGAAGATTGTGAAAATTACTTGCCCTTATGACCTGAAATTTCACTGGAAGACAGAAATTTCTCTTCTGCAAAGTAATGCAATTTTTCAGATGTCAACCTTTAGCCCAGCTTTAAAAATTAATTTCATTTATATTAACCAATGATATTGATATTTTCACAGAATGCTCTTTGATACATGAACCACCGACTAGCAAATTGATGTGCTCTAGAAGGATAAAATTATTTTATCTGAAGCTGCTGGGGACAGACAGATTTACCACAAACTGAAATTCCTATTTCACAGTATACCTTTCATATTAGCCTCAAATACCTCAAGGCCTTTGGACCTGTAAATAGTTTAATCTTTAGTCAGGATTTAGTTTTGTTTCTAGATCTATTCAGTTTTGAAATAATTTCTATGTACACAATATACAAATAAAAACACCATGTGTTTGGAAATAAAAAAAGTCAAACTGTCACAGACCACAGATGAGTACCTATGTGATGACATGAAAATACTTCCCAGATTATTAACACAGAGAAATGCACAACTATATATTTTCCCTTTATCCTGCCCTAAAGCTATATTTCAAAGTAAAAAAAAACATGCAATGTAGATTTTCTGAAAGAGGTCTTCTACAAACTACAGGTAACCTTCTCCCTGATTATCACAATGTAACTTGGAAAAAAAATTGCCAGGGGAACTTGTATTCTAAACTTTTCTGATTTGACTGTGTGGTTCTAAACACCTCAAATTTAATACCAGCTATCTTACTCTCTTCTACTGCATCCAGTATCTCATAAACAATTTTTTTTTAATTTGATTAGCCCTGCTTACTCTTAGAGAGCAGGAATTCTTTACCACTATCAGACAGCATTTAATCAACCCAAAGAACAAGAAGATCTGATTGCTACAGAAAGGTGTGCAAGATAAATTATGCAGCCTAGATAGCTGAAGTTCAAAAAGAAGAAAATTAATATAGGTTTGGGTGACTGTCCAAGGCCTAGGAGATTAAGGGTGTAAAGTTATTCCTTTCTTTGGAAGATAAAACAGCAGGCTCATTTATGACAAAAAGGAGTCAGAATTGCAAGAATTCACAGATTCTTGTAGAAGCTGACTTATGTCTTGTTTTAGTGAGCCTGTTATATTCAGATTTAAGAGTTAGTTGGATCTGCTCATCAAGAGGTAGATACAAAAGGCTCATACAGATGTTTACATCATCTGGGACAGTTTTTCATCAGACATTAACTGTAACAACTTACAAATATTCCTATTACACCTTCTGAAATGCTGATTATTTCAGTTTTTGTGTCTGTCCTCAGGTTCTACCACTAACTTGAGATCAGGCCAGGTGAACAGCAAAGAACAAGGTTTTTGACGTGGTATTTTAGACAGGCAGCTCTCTGGCCAATCATCCTCTTTTCAGTTGCCTCAGTAAATTTTATTTTAGTGATAATACACTTGCAATGCGATTTTGCAAAACAGTGTTGCAAAAAACCCCAAACCCACCACACAAAGCATTTAGATCATATGAAGATCATCAAGAAAACAGTACCTGCATTAACTTCAAAGTTTATTACTACAACTTTAATTTACTGATGGCAGTGTTTATAATTGCTACACATGATAAAGAACAGCAACAATTCTTCCTCTATCAGGGTTACCTGTTTATGCCCTTTACTGTAGCACTGATACTCCTACCTACACAGACTGCATATAACTAGTATGTGAAATGATACAGACAATAAGTAATAAATAAGAATCTTTCAATCATATAGAAATAATTCAGAATAGTCTTTGAGAACTGCATTACCTCATACGACTTCATGATTTTATGTGTCAATGAATTTCATCAGTTAAACAGACACGGTGCAAATACTAAAAAAGCTCATTTTGATTACATTTTGTACACATTGCAAAAACAACATTGCCTGCAAAAACTCAAGAAGAGAGAATAAACATCAGTGAGCAAAATTCCATGAAATGATTTCTCACTGTGTAGAAGGTGTCAAAAGAAGCTGATTGTGAAATCTACATCAAAAATGCTGAAATAAAGTATTATTAGTATTAAGACTGTAGTAATGAAGGGTGCAGTGGTGCATTCCATGTTTGTTACGTTATGTGAGACAGAATTTTGGAGAACTAGGTGGGGAAACTCCATTTACCATCATTTTATCTATGCTGAGGAGCAGGTGTCTAGACCACTTCAAAAAAAACCTCACAACTCTCTTATTTTGGTGCTAGCAGCACAACCTTGTATCATCACAAATATTGCTATCTCATTACTTAACTCACCTTCAAGAAAACTAAAAGACAAAGAACAGGAACCTTCAGATGTTTCGAATTTTCATTTATGAAAACTGATCAATTAATTAGTCTTCCTTGTGAGTCCACAAAAAAAGAAATACAATGTGATCATTACGGAAATGTTTTATTACTGGAAATGAGGTTATAAACCAAAGACTCTTTTAAAACTTAAACCTCGAAGGTTTTTATTATACCTAGCATTTGGTATTGCCATTAAGCAAAAAACAGAGCTATGTTTTTTAGGTGGTAATTATGACCATGATCCAAATTTTGAAAATATAATCAAATAGAAAGCCTCCTAATACAAGTAAGACAACACAGGACACATTCAGTTGCAGTTCATGAGGAAGACATCTGGGTGCATGTCTCTGAAATGAGTGAGTTAAAAGTAATCTTTAAGAATACCATCAAGGAATGTTTTTAACCATTTTGTGTCTCAATCCTCCAGTACAGGGTCTCAAGATCAGGTTTCTTCCTGGTAAAATTTTACACAATGAAGGGTATGGATTCTTTTTGCTTCTTGTATAAGACAGCTGAAGGAAAACTACAAAAAGCAAATGGTAGGGATGCGGTCTCATCTTCTATGATTAATCACTCATGCTGAGATCAGTCTGAGTTTTCACTCAGCCTGGTTTTTAGACAATCAAAACTAATTTGTGGGAATTATTGTGTTCTTATTCTCTCCTACACCATAAGAGCTGAGTCTTCTTTCATAACTCTGAGAAAAAAATTTTTTTTTTGCTTGTATATCAGAAGCATCTTCTAACATTTGACAAACTTGTAACAATTAAAATTACAGCAGGGGAATCTGTTCCTTTCCAATTTTGAACAGATCATGTTGTTGTGCTTTGCTCATCTTATTTTTACTAGTGGCTCAAAATGATGTCATGATGTTGTAACACTATTGCAACTAAAAAAAGAAGGACTTCAAAACAAGCCCTAAAAAGCTGTATTCAAAAGATGGAAGTACCAGAGAAATTCTGAAAAGGAATTGAGCAGAGACTTTTTTTTTTTTTTTTACTTACAAGAAGGTATTACTATGCTGTGGGGTTTTTTTTTAAGTTTAAAGTTCTGGTTGGTCCCTCTTCTCTTATAAAATCCCTAGTGCTGGAAAGTCTTTGAGGATAATTTTTATCAGACTATAATGGTTGATCTCTAAGAAGTACATAATCAGAAAACTAGGCAAATTGCCAGACTAATGACTCACAGTAGTTCATATCCATAGCAGTATAATTAGGTATGGTGAAAGGTAAGAAACAGGAGCATGCACCTCAAAAGCAGGGCACAGAAAACAATGTAGAATCTATCTTTGTTTTGCTGTCTCTTAAAGGTATTTAGCCGTTTAACATTTTTAGAATCACAGAATATCCTGAGTTGGAAGGGACCAAAAAGAACCACTGACATCCAACTCCTGGCCTTGCACAGGACATCCCCAAGAATCACATCATGGGCCTGAGAGCATTGTCCAAACACTTTCTGAACTCTGCCAGGCTTGATGCTGTGATCACTTCCCTGGGGAGCCCGTGTTTTAGAACAATAAGGCTCATGTTTGCTTGTAGATGTCTCTTCAAATTTCTATTTTGAACAGCAAATGAGAATAATCATGTCAGATTTCCACTGCTGTGCCCTGCACCTGCCTATTTCACCACGTTCAGGATATGACTTCTCCCATGGGCTGCTTCTCTATGTATCCAGCAAAGGTCTCTCCAGTCAGAACACGTACAGGTGGAAGCAGCAACTACAACCAAGAAAGAAGGGAACTAATGCACCTGCAACACTGGCAGTTGCCCAGTGTCTGCCATTTTCATCTGATCTTGCAGGAGGAGAAGAAGAAAGCAAATGGACAATGAAAAAATAAGTTTCAGTGCCAGAAAAGAAGACTTTTTTTATTTTTTTTTTTAATCAATGACCTGTAAGCTGACCTTCATATCCTTTCATCAGAAACAAAACAAAAACAAAAACTCCCCCACACATCTGGCAGGAAGCTAGAATACCAGTCATCAAGAAAGACTCCATCTGATCAGCTCATTAATGGGAACCAAGCCCATACATAGAAGAACAGATGTGCCTCTTGAAGGCAAAGAGAAAAGTCAGACTCCAGAGCTGCCAATCCAGCAGTTCACATTAAAAGATTCTGTGCTATGCTTCGTGAGAGATACGGCACAGAAGGTGCTGCTTGCAAAAGGATGGGAATGTAAAAATGGCTTAATGCCACCTTTGTGCTGCAGAGACTGGACTGCTGCAGGAACCAAATCCCTCTTGAGTAAACTGGAGCAGCTGCAAGGGCTGCTGTATAATGACATACATTTGCCTCATTTGGGATGCCTGCCCCATAGCCCAGGACTGTATAGGATTTCACGTTATAGAAATTTTCCCTCTTGCTCTCAAAAGCTGGGACAGAAGACAGCACAGTTCTGCTAACAAGCCCTTCACTGGTCAAGCACTTCTCCACTCACTGCAAGTTCATTTACTGTAAACCAAAGTGGAATACAGATATGACAGCAAAATAGAGGAATTGTTCCTAGTTACAAAAGGACACATCTCCTACAGGCACTTTTTTTAATGAAGACCCACATGAATTTACCTCATATTCTGTACCTGTATTCTTACATTTGTCTTACAATCTTGTAAAAGTAGATTAGTTTGTCAGGTAAAGGAACTGAGTGGAACCAGTAAGTGACCAAGGTTTTGCTATGGCCTGTGATTGCAAGGAGGAAACTCTTAAGATCACCCAAAGAAATAATTTATCCAATTAAAACTTACCCCATGTTTGTAAAGATCAAAAGGCCACGTGAAGAGGAGGTTTTATACAATAACTGCTGATATTCATCTTAGTAGATGCTAAAATAATTTCAATTCAGCTTTAAAGCATTCCTACAAGCAAAGACCTTTTTCTAAGACTAAGCAAGCCACGGGCATAGCTAATGTGAGGTCTACAACCAAATCTAGGATTCTGAGGATAACAGAGCAAGAACATAACCCTAATTTCAGTTCAAAAATGCAATAGAAAATTAAACTGCATTTCTAGTCCAAATGATTGATAAGAAAGGCTAGAAAATGTGATTCAAGTGTAACAGATACACAGACAGCAGTCTGGGGATAGCTGAACAATTGATCCAACAATATGATTTGCCTTGCCATTCCCCCTGGGGTATTAAATCTAAAACTTGCTATTCCTGAGGGCCCAATAAAAAATAAGTCTATCAAAGAATTCTGCAGATGACAGGAGGAGAGAAGGCAGTAAGTCTATGTGAAAATATTAGCTCTTGTGAAGAATTGTAATCTGGGCTGTGTTATGCATTTATCTTGCAAACCCACGATGCTGTTTTGCACAACTGGAAGTTCTCTTAAGAGCCAAAAAAAATCAAGTCTAATGTGGGAGTATTCACAAAGCCCCAGTTTCCAGCCAGTTTTCCATAAATTGTGAAGTCAAAAGGGAAAAGTATTTTAAACTGCTTCTTTTTAGACAAACCTAACCTCATAGCAATATCCTATCCGCACTGCCCAAAGTGCTGCCAAGAACCAAGTTCCTTGAAAAAATACAACAATTTCTCCTCCTTGTGCATATTACAAAACTAACTTAAGGCAGCAGTTTCACAGGTAACTCTTATCAAGTAAATTAACCCCATTTGAAAGAATGATGTGGGAGCCCTTCTTAAATCTAAAAAATCCTAAACCGGATAGGTGCTCCCTTCCCAGCCAGCTCCACATTCTGTAAAAGGTACCTGTTTTTTCAAAACAGCAGGAAACTGAAGGAACGAGAAAAATCGATTTTGCAGAGGTGCTTTCAGTTCTTAAGTGATTTGGTGTAGAACTCAATGTTCTTTCATAAAAAAAAAAAAGAAAAAAGCTTAGTTTAAGATAGAAGACCTATCTTTAGAGTTTTCTCTATGAGTAACTGCAGCTGGAATACTCAAGTAATTTTAAGAATCTGGCATCAGTAAAAATCAAAAGTACCTCTAATCAATTCTTTCCATAACATGTTAGCAATATAGACATTCAAGGAGGTAAAAATTTTAAGACGTGTCAGAAGAAAGAAGATTTGAGATCTAAAATATAAAAATATCCCATTCTACAAAGAGGAACACATTTATAGCTAGAAACTTCTGTAGATTTATCACTACAAGATAATCAACTTTCTATTTGAGAAGTTGGAAGTTGAAAACTTGTGGAGTTTAATGTTTGAGCACTTATTACGGGGCAAGAAAAGCACTCCTCACTTTTCCTTGAGTGTATGAAAATGAGCTACTGAAATTACTTGGATGCAAAACTTGAGGCAGTAGCACAGACTAAAAATAATTCATCCAGACATATCTAAGAATGTTCCACCAATGAAAACTTGATAAACCGATCAATGAAATATTGTTCTTTCTTAACAAAAGTTGTATTTGCTCATTTGGTAACTATATGGGTTTTTTTTAATGTGGTTTTTAAATTTAAAAATAGACTTAACTTTAATTGGTTGCATTAATTATTGAACCTTCAAATATACAGTAGTATTTTAACCTACCAAAAAATAACCAAAATTGGCAAGTATTTGCTTCTTAGCATTCCACCCAAACAAAATGTTGGTGTTGATAAAATTCACTTTTTAAAACATGTATCCTTGCAAATCTTAAGTCCTGTCATCTCATCACCCTGTTGGAGTTTGATTGATTACGCCTTTTCCTTATGTTCATTAATCTCATCACCTTATCTTTTACACCACTTCATTTTAGCAGAAAGGCAATAATAAAACCCTCATCCATTATCCTTTTACGCATCTAGTCAAGCGGAAATGGTTAATAACATGCTACAAATTGAACTTCAATCACCTCATTTTCTCCTTTGTCGAATGCACATTAAAATATATTCCAAAAGTGCAATTTGTTTTACAGGGGAATTTGTGTTATATTGCTACAGACAACTAAAATTAAGTGTTTCTCAGTTTGGTTATTAAATATATCCAACTGTCCTTTTATCTCTGATACTAAAACATTAACTCATTTTATTAGGGTGTAATAATACAAGAGTCTTATCTCCCAGAACACAGGGACATCTAGTCTGCCTAATAGTAAGTGTTATACAATGGGTCATTTATCTTTTTTTTTTTTATAAATATGCTTCTGATAGTTTATGAATTGGTACATTATTGCAGATGAAATGGCTCTCCATTTAAGAAAAGTTAATTTGTTTACATGCAGGCTTATCTTCAAATGCAAGCCCTATTAGAGAAACGGTCTATAACTGTCAGAGCAAGTGAAGAGGGAAAATAGGTGGATGTAGAAAAATTTAGAGCCCAGTAATTTAACTCTGATCACCAGTTTCCTGTTTGACTATTATCTGTGTTCCATACGCACTTTGCAAATATTCTATGCTACTAAAAATGATTCTACAGAAACACTAATTGAAATAAGAGTCACAGAGCTTGTTTATGTAAACTCTCCCCATCATTCCAAATACAGGCATATTTTAGTATAACTAAAAGAAATGACATTTCTAAGAAGCCTACCTAGTATAAAGAAGTTCCCAAATAAGACATGCTTGATGCTGTTTCTTCCAAAAAATTAAAGGATGGGTGAAATTCTAGCTCTATTTAATTCAGTGACAGTAATCTCTTTTACGGAAAGGATGCAAGATTTTCTGCACTTTAGTCACACTTTCTCAGTGAAACAAGACTATTGGTTCCTCAGTAAAAATGCATATCAAAATAAACTAATACAACCACAAATATTGTGCAACTAATACCGTAAAAGGGTATTTTCCCATGCTTTGTCTCACCTCAATTCTACAGAAACTTAATGTTAGCCTTACAAGAAGCCTAAGAATATCACAAACCCTAACTTTATTCAAAGAAGATTGAACTGAGGAGATAATCATTTTTATTACCATAAAAATGTGCAACAGTTAGTGTTACATTATATATATATACATATATATATATATATCAATGATTTAAAAACAGGAAGTAATAACCACCTTTTACACTAATGCAAAGCACAAACACAGCTCTAATTATTTATAAGATGTAAAATCACTTTTACAGTTCCCTCAATGGTCTACCTTTTTTTCTAACTCTCTTGCCCATTAAAAGTTTGTCTTATTTCCCAAGCCATTCAAACACTATTTCCTCTTCCCTGCTCCACCACTTTCCATTCAACCTGCAGGATTTTTGCAGGCAGCTGCCCAGCTAATGTTGCACCTCATCTTATCCATCCCCAGTCACTTCCTACTGCTACCTCCATCTCTCCTTTCTCAAAATAGTATGTTTGAAGTCATGCAGTAAAGCTGGAGTTCTGTAAGTGGGTCAGATATAAAGTAACCTAGGGTGGGGAGAAGGAAAATAATGCAGGGTGAAGGGGTTGGAATGGTTTTAGCCTGATTGCCCCCACTCAGAACTACCACACAAAACATTTTCCCAGAAATACCTGGGGAAGGGAGAGGAGCAAGGGGATGTGATGGCACTCGAGGACTGCTTAAGCCAGTACTATTGCTGAAAGAAATGCTCCCAAAGCTTTGGTTAAGGAAAATCTTGACTCCAGTCAGAGCAGTCTCTATGTATGGTTGGTTATGCTGCCAGTCATGCACCATTTCTTCCATTTTTCAAAGGTGTTAAAAAGAAGCTGCTCATTAACATTTGAACTTCTGCTGTGCACTATCTCTAGAAACTGCTTTTAATGCCATGTCTTGAAGCTTCAACAATTTGCTGACACAGAGAACTGCTTTTCATGTTCGTGTTTCAAATTTCTTCTTTAGTCTTTGAAAATTTATTGTTCCCTATTTTCTTGTCATTCAGCCAATATGGAGCTATCTGTTGCTTCTGCTCCTGCATTTAGAGAGGAAGATCTCTGGCCCATGTTTGTAAACTATGGTTCTCCTATGCTCCCACAACCCCTAGGCTTGTGTTGCACCCCAGTAATACAAAAAGCATTCTGCTTCATCAAAGCACAGGACATCTTCACACCACTTTGTGTTCATGACACATTCAGCCCTGGAATAAGCAAATTCAATTCTTACCTAAATAAATAAAAAAACAAACAAATAAATAAATAATTCTGGTTTCTTCATCTTCACAAGGTTTGAAGTACTCCACTTGTTTTTGAGTTGTCCCAAGTTGCATTTAATCTCGACTCAAAAATACAGGAATAAGTTATTATGCTTGTCATCCACTCATTGCAGAGTCACTGAGTTTGACAAAAAATATTTATTATTTGCTAAAACCTGCATGCTTAAACTTTCTAGTTTCATGTATGAACACCAAAACTGTAGTTGGCATCCAAAACTCAAATTTCAGCATGATCTGCACAGTTAGCACGTTCAGGTAGCACTTTAAAATATTAGAAGCATATCAATTGTAAATATACAAATTTCTAAACTGTGCATACTTAGAATTTCATCCTAATCATCAACTGATTTCTTTTTTTACATTTTGCTAACTTTTGTGTAAGCTATCTTTCAGAAAACTGCTTTAAGTATCCTCGCTTAAGAACAGCTTCCTTTTCTGGATGTGTAACTGAAGAGGTTTTCTACTTGTTTCCCTTTTGTTATTTAATTTACATTAGAACAGATGTTCAAGAGAGCCTTTTAGATTCTTATGAGAAAGTCTAGTACCCAAGTGAAATAAATGGGGAATTAGAGCATCTATACACCTAAGAAGCTTCTAAATTCCTGTCTGTAGTTTACTGACAAAGGTGCAAGTTTACACAATGTAAGCTCAACCCTTCAGCTGATGCCACTTTTGCAAAATGTAAATCACTCTTGGTGCAGTCCTTGAATGAAGCAATTTATTGCAGAAATAAATGAACAACTGAATACTAAGCAAGTCAACATGAGTCTTGATTCCAGTCTCTAACCACCATTCCTGTACCACATAACATGTCATCATCCATAAGTAAATGAGTTAATCAATTTAATGAGGATTCAGACAAATCGGCTGCCTAATGAGCACTCAAACTGATGTGGCAAGGGTTATGCTCCAGTGCTGACAAAATCAGTTTGATCAAACTGTGACAAAAGCAGCAAAGCACTGTTCCTTCAGCACGTTTTCCTGCATCTGATTAACATGAAATTATAATCACTATTTGCAAATTGTATAGGAAAACTATTTATTATGAAAGAAATGTAAGTATATGCTTTATGTACTCTTCTTTCCAGCAAACCTGTGTATATTGTTGGAATTCAGTTTAGTGATCATTCAGTTCTTTTTGAAAACGGTAATCAGATAGAGTTGTTTAAAGTAATTTGGATTGAGTATGCCAAGAGAATTTACAAAGACATAACACTGTATGATTTTGCATTTTATGAACAATGTCACTTGGCAAAAACATAATATAAACCAAACAAAATAAATCAAAATATAACACAGTTTTGCAAACAGTTCAGAAAATTAACACTGGAATCTCTTTGAAAGCAAATAGAAAAAAATTCCACTCTAGTTTTTAAATGAATGATAATGTTCTTATGCTGATTTCTCAACTCCATAATGTTAAGAAGCAAAAATCACAGGCCAAGGAAAGCAATGAACCTATCTAGTATTTTACGTACTTCTTTTAAATCCCTTAATAAGGGCTTCTGTAAGAATTTTCTAGCAGTACTAACTAGTTATGTCTAGGTTCAAAGTGCAGGGCCAAGGAGGGTCCAGAAGACAGGAACATAAAACCTGAAAATAATTAAAAATTAAAAAAGTAAAAAAAAAAAAAAAAAAAAAAAAAAAAAAAAAGTCATCATTTTAAAAAACTAAAAGCTAACTCTTACTTTCCAAGTATTATCTGTCTAGAACACTTCCTACAAGGAGGGAAAAGCACTTCTGCACTGGGTAGCTTAAATGCAAGAGATACAAAGATATAACAGAAAAGTTTTTACATGTAATAGCAGTTTCTAAAAAGCACTGCTGTACCTGCAGTCACACAGATCATATGACTCTTCACTAGGGTTAAAAGAATTAAGTTCTGGATGTTAACATGCAGTCAGTAACAATTTAACATTCATGACTTCCCTTTCTCAAAGGGAAAGTGTCGTACCTGTAATATCTGATTATTTATCCTATAAGCACTACAAGGAGCAGGGTGGGAAATAGAAGCCACAACTTTTGCCCAGGAACATGGGATGGAGCAGCTTTAACATTTCAGCATAAAGTTAGAAGTAACAACTGACTTCTACATAAGGACACACAACTTCAGATATCAGTGCACTTATATTCCCTGGAGTGGGAATCTTTGGCTTTGGGATCTGTGTTTGAAAAGCAATCCAGAGACAGTGTAAATGATGTTGCATCCAACATATACAGAAGGATGTCAAACTGCCAAAAGAGTAATTAGGCTCATTCCCAAAATAAGATATAGATATGCGTATTTTTTAAAAAAACCATGAAAATATTACATTAAAACAACAGCAGAAATCAGTGGCAGTTGACAATACTCAACTGCTATATCCTTACACTATTTTTACACCAGACACTTCCTCCTCCAAGGACAGTGTTCTTGATAACAAGGTAAATTAAGTCTGAAAAGGTTGAACTCTCCACTTCCATGATTCTTATCACAACCATGTGTTTCCAATCAATTTAAAGGATCTCGATTAAAATCCTAATTCACCAGTCAATATTTGACTAAGGTTGGAGTTTATGGCTATGGCTCCACAGCAGCTGGCAGCCACTAGGATGGTCTGGCCTGCTCCGAACTGTATGGTCCTGCTCCCTTCTTTCTCCTGTTACTAATGGTCCCAGGGACCCAGAGGTAGTTGGCTCAGGGAATTGCCCTGGTAAAAATCCAGGGAAGAAAGGGTAGCTTCCTGTCAGGTCAGTTCCCTAACTTGACTCATCAGGTAAATCACTGAACGCCTTTGGTCGGAAGGGACCTTCATGGATGTGGCACTTGGTGCTAATTGAGAAGGTGGTAATTGGTCAAAGGTTGGACTCGATGATCTTGGAGGTCTCTTCCAACCTAAATGATTCTGTAATTCTGTGATTAAAGATCATTTACTTCCAACCCCACAGCTGGCAAGGATGTCACC